>NC_091133.1:41973581-43266081 GCF_040183065.1 Periplaneta americana
GAAATGGGTCAATATTCGTTCCGCTTAGTGTATACAGAATTAATTAAACTTCAAAGTAAACCCAAGTGGTAAACACAGCGTTCCGCTAATAGTCAGAACCATTTCCAAACATTATACATCGGCAATGCAGAGAAAACAGGAACTTTCTCTTCGCCTTTATGAAATAAAAGACAGCACTAGTCGTCGACACAACTTCTGAGCTGCGCTTTTGTAAAATATTCACGTTTTTATCCCGAAAAAGTTAGTGGTAACTTTTACGGTATTCAGCTTCTGTTAGTAACGTGGAGAACTCCCCAACAAGTTCTTCACTAAAAAGAGACAGCTAGAGAAATGGAAACGAAGAAAAACAAAATAAGAAAGTTAACTATGCAAGAACATTATATTAAATTTCTGTAAGCACTGTTTTTTATTTAACTTCCTACCCAAAGGGGCTAGTATGGTTGTTGCATAAATTTAACTTTAAGAATCGTCGAAGTATATGAGCCTCGTGGAGTTGGTTAACCGCCAGGCCTCGAAGTTCTTCTAAAGCAATCGAAGAAAAAATATTGAAATGCGTTTCATGCCTATAGCAGGAATATTTTATTTTGCATTGCCTTTTATAAACATTACATTATTCTTCTCTAAAGTAAAGCCTATTCAAGGTTTGTTCCGTAACCATAACTGATGGGAGTACTCGTGCAGTTATTGCAATCATTAGAAGTAAAGATATCATTTTAGAGTAAATACCTTGCTATTGTTTAATTAACCTTCGAAGACATTCATAATGGAGCTACTCTAGATTATTTTTTCGTTTTCTGCCAGCCTAGAAGCCCAGTACTGCCGCCGCCAAAAGTAATACTCTTAATCATCATGATAACCATTCATCCCTTCAACTTTCGTTCCCTCCGATATTTGTACGCTAATAGCGTAGCTCAGAAGATAGTGCGTTCGTCTGCTGTTTCAGAGTTGTGTTCTGATCTAGGTTCGATACTCACTTGGGTTGATTATCTGGTTGGAATTATGATGAAGGATGGGTGGAGCGGAGAAAAATTCTCTCCAGCACTGGGACTCAAACCCGGATTTTCAGCTGTAGTGCTCCGCTCCACCCATCCTTCATCATATGGTAAGGCAGAATTCCTACACGGAAATATTATACGTACTTCGGTACATCACAATAATATGATATGCGTAAATAATCACTTAGTGATTTAAGAAGACGCTCATTCCGCCGGATCCCGGCCACTTAGGCACTCGTAATGAGTGCACCTTTGCACATAGTGTGTTGGACATTGTGCCACTGTCACACATCTGTGACACAGTGCATGAGGGGTGGCCACTAAAGGGAAACTAAGAGGTGGAATTTAAACTGAGAGGATTCAATCCGGCATCGGAACTGGAATCCGGTGTGGCTTAGTGGATAAAGCGTCAGCACGTAGAACTGAAAACCCAGGTTCGAATCCCGGTGCCGGAGAGATTTTTTCTCCGCTCCACCCATCCTTCATCGTATGGTAATGCAAAATTCTTGCACGGAAATATCATACGTACTTCGGTACATCACAATAATATGATTGTAATTAGTTCCGAGGTTTTTCCACACTGTTAACCGAATGTTAGGTGATTAATGGTGAATTCTCAGCCTCATTTTGCGCAGTACAGTACATCTCGCTATCACGAAATTCATCTGTGGTAAATAAAATTGTAGTCTATATAGCGTCGTTAAGTAAGCGACTAAAAATAAACAAATGGAAGACAAATAATTATATGTCTAATCGTCCGTACATTCGGACTTCAGAAATTCCGTCTAATCACCCATTCGCCAGTTCTTCATCTGTACTAGGTGGACAAGTTATCTCCTGTCCGGAAAGCGGCAGCAGCGTCATCACGCGCTAGCGATTACGTAGCATGTGTGGATATCTCGCCAACATGAAATTCTGAGTGGAGACCATCAAAAGAAGCCAGACTCCTTCAGAATCTTCGTTCATAATATGGGTATGTAAAAAGCGTTTTAACTAACTATATATTACAATGAATAATTTTTAAAGGGAAGAATTGTGACAGTGTCGTGTATAGTTCCTGGAATAGCTCAGTCAGTAGAGCATTCGTGCGCTAAGCGAAGGGTCCCGGGATCGATACCCGGACCCGGAACAATTTTTCACTTGAAAATATTCAGCCTACTTCACAGGGAGCTTCTATCTGAAATCCAGATTTGTATTATGTATTATAATGTTTTACTTCAATAGTTTGTAGTTTGCAGAACTACCTATAGCGCGCTGTTTCCATAACCAACATGTGGGAACGCGACCGCCGATAGCTGAAGTTACCACCTTCCGTACGAGGGATAAATATTGCTCATACAGTCTGTCCGTCCACTCACACATGTCTATCAATCTGTTTGTCCCTCTGTCTATCCGTGTATTCATCCATCCTTTCGTCTCTTTTCCCATCCATGCATCCATTCATTTCTTCATCTATCCGTCCGTCTGTCCATCCATCAGTCAGTCCGTCCATTCATCTGTCTCTTCTGTCCGTCCGTCCATTTAACCTGTACTTCCGCTTTCTTAATTTTGCCTTCATCTATCCATTCTTTCAAGCATTTATCTGCGTCAAAAATTAATTAAATACTTCATTCATTCACTTATCCGTGTGTTCCTCCATCCATTCGTTTATCCTTTCGTTCTTTCATCAGTTCATCTGTGTGTCTCTCCGTGCATTCTCCATCGGTCCACCTTTCTGTTTGTCCATCTATCCACCCATCCATCTCTCTGTAAGTCTTCCCTTCAAAATGTCCATCGATATATTCACCAATAATTTCATGCATACGTTCGATTTTCCTACAATTCTCTGTCCATCTCTCCATATGTCGGTCATTTTACCTATCAGCTGTCTACGTACTTAGTTTTTCTGTCTATTTCCCTCCGCCAGTTCGTTATTGTGTCCTTCTGCCCCTTCGTCTATCAATGCTAGTGCCTTCCATAAGTATCGTCAACGGAAAACAATGAACGATTTAACTGTTTGATATACTATATCCACATATATCCGATATTTAGAAGGTCCCTGATATTACACAAAAAAGTCTTATCATACATAGCCCTGATATTATTTCGATCGTTTAAGTGCATAAAAGGGAGACTGCAATTTTTGGGTGAGTTTTCTGGATTCACATTTCATTGTTGATGATCTGATGATTATGTTGTTTACATAATATTTGTTACATATTAATTATTTACATACTATATTTTAACGTTCCCCTTATTAACTAACTACGACAAATTGTGCTTTCATTTCCTTTTCCAGGAAATCAAACAAAAAGGTGATGTTGCAGGTAAAGTTTAGTGTGTAATTTGTAGATCCTGGGTCCTTAATTGTCGTGTAAAATGTGTCGTCATCATTATATTAAGAATCCTACATACAAGCCAAGCTTTAGGAAATTATTACAAATTTGAGAGAAATTTGGATTGTGTAAGATTTGCCCTGGAGTGTACGATTTTATAGTCCCTCAAAAATAGATTGACAGTGTCAAACATCTTTCACATGCATTCCTAAAAAGTCTATTCACAGAGCTTCTCGCTCAGCGGTCCGAAACCTTGGTACTCAGCGAACCTTAAGCCTCGTTCACACTTTTCAAGTAACTTGAATTCAAGTAACCTGAATTCAAGTCGTAGTTCAGACATATTCCAGTTATTTTTGTTTTCAAGTAGGATAAAATGGCTTCAATGGAAGTTGTGCAATTAGGAATTTCTGTAGTATAAAGCCTTCGCCAGGAAAATGATAAATGAATTGAAGAAATGGAAGACGCGTTGTTCTGTATGGGTTAGGAATTTTTTTTATGTATGTATGTATTTATTTACACTGCAAGTGGGCAAGCACCCGGTGGCAGTGGTATATACAATATTAACAATACACAGTTAAAATGATAAGCAATACACAATAAAATTTACAATACATAATACAATTTACAACACATATACAATTTTATACACAATACAATAAGAATACACAATACAATTTAACACAATAATAATAAAACATAAAATAAAACACCTAATTTTACAACACAACCTACATAAGTTTCAATAGTCTTTCACTTTACTCTCATCTCATTCCCTGTAGTGGTACTATGACGCATTTCACTGACACTTTAGCACACATTTCACTGACACTCTGTAACACATTTCACTGACACTATAGAACGCATTTCATTGACGCTATAAATTATCACTGATCGAAACTGTTATATTAATAATAGAAATACACGACAATTACCATTACAAATAGAATAATTGAAATCTTCAACCAGATTTAATAATTCTTAATGTAAATGTAATAAAATGTAAGCAGGTCTGATTTACCGTAATTGAAAATGATTATCTTGAAGCTGTGAGAGTTCTAAAACAATCTATCAGCCACATTGAACCATGCCAGTTTCGGCGATAAATGTCATCCCTTTAAACAACTCTCTTCTCTTCTTAATCCATCTTATCTTCCTCACTTCTTCTCTATCTACAGTTTAATGGTTTTTTATTGTCTTTCATAGGCTATCTCATCTGTATCCACGTTAAAATCTCTGCTGTTCATTTTTTCAATGAACTCTTCCTTCCTTGGCAGCTTCCTTTGCATTTCTCTTACGAAACTTTGCAGTATCTATAATTCGCAGGCCTTCGTGAATTTTATATAACTTCATAAACTCAAATATTTGGTCATTATTTCACTTCCTACTGTTCCCTGTTATTTTTACGTTCCCAGTAGACAAGAAAAACAATCAGCTGTTAATTTAACGCTCGTAACACAGCTGTCAATTTAAATCCCCATGCTTTCTCCTTGAATTCAAGTTATAAGGTGATGTTCACACTTTTCAAGTTGTTTCAAGTGTCCTTTCAAGTCAAATAAAAAGTAGAAAGAGATCCAACTTCACTTGAAACTTGAATTCAAGCCGTTACTTAACTTTAAGTCAACTTGAAACATAGTTCACACTTTTCAAGTTCGTCGAATCAAGTGACTTGAATTCAAGTTATTTGAAAAATGTGAACGAGGCTTTAGTGAAAATAGCTAGAGTCGGTTGAAAATGCGCTTAACTGAAGGTCAGAGTGAAAGTTTTGTTGAATGAACGTAGCGCTAAGGTTCGTCCTTCCCCTTTTAGAATAACAATATTATAATATTCATAAAATAGTAAACTAACAACTTGTTTCTTTACACATAAAATTGTTTCCCAAATGCTGTACTGAATATGATGGGGAAAAATGTAATGGAATATAGATAAAGATGAAATCCCGCAATGAGACCCTCAAAAGTGCTTTATGAAACACTTCTCAGTCTCAGATTTTCCGATGGTTTCCTAAAAGCCGTACCGTTAAATCGTTGACTTCTGATGAGACCAACCAATAAGTAGTATTCCTACGTGGAAGAAAATTAAATCTACGTTCTAGAAGGATTAATTGAGTAACCCACCTTCTAAAGTTAAAGCATCTGGTGATGTAGGTCTACTGGAAGAATTATTTAAAAATCTCGAAAAAGAATGGGGGAACGTACATAGAGATAAAACCTCGTAACGAGGTATTCTGCTGAACTTATGAAATACATTTTACGTTCAGATTTTCTGATGCACTTTCAACAGACCGTGTTGCAAGTTTAATAATAGTAAAACTGGAAACCATATTTTTTAGTCGGAATACTGAACAATGCGACTGTAAAAGTTTTGGCCGTAAAACAAGATAGATAACTTTGCATTTACATCCATTCCCTGTGAAGAATGCGGCGCTATTCTTCCGCACCACATTCCGGTTCATCCACCGGTAACAGACACATAAAACGCTTGGTTCTAAAAAGTATGCAAGTAGTTATTATGCTCGTGTGAGTGTGGGTAATAGGATACATTCTCGACGCGTGGTACAGATTAATCTCTCCGGCCCGGGGCTTGTATGGTTGGATTATCCGCCAGCCTGGCTAGGTTTCATTGCCATATAGGTCTGAGCTATGCGGACCGGGGCTCATAAAATAATCATTTTGGTTGGCTGGAGCTTGATTGCGCTCTGATCAACATTTGACATCGTTCCTGTCTCCCCACTGGGTTGCCATGTACAGTATGTCCCATCTTCAGTAACATCACGCTATTTAGAAATTGAGAGACTGCTGTTTGCACTAATCACATTTTTCAGGTATTGCTCATATTACTATGTGATACGCTTTATACTAATCACTCAATATTGAGACGTGCGTGTATTTCTGTTTTTATTTTTCTCCCCCGACATTTTCTACTTCTCTTTATTAGATGTAGCTCTTCGTATCGTGTAATGTTCGAACTTGAGAGGGGATATCAAGATACTACAAACTTCGCCCTACTCCATAGACATCCCAACAGTACGTGGAAGTAAAGCATGTAAACTAAAATAAGAGTCCATTGAAATCCGGTAAGAGGCTTTATGTTCGGTTCATATTTGTCGAGTCTCTGTAGAACTGGAACTCCCTTTGCGTTTGTTCAGTATTTCCCTTTCCTTACATATGTTCGGAGCCATTCTCTTTAGTTCCTACTCTCCCTGCGCTTTTATGCTTTACCTGCATAAGGATATCACGCAAATATCTTGCGAAGTTACTAATAGTAATGAGTATAGGTAATTTTTCTTGTTATTAATATGACTAAACATTCACACAAATATACGTATAAATAAATCAAACAAAATATATTTTTAAAATTATATGTTCAAATTACCTACTAGTACGTGCAATGTTCAAACATGAAAGAGGAAACCAAGATATTGAAAACGACTTCTTATTCCATATGAAAAAAAAACTAATCGCAAGATAACTTATGTGCTCAAATCCCTAAGCGGTT
The DNA here is from genome assembly GCF_040183065.1 of Periplaneta americana. NCBI lineage: Eukaryota > Metazoa > Arthropoda > Insecta > Blattodea > Blattidae > Periplaneta > Periplaneta americana. Next base: position 41,980,387 of record NC_091133.1, read on the forward strand.
TAAGATAGTGTCCTGCAATGGTCGTATATGAGAGAGACAACCAAGACATTACAAACTTCGTCTTGTTCCATATGAAAAAACTAATCGCAAAATATGTTCTCAAATCTTTAAGCGGTTTAAAATAATGTCCTGCAATGTTCGAACATGAGAGAGACAACCAAGACATTACAAACTTCGTCTTATTCCATATGAAAAAAACTAATCGCAAGATATGTTCTGAAATCTTTAAGCGGTTTAAAATAATGTCCTGCAATGTTCGAACATGAGAGAGACAACCAAGACATTACAAACTTCGTCTTATTCCATATGAAAAAGCTAATCGCAAGACATGTGCTCAAATCTTTAAGCGGTTTAAAATAATGTCCTGCAATGTTCGAACATGAGAGAGACAACCAAGACATTACAAACTTCGTCTTATTCCATATGGAAAAAGCTAATCGCAAGATATGTTCTGAAATCTTTAAGCGGTTTAAAATAATGTCCTGCAATGTTCGAACATGAGAGAGGCAACCAAGACATTACAAACTTCGTCTTATTCCATATGAAAAAGCTAATCGCAAGACATGTGCTCAAATCTTTAAGCGGTTTAAAATAATGTCCTGCAATGTTCGAACATGAGAGAGACAACCAAGACATTACAAACTTCGTCTTATTCCATATGAAAAAACTAATCGCAAGATATGTGCTCAAATCTTTAAGCGGTTTAAAATAGTGTCCTGCAATGTTCGAACATGAGAGAGACAACCAAGACATTACAAACTTCGTCTTATTCCATATGAAAAAAGCTAATCGCAAGATATGTGCTGAAATCCTTAAGCGGTTTAAAATAATGTCCTGCAATGTTCGAACATGAGAGAGGCAACCAAGACATTACAAACTTCGTCTTATTCCATATGAAAAAACTAATCGCAAGATATGTGTTCAAATCCTTAAGCGGTTTAAAATAATGTCCTGCAATGTTCGAACATGAGAGAGACAACCAAGACATTAGAAACTTTGTTTTATTGTATATTAAAAACTAATCGCAAGATCTAGGCTAAAACATGAAGAGGTAGGAGTGAAAGATAGCCAATATTTTTATAAGAAATTGAACAAACACGACAGGTCTTCTTCTGCAGAGCGAACATCGACGAATATCCAACTTCGTCAAACTCGACTAACTTGAATCGAACATAGTGCCTGTAATACTTTCATCACTTCTATAGTCACACATATTGTTATCGAGAAACTATGATTTATTTAAATATTATGTGAAGTATGTAATTATAGCTATTTTCTTTCTGTAATTTGTATAGTAACAACTGTCATGTATTTTAAAAACAATGTGATGTACCTATATGTACGTATGTTCTGTCGAAGTTTAATCATACTATTGAAATTAAAATTTATTACCTCTCCTTAGAACTAAATAATACTTCACAAGAATTGTTCTAAAATCCTTACTCAGCTAAAAGCATGAAGGGTTCGGAGAGGAGTGTGAGAGGCCAGCGAACTTCAAGGACACAGATCATACAAGGGGCAAGACCGAGCTAGCGAGACAGATCCGCTTCTTCAAAGCAGACTTCGGTTCTTGTCGCGCTCGACAAACTTGAACCGAACATAGAGCATGAAATGCATGAAACTAGTAGCTATCTCATTTTCGTAACTTGCTGAATATAAGCAGTAATGCTTTGGGCCGTGGTCCTGCAGATACTGTGGCAATGTACCGAAATCAGTTATGGAATTGATTCATGTTCAAAAAGGACAATTAAGTATTTGAAATGCCTATATTTTCACGTGATAATGTTTCGTTCAAATTTTTTATCCGGGGCTACGTTCTAGCGGGGTTCAAGTCCTGCTTGAGCTGTTTATATGGTTTTCTAGAGATGTTTCCAAACTACGAGTATAAGGCGAATATGAAATTAAACACACACGACACATTTTTGGATTTATCTTTCCAAATACCATCTCGCTACCACCAATTCCGTTAAAGCTCCATAACTACCACCAATTTCGTTAAAGCTCCATAACCTGGTAGTTGATACAGAGTCTTTAAATAAATTTTTAGATGGAACATCATAGCTTCTTCATTCTTTAGCTGATACATATCTTATTGGATCTTGTGAAAATTGATGAAATCACACAATAGCTTCAGGTTATTCCAAATATAGTTAGAATATTGATAAGTATAAAAAAATTAAATTAATATAAGAGAAAGTTATTGCAACAATAGTTAAGAATGAATTGCAGATTTTATCTGAAAAAATATGCGGTGTGTAAGGGGTATAAGTGCAGTCCTTTCCACAGTCGTCGGGGACGGTCTACAGCAGTGATGTCAAAGCAAGCGCACTTTTCTGACCTTGACGTCGTGCGCGGGCATCAAGCGCTAAATATGGATAGAGGAAGGGCTGTGTATATGAATCAGCAGCCTGTTGGATTAAGAAAACAGTGGTGCACAAACTTCAAATGGAACGTAATATTTTATGTCGTTATTTTATATGGCTTCTTTCTGTTTGATATTATCTATATTGTCTGTAAAACAAAAGTACTAATATCAATTCCTTAATATTACAGATGTGTTTTAAATGTTAATAACATGATAAAGAGTTAAGAAGGGATATTCACATAAATTCCATAGTAGTACAACTGTACTGTACTAAATGGATGAAACACATCATTCATAAAGAAAGTGATATCCCCCCAAAAAAAGACTGAGTATGACATGATAAGTTGGAATTGATATTGATGGTACCGTTAGCCTTATAAAAGTAATCAATAAACTAATCAAAACAATATTACAGTACAAAGCAAAGTTAGGCTACCTAGATGCTGTATATGTTTTAAGTGTAACTAATATTACATAACAAAACCCTTATCGCATTATGCTTTTAAGGTGATATTGGTGAACAACTTCATATCATCAGAATATTAAATTATTTTCTCGAAACCTGCTGAAGCTATAGAGCTGACATTTTTACAACACATAGGCACGTATATTTTGCTTATGATGTAACAGTAGTTGCTTTGTTAATTAATTTCCTTACAAACAATTTCCATGCGAATATTTTCAAAATGTTCAATACACTATCTTAAGTAATACGTATTTACGGTTTATTAGATTTACGAAAACATTCTGTAAGGTTACTAAATAAATAGGCCTATGTCTGAAAATTTCACTTTTCTATTTAAAAAGTTGAGAAAATATTTCTTTTGAATAAAACAAACTTGTGAAAAATGAGCCTTGAAATTAAAACTTTCATTCTTATAATGCACTGAAACTTCTCAGACACATCTAAATATTACATGGATATAGCTTTAATAAGTTCTCTTCCCTTTATTTATTGAATCAGTGCTGGCCATCCCTGAATATAAATCGACCAAGCGGCATAATATATACTACTTATTTCGTCTATCTCTTTCCTTTCCGCTGTAAAGCGCTCAGGCCCTTCTGAGCTCTAAAGCGCGTGCTTGCTCCTATGGGCATCAATTGACATGACTGGTCTACAGGATCAAAAAATGTCGATACAACATAGGGTCAAAACTTGATAGTTTTCCCAGAAAAATATTTCTTCTCTTATTTTATTCGCGTTACACTGCTTATATCGTTAGTAAAATTACGAGAACAATTACATTAGTAGGTATATCTAGCAAAGAGTTAATATTAGATTAAATAAATATTTGTGTGTTCTATTACGTTTTCGTGAAATTAAATATAATTGCATGCTGAAATTTGTTAATATTCTGGCGTGAGAGACGTGGCAACGTGTTTAGCAGGCGGTACAGGTAACTCAAACTAGGAAGCTGCCTGGAGAGGAGAGGTAGTAGAGCTAACGGAGGGGGCCCCATCTCTGCTCCTATACCCAAATACAGTCATATTATCTGAAAAGTTGACCTCCTGACAATGTTTTCATGTTGCATCCTCCCTATAATATATTTAGCAATATTTTAATACATTATAATTCGTTTAATGTTATTGGTGTTAATGATTTATTTTCTAATTACTTACTTACTCTGCACAGAAGTACGTATATGTTAGCTGAATTCAAGCTCCCAATCCATAGGTCTACTATCGAGCGGATGACAGTTCGGTACCAGGTATTCGATAAACAACTTACTGTCATTCACAGTTTAGGAATATCATGTGTTTTTAATTTATGGAGAAAGTCGTAATTCAAGGGAGGCAAGAAGATGTAACGTCAATGTTTTCCGCAATGAAGGTTACCTAATCGGCGAACTTTTGTATCAGTTTCTCAACGATTATTAGAAATTAGGAGTCTCTTACCCCGTTTCGAAAATCACACAAACAGAAATTTACTTAAAAATGGTACTACTTTATGAAAGCGGGAGAGATTAAAATGATGCATTTAAAAAAGTTCGTTTGATTTTTTGCAGTAAACCATTATTGTTTATTTTCTAGACGTACAATTAAAAAATGGATTAATTTTGCCAAAATTATTAAATAAAATGGAAATTTACCATAAATTTCTATTAATGAGATTGAAAGTTTGTATTTCCTGTTCGTTTTATGTAAACAACAGTCCGCCCCTGCATTAGAACAGAGCATCTGTTTTGTACTGGTATGTCTGTAATCGCTTGAGCTGTACTGTGTACTTGTCAACTCCCTCCTCCCCATCCAGCAACGTTGCCAAACGCCTAATATTGTAAACTTTAACAATTAGTTAAATATTGCAATTAGAAAAAAAGTGTGAGGATATTTTTTCTTCATTATGACATGAACAATCATCAGTTAAAATAATGGCACTTGTACCCCTTACGCTCTGTGTATTGTAAGCCTAGGGAGAGGACTGGAATTGTTTCAACTCAGAATGAGTGGCAGCATGAATTCAATCGGAGATAGAAACAAATCACTTCAGCCTAGTTTCGTGAAAGCTAGAGATTATAATGGTCATGATAATGAGTCTCTTTTCCACAGTTTCCAAAATTAATTCTTGAAATATTCTTCTGAGTTTCCACTACTTTCCATAATTTTATTGTTCTGAAAATTGGGCACAAGACAAGTTAAATATACAAGGATCCGTCTCACGTCTGGACGTCGAAAAGAAAAAAAAATGAACCAAGAACTTGAAGAAATCGATGCTGAAATTCAACGTTTCAAAACCATGGGACTCTTCCTTTGCTATAATGTGTGACTGAATATTTATTAATAATACTAGATGGGTTTTCACCCAGTGGTAGTTACAGGAAACAATAACGATACATAAATAAAAGACATTAAAGCTAAAGAAATACAGAGTATCAATATAAACAACGACAGCAAGTATGAGAACGAACAAGAAAATTTACAATCAAAAGTCTATAAATATATATTTTTATGTACACTCTTCACTACCAACACTTTCAACGTTTCCCCTTAATTTACCTTGTATTTTATAATGTATTAACGTTATTTAAAATTTAAAATTTAACTTCTGTACAATTATTATAGGTGGGTGGATCAGTGGGTGGGTGGATTTGTAGGTTGGTAAGTTGTTCCCGATCTCTGATAACCAAAGCTCGGAACTTGGGGACTTGTGCCTTTGCACGTGGCTAAGGGACTGGACTTCAATGTCAACAACTCCCGCTTCCAGCACGGAGGTACAGTCAGGTCTGCTATAAAAGTAGTTTCTGACTATAACAACGTATTGATAGTATTATGGTAGATTGAAACACGTAATTTTGCAGCATACGTATAATGAAAATAAACACGAGAAATATATCAAATTTACTGTTCTGCTCTGTACATTTTATTACAGTGTATGACTACGTACATTCGAAGATTTTCGAACCCGTAACTTCTTCGCCTGTTAGTTAAACATGATTTGAAACGAGAGAAACTTATTTCCACTTCACATGAAATGACGGGAACAAACTTAAAATACTGAATGTTTTCACTGTTACTGTTTTCTATTCGATTTTCAGCAGTTGCTAGCTGATCTCGTATCTGAAAAAGATAAGTATATCCCAAATTTTTCTCGAAAATAGTTTTCAATTTGTGTGTCACCACTAGGGCAGGTCCCTCTACGACTTGTTCCATGGCTGTGGACAAATTTTCCACCGATTTAAGGGACTTCAATGTATTTCACCGTTTCCAGCCTCTAGTTTATGTGTGGCACAACTTACAAAATATAAACTTTAGATTCGAAGAAAATAATGTATCTCCTCCAAAGTCCTCCACGAATTTCTGTACCTAAAATTTAAAAAATGTATTTTCAAACTCCTATAATACCCATTCGAATAGCACGTATTTTCTAATTCCTGAAGCAGACAGTTTACCTGTAATACTCTGAATGTCATTGGCTTTGACATGCCACAGTTTCCTCGTCCGTCTTCTTGTCGTTCGATGTGGCCACTTTCTTAGTCTACATACGAGTGTCCCTGAGCATTTGCAGCGTGAATATTGTGTACGTTGTACCTGTAACCTTACTCATGCACACGACACACAAGTCCCCAAGTTCCGAGCTTTACTGATAACGAATTTGAATTACATTATGTTCCTCAGGAGTCACACGATAGCTGAACTGTGGCGCGAGGTGACAGACCAGTAGTGAGTGATTACATAGTAAGAGTGCACGGCGACTCACAGCAGAAATTCTCAAGAAAATCGAGCCTTCTTTCGAGGAGTACATTACGACCCTTTGCAATGCCAAGTACAGTTAGGTGAAAATAAATAAAAGAAGACTGCAATAAACGAGGTTTCGTTATTTCCAAGAAAGATATCTTCTTTGTACTTAATAAGATTGGTAAAGCTCGAAATGGACTTCATTTGTATCATCTCGTGGGGTGCGGCGACTTTTGACGAGAAGTAGATTTGAGTGCTTTTTACACTCTGGAATTAATCCCATCAGAGCTTCGCCAGTCTTATTAGGTACACACAAGATGCCTTTCTTGAAAATAATGAAACCACGTGTTTTCAGGCTCCTATGATTTTAACGTAACTGTACATAGCATCGGAAATAGTTGTTGTTTACCCCTCCCAAAAAGGCTCGATTTTCTTGGGCATTGCTACTGTGATACACCGTGCACTCTGATTATGAAATCACTCACTACTGGTCTGTCACCTCTCGCCGCAATTCGGTCGGTGTGTTTCCTGACGCGTATGATGTTATTCAAATTCGTTCTCAGAGATCGGAAACAATCCTGTACATAAATAGCTAATTAATAAATAGGTAACAATAAATAAGTGAATAAAATCAATAATATTCTGGTTAAAATACTCTTAAACACTGTATTTAATATTTCCTGTATATATATATATATATATATATATATATATATATATATATATATTTCTCTCTTACTTACATCTTCTGTTCCAGTGTAGGCCTATAGTGAGATACAGAGACCATATTAGGTATGAAAGGAAAACTTACTCAGATATTTCCCATGTATTACTCGTTGCACGATTGATTGCCGGCGGCCAGTAGGCGAACTAAAGCATAAATAGGTTGCAGCCGCCAAATTACTCTTCAAGGAACGACCACTCACATAAATTGAGGAAAAGAAGGCAGAGGACGGACACTGGAAAGTTTTCTTTTCTCAATCGTACTGTCAGGGACTGGAATGCTTTACCTGCAGACTTACTAAAGGCTTTACCAACAACCAAAAAGTATTTAAAAATAGGCTTAAGGACCTTACTAATAGACGGTAATTATACACAGTATTTAAAGGGTGTAAATGATATGTTGTTATTGAAGTGTTGTATCAGTGAAGAATTATGTTGTGTCAGTGAAGTGTGTTGTATCAGTGAAGAAGTATGTCGTGTCAGTGAAGTGTGCTGTGTAAGTGAAACGTGTTCCTGTCAGTGAAGCTCTATAGTTTATAGTGGCAGTGCATAGTATTTGAACAGTGAAATGTTTTTGAAGTGTTAGTGAAATCAGGATAGAATCAGTGAAATGTGTCGTAGTTCCATTGCAGTGAGTGAGTTGACAGCGAAATGAGTGTAATTTGAAAGGTACTTGTGCAGATATGAACATATCATACTCGTGGGGTTTAGTTCGATCTTAGTTTTAAGATACAAATTAGATTTATTTCAAATGTTATTTTAAGTGATCGTTTCATTTAATTTAGTATATTCCCTGTTGTTGTTGTTGTTATTGTTATTATTATTATTATTATTATTATTATTATTATTAATTATTGTTAGTATTAATTATTAGTATTATTATTAATTGTATTTTAATTAATAAGTTTATTATTGTCATTATTGAGTGTAATTAGTTACCACTGCCACCGGGTATATACCCACTGCAGTGTGAATAAATACATACATACATACATACATACATACATACATACATACATACATACATACATACATACATACATACATACATACATAAACACTGGATCGTATCGCATAACGCAGCGCCAGTGCCTCTCTCGAAATCGGCAATCATTCGTGCAACGATTTATATATATTTTAACTCAAAAAAAAAATAGGAGAAGACAAGCTTTAAATGATGCTGTATTTTCCATTATTTCCTTATATATTTTCACTTATTACAAATTTTAAATACATATATACACTGATGTGTCAGACAATTTGGTATATTTTCTTGAAGCTTTCCTAGGGCTACTCTTCTTGGTAAATATTGAACTCAAGCAGGCGTATATTTGTTCAAGTACCGACATTTTGTGCGTTATTGCATTTGTCGCTTTTAAAATTAAGCAGACGGAATTTTTGCCATTATTCTCTGTGTTTGTACTAATGCAGCAAAGTTTTTATCTACTTACTCTCAGTAAAATTAAACCTGTTTCATAATTCGCTTGATATGGCACTGTACAATTATATTAGCTTTTATCTATACTAGTCTGCATCTGTAGCCCCATGGGGCCTATCATATACATTAAAGTATGTTTCGACGTATGAATACGCAGAACCTCTCAGTGAGTTCTATTGAAAAATCTGACGGTGATTACAATAAAAATTGGACACATGTATACACGTGTATGTGAAGGTTGTCATATAATATTAGCTCTTTATGGTTACATCATAGCGACATAAATATTACGTTTAATTCCATGGAACGTTTAATCGAAAATTATTAAATCAGTAACAGAACATATGATGCCGTCCTCGGTGACGCAGTTGTTAACGAGTATAGTTCGAGGCTAGAGAAATTGCGATGTAAAGGAATGCTGTTGCAATAAAATTGGATTAAGAAGCACTCTACAAACCAGGGTGGTTACTGTAGGTTCACAAAACACTAGTTGGAATAATAATCTTTAGCATTAATATTGTTAACATTGAAAGATTATTAATAATTTCTTAGCGACATATATTTAAATCAAATACCAAGACACAGTGTTAAACTAATACTTGTGGGCTACTGCATGTATCTATGACTGAACAGCGCATCTGTGTACTTTGAAGTGATTAGTAACAAAACTAAAAACAATTGCTGGATACCATAGATTTATTTCTACTGGCAGAGTTAAGGCCATAAGGCTTTCCACTCAACCATTAGACTATGGGTATAAGAACAATAGAAAATTTAAAAATGACAGAAATACAGGAAAAATATACAGGGACATCATTTTATTTTTACTAACATTTTTAATGTTAACTAGGCTATACCTTTGAATTAACACTCTAGAACCGGAAACTCCGTTTGCTACCCCTTCCACGACTGGAGTTCGATGATACTGGCGTAATATACAAACAAATCACTTTACTAGGTATAGGAGGGAAGAAAGTAGTTAATCCATTTGCGTAAAGTAGGAAATATCGCAATTTTGAGTTTGATAATTTTCATTATGTTTTTGCTCATGAACTGAGTTATCCATGCAAACGTATTCATTATGCAGTGTATATTATACTGTCTACAGCACACTAGCGTACAATGTAGAGAATGAAGTTAAATTGAAAAATAATCATAATATGGATATTTAAACACATTTTTGAAAATGGTGGCCGTTCATTTCGATACAAGCTTCAGTTCTTTTGTGCATATTATCGCACTATAGGATAGTGCATCTAATTTCAATTACCAGTTTCGCCCTTCGTACTAGCAACCACGTTAAAATAATTATTTTATGGAGTACCTTACGTACTGTAAATTCAATCTTCACTTCTGCCCGACCGCAAAGATAAAATTACTCAGATATGCTATCTACTGTCCGTCCAAATGTTTTGTCACAGAATCGTAGACAGGGGAGAAATCACGTGACAGTGAATTACTTAACGAGGCTCTTTTATTTGAGTTATTTTAAACAGTTGTGTAATATTACGTAGGCGTCCAATTCCTAAGAGAAATTAATGTTTTCAGAAAAGAGCTAAGGTAGCCCAGCCAATAGCCTTTATAGAGAGGCGAGCAGAAGCAGGTGGAGAAAATCGCGATGCGACGTAGGCAAACGGACGACAGTACCTGTGCGAAAATATGATCCAACATTGAAAGCTCTTTCTTTATTGGAAAACGTACTATATTCACTAACTCAGTATTGCTTACTATATGCTACCTTGGTTCTGTGTGGAGGACAATTGGAACTTCATTAGTAAAAGGGGTGGGAATGAAGTACATTCAAAAACTCAGGTAGGCCTACTATAAAAATTGAAGTAAAATAAAATGATGTCCCTGTACAATTAATAATAATAATAATAATAATAATAATAATAATAATAATAATAATAATAATAATAACAATAACAATAATAATAATACGAAGAAGAAAATGAAGACAAATTTAGTTACATGTAATTCTAAAAATCGAAGAATTACCGCAGTGTCAATCGAAGTGTCAGTGTTAAAATAATAAAACAATTTATATATACAAAATAAATATCATATAGGCTATTACAAAACATTATGTTTTAGGAAAGCTCACATGTAAATGTGACATTTGAGTTCCTTTTCGTAAAATGTTCATGCAACTCTGCTGAAATCATAATAATATAGTTGTGAACATCATTATACAAATTGTGTTTATGAAATGAATTTATGTCTACTTTCATGTCAGACTTCATGTTTCTGTTACAGACTTGTACATAGTATGGTAGTCCATCAAATTTCAGCTGACGGTACAGTCTGATACTTGTCACTGTCTGTCAAATCATGGGTGTGATAGCATAATGAATGTTACCGTGATCAAACTGCTAGTAATGTGTCAAAATAATGAGATACCTTGCTAGAGTAGAAAATAAAACTCGTAGACTGGAGAAAAAAGTATTGTGGATTAATTGAAAATATCCTCGTAGTTTGTATAGTAGGAGACACACAAATTTTGCAACCAGTATACCGATGTTATCCTTTCATGTTTTAAAAAATAAATTGAAGTTTGTTCCTAGTAACGTATGAGTTCTGTTGCAATATAAAAATAGAATTATCCGTAGAATTCTGTTACCCTATTTCTGTGAATCCCGTGTCAATACTGTTCCATTTGTATTGTCATTGCTGAGTAATAAGTAATTCGAATGCAATCACTTACATTGATAAATCAAGTAGTTTTTTTATATGTTAAAGCGGGCGGGCGACCATAAGATAGATTGTACGTACTAATCCTAAAGAGGCATGGCAGTTGGTGACCCAGTAGCGGAACCCACTCCCCTCCCGACGGGAGTTGTGCCTACACCTCAGACCGTTGGCCAGACGGGAGGAGTGGCTTACACCTCAGACCGTTTGAGGAGGGAATGTGGGGGGGCTGTTGGGGTGTAATGGTACACGGACTTAGAGGGATGTCGGGAATGGTCGTTAGGGTGTTAGGGGTTAGGTCGGTTCGGCGTGGGTGCGGTCGTTGGGCTACAACTCATCCCAGAAGCGCACAATAGACCTCAGGTCTCGGTGCATAGGGTCGTTCCCTTCCCTGCCTCATAGAGAGAAAAAAAATCCTGAAGAGGAGAAGTGAGATGAGAATTATGTGGATGAATTTTCAGAATAAAAATATGACAGACTTTGACATGGGCAGTTACGTAACTATCATTACAACTTAGAAGGATCTCGTCAATAACCGACTCTTATGGGCTCTCCGATGCCATGCTTTCCTACGATATCGGCACTGGTCCGTGATCATTAATGTTAACATAGAGGAGATTAGCCATCTCCGTCTCGTATCTTGAATTAACTTATAACAAGGACCTTCGCAATGAATGTTTCATGAATCTTAAAGTAATAATAATTTTCATAAAATCGAGTATTTGGTGAAAAAATTGTGAATTTTAAATTGGGAGATCCTCCGACCTTTTCCAATACAGTTATGATTCCAGTCAACCATGGTTTGGCACTGGACTGTCGGAGGAGAAAATTAAGTAGTTAATGAACCTATTTTAAGAATTTATATATTCGTTATTATTAAGTGGCTTGGAAGAGAAGCCAACTCTTCTTCGAGTTCTACTTAAAGGACATTATAACACCAGTGAATCTTTATCAGAATAGATACACATTTAGAACACCGGTACTTACACAGAGTGTAAGGGGTGTAAGTGCCATTATTTTAACAACTGATGATTGTTCAAGTGATAAGGAAGAAAAAATGTCCTCAAAATATTTTATAATTGCAATATTTAATTAACTATTAAAGTTTACAATATTAGGCGTTTGGCATTGTTCCTGGATGGGGAGGAGGGAGTTTATAAATACACAATACAGCTCAAGCGGATACAGACATGCTGGTACAGATTCTCTGTTCTATTGCAGGGGAGGACCGTTGTTTACATAAACCGAACAGCAAATACAAACTTTCAATCTCATTAATAGAACTTTATGGCAAATTTCCATTTTACTTAACAACATTTGCAATATTGGTCCATTTTTTTATTGTAGGTCTAAAAAATAGACAATAATGGTTTATTGCATAAAATCACAAACTTTTTTTTTTAAATGAAATATTTTAATCTCTCCCGCTTCCATAAAGCAGTACCATTTTTAAATAAATTTCTGTCTGTGTGATTTTCGAAACGAGGTAAGATACTCCTAGTTTATAATAATCGTTGAGAAACCGCTACAAAAATTCGCCGATTAGGTAACCTTCATTGCGGAAAACATGGATGGTACATCTTCTTGCTTCACTTGAATTAAGACGACTTTCTTCATAAATTAATAACATTATGTTAGGCCTAAACTGTGAATGACATTGTAAGTTGCTTATCGAATATCCTGTACTAAACTGTCATCCGCTTGGCAGTAGATCTATGGACAAGGAGCTTGAACTCAGCTGACATGTATGTAAGTCTGATCAGAGTACTGCTTGCTGAACACGTTGCCACGTCTCTTACGCCAGAATATTAACAAATTTCAGCATGCAATTGTATTTAATTTCACGAAAACGTAATAGAACATACAAATATGCATTTAAACTAATATTAACTCTTAGCTAGATATAACTACTGATGCAATTGTTTTCGTAATTTTACTAACGATATAAGCAGTACAACGCGAATAAAATAAGAGAAGAAATATTTTTTCTGGGAAAACTATCAAGTTTTGACCTTATGTTGTATGGACATATTTTGATCCTGTAGACCGTCTTCGACGACTGTGAAAAGGACGGTACTTATACTCTTTACACCCTGTATATTCTTGGATAAACTAAGTCATTCGGTAGTATAGTCTATTGGGATTATCGAAAATCAATCAGTTGGTTTTCATATTTTTACCGGATTTATACCACATCCTTATGGCAAAATGTGGGGTCTGTTATGAGACATTGAATCCCTATACCTATTCATAGTTTGGAATTTATTTATTTCTGCACTTTACTAAATCTTTCTCTTAGTAAAAGTATTTCTTGATAAAATTTTAACCCATTCGTTCATCTTTTATAATGATCGACAAAACCCTAGATAAGGTCTTTATCTTAGACTGTTCAGCATGTTCACTTGGCCGTTCTACGTTGCACTAAGCTCATGGACAAATGTTGCAATTATTGTAGGAAAAACGGAAGTACTTCACGGAAATCTTCTCTAAACCCCGTCATTTTCCACCAAAAATTCCTCATGTCCTTGTCGCGATTCTAATCTAGGTGTACCGCGTGAAAACTCTTCTTCGCTCCATCTTTTAAATTCAAATTTTTGGAAAATGTTCAATTCCATTCGGGAAAGTAATTTCAGTTTTCGAAGTAGCAATATAAAGTTCGGAAGATGTAAAGTTAATTTCATAAAAAGGAAATTCAATTTCAGAAAATATAATTCTAATTTTGTAAATTTTTCACGCAAATCAAGATTTCAGGTATAACTCCCTGTAAAGTTGATTTGAATAATTTCGAGGGAAAAATTGTTCCGGAGCCGGGTATCGAACCCGGGACCTTTGGTTTAACGTAAACGTTAAAAAAATCTTGATTTGCATAATACACGTCACTGTTCGTTAACAGAAAACCACAATTTAAGACACACGGAGTTAGTGTGCACTCGAAGTTGGTTGCTTGACGGTTGTCAGCCCACTTTGAGGTCTGTGGATATAGAAGGAAAAATTGGATCGGTGCCGGTTAGAGTTCCCGGGTAGGGCGTTGGTACGTTAAACCAAAGGTCCCGGGTTCGATACCCGGCTCCGGAACAATTTTTCCCTCGAAATAATTGTAAATTTTTGTTAGTTAAATTATTTTATTTTTTTGTTCTTTTGAATAGTATTGTATTAAATTAGATTTAGTTGCACAAAATCAATATAAATTATTGTTATCATAGTAATGTTTATTGCAATGTGAATTAATAATGTTAATAAACGTTGTTCATTATATGGCAGTGTAACTACAATATTTCTGTTCCTTTGAGAGAATAGGGAGAATCAACTTCATTTTATCACGACGTATACAATGCAGGGTGATCCGCTTGGGTATGGATAAAATAAAGATACTATAAAACATATACTACTGAACTTTGTTTGTTGAAACTTTGTGTATAAAACACTGAAGGATGGGAGATTCCTCAGAGCTCAACATGACTCCCATTGCGCACCCTGCACAACTCATAACGGTGATAAAATTCAGACCATGTCCGTTGTAATATTAGAGGGGTGATTTGTTAAAAAGGCGAGTAATTTTTACTCTCAGATCATTAATGTTCCTGGGTTTCTGTGAAGAGAAAATGTTTTTATCAAAGCCCTATATGAAGAAGTCAGGAAGTGTTAGATCTTGGGAGTTTGGGGGCCAAGCTAACAGCTGCTTCTGCGACCTCCTGCATGTTTGTTTTGTTTTTTTTTAACACAGAACCTGTTTCTACAAATTTTCGTCACCACAACATTATGCAATCGTATTTAGGAACATTACGCACACCATACTCACGTCGAAATTCCCTTTGAACTCTTTTAACACTCTCAAATTTAGCATACCAAAGAACACGTAGTGCCCGCTGTTGATTTGTAGTAGCCATTTTAATCATCTACTATTTTCATTTGTCCTTTCAGGCTATGTATTGTTGATTGTCATATGTGGAAACTCCAATCTTTTAATGATAATATAACCAGCAAGAAATTTTCCCTACTATTATAACAGCTTTATAATAATAAATTAATATTATCCATACCCAAACCGATCAGTCTGTAGAACTACAATATACTGTTACTGTATAGCTAATGAATAAGAAAACCTTCAAATCCTAAATTGGTTTCATTCTTTTCTGAGTTTGGTATCATCTCCGATATTGAATTTACATTTTCTGAAGTTGAGGTTAGTTTTTCCGAAATTAAAATTAGCTTTTCTGAAATTGATAATAGCTTTCCAGAAATTTAGGTTGAAAAGATATAGTGAGTTGTTTTTGCAACATTATAATAATTATTTAATCAGCTTTTGATTCTTTATTACGGAATAATACGAGGTGTTATTCGAAATTTAAGACAATTAACTGACGTAAGTTTATTTGTATTCTTTCATTCTTGCAGCACAAGTCAATAGAAATTCGGAAGAAAGTTTGTAGGCAGAGACAATGTGAATAAGATTCTTATGTTGAACTGTAAAATATTGATACATTCTTGTGCAGTTCATCTTCACTACAGAGCGAAGAGCTTTTCGATCGTTGTAGAGAGTCTGTAAGGAGATTGTGGCGGGTGGGTGTACGTGTACATCCAAACGGGGCAACTTAAGTAGCTGTAATCATGCTCTAATGTTGCAGAATATATGGCGTAGTATTGCAGAAGGCTTTGAGGATTTTAATAATGTCCTTTTATTAATGAAACTGCAAATAATCCTGTGTTTGTGTATACTGTATTATAATCTAAAAATAAAAGAAATTTATTACCAATATTATCAATAATGTTACTACGTTCTTGCCTACTTCATCATCATTATCATCATCTGCAGAAATTTTCATGGATTGAGCCTATAGTTTCGGTCTCATGAGTTGAACTGTTCTATCCATTGATTTATTGTTCTAACTACTGTCTTTTACATATAGATATGTATTTAGTTTTCAGAGGTTCTCAGTTCTGTTAAGGTGAGCTAACGAACTTTCCTTGTATTTTTCGCCCAAGCAGAAAATGGCCGCCAGTCACAGTAGGACACACACATGAGACGAATCTAAGGAATTTTAGAATGTTACATTTGTTCGGATCAAAATTTCTGCACATTTAAAGGACAAAACTAAAATTCTCTAAATCATTTATTATCATAATCAGGCTTAGGATCCGAGAAAACTTGAGAATGAAGTGAAGTTATAGTGCAACGGAGTACAGATGGAGTGAGGTGGCGCGTTGAGTTTTGTTTATCTGTACGTTTGTGTACAATCCGGTTCGTGATCAGAGGTACAGTATTCTTCCGTCTCTCCGTACGAAACGAACTCAGGCCATCACAGTGCATTTTCAATTCATAGTGAACAGTTTTTTTGGACTAGTTACAAGTGTGTACATGTTAACGCTAACGCCTTCAACGTCTCCGAGGGACATGAAAAGTTGTGAGGTATGTATCTTACTTCATTTTCCACCGTTACTAGATTGCACTGTTAACAGTAGAATATAACGCAGCACATTGACATCATCGTTTGCATTCACAGTATGTCTGTCTACTATGTTCAAGGAACTATATAGTGAAGTTGTGCGTACATTGGTTGCTAAAGTGTCCCGAATCCTAAGCCTGATCATAATACATTGCTCTCTTAAATTAACTGATCATATTTGGAATTCAATCAATGACTTTTCCAAAACACGCAATGATATGTTTCATATAAAACAAATTTTATCTAGAAGAGAAAGAAAAATCGAGCTAAATTCTATTTAAATTGCTTTGTTTGAAACATTTCAAAGAATAACCGCCTGAAAATAATGAAGTTAGTTACGGCTCACCCTATATCATCTGTGCTGACGGTATCACTTAATACCATACGAGTATTTCATTAGAATCATCTCACATCCAATTAGCTAGTCTGCTAAATTGAAAGAACTCTTCTTGACTATGGCTTGCCGTGGTATTTTAAGGCGCTAACATAAATATCGAGATAAGCTCTAATAGAAAACACTTTCCCACATAAATTTCGGCTTTTTACAAATAACTTATTAAACCTCTCGTCTGATTTACGCTTCTCGACTTGGTTATTGGTTAGTGTCGCTCGCACAGAACAAGTGCTCGGACCCCTTGTCTGCCGAGGACTGCGGTGCCACCTCTCTTCGCTCTCTCTGCTCAGGATTTTAACATCTTGGAGATTCTGTCTTTTCGGCTTTCCCCTTCAAAATTCCCCTATGTTCTTCCAACACAACGGCGAAAATCGGAATGAAAGAAGTAGCCAGCAGGCCTGGAACTCACATAGACACTTCTTCCCAGTCCCAGATTCCCTTGCAAGGGCACTCGATCGCGTAGTATCTTTTAATTGTTTATTCTTCCACCTCTTCATTCATGCTTTTACATATTCATTCACCTATTCACTTAATTAATCAATTAAATCACTCACTCACTCTTCATTTTAACCTAAACCAAATTCCTCTCTGATTGACGTTTACTTTATGAAACTCTGAACGAAGTATCTTGAGCATCTTTTTGTGTGTGTAGGTTTATTGGAAGAACAAAGTTACTAACAACAGATATTCGTGTATTTTTAACAGTTTACACAATCATTAACTGTTTAGTACATTAAATCCACATATAAACTTGGGCGTAGGAAGAATGTAAGTGGTTTAAGGACAATTATACCTCACAGTATCTTTCGCCGTGAGTGATAATATATAAGCAAAGGAAGAAATATTCATTATTGAGTAGCTGACATGATTGATATTACATCTGATTTTAGCTAGTTCATTTTCGGCCGATCGTAGAATTTTAATACTAGAAAAATTGTAAAACGAATTTGTTAGAGAAGTATTTTTGTTGGTATAAAAATTATCAAAGAAAAAGTAACCACTATTTTAGGAGGTGCTAGTATGCATCAAAACAAGAAAATAATGTCTAATAAATATGGGTCCTACAACACACACTTTCTGAGATCTGAACACTTGTTCATAGGAGGTACTCAATATGACGTCGATTTGTGGCAATACATTCCTCTGCCCTTCGGCATAAGGAATCACGCACTCTTTGAAATTGACCTGGTTGTTCTTGATAACCAGAAGTCTAGGGGACTTAAGTTTGGGAAACGAACAGGCCAACGTGTGGGGCCTCCCCGATCAATCCAGCGGTCCTGAAATATCAGCGTCAGGTGTTCACGCACATTGCAGAAAAAATGTGCTGGTGAGTCATCGTGCATGAACCTCATCTGTAGTCTTTACTGTCATGGCACATACTCCAGCAAGATAGGCGATACGTTAATAAGAAAGTTCTGATAACGAGTCCAGTTAATTTCTGTGGTAGCACGTATGGCCCTTAATCTATCACCAAGAACGCCTGCCCATACGTTGCTTGAGAATCGGTGCTGATGCCTTGTTTCTTCAACTGCATTGGGATTTCTATCAGCCCACACATGCTGATTACGAAAATTCAAAACACCATCTAAGTTGAACCCCGCTCATATCCGCAACGAAACTTTTCTTTTCAGTATTCCTTGCGACGTATCAGTATTCCATTAACTACAGTATGATTATCTGGTAGTCTGCTGTATTGTAGGGCAGAGAAATGCATTGCCATAAATGGACGTCACATTGAGCACCTCCTATGAACAAGAGTTCAGATCTCAGAAAGTATGTGTTGCAGGACTTATGTTTACTAGACATTTTTTCTTCTTTTGATGCATGCTGTCATCTCCTAAAATATTGCATACTTTTTTTAACAACCTTTATTTCTGAAGGAGAAATTGAAATAAAGTGAGGGATAATGAAATGATTCAGAAAAATATTTCATCTATTTTGTGAATTTCCAGTCAAAACTGATTCCAATCAATTGCTTCTTATTTCTATTTTAATTTTAATCATATATTACATTTAATTTGTTGTCTGTGGTGATTCTTTGTTTGGTTGATTACTAACTCCTCCATATGTCAATGAAATCTCCTGAACTCTATTAATATGTTATTGTAGGAGATTAATTTTTGAGAAGACTACTGCAAAGAGGCAATTAATTACATCCTATGTGAAGGTGATATAAGAAAAATGATGACTCTGTTCTTCTTAAGAGGACGCTATAGTGAAATAATGGTGAAAAAGTAAGAAAATCGACTTAACAATTTATTACGACTTTCTATTTAGACTGAACTCAAAAGGTTAATTAAGTCATTTTGAAGCTTTAGAGCCAATAAGAACTATTTTTTTAACTCTGTCGGAAGGAGCCTTTTTAATTACTCCAATATAAAGTACATTTACAAAAATATAATTTCAAAACTATTAATTTAATGGCACCAAATTTTGTACAGATAACAGTATTGTAGGCGGGTTTAGAATTAATAAATTTTGTATGAAGATTGTAAACATTTTAAAACTCACATAAATGCCCCCCTAAAGGAAAACGGGTGAAGACACTTCTGGGCTGATGTTCCCTCCTTTATCAGAAATAGCGAAGTCCTTGAGCAACAAAATAAATAGAGCGACTGGTGCACTTGTGAAACAGATTGCACATCTGTTTGTATAGAAGGCCAAAGGTCATAGACGGGTGATGAAGAAAACTGGAGACTGGAGGAGAAGGTTATATATACACTCACGAGCGTGGAGATAGAGTGAATGTTAGCTTTATACAACTTCAGTCACGCATATAGGAATGTTTGCGGCTTACATAACAAATTTTTCATTTGAGATCTCAGTACTCACGTACATAGTGGAGTTCTGTCCTGATGAATTTGGGGGGATTAAATTTCTACAGGGACGAGGAGTGAAAAATGACTTTCATAGGACGCTTCTATTTAGGAACCAAGGTATTTTGGGTACCTTAAATATGATACGGGGTTTCGAACTTTCATTCACTTTCTTTGCTTTCTCTTAAATATCGTTGTCGGGTTTGAATTCACAGCTTTCGGATTCAGTGACGTGTATGGATGACTTCGATCTATGAGGGAAATTTTACTGTAATAATAATAATAATAATAATAATAATAATAATAATAATGGTTTATTTAACCTGGCTTTCTTTAACACTCAATCAGGAATAAAACCGCGTTACAAAAAACACTACAAATTTACAAAGTACACTACAATTTTACACACAAAACTGAGTGAGATAATAATATAATGTAAGCAACAAGTAAGTAGAAATCAGACATAATATATAACATATGGAAAGAAAGAAAAAAGCATAATAAAATGTGAACAGCGGATCAAAATAAATGACACACACAAAGTATAAAATATAAGACAATTATTGATAATAATAATAATAATAACAATAATAATAATAATAAATAATAATAATAATAATAATAATAGTAATAAAATAGTGAAGTACATAGCATACAATGAATGCAATATTTTTGGTGCACGTGGTAAGGAAATTTTTGTTATGTATACAGCTCAAGTTATCACATTACAGATATACAATTATCGGGAAATATGAGAACAGAAAGATAAAATAAGTTAAATATCACTAGAATATATTTAAAAAATGTGAGTACGTGGAGATATGCAATACAGCACCTGTCATATTAGTAAGTTAGTTTGGTAACTCGCCATAAGATAATTTTCTTACTTGGATTTGAAAGATTTCTTATGCTGTAATATTTTCATCGACGTTTTAAGTTTTATGGAGTTTAAAGCGACTTCCAAAATAAATATAACTACATAAGTGTGGGAACATCACATTAAGAGGATTTGAGTAACACAGATTCGCACAGCTGAGCGTGTACTGCCAGTCATCCAAGCATCACACGGAGTGTCAATCTGCCTCGAGGAACATTTAAGCACCCAGCCATATTAAATTTTGTTTGCATGTGCCCACATGGCTTCACTTTTAGTCGACACTGTAGTTTGTGATTTGACATACTGAATACCATTCATTTTGGGTACTATTTTCAAGAGGATTACCAATTTACGTTTGACAAAAAAAATGGCTGTATTGGCACCCAATATCTACAAAATTATGAACAAAAGTAAAAATGTGGGTGTTGTTTGTTGTAATGCTTATTTAATTTCTAAATAGGGAATGTTGTACAGTCTTTATTTAATATGTAGCATACAACGTTCTCTATTAGTTTTCAGTTTCTGAAGAACGGAGCAGTATGTAACTGCATTGTCTAAGAAAGGAAAGTGTCTAAGTATATAGGTAACGAGTTCAAGATTGAAACAGGAGGAAAAATGACGATTCACTGGAATGTCTCAAGCAAAATTTCGTAGAGTAGAGATAAACCGACACGAAGACATTAGAGAAAATGTAATGTAAGTTACATTATAATATTACTTTAACTTTGAGTCACTTTGTGTACTATTCATGAGTTTATGTACTTTTAAATTATAACCACTTACTCTTGAATTATTACTGAATTTACCTTTCCTAAAGGATTAATAACAACTAACAATCATTAGTAACCAATAACTATTCTCTAAAGGGGAAAATACAGGCATAGAGTGAAAAAATGAAATTTTCTGGTTCATATTTTCATTATAGGATACACATTTATCTTTCTTGTGACGAAAGATGTTCTTAGATATCTTTAATAGTGCTCAAGATATGGTTAAGGCTGAATCATTAATATGAACTAGAAACAACAATGGATCTAAAATTGACTCTTGGGGAACTCCATGTTTTAATATTTCTAAATTCAGAATAAGTATCTTTGTGACCATTTTTGGTATATTTATTTCTACTTTTTGTTTCCTATTTGATGAATAAGATGTAAACCAACCTAACGTCTCATCTTTAATACCATAAAACTTTAATTGTTTTACTAACATATTAGTATTAATATTAGTATTTATTTATTTAACCTGGTTGTGATCTACACAATCAAACGCTTTAGCCAAGTCACAAAAGAACCCTCCTACATGTCATTTAGAATTTAAAGAATTCAGTACATCATCCACCAACCTAAACGCAACATTCTTTGTCAAATATTGTTTCCTAATCCATACTTCTCTAAAACTATCATATTGTTGGCTGCAGCTAATGAACGAGTATAATCTAGTATACATAACTTTCTCAAACACTTTTGAGAATGTCGTTAATAATGATATGGGTCTATAAATTAACAATAGTGTATTTATCTCCCTTTTTGTATATTGGTTCTACTAT
Organism: Periplaneta americana; assembly: GCF_040183065.1. Lineage (NCBI taxonomy): Eukaryota > Metazoa > Arthropoda > Insecta > Blattodea > Blattidae > Periplaneta > Periplaneta americana. Next base: position 42,002,854 of record NC_091133.1, read on the forward strand.
TGAATATTTGAGAATTTCTACGAAAACACCACATTACAATGACTAATTACATAAATAGCTTTACGGAGGGGATATATTTGGTATTTCAACATATCCACAGGAATATTTTGTTTTAGATGTTTTATCACATGCATTTCTACTGCGCTAGTGGGAATAAATTTGAGACCTAGAAATACAGTGCTAAATGCATCTGTTATGTAACCAATTGCATCACCATCTGCATAATCTTGAATGTTTTTCTCAATAATATTAAATACAGAAGTCGTTAAAATGATTTGCAATTGATTTTGGGTTCTCTGTTGCAATCATTGATTTTAGTATAATAATTCCCCCCCCCCCCCAAGTTTTAATACTACCCCAAAATTCTTTTAATTTTATTATCTGAATTTTATATTTTTCCATTCGGATGCAGTCCACACCTGTGGAGTAATGGTTAGCACGTCTAGCCGCGAGGTTTTTTCCGGGTTTTCCCTCAACCCAATATGAGCAAATGCTGGGTAACTTTCGGTGTTGGACCCCGGACTCATTTCACCGGCATTATCACCTTCATTTCATTCAGACGCTAAATAACCTAGATGTTGATAAAGCGTCGTAAAATAACCTACAAATAATAACATTCGGATGCATTCTCTTTACCTCTCTTATAACTTTTAACAAAATGTTATAGTAATTCTTATAGTAGTTAAGAACATGAGGATCATCACTATTCTTTCATTAAATACAGATTCCTTTTTGTTGTTTAATCAACTGTCTGAAGACATGTCTCAACCTCGTACACTTATGAGGCAACTAGGCCAGGAGATAATGGGTTAGGATTGCCAGTTCTTTTCCCCCATCCTTTCTTTAAACATGTTATTTTAATTCTCTGAGTTATCCGCATGTTTTTACTTTTTTTTTTTTCATAACCTTGACTGGAAAACATTCATTGAAATAATTAGTAAATATGTACCGGTAGTGAAAAATGTATTACATTTACTATTAATATCAATGGTACCGGTACTACATACATTTTCTCAAGATTCAGTTTGTAAACATGCATTTAAATGATGAAGACATTCAACATTTATAATCCTTTTTTTTTTTTTTTTAATTAACACTGAAATTTTTCACTCATATTGAAAACACTTAGAATTTGTGCAACATGATCAGACAGGTTAGTGATTAAAGGTTCTTTTGGAAAGGAATTCCATCTCCTTTTATCTATAAATATATTTTCAATGCCTGTACTACTTCCAGCTTGTATTCTCATTGGGGAAACTTACTGTGTGACTAAGATTATAAGTTTCAAGAAGTTAGTTTAGTTTGATTTTACGGTCTTAGAATTCTAACGTAATGTAGTATTCTTTCTGTTTCAACTTCTTAAATAAGTTTGTTCATTATATGTGAATAACTAAGCTTTAAAAACTGGAAAATTTATGTCTTAAGTAGAATTTAGAGGAAATATCTTCGAATGGCCACTATCTAAGTTGTCAGAAAAGGCATTCAGATGCTGAAATATGAAATAACATTACGCAACATGTACGGAAACAATGCAGGTTTGTTTCCGAACTCTGATAACTTTATTTTAGTAGGTTATTTTACGACGCTTTATCAACAGCTTAGGTTATTTAGCGTCTGAATGAGATGAAGGTGATAATGCCGGTGAAATGAGTCCGGGGTCCAGCACCGAAAGTTACCCAGCTCATTTTGGGTTGAGAGAAAACCCCGGAAAAAACCTCAACCAGGTAACTTGCCCCGACCGGGAATCGAACCCGGGCCACCTGGTTTCGCGTCCAGACGCGCTGACCGTTACTCCACAGGTGTGGACCCAAACTCTGATAACGAATTTGAATGACATCATATGCGTCAGAAGTCACATGACAGCTGAACTGTGCGCGAGGTGACAGACCAGTAGCGAGTGATCTCATAGTCAGAGTGCACGGCGACTCACAGTATAAACTTCCAACAAAATCGAGCCTTTTTGAGAGGGGTACATTATGATTCTTTCCAATGCCAAGTACAGTTAAGTGAAAATAAAAGAAGCCTGCAATAAACGAGGTTTCGTTATTTCCAAGAAAGGCATCTTCTGTGTACTTAATAAGATTGGTAAAACTCGAATTGAATTTGTATCATCACGTGGGGTGGGGCAACTAGTGATGTGGAGTGGATTTTTCTTGATTTTTCCACTCTGGAATTAATCCCATCCGAGCTTTGCCAGTGTTATTAGGTACACACAAGATGCCTTTCTTGGAAATAACGAAACCACGTTTTTTGCAGGATCCTATGATATTTACGTAACTATACTTGGCATCGGAAAGGGTTGTTATGTACCCCTCCCAAAAAGGCTCGATTTTCTTGGGCATTACTACTGTGATACACCGTGCACTCTGATTATGAAATCACTCACTGCTGGTCTGTGACCTCTCGTCGCAAATTAGCTGTCGGTGTGATTCCTGAAGTACATGACGTCATTCAAATTCGTTATCAGAGATCGGAAACAACCCTGTAGAGCACAGTGAAGGTCGACTACATTTTCAGCCCATAAGTCATTACTGTTGTAATATTCATTCCTTTTCCTGAAAACACGGAGTTCATATAATAATAGGGAACATGATTTATTATTTCCTTGTGAATCTTCATATTTAACGCCTCATCATTCATACCCTCCCTGCACGAAGAGCGATTTTAAATTGGGTCAAACATAGAAAAGTCAGCGAGTGACAAATATTCTGTAGAGGCAGTAGTGCACCATCTGCTGCCTTGAAATATGTCTTCGGACAAAATGCGTGAGGAATAAAAAAGTTTGATTTGTAGCAAGTTTCCGCTCCTAAAATTGTATTTGTCTTAATCTGTACAGTGTACACTATTTCATTCTGTGTGGCTGTTCCACAAGAAGAATAAGAATTACAGTATTGTTCCAACTTGATGGTTGGAAATCGGTGTTAAAACTAAATTTATAATTTGCTTCGTGACCATTTATGTAATAATCTACGTAATTCACTATTCAAGGTGGAACGGAACATCGCTTTCCTTTCCTGTCATGAATTACTGAAGTGAGAATTGTAAAACATGTCAGATTATATTTCTTCATGGGTGATTTTATTTTTATAATTTAAGTTTCTTATTTAATGATACTGTATCAACTAGTAAATGTAATTGTAATAGGGAGATACTATTTAGCAAGAAGAAGCCTTTATATTAAAACAAATTACAGTATTGCAAGTTCACTGATAGCAAGTAAATTTATACGTTGTTTCGTCTCGAATATTCTATAAATGTATTTTAAAACGCATTTGGAAGTTTCTTTGCTTTATTTATATAAACTTACAGTTTTAGACTGATTATATCCATAACACTGTAATTGTGAATTTAAGTGTTCCAGCAGAAGCGATTTACTTATTTATTTATTCATTCGTTTATTTATTTATTTATTTATTTATTTATTTATTTATTTATTTATTTATTTATTTATTTATTTATTTATTTCTACTGGCTGAGTTGAGGCCAAAAAGCCTTCTCTTCCACTCATCCAGTTTAAGAACAATAAGAAATATAAAAATGATGGAAGTACAGGAACAATACATAATAATAATAATAATAATAATAATAATAATAATAATAACTTACAATTCAGTGAAGAAATTTCGTTAAACTAGTTCAATATTGTATAAGAAACGAACATGTATGAAGCGTATTCTCACTGAGGAGATGTTAGATAAAATTGGTCACCGACTAGAGAGAAGTCCTACGACATAATTGCGCAGTGTAGCTCAGCAGGTAGGGGTGTCACAGTCTTCAGTGATACGAGGTACGAAACAATTAAAATTAAAACCTTACAAAATTCGTGTAGTTCAGAGGTTAACGGAACCCGAATACCAGAACAGGCTTAAGTTTTGCATCAGGTTCTAACAATTTGTGTATGATGGACTATTTGACCCCACCTTAATTTTTTATAGTAACGGAGCAGGTTCCAACTAAGTGGTTACGTGAACACTGAAAAGAACCGTTACTGAGATAGTGAAAATCAACAACGTTATCTCAAATAACTGCTACATGACATAAATTCTAGTTATTTCGGAGAACGAACTGGGGCGAGTTGCTGGACATGTCTTCAGGAGATGTGCAGCCTGCAAGATATCAGAAGGACGTCATTTCGAACATCAATTGTGAATTTATGTAAGTACATCATTACGCAATACTAACCGCAAAAGCGCGGAACGAATACTCCGCATATGGTAGCGGCGTTACGTATGAATCAGCCGCAGTGAGTGCGGTTAGGAGTCTAGCCCCGGGTGGTTCACCCCGTACTATTGGTACACTATCAAAGGTTTCGTACTTCATTCAAGATAAGACACCAAAAGACACATGGGAAACCGCTATGATATCGGTTTCACTTCAATTAACGCAGAACATCACACTGACAACGGTCATTGACTTCATGTTTACCCAGTATTTTGGAATGTTCTGCTTAAATTTCTGTATGCCTAACTATTAACCTTTGACGCCATAATTTGTGACACTAGTGCTCGCGCGAATTACATTTGTAATTCATCCCTCTTTTTTTTTTTAATAAACAATATTTTACACATATTCACATGCAATTTTTAAACATTATATAAGCATAAAATTACTTTATTGATTCTATTAAACTCTTTTCGATATAACATTGTAACTATATTTGAACTTTAACATTTAAATCATTGATATTAATAAAATATAGTAAGCGGTATTATCATGAAAACTATGCAATTAAAACACTATTGTTATTATTACATAGACTTAATTGTTAGTTATTAGAAAATAAACTCTAAAGTTATTACCTTCTACTTCTAAAATATAAGTCTCTGTTGTGTTCAAGTACATGTCTGTTTCATATGAGACGATATCATTAAATATATCCACCTAATCATTATATTGCAGGATAAAATAACCACTTCAACAATAGAAAATACGTGTAAAAATATTATCTCATGAATGGCTTATAAGAATAAATCAAATTAGAAATAAGGAAATCGAAAATAAGCTCTTAAAAACACGGAAGTTAGCAGTAGCGCGGATTACATTTGTAATCCACTCTAAAATATATAATCCTATATTGCTACACAGAAAAGAGTCACAATTACATCCAAACATTCCAGACATCGGAGCTAAACTTTAACAAGAAGGTACTGAAAATTTCACGTTATTAACATTGAAAGCGGAGATGTTATGACGTAATAAAAATTAGTGGGTTACAAATGTATGCCACTTGAGTACTGGAAGGTTAATTTTGAAATTCATTTTTTAAATAATGTCCTAATTTTATGGGAAAATGAAGGTTTATTTACATCTAAACTGTCGACCGGCATTTACACATTTTTATCCAGTATTTTGGAAAGTTCTATTTAAATTTTCGTAACTATTAATTTTTAAATCGTTTCTCCTAAATAATGCCATTAATTTTATTGGAAAAATGGAGGTTTATTTACATCTAAGCCCTTCGTTCTGCAATTACACATTTTTATCCAGTATTTTGTAATTATTTTTAGTTTAGATTTCCGTAACTGTTAATTTAAAAGTGTTTTTCTAAATAATGCCACCGATTTTATGGAAGAATGGTGTTTATATTTTACATCTAAACCGTTCGTTTTGCATTACCACATTTTTATCCAGTATTTTTGAATGTCTTTTCTGTTTAAATTTTAGTAACTATGAGATTTGAAATTACTTTCCTAAATAATAATACTACTGATTTTATGGAAAAAAAAATGGAGATATATTACAGTTTCATTGAGTTCTGTCCTTGTGCAAGATAACTTTATTATTTCACTGCATTCATCGGCATACACAGACAGGAAATGTCATTTCATTGTAATGGATCGAAAGCAGTTAAGCACTGATGTAGCCAGCTTTGTTGTTGGAAAGAACAGAAAATCGCTCTTCATCAACGAGAACATTACAGGATTGTTTTTGCAGGAGAGAGTGACGTTATTTATGAGACTGATAGTGTGCTCTGTGCTTAGATATCAATATAAAGGCCCAACAGCGGCGTTAATCCTGTAAACAGGGTGTTTTATTAATGACTTATTGGGTGACACAAGTTATCCATCTATATCTGCTCGCGCTTGACTGAGCAAGATACCGGCGGGTCTGTGGTTGATTTCCCATTACGGGAATTTACGGATTGAATTCCGAACCCTTTCATTTCCGTTGTGGTGCTAAATGTGCGTTTCCTTAGTTCTTTTGGCAGAATGATGGACTAGTATTTCATATGCAGAGGCAGATTCAACTGTAATTGTAACACATTTTTTAATTAAAGAACCGATATCACAGAGAGAGACAGTTTTACGCCACAATTTTAGTTATTCATCATGATATAGATCTACATCTGATTTTTCAGTTTCTTTATTAATGATATCGATTGCTGAAACTATTTAAGAAACATGTTTAACTCTTAGTCCAAATGTAAATATATTTTATTTGACCCCAATTTTTCGTGCATCAAACTACAAGAATCTATGCTGAGTTTCACACAACTGTCTGTGATTGATATCTACGGCCTGGCAAATATTTTTGGATCCTACTACCCTCAGGACAGTACGATTTAGTCAAACATAATACTTATAACATTGGGCACTAGAAATTAGAGAATGCTAAACTTTCATTGAACATTTTGAGGAAAAACAAAACTATAATTGGCGTATGTATCTTTGCGATTGCTATTCAATTACACAAGATTTAAAGAGAAAATATTGACAGGGGATTCCTAGGTGTTGTGATTACTTGAAACATTTATGTTCTTGGTTGAGTGTTATTATGGTATTTGGATTTTTAAATATATTTTTGTTATTCGGATTGTAAATATGATTTAGACTGAAATAAATTTAATGTAATTTATATAATAGGTTGGTGCATAATTCCGTAACGATTTTTCATAAGTTTATTAAACACATCAGATACACATAAGAGAGAAGTTAATCAACAATATATTCTCCTTCACTATTTGAGCCGTTCAGAGAAGAAGTGGTGAAAGTCAAAAATGGGTAATGAGGGTTAAAGTAAACATTATGTAAAATACAGCGCAAAGAAGGAATTAATATTCAATTTATTTTAACTATTAGTAGTCAGTGGATAGCAAGAAGGACATATTAATTGCTACTTTGAGCTGTATTTTACAGAATTTTTACTTTAAACCTCATCACCGAATTTTGACTTACACCACTTTTGCTCTGAACGGCTCATTTAAAACATTCTACAGGTATAAGTAAATCAAAGAAATTACAGTATCTTTATAGAAATGCATATGGTCTTACTACCGATTAGTGTGCACGTTCATACATGATAGAGGAAACCAAGACATCAGGAACTACATCTTATTCCACATGAGAAACAAATAGCAATATATGTGCTAAAATCCGTAATCAGCTAAAACATAAGAGGGTAGGAGCGGAGGAGAGAGAATATTTTCGTAACATGGTGAAAAATTCACGATTGGCCCCTTTCTGCAGAGCGAACATCAGCGAATATCGAACTTCGCCATATTCGGCAAATATGAATCGAATATAGTGTCTGTCATGACCGACGTTAATGTGTAGAATAAAACAATGGAATAATTATGCTATTTATTAACTGGTTATATATTAAAAGCCAAAATAATGGTGTAGTATGAGAATTAATATTTTATTTATAGACAATTTGGATGCTATAAATTATAATATTGCGTAGTGTGAAAACAAATTATTTTTATGGAATTACGCAATTCATTATATATTATGTGTTCAAAGACTAACTGTAGTAACTTTCGAGGAATATCACTTTTGTTGACGCCGCACAAAATTTTGCCCAATATTCTTTTGAGAAGATTGACTTCACAATGTGTAGATGAAATTATTGGGGATTATCAGTGTGTTTTTAAGCGTAATAGATCAACTATTGATCAGATATTTTGTATTCGACAGATAATGGAGAAAAAATGGGAATATGAGTGTACAGTGCATCAGTTATTCATAGATTTCAAAAAGGCATATGACTCGGTTAAGAGAGAAGTTTTATATGATATTATTATTGAATTTGATATTCCCAAGAAACTAGTTCGATTAATTAAAAAAGGTGTCTCAATGAAATGTACAGCAGAGTCCGTATAGGTCAATTTCTGTCAGATCCGTTTTCAGTTCACTGTGAGCTACAGCAAGGAGATGCACCATCACCTTTACTTTCTTAATTTGCTCTAGTGTATGCCATTAGGAAAGTCCAGGATAACAGAGAGGGTTTGGAATTGAACGACTTACATCAGCTGCTTGTCTATGCGTATGACGTGAATATATTAGGAGAAAATCCACAAACGATTAGGGAAAACACGGAAATTTTACTTCAAGCAAGTAAAAAGTTAGGTTTGGAAGTAAATTCCGAAAAAACAAAGTATATGATTATGTCTCGTGACGAGAATATTGTACGAAATGGAAATATAAAAATTGGAAATTTATCTTTTTAAGAGGTGGGAAAATTCAAATATCTGGGAGCAACAGTAACAAATATAAATGATACTCGGGAGGAAATTAAACACAGAATAAATATGGGAAATGCCTGTTATTATTCGGTTGAGAAGCTTTTATCATTCAGTCTGCAGTCAAAAAATCTGAAAGTTAGAATTTGTAAAACATTTATATTATCGGTTGTTCTTTATGGTTGTGAAACTTGGACTCTCACTTTGAGAGAGGAACAGAGATTACGGGTGTTTGAGAATAAGGTTCTTAGGAAAATATTTGGGGCTGAGCGGGATGAAGTTACAGGAGAATGGAGAAAGTTACACAACACAGAACTGCACGCATTGTATTCTTCACCTGACATAATTAGGAACATTAAATCCAGACGTTTGAGATGGGCAGGGCATGTAGCACGTATGGGCGAATCGAGAAATGCATATAGAGTGTTAGTTGGGGGGCCTGAGGGAAAAAGACCTTTGGGGAGGCCGAGACGTAGATGGGAAGATAATATTAAAATGGATTTGTGGGAGGAGGGATATGATAATAGAGCCTGGATTAATCTTGAACAGGATAGGGACCAATGGCGGGCTCATGTGAGGGCGACAATGAACCTCCGGGTTCCTTAAAAGCTAGTAAGTAAGTAAGTAAGTAAGTAAGTTTATGTTATAATTCCTCTATCATCCGTATAGTCACATAAGTTTTCTATTGTTACAGAGCAACTGTGATTTATTTGAATATTACGTAAATAATGCAAATTATACTTTCTGTTTTTAGTTGGTAAATTTAAAATAAATAGAGTTTGTGATTTACTACTATGTTTATTCTTGTGCATATTTAATTACATTTTTTAACAAAAATTATCTCTAGTTGCAACTATATAAAATTTACAAGACGTGTTCTCGCATTTGGATTATTTTGCCGAAAGCAATTTGTGAAAATAGTTATTCTCAGGTAATTTAATTTTGCTTTTTAAACTCAAACTCAAACTTGTTATCATTAGACCTCCGGTTTCGAAGTAATTATCAGGACAACAAAAATTTGTTACCGGAAAGCTATCAGCACTCGTATTATAGAAGATAATTATTTCGGTTCCAATTTTTACATCTATCTGAGTACTGATGTCATAATATGTAACGTATTTACTAATGCAGACATTTTTATTAACTCATTGAAAGACGGGGTTTCATCTGTTCCCTGATCAAGTTTTGTGTATATGTTTCAGAACATAAGTGTTTAATCGTTACAGTGTAGCTCTTTTATGGATGGGGGTGTGGAATTTATACCGTGCTTTTATTATTTCCTTCATAAAACTGGAAGTTGTTTTATCATAATGTCCTGTACGTTCGTTAAAGATAGACGTGAAAACGGACCAACTTCATTAAAAATTTGATCTTGTGCATTATTAACGAGTGACAGAGTATATTCTTTAAAAAATAACACTTTCAATCTTTAGCGCAATCACTGGGAACAAAAGTCCGTTAGAAGGACCTGCAGTGCCCACACGTTACGGCATTGTAAATGTTTCCGACGAATGGACCATTCTGCGTGTAGAGTAGAGATTGCGTAATTGTGACGGGCTTTAAAACTACGTGCTGGTCGTACAATGAAGTTCATTTCAGCACACATACTGGCTGACGGTTTCAAGCGCAGTACTCACGTACTTAAAAAATTCAAACATTCCCAGATCGCGAGACTGGAATCTAAATTGTTTCAATCCTTTCACAAAAACATGACAAGAAACCGTGATGCATAATGCAATTTAAACCAATTATGGTGAAAAAAATATTGATTAACAAAGGTGGACATTTTTTGCATATATCTATAAGTTATATTAATTCTCCTTTGACATTTTGGTCGCCAACATTAGCGTTCAATCTAAGAGCCAATAATATCGCCGATATTGCAGTTGCCGTCATTCTTGCCGTGGCCAACGTCAAAGCCGTCATTGTCGTCACTGTCATCACCATCATTGTTGTCAGCGTCATCGTAGTCGTCAACGTAATCTCTATCATTTTTGTCAACTTCATCGTCATCATTGTCATCGCCAAAGCCATTGTCCTTATTTACGTCACCAATGTAATCGTAATTTCCGTTACCGGCGTATTCATAATTTTCGTCACCAGCGTAATTGTAATTTTCGTGGCAACGTAATCGTAATTTTAGTCGCAACATAATCGTAATTTTCGTCACTAGCGTAATCGTAATTTTCGTCACCAACGTAATTGTAATTTACGTCGCAACGTAATCGTAATTTTCGTCGCAACGTAATCGTAATTTTCGTCGCAACGTAATCGTATTTTCGTCAAAAGCGTAATTGTCATTTTCGTCGCAACGTAAACGTAATTTTCGTCACCAGCGTAATCGTAATTTTTGTCACCAACACAATCGTAATTTTCGTCACCAATGTAATCGTAATTTTCGTCGTCAACGTCATTTTCGTGAACATCATCTTCGTCATTGTCATCGCCATTTCATCATCGTCATTTTCTCATCAACGCCAACGTCTTCGTCAACAACATTGTCCTAATTTTCGTCGTCAACACAATCGTAGTCATTGTCGTTACCAACATCGTCTTCGTCCTATTTCGTCATCGTCATTTGTATAACTTAATCATCATTATGGTCGTCGCCAAGGTCATCGTCGTCCTGATTGTCGTTATCGCCATCGTCGTCTTGACTGTCGCTATCGTCATCGTAGTGGGTAATCAAGCTTTTTTTTTTAACACGTTTTCAATATTCTTTTTTGTACAGGTAATGGGAGAAACTAGATTGTGTTATTCCACCCTGTCCTATTATTCCATACTGTATAATTGATTGAACATAAGCTAAGAAATTGTTTTATAATTCAATAATAGTTTATATTTTCAGTCAAAACACATCAGTTTTTGAAGTCAGAAAATAATTCTGTTACATCATATTATAATTTAAAGGTCACAAATATTTTCGACTTATCCAAAAAGTCATCTTCAGGTGAATCCTTAAGCAAACAATTTTGAAATTAGGTGAGGGACTAATCAGGTACATTTTGATCTAGTAGTTGAATGCACATGCAGGCATTTTACAATATATAGTTGTCATGACTTTGAGGTTAAATGGTTCACATATAAAATACAAAAATAAGAAGTTGTTCCCAGTAAGGTAATTGGCACGAATTCTCGTAATTGTGCAAATTAATGTATAGTTTTACACAGTTTAGGACATAAAATTAACATGATTTTTCCAACGTAAATTTTTGTCTATAATAATACTTAAATATTTTACTGAAGCTGTGCTCTGGAAAAAAGATCGATCAAGTGGGACTGTATGCAGAATTTTTTCCCGAAGTGTCTCGAAGTTAAGTAGAAGTGCGGATGAAAATTTAAATGAGGAAAAAACCCATGCTTATGTAAATAAATGCTCATTTCACTGGTAATAGGCAAATATTCGTAAAAGTAATCGACAATCACGTTTCAATGTGAGCATTTATTAATAAATTGGTAGCTTAATTGCTTATTATACTCGTAAATGATATTAAAATTTGAAACATTAACTAACCTGTACAAACAGGGCGTGTTTCAAGTAGGCCTATTATGTATTAAACGGATTATGTTATATAATACGTCGATGATACGATGTGGCAAGGGAGAGAGATTCGATTGATAAAATTGATAATATAATATTAATCAGGGAATAATTTCAAAATGCAATTCCGGAAATGAGCCTTCGAATTTAATGCCAGAAATAAGCCATTGATTAATCCTATTAGTACAAATTCTACACTGCAAAATAATAATTTTAACTCATGCTATTAGACAAAGTCATTAAAGTAAAAATTTAGAGAAAAGAAATCACAGACGTATTCCATGAAAATCTGATAAGATAACCTGAATCAACACAAGGCAAGCAGCAAGGATTTATTTATCCTGTAATTAATTACAAAAGCGAAATTACATCGCTTCACACATGGGGCAATATTACAAAATCACTAGAGTATGTGCAAAGTATTTATTGCCCCGTATACACACAAAAATAGTCCCTATTCACGCAAGAACCTTCTCCCTCCTATATCCTAGTAGTGCTAAACTTATAATTTTATTGTTCTGCTCTTTGATCTGAGAGTAAGTTAGTAAGTTATTTTACGACGCTTTATCAACAGCTTAGGTTATTTAGCGTCTGAATGAGATGAAGGTGATAATGCCGGTGAAATAAGTCCGGGGTCCAACACCGAAAGTTACCCAGCATTTGCTCATATTGGGTTGAGGAAAAACCCCAGAAAAAACCTCAGCCAGGTAACTTGTCCCGATCGGGAATCGAACTCGGGCCACCTGGTTTCACGGCCAGACTTGCTAACCGTTACTCCACAGATGTGGACTTGATCTGAGAAGAAATCTCCGAAAGTCATCTTACATTTTACCCATAAGATATTTTTTGAGATTTGAAAACAAAGAAATGAAAGCCCTCAGGAGCAAGGTGAGTGTAGTATGGGTGATGCTTAGTAATATCAAATCTATCGTTGTGAATTGCATTCATAAGCAATTATATTTTTGTTGACAGGAGCGTTGTCTTGATGGCAGAGCATTCCACGATATATATTTTCTCTAGTTTGACTTTGATCAAATAGCATAGGAGAATAATAAATGCTGCGTAGTGTTGCTCAGTAATCGTTGAACTTCTGTTCGAGTTTCTATCATTAAAATTCCTTTGGAATCCTAGAATATTATGATTGTAATCTTTCCTGCTGAGGCCTGCACCCGAAACTTGCGATATGGAGAATAAGCTCGCTGCCGTCATTCTAATCTTTGAATTTGAGACTGGATAAAAATAATACAGCCATGTTTCATTTACTACCACAAACTGATTAATAAAACTTTCTAGATATCACGTAAATAAAGCCAAATTAGTTTGAGAACAAAGCATTTTTGCACACTTTTCTTCCGAAGTTAAAATTGTTTGGTACCTATCTGGCAAACGCATTATGGAGGCCCAAATAATAATTTAGAATACCTAGTTCAACTATACATCTTGAGAAGCCTGTTATTTCAGCAGTATGTGTAGTGGTCAACAGATATCTCCCGTGATTAAACCGTTATACGTTCAACATTTTCTTGAGTACACACAGACTCTAGTCGATCTGTACCTTTGCATGTTTGCATGATGTCCTTCCACATCTAAAATGGCGGCACTAATTCTTCACAATTAGATATAAAGGGGCATAATCTCCCAGTATACCTGTCACAGCTTGATCGATTTCGCTGAGTGTTAAACATTTTTTTTTTTGCACGGCTATATGGAAATTGCTGTTTTTCAGAACATATTATTGGTTAGAAGGTTGTTCTTTGCTGTATGCGTACGGCAAAAACGTTGCCACGATTCACTTTTCCGTACGAATTCGAATGACACAAAGTTGTCATTAATATAAACAACTATGACGAAACGTTATGTCTGTCTGTCTGTCTGTCTGTCTGTCTGTATATGTGTGTATGATTTTATTCAAAGTGCAAATGGGTATATACCCGGTGGCAGTGGTAACTAATTACACACAATAATGACAATTAATAATAAACACAACTAATAACAAATTAATAATAATACCAATAATAATACTTAATACTAATACATACTTACTTACTTACTTACAAATGGCCTTTAAGGAACCCGGAGGTTCATTGCCGCCCTCACCCGCCATCGGTCCCTATCCTGTGCAAGATTAATCCAGACTGTATCATCATATCCTACCTCCCTCCAATCTATTTTAATATTATCCTCCCATCTACGTCTCGGTCTCCCCAAAGGTCTTTTTCCCTCTGCTCTCCCAACTAACACTCTATATGCATTTCTGGATTCGCCCATACATGCTACATGCCCTGCCCACCTCAAACGTCTGGATTTAATGTTCCTAATTATGTCAAGTGAAAAATACAATGCGTGCAGTTCTGCGTTGTGTAACTTTCTCCATTCTCCTGTAGCTTCATCCCTCTTAGTCTCAAATATTTTCGTATGAACACTATTCTCAAACATCCTTAATCTCTGTTCCTCTCTCAAAGTGAGAGTCCAAGTTTCACAACAATACAAAACAATTGGTAATATAACTAATGGTAATATTAGTAGTAGTAGTAGTAGTAATAATAATAATAATAATAATAATAATAATAATAATAATAATAATAATGGCGGGCTTATGTGAGGGCGGCAATGAACCTCCGGGTTCCTTAAAAGCCAGTAAGTAAGTAAGTAATAATAATGAGCATCCTAAATTAAATGAAGCACGATAATTTAAAATAACATTTAAAGTAAATCTAATTTGTATCTTAACCCTGTTCGAACTAAACCCCACGACTATGATATGTTCATACCTGCACAAGTACCTTTCAGCAGCACACTCATTTCGCTCTCAATTCACTCACTGCACTGGAACTACGACACATTTCACTGATTCTATCCTGATTTCACTAACACTTTAAACATTTAACTGTGCAAATACCTTGCACTGCCACTATAAACTATATAACTTTATTGACACAAACACACTTCACACTTCAAATAACAAAACATCAATTAAACCCTTATGAAAACTATCACGTTACAATATCAACACATCGCCAACTATGAATACAGAAATCGTAGTCAGTGCCTCCTAGTCTACTAAATTTACTTATAGAAACGCAAGTAATATACAATGAACTTCATGACGTTATAACCAGACATACTCATACTATAAATGCAATCTATTAATAGTAGGCCGTGACACCTAGCCTACAAAAATCTCAATAGTGTGTACTAACTGATAAGTTAATTAATAAGTTCACACAGAATTTTCATGTAGTTGTGCCAAAAAATGTTGCACACAAGTGGTACGAAATTGTCATTCGCGCACTCGTTTCGAAACGTCTCACTCGAACACAAAAGTATCACATTCTGCCCTAGTTACTTAAAAACTGTTCTGGAGGTATTTATTTACTGTATAAAGCTCATTTTTCTGCATTTCTCAATATATTACACAATCACTCGTTGTGATTTTATAATCTCCTAAACTACAAGTGATTTATTAATATTATTGTATTCTTCTTTTTATATTGATGTGTTATTTGATTTCTGTTTCTATTGTTGTAATTATATTCTGTAGTCTGACGTATTATTCTGTATTATATGTTCTGTATTATTATATAAATACATAAATAAAAAATAAACCTTTGAATTTCTACATAACAGAAGTTAAAGAATGAATAAGCAAACAAACTTCTATCTCTATGACAACATTATGCAAAGTAACTTTGTTGGGAACTATAAATATTGTATAACAATATAAATTTCATTTTCATTGACAGGAGTAAAAAACGAGTAAGTAGGTACACGTATCGAATTGCAGCGTACATACAATCAGAATATACAGGATGTCACATTGTTTTCGCGTAGTGCTATTGAATTGTAACAGATGTTTGAAATTAACTTTTCATTTTTATAATATTTACTACATTACATTTTCCAACCGAATGAAACAAATCATACAATAACTAATACCTACTTAAAAAATAAATATTCACGGTTAATTCAAATATGCCAAAAGTTATTGTCACTGAATAGTCAGAATGCAGATTTAGAAGGTGAAATCAAAATACTTCACTCCATAAACTGAATTATATACTATACATTATTTTATCGAGTTTGTTTTATTAAGATACTCTTTCAATCTATATATCTGAAACTACTCTTAATTACGAAACAATACCATATTATCAGATAGAAACAGGGGCTGTGACGATCGGTAGGGACCATCACCGTCAACGACGCAGGCGATAAAACATTGGAACTGTTCACACTATGTGGCCAGTGGACTTAATGAGCTGTGTTAATCGTGGCACGTTTGAGCCACTTTGCAGCACTATTCGGAAACGCCTCTAAACCAGGATCCCACAGTGCGAGTTTCTAGGATAGATCGCATGCTCGGAGCGCTTGCTAGAAATTCTGTCCACTACTGGTTGCTTTGGTAATTACTCGTAGCTTGCTGGATTTGAATGATAGGTTCCTTGCTATTTTTCGCACTTGCTTACATGCTGGGACAGGGTTACAAAGTTAGTTGCTTTTAAACTAAATCATTTTTTTTCTGTATTTCTAGGTCCTAAAAAAGTAGCAGTTATATACTGGGTGTTCAGTTCAAAATGTGTCTTGGCTCGCTGCATGCCGTCATGTGGCTAGCTGATGAGCCTAGAGAATTCAATCTTCCTACACTTCCGCAGCTCAGGTGTATAATCTAAGAGGCAGAGAAGTTGGCTAGCAAGTACGGCGTTCATTCTGAAGAGTACGTGCCGATACGTACGGTATCGCCGGTAGTGGCAGGAATGTGAACTGTTTGGAAATACGTACTGTCGAGATATGGGGAGAGGGTTAAGACGATTACTTACGTATTTGTTGACATTAACTTCGACGGTCAACATGGACACGGAGCATTTGATTTGTGTTGTGGAATGTTACCATACGCAACCGATGATAACAAATACCCTGCGTACGACTTGCCGGCGCAAAACACAGTTCGAAAGAGGTTATGGTAGCACACAGACCGTACAGACCGCCATCTGTTGCTACGACGTTCAAGTTATACCGTACACATTCTCAAGTTCAGATTGAAGAACGCCTTAAATAATAGGCAACTTCTCTAACATATAAGCTGAAACTCGCTTCAAATCGGTGACCCAACAACAGTGACGTCATGACACACTTTGAAATGAACACCCAGTATAGGACTTCAGTTATTTCAAACTTCTGGTTTAATTACTTCATTACAACATTATACTTTTGTTAACGTACGATTTTAGTAGTTTTTAAATTACGGTTTAGCTTTTTATTCATCATGAGTGTTGGAAATACTGTGCTGGGAGTGGAAGAAAAACAGATGATTTTATAATTTGAACTGAAGGGAGCAACTGAAAAGTTTTTATTCAAAATGATTTATGGATGGAACAAGGATTATGTTAGGGGCATACAAGGAAGAAACTTGGCTCTGTACTATTGAGAACCCGAATTATCATAATAAACGAATGAGCAAGAAGGCATTGAAACGTGTTTGTTTGGCAACGTGTGCATTGGGACTCAGTAGCACTGAAAAATAGTGTGCATGTCCTATTTCTACGCAGTAACCGTTTTCGGCTCCAAAATTTTCTTTTCTGAACTCGATGATCCATCTCCTCACCGTCGAAAGCTCGCAGATCCTCGTTTTTCACTCTATCTTGGAGGTTGATGCGCAGTATTCTTCCCTTACTCCTTTGACTTATTTGGATCACCTGAATCTATCCTTTAGTGAATGTCCAAGTCTGACACACTCCACATAATATACAGTCTAATCTGTTAGGATATGGATAATATTAATTTATTATTATAAAGCTATTATGTTAGTAGGAAAAATTGTTTGCTGTTTATATTATGACTAAAAGATGGGAGTTTCCATATATGACAATCGACAATGCATAATCTGAAAGGACAAATGAAAATCGTAGACGAGAAAAATGGTTACTACAAATCAACAGTGGGCACAATGTGTTCTTTGGTATGCTAAATTTGGGAGTGTTAAAAGAGTTCAAAGGGAATTTCGATGTGAGTATGTTATGCGTAATGCACCTAAATACGATTCTATAATGTTGTGGTATCGAACATTTGTAGAAACAGGTTCTGTGTTTAAAAAAAGAAACGTGCAGGAGGTCGGAGGCGAAACCCAGTACGACAAGCAGCTATCTCTTGGCTTGGTCCCAAACTCCCCAGATCTAACCGCTCCTGACTTCTTCGTGTGGGGTTTTGTTAAAGACATTGTCTATTCACAGAAACCCAGGAACATTGTTGATCTGAGAACAAAAATTACTCGAGCTTTACAACAAATCACTCCTCTTATGTTACAACGGACATGGACTGAATTGCATCACCGTTATAAGTTGTGCAGGGTGCGTAGTGGGTGTCACGTTGAGCTTTGTGGAATTTCCCATCTTTCAGTGTTGTATGCACGAAGTTGCAACAAACAAAGTTCAGTAGTAAATGTTTTACGGTGTTTTTATTTTATCCGTACCCAAACGAATCACCCTGTATGTTTAATTAAAATCAGGCTATTACATTTAGAAATTTTGACGTTGTCGAAGGACAAGCGAATATAGTTTGATAGCCACTTTTTCATGAGCAGGGTTAAGTTCTGTGCAAAAGGCCTTCGACATGATACATCAGACTTTACATTATTTAAGAATAAAGTTACGACTTTCTTATTTTAAATTTATGGTACATGTCCACTCTCAGAAAATGTTGGACGCCTTTGAAACATTTTATTCCAGTATCACATTATGTATGTTTAATATATCATTGTTGACCGAATGATATTAGGTATTGATAAAAAACCACAAAAAGGCGTGTAATTAGTTTTTAAAAGTATGTGCTACAAAAATAATTTTCTTTGCGTTAAAAATGAAGTGTTGAATTTCTTAACATACCGCTAGGTAGTGCTATCATATAATATGCAATTCTTTGTTAATACTTTCTCAGAGCTACTTTAATTTTGTATCTAACCACAGGATGAACTCCTCTCTTTGGCATTTTTAAACGAGCTCAACAAACCACCATTGGATCCCGAGCTATACCGCTGCTTCAACGCTGGAGTTCGCAAATGAATATGTTATGAGTGTTTCTGATTCTCTTTGTCTATCACAAACACATGGAAGTGAAACTAGACGCTAATTTTTAACATGTGAACGTTTTCCTTAGTTGTCAATATAGCCCTATTTAAAGTTGGGTAAATATGCCACTCTCAAACAAGTCTGAAACCTCAAAGTGATTGGCTTGAAAGGAATGAATAATGGATTACAAATTGCGTGCGTTTCCAAATGTTTTTGTTTGTCTTCTTTTTTCAATCCGTAATTTAGACTCTGGAACATAACGTTTATAACAAGTCCTGTCATGTTTCAGAAGTCACACTTTCTTACATTTCGACTAACATAACAAAGAGCTACGTTTGGTGGTATTTCTATTCTATGTAAATTTCAGAGAAAATTTTAAGAATTCAGAATCAATTGGTTATAAATAGGTTTGATTCACTTTCTTCGATAGTTAACACGCTTACCATAAAATCTGAAGTTCCTGAATTCAAAACCGATTGAGATAAATAAAATCAAATAAAAGTATTAGACCTAGTCTTTATTTCTTCAGAATGGTGGTAAAGTCTGGGGATCCAGGAAGAGGAATCTACCCCTGAATAAGAATAATTGATGGAATTATGTGCCACTTTATAATTAAGGGAAACAGATTTCTATTGCAGTCGCGAAGTTTATGAATTACATCTACGAAATAACGAACTAGAGTAATAATGTTACTAAAATATAAACAGTATTTCTTCGACCGAAGTATTCGAAAGTAATTTATAATTTATACAGGTTGAACCGTAATGCCATTAATTTCAGGGGATTATTCTTTGAGATATTTCAAACAAAATTAGTTTAATACAATTTTGATCCTTTTCGCTTCCTTTTCGAGAAACAAAAATTTTTTCATATGAAACATTTCACAGAGTGTTTTGGGAAAGTCATTGATTTAATTCGCAATATACTCAGTCAATTTAAGAGGGTACTGGATTAATCTTGCTCAGAATAAGACCGATGGCGGGCTTATGTGATGGCGGCAATGAGCCTCGGGTTTCTCAAAAGCCATTAGTAAGTAAATAAGTAAGTGTATTATGATAATAAATGTTTGAATGAATCTTAGTTTTGACCTTTAAATGTGCAGAAGTTTTATCCGAACGAATGTACTAGGCTCACGAAAACTCACACACCATTCAAGAAAAACACGTTAATTTACCAGGACTATCAGTATGGTATGGCCTGTCTTCCAGGGGGATGTTCGGGCTACGAAGAGGTGCTGCGAATTATACACTTCGATCTCCGGATTTAACCTCCACGGACTTAAACCTTTTAGGAACTGTAAAGAATACAGTGTACGTCGCAAAACCACAAACACTGCAGGAGAAGAGAGAGAAAATTGACCACGCCTACAATGCTATTCTGTTAGCAACAACATAGTCGGTCAGTCGCTCTGTTCTACATCGTTGTCGACAATGCACTGGGGCGGAAGATGCCTATTTTGAACATTTATAGCTAAAAAAAACACAAACATTTGTATATACAGTGTGTTTAAATAGTGTGGCATATTTTTACAGGAGGTAGCATTAGTCGAAACTAGAAAAAAATGTTCTACAAACATATGTCCGGAAACAAATATCTGTTGGGATAAAGGTCATGCTGTATTGTGGCCTACGATACCCAACTGTCTGTTACTGAGACACTACAGAGTGTGCTCTATGTGGTCACAACGCATTGTTACACATGCTTCAGCCTTTCTTCTCAGTGAATCAAGAATCTTGCGATCACACCTGGCTGTTGTCGAATTTGCTCACATGCATTGGATACACGCTTCTTTAATGTTTGTATGTTGTCAATGGGTGTGGCGTACACAAAATGTGTTTAAACGTCCCCATAGCCATAAATTCAAAGCATTTAGGTCAGGTGATCGGGGAGGACAAGCTACTGGAACTCCTCGACCAATTCATCGCCAATTAAACTTACAGGTTAGATATTGTCGCACGAGGCGCAGAAAATGGGATGGCGCCCCGTCGTGCATAAACAGAAAGACAGCCTACACCACTGAACACTGTACATACTTTAATAACACAAGTAAAATGATAGACTCCGTGGCATCGTGGACATTTGTTTACTACTACATTCTCTGTTTAGGTACTTCTGTTGAGGGATTCTATCTACTCTCAAAACATGGACTATAGTTTTCTGTTTTAAACAAATTACAACCATAGGCCACAATACAGCATGGCCCATTTCTCAACAGATATTTTATTCCGGACACATGTTTATAGGAACTTTTTTTATCTAGTTTCGACCTATGGTATCTCCTGTAAAATATGCGACATAGACCTAATATGTTTTAATTAATGAAATATATTATTTCAAAGAGTGTACACATTAGTTAGAGACACTCGGATACAGAGGAATTCAGAATCAGAGTTGATATTTATTATAACTTTGTTTGCGATTAAAGTAATAAATAGATCATGATGTGGTTTGAACTATATTTAATTTACCGTACTCATTCTCGTAATTCTCTCCCTTTTTCACAAAATTTGGAGGTGAAAAATAGAGGGGGAAAATTAGGGGGTGACAAAAAATATCGGAAATAAAATGGCCATAAATAACATCATGCAATCGATGTACTAATTTAATTTAATATTTAATACTTGATAACTACATACACTAGTTATATAATCTGAATAATTGTGAACAGTATTGCTGCATTTCTTCGTAATGTTGTATCAATTCTAATGCAGTTAGCGCGACCTGACTAACGTTGAAAAATTATGATGTTAATTATTGTTATCCGTAATAATTAAATTAAATTAAATTAAGTAAACGTAGGATGTATTTTGCACTTCACTACCTTCTTCAGAAAACAAATCCAGATCATTTCTAATGTTAGAGCAGGGCTGGGCACCAAGAGCGAATTCTGCTCTCTCACTTTGAGCCATATGACACTCTTCAATCCCTTTCTTCCCCGCCGAACACCGTTCAGCGTTGATGCCTGGACGGATGAATATTAAATGTCCCCGTTTAGAGTTTGGATTCGCTCCCGGTGTCCAGCCCTATGTTAGAGGAATCGTTAGCATTTTCCACTACGGATAGGATGGATAATGAAAGACCTTGGGTTTTTCGCCAGATTTTTTCACGATATTTGGAATCTTCACTGAGACTCTTAGTGGGAAAATGCGAATGCTATTTTTTATATAAGAGGAAGGAATTACACGACGAAAATTAATTATGAAAATATATGTTACAAATCTTGGGAGGGGGGAATTTCGCGAGGAAATATTATACTAGCCTAGTATTATATTTTAGTGTACTGTAAGGTCTGGTAATAGCTATAAAAATTCTGATCAATGAATCATCAAAATAAGACAATTATTTAAGGTCATAACATTTTATTGTGAACTAGTTACTTTTATTGTGTGATAATGTAGCAAGTTTCTTCAGTGCTTGATGTTCCTTCATTTTCTTAATTTCTTGCAAAATAGAATAAAATTCCGAAACTTTACTGTAAATCATAGCATTATTTATAATGTGTTTCTTGGTGTTAAATTATTAAATAACACTTTTAAATTGTAAACTAGTACGAAACATTTGGAAAGCAAAAGCGATGAGACAAATCGATTATTTATAACTAGACTATTACAGTCATTGGTTCGAATCCGTCGGATTATTACACTTCATTGAGAAATAACGTCATCATCATCATTATCATCATCAGCAGCAGCAGCAGTAGCAGCAACAATAGTACGGTGTGAGCCTAGTGCAGGGATACAGAACTGGCGAGAGAGGGGTGGAAAGCATGGGGAAAGCGTAAGTTCCCCGTTAGCAGTCCACCGGCGTTGAATGATGTATCTTTGGCCCGTACGCCATCACATAGAACAGACACTGAATACAAATCCCCTCCCCTACCAACTCAATGACGCGGGGGTGGAAGGAAGAGGTGAGTGACGTATTCCGATGAATGATGTAACGCTACAATGGTGCCCAATTCTGCAAGCCTGGCTTAGTGGTCCTTTGCTTCCCAATTAGGACTGCTGATCTCATATTAACCTAGGACGACCCCATGTTGTGTGAAAAATGAAATGTTTGCCTTTGCCTCACCAACTATCCCTCCCAGTTTGTATTTTTAATTCTGAACCAACTGTTTTTTATATTAGTAAGGTAATTAATACGTTAAAGTCATTTGTCGGTGTCTCCATATGTTTTGATGATATTTATAATGTGCATATATTTGTTTCTTTCTGTGGAATAACTAAATGTCTTCACAAAAAACATTTACAAAATCTATATCACCTAAACAGAGATAGCGACATTCACAAGTCTATTTAATATAATGTGTACAAGTGGTGAACATTACAAATAATGTTTGGATAGACAATTTTTTCCTCATGTAGTAGTTTTGCCTTTTGTGGTAAACATTTCATTATTGTGCCAACAGGATGTGCGAGATTAACTTTTGAAATGTTCCGTGATATGGCTGCCGAAACGGGACACGGATTGAAATAATCATGTATAATTAAATATCGGTGTATCGATAATTAACTTTTGTGCAATTGTCGATATTGATTTCTAGTTCTAGAAGCGTTCATTTATACGTCCGCTCATTCGCATCCAATGGCTTTCGCAAATGAGATTGGAATGTCGCAATAGCAGTTTTAGTGTTCAGGCGGGGAAGTGGACACAATGTAAGTGCGAGTCGTAAAAATATACGGCCAGTCAGGAATTCTGTGAGTGGAAGAGTGAAAGTGAAAGTGAATGAAACAAGATTGTTCTTTAGAAGTAATGTAATATATGTAGACCCAATATATACTGTATATAATATATATAGGCTTATATATGTATATTATACATCATAGCTACAAATTTGTTTCTGTATCGGAAGAAATATTTTAAGACGAATACCAAAATTGTATTCGAATAGATGTTGCAGTGTGTAAATCGTGGAGCAATATATTATAAAGGTGGGTAATATTGTGATACAAGTAATATTTTAATAGTTCTTTTTGAGCATTTTTTACAATTTTACTGAGCGAGAGACTGACCGATTTTGTGCAGATATTCCCTTACTGCATTGACGCAAAGAACCGATCTTTCTCTCGCTCGGTAAAATTGGAATAAATTCTCAAAAAAAAAAAAACTATCACAATATTACTCATATTACAGTATTACCAAACTTTACCCTATAGGTTGATTCAAAAGTCCGACGTCATAGAAAAACTCCGTTAGTAGTGGAGATAACGAAAAACGAAAACGGGAAAGTTGTTCCAAATAGGTAGTTTTTTATATAATATGATTGAATGTTCAATGTAGAATACACCGTTCAGACTGTACACTGACACACCCGCAAATCCCAATGCTGTCAAATTAGCGGTTGTTCTGCTAGTTCTAGCGGATTTTAGAAACGTATTATTTAACAGAGAAGAATATTCAACATGCAGAGATTAGCTATTATTCAAATTCTCACGGTGCAAAAATTGATAGCATAAGAATACAGAGGAATTTCATTCTTGCCTTTCGGTTTCCCCTAAACTTGTATTGGCAGCACTGCTAATAATTATCATCACCATTTCGTAACTTACCCAGTACACTATAATGAGTGTGATAACTTAAATGCCCCCCTTTAAGTATGAAGCGTGTGGCAACACGGCATTTTCTATTATCATTTGGGTTCATAACGCTGTACAATCTGAACGGTGTATTATACTTTGAAAATTCAAGCACGTTAGTTAAAAACATACACATATCCAACAACTTTCTCTTGTATCCATTTTTATATCTGCATAAATAACGGAGTTTATGTCGCCGGACTTCAGAATCACCCTGTATATAATAGATCAACGTATAAATGAAGTTAGATGTGAAAAAGATATAGAATGGAAACAAAAATATTAATTGTATGCTGTGCTGATAATGCCGAACTTAATGCCGAGAGTGAAGAAGATCTGCAAAGACTTCTTCATCAATTTGTCACTATTGTAGAAAATATAGCATGACAGTATCCACCAAGAAAAACAAACACCTAAATACCCTCCAAGATGTTTAAATCTTGAGATTTCCACTCAGGCTAATAAAGTACTGAGAATATCCGGAGCCCGAGGAAATAATGTATGGAGCAATAATTTTTACGGATAGAAACAAAAACGAGTATTTATAAACTGTGGTTCGTCCCATACTCATGTGCGCAGTAGAAACTAGGTCAGAAGCTGCGAAAACAAAACAAATAAACGTTAAGAAGAATGATGAATGAAATGTGCAGATATCATAATCAGAAATGATGCGATACGGGACTGGTGAAAATTCAGCCACATAGTGATTGGATATAATGTGTGCGGAGGAATGAATGAATGGGACAACCATATAATTAGTAGACAGTGGATGCGGGATGACTTAAGGAAAAGTGAAGTTGTTTCGTATCAGAGTATATGGCATGTGCCGCGCCGTCCGTCTTTTGTGTACCTGGTGAGTACAGCAGCGTACAAAACGAAGGAACCCCAGTCCGTTCATAGAACATTGAAACGCAATGTGTGCAGTTGTGTTATCCTTCTCAAGTATTTAGTACGCGTTGAATAGTTTTGTGCTGATCCATTCATAATAACAAAACGTTAAATTCGCTCAGAGATAAGAAATGCAATTGAGAAGTATGAGAGTGGGATTTTATGTATTAACGAAGACAATATCGTGTGTAATGTATGTAAAATTAAAATAAAAACCAGAACAACTCGGCTATAGAGAAACATTGCAACAGTACATCGCACAGGAAATGCATCATCATCATCATCATCATCATCATCACCACCACCACCACCACCACCATCATCATTTAGCTGTGCGGATCTAACAACACGTGCAACATGATGCTCAGTACAAATATTCCTCTAAAGAAATTGAGTGATCCCCATTTTAGAGGTTTTCTTCAGAAATTATCTCGATACAAAAACTGTATAAATGATAGGCGAAGACGATTCAGCTTCGACAACTTACGAGAATATATCGTCGTTTACTGAAACGCTGGTAATTGCAACAATGTTGACGAGGACTGAATCTTGCAAGGTATGTAATACAGTAATAAGGTACGTTATTTTTCTTTTTCTTCTGACTCTACGGAGATACAGTAGCATGTTGACGTCGTCTGTTTACGTTTAAAACCTGTTGAGCCAATGGTCTGAATGAAAAAAAAATGGAACATAATAATATAGTAAATGTGCACTTACATTCAGCGATAAGTCATCCCGCATCCACTGTCTAACAATTAGAAAGGCAAAATATCAGTAAAACACGGAGGAGACATAGGCCTAGATGAACATGCCGGCCAAGAAAGAGATGGTCCGACAGTTGTTTGAAGAGACTTATAATTTATATTTAGAGTGTTAACTCATTAATGTGAACTAGAAAACATAATGGGATTTAAAATGATCCTGAGTAACTCATTGTTCAATATTACTTAATTTGAGTGAATGAGTTTCTTACTATTGAACATAACAATAATAAAACTTTTTATTTCCTGTTTAAAAAGAATAAGATGTAAACCAACCTATCGTCTCATATTTGTTACCACAATATTTTAATCTGCATTGAAACTCTTTTCGTATGGATTAAATAAAATTAATTTCTCTAATATCTACAACTTTAGAGGATTTTTGAAACTCTTACGATGTTGTAGCTTGTGTAACGGATTTGAAGTCACGAAACAAAAGGAATTTCTGGAAACACTGGAGTCTGATACAGAGCAAGGAAAGTGCAACTTATAATACATAAAACTTTCTACTCATTGTCAAAGTTTGTTTTAAATTTCTCAAATGAGTTGTGAAAGCTGAAGAGTTTACTGCAAACTCCAGTACAACTAGAATTTTTATTTCTATCAATCTGCGAATCTTCAATGAATACATGCATCTACTCATCTGTAGAGAAGAAGATTTAATTTCTTCCTAAGTTTTCCCTTTTTTACCATCTGTGAAGTATTGAAAACATAGTTACAATTTCATTTATACAGGATTAACCTAAGTAATGCCATTAATTTCAAAGGTTAAATCTTTGACATATTTCAAACAAAAAGCTTTAATAAAATTTTGCTCGTATTTACTTCCTTTTAGAGAAAAAAATTATTTTATATGAAACATTTCATAGCTTATTTTGGAAAAACTATTGAATTAATTCCAGATATGGTTAGTCAACTTAAGGGAACAGAGTATTATGATAATAAATTATTGAAAGAATTTTAGGTTTGTCCTTTAAATGTGCAGAAATTTGATCCGAACAAATGTAAGTTTTCGTTTTGCAAAGGAGTTTTAAAACTTAATGCATCCTAACAATCCTGTGAAGATTATTGCGTGGACAGATGCAGCTCGCGTAATACAAGAGATGGATGAGGCAACGATAAATGTAAACATGACACACACAATAAATTGCTTTTATGGGAAATTCGATTTCTTGTATGTAAGTTTACCGGTTACTACATTAAAAATTAAAGTGGGAGGGAACTAATTCTAATTGGCCGAAGAAAAGCTTGTAGTACGACAAACGGAGATTTTATTAATCATTAATTAGAATTGTGTAACGTAAAATAAGTTTTTCTTGCTGTCTGTGTTCACCGAATACTTGATTAAAATTAAGTCTAAGCTTTTAAAAATAATATTTTCAATTTAGTTCGCTTAACGTGAAATAAGCATATCATATTTTCATTTTTTAGGGATTTTTTTAATATATATAGCGTGACATAAGCATCATTATTGTTTATGATCTCTAGAAAATTCGAATGAAATAGGAGTGTAGAAATATATCTTAATCTTTTCAATTTATTCACATTTCGAGTTTTCCGATAAGCTGCTTCAGTTATGTATGATAATTATTCATGGCTGTCTATGCTTTTCAATTGCAATATGTGTTGAATTACACAGTAGTGCTGTTTTACATTTTATTGATACGCATAGACGGTCATTAACAACTATTATGTCCACACCTGTGGAGTAACGGCTAGCGCGTCTGGCCGCGAAAACAGGTGGCGCGTGTTCGATTCGGGAATCGAACCCGGTCGGGGCAAGTTACCTGGTTGAGGTTTTTTCCGGGGTTTTCCCTCAACCCAATATGAGAAAATGGTGGGTAATTTTCGGTGCTGGACCCCGGACTCATTTCATCATCATTATCACCTTTATCTCATTGAGATGCTAAATAACCTAGATGTTGATAAAGCGTCGTAAAATAAGCTACTAAAAAAACTACCATACATAACTTTTCAATTTAGTTTGAAATAAGCGTATCTTGCTTTCTACATTTTCTGAACATTTAATTAATTTTAGGTTGTAGAGTTTATTTTAAATTTTCCAAGATATTGTTTAACATGAAAAGAACAGTGTTCATTCTCAGCTCCCTAACACTATTCAAATACAAAAATTAAACTGTATACCATCTGTATTTTTTGTTACGAGTTTAAAAATAATGTGCGTGACAACGACCTTCAACTTCCCTGTTCATAACAAACCAGGTGAAGGGGTTATTCATAGTAACTGAACCTCATGTGCACTCCCTACTGTTTACACAGCGTTTCACGATCTCGTAAATAACAATTATTTTAAAATTCGCATTTTCTGGAAAACTGTTTAAAACACAGCAAAATGATTTTTTACTTTTTTGTTGCTCTTATTATGTGAATCTAGTAGTTGCGAAGAATCTTGAGTGTAGCGTCTGGCAGACATGAGGGAGAAACAAGGCTGAAACTCAACGATTATAAATAGCAGAGTTAAATAGGATATATCATTACAAACAAATTATAAACTGATTTCATGGAATTAAACTCATAGTACATTAAATAGATAATATACTGTATGTTTAATGGTTTCATTAATTAAAACTATAACAGTAGGCTATATTTTATAATAAGTACATGAATGCAATATAAAGCCCACCGACACAAGTTCGTCTTTCTTAAAACCTCTCACTATCCCTTCTTTACTTCTCTTTGCTATTCTTCCACTCCTTCTGGTTGTCTATAGACACTACAGTCTCACTGAACATAAACAGAACAAAATTGTGAATTGTTCATGCAGTGATGAAAGCACAAATTCTAATTGCAACATGCTCAACACTTACTATGAATTATATTTTTCATATTATATCTCTTGTTCTTAATGTAAAATATATTTAATAATAATATAAATAAAATAAACACTTTCTTAAAAAAAGTCTAATGTAATTTTCACTACATTTAGCTATGTGAAGTTACCTTCAAAGCTCAAAATTATTTAAAGTGCTGTACAACGTAAAATATTTTTATAATTATTAATTTACTACGGCATTTAGGCAAATTGATAACTTGCCTTTATTTTAGGAATTGTGTATCGATGTAACCCTCTCTCTCTGAAACACAAAAAGAAATAAGCAAGCAGTATTTCCAGTAGTAACTTAACGTAATTTAATTCAAGTTACTAATTGCTCATGCATATGAGAATATGGTGAAAGATTCCATCACGTGAACAATTAGAGTAATATGGTACCGTCATTTCCCATAACTATAGTCCTGGAATACAACTATGGTCCACGACACAACCATTCAAATTATGTATTCCATAACCTAGTACCTCGTTTATCTATATTTCTTGACGTACTGTAGTTTGAAGTCAAGTCACTGCAGCTATCTACGAACGGTCTGTGCTACTTGTACAGGGTTCTTTGAATGGACTATAGTTGTGTTCCAGGACCATAGTTATGGGAAATGACGATATTCAATTTCTCTCAAATTAAACCTATAGCTTTATAGCTACAGTACACTGTTATGTTCGATGTCAGACTCCGTACTTAGCCTACCCGTCATTGCCTCGCGACATAAATACTGCAAAGAACTTGCCTTCTTCCGAGCTACAGCATCAGGGCTGCCGAACTACCAAACTACTACTGATATTTGGCAAGGGTTCGAATCCCGGTCGGGGCAAGTTACCTGGTTGAGGTTTTTTCCGGGGTTTTCCCTAAATCCAATACGAGCAAATGCTGGGTAACATTCGGTGCTGGACCCCGGACTCATTTCACCGGCATTATCACCTTCATTTCATTCAGTCGCTAAATAACCTAGATGTTGATACAGCGTCGTAAAATAACTCAATAAAATAAAACTACTGATATTCAAAGTACTACTTAACTGTCTCATAGATCGATTTCGAAATGTGTTTTGCATAAAATGTATTATACATGTTACCTTTCAGTGTACAAAATTTGTTGGTCCAATCTCGAGTGTTGAACTATAACTTGCCGCGCCCAAGGAGAGAGCTTAAAAAGCTTGCTCTAGGAAAGTAAGCAACGCATCCCTCATATAATTTATTTAAAACAATGGTAGTAAATGATGACACAAGCCACAATAAAACTGTTGCGGTGTTGATCAAAAATCTATTTCGGTTTATACGAGTATTGGAAAATGAAACAAGTTTCATATAATAATAATAATGATTTATTTTAGCTGGCAGAGTTAAGGCCGTAAGGCCTTCTCTTCTACTCAACCAGTAAAAAGTGTATATACATATGCATGAACTTACAAAGAATTCAACAATTTGATTTAGATGAGAGTTACATGTATACAAGAGTTATTTACGAATGAAACAACAAAATACTATGAACTATTAATTAAACACTGAAATAAACTGTGTAGCAGAATTAAACTAAAATACATAGAATGTTAATATATTTCAAATGATATTAGATAATACAAAGAGATTATTATGAGACAATTCTGAAAATACAGCACAATCAGGATGATGTCTAAAGAAAAGTAACAGTGTAGTCAGTGATAGTTTAAATCAGTGTGATTGGAGTGAAATGCTAATAAGGTTATCTTTTAAGCTGTTCTTAAAGGTGTTTGTTGTCTTGCAGCCCCTAATACTTTGGGACAAAGAATTCCATTGACGCGAGGTGGATATTGTAAAAGATGAGGAATAACAAGATGTTCTATGAAGAGGTATATTTAGCGTGCCACAGATAAGTGATCTGGTATTTACGTCGTGGTTAGAATATAGATAAGAGAAACGAGACGAAAGGTAATTTGGTGTTGAGGTGTGGAGAATTCGAAAGAGTAAAGACAAAGAGTGTAAAGTTCTGCGTTCTTTAAGTCGGAGCCACGAGAGACTTGCGAAGGACGGTGATATGTGATCATATCGTCGGATGTTGCACACGTATCTGACGCACATATTCTGAGCTCGCTGTATCTTGATTGACAGTTCAGAACTTAGGTCACTTAACGCAACGTCACAATAATCTAAGTGCGGCATTACTAGGGTTTGTACTAGGGTAAGTTTTAGTTGCTGGGGCAAGAAGTTTCTCAAGCGACTCAAAGAGTGAATGGAGGAACAGATTTTTTTTATCGTTTCTTTAACTTGAAAATTCCAACTTAGATTATTATAAAAAAAGAAGCCAAGATTTTTTACGACAGATGAATAAGGGATTAGCGTGTTGTTAAGGGTAACAACTGAAAGGTAATTTTTATTAAGGGAGTTAACTAAACGCTTATGTCCAATAATTATGGCTTGAGTCTTACTTGGATTAAGTGCGAGTCCGAAATTGGCCGCCCAAGTGGAGACAGTGGCTAGGTCACAATTTAACTTGTCAATCGATTCATTGATCGTATTGGGTCTGGAATGTATGTAAAGTTGTAAAGTCATATAGACAGGAGGCAAATGTATGATAATGCTCATTCGACTTTAAATTCAAAATTCATACTCATAAAACATTGGAATATTTAATAAAAGAGGAAATATATGAGCTCCGTGTCGAGTGCCGACAACCGCGTCCTCAGACTCGTTTTAATTAAAGCTAATGAACAGATTCCTATGATTTATGTCTGACTCGTGAGTGACTGAGAGATGCCGTCCACACTTGGAACAAAGCAGTCATGACTGTCTGCGGGAAGGGAAAGTGCAGCGTCTCGACGCGGGGACACGTCGTTAAGACGACGCAGCTTTAAGTTGTAGGCGTCAGCGTCGCCGTCTTACACCGAAAAACATTCCGGAAAGCTGAAGTTGCTTTTCCCTATCACAAAGACAATCTGTCTTGTACCACAAATACGACTTCTGTTGCGTTGCCTCTCTTAATGCGATGGATTTGTGCTGTTATCCATACGTCGAGGATTTAATGGATATGTTTACACATTTAGACTCCACTTGTATATTTAATAAAATGTTGTGTTCCACTACACATTAAAAATACAACTATGGTATGGTAATTTACTTCTTATTTTATGCAGGTACATGAAGAGAAACGCGCTATTTACCTTCCATGCTGTGATGATCTCAGTCATAAATATAATATTCAAGATTGGAATGTCATTGGACTTATGTTTGGTGCGTGAGGAACATTTCCTAAATTTACATTGGAGATCCTCAGAAAATTAAATGTTCCTGATAAGACTCTTCAGACAATTGCATCGACCGTTTTAAAATCTTCATTGAACACCATCAATCACCATCTCTGTTCATCTTTATAATATTCAATATATATTATTTATTTTCAATACATTTTTATCGTTTTAATAGCTACCAAATCTTGTCGCAGAATATTCTTTTTTAAATTTCATTATGTATTTTCTAACATTAATTTACATTTTCTTTTTTGTTCATTTCAATTGATTTTTTCTCGGATTAATTTTCGTTAAATTTTGACGTCTCGTTCTGCTATTCATTGGGTTGCGTTACAGTTCAAGTTCAATATGAGAATTACGATACAAACTTCCGAGCTGTGATTACAATAGAAATAAAACATTTTATTGAAAACTATTATCGGTTTAATATTATATGCCACAAACGAGATACACTATTAAATTCACAAATTAGTTGTTCACCTGACGATAGTAAGAAATACTGTATCAAATTTCAGATTTGCTCCGGTAACGTCTTGTGACGTAGAACGAATATTTTCAGAGTACAAATATTGATTTTTTTCTTTCTGAACATGAAAGGAGTATTTCTTTTGATTAAATGAAAATGGTCATTGTTATTTATATAATAAGGCTATAATCATTATAATTGTATACTTTGTATGTTATTTTTATATGTATGGGTGAATTATTTTAGTTTGGGAGTTATGAAGTTTATAATTACAAATGATTGTATTTTATATTATTCATTTATTATTTCCTTCTTCTAAGGCCGTGCACGATTGGAGCACATGTTTGGTTATCAATCCGGCTGTATATGTTTGTCGTTTCGGTTCACTGACATTGAAAGAAGCGTTAATACTTTTCATTTGGTAGAGACATAGTCCAAGCTCACACAACTTAACAGTTTTGGTACCAACTTCCTAACTCTGAAGTGAACCAATAGTAATCATGTGGGAGATTTTGTCTCGAAATATTGATATTGATATGAAAATAGGTATTGTGTGTCACCAATTGGAAGTGGTATACCCATAGCCTACATACTGAGACATCTGAAATAATTTCAAATGTGTAATAGATCCTATATTATCAGTAGTATTAAAGGGAATGAACTGAACGGTTATTCGAAGAATCGGGTAACGCGCACCATAAAAGATTTCCAAAAATTAAATGCGTAGTACTTTGGCCTACAGTTTAGTAATTTTCTTCGTGGTTTTATTATTTATTTATTATTTAGTTATTTATTTATTTATCTTTTTATGTATACATTTATTCATTTAATTATATATATATATATTTATTTATTTAGTTATTTACTTATTCATCCATTCATTCATTCATTCATTCATTCATTCATTCATTCATTCATTCATTCATTCATTCATTCATTCATTCATTCATTCATTCATTCGGCCTTCTTTTCCCTTCTACCAGGATCTTATGGTTAACATGCGAGATAGTGTATCAGAGGTTGATCAACTTCAGTCAGTTCTCAACGACGGATTTTAAGGGCCAAGGGAACTGTGATGGTTGTCTGTGGAAGGATAGTGGTAGTCTCCATTAGTTTTCGTTTATCTGCTCTTTCATTTATTTCCGCTCTTTTTTCGATTTTTTCCCTTATGTCTTTTTTCTTCTTGTTTCACTTTTCAGTCTTCTTTATTTTTGCTGTTTTGAGTTTGTATAACTTACTGTAAAATTTTCAAAAATTCTTAGTAACTTATTTCATTTACATATGCAGTAAAGTTAAATTATGTTGCTTAAGACATATTTTAAGAAATTTAAAGAAGTCCTGGTATTTGATGAATACCAAATGTTTAATTATATGGGACAAGTGAATTACTTTATCCATAGGCTTGGTTATTATTAATATTGTTGTTTTCTATTTCAGAATATATTATGAGCCTGTGTATACACATTGCATTGCTTACTTTATGAGGTCTCTAACTGGTGATTATTCATGTCATAATGAAGAAAAATGTCATTTTTATAATTGAAATATTTAACTAATTATTGAAGTTTACAATATTAGACGTTTCGCAATGTTGCTGTATGGGAAGGAGGGAGTTTACAAGTACACAGTACAGCTCAAGAGGGTACAAAACAGATGCTTTGTTCTAATGCAGGAGCGGACCATGACAATACTATTGTTTACGTAAAACGAGCAGCAAATACAAACTTTCAATCTAATTAATAGAACATTATGGTAAATTTACATCTTATGTAACAATATTGCTCCAATTTTTATTGTAAGTTTAAAAATAAACAATAATGGTTTTCTGCACAAAACCACACGAACATTTCTTCTACTGCAAAATTTTAATCTCTCCCGCTTCTGTAAAGCAGTATCATTTTGGAAGAAATTTCTCGTTGTATGATTTTCGAAACGGAGTAAGAGACTCCCTGTTTATAATAATCGTTGAGAAACTGCTACAAAATTTCGCCGATTAGGTAACTTATTGACGGTACATACTTCTTGTCTCACTTGAATTACGAAGACGTTCTCTATAAATTAATAACATATCATGATATTCCTGAATTGTGAATGACATTATAAGTTGTTTAACGAATAGGCCTACCTGTACTGAACTGCTATCCGCTCGGCAGGGGACCCATGGACAGGGAACTTTAACTCAGCTGATCTGTACATCTGTGCAGACTGCTGTCAGGAGCATGAATCGTGCTAAACACGTTGCCACGTTTCTCGCGCCATAATATTAACAAATTTAAGCATTCATTTTTATTTAACTTCACGAAAACTTAATAGAACACACAATTATTCATTTAAACTAATATTAAGTCTTTGCTAGATATACCTACTGATGTAATTGTTTTCGTAATTTAGTAACGATATAAGCAGTTTAACGCAAATAAAATAAGAAAAGACTTATTCTCTTTCTAGGAAAACTATCAAGTTTTGACCCTATGTTGTATAGACATTTTTTGATCTTGTAGATCGTCCCCGACGACTGTGAAAAGGACGACACTTATATCCCTTACACACTGTATAAAACACATGCTTGGAGAAAGTATTCATTTTCAGTCGTTATACGCGAAGATTTTCTAGTACATATTGATTATTCAAAATATGAAAGGCTTTTCCTATTATGTGCAAGTACTGCCTACATGACGGGAAATGTATAATTTGTAAGCTGGCTATGGTTCTGTACTGGACTAAAGTAATGTCGCTTTACGAAGTTCAGAATAAAATTTATTCCCTGCTCCTGATTCCTGTGACAGACGAGTTGTATCGAACACGTCGGCCGAGTGTGCGGGCGAGCTACTCTTTCACTCATTCCCTTTTGATTTTCCGATTGGATTGATGAACTAATTCGAGTTCAGATCCAGTATCCGTTTGATCTTACCAAATTAGCATTTCGGTTCTCGAAACCAGTGTGGTATTTTGTGCGAGTGTAGATTGCCAAGTAGTTACAGTTTGAAAAGTTGTGTTGGAATGTTTTGTCAAGGACAGATTAATAGAATTTGCACAATAATAGATGTTTTACTTAGCCTACGCATCAAAGATTATAATTTTCAAATATAGACTCTAAATTCCTTTAGTTTTAAATAATATACTGGTTGTATTTTAAAAATCTTCCCTAACAGTGATAATAGAAACACAACACAAGTCCACGAGTAAACACTATAAAATAACTTAATGTTATTTAATCTCATCTTGTTTACAATAATGAATTGAAGTGTTTACGCTTTACACATGTTGCCCCATTTGAAACCTTATTAATGAATAAGATATGATATTTATTATATTATAGTACACAGAAAAGTACATTCATATTAGCACATTACGCAACGAGCCTATAATGAAGGTAATTAAGAAGTGAGTATGGATATTTATGAAACGAGCGCAAGCGAGTCTCATAATTTTCATACGAGCTTCTTAATTACCATTATAGGCGAGTTTCATACGACTTTTTATGCTCGACCATATTTCTAACTTGATATTATTAATTTTATTGTATCTGACCTGAAGCAATGTCCCGTATGTTGTGAGATGTGCGCAGACGCGAAAGTATTGATTTTTTCCGAGGAACAGATGTGCACATTGACCTTGCTAGGCCACAAGAACCTACAGATATAACATTGAAATTAAATTAGACATTGAAAAACGAGATGACAAATTGAATTTATTTGAATATTATTTACAATTAACGCTAATTATTATAGTAACAGAACATAACCTTCTGCGACAGTATTGGATTTCCAGCCTCCGTGACTTTTCGCTAATTCTTTTTCGATTGCATATCCGAGAATAATCTATACTTGCGGTTTTATAACGGTAGAAAGCTGACCTGTCATTGGCTGAACAGTTGTAACCTGAGTCGTCATTGGCTGAAAGACCTGACCTTTAATGAGTAGGTGTACTTTAATGACATGCATTAAAGATCTGCTACCAGGTGTATAATTACTACATTTCGGCATGGTCGAGCATAAAATCATTTAAAACCTTACATTACACTCTTTATAATTTTACACATAGATATGCTATTTTGAATACAATTAATACAATACAATTTAAATATTTAATATAAGATTCTTTTTTGTTTTATCTTGCACTTGCGTTTAATTAATGAGTAACAATTCGAGTCGGTCTGGGTGGCACAGTCGGTGGAGTGCTGGCCTTCTGTGCCCGAGGTTGCGGGTTCGATCCCGGTCCATGGCATTTAAGTGTGCTTAAATGCGATAGACTCATGTCAGTAGATTTACTGGCATGTGGAAGAACTCCTACGGGAAAAATTCCGGTACAACGGCGACACTGATATAAAACATAATTTATTAATTTTAATAGCACTTCGATTTCTAACAGCTGTGCCAGTTCCTTCTGTTATGCGGCTCATAAGATGCTAGCAAAAATGTTTTGGACAGATTAACTGAGAAGCTTCAGAGATGATGTTGAAAATATTACCAGTCGACATACACTCATCTCTCCTAATTAAATGTTGAAATTTCTCTCTTGTTACAGATTTAATATCTCGACTTATGCTTTCTTTCAGCTGTTTCAAAGAAGTGCAATTTGCCCTACACACCTTATCATGAATGGTACAAATCACAAAGTTTCAAGTCAGCAAGTGATAGTGATAACACATAGGCCTATCTGCTCATAAATTTCTCATATGCAGCTTACTCATAGATTTCATAAGAATTTCTGTCGTTTGGAATATTCCCTGAATGCCTTCTTTGTTTTCCTGAAGTGACAAAAATTGACTCCCCTATGACTGTGGGATTACTCAGCCTCTAACGTAGTGGTAGTCAGCACTCGCTGAAATGGGTACAGTACATTGAGGATAAGAAATTCTGCTCCGTCGTGCACAAGGGATAGAGAGACAGCATATCCGCCAGGGGCGAGGATTGCACGCTAGGGCTGTGTCTTGTCCGCGGGTAAGAGATGGTAGTCCCAGCGTGCAGTGTTTTGATGACCGCTGCTCTAACAGAAGTGAGTACCAGGGACATTTCCTTGGGCATAACGGCGGAGGGCACGTAGGACTGACATTTCTACTTACATTAACACCGATTAGGGTAAACATTGGTAATTTCGTGGCAGTGGTTATTTCGTGACACTTTTTCTTTGCTCTTTCGTGAACTAACCAATGGTGTTACGAGATCTAAATTTCCGCCAAGGGATTGCATATGTTGTCCAGTTTCCAGAAACATACAGCTAAGCTTTGTGTGACTATTGTAGTTGCTTCAGTGAGCTTTTATGTTTGGAGAGAGCAAGTTTGCGTCGACTTCCCTGGCGTACAAATTTTGTGGATGTTTGTAATTACATTACAGGCTTATTACTAAAGGTAAGCATATGATATTTGGTACAAAGATTTATTGTATCTTCATGAAATTTTAGGAAATGTTTTTGGAATTTTACATACATCTGTAGTCGCCATATAAGCTTAGCTTTACTGATAGAAATCTTAGCTGTTTGAGGCGAAATTTTGTTGAGCATTAAGTGTTACATTTTATACTACTTTAAAAATTGTATTACAATAGGAATTTTAGAAATCTGAAGACAAGATGTGATAACAAAAAAGAAAACGGAGACGCAATGGGTTCAGTGTAGCTTCTGTTTGATTTGTTATCATGCTAAGTGTCAATGATAAGTGCTAGATGACTTACTTGCAAGAATTGTAACAGAAGATGGAACATGGCTCCACCATTTTGGATCGAAGACAGAGGCAGACAATGGAGTGGCATCATGCAAATTCACCAAAGAAATAGAAATTCAAAAGTACACCTTCGGCAGGAAACGTTATGGCTACTGTGTTTTTCGATGCAGAAGGACTCTTGCTTGTGGACATCATGCCACACGGAACCACCATTAATTCTGACGGGTATGTTGCAACTCTCAAGAAACTGCATGTTAGACTGAGTCGTGTTCGACGACATCGGAAGAAGCAGGATGTTCTGCTATTGCACGACAACGCACAGCCATATGTCAGTCACAAGACCACAGACCAGATCAGAAACTTCGGATACACAACACTGAAACCTCCGCCTTACAGTCCTGAACTGGCACCGTGCGATTACCATCTCTTTGGTAAACTGAAGGATCCCTTGGCGGACTGAGGTTAGAAGATGACTCCCTTGTGCACGTTGCTAAAGAGTGGCTCAGACGTGTTGGTCCAGACTTTTACCGTGCTGGTCTACAGGCCCTCGTTCCTAGGTTACGTAAGGCAGTTGAAAGGGACGGGGATTATGAAGAAAAGTGACATTTTGTTCCTTAAGGATACATCTACATTCTGTGAAAATAGCAAAGGTGTAGGATAAAAATATAATTTTTAAACAAACGTTATGCATTACTTTTGGAGTTACCCTAGTAATATAGGCTATATTAAAGTCCGTAATAAAAGTGTTCACCCTTTCAGGGCAAAGAAGATCCCTTTTCAATTTCAATTTTTACTTTGATTTCATTCTTATTATGTGTTGATATATATTTCTATGTTTTCTTTCTATGAATATTAGACGGAATTACTATGTTTGAAGTCTTGTAACAATAAATGAGAATTTCATTTGACTTTAATTAATTTTTCCACAATTCTTCTACCTCTCACGAAATTATCAATGCAATATCACGAAATTACCAAGGTTATCACGAAATAACCAACCTTTCAGCTTAAGTTGTAAAAGCGGTTTTTGGCACATATTCAAGAACGTATCCAATCTTTTATGCCTCCAGATTTCTACAGCAAGTTATCGTCTTTTAGATGAAAAAATCGGAATAGGGATATATTTACACATTTGCATTTTAAATTAATTTTCATGAAATTATCACGAAATTACCAATGTTTACCCTATCTGTAAAAGGATATCATTATCAGGAATGATACAATAAGGGAGTGGTGAAGATTCAGCCAAATAGTGATTGGATATAATATGTACGGAGAAATGAATGAATGGGACAACCATATACTTATAAAGACAAAATATCGGTAAAAACAGCAAGAGTTAAAACACCAAAGGGACACAGATGAACATTCCGACTAAGAAATAGATGGTTGGTCAGTGGTTTGAAGAGACTTATAATTGAAGTAAAAGTGGAAGCCATCTTTGCTCAGGTTTGGCTTCAGTATGGTGAAGAGGTTTTTATTTCTTTTTTGTTAAAGGATTTAGCGTCACTCAGTAAATGTTAAATGTTATGTTTTATTTAACGACGCTCGCAACTGCAGAGGTTATATCAGCGTTGTCGGATGTGCCGGAATTTTGTCCCGCAGGAGTTCTCTTACATGCCAGTAAATCTACTGACATGTGCCTGTCACATTTAAGCACACTTAAATGCCATCGACCTGGCCCGGGATCGAACCCGCAATCTTGGGCACAGAAGGCCAGCGCTATACCAACTCGCCAACCAGGTCGACCACTCAGTAAATCTTGGACTTCCAGAATCATTACTAAATTATACAGTATCATTTGCTCTGGCATTCGTTGCCTTCTGACTGCTCCACTTGTTCTATTGGAAGATGTAGAATATAATTTGGACCAAATAGTAGACAATATTCGCGATGATGTCCAATATGATCTTTTTGTATAAATGGAGACAATATTTATGTAGGATGCTGTCTAGCAAAATGCAGAAGAGAGCTGTCTCTAAGACTTTAGCCAGTACTTTGGAATGTCTATAGTCGAGAGATAAACAGAGTGGAGAATACTAATAATTATGTGGAAGAGTAGCAATTCCATTTTCAAAAAACCATTAGTACACATCATTAAAACATTCGGACATTTTGAAAAACAAACGACAATTATTCAGTTAACCGCGGGACACATGAACATCCGTGTTAAAAAGGTACATTCTAAAGAATCAGTAACTAGAACAAATTGAGGTCAGATATCAAACGTATTGTAAACATTACAACTTGAATATATACTGGGTGTTCATTTCAAAGTGTGTCATGACGTCACTGTTGTTGGGTCACCGATTTGAATCGAGTTTCAGCTTATGTGTTAGAGAAGTTGCCTATTATTTAAGGCGTTCTTCAATCTGAACTTGAGAACGTGTACGGTATAACTTGAACGTCGTAGCAACAGATGGCGGTCTGTACGGTCTGTGTGCTACATAACCTCTTTCGAACTGTGTTTTGCGCCGGTATAACTTGAACGTCGTAGCAACAGATGGCGGTCTGTACGGTCTGTGTGCTACATAACCTCTTTCGAACTGTGTTTTGCGCCGGCATGTCGTACGCAGGGTATTTGTTATCATCGGTTGCGTACGGTAAAATTCCACAACACAAATCAAATGCTCCGTGTCCATGTTGACCGTCGAAGTTAGTAATGTCAACAAATACGTAAGTAATCGTCTTAACCCTCTCCCCATATCCCGACAGTACGTATTTCCAAACAGTTCACATTCCTGCCACTACCGGCGTTACCGTAAGTATCGGTATGTACTCTTCAGAATGAACGCCGTACTTGCTAGGCAACTTTTCTGCCTCTTAGGTTATGCACCTCTGCGGAAGTGTAGGAAGATTGAATTCTCTAGGCTCATCGGCTAGCCACATGACGGCATACAGCGAGCAATGACACATTTTGAACCCAACACCCAGTATTTGAGAATCATAAGTTACAAAATAAAATTTTATTCGGTAGAGGCCCAAGAAAAAAGAGAACATTAATAAGTGATAACAAAGGCAGGTCTTTTAACCAAAAGAAGAGTATATTTAACATGGAATGATTGTAGATAATACTATTATTATTACTATTATTGTTATTATTAATTATTATTATTTGCTAAGACAGTGATATCAAATAGACGGAAAATCCCTGCGGACGACTAAAGACGGATTAAAAAGAAGTGGAGAAAGATGTATCGTACAATGGAGGAAAGATTAGTGTATACGAAAAATAAGAGTAGACGAAAAGGTAATGGATGGAACTCATGTGGACGAAACAACTTGGATTCATTCATATTATGTGTTATCCAATTAGTAATGCGATTTAGATCGTACCAATGATGATAGTGCCGAAACTTATCATTTCGTTAATTCATTAGCTCTGTATTGAAGGATTGATGTAATGTATAAAATAAGTGTCTTTTTCTATATTTTACTTTTAATTTTTGAATATCAACACGTTTGGTGTGATAATACTGTTATTTTCAAAATTATAAGAGTAATGGATAAAATTATTTACATAAATAGCCTATACTATGCATTAAGCAATGGAATATTGCGTGCAATGCAATACTTGGAGAAAGAATGGTTAATGTTATACAAGCGAATTCTTTGACATAGCAATAGATCAATTAATGAAAGAGGGACAGAAAGAGGAAGGCAATGTCGCGATATGTCTTTCGAGACGGCTGGTAGTTCATTAGCTCGAGTTTCAACTGTGAAGGGATGCTTGCGATCCGAAGTCTAGCTCTATGGATTCCACGGACTGGCCTCGTCGGGCTCAGTTGGGCTAGAGTTCATTCCCGCAAGCTCGAACAATGAAGAAGGAGACCTTAAGAACCGTGGGCAGGCACGGTATTATACATTAACAATTACAAATGATCATGGAAAGTTACAATGTAAAAACCATCCTATGTTCCGTTGTCCGTTACTTGTCCAATTGTCTTCTCTCTGACAAAGAGGAGCAACATATTTGTCTGTTTGTCCTCAAACTACCTACCGTAGTCTGTTTTTCATTAGAGTCGACGGCAATTCGGAAGGCGGTAGTCTGCTAGCGTTTGTGTCGAGAGAGAGACAGGTAGAGAGGTCAAGGCAGCGTACAACATTGCCACATCATACTTCACGCGAAGTGCGATGCAAATAGCGCAGGAGAGAATTTAAATTATCAAAAGACAATAATGAACTTAGCCGTTGATTACTGTAAGCATGACATCAAACAAACCCTGTTTCCTTCACTAACAATATTCTCTGCAC
Source organism: Periplaneta americana (assembly GCF_040183065.1). Classification (NCBI taxonomy): domain Eukaryota; kingdom Metazoa; phylum Arthropoda; class Insecta; order Blattodea; family Blattidae; genus Periplaneta; species Periplaneta americana. Next base: position 42,045,596 of record NC_091133.1, read on the forward strand.
GGTTCTCAATCCCACACCACATGCTCCTGCAGTCGTTTCTTGCACATTGGCAACGTTGCAGCCAGCATCAAGATGACCGGCAGCGTTGTGCTAGTCAACGTTTTTGAAATAATTATACACCTAAAACAATATTTTTGCACCTGCCTGTGCAATACTTGTTTTTTTTTACACTTCTTTTTCCATTTATTTATCTTACACACACAAACACAGTAAATGTTAGTTTTACTTATTAATGTATTGAAACACTCACACGTAAACAAACGAACTTGGGAAGTACTTGTTACAGACTGATTCCGATTGGTTCTGCTGTGACGTCACATACCAGAAATACTAGGCGCATAAGCAGCAGACCGCCTTCCGAACTGCCGTCTAGTCTAGTACTTCGAATGTCATAGTACAGACAGAGAGATAACTTCTCTTTTTTGTCTATTGATAGTATTGCTTCCGCATTTCATACTTCCTAAGTCACTTAGCTATGCATAGAAAGAGATCAGTGTCAGGCGTGAATGTGAAAATGAGCAATAAGTAAGCGAGTTATTCTGTGTCATTTAATTTGAATATGACTGACTTCGAGGAGAATATGTACTCGAATTTTTATACTAATTTATATATATTTTTTTGCAATGCGATATAAAATCCGCATCTTTTTTCCATTTAAAAGAAAAGGGGAAGGAAGAAAAGGGGTTTGATATACGAGTAAATAGGATAGTGGAAATAAAGATGGTGATAATGATGATTCTGATGATGACTGACCACGATGAACGCATTTTTATATCGTCATCCTTTGTAACTGTCCCACCCTATTCGGTTGCTGTCGATAAACGTGGTATTTATTTTTGTTGAACAATATCTTGAATCCTGCTTTTACGTGTCATTGGATGTGCAGGGAACTTCCTGTCAAACGTCATTTGACACTATTTTATCAACTCTGTGCTGAGCGCAAGTCATACATGAAATGCGCTAATCTAAATTGTAGTGGACCATAATGAACACAAAGAGAGGCTGATGACCTTTAGCTGACATCAGAGTCTAGAATTCACTGAACATTCACGGACTAATGAGTCATTTTCTGGAAACCTTAGCAGCTGATGGAGATCTACGGTCCCAATACAAAAGTGACTCTGTATATCTAAATTAAATAATAAAAATTGCCTCATATACCGCTTGATAATATCTCCATTATGATAATCTCTATAATCTCTGGGTTTAGGCTTTTGCTAACACTTTTTGTCTTTATATGTGGATAAAAATAGGAAGGCAGAATATAGGAAAATTGGAGTACTGAAATTGCAATGAAAGACTCGGCCTTTTCAGAAGACCAAAATGGATTTTCTATTTTAAAGGAAGAATATAAGATAGCGCTCAGGGAAATGAAGAATGAGAAAGCAACATTAATAGAATCCCCATTGAATGAGTGAAATGCTTAGGTGAAGAGAAGAAGGAAATTCTATCATTATGCAACGAAATATATGAAAAAGGCGACTGGCCTGAAGATTTCACGGAGACAGTGTTGTTGTTTCCAATGCCGAAGAAAAATAATGCCAAGAAATGTAACAAGTTCAGGACTATCAGCCTGTTATCGGCGAAGATTCATCTGCGAATACTGAATCGACGTTTATATTCTAAGATGGAAGAACAATTGGAAGAAGGGCAGTTTTCGCTTCAGTAAGGGAAAAGGTACGAGAGATCAATTGGACTACTAAGAACAATTGGCGAGAGAATAATAAAGAAGTTTATATAGTATTTGTGGACTTAGAAAAGGCGTCTGATATAGGCGATTGGAATAAACTGATGGGGATCCTAAAGAAAATTGACGTAGATTGGAAAGCGGGGAGACTGTTCAGCAACCTTTATATGAAACAACGAATCAAAATCAGGATATGAGATGAAATATCAGAAGGAAGTGACATAGAGAGTGGAGTATGCCAAGAATGCCCTTTATCACCTACCCTCTTCAACATATACTTGGAGGATTTAGTGATGAATTGTTTTCAGAACATGGGAGGAGTAATAGTAGGAGGAAGAAGAATAAAGTGTATAAGATTTGCTGATGATATGCTGTTGTTAGCAGAAGAGGTAAATGCCAACATGACGAAGACCATGGTCATAGGAAGAAAGGTAAAAAAGGTAAACTTGCGAATCCTAAATGAGGCAGTAGAGCAAATGAACAGCTTCAAATACTTGGATTGTACTATAAGCAGTAATATGAGCTGCTACCAGGAATCAAAAGGAGGATCGCAATGGCAAAGGAAGGTTTTAATAGAAAAAGGAGCATTTTCTGCGGACATCTGGAGAAAAAACTAAGGAAGAGGCTAGTGAAGTGCTTTGTGTGGAGTGTGGTATTGTATGGGGCAGAAACATAGAAGAGAAGTGACTAAAAGCATTTGAAATGTAGATATGGAGAAGGATGGAGCATGCATACCTTTTATAATGTGTGTAATTTTTCGTTCTCTAGAATGGGCCCTAAATACTTACAGAGAAAAATGTTGGGCATTACTTTCTGAACAGAGTAACACTCATTCACAAATGATGTGTAAGGATCCATTGAATTTCAACCAAACAGAACTGTCCTGAACACGAGCATTTCATACATCCAATAAAATACTGTCGTAAGTCGAAAATTGCATATTTATTTCGTAAAATATTCCCAACGCTGTTTTACTAGCTGAAGGTATGAAATTCTAATAATAAAATAGCAGGCTACATTATCCCAAGTTTTGGTATATATTTATTAAAATATGTTTACAGCAGAATTGTCCTAGAAACGAGCATATCTTTACAAATCATAATTGTCAAATTACGACACCATTTTAGTGAGAGTACGATTTGCTCGCTTGGATGCAAACTATAGGCCTATTATATTTTTTATCTTTAATATGTAATTTAAGCAATGCCAATGAATTCAAATTCAAGTAATTTATGCCCTAAAAAGAATTATACTGCCACCTGTCATATTCGAATTCTTAAATTCATTTTTTCAGTAGTTATTTTACGACTCTGTACAACATCTCAGGCTATTTAGTGTCTGAATTAAATGAAGGTGATAATGTCGGAGAAATGAGTCAATGATCTAGCACGATAGTTACTCAGCATTTGCTCATATTAGGTTGAAGAAAAACTCCGGAAAAAACCTCAATCAAGTAATTTGCCCCGGGCGGGATTCGAACCCGGGCCGGCCAGTCACGCTAACCGTTATTCCACAGATGTAGACCTTAACTTCATTAGCTTGGTGCAGGTTTAGTAGTATGTTTCACACCTAGCTTCAAAAATCTAAAAGAATAGAGTCACCAGTGCTTTTCCCTATAATCGTCAAATTAAATGGATATTACCTCACAGACGTAAATCTATGTACAAAGATGTTAATATATATGGCTGCCGTACCACCGGATCTGGCTCCCGAGCTACATGTCGAGCATTAGCAGATAAAATTCTGCCTACAACGGTGGATGCAGAAATAGATTACGAAACATAAGTTACAGTAGATGTTCAAAGTGTCGTCCTTCATCTCATATACAAGCTTGATATCTCGAGAATATGTTACAAGGACGACAGTTTCAAAAACTACTGGAAGGTAGTTTTCAAAATCCGTTTCTGCTTCTGCCGTTATATGCAACATTTTACTGGCTGATGCTCAACCTGTCGCCTGGGAGCCAGATCCCGTGCGTGCTACGGCAGCCATATATATTAAGGACCCTATATAGAATGTCCATTCAATCTAGACTCGTAATGAACGAGGTTGCAATCTGAACTGAACAACAATGAGCAGTCACATGTTAAATTGGAAGAATTTCGCTAGTGAATTTGAGTCAAGCGGGAAAATTCACAATATCAAGGCATATGCAACGCGAGAGTATAAGCAACGGGTAGCAAACGACAGAGCACGATGATTAAGATAGCAACCGACATATATACTCTCAATGCAAGATGGCTACTTCCAGGAGTCTCAATGCAGCAAAGATGTACAGAGTTTTCAGAATACCTGGAAAGGAATTATGTTGATTGTCACTGCTGACGTTTACTTTAACAGCAATTCTATCTGTGATGTTTTCACGTATAAAACTTATAGCTGTTCCTCCTACACAGCGTACCCCGATTTCTTTCCCACATTGTTTCCCGTTTACCACTTATATATTCTTGAAATATCTTTCCAAGACAAATAAATTAAACGACTTACTATAACTACCCAAATATAGTTACAGATTGAAGTTTATTGTAAAGACGTAAATCTTTGAAAGTGATGTAGTGAAGTTTATGAAAGATGATGTTAGTAATAATATTTACAATTTTCTATAGGTTTTTCTGAGTATTGATTGTGGTTAAGAAACGAATGATCAAATTGAAGTGAACTAGATACTCATTTCAAGATTTAATAATATTATTATAATCTCGTGATTTTGTTAGGAAAAAGATCCCAATGAGTATAACGGAGTGAAGTGTTAAATGTTTTTGAATAGGAATGTTAGTATAGGGATTTTAATTAGGATAGTTAGTTAAAATTTAAAAACGATATTTTTATATACTAATAAAAAACAGAATAATATCCTGCATTATATAACGAGTTAGATGTAATGTAGAAAGACGGAATTATGTATAAATTTTGTTAGCAAGATTAGAATGCTGAAAGGACCGTAGTTATGGAACGAACGGATAGTGGACATTTAAGATCAATAAGAAGAAATTGACTGTTTGGAGTTAAACTAATAACTAGATTTCGTGGAATTGCCACGAGATTCGTAAGGTTTACTATACACGCGGTATAGACTGTATGAGAAGGGGACGTGCAACGGATGGAGTATGCCTCTGATGTAAACACTAAGCAGTATACTGCGGTTACAATAAAACCTGTATCCTGCATTCAAGAAATATAATGAATGATCATTGAAGTAGGAAATGTCTAAACATGCAAGTACACAATTATTTTATAGTGAGATATATTAACTCTTAAAATTTAATGTAAGATACATCATTCTTGAATATGTGCATTGCAGTGAAGAGTTACGTACATTTTGAGCGACTGCAAAGTGAACCTCCTCCGATGGTCACTCAAACAGTTTTTATATTGGGGAAAATGTACGTTGAACATCATACGATGTAGTAGGTGCATATTTTAAGAACGGAAAGTCACTACTTTCAGACGTCCTGTCGTGACCTGATAGCACATCATATATAATACGAAGTTGTGAAGAGGAGAATTTTTAGCAATAATGTTTCCCAACTTACATTTCATTTTTTCTGAAATTAGTAAATTGTTATTTTGCATAACGGTTTGTGATATGTTATACATTATATTAAGGGCTTTTGAGAGTTGTAGTTTAGGCGATTCTAACAAGGTGATGCTTTTGGACACGATTTTAAAATTAGAATCAATGAACAGAATATCTACCAGTAGCTGTTCAGAAGGCATTTATTTTACAGCTGCAGCAGCGGAACTGTCTGTGCTATCCAATGCATCAATTACCTCCATTATTTTGCCGTAATATTCTGCATAATTATTAACAGCATCCAACCACGTTTTCCAAAGGGTCAAGAATGGCTGCGGGGGTAGGAGTATTCCAGGGGCAATTGTTTGGAACAGCAACACTCTCATTGTAGTATGTTTGATTGAATTCTTGTCGGCACTGAACAAATGTTAAGCTTTGACTATTCCAACCACAGTAATGCAAAAACAAGTGCTTACGTAGGTATACATTAGCTGTAGCTGCTCTATCTATTTGGACAGGTTACATCTCTTAACATGAACTGCTTATACAGGGACATCATTTTATTTTTACTTCAATTTTTATTGTACCTGAGTTTTTTAATGTACTTCACTCCCACTCCTTCTACTAATGAGGTTCCAACTCCACACAGAATCAAGACCGCAGATAGTAAACAGTACTGAGTTACTGAGTTTAGTACGTTCCAGAAATATGTTCGCGTTTTCCAGTGACGAAACAGCTTTCAATATTAAATCATATTTTCGCACAGGTACTGTCCGTTTGTCTACGTCGCATCCCGATTTCCCCCACCTGCTTCTTCTCGCCCCTCTGTAAAAGCTGGGCTGTTTTAGCTCTTTTCTGAAATCATTAATTTCTGTTAGGAATTGGACGTTTACGTAATATTATACAGCTGTTTAATTTAACTTAAATAAAAGGGCCTCGTTACGTAATTAACTGTCACGTGATTCCCTTCCTTTCTACAATCCTGCGGAATAACCACTTGGACGGACAGTAGATAGCATGTCTGAGTAATTTTATATTTTCTGGTCGGGCAGAAGTGAAGATTAAATTTACAGTACGTAGAGTAGGTACAAAATTATTTCAACATGAGTTACTAGTACGAAGGACGAAACTGGCAATTGGAATTAGATGCAATAGTCTATAGTGCGATAATATGCACAAAAGAACTGAAAGCCTGTATCGAAATGAACGGCCACCATTTTCAAAATTGTGTTTAAATATTCATATTATGATTATTTATCAATTTAACTTCTTTCTCTATATTGTACGCTAATGTGCTGTAGACAGTATAATATACATTGCATAATGAATACGTTCGCATGGCTAACTCACTTCGTGAGTAAAAACACTTATTCTTAATACAGTACTGTACTTTGATTAAAGAAAAACCTAATGAAAATTATCAAACTCAGAATCGCGATATTTCCTAGTTTACCGAAATGGATGAACTACTTTTCTTCCTTCCTATACCTAGTAGAGTGATTTGTGTTTTACGCCAGTATCATCGAACTCCAGTCGTGGAGGGGGGAGCAAGCGGTGTTTCCGATTCTCTAATGGTATAGACAGGTTAATATTAAACATGTTAGTAAAAATAAAATGATGTCCCTGTACTACGAGACCGGGACGTCGCTCAACTTTTCTATACTACCGTACATCGACAACCTGATTGCATGCTGCGTGTGTCAATTCAGCGAAGTCTACTAATAACTCTTCTACTCTCACTATTAACTTAAGAGGGTGTAGGGATTGCATGTTAATTGTAGGTATGTAATAGAAAATTATAGCGAAACCCGTATACGTAAGTTGTGGTACATCATAACCAATATAAATATTGATGACAAATATCTATCACTATCACTATACCTACCTAAATATCCCTTTCCCTAGTAGAAAGAACAGTACCATTATATCTTCATTCTTATGTGTCTTAGTTGCTAATATGCTGGGTAACTTTCGGTGCTGGATCCCGGACTCATTTCACCGGCATTATCACCTTCATTTCATTCAGACGCTAAATAATCTCGATGTTGATACAGCGTCGTAAAATAACCCAATAAAAAAGTTCCTAATTATTGATAGGGAAATAAGCAGTCGCTGAAATAAGTTGATTACTGAATTTTGTTGCTGTGAGGACGGCCGGCTTACCGTACGAATGTTCGCCTAGTGTAAATGAGCCCAAATGTATGTAGAGTTGAAGTGGTTTTCGGAAAAATTCTGAATCTAGTCATATTTACAGTTCTAAAATGACTCTTGGAGTGACGAGTACGTAAGTACAAGGGAGGTGGGTAGGTTTTCACGTCGGCTTTTTATTCCATTAGTAAGGAACGTTAAAAAAAGGATTTTCGTGTTTTGAGTCATTCATTTGAATCTGTTGCGAGAACAGACAATTTCGAATTGATTTATAAAATGCCAGTCCATGGAAACGCACTGTCGGCTGAAAAGCGCTATTAGCGGACACTCCTGCAACTACTTGCATTATTGTGACCATGATGGGGTGCGTTTCGTCTGTATTTTACGCACGTTCCCTTGGACCTCTATTGAATTAGAACAAAACAGGCTAAAAGCCAGCGGAGCTTGCACGTGTGATCAGTTTAACGCGATCCAGGGTAATTCTGAACAATTGCACTAAAGTGTCAACCAATGTTGGAGCTTCACCGACACGTTATGTTCATTTCAGTCACTCGATAGTTTCATGTTTTGAGGAGTTTTAAGTTCATTCTGAGTGGAGAGAGATTATGGGTAACTGTTGGAGTTAATCCAGCAAAGATATTCCAAGTCATGACGAAATGGCTATATGACTGGAGTGACAGGACGGATTTTCTCATTGTACACCATTTTGTTTGCATAGGTGCTATATAGCCATGTTTTAAAGTAGGACGTCCATTTGTGCACTTTTTTTTTTCATATATTGATATATTCATGTAGTTACAGTAAAACTTCAAAATAGAAACTGAATTAAAACTGTTGCTTGGTAAATTTATTTTCACTTGAACTTAATGTTAATATACAGGGTGTCTCTAAATTAGACCGACAAAATTAGGAAACAGATAACCTTCGTCGAAGCATATAAATGCCCCTTCTCCAGACGTACCCTGACGGATATTCAAGATATTCTGCAGTATATTTCATTTTCAATTTTTTGCCATTCTATTCTATATACTGTTCTATTTCGAGAATCCACCATTAAATTATGAATATTTTTTTTATTCTTTATGCTTTCTCACCATGTACTGTATTATATGTTATGAATGTTTCATCAACATCTGTCTTTCTTTTTTCAGTTCGAATTTTCCTGGACGGACCAAGACACCCAATATTTGTAAGTAAACAATATTATAATATCCATTATTTTTATAGTATTTGTGGGAACTACGAGAAAAAGGTTACTTACAAGTTGCCTTTTAGAAGCTTAACTGCTGGAACATCTTAGATAATTTTTATAAGATAGAATAATCTTCGTAATTACTAATGTAATTACAACAACATTATCTTCAATTTAAACTGTATAGAAATATGTTTCTCTTTACTCTCGTAAGAAAAAATCCAAATTCCACGCAAAATATAATAGAAAAGTAATTAGTGAACGAAATCTGTAAGATTGTACTGTTACTTTTATTTGTGGTAAATTCTTAATATATTCAGATTTATGTTTATGTACATATACATACATATATACATACATACATACATACATACATACATACATACATACATACATACAGGGTGGAGGTGAAATAATCCTGGAGATTGAAAGGCACAGCAATTGGGTACACTTAAATGAATAGAAAACCTATATTACTTTTTGTGATTGAATGCATGGTTAATTAGGAATTTGAGTTGGAAGTTTCAAGTCAGGCAACATCGTCGCTAACACACTGTTCTTTTTTTCTCGTAATACAGATGTAAGAGGTCAACAAACTAAAATCTGTCTCGTAGGTGAACCTCTCACTCTCAGACTGCAACGTTGCAATCTGTTCGCAACGTTCAGTCGCTTGAAATTATTGGTTTTTAATTAAATTTACACGAAAACCGCCTACGTTATTGAAATACACCAGAGAAATGAATGATTATTTAATAGATTTTCTATCAATATGCACAAAATATCACGATCCTGCTCACAATAGTTACCGAATAAGAGAGTTTTAAACAGAAAACTATACTCTTTCCACCAATGTGGCATGAGGTATTCGCTATGAAAATCTGCAGGGTTATTTCACTTGCACCCTGTATATGTATATATATATATATATATATATATATATATGACGCAGTTATTGTGAGTATAGAGATTTGTATGACAAGTTTTATGCTACTATTCAGAAATACATACTCCCAGAGGCACATAATAAGTTATTTTATAGGCAGGTTTAGCTTATCTAAGGAACGAATACAGACGGGAGAGCGAAGAAAAAACTGAGCCTTATATATGTATGACAACCTTAAAACATTAGCCACATCATATCCTACAATCCGTACTCCTAACTGGGACGGGCTGCAGCACAACACATGTATTGAGGTCTAGGAAGCATTTCCACTTGCTCTTAGGTCGTCGCTAAATGCAGGGAACTGATCATGTTCATGCTTCGACGGCTTTAACTGCGGAGAATCTAAATCTATTCCCTTTGTGTAGACCGAGAGGAGTGATATGTTTGTCTCACGTCTGTATGCAGTATCCAACACGGACCAATAGACACTATCAGTACAGTTCCAACAAGAATGCGTTGAACTATAGTCGGCCGCGGTGTATGCAACGACTAAGCCACTCTGTACATGTAGCGCTCATAGATTCGAATCTCATAAGGTAATTTATGTCTGTCCTTTGTCAGTGTGATGGTCTGTGTTGTCTTAAATGGAGGCCCGGCATCACGTAAGGTCCGCCATTTGTCCGTCTATTGTGGGTTGGAGAAACTAAAACAAACAAGAACTGCCTTTCTGTAAATTCTTTAACGCTTATGAAAACCATCGATAGGTTCGTTCCAACAGTCAGAAACCGTCCGTAACTATCGTGATCATGCGTAATAAAAAAGAAGGATTCCAACAAAATCCGAACCAGTTCTGAACCGGAAACATGTACTGCAGTCGGACGTTCCAACAAACTTTTGACGCGGGTTCGGAACGGTCAGAAGTAGGCAGCGGATTGAGGCATGTACTGATGAGTACGCGAGACGCGCATGCGCATAAGCTCACCAACATTTCCTCGATACCGAAGAAAGACAGGATCGACTGTTCACATCAATGAGGTTACGATGAAAAGTGACAGTGCAGACGAATAATAAAACTAGAGATTTCATTTAAATTTTCGCCAAAAAGAAAGCGAATGAAAATTATTTGGGTATTGAAATAGTTAATTACAATTTCAAAATACAACTTTGATTATAAGTATAGTAAATAACGTACATAAATTAATAATTAAAAAAGGAACTATTTTTAGATGAGAGCCTCCCAGTACACGATATTGAATTAGCGGAATTCTTGCCTTCCATATTTTTTGTCATGTTTTTATAGAAAAATTATCAAAATTCTATTTTCTGCAATTAGAATTAGCTACGAAACAATAATTAAGCATCCCATTCTTAGCAAAGATGATCACAGTTATAGCATCTCTGGATTTAGCACATAACGATCCGTGAAAGCGTTCCAACAGCGTCCAGCAGTCCAGTTTCAATCCCATAGTAGATGCTAAACTAGCGCATGCGCATAAGATGGTACAGGAACCGTACATGAACTGATTCATGAACCACTTGTTGGAACGAACCTACTGCTGTGCGTCGCTTCGTCTGCGAAAAGGAGAATTTAGGCTGGCTTGGCTATTCTAGGGCCGGACCCGGGATGGATTCTTACTCTTGGGCTTAAATTAGCCCATTGTGTGTCTTACGCAGAGTGTATACAAATTTATGTCCAATAGTTTGGAGACGTATTCCTATAAAAAAGAACACCGAAAAACTTTCATATAAACATGGTCCTTAAAATGCTTAGTCTCAGAGTTAGTAAGAAGTTTGTCCTTACATTTAGTCCCAAAGAGTAGTGAACTCAAATTGCTTTGATGTTTGGAACTGTTCATTGGAACAGGCCATGAGAATAACTGTTCTCCTTTGTTTGATTGTCATCTTATTAGTCCCTATATCTTACATGTAACAGGAACAGGTATCCGCGGTTTCTTAGAAACGAATTACACAACTTAGGCCTAATGTATGATGTTCCTCTGGACGTTATCCGTTTTTGAGTTTAATTGATTCGCCGTTCCCCGTAAAGATGAATTGGTTGAGGGAGTTCAATTGACTGGCCTGCCCGTTCGCCAGATTTAAATACAATGGATTTTTATCTTTAAGCCTGGTCATGACTGTGCGTATAGAATGATGAAATAATAAATAAAGAAATAAAATAAATAAAACAGACCAGACGATAATCGCCAGATACCAGGCATTGTGTGGTTAGTATGATGATGTTCCAGCCGCTTTAGCTTGTTTTCGTAACCGGATTTCGCTGCCTATTCTAGCTCCTCAAATTCGTCACGATGGGTGAGCACCGGTCTCATACATTTTCTGAAATTTCGTAATAAAATTCCTTTCCCATGAGGATTGAAACCAGCCCGCATTTTGTAATGCGAGTCCCAGGCATGATAATGCCGCTACTGCACAGGACCCTCTTTGGAATGGCATAACAGAGACAAATTTGTTTGGAAAATGTATGAATGTAACCAGAATATTATTTTTATATATTTATTATTTATGTATTTATGTTTTTATACATTCATATCTTTTTGTTATTTACTTATATTGAAAAGTACCACACTACTCTTCATCACATTCATTCCGGATATAACGACAATGAGAAATATATTTTCGTGTTTTAAGTGAATTTATCGACAAAGCATTTCTTCTCATTTGTCGAGGGTTTTAATCTACTCTTAGCGCATATTGTGCTCTCATATTTTTTTTTTTTTTTTTTTTTTTTCAAACAACGCTATGACATGCAACGGACTTCGGAGACAATAGACCAGTGATCTCCAGTGTTTTTGTGATGTCGGAGCAAGATCATGCTAAATGAGCATCTGAAGAGGAGCACAGCAATCGCGCAACGGCAATCTAGTAGGCAGTTGGGGAATTGGTTAAGTTCTGATTTTATTTATACGTGGTAATTTTCCTATATATTGAAGTGCAAATCAGCACTAGGCATAAGAGAGGAAGTGAAAGGAACGCAGAAACCCCCGCCCATGTTCTTTTCGCTTACACCGCAGACTCTCTGCATCAGTGATGGATTTTAGGCGACCAGCTAGAGCCGAAAATTCGTAAAATCCTGGTACAATCCGTCACTGTCCTTCTTGTCCGCTAGTACCGCAACAAAAAATAATTTTCCCAGCCTGGGAAGGTGGAGTAGAGAATTAAGGGGTGTTCAGCAATGACTCAATCGATCTAATAGAGCCCGATCCAATACTGAAAATAAGTTACTTATCATTTTCAATTTATAATTTTTGTATTAATTATTTTTTCTGTTAATAATTTGGATTGTAATCGTGAGTTTGGCTCTGAAATATGTACATATCGCTCGTCGCTCTCATTATTGATTAATTGAGATAAGTCGTAACATAGTGGTTGTACCGGAAGATGTGGCTGGGATGATATTAATACGGATTAAATCTTTAAGTTAAGAATTTCATTTACAGTGAAGGCCTGGTGTAAACGATATGGCGGTGAAAATACTAGTGAAAGATCATTAATATATAAAAATTATTATAAACTTATTAGTGTGGGGGCATTGATTTATATTTATAGAATATGGAGGCAATGATATTTTTTTAATTTGTTGTAAAGTACTCCAGCGTGTAGAAAAGTTAAATTTGAAATATCATTATTCAGAATGTCATGGCAATGAATATGACAAATGTGAACGAGATGATCGGCGAGTGTGATACAACAATTGATGGGTTTACCGGAAAAAGGGCGTATACGTCAATATGGCGAATTGAGATACATGCAATCTAAGATTTTAAAACGCACCTGAATAAAATGTTATACACGCACGGGGCCCTGTCCTGCAGGTATGTACAGTACAATCAAAACAAAATTTCGCTACTATAATTATTCACTACATTTTAAACCGTTTTCCCGAAGAAGGGCGTATAGGTCTATCCGCCTTTCTTCCGGCAAAGCCCTCAATTGAAAGATAAGCTATTAAGGGTTTCTTCGTATTGCAATAATTGCTACAGTAATATCATTTTGTCTCCGTAAGAATTCTACTGGTAATATTTAATAGTTATGAAAAATTAAAATACCCATATTAATTTACCATGCGATCAGTACTATCAGGAATGCATATACATATCATATGCACAAAATGAATAGGACGTCACTGTAGAACTAAATTGAAGCTTATCACTTATCAGTTATTTATTCTTCGCCACTCAGAGCTCTGGATGCCGATGTTCGTAAAAAGAGAGCACGGTTGCTCTGAGGGATGACGTCACAGAGCACTGATCCTCCCGATCACTGCAATAGATTGAGGCAATGCAGGACAGTAAATAAAAGAACTCGTATTGTAGATGGGTTTCAAACCTGCGCCTTACGTTACGCATAAGGCAGCCAGTGATACCTGTAAAATTTAAATCTAAGGTATAATCCATCCAGTTAATCCTTTATATAATTAAATTGAGTTTCCAGATTACCAACCACATTGGTGCGGGATATGCGACTTTGAACAAATCTGTGATGACCTTAGTTTTAGGAGGTCGCTTCATGTTTGCCCTCTACAGAATCAGATCTGGATAACTTTAGGGTGTGGTTGTAAATTTGTCCTCATGAGCGAATTGGCGGTTGGGGCCCAGCTGAGCTGCGGTTGCCTCTTGCTGCGAAGAGTAGCATGATGAATGGGACTCAATGTCGCAGGGACCGAGCACAATTAATGTCTGTAGACACTAGACACTTATTTGGGGAGTACCTTGCGTGCAAGGCCCATCTATTAGAGCGTCCCTGCCACTTTGTCTTTGACGGATTTTGGTCCATTACTCTCTGCCACATACTACGGACTTGCTCACAAGTTTCAATTACTTTTACACAAGGACGATAATGTAGGGTAAAGAATTCACATGTCGGTGGTTTATGATACCTTTCTCCTCAAACAAATGACAGGTGGTTACAGTTTTTCTGAGTTCATAGTGTAGGCTATGTTCAAAGTAAGAATTCAAGTCGTGAGTGTTAATAAATTTAAGCGAAAGGTGAACAGTCACCATGCAGTCATAAGTTCAAAGCCTTTGTGATGTTTAGAATGTTTAGATTCTTACCCTCGTCATTCATATTATGATTCTGAACTAGTATTAAACATTAACTAGTAGTGGTAATACTAATTAAAAGAGAAGTGAAGTGGAATGCGATGAAACGTAATGAAGCGGAATGGAATAAAACGAATTTGAATAAATTATAACGCAGTGGAACGAAATGTTCTGGAACCGAGCGAAAAGTACTGAACCGAGCGGAATGAACTCGAACTGAGCGGAATGTATTAAACAGAATGGAATATAGACTATAGAGAATTGTATGTAGGCCTACTGGAATAGAGCAAATTATACTGGAGCAGACTATATTGAAATGAAGCGGAATATACTGGAACAAAGTAGAATATATTGAAACGGAACTGCATAGGCCCTAAAATTGCGGAGTCTGTTTGGCACAAAAAGAAATATATTGGGGATGTAATTAAATATCTTCAAATTTTAATGTGTTTTTGTTTGATGGCCATCTTATAATCTTATTTCATTCATTCATTCATTCATTCATTCATTCATTCATTCATTCATTCATTCATTCATTTATTCACCCATCCATCCATCCGACTATCCGCCCATCCGCCCGTACGTCTGTCAGTCTGTCAGTCCATCCATCTGTCTCTATGTCTCTGTTTGTCTGTCTGTCTGTCTGCCCACCCAGCCGCCCGCCAGTACGCCCTCCCGCCTGTCTGCCTATTTATTTATTTATTTATTTATTTATTTATTTATTTATTTATTTATTTATTTATTTATTTATTTATTTATTTATTTACTTATTTATTTATTTATTTATCTATCTATTTAGTGTAATGCAACTGCAACTATAATTACAAATATACATAACATTTTTTATTACAATTGCATACATACAATAGTGTTACCATATAAATATAACACAAAAATAAAATTGAAATTGGAGTAAATGTAGACAATTATTATACTGGCATAAGAATTGTTCGAAACAGCGTAATGTGAGAAACATTTTTTCTTACCAAATTTCCGTTATTATGCCTTTTACAGTTTTATGCATTAATAGGAAAATATTTGAAAATTTATTAAAACAGTTACAAGACTCATGATTATTGAATAGTTATAAGACCCATGATTATTAGAACAGTTAGAAGATCAATGATTATTAGAACAGTTACAAGACCAATGATTATTAGAACAGTTACAAGACTCATGATTATTAGAACAGTTACAAGACCAATGATTATTAGAACAGTTACAAGACCCATGATTATTAGAACAGTTACAAGACTCATGATTATTGGAACAGTTACAAGACCAATGATTATTAGAACAGTTACAAGACCCATGATTATTGGAACAGTTACAAGACCAATGATTATTAGAACAGTTACAAGACCCATGATTATTAGAACAGTTAGAAGATCAATGATTATTAGAACAGTTACAAGACCCATGATTATTGGAACAGTTACAAGACCAATGATTATTAGAACAGTTACAAGACCCATGATTATTAGAACAGTTAGAAGATCAATGATTATTAGAACAGTTACAAGACCCATGATTATTAGAACAGTTACAAGACCCATGATTATTACAACAATTACAAGACCCATGATTATTACAACAGTTACAAGACTCATAATTATAAAAAAGTTACAAGATCCATGATTATTCTGGCCATCTTAGACCTAGTCTTCTAACATTATACAGAATGGATGACAACCTCTGTACCAAAATGAAACTGGTAATAGATCAGAAGAGATTTAAAAAATCTAAACAAGTTTTTTTCTCTAACATTCACCGTTTTAGAGGAAATCGTTGTTTCTATGAAACATTTCGCTACATCACGGCTACTGCAATAATACTTCCAAGCGCGCCCAGCACTCATTACCTTCCTCTCTCCCTCTGCTGAACTCAATCAGTGACGCGCAACGTTTCAAAAGATTTATTTTAATGATTTTTGCAATTATAAAATTTAAATTCATGGCTAAACGGTTTGATATGCAAAAGAAAAAGTTCTTAACAGTAGTCTAACCGTTCAGATTATTTCTACCTATCTGCTTGTATAGCAATCAGCCATTTCTCTCGGGCCATTACCGCATTAGAGCGCTGCAAACACTGAGCAAAGACTATTTTTTCTTGCTTAATTAAAGGAAAAGTCTAATAAAAGTTTTATTATATTTAACATGTAGAATCACCTCTTAAATTTTGGTGCATCGGTCCCTTCTACCCTGTATATTTTTCCCTTATTAGCCTATAGCAACTTTCAGAAATGAAAATAATATTTATTTGGGTCTAAGTTTGTATAGGTTAGTATCAGTAATACTTTTGCTGATCTAATATTTTAAAATTAATTTCTGCTGTTATCCTTCTGGTGAAATTATATTCTTTGTTATTCACGTTCTTATTTAAGAGTTGAATTTTTATTACAGAGACACGTTGTTATTCCTGTATTAATTTCCTTTGCGGAATACCTTAATTTTTTCCTTGAATTAACAGCCAGAATTTTTAATAAAATATCGCAACGAAATTCACATTTGATACATGTATGTGTACTATAATGAAATGCTTCTTTTTGTTTATTTTTGAAGGCTTAATGCTGTGTGCTTTAATATAAGATTTTTGTATGAAGTTTGACAATGTTGCTTGATTTAAGTATCATTCCCCTTAATTTGGTATACTCCACGAAACAATATACTTTTATCTCATACACAGCAAAGGCCAAAGGGAACGTACAGTAGATGTAATTTTGCAATGTTTACGGAAGCCTGAGAGAAGTTGATTTTCTAGTTCAGTTTTTCTTTGAAGACTGCCTCACTCTCATTCTCCGTACTTATTTGCTTATTTATATAACAAAACTTCGTTAAGCTTTTTAACCTTATTCTAACAGATAACAAGCAAACCAAAAAGATAAGATTTTTTATTCTTTTCATCACCTCTACTCACATTTCCCTTCTACGTTACACTTTCTATTTTTTATCTTTCTCTCTCTTGAGGACGCTCTGAAATTTCAGTTCCACCATCATTTCCCTACTCTGAATTACCTACATATTCACCCATCCCTTTCTGTTGAATACGACCGACCTGTTAGGGTATTCTCCATCCCTTAACTACCTTGTTCGCTGACCAAACTTCCAATCTTGTCTGTCTCTTTCTTGCGAGGATTATGATCCCCAGTAACAAACACCAAGCGGGATGCAGTATCACCCTCCCGGAGTCAATGCAGAACGTAGAGGTCCCTACATACAGTACGGAGAACTCAAGTTCATTTGTATGCAGATTGCAAACGAGATTAACCGCTTTGCTGGCAAGACTAACAAAACAAAACAGAAAAAATCCTAATGAAATTACTACACTTGAAACGGAGATTCTAATGTATATATACCTCCAATGAGAAGCGGGTGGAGATGGTAGTCAACTATAGTACCCTATTGTATTCTTTTCAACCCCCCAATGAGCAAGTGGAGTGTTATAGGGAAGTACTTGACTATAATGGTAATACCGGAAAGGTTTTTATACTTCCGAGTGATTAAAATTTGAAGCGAGTTGGAATGGCAATTCTACGAGGGTGGAAACATACGAGGCTATTTAATAGGGAATAGATATTCAATAGACTAATTCTAACTTCATTGAGATTTAAATAATTGTCACTTGGAACAGTTCATATTGTATCAGGAGAGATGCTAATTTCCGTTTTCAATTAGATAGATATTTGCAGTCCACAGAAATTATACCACAACTTCGCATTGTTGAAATTTGTAGATTTGCTTGATATTCACTTGTTTTTTAATTGATTTATTTTATTAAGCTTTAAAAACTACAATGGCTGTATAGCGTCTGAGTGAAATGAAGGTGATAATGCAAGTGAAATGAGTACAGGGTCCAGCGCCGATAGTTATTCAGCATTTCCACTTAATTGGTTGAGAGAAAACGCAGGGAAAAAAGTCAATCAGGTAACATGTCTCAACCAGACTTTGAACCCGTGCCTGCTTGTTTATGGCCAGACATTCTAACCGTTACTCTAGTGGTGGACAACTAGGTTCAGAAGGATCGAAGACAGCGATGTCAAGGTCAAGAGCACGTAGACGGCTCTGTGTGCGATCAAGCGCTCACTGGTTGCAATGAATCTATTCTGCGGCAGCAGCAGAGAATAAAAAGGGGTGAGCAAAGTGAACTCCATTGGCCTGTCGCTGCAAGATGAATTAAACTGTTTTTAAATAATAGATAACTTGTTACATCTATACAAGACAATAAGACATCAGAACATGTTTTGTAGAATGTACCTCTTTAATAAATGCAATGAATTATAAAATAGTAGGCTACAATAAATAATAAACACATCTTCTCCTTAACTTATATAGTTTCAGATAATAGCTAGAATATAATTAATTTTTATATAATTATCTAATAATCCAACTATAAAAACACTGTTTTCCTGTTTTAAACTTACTAATACAAAAGAGAAAGAAATTACAGGACATTATGCATACGGAAAAATGAAATAACAGGATTTCAACAAATAATAAACATTGTGTATTTTTTATCTTAGAGGTTTTAGACAATGAGGCCTACCTAATTAATTGCTGTGTAACTGTTAAACACTTAATGTACTTATTTTGTGAACAGCACATTTCTAGAAACAAATTTAAATTCCTGACTTCTCGTCTAATACAGAAGTGTTCTTTTTTCTTGTTTTTGCCGACACCAACCTTCTTATGTCCGGCGAAATTATGTTTCCTGCAGCATGACGTAGCATAGTACGCTTATTATCTTCTGATAATCTTGGTATTAGTCTTGATTTTGTGAGGTTCATAAGTGAGGAAGAATGCTCATATACGTGCTTACTGCCAAATACAGAAATAATTTGCGCCGCAAATATTCGTACCCTGGATGTATTACAATTCAAAGCGAACTTCCAACTTGACTCTGTTCACACAATTCGAAGAACCTGGAGAGAACGTTTCCTCGGCTTAATCAAAGACCATCACAATGGTAAGGAACTTTGTCAAACTGAAAATCTATGGACAATTTTATAAACAGAATTCATAGCGAGTCTACACTATTAGTATCATACTCTTTTTGTACTTTATTCTGTAAACTTAAATGCAATGCAGCGAGAAAGAACCTCTACAGTACATCTAAACATATATTTATTACTATTTATTGTCACTAAAGCAACAAAATTTCAATAAATCATTATATAGGCTATATCAATTAATTTCAGACGTTTCACATTGCTTCTCTTCGTAATTAAACGCTTTCCATATATCAGACAAAGAACATTTTCGTCTCTTTCACTCATAAAAAGTTAGGAGTTCAGTCAGCATAAACTTACTGAACGACTTCTTCCTCAATGTGTAATGTACAAACCTTGAGTTCATCAGTGACTTGTACCTGCGTGCCGTACGTGCTCTGAACAGCGTATACGGGCGATGAGGCACGCTTGCGCTCTCGTTGACATCACTGATGTCAGAGATGAGATTGTAAGATACTAAAATCGATTCTCAAATATTATTACAGAAATTATGAAAAAGTGTGCCGTGGTAGCTGCAAACTCATTTGACTGGGTTTGAAAAAATATACCAGAATTCAAGATCTAATTCTTTTTCACAGATGTGGGTGTATTTTCGTCTTGTGTTTGTGTTCTATTTTCTTAAGACGTGATCTCTTCCTCTCCGATAGCACGGTACTAAAGGTCGGGTTCATCACTTTCCAATTTAAGTTCCATCCTTGGTGTTATTGCAGTGATAGATGTAGTGGGAAAGTTCAGAGAATCTTATTATCGAATTTTGTATCCTTACCCGTGGATGCTAATAAGTTTTCTTATTGCAAATTGTACGCCTGTTTCTTTTTATGATTTCTGATTCGTGATGTTATCATAGCTACAGTTATACTCATAACTAGTGCTCGGAAGTTGATGTTAAAAATGACATAAAATTACCTTAAATTTCTGAAAATATAACATTAAAATAAAAAAAGACCACGATTATAACGGTAAAAATTTTAAAAAATATTATACTTTCACCTATGGAAACACATTGTTACCTAAGTCAGTCACTACCTGCCGCAAAAAAAAAAAAAAAAAAAAAAAAAAAAAAACTTTGTCTGCTTTGTTCTCCTTTCTACATTTTACGTCTTCACTTGTGAGATACAATATGCTGACTGCGGGCACTGTGGCTGCAGTATTTGTTCTGTTGCATTGAATGGGGGGGGGCAAGTAACACATGTGATCAGGAGTCAAGGCTGATGCAACCATGAAGAAAATTCCTGTAAGACACAATCGAATTGCGTAAGCAATCTGCAGTAGATTCTCGAATATAGACTGACTACATATATAAAAGCCGTTCATAAGGAGAAAAGGGCAAAAATGCAACAAAAAGTAGAAAATTTCCTAAAAAATGACCAATAGACAATAAAAGACCGAAAATGCAAAATAATGCAAAATAAAAGTAGGTCATATTTGTTCGTGTTGAAGTGAAATGTGTTTGTATTGCTTCCAGTATTGTCTGTGATGTCTCAGAAAAAAAGATATTTCATCAACTTCCCAGCCCTACTCATAACATACACACATTTAATCTCTTCACAATATTTGACATATTTCAATATGAAGTCGTCTTTAGGGTTGATAATTAAAACAAACTATACATAAAATGAATGAAAGAGGCTAAGAGAAGGTGACGACAAGTCATTTGAATAACAAATCCAAATTTGGAAATGTTAGGCTTTGTCCCGTATGGATGTCAAATTTGACAAAACTCCATTATGTAGGCATTACCTTGCATATTTAACCCCATAGTGCATATATGACAATGGAACATTTCACATTGGCTGATAAAGGAAATTTCTGCTTGTGATATTTGTTTTCTATTTTTTTACATGATTATTTAACAGCGCTGTATCAACTACTACGTTATTTAGCGTCGGTGGAATTGGTGATAGCGAGAAGATATTTGGCGAGATGAGACCGAGGATTCGTCATAGATTACCTGACATTTGCGTTGCAGTTGAGAAAAACATCGAGATAAAACCCGACCGGGAATCGAACCTGCGCCCGAGCACAACTCTGGATGGACAGGCAAGCGCCTTAGCCGACTGAGCTATTTGTTATTTTAGGTCGATTATCTGAAGAGTGTGGTTCTTTTTTACAATAAGTTTTTTATCATCACGGCGATGAAGAGGGTCGAGGTTATGTATAGAAAAGAAGACGTAGGCCTATTGCTTGGTATAGTACAGCTGAAGAATGCGCTCAACATATGAGCCGTTTAGAGCAGAAGTGGTGTAAGTCAAAATTGGGTAATGAGGTTTAACGTAAACATTCCGTAAAATACAGCGCAAAGTAGCAATTAATATATCGTTCGTGCTAACCACTGACTACTAATAGTTTAAATAAATTGAATATGAATTGCTACTTTGCGTTGTATTTTACAGAATGCTTACGTTAACCCTCATTACCCATATTTGACGTACACCGCTTCTGCTCTCAACGGCTCATAAACAGTAATGTTAGTATTTTCCTTGTATATTATTAGTAAATTAAAATTATCAGATAAATATTTTGTATAATGGCGGGTACTTGGCTTTTCGCCATTGGTGATGAAGCCAATTGTGCACAACAATTTACCGACAGGTCATTGTCCAGGTTGCGCAATACTAGGGTGGTTTACGCTGCACCCGCGATGAGGTGAGATAAGACGATGGAGATTTTTTGGGATGCCACAGGGGAACCAGAGATCCTAGAAAAACCTCTGCGTTGAACTGAATTGAATCAGGATCCACAGGAATATGAGTCCAGCGCTCGAGTCACTGAAATACGGCAATGTAATAACATTTTTACGAAACTAGGCAATATAAATAACCTGGATAATATTTTAATATAGCCTATAGAATATGCAAGCATTACTCTTAATTTCAGCTCTCAGTTTATCACCATTTTTCCGTCTATTTGTTGTTAGTATGTCGTTGTTCCACCTCAGATCGTCTGTTTGTGTACCACTATCGTTGTCGGAACAATTTCCTTCTTTGGTCAGTTTTTGTCATTCTTCTCATAACCTGTAATTTTGACTTAGGCAAGTTTGAAATCCACGTCTTCATTTCTTAAATGAGCAATGAAATAAAATATGTACGAGTAATTAATGAAATAAGTTCATGTAAATATTAAAATAAAACTACAGTCCTAAAAAATTTCGAATTCATAGTACAGGGACATCATTTTATTTTACTCAAATTTTTATTGTACCTACCTGAGTTTTTGAATGTACTTCACTCCCACCTCCTCTACTAGTGAATTTGTAACCGTCTTCCACACAGAACCAAGTCCGCCTATGCAGTCAAAATCACCTTACGGTCATAGTACCGAGTTAGTGAGTATAGTACATTCCAGAAATATGTTCGCGTTTTCCAGTGATGAAAGAGCTTTGAGTATTGAATCATATTTTCGCACAGGTACTGTCGTCCTTTTATCTACGTCGCATTCCGGATTCCCCCACCAGCTTCTGCTCACCCCTCTGTAAAGGCTAGTTGTTATGTTATGCTTTTATTTAATGACGCTCGCAACTTCAGAGGTTATATCAGCGTCGCCGGATGTGCCGGAATTTTGTCCCGCAGGAGTTCTTTTACATGCCAGTAAATCTACTGACATGAGCTTTTCGCATTTAAGCACACTTAAATGCCATCGACCTGGTCTGGGATCGAACCCGCAACCTTGGACATAGAAGGCCAGCGCTGTACCAACTCGCCAACTAGGTCGACGTAACTGAAAGCATTAAGTCTGTTAGGAATTGGACGTCTACGTAATATTATAAAATTGTTTAAAATAACTTAAATAGAAGGGCCTCGTTAAGTAATTAACTGTCATGTGATTCCTCTTCTTTCTACGATCCTGCGACAAAACCACTTGGCCGGACAGTAGATAGTATGGCTGAGTAATTTTATCTTTTCGTATCGGGTAGAAATGAAGATTGAACTTACAATACGTAAGGTATTCTTTTATAGAGTAGGTACAAAATTATTTTAACATGAGTTACTAGTACGAAGGACGAAACTGGTAATAGGAATTAGGTACAATAGTCTATAGTGCGATAATATGCACAAACGAACTTAAGCCCGTATCGAAATGAATGGCCACCATTTTCAAAAATGTGTTTAAACATCCATATTATATATGAATTGCTTTATAAAGAAAGGGCATCAGTCCATTTTAGCTAAGTTGTGGGAAATTAAGAAAAACTGTCCGCACCGATGCCCTTCCTTTACAAAACGCTCACATTCCGATCACAATGTAACAATGAAATAAACGTTGAACTGGATTCCTTTCTTCATACAACGATGTGTTGAGCATTCAAGATGGGAAATTTAATGTTAACTCAATTTTGAAAAAAAATGTGACTTTTATGAAGCAATTCATTTATTTTTCAATTTAACATCTTTCTCTGTATTGTACGTTAATGTGCTGTAGACAGTATCATATACAATGCATAAAGAATACGTCCGAACGGATAGCTCAGTTCGTGAGTAAAAACACTTATTGTTAATACAATACTGTATTTTGATTAAACAAAACCTAATGAAAATTGTCAAACTCAAAATCGCGATATTTCCTAGTTTACGTAAATGGGTGAATACGTTTCTTCCCTCCTCTGCATAGTAAAGTAATTTGTTTGTATATTAAGCCAGTATCATCGAACTCCAGTCGTGGAAGGGGGTAGCTTACGGTGTTTCCGGTTCTCAACCATTAATCCAAAGATATAGCCAGGTTAATATTAGAAATGTTAGTAAAATTAAATTGATGTCCCTGTACAAGAGATCATTGCACATTTTCCTGCTTTCCTAGTAGAGGTTGCACACATAACATAATAAAGGATGGAACATCAAACATATCCCGTGCAGTGGGGCGATGTAACACGTGATCCTGTTGTGAGATGAATAACGCTCGGATATGACATGGAGGCTCTTACATTCCAAATGACGTGTCACGTCACAAGGATCGTGTGAGATTTTGTGAGAGCCCTCGTCCTACATGGCGGTGTAGACGTCACCGGCCTGGACGCATCAGCGGAACCGTGTCCCGGGCCCAGCCACAAGCTAAAGAGGGAATGGGAGGGGAGCCTGCAAATTCGCCTACGACGGACTCACCACACGGAAATTGCTTCGTCCTCGAAACCCACTGGGGCTTTGTGGGTCCAGAACTGACAAGAGAATGACACAAAGAAGACCACGCCACCAAAGTAACAGGTTTTCCTTGTAACAGATTCCTAATTACGCAGACTTCTAAAGGATGCAGAATTTTGTTACAGAGGAGCATTCTGGAAAATAAATTATGATGAACTCCTATATTTTCAAGTTTTACTTCGCTATAAGTAAATTCAAGAATGTAACATGTTTAAAATGTGAAATTCTATTTTCACAGTATAATTTATAGTATAGCGTCTTGTTTAGGCACAATGGAAACGTAGACACTGTACAAGTAACGTGTGGGAGGGGGGGAAGACGAGCCGTACGATAAACACGGGGGATGCACAATGTTTTAGTTACAACATTTATAGCGGAGCATTAATTGAAATTATATTTTCCAAACACACACAAAACAAAAGGACACAAATTGTGTAACGTTATCAATCATATACACATTTTGTCAAATAAGCAATTGTAACGTTGAAATAATTCAATATAAAAAATCAAATTTTGCTACTTACATGATGTTGCTTTCAAGCAGCATTTTTTACGGTCATGAATTTCATTCTCTCTGCATGACTAACATAATATCATCTACGGCCGAATTAACAAAACTAAACTGTGTTTACGTTTTCACTGTGCCTAAATGAGACGCTCTATTGTAAGTGAATACCTGTCATTGAGGTTCAAGTTGTTATGTACACCTATTATCAGGCAGTACATCTCACTTGATATTTGCCAGAGGAAGAACAATTGTTTACATAGGCCCACATCTTAATTTTCTAGTGGAATATATTACTAGTTAGCGATGTATGCAATGTAGAGAAAAAAGTGGCCACCCTATCCCATTATCCCTTGGCTTAATTGCCTCATGAGTGATGACTTATTGGCGTCACTTATGAGGTTCAAATTTATCTTCGGACAGTTGACTAAACAACAAAAATATAAGTGAATATATATTTCGATTCTTAAGGACATAAGCCCACAATTTTTAGTTAATGTCTTTTAAACTTTGGTGATATGATCCATTATGGATAAACTAAACAATTTATATCATTGAAACAGAGAAAGAAAATTTCGGAGCCCAAAGGAGTTCTTTTTTAAAGTAATAATACAAATTTGGACATACCTAATTGCATTGCAGATTTACCTAGAGGTAAAATGTTCCCCTACAAGTGAGAATATCACATAGTAAAATTGTTTGTCTATCGGGAACCATTTATAAAATATGTTACATTATATGAGTACTACGGAAAAAAATAATATTCTATTCATATTTTTGCGTCAACTAGTTCGTATTTCTAATGAATTTATATTAATAGTTTTACCACGGTCTAGTATATACAGTCACGAAGCTTGAGTTTGTGAGGGTACTAGGAACAATAGACTGTGACGGTACTATTTCGCATTGTCTGTAATGAGGCGATAGTAGCGATCCTAACGGTTAGCAACTGTCTATGGATGCATATTTGCTACGTATTGACCTTCGTGACTGTGTATACTAGACTGTGGTTTTACCATACAACTTATCAACAAGTTTAAGCTTTAATTTGGTACTTTTCGTGAAGTCTTATACTACTGGCTGTCTATTTTTGTCTGTAGAAATTATAAAGAAAATGTCGAATAATCTGATATAGGAGAAAACAAGCATTAAAGATGGAGTGCGGTGTAGGAAGTGTAGTGTCTTATATTATAAACCCCCAAATAATTAAGAAGTTATTGAGATAATGTTGTAAAGTGATATATCTTTTAAAACTATAATCTTTTCGCTGTAAGAAAAATCCTAATGTAAACAATAGCACGTGACTGAAGTGAGGCTTCATTGGCCACCGTTTGGCGCCAAAGATTCTCAGTACGTGTTCCCGCCTACTGCTGTACATTCTGTTTCATGTTAAACATTTCCCGTTACTCATCAAGTAGGCCTAACCTCAGTACTATGCATTCGTTTGCTGAGGAAACATTTACTTTATAATTACTACAATTAAATTATTTTCAAGTCTTATGTCTTCACAATGGACAGTTGAGGATACAGAATGCATACTTCGGTACTACGTGCTTACGTGAACATGTACGAGCTCAAGTGACGCCAGCTTGTTACAAGAACAGACTACCTCGGTATTACTGTTGGTATTCATCCGCGTTCATAGCACATAACAAAATATAAAAGTAGCTTTTCTTTTACATAGCGTTTTACACATGAGTGAAGTTAAATGTTTCATCGTATTTAACAACTAGAATTCAATTTTTTATTTCCAAATAATACAAGATTATGGTTTCCAAATACGAACTATATTTTCCTGCGTCATGTAAGTGTTTCGACTGGGAGCCAATCACGAGTATGACAGCAACGTGCTTATGATTACATTAGGATTTTTCTTACAGCGAAAACAGTATAGAGCAAAATGAGCTTTCTGATAGGGCAAAAATCTTATTTTCGAAAATTAAAAGAAAAGTTAAATTTCAAAGGTCAATGTAGGCCTATAGCCTATCTGAATTTCTAGTGAATTAAATAGCTATGAGCAGGGGAGCGAGAAGAAACTGACTTGCCTTATTACTCGTAAATAAAAGTATTGATAATAAAATGTAGTGTATAAAGAGCACAAAGTAAATAATAAAATAGATATTCAAAATAACTATAAATAAGAAAATTTATGTAACAGGCATTACTGCTCTCTCGAATTCCCTCGACTGACTGAATACTTATCTCGAACTGTCAAGGGAACTGTGAATGAACAGAAATAGAAATCTTCCATCACTGCACACATTGCTAGGTCACCATAGCAGGTACACCAATACTAAAAGTAATTTCACATATTAACTAAATCGTGTACTATATGAGCCGTTCAGAGCAAAAGTGGTGTAATTCAAAATTGGATAATGAGGTTTAAAGTAAAAATTCTGTAAAGCAGCAATTAATATGTTCTTCGTCTTATCCACTGACTACTAATAGTTTAAGTAAGTTGAATATTAATTGCTGCTTTGCGCTGTATTTTACAGAATGTTTACTTTAACCTTCATTACCCATTTTTGACTTACACCACTTCTGCTCTGAACGGTTCATATTTTCATACAATAAAAGTTAATTTAATACAATACGTAAATTTTCATTTCACTATTTAAAAATCTGTCGATTCTTTGGCAAAACCTATATAAAGAGTGTATAATAACATTGCATTCTTCTTACTTCTGATAAGCTACTTTGTTTCTTAACAATAATGCTTTGTTTCCGTTATAAACTCCGTTAATATAATGTATTACATTTAGTAACAATTCAGAGGAAAAATATCAGTAAACATTGACGTAGGCGTAATGTTGCAAGCATTCTACAGTTCAGTTCTCCTGTACCGAGCAATATAACTTCTTCCTGTAGCTCACTTCGTTTCTGTGTAGCCAAGAAAATTTCACACCAATATAATAAAACGCAAAAGCACTCCCTGTCAGTTGACCGTAGTCTATCTAGCAACCGATATCTGCAGGAAAGTTAAATAAGTCAGTTTCATGCCGTCTGAGTGAATGTTCCTTGTCTTGTATCGTTCTGAGGTGTGAGCTTACATCGTGCTGACCGCATTTCTTGAGAGTTTTGCTAATTGTGTGTGGTGCCTGATGTTGATTTATCTCATAATCTGCATACGAACAAGGATCGTCCCAAAGAAACCTACTCTTGAAGGTAGATGACGTTACATTACTGTATACATGTACCGGTATGTATATATTATATAAACACCTAGGGCGTGTTCATAGACATTTTTAGCGTGGGCTTTCGGTGGATTATCAGCGTTTTTCGTACCTATTCATAAACCAGTGTTAGCGATAGGATATGATTTGAATTCTGTACTAGTAACCAGTGGATAGCCGGAGCTAGCTTAGTACGCTCGTATCGCGTGCTGCGAAATGTCTATGAATACGGCCCATAAGGATTATCTTTACACGAAATGGAAGCTATTGTCATAGGTTACAATTCCACCTGTGATTCTTCTGTTTGCTCGTTGTCAACATGATATTTCTTGTTAACTTAGGAGCATCACACACATTCACTTGAAAAATTGATCAAATCTCTCATCGTAATGTATGCTCTTCCACATTACATATTATTATTATTATTATTATTATTATTATTATTATTATTATTATTATTATTATGTAGACTCCGGTTGACAACGATTCTCTTCGATAAATTTGTACTATACACTGCCATTTGTTGGAAGAAGAAGAAATAGAAAGCCGAAAGTTGGATAAAAATTTTTAAAACGGGCTAAACTTTATCTACATCACCTTAAAAGTTAAATTTGAAACGGAAATTTGGCATATCTTCGTGTAACAGAACAAACATATTCGGAACTTCCAGCCATATTTTCTCCTTTGATTGAAATGAACATGTTTGACGTTGATCTAAAGAAGGAAGAAAACAATAATGACGAGTTTAGAAGAGTTATAGATTGGACATCTTTCATTGCTAATGATGAAATAGAAAATCACAACGTTTCGAAGATTGGCTCTATCTTCGTTATTAGGTGAACAAAAATTATATTGAGATCGCTACAAACAGCTAACTCTGTACGGGTCAGTCAAGAAAACTTAGCTGTTTGTAGCTAATTCAAGGGTTCTCTGTGGTGGTTCAGAGATCAGATCTTCAGTCTGTCACGTAGGCCTGGGATTTTTAATTGAAAAGTCCGAAGTGACACTTGTGGCGGACAATGTTGCAGTCGGTTTTTTTTTTCCAGAGTTGCCGCGTTTCCCCATAGGCCTATTAGACTCTACATCATTCCGTCAACACTTCTCCAAACCCCAAACCAGCCACCGAAGTAGCTCAGTCGGCTAAGGCGCTTGCTTGTCGATCTGGAATTGCGCTCGGGAGCGGCTCGATTCCCGCTTGAGCTGATTGCCAAGTTGGGTTTTTTTCCGAAGTTTTTCCTAACCGTAAGGCAAATGTCAGGTATCTATGGCGAACCGTCGAACTCATACCGCCAAATACCATCTCGCTATCACAAATCTCATCGACGCTAAATAACCTCGTAGTTGATACAGCGTCGTTAAATAACCAAGTAAAAAACCCAAGCGCTAGTTGGCGACTCACAGAGACGAGTGGGTTTGCGTGCTTAAACACCTAAAGCCTTGGCTTTTCTGAACCGACGCATGCGACGTGCGAGGTGCGAGGCCCGCCTCGCACAAATCCAGACTACACGAGAGATAGTGAGTTATTTCTATAACTGCGAGGTGCGCAGACCTCGCATCTCGCTGTTACTGAAACCCTCACTATCTCTCGTGTAGTCCGGATTTGTGCAAGGCGGGCCTCGCACCTCGCACGTCGCATGCGTCGGTTTAGAAAAACCAAAGCTTAAGGAATACAGCGAACCTTATTGTATTCATCGGGTGTGGATTTGGGAATACGCCTAGTAGCTACAGGGTTAGCCTAGATCTTGAAATTCTCAGTTCTGCATCGTAGTGCCCCTGCCGAAATTAAATTTAATTTAATGAATCCAATGAGTAGTCTCACTAATTTTGTGTTTACCATAAAATGTAAAATAGAGTCAATTTTCTAACCGTTTTGATTTTCTTTAAATTTCAGCAAGATAAATTCCGACGTACACTTCTTTTCTTACGTCCTTTCTGAAAACAATTGAATTGTTAATAAATTTGACAAATTATTGTTATTTCTATTGACAGATATCACTTTTCACCTCGAACACTGCAAACTTTACTCATTGTATGTTTATTGTAGTATTTGTTGAATTGAATTGTTCACAGTGATAGTTTCCAACGGACATTTCAGTAAACTCAGATTAAGTATCCATCGGGAGAAGTGGAATTATTGCAACTTGGTGTAAAGGGATTTAGAGAACACACACAATAGAATAGGCCTATAGCACAAACGTCGAATTAATGTAGAATTCAGACATTCGGAGCTGTGCGTACAGAGATTACAACTAGTTCACGACTGATGCTTGACCTTTAGTCCAACCCATGCACGACAGCTCTCAATCCCCAGATAAATTGAAGGGAATTTCATCCCACTCTACATCAATTCAATTGTCTGTACTTACATACCGTACACGATAGGTAACTGTCTTTTTTAGGGTCTAGAAGTTCTCATATGGACTTACATCAACGCCCAGTACGGGTTATAGAGGCGAGAAAGAAGACAAAATAACTTATAATAATGTATATAAAGTGATATGATGTGACGTGTGACGTATGACGTGCGTGTGGTGTGTGACGTGACATATGATATGACATGACATGATATGTAACTTAATATATGATATTTTTATTTGGTTATTTAACGACGCTGGATCTAGTATTAGGTTATTTAGCGTCGTTGGAATTGGTAATAGCAAGATATTATTTGGTGAGAGAATTCGCCATAGGTTACCTAACATTCGCCTTATGTTTGGGGAAAACCTCTGAAAAATCCAACCAGATAATCAGCCCAAGCGGGAATCGAACCCACGACCGAGCGCAATTCCTGATCAGGAGTCAAACGCGCTAACGTCTGAGCCACGCCGGTGTCTGATATGATGTAGTATGATATGTGATTATGCAGACTTCGATTCTGGGCGCAGAAACGCTTGAAGTTCAAAACACACGGACGTTTAGTGTTGTGTTGGCCGAGTCGAGTGGGAGATGGAGAGCAGCCAACTAGCACACATCAATTTCAATAATCTACAACCTCATTACACTCTGCAGATTGAACCTTGAGAAGTGACATCTTCTTTCCGAAGACATTATATAACATATGTCAGTTCATGTTGTTTTACTTAAATATTTATTTATTTTAACTCAAATTTTAACGCATACTAAGCTCTTGTAATACTTGATATACTGCCTAATTCAATAATTGTACTATGATACATCAAACTTATGAACAAGGTTAAAACAGCTAATTGTAACCATGACTGTTGCCAACTTGCATGTTTACAATACACTCAACAAAGTGAACCTCGGAAAAGTGATATCTTCCCTCTGAAGAATTTATATCAAGTGTCAATTCATGTTGTTTATTTATGTTATTTTATTTACTCAAATATTTATCTTTGAATTCAATTTTAACACATTATGCTACTATAATATTTATATACTGCCCTATTTAACAGCTGTGCTATGACATATCCAACCAATGAGCATTGCCCAAACAGCTAACACCTAACAGATATTGTAGCCATCTACAGGACTCAATCTAAGGGATTAGTTCTTGATCCTACAATCGGGTTAGAGAGGGATGCCCTGCAGGCACAACACGTTGATGAGGAGAAGAAATCCATTTATGAGTCCGGCATCACTTAGATAAAAGTGAGAAATATAACATTCCCACTAGTCCGTGGAGTGTTTCCGGTCTTTTGTTTGGTGCATGTGGCACACTTCCTAAATTCACATGTGATATTTTAAAAGCACTCGGACTCCAATTTTTTGAAATTCAAAAAATTTTGTTGAATATTCTTAAGGATTCAATCCAAATATCACATTACCATTTATATTTTGGCCATTGATGATTCTGTTGGGTTTGCATTTCTCTGAATTTTTTACTAAATAATTCCTGTCTTTCTAAAATAATCTGTAGTGCTTTTATTCTGGATCTTTATGATCACCCTCATTGAGGACACATTATTTTCTTTAAATGTTTATATAACCATGATTGTTGTCAATTTGCAACACTGCATTTAAGCTTTGTTGTACTAATATTAAGCATGTTTAATTTGAATGAATCTCATGATCTGATGATGGCATAACATGCCGAAAACGTTAAGCAATAAAAATGTAATATATAGTCGCGACGCTGTTATTCCCGGCGTGATTCCTCCTCTTGCTTACACCTTAGGAAGTGAAGGCTCTATAAAGTCTAGGTACGTCGTATCGTTAGCCATTTTTGTTCTTTCTTTGCCGAGCTACCAGACGAGGAATCTATTTGCCACACCGTTAAACATTATCATGTCGTAGATCCTATGATAATAAATCAAACGCACTATAATTAAACAAATGGTTTAGCGGCAAATAACGTCCTCGTGTACTTTTTGCAAAAGCCAACGAAAGAGCCAAAATGGCGGGCGATTATATTAAGTATTTATCGAGCCTTAGGAAATGCATAACGTCATCGGAAGTGAATCACAAGACGCACACGTTTAAATGTAGACGGACCTGCAACGTGATTGGCTGCCGGAAATAAGAGCGACGGGACTATAGTTAATAATGCAGGGTTGGGCAAATAAAACCGGCCCGTGTTATGACATTGATAGGTACTAATGATTTGAAACAAACTTGAAATGGAATGAAAATAAAATGCATTTACCTTCATAATAAATGTTGGAAGTGCCCTCCATCTGCAACTAGACACTTCTGTGCACTTTTAACAGGTTCATGAAAACACGTGTCAATTCCTCATGGGTGATACTGCGGATGCAACTGCAACCATGTCCAACAACCAGCGGCAGAAATTTACACGTTTATCTCTATCGGGCTCTTTCATTTGTTGTACAGCTGTCACTCGGTACGGTTTGAATTTCAAACACTTCAACACACGTCCGCAAGTTCACCTACTCACATGAACCTGTTGAGCCGATCTCGTGTAGACTTTCGAGGACTCCTAGTCATAAATTCATTAATTCGCGCCGTAAGTTGAGGAGTCCGGACAGAAGGAGTTCTGTTCCTTGTTATATTTTTTATGGATCCAGTCGTACGCCATTTTCGCACCAAATCTTGAATGCTGTTTTTCGCTGGTACTGAGCGAAGCGGATATTTGTCTCTGAATAATTGTTGTGTTTCCTTAATAGAGCTGGTCTGTACGTACGCCTCCACAATGAATATCCGCTCTGGTATTGAATAAGTCATGCTTATTTAAAGAACAACTCTTTACATGTGTTTAGAACGTCTGACTTTTAAACAGCAACCAGAAGAGGTTATAAGCAACAATGGTGCAACAACAATGACACAAAACACGCGGAAGATACAGTATAGCCAACATAATTACATTTTCAAGAAAAAAGAAAGAAAAGAAATCAATACCCTACATAATTTATTTTCCAAATCATATGACATGAGATGGGGCCGGTTTTACCTGCCCAATCCTGTACTATACGTTATATGATAAGCAAATAGACGGTCCCACATATCCAATACATACTGTATGCCTGATTATCGGTCAACACCACCTTCAACATGAAAATATCAAATGAATATTCTTTCAGATACAAATAATGTTTCCCTAATGTTAACACTGTTTCAGTCGATAAGTATGCCTACTACCCGTACGATTCTGATATTTACTCTTATCATTGGAAATACTTGTGAAGAATGAATTATCCCTTTGCAGTTTTTAATTAAAATGGACGATGTTCTTGCAATTGGATAAACATATTAGCATGTATTGCTATTTCCTACCATTAGGAAGTCTGGCGGTGAAGAAGGGATGGAGCTCTGCTATTCAGACCGCGTGCGTGTGTGTATTCGTCGGTGAGTCGGCGATGCAGTGTTGCCAACCCACGAAGATTTTCAGCCTAATTTTCTAATTAACCGTTTACTTAATTACAAAACAGTAATGTTTCCTTTTAATAAGTATATTTTGATGTATTCTATTACCCCCTTGAATCTGCACAGTTACATCACCTTTCATCCTGTATACATAGTAACTCTCTCTGTAACGGCGAATCACATGTGTGGAGATGAAGATATCGGCAAAAAAGATGAACGACTCCGGCTGTAATATATCTTTCATGGAATACTTGCTTCCTGTTCGTGACAGTATACGTTGGTTCTTGAAATACGATCATTTCCAAGCATCTGTTTTTGATGCACGGTTATCAAGTTGTACGACCTACAGGCACAACAAAGTACACCATAGAATTTGTCATGGCACGACATATAAGATACCAAACGGCACTGGCGAGCCGCCCTTCCGAATGGGAAAGCTTTTAGCATTAAAATTCAAGAGTGGAATGTTAAAACAACCACGTGTACGTGGTGCGCCATGCTGAAAGAGGGATCGTAAAGGAAATAAGCGCATCGCACTGGGGAGCATCTGGCTAATGATGATGTTATTTGTGTTTAAATCCAGCCGCGGGGTGGGGAGGATGCACATTGTTTATTAGGTTTCAAGTTTGCTCACGATACATTGATGCCTGAATACTTGACCCTTATCCATTATGGTAATTACCAAAACAGTGTAATATGTTCAGCGAATAACAATGAAATCATATTCCTAATCCTTGTCCTTACGCTTGATTAAATTTTCTGTTCTAAAAATTAGGAACCTTGTTGATCTCATAAGTAGAATAATTATGGACGCTGTACGATGTTCGAGTATCGTTTTTCCTGTTACGCAAAATTTTAAAATCCACTTTAGATGCTAATACGATTACCTTCTAAAATGTAAGAGGTTCTTTTTTGATAAATTCAGCAAACAATCCGATTAACAATCTCTCACTTTACATTTATTCAATTATATACGAAGGTAATGAAGATACAGAAAGTATCTCTAGCTTAACACAACTCTACACAGAGCCACAGCCACTAACATAAATTTCATTTCATATTTTTTTTTCTTCCCAACAATTACGGCGGCCAACCGATTTCTACCGTTATTATTAGGCCTGAGAAATACGGAGTGAGTATAAATGATTTCTCTGATTACGAAAATTATTTGTGGACGAACGATTGAACGTAAACAATTTTTGAATATACGAGTGTGTGGAGAAACTCTCCAAGTTTTACGTATCTTATAGGTGCTCGATATGGGCTCTACTTGTGTCCCTGCAGACCTCAAGCCTGTAGTCCAATTCGTCCCACAAACGGCTGAGTGTATCTATATCGATTGCAGCGATGGCGTTGATGATGCGGGCACGTAGCTCTGGCAGATTTTCCGGTAATGGAGGTACAAAAACAGAGTCTTTAACATACCCCCATAGATAGAAGTCACACAGTGTTAAATCAGGGGAACGTGGAGGCCAGGACAAGATCCATTTGTTTGGCAATCAGTCGTTTAGAAATGTCCGGACTTCGTTATGGAAGTGAGGTGAAGCGCCTTCTTGTTCATACATGACATGAGCACTATCACTCTCCAGCTGTGGCATCAACCACTGTTCTACATATCCAGGTAAGAATGTCCTGACACGGTGGATTCGAGAAAAAAGAAGGGGCCGTACACCTTGGAGTTGGAAAGTGCACAGAAGACATTAAGCTTCGGGGAATTACGAATGTGCTCCACGTAAGCTCGACCAGGAGATTTTGTTTTACACAGGCATCTGTGGTCACTAATTGATTGTACCATCGTCTAATGGTCTTGGCGTGTCATGGACCATTATCGAATTTCGATCGAAAATGTCGCTGCACAGTTATGACGGATTTTGTGGAATGAAATTCCAATGCTACAAATCCACTCTTAGCTCCAGTCGCCATTTCCGTAAACTCAAGTCTTCTACCGGTAGGAGATGGAACTATGCCGCGCGGATAATTTGAAATAAAACTTTGAGAGATATTCTATTTGGTAATATCAGTATCATAGCTGTATTATTCACGGTTTGTCTATTAAAAAAAGCGCCTAACTAGGGAAATCATTTATACTCATGCTGTATATGCCATTATTCTACCAGTGCGCTTCGTGCACTTCTGACTTTGAATACGTCTCAGAGTTGGAGTGAGTTAACGCAGTGTCTTTCGTTTGTTTGAACTCATGCTTATCATCACGGTAAGTTAGTCCTCAGCATTTGGGCGGTTGAAACCCACTCCTTTGACTTCGAAACACAACTATCTGCTGACGAAAAATTTAAGTACATAATTTTCTTTGTTAAAGAGAATTTGTACTATTTTATAGACATTTTATTTTCTGTCTGTTGAAAATACACCTAATATAACATTGATAATGAATTATCAGTCTTTTTTATTTGACTATGTTAAAATGATGGTGTATTACGTTTTCGTTTTACATAATTTTTCATTTCATATATTGTTGCAGTGAATAACAAACCACATTTTCAAATTCCCAAAAGAGAATGATTATTGTACCTGTTGCGAGAAAGCATAGCCTTCTTATTTACAAGACGTTGAATATTGCCGCTTCTCTTGTTCATCTTCTTTCCTTTATTCGTTACAGCATCTTCACTACCAGCGTCTTTACCATTATCATTTTTACAGTCATCACCACTGATGAGATCATCTTCCCTACATCACCATTACCTTTGACCACCGTCATCTTCGGCACCACTCGGTCTGGGTAGCGTAGTCGGTAGACTGCTTGCCTTCTGTGCCCGAGGTTGCGTGTTCGATCTCAGCAGAAATAATAATAATAATAATAATAATAATAATAGTATGGCAATAATGTCATCACTGTCAGCACCATCGTTACCACCACCGTCGACACGACCATCAACAACAACAACAACACCACCACCACCACTACCTCCAGCACCACCTCCATTATTGATGCCGTTATTGCTCTTATGTTCTATAAACTATACTATAATCACGATCAACACTTTCATGGCCATCTCCATTATCTACTTGCTTAATTTTATTCATCAATATCATCTACTCCTAAACCGTCACCATAACAATACCATCACCACCACATCCTATCACCGAGATCACAATCACCAACATCATACTATTGCAACCATCACCAACATCACATTATCTCCATAATCACCGACACCCGTCATCACCAATAACATTCTCTCATCACCACCAATAACACCCTATCATCAACACCATCAACACTCTAATGTCTGTAACTATCTTTGCCATTACAATCACTATCAACGTATGCCGGCCTGGACGGCGCAAGCGGTAGAGGCACGGAATGTCTCTATCGCTTTGTCCGAAGGGTTGCATGTTCGAGTCCCGCTTCGGGAAAGGTTGTTGTGTTCATGTTAGTATAAAAAAAAGAGGGAAACAAATAAAACTGTAAGAAAATGGCTTCTGTCCGGTAAAATTGTTTAAAAAATATTTTTAATTAAAAAAACACATTATAGTCATTATCACTACAATCGACAAGCACTGTTAACAAAGCCACTATCGCCACAATATGATAACGACAAATATTCTATCGACCACCAGCGTAGCCAAAACAATGGCGTGTTGAATTTTGTGATCCGTGGCTGCGCCCGGGTGTGAGATGAAATTTTCCTTGGCCTGGTTACCTGCTTCGGATTTTTTCGCTTCCAAATGATCGTATGCATTTCATCAAACAAGTTATCACTATCGTTAATTTCACCAACGCTGGACAGCTTCGCAATTGATACAGCTTCGTTAAAAAACCGTAAAACCATAAATAACCTGTCAGTGTTACCACCAACACAGTAAGGTATCGTTATCATCATCACGCAGTTATTTGTTAGGATTTTGAATCTTTATTAAAACTTGACAACTGGTGTATGTTTTGCCTAACAGAAAAGCACAAAGCTGGAATAAACATCTAATCACTAGGGAAAGAGAAATTAATTCAATTGCTCACTGTTTTCCAATGTACTTGTGGACATAAAGGCTAACACGCTAGAAGAACAATGGTTTTGATTGCTATCGTAAACAGGGATTGAGAATAAAATTGCTTGTTGAAGCGGAAGAAATGCTAGGTAATAGGAAAATAAACCGCCCAAGAATGTAGTTATATTGACGTGTACTTCGTTGCTATAAATCATTTAATATACTGCTGTTTCCCTCCAATTGCTTTTTACTGCGAAATGTTTGATTTTATATGGCTGTTTATATAGGGTTGTTTATATGCTATTAAACTGTCAAGCTAGTACAACAGTGCTTCCATAATTACGAATTTCATTCACATTATGTAACAAAGGAAAATATTGTGGTTAAATCCGCCTGATTTATGCTTGAAATTGCAGTTGGGGGTTAGCGGGCTAAATGTTTAGCTATTAGGAGAAGAGAGAAAAAACTACCATAATGCATAATAGGGTCAGTTATAATGGCGACAGATATTACACATTTTTAGCACAAGGGGTTTAGAAAAGGATTTGCTAATTAGGTCAGGAGGCCAGACACTATTCTAATTTCACCCGAGTTCACAATGTTCTGGCAGACATTTTTTTAAGTCGTGGAATGTTACAGGCCGTAAATAGCTTTTAACGAGGACCGCCATAATGAACCATAACGTGTTACCATAGTTCCATTCTTTGTTTCCGGTCTGACGCCCCCGTATAGAGTTACCCATTAAATGAATTCTGCTTGTAGTCGTGTAATTTTCAAGGGTTGTAGAATTTTATCTAACTAAAATTAAACCTTAGGAAGAAATTAGAGTTGTCTCGTATCTCTCACCTTAGGTCAGGACTTTCACATGGGTACTGCTTCCATAGAGGTGGTATTTCATACGAAAATCAGAGGAGTCCTGGATTTGTGATATGGCCTGTTTATACAGAGATCTGTGAATATTTCTATAAACAAAGTTTCACATCCCGTTTGGAACTTCGCATATGGATAAACGGTATAAAGCAGAGGTCGGCAACTCGTCTCTCTGCGTGTTCGTTTGCTCGCCGAATGCGTGTGTACTATACTTTGTATGCGAACATTCTTTTTAATTATTTTGTTTAAACGAATAAGCCATCGGGTATTCAAAAGTGTTCTTACGGCATAGAGTTTCAGTTATTTATCACGCCGTGTCATAAATAAAATACAAAATTATTGCTCTTACAGGTTAGAGGGACGATTGAATATGAAGAGTGCAGGGGAAAATCCTGACAAGTCGCATTTTACTGTTTTTACAGGAGAGCAAGTCAAAAGTTTCAAGAACCATTACATTCTATTGTATTTCGGTTATCATCCTTCAGATTTTATTTTGACTAATGAAGGTGTTTAGTGTGTACAATTAAACTACACAAGTCAACACTACTGAACTTACATTGTATTTAAAACAGACAATCGATAATTTTGCACATACTACGTTTTTCGCCTGTACTCTTCATTGTAATTTATGAAGAAACCTTACCGTATTAAAGGTTGGATAAAAAGTAATGGCAACAGTTTGATAATTTTGACATGGCTTTATTCACAGAGGTACAACATTTACGTACCTTCAATATAGTCACCCCTCTTATTTATCGCCTTTTGCCAAATGTTTGGAATGCGCCGTACACCATCAGCTCGTCCATGTTTGTTGATGTTCCGCATTGACTGCTCTATAGCACAGATAAGTTCATCTCTGGTATTGCACCGGGTCCTTCACAGTTGTTCTTTCACTTTGGCGAAGAGATAGTAATCGCATGGACTCATATCGGGTGAGTACGGTGGATGTTCCAGAATTTCCCATTGCCAGCGAAGCAAGAGGTCCTTGAGAGCAGCAGCGGTGAGACTCCTTGCATTGTCATGAAGAATGATAGGGTTCTGTACCACCAAGTGTCATCGTTTCCTCCTGAGCGCTGGACAAAGGTGGTGGTGCTTCACGTAGTCCCTGAAAACATTCTTGTGCACTGCGACCTCGTGCCACATCAATTTTGATGCTGGAACGTTGCTCTAGTTTTGTAAACATGATCTTAGGGCTCTTGCACTATCCCTATGAAAGTCAACGTTCTACACACTGAAGTAGATTGGCAGAGTACTGTCGCCGCTGGCTGCACAAACTCATCTAACAATCCTTTTTCATGTCCACACAGCTGGCAGCTCTCGAACGCACCGTCGTCATGTGACAGCAGTGTTGCCATAACTTTTTATCCAACCCTTGTATTTTGTCCCTACCACTTCAATGAATGAATGAATGAATGAATGAATGAATGAGCCTTCTGTGTCCCATACAGGGCTAGGGCCTCCTGAGAAAGGGGAAGCTCGCTTGTAACTCATGTTGTGAGCTACTCCACGTAAGAGATTACACCTGCTACTTGAGTCTAACAACAATGTTCACTTAGCCAATTTCACAATTTATTGTTCTCTTTGAGATTGTGTCCTAGTTCCTTCCAAGCACTTCTGCACCGAGCGGCACTAGACCAGTGAGCTCCTACAAGTTGCTTGAAGAAGTCTGCCCACCTTCTTCGCGGCCTGCCTTGGTCCTCCTGCCTGTGTAGGGGTTCCACATGGTAGTTATCTGTGCCCATCTGTACACACTAAGTTTGCAATAAGTTTTATTCCATGAAAAATCTATACTAATAATAAATCTGTAGCCATAATTTTTCTGGTAATTTTCGATTTTCCAGAAATAATTGGTGTTAACATGTATAATTAACCATCCTGAAACCGAAAATCGCTTTTTTGAAATTTTTGTTTGTATGTCTGTCTGTCCCTCTGTCTGTCTGTCTGGATGTTTGTTACCTATTCACGCGATAATGGCTGAACGGATTTCGATAAAAATTGGAATATAAATTAAGTTCGTTGTAACTTAGATTTTAGGCTATATGGCATTCAAAATACTTTACTGAAAAGGGGGGTTATAAGTGGCCTGAATTAAATAAATCGAAATATGTCGCTTATTATTGATTTTTGTGAAAAATGTTACATAACAAACGTTTCTTTAAAAATGATTTCTGATAAGTTTTATTCTTTGATAAAGTTTGATAGGACTGATATTTAATGAGATAAATTAATTTTAAAATTAGAATAACTGCCATCTAAGGCGGTGTAATGAAATAAAAAGAAAATGACTTCGTCTATAAGGGGCCTTGGACACAACAATCGAAAGCTATGAAATATAGCCTACAGAGAATGTTTCTGTGTTTGCATGAAGTAATATCGGAAGGTAAATTAACGAATTTGTATAATTAATTATTATTTCACCATTGGAAAGTGTAGTTTCTCTGGATGGACTTAATGCTATAATGTTATTACAGTAACTTCTGAGTGAAATGAGGACAGGTAAGATTAAAATAACTTCTTATGAACAGAAAACTTGATAGGCTATTCTGTACATTCGTTTCCTGTATTTCCTGTACACATTCATTTTTATCTCAGAGAATTAACGAACAACGAGAGTGTATTGATTTAGTATGCAGTAATAGTACGTTACTTCAGCAATCCATTATTTTATAATTCAAATTTTAACTATGCTCAATTGAATAGTGTTAAAATACATAAAATATATATGCAATAAATGCAATGCAAAAAATTGGGTAATGAGCCAAGCAGATTATGTTGCGCTGTTGTAAAAGTTGTTCCTCCTGAAATTCAAGAGCTCCCACAACAAATTAAAAACTTTCTTATTGGAGTACATCCGTTATCAACACACTTTTTATATAACATAACTTAATATAATATAATATAATGTAACGTAACGTAACGTAAAACATAAAACATAAAACACAACACACAAAACACACAACACACACAACACACATAACACACATTAATAAATCTATAGCCAAACTTTTCTGGTAATTTTCGTTTTTCCAAAAATAATTGGTAATAACAATTAAGAAACATGTTAAAGGAATTGTCATTGCACCAAATGAGTGGTCTCTGGATTAAAACGATCGCATTTTAATTTTTTAATACAGTTTAAATTAAGTAACATATTAAACGATTTATTCTTCTATCAAACACGAATGTTCTCCGGATCACATATCCTATTTCAATTATGTAATTACTTTATATTTATTTCTAACGGGTGTAATAATTTCTTATTCTGTCGTGTGGTGTACGGAAATGAAATTTTCTTCTGTTTACAAAGTTTCGAATTGTAGTATGTCTCATAAGTTGAAATAAACTTGCTTTTTGTCTGCGTCATTTCAGGAGCCAAAGCTACATCATGCTTATTTATTTTCATGTCGTGTGTCCATCTGGTCTCACGTTCATAAAGAAAAAAGCTTACAGTATTTGCATATGAATTCTGTGAAAAAACGAAACATGATTTTAGTCATCAGTAGTTTGCAGTATTTATACAGGGACATCACTTTATTTTTACCAACATTTTTAACATTAACCTGGCTATACTCGGAAACACTGTTGCCCCCTTCCAGTACAGGAGTTTGATGTTACTAGTGCAATTTGTAAACAAATCATTTTACTAGGTATAGGAGGAGAGAAAAGTAGTGTATCCATTTATGTTGTAGGGAAATACGATATTACGATTTTCAGTTTGATCATCACTTTTACGGAATTTATTAAAATTCAGTAGAGTAGTAACATTTTTTTTTCAAAAACTCAACTTTTCAGGCGGCTATGTTCGTTATCTAATGTCTACTTTATTTAGCATACTAATTATTGGTGTTAACATACAATATAGAGAGTGCATTTAAATTGAGGGGGACATAAGTAAAGGGCTCTAAGTGCATTTAAGTTACTTTTCAGAAAATGGGGTTTAAATATTTAAGCTTTCGTAAAATCGGTGAAATTTGTATTTAAATTTTAATGTGTGATGCGATTAAAATATCCCTTTGCCACTAAAATTTTAGATACTTTTGCTTACACTGGATGCACTTAACTCATGTTATTACAAATGTCACTAGCATTCCTTTCCTTCTAAGCACCTCAATTAAAAAAAAAACTAATCTGAA
Source organism: Periplaneta americana (assembly GCF_040183065.1). Classification (NCBI taxonomy): domain Eukaryota; kingdom Metazoa; phylum Arthropoda; class Insecta; order Blattodea; family Blattidae; genus Periplaneta; species Periplaneta americana. The sequence continues at coordinate 42,088,627 of NC_091133.1, forward strand.
TTTTTAAACAAGTTGCTGAAAATGGTTGCCGTTCATTACAATGCAGGCTTCAATTCAGTACGCATATTATTAAAAACATTTTGAAGCATATTCTCTGAAATTGAATTTATCGTTTCTTGAATATAATTTTTAGTACGATATTATTAATATAGGTTCTTTCTTCTATAGAAAACGCAATCATAATTTTGAAACACACTATACACTGCAGTGTTTACTTCACTGCTTGAAGACTTCGAATGCAACAGCGGCCGTAAGTTTGTGTGTCTGACGGGAGCAAGGACATTAGTGAAGGGGTGAGAGTGAAGTACATTCACAAATGCAGGTACATTAAAAATGCAAGTAAAAATAAAATGATGTCCCTGTATAACATACACGCTTGATTGCACAGTAGACATATTGGAATTAATTGCGCCAATTCGTTAATTAATCCTGTCGAGAACTATTAAAGTTTTTATTTGGATAGAATGGGTAGTGAATATTATTTTTAATTCGCAATACTGCCTCATTGCAAATAACAGATTTCCATTTGTTTTAATAGACTTCATCCTTTTGTTTCGTTATCTTTTTGACATCGTAAATAACTTCGCTTTAATGACAACAGTTGAAACAACTGTACCTTCCGTGAATGTAACATTACTATGTTGTTGTTTAGTCAACTTTCCGAAGAAAGATTTGAATCTCGTGACACCACCGATAAGGCATCACTCATGAGGCAACTAAGTAACCAGTTCCTTTTCCACTCCATTGCATACATCGCTGACTAGTAACATATTACACTAATCAGACTTCAGATGTAGACTATACAAAACAATTGTTCTTCCTCTGACACATAACATCAAGTGAGATGTACTGCCTGATAATGGATGTACAGACACGGAATTAAAATTTGTAGCGAGTCTTGATGGGAATTCACCTGTATGTAGGCAACAATTTAACACGACTATCCACAAGTGTATATGTACAGGGGTTCTTGTTTACTGCACATGCGCAGTGTGTTGTGTAAATTTACACACTAAGAGAGTTCCAAATTTTATTTCCATATGTGTATATATTAGCCAAAACCTCAATCAGGGATTAAATATTAAAAATACACAAATAAAAAATACAGATATACAGGGTGAACCAGCCAGAACTAGACTCCTGACCTCACTCACGGCGGCTGATTCATACGTAACGACGCTATGTGTAGGATTCGTTCCGTGCTTTTGCGGTTAGTATTGTGTAATGATGGAATTAGCGAATTCACAATTCATGTACGAAATGAGTCCTTGTGATATCTGGCAGGCTGCACATCTCCTGAAGACATGTCCAGCAACCCGCCGCAATTCGTTCTCCGAAATGGCTCAAATTTTGTGCCGGATATTTTGTTTGAGTCTCTCAAGTGAGTGTGGGTTACTCGCGTGAACTTCACTTTTAACCACTGACGTGGAATCATGCTTCGTCACTATAAAAAATAAGGTGCAGTCAAGTAGTCCATCATACACTGACTGTTGAAACCACATGCAAAACTTAAGTCTGCTCTGATAATCTTCATGATCTATATTAATGACGTGACTAATATGATAAAACACTGCAGATACCATATGTATGCTGACGACTTGCAAATTTATTTGCATTTCCACCCTGACGAGACTAGTGACGCAGTAAACAAAATAAACGAAGACTTGAATTCGATTTCACTGTGGGCACACAAATTTGGATTAAGGTTAAATCCAGAGAAATCGCAAGCAATCGTAATGGGACATAATCCTCTACGAAGCACTCTTGATTGTAGTGCTATACCACATATAAAATTGAATGGGATTATTGTTAAATTCAGTGAAACAGTTGAAAATCTTGGCATTTTTATGGATAGCGATCTAAATTGGAACACTTAAGTAACACACATTTGCAAAAAAATATTTTCTCAACTTCACTCCTTGTTTCATATGAAAGAATTTCTACCACTTAGTCTAAAAAAGAATCTTATTCAGACGCTTGTAATGCCCCATTTTGATTATTGCGATTCCTTGCTAACTAATATAAGTTCACTTTTAGCTGAGAGACTACAACGTGTTCATAATGTGTGCATACGATTCATCTGCAATACTCGTAAATTTGATCATATAACACCTTCCCTCCAGTTACTTTCACGGGCGCGTCTGAAGGAACGAAGAACAATACATTCACTGTCTCTTCTGTTTAGAATCATGCATACTTCTACTCCGAATTATCTGTTATCGCGCTTTCAATTTCTTACAACTCTTCGAAATCGACATCAAGCACTTCTTTCTATCCGTCATCATAGAACGTCTTTATACTCATCTTCCTATACTGTAGAAATACCTCGCCTTTGGAATTCGTTACCTAATGACGTCAGGGACTGCCGGACTTTATCACAATTCAAAATTAAATTGGAAAATTTTGTCTTAGGTTATGTTTTTTTAGGTATTGCTAGAAGTATTGATTTGTGTTTTTTTTTCCTTGTTATTTTTTAATCTAAATTAAAATTGCAAGTTTCTTGTTTATTTTAGTTAATTAGTTAGGATAGAATTAATTATGATACTTAATCACTCATTTAAAGTTTGTGTGACTGCAACCTGTGTGTACTTTTGTGTGGCTTTACTTTGTTTATAGTGTTTTTTTCTCTCTCTTTATTTCTTGTGTAGCTTTACTTTGTATATAGTGTATTTTTTTCTGTTTATTTCTATTATTGTATTTGTATTCCTGGTGTCGTGGAAGAGAAGGCCTGATGGCCTTAACTACACCAGAATAAATAAATAAATAAATAAAGAAATAAATAAATAAATAAATAAATAAATAAATAAATAAATAAATAAATAAATAAATAAATAAATAAATAATCTGGTTCCGTTAAACTCTGAACTACATGAATTTTGTAATGTTTTAATTTTAATTGCTTCGTACCTCTTATCACTGAAGACTGTGACCTCTACCTGCTGAGCTACATGGCGAGATAATGTCGTAGAACTTCTCTCTAGTCGGTGGCCAATTTCGTCTAACATCTCCTCAATAAAAACACGCTTCACATATGTTTGTTTCTTATCCAGTACTGATCCAGTTGTAGGAAATTTCTTAACTAAATCGTAAATAATTGCTTTAGAAGGCTCTGGCTAATTTTATTTTAGTAGGTTATTTTACGACGCTTTATCAACAGCTTAGGTTATTTAGCGTCTGAATGAGATGAAGGTGATAATGCCGGTGAAATTAGTCCGGGGTCCAGCAGCGAAAGTTACCCAGCATGTGCTCATCTTGGGTTGAGGGAAAACCCCGGAAAAAACCTCAACCAGGGTAACTTGCCCCAACCGGGAATCGAACCCGGGCCACCTGGTTTCGCGGCCAGACGCGCTGACCGTTACTCCACAGGTTTGGACGCTCTGGCGAATCAGATAATGACTGACGGTAGTTTGTGACAACTTTTCTCCAAGATTCGTATTTCAGAAATCACACTACTGCACTCTAAATGTACGGTATACAGCTGCACTCTTACTTCGTGAACGTGTTTACGTAACTAAACACGAAACGTACGCGAGTAAAAGGTCTGATCACTGGCATGGCACAACAGTTACTACGCATACGACTTTCCCTGACGCCGGTCTAGTTCTGGCTGACTCATTCTGCATAACAATACAAATAGAATAAGATGATAATATATAGGCCTAAGTGAAAAAATGAGAATGCAGTAATATTAATACATTTGTGGACCGAAAGAGAAGTCCTGGTGTTCGGTAGCAGTTATATTTTAATACAAAAGAAATATAAAAATAAAATAAAGTAGAAACTAAAATAAATAAAGAGTCACAATCAAATTACATAATCTAATATTCACATAAATCAAGTAGGAAATAAACATGTAATGTATATTGGTTTATACAATATATGTATGTATGTATATATATATATATATATATATATATATATATATATATATATATATATAAGTCATGATCACTTAGAATCAAAGGTACCGTATAAAAATATTTAGTAAAGCATTTCGTTCCATACTGAATGCTACTTGATAACTTTTTTCTCTCACTAAAAGGTAATACCCGAAAAAGGTTTTAGTGTTCAGAATTATAAAAGCTACCTTGGAAACGACTTCTGTAAATGTGTTGATTTCTGAAGCTCGTCTAAAGATATTTTGAATTAAAACCTGTTACCTGATTCGGTTCTTACATTTATGGAAATTTACCATATGCCTTTAGGTGTGTATTAAAGAATTGAAATAAATTATGGATAGTAGAGACAAAAGAAGGTAGCTCCATAGAATTCCGCTATTAATTTGTTTGTGTCCTGAAACTGATAGAAAATTGTTGTTTAGTTATGGTATTCGAACATATCCTGCGCACATCCTATTGATTTGAAAATCGAATTTGTGAAACAATTACTTCTAAGTAGGCTAAAACAAAGTAACAATATAAGAAATGAAAATGCTGTGAAGTTTAGTAAAAAATGTTGGCCTTTCCTGTTCCTTGTTTCGATAAGAAACATGGACATTGACCAGAACACTAAGGCAAAAGAATGGGGACAGCAAAGATGCGTGAACCAAGATACTGGGCAGCCCACTCGTTAAGGACTATACAAGAAACAGAAGTGGGAATCCAGCGAATACAAATAATGTGCATGACAGAAGTAAGAAATGCACAAGGAAAAGAATGACACGACTAAGTATAGAGATGCCTGCATGTTAGTCGTAGATAAGCAGACCATCCTAGTAAAATACAGAGTGATCTACTATAAAATAGATAGATTGAGCCGTGACTCTAATCAATGTAAAAATAAAGGCGCATAGGGGACATACAGTAGTTGGTGAAGGAGGAGAAATGCAGACGTATATTCTGTAGAGAGGCAAGACCTGTCCTGCGACCTTTTCATGTGCCGAAGCCAGTGTTGCCAACACATAAAATTGTATCCCCGTCAGTATAACATCTGGAAATCCGTCAAAATTTAAAAAAGACCAAACATATATAAAGCCAATTTTAACACAACTTACTTACTAATCCTGATTGAAATAATAATTCGTTAACATCTAACTTGATTACGAGGAAATCTGAAACAGGGGATTCTTAAACACAGTATGAAACAGGCAGGGCTGTTCAAATAAAATGTAAAGTCTCCCAAAAAATAAGCCATTAAAATGACAGCAGCTAAAAATGTCAAAAGACGACGTAAATCGTAATTTCCGTCAGAAAATCCGTCACCCGTCAAAGTCATTTTTTTCCCATCAGCTACGTTGAAATTCCGTCGGTTTTGACGGACTTTACGTCCAGTTGGCAACACTGTCCGTGGCTATATCACCTATCGGTATGGAGGGGGAAAATAAGTTTTAATCTGAGATGAACTTCCATGTCAGTAGATTCGTATAATATTAACCATCTTGAAATATCTCTCATTTTTTCTTTCTGGTAGCTCATTCTTCCTAATCTCGCACAGATCACATGCCAGGTCTCGCCTCCTCACCTATACATTTCATGAAATAATGGGAGAGGATATTATTGGTGCTGCAAAAATTCAATTTGCATATTGTCAAGTAAATACCGTTATAAGCACTCTTTATAATGTAAGGACGTTTTTAGGAGTGCCGTTTTACTGTCTGTCTGCAGCGATTTCTTTAGAACTATAGCATTACTTTAATTTTGTAATTACTGAATAGTAATTCTGCTTCGTTCATGGTTAAGAATATAAAGTCCAAACCTTCTAAAGAAATGAAGGAGTTCACGAAAGGAGAACGACAGCCACCTTTGATTATCAATATTGCATTTAATTGTATTTATTATGATAAAATTATATGAAATATTTGATTACAAAATTAATTATCACGTGGTATGTTTAATTTAATTTGCTATAGATAAAATTATTACTTGTCCTTATGGATTTATAGCAAAAATATCAACAGAACTCTGTCACTCTCAGTAAACTCGGTCTATCTATTAATTAAAAAGACAGCTGCATAATTGTAATCACCAAATGATTTTTTCCCCATCAACAAGATATAATCTGTGGCGCTATCAGGGCTTTTGCTCAAGGTGAATGCACCCGCTACTTAGGATGTAATATCACAGTTGAAATAATGTTTGACACAAATATAGTAATAATAGTAACGATAATCCGTGGCGCTACAGCCCGTGAAAGGCCTAGACCGACCAGCCGGCTACTGGCCTCACGCCCACATGCCGAAGAAGATGTGGACGATCATCCAACTAGAATGGAGGTATCGTGTGGTTAGTACGACAATCCCCCCCCCGTCGTTATAGTTGGCATTCGCAACCGGAATTCGCTACCTATCGTAACTTCCTAAGTGCATCATGATGCTGGGTGGGCACCGGTTCCATACACTTTCTGAAATTTCATGAGGAAATGTCTTTCCCCATGAGGAGCATGCATATATATATATATATATATATAATCTGCATTTAATAAGTATATGGAAAACTTGCTTCTTTCTTCTCTTCTTAAACCACACTATAAATTATCACTAGTCAATTAATACCTATTTCCGAAACTTATTTGGTCATTACAAATGATACCGCTTAGGAAAATTCTAGGTAAAATATCAGACTATTTATTTAATGAAAAGAAACTTCATAAACTCTATCCTAAGACTATTTGCAAAAACTTCTTGTCAATATTGTTTCATGCACCAAGTAAATATAGGGGAGAGCCGGGTAGTATCGGACATCGGGTAATATCGGACAGTGCGTTTCTTTCATCTACCAACATATGGTAGTACCTGAATGACATGGTTACGTTTCTCTATGCGACATCACAGAAACGTAACCATGTCAATCAGGTACTATCATCGTGTGATAGATGAAAGAAACTCACTGTCCGATATTACCCGCTGTCCGATACTACCCGACTCTCCCCTATAGAGAACTGGCAGTATGTAATACTACTCCTAGGAAAATATTTAAATTTTCTTCAAAGAATAAACTTACATTATTAGAAGATATTTTGATTAACTCTATTGTCAAATTTTAAAGTAACATGTAACTTCGCCAGCAAGCCCTGGGAAACAATTTGGACACTTCAAGGAAAATTCATAAAATAAATGGTGTAGTTCCTGCAAAAAAACCTCTTTCCTTAAAGAGATTAATTATCTACAGAACAATAATTTATGTCCTGTGTTGCTATTCCAGTTCAAGGTTTTAAACCTCCAACATGAAGGAAACATCATGAAAGATTACGCAGGTGGAAAGAATATCTGTTTCTAAATGGATTAACGGTCTTTGTTACAGACTCGCTTATGTGTAAGCGAATGACCGAGAAGCATTAGTTCTCAAACTTTTTCTCCAACGTATTGGTTCAGATTAATGGTGGTTATTTAAAAAGGACTCAATACAGGCTGTAATTAGGATCTAACGTTGTTATCTTCGTACATAAACACTGATATTGGAATGAGTCCAATATATGAACAACTCGCGCCTTGGAAAATAGACTGTAGCAACTTAAAAATTGTCATTTTGAGATGTTATATATTCTTGAAGCTAATAGTGTTGTCTATCGACAGAAATACGTATTAATTTGATTTCTGTATTTTCTTCCCACCGTAGACCACAAAGAACATTTTTCCTCTGAAACATTGATCAGAATATTTGCTGAAATACTGTAACTTTTTAGTTGTCACACCTTTGCCGCAAACAAATTGTTTCATGTTTTATGAGACGAAGCATATATTTTTACTTATTAGATTTTTCTCGCTAAAATGAATGAATGTTGCGGAGGAATTCCAACACTGCAATTAACCACGAAGCTTTAATAATACACCAGCTAAAATTATTGAACCAATTTTAGTTTTCATTTTAACTTTATTTGTTTTGAAGCTATTGAATTTCAGATTTTAAACTAGGATTAGATACTCTATTATTATTTTAGATACAAATTATTTTTAGGCTTGCACCAGGTAGGTTTCTGTCTATAATTAATTTTATAACTTAGTACGAGACGACCACGTATTTTAAATAAATTTTGTTTTGTGAATATTATAAAGACAGAGAAAATTGTTGTAACATCTTTAATAAATAACTCATCATCATCTGTATCAAGATAGGCCAAGTTGACCTGTTTCGTCTCAGAAGTCATCCTCCCATCGCCGGCGTAGTCTTCCTATGTCTTTAGATCCTAGGGGTTTATCTGAGCTTTATGAGTGATAAAATTTTTCTCTGGGTGGAAAACCAACCCGACCGCAGAACCCCCAATCTGGAGGACCGGGAATTTTTCTGTAGGGGTTATCTTCCCTTAGATTGTTGCCTTTATCACGGCTATCGAGAGTCCTCTTCCCGGTTTTATTTCTGAGTTTCTCTCCTAGATGAGTTGCCTTCCTAGACTATCGAACCTCATCTGCCCGTTGAGGATTATCTTTGCTTTCCTTCTCTGAGAAGTCAGCAGCTTGCACTCCCTGGACATGCCGTCTAGATCATTGGGTACTGGGCCCCCACACCACGTCGAGGTGGTATAATAAATAACTAAAACGAAAAATTACAATATAGTGTCTGTGTGTGAGTGGATCACGGAGAGGAATGAGAAGGTGACATATTCGTATAGGTCAAGCAGAAATTGGAATTAATCTCAACATCTCACCATCTAGTTAAGATAATTATTTCTATTATTACTTATTATTAATAATTAATAATAATTATTGAGAGAAACCTCTCACAAGCGGACGAGGTCAACAAGGAAAAACACGAAATATATGAACCATGCCTACCTTTCCTCTCTTCTAAATATAACATACCTGTTAATCAGTGGGTCGTCAAAGGTATGTTATTTGGAGCGAGAGGTTCTCCTTCACAGTCTACCTAACAACTATTACTGAAATTAAAATTCCAAGTCTTTCAAATACAATACATCTTATTACAAATTCTTAGGGACTCTTAACACATAATTCAATATCTTTATTTTCAAGAAAGATAATTTTATCAATATGACATTTTGTCATCAAGCGCATCCCAAATCCAAAATTTAGTATATTTTTAATTAATCGACTTAAAAAACATAACTGTTCTGTATTCTAGACACTTGTGGTCACCCTCACTAGAGGGCTGATGATTTAATCAATCCTTCTCTCTAGTAAATAACACAAGTTCACTCGCTTCTGTCATTCAACATCCCACTGGACAAAACTATACTTACTTTATTTGTGTGTGGGTGTGTGTGTTTCTGTTGAAAATTGTGTAACTGTCCGCTGCAGAGACATCAACTACACAAGGTGCGAAAGGTTTATACTGGCAAAATTTTCTATAAAATAACACGGATTTAATTTTGAATTTTCTATTCTAAATGCACAAGGTCACCAAAAGAGGACAAACTTTTGTGTTTAATAGAGCTTCCCTTGAGTTGCACGAAATTTCCAGTATACCACCAGCTAAAAGAAGTATATCGTCGTTGTTTCCACAATAACTCCTATGTGTAAAATATAATATTTTTCAGTAGGAAGAAAATACACATTCATCTTATGGCAGCCGTACATAGGGGACTGTGAATTCTTACATTTTCGAAAGAAAGAAATATAATTACATACAGGAGATTTTATTATTTGTTGTATCACTATTTAAGTTATTTAATAGAGCAAAAATCTGAAAATCGATCAAATGTCACATAGGAGTTATTGCAGGAACAACGATGATATGATGTCACTTTGTGAATAGAACCTCATCCATAAACGTTATCACAATTTCTATTCTCGTTTAATTAGTTCGGGTTAGAATGATGATGACTGATGAAATAAAAAAGTTTATCAAACACATTGATTTAACAATAAAATATACAATTTGATCAATTTTCCAACAGTGTTCATTAAAATTCATAAAATACATAAAAATAAAGGCAGTATAACAGTTTCATGGACACGTATGCTTGTCGAACTTCTTTACTTGTCATACATGTTTCGGGGATTGCATCTCCATTATCAGTGATGTTGAAGACTATAATACAAATATTTAAAATTACTGACTAAAATAACTACATATCATTAGATTAAATTTAAAAATGTTAAAAGAATGAAAATATTTTAACTTAAAGGTACAATGATTGTACAATATCATTTGTTTGAATTTAGATTATTGAAAAAGGAAATGTTGTAAAATTTAAACTGCGAAAATTACACTAAATCATTTGTTTGAATATTAAAAAAAATGTTAAAAAAGATAATGTTTTAAATTTAAGCCTCAATAATTATACAGTTTTATTTATTTGAATATAAAAATATTAAAAAATGACAAAGTTTTAAATTTACAAATAGTAACTGCTGATTAAATTGACATCTTAAAATACATTTGAATTATCATACAAATTAAAAAACATAAGAACATTTTACAAAAAAAAAGAAGAGATGAAGAATGGTCAAAAGTAAAACTTGGATGGTTGACTCACCAGAGCGATTCCAGGTATGTTTTACCTTAGAACAAAAATGTGTGAAAATCACACCAAAAATTAATGTAACATATTATGTTACGAAAATGTGTTGTTTTGTTCATATATTGTGATAATAATTTGTGATTTTCTATAAACTTTTGTGTAAGTGTGAAAACACACAGAAGGTGACTCTAACTTGGACATTACGACGAAGTGAAGAGAAGCGAATAGCAGCATTTGAAATGCGGATATGGAGAAGGATGGAACGCGTGAAGTGGACAGACAGAATAAAAAATGAAGCTGTGTTGGAAAGAGTGGATGAAGAAAGAATGAGGCTGAAACTAGTCAGGAAGAGGGAAAGGAACTGGCTGAGAAGAAACTGCCTACTGAAGGATGCACTGGAAGGAATGGTGAACGGGAGAAGAGTTCGTGGCAGAAGAAGATATCAGATGATAGACGACATTAAGATATATGGATCATATGAGGAGACGAAGAGGAATGCAGAACATAGGAAAGACTGGAGAATGCTGGGTTTTGTAGTGAAAGACCTGCTTTTAGGCAGAACATTATGTATATGTATGAACTATTTTGAATCTGAAATAAAAATAACAATATAAATTAAATGAAACTCTTTATAATAATGTATTTTATACTGCAACAAATAATACATCACATATTGTAAGCCTATTGAGATATAGGAGCTGTTATTTTGGGTACTTGTTAAAACAAGTTTAGTCCAAGAATTTAAAAAAAATATATATTTTGAGAATTATATGAAATGAGATAATGAACGTACAGCCCTTTTGTAATAAAAGATATTAATTTATTGTCCCTCTCTAAAATTTCACAGCGCTAATATAAAATTCATTAACTGTAGACAGTTTTTCCTATTGTTCTCGAAAGTTATCTTCTGTGACTTCTGTGGTTTTAAAAATGGCAGATTCAATTTTCGTTGCTTTGATAGTATTCATTTCGTAGTTATTCCAGTTCAAACACCTGTAGCTTTTTTGATACAGCACATTATTTATGTATGTTTTATTGAACTCTTTCTTTTTAATTTTTAACTCCAGATTTTTCTATAGAATTTAGGGAGACAGATGCATTTCCCGGATTTGTATAGAAAGTAGCAACCATTCGTTTGTTATTATGCCGCTATGTTTTGGATCATTATCGCCCTGGAAAATGTAGGTCCAATTATACACAGTTTCAATCCACGGGCGGGTAAATTATTGCACAACACTTCACCGTATTTCCTGACGCTCATTGTACCATTAATAAATGCGAGATTTACAACATCACAGTCAACCACGCAACCCCAAACCATCGGTGTCTGTTGCTGCGTTTGGAACTTGAAGATTTGCATTGCTGAATTCAGAATTTATTTTCCGCTAGATGTTCTATAATCTGAATCGAGGAAAAATAGTCTGAGACACAACCAGAAGTAAATGTGTGTTGTTTGACAAAACGCATTTAAGAATTAAGAGTGTAAAAAGTTATATTTTCTATTCGGCCTGATACAATGAAATTTCCTTTGGTCAACTTACTTGAATGTAATGAACTTTAGCCTCAATTGTCTTTATGGATATTTTATCGAAATTATAATATTATTTTATTGCTGATATCTATATGTAAGTTAGGGCTGCTCTTTTTTGTTTGCTGTCAATTTTCCTAAGTTATTTAGTACCTTTTAACAACAAAACAAAGTTGAAAAATTCCTGTAAAAAATCTTCCCAAATTTCCAGTAGGCTTACTATTGTGATGGCAAAATCTCTACTCTTACCCTGATAAATATTTCCTATTCACAGTTTTTATGGGATATATTATGTAAAATGAAAAAAGTAGTAATATAGGGGAAAGTAGCCATCAATGGACCACTTAACGATTTCTTATTTTATCTAACAAAGGCAATGCCTTAAAATTCCGTTCATAGGCTTAAACAATTACATTACTAATAAGGAATGATGAAATGAAGTTTCAGGGCTACATCCTATTCATATCTGTTTAAATATTAGCCCATTTAAAATTCGGCTATAGCTTCAATAAAGGCGACAGGATTCTATGAATGGACCACCATGTCCTCATGAATAGACCAAAAGAAAAATTTTAAAAGTATCTCATACTAATGTCAAGAAATGACAAATCATAACAATGAAGGAACACAGATTCAATTAATGGATGTTGAAGTTATTTTTTAATCCAATTGTAATCGTATTTTGAAACTGAAAATCATGAAAAACACACTTCTTGTCATTTCAATATTTTAAAGTTTTAGGCTACCGTACTTTAAATTAGCTAATACAGTAGTTAAAAAATGTTTATCATACAAATTTACGTCTGATATAATCCATTACAGGAATAGCGTTATTGCTTGGTGTTCAGTACGAAGGTGAAAGGTGTGATTGATGTTCTTGCTGTAATGTGATATAAAGTTCGCACTCCAGACACTCCTCTTTATGGATTCACGGTTTAGTACAGAGATATAATTCTACTTTGGCATTTTATGACATTTCGTAACTGTCAATTCGGATATCGCTTTATCTCCAGAACATGGATGTGAAACGCGTGAAGGGAGTGTCTGTGATACATGATTGATGTTACTTTTGCCTAGTCCTGTAGTTTTTAGTCCATTTCCCACAAACTGTACGACCTTCTTCAGCTTCCTTCCTATGAAAATGAATATTCACAATCAAGTGTTTTCTAATCTTACAAGATATCTGGTCATCACGGGTTAATGACACACAGGTACTACAAATCTAATAAAATTGATTGAATATATGGCAAGTACTACATCTGACAGAAAAAAATGTTTATTTTAAAACGAGTTATATAAATATCACTGAAAGTAACAGTTCATTCCTCTCTCTTAGGTTTTTTCGTTCCGTGCTGTGCTGAACAGTGTATTTCCTCTGTTATTAGGTACCGGTAATCAAAGACTTGATAATTTTCGTTCCTGACAGCAGCACATTCTGTTCATGATCGTGTTTAAATGGCCTACAAAAAAAATGATGAAGATGACGATATGTAGGTCTGTATGATATTCAGTAAAATAAGAAGAGAATTAGTTTATGTTAATAACAATGGAAAAGGACTGCAAGAGAATTAAAATGATGTAGATGATAATCCCGGAAATGGTGCTGACGATAACGAAGGGAAAATATAAGATGGTGGTAATAAAGGAGGTAGTAGTGATAATGCTGAAGGAAATTATGCTATCGGGAAACAAATAATATTAAGAAAAAGCAATGATGATGATAATGATGATGATGATAATAATAATAATAATAATAATAATAATAATAATAATAATAATAATGAACAGTTAGAAAAAAAGGTGATGCAGACGACAATGCTTGAGATTATTAATGATGATCATATGACAGTCAATATCTTTTAAGAACTTTAAATTAATTTGAAAATGATACCCTTCAAAACTATAAAAATAAAGATTTATTTTTTTTTTAAGTTAAAGGCGAGGGACATAGCGGAAGAAATACTACAATAATGATTAAGATAAGGTGGAAATAATGATGAAGGCAGAGAATAATTTATATTTGTGTTTCCCGTAAACATTTGACAAATATTTCTTCTCCGAAACTTTTTTCCACTTCAAATACATATTGGCTATTTTGAATATTTATGCCTTTCTAACCCCTTCAGGACTGATGTACATTATAGTGTACATTGTTTCTTTTTTTCTTTTTTGGAATGTCTTCGATACTTTTAAATATTATGAAAAATTCAATGTGATAGAAATGGAGAATATTATTTTTTAAACATTTCTATACCTGAATTAAAAATAATATTTAAAATTTAGGGCCCCAGTAGTAAAATTGTCCCCAAATTTTGATTTTCTGTGAAGATTTGATTTGGGAATTTTAGATCCCCAGAATGAATATGTAATCAGTTTTTTTATATGTAAATTCCGGTCTGAAGGGGTTAAAATGGAAGACCTGAAATATGATGCTGCATTTTATTTTCTGAAACCCTTCATGTATTATACTTCATCTTAAATTAATTTCGCAAGCCATACCTTAGTTTTGTGTAATGTCTGGTTACAAAAAGCGAATACAAGTTATTAGTTATGAATGACATATAGTAGTCCTCCCAGCAAAATATTTCCGTTTGTATTGTTAGAGGCGTTTTCAGTCAAAATAACTGTATTAACACGGTCTATAAACATTGTTTCGGTACTAGGTAATGTATAATAGTGTGTTATTTGAATTTCATATATTTATTTAATGACAAATAAAACATTGAGCGTATTCCGAATCTCAGCGCTGAGCAATCTGATGGCATCACGGTGTTCCGAATTTCAACGATGACGTCACTGATGCTCCATCGGTGTCGCACCGGTTCCATCAGCTTGCAGAGGTAGTGGCAGTATCCATCAGGCTTCATCAGTGAATCTGATTGGCTCTTGTATAGGGGAGGAATTAGCAGACGAATGACATCGTGCACTGTTGTGTCATGGAGGTGTGTTCTGGTTTGGTTCTGCTGTGTTGTTTAGATGAGTACAACGTAAAAAAATATTTATGTTAATGGCTTATGAGGGAACATGTCAACTGACCAGTTACTACTGGTTCAAGAAATAAATTGTTTAGGCTACGCTCTCTTTTCTTAGAACGAGGTGACAGTACAGAAATTTCGCAAAATCTTGCTAGCATAGCACAGGCAACAACTTGTACAGCCGCCATGTTATTCATTGAACCTTCAAGCAGTTTTGTTCTTATTTCGCTGCAGCGTGACGTCATTGATGTCCACCGTTCAGGTGAAATTCGGAATACGCTATATGTAGGCTATACCTTAAATAATCTAATGGAAATGTTAGTTTTGGTAATATGGTTAAATACTTTGGTAATTTCTTTTTCATTGTTCGGTAACAGAGAGTAAAATACTTTTTTATTATCCAATTTAATAAACTCTATTTCACCCTGAGGTATTGAGAGTAAAATATTGTGTGCTATCTGAATTTCATATAATAATGATTAATGACTAAGAAGTAAAACATAATATATTTTATGCTCGACCATCCCGGTATGTAGTAATTATACACCTGGTAGCAGTCCTTTAATGCATGTCATTAAAGTACACCTATTCATTAAAGTTCAGGTTTTCGATTATTCCTGGATATGCAATCGAAAGACAACGAGGGAAACGTCACGGAAGCAGGAAATCCAATACTGTCGCAGAAGGTTATGTTCTGTTACTATAACAATTAGCGTTAATTGTGAATAATATTCAAATGAATTCAATTTGTCATCTCGTTTTTCAATTCTAAATCAATTTCCAGGTTATATCAAAATTAGTTCATGTTATTCTGTAGATTGTAACAAGGTCAATGACATTATTGTTCCTCGGAAAAAATGAATACTTTGGCGTCTGCTCACATCTCATAATTTACGAGCGATGCACAAGGTCACTTCCACTCTTCAGTTAGATACGAATAAAATGAATACTTCTGAATAATTTCAAGTTAGAAATATGGTCGAGCATAAAAAGTCGTATGAAGCTTGCCTATAATGTTAATTAAGACGCTCGTATGAAAATTATGAAACTCGCTTGCGGTCGTTTCATAAACAAACATACTCGCGTCTTAATTACTATCATTATAGGCTCGTTACATAATGTACTATTAATGAACATTCTTATTTTTGACCATTTTGACGATTATGAATAATTAATTATTCCGATAAAAATAACTAAATGCATATTTACATATTTTACGTTTTTAATACACGGTATTCTGTTTTCTGCTTATCACTCTCTGACGTGTTGCTAAGAGTTGAGAATGAACTTATTCATCTTGCTTTGTGAACAAAGGAACCTTTATTTCCCGATACGTTAGAAGTTGTACTCTGGATATTATGTTCCGCCTAAAGTTCGTCGCCCGCGGTCGAGATTGAATCCGTGAATGTCACATTTAAAGGCAGTCACTATAATCACTAGCCATTAAACCCGTCTCCCATTCAGTTCATATCAGTAAACATTAGTCAGTTGAGATATTTTATTTGCAAGCATAATTGAATTAGAGACAGCCATTGACGTGTTTTAGGCTAATAACAAAATTGTCAATCGGTACTTTTATGTCGACTAATATAATTACGAAACTTCAGCTGAAATGAAAATGTGCGTCAGAGATAAAATTACCAACAAGAAATATCAAATACTAACTAGATTCGTTAATTCAGATTTATATTAAATATTTCGGCCACTTAAAATATTTTTCCCTATTTCGAATGTTGAACAAATCTATTTGTAATTAAATACAATTTGTCTAATCAATAATTTACATTATCCTGACGTGTTTTAATTAGAATAATGACTGTTGATGCTTGTAGCTGCTCGCTGCATTAGATTGAAGTTGGAGCATCAGTTACACTCAGTGTACAGTTTTCTAGTCAACTACACTCGTCTAATACAGAGCACACAGTGATGCATAATAAAGTAATTTACGTTTTCATTAGCATGGGGATCCAGGTTGGAGAGAATCCTTAAGGGAATTGTGTCGTTTATTTGCTTCTCTATATCGGATATGTGTTGTTATGTTGAAATGTGCGTATTGGGATGTGTAATTCTCAGGAGTTTCATGTTCTGTATTAGAATATTTTACCTATTTGTGTAATGATGAAACGACTGCAAGTTAATCAGTTATTGCAGCGAAATTTTTAAATTTCTACTACATTTTCCTTATAGTATGTATAGTGATTAATTTTTTTGATCCGCTATTCAGCGACGCTGTATTAAGTACTAGGTTATTAGCATCGATAAATTGGTGATAGTACGAAGATTCTCTTTGGAACTACCTGACATTCGCCTTACGTTTGGGGAGAATATCGAAAAAATTCGACCAGATAATCAGGACTAGCGGGAATCGAACCAATGCTTAAGCCTAGCTCACGCACCTGGCTGATGTAATGCACGATAATATTGCAATATTTGAATAAAGGAATCCACGCTGTGGTAGCTACACGTCCATTTTCGGCTTCCCTCTTCAAAATTCTCTGGAGTTCCTTAAGTGAAACAGCGAAACTCGTAGTGAGACAAGTTGCCAACAGGCTTGGAGATAACTTTTTCAGTTTGAGAGAAAATGAACATGGGATAAATAAATACATTTTTCTGATAAAGTGTGTTTCGTTCTAAGCTCCTATCTGTCCACTATTTCTCAGAAGATTCTATATATATTATTTTGCTAATACTACTTTAAGTATTGAAGGGTGTTAGTTGCTGTTGACTGCATACTCCCTCTATATAACTGCAAGTTTCTCTCTGTACCCTTATATTCGTACCACAGTAAGGCGTAGAACCTGCTTATTATAATTTCATATTCATGCCTGTTTATATTGTACCTTTATTAATTGTCTACATCAGGGACGTTCATAATTGGAGTTTTAACTCCAACTCCTGGGAAGACGAGAAAGGGGTATACTACGTAATACTGACGTAGTATGTACCTCCTTTCATCCCCTCCACTGCACGGAGGGTGAGGCTATCCGAAACAGTGGTGGCAGATAGCTTACAGTTGTTAGCAATGTCTGTGTCGAAGGCTTGTTCTTCTGGATCGGTGTCCAGAAAAAGGAAATTTATTTCTGAGTGGGAAGAAACGTTTTGTCGCGATCATGAGGGTAACATCCAATGTCTTATTTGTTCTAAAATTATACGTGGAATGTATAAAACTAATAAAAGGCGACATTGTATGGCCGATCATACTACATGTTCACAATTAGAAGGTAAGCTCCAAATTATTATTTCTTACGAAACTGCGTATTGCTGTAACCGACATAACATCTGATTTTGAATCCATAATTCCTAGTCACAGAAGCTGCATGAAAGAAAGTGAAGAAGAAAACATGACAATGAAAAAGAAACAAAATGACAGTTAAAAGTAAAAAGAAAAAACAGAAAAAGAAAATGACACTTTGGAGTCATTGAACATTTTCATTTTCAGAAATTATTTCATGTTACTCTAATTACCATATGGCTATAATTATTAATTATGTTAATGAGTTAAAAGTTACTGAATGGTTGATAAATATAATTAATTTGTTTGTATTATTTTGTTTAGGTCAAAATTTTAGAGGTTTATACTGAAGAATAAAGTTGGGCTATATTATTTTCGTGCAGTTTTTAAAATGTTTGAATGTAAATAATACTTTAAAATTATCTATGCCAGCGTTTCTCAAACTATGGTCCGCGGACCACCTGTGGTCCTCGAGGTCTGCCTTTGTGGTCCTTCAAAAAACCAAAAGAAACAATAAAATTCAAACGAATTACGTATCACACTACAGCTTAAAATCTCAGAGTTTGGAAATGACACATGGCAATCGAATTTCACTTTTTCTCCTAGTACTGCATTTTATGAAATTTATTACCCTACCCGTCTATCAAATTCCCATTCTACTCTCAGCAGGAAAAGAGGGATTTAAAGCATTACTATATACGTGAGTTTCTCGACATCTTTTCCCTGCACATCTGGCGCCGAGCCTGTAACCCAGCCTGGGACCACCCGAATTCATAACAGAGGACCAAAGTACCGAACTTTAATTCAATTTTAAAGTATAAGTGTACTAGCATTAAAATATGCTACGAAAATTATAAATTTGTTTTCGAAGGGAACAAGAGTAAGGTGGTCCGCGGAACTGTTCTGACTTTAAAAAGTGGTCCCCAGTTCAAAAAAGTTTGAAAAACGCTGATCTATGC
Source organism: Periplaneta americana (assembly GCF_040183065.1). Lineage (NCBI taxonomy): Eukaryota > Metazoa > Arthropoda > Insecta > Blattodea > Blattidae > Periplaneta > Periplaneta americana. The sequence continues at coordinate 42,107,677 of NC_091133.1, forward strand.
CTTATGGTTATTGATTTCATAAATATTTGTAACTTAGTTCACGACACTTAATACGTCTTATTTTCGAACAAACATTAGCTTTTTTTTTAAATATATGTTAACACTAATGCAATGAAATGTTTCATAGTATAACTTTGTTCTGTTTGTGGCCATCTTAGTAACTAGGTACATAAACTCTCATCCGCAAAACACTACAATCCGCCGCTGCTTCATTGCTTTCTGGAAATCGCCTCCCACTCTATACACGTTACCTGTGGGGTGCATTTATTTGAATCTCCCCAGCTTATCGTTTTGAGCAGTCTGGTCTTTATGTTCGTTATTTTTGGTATAGCCTACGTATATCAATATATATATATATATATATGTATATATGATATACATACAGTACCAAATCCAAGCAGTGACGGTATGCATACTAACAAAGAAACCGACAACATACAGCACCAGTATGTTGGTGTCGACAGATATTCAGTTACAGTCTTTACGTATGAAATGGCTGTACTCGTATTTGTTATTATTAAAATGTTTCAGATATAATTAAATTTATTAATCGTTACCAATGTAACACTCGAAATCACAGAGTTGAAACTTATTCGTGGAAAATATAAGCGATGCAGAAGAGACATCTTGAAGTAAACAAAAACTAGAAGCGTCCAGCGAGTCGAGAAGTCTCTTTGTGAATAAATGTGCTTTCTCGTGGAAGCGGGGGAATTTTACATTGTAATAGCAGGAAATTAAAAGAGATGAGTCCGTGAAGAGTACGCTATATTACTGCTACACACTGAGGACACAGATCAAATTTAATAATAATAAAAAACTCATTTTCTTGCGCGATATGAAATATGAGCCAGTGTGTTAAAATATGTTTTGTGAGCATGATGTTAGAATTATTTATTGAAATTGCACTCCCGAGCTATATATAAAAAAATTAGTTGTTTCAAATCTTACCCATTCATAACGATTTCAGATGCTGTTGAGTGTAATATATTTCATGCGGTTTTAAGCATTAGACAAATACAGATTTATACATTTTATTTCGTTCTATAGAAGTATAGTATGATAGGAAACAATAACTTAAAAGTAATTCCGTAGTTGTATATAGAACATATTCTCAGATGGGTATTTAATGGAGCACCATTGTCTTGAGTTCAAATGGCGCCGGGAAAAAACATATTAAAAAAACACACATTTTTCTTTCAATGGTTAAAGCGCAGTGAGATCTCATTCAAGGAGGATATAATTGTATTTTTCCTTTCGCTTGTAAAGCTAAGATCGGTCCACACCTGTGGAGTAACGGTTAGCGCGTCTAGCCGTGAAACTAGGTGGCCCGGGTTCGATTCCCGATCGGGGCAAGTTACCTGGTTGAAGTTTTTTCCGGGATTTTCCCTCAACCCAATATGAGCAAATGCTGAGTAACTTTCGGTGTTGGACCCCGGACTCATTTCACCGGCATTATCACCTTCATCTCATTCAGACGCTAAATAACCTATGCTGTTAATAAAGCGTCGTAAAATAACCTACTAAAAAAAAAGCTAAGATCGCTCTGAGTTTTAGGGAAAAAGTATAGTAGAATGGTTTCCTATGTAAAGTACACATTTTTTTTTTTATATTTTATGGGGTCAACACTTTCGGAGGGGATTAAACCCTATATGAAATATAAGTTTCTACAGGATAAAGAAATTTAGAGAAACCGCAACGCGGAAACTCGACTTTCGGTCGAGCCACTCACAGACTCCGTCAACGCAAACAACTTGCTGTCGTTGACACGCAGGAAAGAGTCACTAATTCAGCACATCGCAAAATATAATTCAAATTATTTATAAATATAAACATTTGAAACATCATTTGCTACCCAAATTAAGAAAGAACTTGCTGAAACTGTGTGACCTTTCGTATTTGAAGCAATTGTTTAAAAAATGACGCATCACTCGCTACAGTTCTTGTTGAGAAACAGAGACGATATTTTCCTACATGCTCTTCTTTCAATTGTTTGAATGTATGTGAATTATTTTTATACAATTTTATTTTGAAATTTCCCCAGAGATGGTCATAAAGGGTTAGGTCGCGCGATCGACGAGGCATATATTCCTACTGATAAATATCTACAAAATTCGTACAGTACATAGAAACATAGAAGAGTCTGCTGTGTGCGCTGTCCCAGAATCTTGTTGGAAATCGGCAGAGACATGCTCCATTTCTGTATTAAATGTTCAGATATGAAGAGTCCGCTGCAAGAATGATGGATGTCACTTTCTTGTCAAAAATGAACCAAGACTGTCAATGCATAGCTTAAGATATACATAGACCCTAATGTACATAGAGAGTTATATGGTATTAACACTGATAGTCATTGTCCAGTAATGATCGGAAAATCACAGTTAAGCTTTCACCGCTAAGCATTTCAAATTTCAATTGCTTCTCCTACAAATGACATCCATCATTCTTGCAGTGGACTCTTCATATTCATATAGCATAAGTACCGGTAATGTTTTAAAATTGCAAATACGATGTCTTGTGGCTTAAGATACTGCATATGTGTCAAAACCAGTACATGTTACATGTTACGGGACTATAGGAAATGCAGTACTTTTGGTGGTTTGCTTTTACGGTGTATTTTACTAATATTTTAACACAGTAAAGAAGTTATTGTCAATTAGTAATACTTTGTGTATATAGAAAAAGTCATGTACAGTATGCTGTATTGCATTCAGAAATTTGATTATATTTTAAATATCTTTGAAATTATGTTGATTGCTGCATATCAGTGTCTGGAACATAAATTTTGTTAATATGTTGAGAAAAAAATTCAAATGAAGCATTGACTTTATTTTTTATATTAAGGAGTAGATTCGCCATGCTATTCAAGTTACAGCTTAATCCTTAAATTGGCAAAACTTCATTTCTCACGCTAGTTTATTAAACCCTGTCGGACTGTAAAGAAAAAAACTATCGCAATCTCCATATGTTGTTGTATATTATAGTAGGCTATTGTGAAATTTTAATTTTCCTACCAATATTTTTCCATTGTTCTATTAAAATTATAGTATATAGCCTATTAACCTGTTGTATCCTATAGGATACTTTGCAAATTTAAGGGTTAAAAGAGACTTGCTGAACACGATAAGCCGGGAGGTTGAAAGTAATGTAAACCTTCGCCATTACTTGCCTACTCATGTATTACGTTAGGTTTATTTGGCTATAGTTGAATCTGTAATCCAATATGGTATAACTGGATGGGGAGGCATTACAAAAACTGCTCTTTTTCCTCTAATTATGTTGCAAAAACGTATAATCAAAATTTGATTGAAAAGGCGACTGGATTATCCAACAAATTTGATCCATTCCGAATTGAATGTTTTTAGAATTGACCAAATTTATAAATACTCTCTAATGAAATTCTATCATAAAAATAGAATGAAATTTATAGCTCAGCCACATGATCATAATACAAGACGAAATGAAATTCTTAAATTATTTGAACCTAAATGTTTCACATCTGCTGCTTTACTACACAGTACAAATTATGGTCCACGTCCTTATAATTCGATAATAACATTTCATCCAGAATTGACTACTTTAAGCAATGCCATTTTCAGATCCAGAATTAAAAAAATTATATGACAGATTTCCCTGTATTCATATTATGTACCATGTATTGTAAAACAAGTTTATTTCTATCCTAAATATATTTTTACTATCTTATCTCGGTTACTACTGTATATCAAAATGATCTGTACTAACACCAATCTCAACATCGACTCTTTTTTCACTCAGTTATTACTAGTATTATTATTTACTAATTTTATTAGCATCTTTATGTGACCTTTTTTCTTAAGTATTTTGTTTACAAAGTATGTATATTTATGTAACGGAACTGTCCCCGAACACGAGCTTTGCTTTTTCGGGGCATTTTAATGTAACGTTTTTATGTATATGTTATTATTAAATAAATAAACATGTAAATGCATCCCGCAACACACAGGTAACTAGCGTATGGAGTGGGAGGTGATTTCAAGAAAGAACTGAAGCAGCAGCGGATTAGGACCTAAAATGGAGGACATGTCCTGACAAAAGAGGACGTCTGGTCACCCTATTTGTGGAAGACACGACGTTTTGTCAAAAGAAATTGACACATTTGTAAAGAATTAATATTTGTATAGCCTACTTATCTCCAAGTAGGCATTTAGACACGAACCTTGGCAATTTAGACGCTTTGTAACGGTAAACATAATACCTTACTAAAAGAGATGAACACACTAGTAGAGAGTGGATAGTAGTAGATTCACGTATAGCCTTTGATACACTGATCACAGGTGGAAAACCTGAACATTGTAAACACAGACGTAATGAACAGAAACTTATAGGCCTACCTTGCTGAAACAGATTTTGAAGCCTAATCCTTTGTTGATGACGAATCCGATATCGGTAATTATCAATCTCCAGTTACATAATCCGTAGTTCTCTCATATGTTACACAGGCAGATATCGCACTGGCTACCGACTGTTCAAGATAATCGACACCCGAAATCAAACCTTTATCATAATGTGTAATTGGTACGCAGTGCCGCATGGTGGCCATGCCTGTGGTCAGGTTTCTGACGTTAATCCCAGTAGGAAAGTGGGACAAGGATGATCGATGCCATCCTAAATAACATTTCACCCCGATATATCAAAGTGTTGCTCACGCCAGTAATGCCTAGGTAATCATCTTCTTTGACGTAATGAGCTTTGTCACATAGCCAGTTGTTACCGGAAGCCCCACGCACACTCATTGTCACCTGCGCTACAGGCCACGTACCTGCCTCGCAGACTTCAATGACGCGCTATGGAATAGTAATGAACTTTGGCTTCACATGGTCCCTATTACCTGGGCTTGTGGATACAATCACACATATTCATTCCCACACCCCCGCGCACTATACATACGGTAGAGGTTGTTGCTGGTGGACGGGGTGGGAGGATGCCCGTTATTTGGAAGCTGGACTTCATCACCATTATGTTGCATTAACAGTCGGTTTATCAGCCAGAGCTCTGCTAATCAGCAGTGGTCCAACGAACACCACCTTGCATTATACAGCAGTAACTGAATACGGCAGCGCCGACTGCGTATGAATTCATGGAGTATTATTGCATTTCTGGGCACGGCAGATGACCCCGCGGGAACTAATCATCTCCGCTTGAAATAAGAATAAATTGTAGAACAGGTGGATATTTCACACACGCGCGTAATGCACACAACGGCTGGTGATGAGTTGTCTCAATTTGCCGATGTCATGGCTCTAAATGTTGACACCGTCAGCTGTGAATATTCGACGATGACACAACGTCTAATGAACTCCTGCGGACAACTAAATACAATGCAAAGGAAATTGAAGTAATAAGAATGGAAATGTTTCTACAATAACATTCCTGGAATTTCAGACCTGAATAAATTATAGAGAGAAACAATTTATACACATATCACATCTTTCTTGACTAGCATTTTAATGTTTATAATTGTAATACTAAGAATTCGGTTCATGATTGGTTACTATTCTAAGGCCTAAAATAATATTATTATTTTATAAGCTTGTCAGCTTCATATTAACTCAAAGTTCGGATAAACTGCACCAAATAAATAAGTCATTTTGCTTCAAAACATGACTCATTTTAGGAACGTGTATATCTGAAGAGCTTTTTTTTTTTTTTTCAAAACTGATCATGTTCACTTGAATAAATTTTTCGGAAGAAGCCAAATCATGTGTCTTCTGAAATAAAGAAATACTTTGATTATTGATTTTACATAATAAAAGTATATAGAGAGCATGATATGTTACATGAATTTAAGAGGACTGAATCCAACGGTACTCCAGTATTTGCAAGGAAACATTTGGACATGCAGAGCTTTGCTATATAATTATGGATATGATTAGTTTTGCGAAAAATAAAATTTGAACATAATATTTTTTATGCTATTTATTCGTCAACCAACTTTACAATTCATAGCTATGATGGATCTTTATATTTAAACTTTTCGTTCCACCATCATTTTAATATCTACCCACGTATTATCCACGTTCATTTATTATTATTATTATTATTATTATTATTATTATTATTATTATTACTAACATTTTATCTCTTTTCTTCGCCATTTTCTTGTCTAAATCTTATCGTCTGTTTTGTAATAACATTAATTTATTACGTATTTCCCGTTTAATTCATATCCTACTGTTCTAAATACACTACTATCTATCCTTCCCTATCTGTCCTCTTTATCCTAACTAGACTGTCTCCCTTGCTTTATTCTCTTTCCCGTTACATATTGATATCCCTTTCATTAATTATTTCTCTTATTAATAATAATATTATTATTATTATCATCATCATCATTATCATTATATTTCTCTATCTCTATTCTCAAATTCACCCATACTCTTATTTCCTATTCCTTAACAATTTTCCATAATTTTTTGGAAACATTTTCTCTCTTTTATAATACTTATATCCTTTATTATTCCCTTACTATTCTCATATATATTTATCTACATACCTACTCCTTTCTTTTCGTTTCTACTTCCTAATTCTCTCTTTTATTGCATACTTACATCCAGAATACTACTACACTTTTAATACCTCTGCTGCTATTCCCAATTCCAAAACACTGTTTCATATTAGTTCGCAATGAACGTAATATAATTTTTATTTAGTTGATAATTTATCGACGTTTTATGAATTATTAGGTTATTTACTGTCTATGAAATTGGTTACAGCAAGATGGTATTATGCGAGATACTGAGGAGGATTTACCATGAACTGACTGACATTCCCCTTAATATTGAAAAAAAAAAAACTGGCAAAAACCAACTGCGTAATCAACCTAAATAGGAATCGAACCCACGCCCGACTCTGGAACAGAGGCCGGACACATTACTACGTGAGCTACGCCATTTTCTGATACGTATCGTAGGGATAAAATATATCGGTACCGCTCTACACAAACTCAGTAATATTTTTAATGTCGTAACATAAGTCACAAAATCATATTTAAAATAAATATTACATCTTAGATATTGTGCTTTCGCTATTTTTATACTCAGAATAACTTGACTTTTCAACTGTTTGTTTCTAAAGTTTCGGGCCTACTTTCGTTTCCCATTATGATAAAATTATTTAAGAGCTGAATGATCTCGCATGCTCTGTTTAATGTGTTGTGCAGCTGATTCAATAGTAGGGATCTGCCACTATCAATATGTGTGTTTAATGTAGCTGTTATCAAGATGGTCAGAATGAATACAGTTTGAACACCAAATAAGTCTCTTTTTTGAAGGAGAAAAAAAAAAAAAAAAAAAAAAAGCAAAGAAAATTCTGAGGATACAGCTGATTGAAAAAGCTGGAATAAGCTGAACAGTAGTGCAGACTTTAATGTTGTATGAAACTGAAGTGATTAAGGAAAGAGAAATTTGGAAAAAAACAAACAGTGGCTCACTGCTGAAGTGAGCCGGAGACTTAATGGACGTGGAACTACGTTTATCAGACAGGGCTGTCAGTGTTCAATCTCCATGGGCATCACTGTGATCTGGTGATCATCTTGCCCCATCTGGTGTTGTACAGGGTACGTACTTGGATTGTTGATAGGTCTCGCAGTTCAACAGCCATAGAGTCCAAAGAGATTGCGTGCACTGCCTATGCGCTCTCGCTCTCTCTCTCTCTCTCTCTCTCTCTCTGCGCCTCTTGTAATGCACAGCGGTTGTCTTGGGCTTGTTGATTCCTCTTGGGATATTTTATTCTTTATTATGCTCATCTCCATCTTTTAATATTTTATCCAAGATTTGAATTTCGATGCTTTTTTAAAGTTAAAAAATATTCACGGCTACTTCTTGAAAGTTGAGAGTGTAATTTATTCCGGATCATTTTTTTGCATTTATTTATCCGATATCGTCGCGCTCGATCGATCGACACTCAAACGTCAGGATTAGTGCTGCTCATCGGAGTGACTACTACCTCGGAGAAATCGGAGATCACGAATAAAGCTCTCCACCGGTGATCTCCGATACTATCGTAAGTGGAACAGGGAACAAAGGAGGGATGCGGTGGTTCGGAGCGAAGCGAAGTTGGAGGGCGTAGAGCTCAAGGACGACCGGCGCGTACGGACTGAGGGTAGTTGTGAGTGGAATTATATGACTCCAAATTATATATCCGTTGCATGGAAACTCTTCAATTTAGTTGAAGATAATAATAAAGTCGCACGCTGTGAACTTTGTGGGCGAATTTACTCTAAGGGTGGAGGTACTTCGAATTTGTTAGACCATTTGAAGCGATCGCACAATCGCGAACTTGAAGAAAGTAAGTAAGTAAATTTAACTGTTCAAAACACATTTGAACTCTTTTAAAAAGCGTGTTTACTTTGATATATATATATAAATTCTAATAAATAATTTCGTGGTTTTGTGTGCAGACAGAGTAACATTGCGAATGAAATCTGAAAAGCAGAAGAATTTCAGCAAAAAAGGACCCTCTAAGATTGATCCAGCATATTGTTACGAGATGAAACTCCAATCTTCAGTGATGAGCCGCTTACTTGAAATGAAATATGAGTTGGTGATTGTGTTGCCAGAAGTGCCAAACGCTCCTAGGACGCTAACAGGTCCGTATTCGGAAATCTCTATGGCGTGGACCAGGTTAGATAGATTCTCTGAGTAGGTCTAAATTTTAAAATGTAGGTATGTAAGTGTCCAGTCTAACATTAAGAGCCGCGGTTGCGGTACTCGTACTTGCTGTCAAAAATAAATTATTACCATTTAGATACACATTGGCGGTTAATTAGTGATATCATCATTTTCCTAGTTTTAAAATTACGGAAAACATTTGATACGATTTTTTAAGCTGCTTTAGTGTTATTGTTACAAAGGTCCACAGTCTAGAAAAAAAGTCTTGAAATTTCTATAAAACGTAACTTTCAAGGCAATAAAAATCATACATAACTTATATGGAGTTATTGGATTAAAATATTGAGTTTCATTCTTAAACTAAAGAAACGTGTGGAATAACATAATTACAATTATCCTTAAGTTGATATCCGCTTATATTTTTTATTACAGAAGAAGAGTGACGCGTTTTAGACGAGGCATTTCAAATACTGACACCCTTTAACACAATGATCACAATCCTGTCTGGTGAAGAATCTTAATAAATTATTTTGGACAGTAAACTTTAACCCATTGATATCACACGTTTCTTTTGTTCCATTCTGAAGCTCCGTTAATATATTTCACGTTAATCTAAACTGATGAGAATAATAATTGACAAAAATTGTTTGTGAATAAACAAGTGTTTCCAGGAAAATTATAAATGTTTACATTAGCTACTGAAAAGCTTTACTTCTGCGTTAGTTTTCAGTTAATATTAATGTTATTAATTTGTTCAATGATATAAAACTAATATGCCTTTCCACATACACTATGAATTTAAAAACTAGAAAAAAATCTATCAGCTAACATAGTACATAGGTACTTCAAGCAAAACAAGAAAAAAAGAAGAGCCGAAGAAAGAGAGAGAGAGGTAAATAAAAAAGAGAAAATAAACAACAAAAAATTACACACTTATTCTAAAAGATACGCGGACGTCAGCGGACTCCAATCACACCTGATCCGATTAAAGGAATGCTCAGCGGAAAGTTTGTCTGGGCCGCAGCACATATACAACCTGCGCGGCATCAATCGGAGGTAACCGGAGGTCTCCGATTGAAAGCGTGCAAACAACCGCTCCGGAGAAAAACCTAATCATAGGCACCATTAGTCTGAATCGATGGAGATATCACGGTGTTATACGCTTAATAAGACCTCCGGAACACAGTTTCCGATGCATTCTTTGCCCCATCTCTCCCGTCGGCCTTGAAAAATCCGACTGGTTTCGTAAAATGCTAGCGGCAACGGGACTCCTTTATCTACACAATGACATGCTTTTCGTTTATCTACAGTATATTATTTGTTCAAAAGTTACAAGAATATATTTGTAATACTTTTTTTGGACTTCGTTACCGATCGCTTGGCGACCTACCGTGTCGAGTACAAAGTCATAGTTTTCTGTCAAAAAACAATAAACGGGACAGTATATAATACTCGAATGAAATAAGTAATTATTACCATTATCATCATTAGTTATACTAAAGAATTGTGTACTTCAACCATTTCGTTTTCGCTTCTATAAAAAGTATTTGGATTTCATGAGTACTGGAAAGTCCTCGTTAGCTTGTCATGAGAACAAACATACACCCACATGCATTCAGTTCTTGAGGAAGAAAGTTACTGGTGCCTAAATTTCGATTTCTCTACTAGAAATGGAGCCCTAGTCCTGTAGAATACTGCACCTAGAGTGACAATGGAAAAGGTTTTAATAAATATAGGTATGAAAATGGAGAAGAAATTCAAAACAGAGCGCTGAAAAGGAAATAAATGGAGAAGAATTAACAGAATGATATTAAACAAATATGAGTATAATATTTAAAAGTAAAAATGATTAATAAAGAACGCAGTTTTTGAAGAATTTTTAATTTTTTTAATAAAGTTAGATTATGCTCAGTCTCGATTCACATGAGAACAATAATGAAGGCATATGCTGTCTATTTATGAGTGGTCTAACAACATGAAGCATGGTGGAGATTAAATATATCCCACTAAAGTACTCGTGTTTATTGCTCTTGTCGCATAGCATTTCTAAAACTCAAGTTTTTTCCTCTTTGAAATAACGGTTTATTTTACGATTCTTTATGAACTGCGATGATTATCTAGCGTCTAAGTGGAATTAAGATGATGTCAGCGAACAGGATCTAGCGCCGAAAGTTACCTAGCTGTTGCTATTAAAACGTCACAAAGAACCTTAACTAGATAACTTGTCCCAACCAGGATTTGAACCCGGGCCCGCTCGTTTCACGATCAGACACGCTAACCGTTACTCCACAGCGATGGACCGGTGCATGGGACTATTATTAAGATTTGTACTCTAAATTTAAAAAAATGCCGATCTTGACACAGCAATACTTATATAAACATAGAGCTACTGTAGCATTTTACTTTTGCTGCATGAATTTTGTGCTCTGAAAACATTATCATCATCGTCATCATCATCCTTCACGAATTAGGCCTCTGTAGACCTGTTTCGGCCCCATCTAGCAGTCTTCTTAACGGTCTTCCTGGTCGACGATGTCCTCTAGGTTTATATTGCATCATAATTTTTAGGATTCTTGAATTTTCCATTCTTCTTACATGATCTAGCCAATTGAATTTGTATGTGGTGATTTTTTCTTCTACTGACTATACTTCTAATTGTTCTAAAATTTCTTCATTCCTTTTTCGGTCTAAAAGAGTATATCCTGCTGTTCTCCTGAAAAATTTCATTTCCGTTGCTTTGATTCTGTTCATGTCTTTTTTCTTTAATGTCCAAATCTCGCTTCCGTATAGAAGGATGGGTAATGCTAGTGTATTATATATTTTTATTCTTGTAGATTTTTGTACTAATTTAGCTTTTAATGTATTGTTTATTATTCCTAGAATTTGTGTAAATTTGGTAATTTTCTTGTTCACATCTTTTTCATTTTGATAAGATATTTCACAACCCAGATAATTGAAATTTTGCACTTGTTCGAGGCATTGGTTATTGTGTATTATCTTACTTCTCACTGGGTCTTGTCCTAAAAATGCCATTACTTTTGATTTTTGTGCTGAAATTTCCATCCCAAAATCTTTTAATATTTCATTTAATGTATACAATCCTCTTTGTAAATTATCCTCTGAATTGGAAATTATGACTTGATCATCGGCATAGAGTAAGGTATTTCATGTTAGAGCACTGGTTATTTTGATTCCTGATGTGTAGATTTGGTTCCATTTTAAAATAATTTCATTTATATAAATATTAAATAAAGTTGGTGATAGTGGACAACCTTGTCGAACTCCATTATTAACTAATTTTCTTTCGGATATACAGTTATTTATTTTGACACTTATTTTGCTGTCCGTGTAGATTTCTATTATACTTTGGAATAGCAAATTTGTAATATTTTTTTCTTGTAATATGTCGAATAAAAGGTCTCTTCGGACTTTATCAAAAGCTTTCACAAAATCAATAAAAGCTATATGGGTTTCTAAATTAAATTCTCTTCTTTTTTCCAACAATAGTTTGATACTAAATAATGGATCTACACATGATCTTCCTTTTCTAAAGCCATTTTGACACTCCAGAAGGAAAGTTTCAGCATGTTTTTTTAATTTTTCATTTAAAATCCTACTAAATATCTTATAACATGTGTTGAGGATACTAATCCCTCTATAGTTTTCAACATTCTGTTTATCTCCTGTTTTATATATGGGAATAATTACACTATTTTTCCATTCTTCCGGTAAAGTGGCAGTCAGATATATTCTGTTTAGAAATCTTAGTAATCTTTCTTGAAATAGATCTCCTGCATATTTATACAATTCTGAATTTAGGTTATCTTCTCCAGGTGATTTACTATTTTTCGTCTTCTTTAATGCTTCTTGTAGTTCTTCTTTTGTAATGCATTGTTCATCTGGGTTTTTTGTGTCCCAGAATTTTGAACCAAAAGTAGGATTGTTCCATAAGTTTTTGTAAAAGTCTAGGAATGTTTCTATTTTGGGGCAAGGGTTTATCTTGGCGGATTCCTTTATGTCTCTGTTCATGTATTTTAAAATTTTATATGTATTGGGTTTCATTTTATAAATGTCAGTTTCTAAAAAAGATATAAACTCTTTCCATGATTGCCTGTGTCGTTTTCTAATTTCTCTGTTAGCTATCGCCCTTTTATGTTTATAATCTATTTCATCATTAACGGATTTTGTTTTCATCAAATTATAAGGATAGATAATTTGATGAAAACATTAAGATCTATATTTAAACTGAACGTAAGGATAAAAATCAATAAAACCTTTACAAAATACATTCCCATGCCGAATTTGTCCTGCTTTACATCATTGAGTATATAAATCGATGTTCCCAAAGACTCACACTGGAGAGATACAGTAAATATTCTGCTACAGTAGTTAAATCCCCGTATTGTACTTTACTGCAAACGTACTATCTTATTTTCTATGACATTTACATAAATGAATATATTTTCAATATTGTGTAACAAACCATGTGTTGGACTTTTTCATCGCCAATGTTTCAATATTGAATATTCAGAAACGTGCAGTTATAATGAATGGGTGGGTTATTGATTTGTTGTAGATGTGAGAGGATCATTTCAGGCTATCATTCCTATGGAAAATATGGAATGTACAACTTTTTAATGTTGAAATAACTGTGGGGTTTGTTCATGGAAGTGCTGGAGGGTGTGCTGTCATGCAAATATTTAAATAATAACACCATCCATTATCCACTGTATCATGTATGTTGTTTCATTGAAACAAAATTTTTACTCACGAGTCAGATATATTTACTCCTATCAAATACTTTTCCCCTTTACGCACAGAAAATTCCCATTAACGAACATAATAGAGAATAAAGCAGTGCATTTACATTCGGCCAAGAAAGTATTTTCATTCCTTGTCTCTTCTATAATCCTAGATAGGTCTTGGCATAAATTAATGTGTGGACTATTTTATGTATCATAGAACAAACATCTATTAGGACTGCCATGACGTGGGATCGCCTCAATGCCAAGATTTGATTGCAAACGTACCGCACTGATGATTAAACAACTGCGTTTTAAGAAGCTGTTTTGCATTTGTCGTCCTTAGAAATCAGTTTAACTTTCATTTAGTTGGAGTTTATGAGTAACTAACACAGTGCAATATAGAACTCCTCAGAGGTTGTGTAGCCGAGAATCCAATAGCAACATACTTGAGACTTGGTAGAGAATTCAAGTGGCAGCACTGGCCGCTAAGCGTATGATGGACTAGAGGTGTTAAGTTGTCAAACCGGAATTAATCGGGAAATGCCACTTTTCTACAGCGTTGTATTCTAGGGTTACTAGAACAAATAGAGCTGCGGAGGGACTTTTCGATCGCACTGTAGTTACATGAACAAGTTACCAGCCTTTTGTACAATCCCCTACCTTTAGGACCAGGTTTGTCTTATCTATTATAAAGTATTATTTTCATTTCTTATGTATACAAAATTATAAGACAATTAAAAAAGGAAGTAAAATGTATGTTTGAACCAGATGAAATAATAATAAATACAGTGGTGTTTGCAATTGATCAAATTCATTACATTCTATGAATATAGTGAGAAATAATTCATTACGAAAAGAAAATGAAAACAATGGCTTTTAGAAGTGCATATCCAGTGCGTTCAAAATAATTATTTTACAAAATAAAATGCTGGAAAAAGTATCCAATTTTGACTGTATAGGCTGCAGAAATTAATATATAAGTGAAATAGATATAACTGACAAAATGACTCTATAACTGGAACATCAAGACGAATTCTGAAATATAAAACAAGGTCAGATTCAATAAATAAATCATAGAAGATCATAGGAGTTCACTTATGGCTCAGAAACATTAACATTGAACATAGTTGCAATAGAATTCAGACGGCTGAGATGAGTTTTTGCTTATCTATAGTTAGGCTACATCAAATATGGTAGGAAAAGAAATACAGATATTCAACAAGAACTTAGCACTAAAGAATTAACTGAGACAGTTATAAAATACAGTGGACTCTCCTAAGTTCGACAGAAGAAAATTGAAAGTTCAGTCCAATAAAGGTAGTGGGTGTGGCAGTTGAAATGGTTACAATTTCTTCTTGGTTATCCATCAACGAATACGGTACTGTACTTGCATTTCCTGCCCGCCCCGAGACTTGTGTATGCGCTTCTAGTACCACAGTGGGTTTCGACAGTTCCGTCTCACAAACGACACAATTGTCAAAACAGAAAAAGAAGAGTTCATTAATTTAAAATCAGTGATTAAATATGGATGTCCTAATCAATAAAATATTCTGTTTTCCTTTAACAAAAGTATCACTACAAGACAAAGAACCAATTCCCATTCAAATGGCAAACCCAATTCTTAACTGCCCGTATAGGGGGGTGTTTAATTCTCCTACGTAAGCAGTCGAACTATAGGCTGTCGAACTTGATTTCTGTCGAACTTAAGAGCTTCCACTGTATAGAGAAAAGTGGAAAGGACACCTTAATAGAATGCCACAGTAGAAAACTCAAAGCAGCATAGCCTATTTCTCACCCGTTCAGTTTTGACTCCGGTACATTTTTTTTTATAAAATCTTAGACATTCACAATTAGTAATGGTACGTCGTGATTTTGAACTTGAGGTTACCTAGTAAAATACTGGGTGAACAGTATAGAGCAGAACAGGTTTCACGGCTCTTAGTCTACGGTTTGTCGCGTAAGTTATTTCTAACAAAGAAACAAACAATAGGACACTTAAAAGTAAAAGTACTCACATTATCAAACCAGGTTATGTTGGAAGTGTCTCCCTTCGTTGTTCAAACATTACTGGCACCTTCTTAGGAAATTGGCCATTACATTCTGCAGTTCGCTCTGAGAAATGGCAGCAATTTCTTGACGAATGTTATTTCTAAGTTCCTCTAAAGTGTGTGGAGTTTATGCTAATAGGTACAGAATTGCGTTCACAGCATACTGTATATTAAAATATGCTATCTCAAAATGCCGAATTTGCATCCTCAGTAATGATATATAACGGTGCCATGATTCATATTTGAGTCTGTTTATTAGGTTATTAATATCAGTATGTGATTTTTCTGTCACAGTATTATGGTTAAGCTGTTGGTTATGATGAACATATGAAGCTGTGAATATACCTGTCTGTAAAATGATCCGTAATTGCACTGCAATAAACACAACTTTTACATTTCCAATGGTTAAATATATGATCTAGGCATGTCTTTATTGTTTTATATCAATATATGTTATGTAGGCTATATAAAATTATAATTATTTCGAACAATAGCAATTTGCATTTAAATCTTGCACATGACAAGTTTTACCTACAGGAACTGTGTACATTATTTAATATCGATCATATGAACATTTCTCTTAACTGTTCGCATGGCGTAGCTACGGGTAACTTCTCGACTCTGTTTACATGAGAATTATTCTTAGAGTCTACAAGCGTACAGTACCTCAGCGATAGCGAGCTTAACCCAAATCATGAGACTGTGCTCATGGATGAATTTTTATTCTATATCTGCTGAATATTGTTTGAGAATTTTCGACGCTTTACTCAACTGTATGTGAAGTAATACCATGGGGAACTCTTGGTTTCCTCTCGCCAAAATACTGTTCCAATATCACCAAATTCGTAAACGCTCGATCAGCTCGCAGTTGGTACAGCGTCGATAAATTATAGATTAAAAATTTGATTTTGATTGTAACAAGAAGTACAAATCGCTACGGCGTCAATTACAACGGAGAAGTGATGCCCACACTCTTAAACTGTAATTTTGATGAGATGTCCTGTTTTTAAATGCTCATAGTTTTTCAGCAATGAATTCAATTATCCTTTTGTGTTCGCTCATTTGTAACTGGTCAGTGTAGCTAACGAACGCTGTTGACATTTAGGCCTGACGAGGTCACAAAACATGAATAGCTTGTTGGAGTTACCGTGTACAGTATGCACGAGCAAAATATCAAATATAGCATGGGTGAATGTGGTAAATTAAGCTATATTGACAATGAATATGTCACGGTTCATATTGAAATTATTATTTCGCTTTTAATACGCTAGAAGAATGTGTTCAAATTACAAACGTTAAGAGTTCAATTTCTCACAAATGAACATTTTGCGTGAGTACATTCACATATACGTGAATTTCGATTGTTGGCAATAATCATAGCCATCACCATTTATATCATAAACACCACCACTATCACGATTACAAACATCTTCACAATCATTTTCATCAACACCCCACTGTCATGAGTAGAGCTAGGAAGTTGGTACCAAAACTGTTAAGTTGTTTGAGTTTGGACTACATCTTTACCGAGTGAAAAGTAATAGAGTGTCTCTCGGTGTCAGGGACGCAGAAAGACTAACATGTACAGCCGGGTGGTAACCAAACGTGTGCACCTATTGCCCACAGCCTTAGAACAAGAAAATAGTATAAAACATAATTTGTAATTATAAAGTTCGTAACTCCCAATCTAAATTAATTTACCCATACATATAAAAATAACATACAAAGTATACAATTACGATTATAGCATCATTATAACAAATAACAATCAACATTTTCATTTTATCAAAAGAAATAGTACTCCTTTTATGTTCAGAGAAAATATCAATATATGTACTCTGACAATATTCGTTCTACGTCACATGACGTTACCGGAGCAAATTTGAAATATGATACAGTATTTATTATTATCATCAGGTGAACAATTGCTTTGTGAATCTAATAGTGTATCTTGTATGTGGCACATAATATTAAACCCATTCTCAAGCAAATTTTTCGCTTCTATTGCAATGACAGCTAGGAAGTTCGTACCGTAATTCCTATGTTGAACTTGTACTATAACGGAACTGAATGCATAACAGAACGAGACGTCAACATTTAACCAGGAATAATGGGGAAAAAATAAGGATGTTAACAATCCTGTTTGCATAATTATTTAATAACAGATGAGTTGATGAGTTTACTTTTTTGGAATATTGCACAATATTCACATTAGGCCTATATAAATAATACAATAACATCTTAGCTCACTTTATTCAGAACCTAAAATATTAATATAACTTAACAATATTCTTCAAACTATTCACGACTCTACACAGATCCACAGAATGCCACTATCAGAATGCTGCATTGGAGTTAAATCGCTCGCTTGAACTCGGTCGAATGTCGCACCCTCGAGTGAGATACGATCGGTCGTGATACGCTCGTAATAAATAGAAGCACAGTACAAGGTCATCTCACCGACATGTCTTATCTTGTATGGAAGGCGACAGATAAGATACACATATGTTTTGATCACATGCTAAAAATAAGGCTTTACTTTCTGCGTTTATGACAAAACTTTTAGTGGAACAGTCAATGGAACGTACCAAAACAGGAACACGAAGTTATCAATAAAATAGTATCAAAAACTTCGTTATACAGTTATTATTGCTAATTAATAATTATTCAATATTTGATTCCGCCTATATACTGCGACAATGTAGAAACGTTTCACAAAGTATTATTGATATAGCAGTAGATTAATAACAATATTAGTACGGAGATAACGTCACAGAAAATATAATAAACCGAATAATCGTGCTTCACAACTGTTACAGACGCAAAGATTGAAACACTAATTTTTAGAGATTATTATTATTATTATTATTATTATTATTATTATTATTATTATTATTACTAGAAAACTTGATACAGTTCTTGCATTATCGTGATTGTGGTCTCCGTTTATAATAATTACATTTACATCCAATAACATCTATCAGATGTGGCAAAAGCAAAATCATTCCTGTGTGGGGGAAAAAAAAAAACATTTACCTACAACATTTATATTACATTTTAAAGCAAGTTTTGTAGTTATACTATGGAGAGGTTAGTTAAACACTGCAAAGTTTTGAAATGATAAACAGATATGATGTTACTACATAGTTCATCACTGTAACAAGAACGAATGTCTGACGTTCGGCTTATCCCGTTCGAGGATTTATCGCTCGTGACAATTTTACCCATCATGCATGTGTGCTACCTATCGGATTATGCTATGAACTACTTGGCGCTCGAGCGAAAACGTCCGATGCAGACCTCTGGCCACTATGCTTTGTTTGTAAACATACTGTGTATCATCTGTAGCGAACGGCAGCAGGACGAGGCGCGGGTTGTATCAATACTCCTCGATGTACTCAACTGAAATCTTCTGCTTTGGTACGAACTTCCTAGCTCTGGTCATAAATATTTTCCTAATTGTCTTTCATAATCGATTTGGGTCCGTATTAACAAATTACATTTGCAGTGTAGCGTGTATTCAATACGAATTAAATATTTACTCCTACACAACATTCCATAGACGTAGCTACAAATATTTACCGTTACTGTTAAATCATCAGGAGAGGCGAGAAAGAGAGAACATAGCTATCGGCTCATTACTCAGAACTAGTCTTCATTTTTGATAAAGAATTCAACAGCTGGGATTCCCTTTATTTTGCTCATGATGGAGCCAACATTGACCGTTATTACAGCTAAGGCAACGTTGCAAAAGCAAAACTCTTTTTGCTACGCTGAATACCGCAAATATCTAATATTATATTCAACGCAATAGCCAAAGGTCAATTAATTTGTATGGGATTTCCTAAATGATTAACTCCCTCATTCCTCTCTCTGGATTTGGTTTAGTCGGTTCAATAATAACCCAATACACAATTATCGAAATAAAAATTTGCGTTCTAAAGGCATTAGGTCTACAGTGGCATACAGAGTAGATCTACGTCAGCGAGTGTCTACAATAAACTTGTTGTGATTTATTGAATTTGATATTCCCAGGAGAAAAGTTGCATTAATTAAAATGTGTCTCAGTGAAACGTACACCAGAGCCCGTATAGGTCAGTTCTGTCGGATGCTTTCCCAATTCACTGCCCGCTAAAGCAAAGAGATGCACTATACCTGGTAAGGTTTATCTTGTCTCAGTAGCAATAAAACCAAGTCCCTTCAAATGAGGCTGGAGATTATAGGAGGGTTGTAAATTTTCAGAATTCCTTTCAAAACCTTTTTATTGTACAGGCTGCCTCAACTCAATTTCTTGAAAGACAAGCTCAGTGACGGAACTACACAATACGAAGAAAGATATTTTGTTATTTTATTTTGCGCTACAGAATGTATCAACTGGTCCCTTCCGCCACTGGATGGATGGACGGCATCGCTCCACTCCCCCATTGCCATAACAATACAGACGAAGTAAGACACATCTCCTTTCTCTCTCTTTTCACAGTGAGACAAGATATATCACACAGACTTTAGCACCTTTAATTTTTAGCTTTGCTCTAGAACATACCTGCACAAACAGCTCCTTCGGAGCGGGAGAGCCGTGTTTCCCGCGGAGAGGAAGATACATCAAAATGACATAGACTTGCTACAGGTAGAGAGAGGAGAGGGAAACGACAACTTAGTTATCTAGTTGAGTGCAATGTGTAGGCCTATTCTCAGTAACTGTTTCACGTTGCTTACCTACTACTACAGTATAGTATGGAGGAATCTAAAAGACGGAACATAACATTTGATATTTAACGATTTACAGCTCCAACTTATTGATCTTCAATGTGACCTAAGGGCTAAAGATCGTTTGAACAATAGTACTAGTCTGGTTGAGTTTTACAAGACTAAACATTAGCAATAATATCCACGCTACACAGGCTGACTGTGAACATTTTTTTTAATTATTTTAGTAGGTTATTTTACGACGCTTTATCAACATCTTAGGTTATTTAGAGTCTGAATGAGATGAAGGTGATAATAGCGGTGAGATGAGTCCGGGGTCCAACACCGAAAGTTACCCAACATTTGCTCATATTGGGTTGAGGGAAAACCCCGGAAAAACTTCAACCAGGTAACTTTTCCCGACCGGGAATCGAATCCGGGCCACCTGATTTCGCGGCTAGAAGCAGTGTGGACGGCTGTGAAAATGATTGCTATTTTTGGCTCAACATTTACATTTGTGAGCAACTGTTTTCTATAATCAACTTTAACAAAGGAAGATATCGAACTTCTGTTACTGATGTTTCATCGATCAGTAGGCTACTCTTCCTTTCAGCTGCCAACAACATAAAAGCTCGTTTTGATGTACTGATAAATAAAAATATAACAAAACGATATTGTACATTTAAGTAGCTATAGAATTTCTATTATTTCCGTAAAATAAATATTTCTTTATTAATTGATAATAGTCAAAGATAGTTTTGCAAATATTAAACGGGAATTTATTTCATAAACACTCATAATAGTACTTCCTTTTGTGTATATTTTGTACGATATCACCCCTTCTTCCAGTCCACCCTTATACAGAGCGCAGCTATTATCTGCATTCCGCTCATGAGCTGTGAGCCGGCTCGGAGAGCGCAAACCTTGTGCAGGCCTGCTATAGAATATGCCATTGGGAAAGTCCAGGACATCAGGAGGGCTTGGAATTGAACGTGTTAAATCAGGTGCATGCCTAGGTGGATGACGTGAATTAGGAAAGATTCCACAAACTATTACGGGAAACACGGAAATTTTGCTTGAAGCAAGGACGCTGGTGCATTTTCTTGCAAGAACGGCACAACTTCAGCAATTTTCCACGACGTTTGTCTACAATTTTTCCTACAAGCTTATTTAATAATGAATTATATCTTCCGTCACAGTCTTGTCTTGTTGTAAGTAGCCTTTCATAATTATTTCGCCCTTGTCCCAAGAAACTGAAGCGAGTACATTCACATCCTATTTTTAACGCTAATTTTCATTGGGCGGGGAGAAGCAAAGCGTTTCCATTCTTTTGATTGCTCTTTTATTTCTGGATCGCGATGATAAAGCTGTATTTTCTCTGTGGTTGCAATAAGGTTCAGAAATTTAAAAAGAAAGATCTTCAAAACGACAAGTAAGCTACTCTTAAATTGTCACTCTACGTCGTTTCTGATCAGTGTTCAGATTTAGGGATCTACTTAGCAGATAATTCTCTTAAACTCGAATAATGATTCGTTGATCCTCTAGAATCATGTCATGGATGGTATCGCTATTTTCGGAAGTAGTCATAGAAATGGTGTTCGAATCCGAATTCCCTTCTTTCTTGCCTACATTTCGCAACAAAATTTTTATTAAGGCGTAAGGAGGACAGATTCCTTAATAAATCGAACATATTCCCATAAATTTCCTTACCGAACAATATTTTCAAAATTACTCTCCAAGAACCGATATTAAATTTTATCAAAATTAAGTTTTGTATCTGATACAATTTATTTAAAAATTCACAACAGTCAATCGGCTGAACTCTTATCACAAAACATGGAATAACTGTTTAACTTTTCCTTGCTAACAATTTTGTTTTTGTTTAATGAATGTTGAAGGTTAACTATAATAATAATAATATCAATAATAATATTTATTTATTCTGGCGAAGTTAAGGCCATCAGGCCTTCTCTTCCACTTAGCCAGAAACAAAAGAAGCTAACACAAATTGCAGTAATACAAGCTAATGATTACAAACTGATATTTAAAGAACACTAATAAAAATTTATATAGTCATACAAACACAAATTGAGTAAAATAAAGCAAACATGGTAAATAATAATTACAAAAAATATAGGGCTAGAAGTTACACTTAATGAATATGCAAGGGGTAAATGAACCAATATTACAAATTAAAAGAATTACAAATTCAAATGTAAATGATAAATATATACCATTGACATACAATTACTATACATCTATATCCCATAGTAGTTTAGCAGGATGACCGATGATAGACTATCCAACTCACCCTTTATAGACACAATGAATAACTAAGCCGTAGAAGATAAAGGTATGCACTTCACACATCATATGGGCGTATGGGAGCATAGAGGTAAAAATTCATATTTTCATGGCCTCAGGTTAAAATGAGTTAGTGAGATCGACATCTCGCTCCAAGAAATTTTTACTTCTGGGAAGTACCCGGAACTCAAGTCTGAGTGCACCTCGGGGCCGTTATGGAAGTTTTGCTACCGTCCAATACATAAAAAATCGTAGAGTAGATGGAAAGAACAGAAATAATTGATTTTTATAAGCGAAATCGAATAGTTCTATTCCTGGTGTGGTGTTGATGATGATGATGATGATGATGATGATGATGATGATGGAATTCTTAGTGTAGCTTCTTTCGGAAGAGAATTAAAAGTAGAAATAGGCCTACGTAACTTGAATAATTCTGAAGGAGGAATTTTGAGAAATAAATACGTTTTCTAGGCCTTTTCTTCAATCAAATCAAGATTCATTTCTACAATTATGATTATAATATGTTCCATAATGTCTACATTAGAAGTAAACATTGCCGGCAGGGAAGGAGAGAAATATATTTGCTATTCAACCAATGGCAGAGGTCTGATTCCACGCTTGACTTGAAATTGGGCGAGGGTAGAACGCTTCAGACTGCCCTACTTCAAGTCAAACGTGGAATTAGACCTCTGCCATTGGTTGAATAGCATTTATACTTCTCTCCTCCTCTGCCGGTGATGTTTACTTCTCATGTCAGACATTATGGAACATATTATAATCACAATTGTTATTCGTATGTTATCGCAGTTAATTCTGCCTCAATGATACCCCTGCAAATGACAGTGAATCCTCTAACCTGAAAACCTGTTTGCTGAAAGTTCTACATCTACCGTGAATGTACATTACTGTCAAATCAACAACCATTTCTAAATAATATGTGTGTAACAGGAATTTGATAGTTTCCAAGGAATAAGACATACGAATAATTCATTAACTGGAATAAATACAGATATATAGGGGCTTAGAGCACAAATGGTGTAACTCTGTTTTTCATGTAAATGGATCTGTTGCTATATTTTGTAGCTAGAGTTTCCATCTTTTCAATGTTACAAGGAAATACTTATTCAAATTATCACAATGCTCACAAAAAACAGCACTTCCTTAATGTACTGAATGTCCCCTAGACTCATTTTTCTCAGAAATTGAACCGTTATTAGAATTAAATAAACTTGAAATAAAGCTTCTTTGATGCTTTGATGCTTTAGCCAGACAGAGACAGTCAGCCGCAAGAAAGAACTTACTGTATACGCACTTGAGTTGGACATGAAAAATATAAGAATAAAACCAGCTTCATAGTGTAAAAAATGAAGAGTACTGAATTTTTGTCCAGTAAACAGCTGCAAGAAAAGATAATAAAAATAAAACTGCTAACAATAGAAACAATGCATGCAGATTGAATATAAGATGTAAGCGCTGTGGAAGTTCAGCACCTCTTACCTTTGTATTAAAACCGAGCCTCATTTCGGATCATGAGTTCCATGAAGTTCAAGAAGTTAATTTCACAAAGAAGAGACAAGGAAAGTCATTAAGAAGTCCAACAGGAGTTACTCTATAAATAAGCCACCTTCTGTTAGACAGGAAAAGAAGAAATACATGTTACTATATTTTCACTGTGTGTCATGGATATTATCAGAATTTATCAACATGTTCTTCAACACTTCTGTCATAATATTCTGACATTTCTGACAATGAAAATAACTAAATTGTATATAACTAATGTATTACCACAGTCTAGTATATACAGTTACGAAGCTCAATACGTAGTAAATATGCATCCATAGATAGATGCTAACCACTAGGATCGCTACTGTCGCCTCATTACAGACAATACGAAATAGTACCTGCACAGTCTATTGTTTCTAGTGCCCTCATAAACTGAAGCTTCGTGACTGACTGTGGTATTACCCCCTTACTTCAGTGAACGTTCAGAGCACAAACTCAGCAAGTCCATTTTTAATATTGAAGTTATTTTTTATAACGCAAAAGAGTATTAAAATGTTTAATGGAATAAAGTGCGTTTTGAATCATATACGTGAATAAATTTGTTATTAATTTTTTATTTCACATTTTACAAATACTTATTTTTCGCTGGTGTATCCAAGATGAAGTTACACCATTTGTGCTCTGAACTCCTCATATATCCTATATTAGTGCTGTTTGTGTCAGTGATACGAATAAGTCTGAATGATTTTTACAATTCTTATCCTCGAACGAAAAACAACTCATTAACTACAAACAATAATTTTAATGACCAAACCCAAAATAATGGTTATTAGAGGAGAAGAATTCGCTCCGGCGCCGGGGATCGAACCCGGGTCCTTGGTTCTACGTGCCAAGTGCTCTAACAACTGAGCTGCGCCGAAATTCAATCCACAGCACCGAATCGAATTCCTCTCCTCTAGTGTTTTTCCCTTTGTGTCCTGACTCCAAATTCGACATATATATTGACATATATTAAGTCAATTGTCATCAACTGCTGTGGATTGAACTTCGGCGTAGCTCAGTGATTAGAGCACTTGGTACATAGAACCAAGGACCCAGGTTGGATCCTCGGAGCTGGAGTGAATTTTTCTCCTCTAATAACCATTGTTACATAAGAGATATTGATATTGATATATTTATTTCTACAACTCTTATTTAGTAATGGGTCGCCACCACATCTCTGTATTCGTGCTCCCCATTACCTTCTAATTACAATAAACTTTCATTGACGTATGCAGCATCTTGTTTTACCTTTGTTACCTCTATTACTATAATACATACTCTCAATATGCTTTCTAACCTCTCCCTTTAAAATTTTCCCTTCTTTCTAATGAACACCTCACCACTTTTGTTGTTTACTTATTGTATATTTGAAGTACTTCCTATCGTCTGAAATTTCCTTAATTCTGAACTAACTTTTACTAACACTATTTAATCATAGGCTACTCATTCACTTTCATCTCTAATTTACAATCAGTTGTACCTCTCCTCACTTTTGTCATCACTCTTATCCCCTATTTCCCCATTAAACACCGAATCACATGTTTATTTTGTTAAACTGTTCCCTTTCACCCCGATAAATTTTCCGTTTGCCACTATTTTTGTAAGTCAACTCAACATTCATTTGTAAACTTACATTAAAATATTTGCTGTCTTCCTATCATTTCAATTTCTCTGATTTTACACTAACTTAGTCGACACTCCAATATTAGTAACATTTCACTACCAATTACTATTAACAAAAAACACTTCTAATTTTCTCTAGTCACTTCCTTTATCAACTCTTGTTTCTCTGGACACTAATTTACTTATTCGCTTATACATTCTCTCTCCGATTGTTTTGCTAGTTCCTCTTACTCCTTGAACACTCACTTAATTGTTTCTATGTCTTTTGCCACACTTTTATCACTCCATCCCCCTTAAGCACCAACTTCGTAGACTGTAGACATAAGAGATATATTATGTAGGATCAAAAATTAATCTTTACGTAAGCCTAAAATAGGTAAAAAAAAATTTTACTTGAGCCATGAAGTGACATTGAAGCGAACAGATTCACCTCTTCTGATCTTTAAGTAACAAAAGATAGAAAACTGGGTTTTATAGGGGGAATGAAAGGTGGTTACGTTGAGTAAACATAACATGTTCGTCAGTGCTGAAAGTTTCAGTGACACAAGATGCAAGAAAGACAGTATAATGATGTCAGTATTTAAATGGAAGTAATGATGGCTATGAAGCAACATCAAATCATGTCTGTGAAACTAATCTATTTTGTTTATGTATAACAATGTTTTATCTGAACACTTTTAGCTTCTTTATATTTGAATCCGTTAGTAGCATTTCCCAAAATATAATGATAAATTATACTAATATATCAATTTAATTAGTGGAACTTTCGTAAATGTGAGCATATATTTTTTAAACATTTCAAACAGGAATGGGGATAAAGTTGACGTGAAAAAAATCTCACTAAGAACACAGGTGCTTTGTTTCCATTCGACGTGACCTTATTATGAGTTACGGCAAGCGCGGGTGAAAAAATGTAATAAATCTGTTTGCTCTCGTATATTTCATTATTAAGCGAATGTGCTGCGAGCCATGGAAAAGAAACTTTATTTTTGCTTTCATTTATACATTTAGTTGGGGCTATTGACGCTTCTGCTGGGAAGACTTACTTAACTTACTGGAGTATGGCTTCCTTACAGAGCCTCTTGTTTTAAAAGTTTTAATTTTCATTCTTAATTGGTCAATTAATTATGGAGGCGGAGGTAATCCTTAGCGGCTTCACTAGAAATTCTTGAAAACCAAAGGTGATGTTTAAATTCCTTTCATTTGAAACAACTTCTCTGTTTTTAAAATGGTAATGCTTTGCAATATTTTATCCATGACATATACTGAGAGTATGGCGGTAAAGATGTTCAAATTCTACATATATTTCTGGAATACTCATTTGTATGTCTTCAAATGATGATGTGTGTGACGAGACCGAAAACTGTTAAGGAAAATACTTCGAAAGAAGAAGAAAATATCCCCAGAAACTATACATAGATTGTATAGTGTGATTACGTTGATAGCATTCTAGACTTAGTCTAGCTATTCTTGGATCTGTTTACAAAAGAAAGTGAAAATTATCTATTCCTTATAAAAAATGTATGTAATTTGTTTTCTTTCCTTTTGTGTTGTCGTGTGGCCTTACGACGACGTGACTAGTGTTCTCATTGGATTTCATGTATGATTGAGGAAAGGGTCAAAGCTATTCAGTGCTTAGAAATACGTGCACGCACTACCAAGAACGAAATACACACCCACAGGAAGCCATTTAATGTGACTATTTACTTTTACTACATTATACTACTTCTGACCAATAAAACTCTACGGAACGACGTGTTTCAACCAATCATGGATACTTATCCTACAATTTTTATCACTTCTCTAGCTTTTGTTTCTTTGTTTCATTATTGTTTTTTCAATACATGTACATTCTAAAATGATACATGTTTATTTCATCATCCTTAATTAAAAGTTGTCTATCATTTATCTTGTTTACGTTATTTAGGTTATGTTATAGTTTTTGCTGGTCCCGCGCCGTGGCGTCGTGTTCAGGAGTCGTCAGCACAGAGCACCCTGCGGCTAGCGTCTTTTACCGCGGAAAACACAGTGCACCATGGTGCTCTCGTAGTTGCTAGCGGGTATGTTCTCTATCTTTTCCTGCTGCACGACGGTGCACACGGGACGGCACCGCATAACCTTTGCACATTTCAGCGAATGCTGACGACTACTGGTCTAAGGCATCCTGCCTGAGACTCGCGTTACGGAATGCGCGCTGGTTCGAAACCTCACGGGGGAAGAAATTTTCTCATGAAATTTCGGCCAGTGCCCACCCAGCATCGTGATGCACTTGGGGAGGTTACGATAGGTAGGGAAATACGGTAGCGAAAGCCAGCTATAACGGCTGGGGATCATCGTGCTAACCACACAATACCTTCATTTTGGTTGGATGATCGTCCACCTCTGAGGCCAGCAGACGGCTGGTCGGTCTTGGTCCTTCACGGGCTGTAGCGCCACGGATTATAGTTTTTGATGTATGACATTGTGGATAATCATGTATCAGAGATTGTATAATATATAAGGTTATTCAAAAGCAAGTTCCTGTTTTGAAACAGCTGTATCTTCTGTACATATCAGCAGTTTGGTTTCATATAGGTACCAATGTTGTTTAGAAGGTTTGGGATTTTGTGTCTTGTTTCTGAAGATATTTTATCACCTTAGATATCTTCAGAAACAAGATATATTCAGAATATAGACACTGTCACCTGAATTAAATAATATTTCTTTTCAGGTATCAATTGTATTTCTTAATGATCGACACACATTTCTGTCAATTCCTGAACCTTTGCTGTGAACGATTAAGAAGGGTAAGAAACGTCTATTGCTAGTCGGGACCTTAAATAATAAATCTGCTCAGATATAAATATCTAAACAAGAAAAATAAGTACATTTCTCTGAAGATGAAGAATGTAAATTAAATGGTGGGGTCCACATCTGTGGAGTAGCGGTTAGCGCGTCTGGCCGCGAAACCAGGTGGCCCGGGTTCGATTCCCGGTCGGGACAAGTTACCTGATTGAGATTTTTCCGGGGTTCTCCCTCAACTCAATATGAGCAAATGCTGGGTAACTTTCGGTGGTGAACCCCGGGCTCATTTCACCGGCATTATCACCTTCATCTCATTCAGACGCTAAATAACCTAAGATGTTGATAAATCGTCGTAAAATAACCTAATAAAAAATTAAATGTTGGGCAGACAGGACTTCCCCGGCTTGTAAAATTGTTTCTATGGATGATGATGATGATGATGATGATGATGATGATGATGATAGCAATATTTTTCCCTGCCAGAGAAAATGATTTTCTCCCTATCATGACAACCTACAGATTAAATTTAATATTGGTTACTGCCAGAGCCTGTGAATGTTTCAAGCCAGTTGCACTATTGTAAACACTACTGATACTAGGCCTACTATTGATATATACTGATTTGGTGACGGAAGATTTTGGCTATTGCTGACTTTTTATTATCTATTATATTTTCTATATCAAGAAAGCAGGGGGCATTTCTAAGCTCTTATTTAATATGAATGTTTCAATACTGTGTAATTTGTTAAAGACGGTTATAGATCTATATGTTCCTTATTGTGAATCCAGCAGATAGGGAATTTCAAACATATCATCTCATGTAAGCAACATATTTACTTAATGTAATGCACTGTATAAATTGTTACTTTTTATCTTTGATTTATTTTTAATAATTTTAAAAATATGTATCTTAAAGTTATAAATTATTTGTCTGATGAAGTTAAGTTTAGTTAAGTTAAGTTAAGTTTAAGTTTCTTAGGAAAATATTTGGGGCTAAAAGGGATGAAGTTATAGGAGAATGGAGAAAAAGTTACACAACGCAGAACTGCATGCATTGTGTTCTTCATCTCACATAATTAGGAACATTAAATCCAGACGTTTTAGATGGGCAGGTATTGTAGCACGTATGGGCGAATCCAGAAGTAAATATAGAGTGTTAGTTGGGAGGCCGGAGGGAAGAAGACCTTCAGGGAGGCCGAGACGTAGATGGGAAGATAATATTAAAATGGATTTGAGGGAGGTGGGATAAGATGATAGAGACTGGATTAATCTTGCACAGGATAGGGACCGATGGCGGGCTTATGTGAGGACAGCAATGAATGTGCGGGTTCCTTAAAAGCCATTTGTAAGTTAGTAAGACCAAGTTACTTTATTTAGCTTGGTCTTTTATGTAATCACGAATTTGATTAATTCTGAAATTCCAATGTTTGAAGTATGTTGATAGAGAATAAACTGGATAGATTTTCTCTTCTCCTCAAGGTGAAGCTTGATTCGCACTCTGTGACGGGGTAATGTCTGAAGTAGCAACTACAAAAATCTTTATTGAATCTGTTGAATCAAGTCTTGTTGCAAGAGGATTAGTAAATTTTCATTTCATATCTTTGTTTAAACGCTTGGCAATATGCAATCGAAAGCCCCTCTGTAAGCTTAAAATATGTCTATTAACATTAAGTTATTTTATTACTGATATTTTTGTAACATATGGACAAGTTTCTTTAAAATACAACAAAAAAACAATATTTAACAGCACAAGATAATAGCTGCGTAAAGAAATTATTATCTTCTTTATTGTAAGATGATTTTCAAATGGTGGTGTTAAATTCCTGAAGTGCATAAATAATAATTTTTATAAGTTATTATTGGTTCTAGGCTAACCTTACTAAATTTAAGGGGCATATTGGTCCGACAAGTTAGCATATAAATGAAATAAGTATAATAATCCTTCAATAACTGTCTTTTTAACCTAATAAATAATACAATAAATTACATTAGGTCATTACACAAACAATTATGACTTGCGCTTTCGCCAATTAAATGGCATCTTCAGGTCTGATTAGCATATGGTAATGCTTTAAGCATGAATACGTAGGTAAAAAGCAACACAATAAAATATTATGAATTGCATGATGTGAGATAATTAAAACAATATTATATGAATGACTGTACAATCACGAAATAATGTAATAATAATCACTTGAAAGGCGTAGTGATTATAGTGATTGAATCTCATATAGAGTCTAGATCAGGGATGTCGAACAGCCCTCTCAAACTGTGAAACGATTAATACTGTTGCCTACCGTAGCTGAGCTGAAACGACAGTCAGTCAGCTCGCTGTAGCAGTGATCTGTACGCAGTGTGTTTATCAACTCTGGCGGCTGGTATGGATATGGAACGACGATTCAATATTGAGTGGACAGATAAATATTTATTTATCTTAAAGGAGGAAAGGCACATTGCTTAATATGTAGAAAAGAACTTGGATACATTAGCCATCATAATATTAAAAGGCATTTTAATTCTAAACGTCATGCTGAAGGTTATGGACCAGAAAAGTTATCCGGTGAAAAGGCTGTAGAAGAATTAAAATCAAGATTGAACACCATCATCGGGTGTTAGTAGAATAAGCTTGGTTCGTGCTAGGTACAAAATTTGTGAAATTATTGCAACGGCTTCAAAGCTATTTACTGCGGAGAATTTGTGAAAGGCTGTCTCATAGCTGTTGCAAAAGGGATATGTCCGGAATACGTTAATGATTTTAAATCTATATGTTTGTCTCGTAATATTGTTACAGAGCACGTATCAGTAATGTGAGATAACGTGGAGGAACAACTGATAGCAAGAATGAAAACTTTCACTTGTCACTCACTATAGCTGTTGATGAAAGTACCGACCGGAAAGCTACGGCGCAGCTAGCTGTAGTATATTCATAAGGAGTGTCGATTCAGATTTCAATGTTCATGGAGATCTTGTAGATATCATTTTACTAAAGGATCGAACTCGAGGAGGAGATATTTTTGAATCTGTAACAAAAACTATGAACAAATTTAAAGTCACGCTCAAAGCAATTAATGTATACATCAAAACAGTATACGTTTCTGAACTTGAAGTTGCACTGCTACAACACATACACACGAAGTTGACATTTTAAACATGATAGTAACAGCATTATTATTATGATTTACCTATTTCCGTCACTAACGAACAACATTCATGGAATGACCCAGCAGATAAAATTCATTATTATTATTATTATTATTATTATTATTATTATTATTATTATTATTATTATTATTATTATCATAATTCATCCTCATGTAGGCTACATTCTTTGTTTATCAGAGTTCGTCAAGTGCAAATGTATACTGAGTTCCTAATCAATTGGTAAGATGTATAAAAGTTATCAAAGTACCAGCCGCCGCAGATTCGCTTTTGTTTACTATCATTAGGCCGGACTGCCTGCTACCTGTGTTCAACCGTTGCACGGTAAGGGAGGAGTGAAGGCTCTGCAGTTCACAGCTCGAGAGCGCTGTTCGACATCCCTGTTCTAGATGTTAAAGTACGGAATCCATGCATTAAATAGAAGGCTGCAAGAACATTTGTGCAGCTTGGAAGTATGAAGATGACACGGTCAAAATGGGTAAAAATGTTGCAGCAGTCATCACGATGCAATGCACCAGTCAACACCACGCAACTGGCCATTAAACATCGGTTCTTCCTACAGCTTCAAATTTTATTCATAACACGCTGCCCATTTTTGCGTCGTGATGACTGCTGCAACACTTTTACCCATTTTATCCGTATCATCTTCATACTCCTAAGCTGCACACATGTTTTTGCAGCCTTCTATTTAATGCATGGATTCTGTATTTTAACATCTAGACCATACCTGCACAAACAGCGCTCAACGAGCGTGCGCGCTCCTTCGGAGCGGGAGAGCTGTATTTACCGCTCGCCGAATCGGAGAGGAAGATATGTCAGAATGACATAGACTTGCTATAGGTAGAGGAGAAGAAACGACCACTCAGCTATCTAGTGGAGTGCATTGCGTATTCTCAGTAACTGTTTCACGTTGCTTACCTACTGCTACAGTACAGTATGAAGGAATTTGAAAGATGGAAAAGTGGTAATCAGGCAAATTCTTTCAATGTTGCATGGGAAAATGCTTATTTTTTCATAGTTGCTGGAGTAAATACTAAGTGCTTTATCTGCCACAACATTCTGAAAGGTAGAAAGAAACGTAACATAATGCGTCATTACAAGTCCAGATATAAAGATACTAAAGATATTAATCTTCAACAATTTAAATATCTCTCTTCAGGGAAAAGGCCAGCTCAGTGTTGATATGTTGAATAAATTACGGGATATCAGTCGTAAACTTATACTTTTCGTAAGTCAGTTTCGGGAAGGTAAATGGCTTACTTTCGAACGATAGAAACTACTCGTGATGGAGCCATGTTAAACGATTATGTGCAAATATTAATTGAAATTCAAAATGAATTTAATTCTAGGTTCCAAGATCTTGTCTTAAGATCCACACCTGTGTAGTAACGGTTAGAGCGTCTAGCCGCGAAACCAGGTGACCAGGGTTCGATTCCCGGTCGGGACAAGTTACCTGGTTGAGGTTTTTGCGGGGTTTTCCCTCAACCCAGTATGAGCAAACGCTGAGTAACTTTCGGTGTTGGACCCCGGACTAATTTCACCTTCTTCTCATTCAGACGCTAAATAACATAAGCTGTTGATAAAGCGTCGTAAAATAACCTACTAAGAGTCTTGTCTTAATTGGAAAGAAGTTTAAAGTTATAATAAATTCCTTCAACACCAGTTGAAACAATGTCATATAAGTTACAGGTGAGCCTGTGCAGTTGGTATAGCGCTGGCCTTCTATGCCCGAGGTTGCGGGTTCGATTCCGGACCAGATCGATTGCATTTAAGTGTGCTCATATAACCTCGGCAGTTGCGAGCGTCGTTAAATAAAACATAACATTTAACGATTTACACCTCGGACTTATTGATCTTCAATGTGGCCTAAGGGCTAAAAATCGTTTGAATAATACTACTAGCCTGGTTGAGTTTTACAAGACTAAACATTAGCAATAATATCCGCGACTACACAGGCTGGCTGTGAAAATGAATGCTATGTTTGGCTCAATATTTATATTTGTGAGCAACTGTTTTCTATAATCAGCATTAATAAAGGCAGGCATCGAACTTCTGTAACTGGTGCTTCATTACGATCATTAGGCTGCATAAAACCTCATGTACTGATAAATAAAAATATAACAAAATTAGATTGTACATTTAAGTAGGTATATAAAATGTCTATTATTTCTGTAAAACAAATATTTCTGTATTAATTAATAAGTCCAACATAGTTTTGCAAACACTGAACGGGAATTCAATTCATGATCCTCGTAAGAGTACTTCCTTTTGTGTATATTTTGTACGAGATCACCCCTTCTTCCAGTCCACTCTATACAGAGCGTAACTAATACCTGCATTCCACTCATGAGCTGTGAGCAGGCTCGGAGAGCGCAAACCTTGTGCAGGCCTGATCTAGACTCTATATGAGGTTCAATCACAATATTCACTACGCCCTTCAAGTGATTATTATTATAATATTATTTCGTGATTGTACATTCATTCATATAATATTGTTTTAATTATCTCACATCATGCAATTCATTATATTTTATTATGTTGCTTTTTACCTACGTCTTTATGCTTAAAGAATTATCTTATGCTTAAAGCATTACCATATGCTAATCAGACCTGAAGATGCCATTTAATTGGGGAAAGCGCTAGTCATATTTGATCGTGTAATGACCTAATGTAATTTCTTGTATTATTTATTAGGTTAAAAAGACAGTTATTGAAGGATTATTATACTTACTTCATTTAACCTTACTAAGTTATGGTATTTTTTAAAGATGCCTGTTGAAGTTGTTTTAGATAATTGCGCTTATGATGGTGTGGCCAACTTCATTCTAGAGCTTCTAATACCTGTTACAAAGCATAGGCCTACTTTAAAAAATTTGAGCACCTTTTCAGTCGCATTTAGGACCTTCTGTTCGACTGTTTAGTGTTAAGGTATTTGTAATTACGTTTTTTTTTTCATGTTTCCTTGTATGTTAAGATTATTGTGGCGGCCGAAGAGGTAAAAAGGATCTGAAATAAAACGGTCGATAGAGGTCATGAAATAGAAAAAGTTGACCACTAATTAGTATATTGTTAATTTTTAATATTAAATTTATGATGTGCAGTATTTCAAATTTTAGCTTCCGACGTCACGCGTGATACATTCATAACATCTGACTGTACGTAAGAGCTGATTGGAGATTTTGAGAGTATTTTTTAACGTAAGAAGATTATTTCCGTAACATCATTTAATACCTACATCTGACTGGGCGTAAGAGCTGATTGGAGATTTGCAGAGTACTTTTTTAATATAAGAAGATTATTTTCACATAAGCATTTCATTCCTGAATTAAAACATTCGCTTTGAAAACACAAAATTCGACTCAACTTTCTGCACTTCAAAGGCAAATTGTATTTCTTGCCACATTTTCAGTTCTTTGGGTTTATAACTTAATCTTAGGAAATATGGAGTGTTTGGAATGCCATGCCATCATGACACTTCACCTTTATGTAAAATATTTGTAATGTTGTTACTACCACGTTGTTACATCGTATTAACATATCATTTACTGAATAAACTGAAAAACACTGTAATATAAAAAAGCACAGAAAGTGTGTTGAACGTAATCCAAAAGAAACCAGTACCATTCAAATCTGAAAATTATGAAGATACTAACTCGACGTTTAGCATAGATTTGTGTAGCTCAGTGCCAACATACCAGTTAATAAATTGAATACTATATATTTTAAAGAATTTCTAGAAAAATACATAGTAAATTTGTGGGTGTTCATTGATGAGCAACATGCACGATCCTAATGAAACACGAAAATATATCAGACAATAGTAAAGCTTGTACTACATCATGCACCAAAAACATCATATGCTATTGGAAGAATTTCTTGCAATGTGAAATCATTTCTAGTGACATCCGCATATGTTCAAGTTCCGTAACTTACGATTGAACGTTATTATTCACTGCAAAGATCACGACAAAAATGAACATTACGGCTCAAGCATGTGTTTATTAGTGTAACTTCAGAATGTCGGAAGTTGACTGTACTCCACGAACACGCAGCGACGACTTGTTGGTTTATATCCTTATCCGTTGCATTACCTGTGTTCGGCGTACTATATACCCAATGTATCTTTAACTTCAGTCTTTAGGTAGCTGGAATACGGAGCCTAACTATAACTATAAAGTGAAGGACACTCTTACTTTCAGCAGTCATAAACATTTTTTTCGTCCGCTTTTATATATTCATGCGTACCCAAATAATTTGTTATGAAAGTACCCACAACAGCAGAGGTCTCCAAAAAGCTTATCGTCATTCGATTCTGCCCGCCGAACACAGTGTGCTGTAAGGCTAGAGAAGAGGAAGAGACTCGTACCTCAACAGATGGGAGCGATCAGTGGGGGATCGCGGCAACGGTCTACTTATGGTTACAAATAATATCAAAAGAATAAAAAATATCATACGTCTGTATATTATTTCGACATATATGAAGCTGGAGTCCCGTCTGTTGCTATTGACACAAGCCATTGCAAATTTAACCTCTTCTGTTCTAGGATGCCTTTCAGTGCCAGGAAAAGATCTTCTCCAGTTGTATTATGTAATTATATCTAGAAGACAATCAGACGCAGTAAAATGTTCATTAACTCCTCGGATGAAAATGGCTAGGTGAGCTTTGTCACTTCTACCTGTACTTTCGTCAAATGCAAGTGAGTAAGCTACAAACTGATTAATTCGACTTCAGATTCAATTACATTTACAATCTTGAAATTCCTTCTCTGAACTATAATTGGAAACAATTAAATTTTCTTAAACTTTGACTTTGTTCTGGGCACAATATGTTAGTAACGTCCTGTATGCACGACTTTACAAATGATGCTTCTGTAAAGGGCTTCATTGATTTCCCAATATTCCAAGCTAGAACACAGCTAGCAGGAAGCTTTTTTTGTTTAAGACGTGTGTGATTTGTGTTTATATTTTCTTGTTTTATATTTACCAAAATATTTTAGGCCTATGCATTTCACCTAAAATTAAACGAAAAACTGTTGTTTGTTATGCGGAACTTAGTGTAAAAGTACTGTAATATACTGATTATTATGTACAACCAACAGTTATACAGATAGCCCCAAAATAAATAATTTTCACATATCCAACATGTCTGTAATTGTATATTCTTTGTGAAGAGTCGAGTATTGTCGTCGCATGTTGAATTTTAACACATTCTTAAGAATTTTCGAACAAATTAAGCATTTCACATTCTCCCCACTAACACAAAAAAATTTCTCTTCCTATTTATCCTTGAATGTACTACGTCCATGATTAGAAGATATTGTGAAGCAGTGGAACACTCCGACCAACACAATGATAATGGCAGTCCGCCACTGCTCTTCGTTTGCGCATAAACATTGCATGCATTACAGGTGGAGATGGGTGAGGCGGAGCGCGCTCTTTACGTACTGGCTTCGGTTCCGTTCAGGGGTTTACTCGCGAGAAGGCTTTTGGAGACGTCTGCACAACAGTCTCATAGAAATTATAGGTTATTTGTGCCACAATCCACATATTTTATGATCATTTGCATTCAATTCTGTAAGTGTAATTAGCAGGGAAAGGATTTATATGTAAATACATATTTACTTATAAAGCTAATATAATTTATATTTTGCATTATCTTTATGTTTCACAATGTGTAGGGTTGAAAAATCCTACTTTTATTTTCCATATTTTTCCATATTTTAGAGTTTAGTACATATTTTCGTTAATTTCCATATATTTTCCATATTTCATATAAAACAGTCCATATTATATTAGGTTTAACAATAAAACAAAACAAAATTCCATTAACTTTTAAAAATACATTTCAACAATAGAGATTTAAACACATGTTCAGTAATCCCTTTAACATCAGAGTTATTTGAAAATTAGCAGTCCTATCAACAATGGGAAAGTAAGTTACAAAACTGTATTAATTTAATTTAAAATTTTTAACAGACTTCAGTTGTGCAGCTCAACAGTTAAATGCCAGTCAGAGTACACATAGGTTCAGTTTTGTAAATCATACTATAAAGACGGTAAATATGCCAAAAGTACGTCATTCAGTCAATTTAAAATCAAAACTAACAAGTTACATTTCAGAATTTAAAGAAGATGGTTAATCAACTGACAATAAAATATTATTTTGTAATTTGTGTCAGTGTGCAGTATCATCTACACAAAAGTTCCTGGTGCAACAACACATTACAACTAGTAAACATCAGGCCAACAAACAACTAAATTCCAAGCAGAGACAATTGTTTTTAACACAACCAACAACATCGAATGTAAGATCTGAGTTTAACATCGACCTGTGCCGTTCTCTCATCTCTGCTGATATTCCTCTCTACAAACTAAAGAATAAGGTCTTCAGGGAATTCCTTGAAAAATATACTCAACATACAATCCCGGATGAGTCAACACTTAGGAAGACGTATGCTCCATCCATCTACGATGAGACAATACAGAAGATAAGAGATGAAATTAAAGATAGTTCAATTTGGGTTTCCATTGATGAGACTCCCGACAAAGAAGGTAGACTTGTTGGTAATGTAGTTATCGGTTTGTTAAGTGAACAATATTCTGAACGAATTCTTTTACATTGTGATGTTCTAGAAAAGTGCAATAACAAAACTATAGTTAAACTGTTCAACGAAGCTATGGGTATCCTGTGGCCAAAGAGTATTATGTACGATAATGTGTTATTCTTTATTAGCGATGCTGCCCCTTATATGGTCAAAGCTGGACAAGCATTATCTGTTGTATATCCTAAATTGACTCATTTTACTTGTGTGGCGCATGCATTTCATCGTGTGGCAGAAGTGGTCAGAGACAATTTCCCTAAAGTAGATTTGTTGATTTCATCAGTGAAAAAAGTATTTCTCAAAGCTCCCAGTAGAGTTAACGTGTTGAAAGAAATGTACCCTGAAATTCCATTGCCACCAAAGCCAATTTTAACTAGATGGGGTACATGGCTAGAAGCAGTTGAATATTATGCCGAACATATAGACTCTATTAACAATGTTCTCCTTGCATTGGACTCTGAAGATGCAGTCTCAATTGATACTGCGAAAACAGTTACCTGTGACATAAGTGTGAAGAATGACTTAGCTCACATTCAGCATACATTTTCATGCATCATAAAAACGCTCAAAAGTCTCCAAAATAGGCACCTTTCACTATCTGAAAGTTTTGAAATTATAAATAGTACTGTGGAACAACTGAATCGTGGTAGAGGTAAAGTTGCAGATGCAGTAAGAGCTAAGGTGGACACTGTACTTTCAAAAAACCCTGGATATGAAGAACTACAAAAGGTTGTTGCTGTGATGAGTGGTGAATCAACAGTGAAGATTAACTTGGACTTATCCCCAGCAGACATTGTGAAATTGAATTATGTACCAGTTACTTCTTGTGACGTCGAACGCTCTTTTAGTCAGTATAAATCTATCCTCAGAGACAATAGAAGAAGATTCACTTTTCAGCACTTGAAAGAAATGTTTGTAACCTATTGTTATGGTAACAGACAATAAAAATTGTGTTTTGTTGAAACTACATTGGAAGATAAGGTACGTCCATTATATTTTTTGTTTAGTTTGATTAAAATGTACCAATATTTAACGTACATAGTCATTTTTTTATAATTTTAAGTCCATATTTAATTCCATATTTTGGTAAAAATCCATATTTAATTCCATATTTTGGTAAAAATAACTACATATATATTTACATATTTCATATATTTTTAGTCCATATAAATCCGTTCCCTGGTAATTAGTGTGAAAGCTTCGACGAAGGGACTGTACCTCAATGTGTGAAATCAGTTATCTTTAAGAGAATTCGCTCTGAAACATATGTAGTAATGTAAGCCTACCGATGAAATTAAGTCAGGGTTTTATTTAATTACAATAACGTCACATTAATTGTTCTCTTCAGTTCTAATAATAACCCTTGAACATTAATCCTCACCTACAACAACCACGGAAGCTTTAGTAATCACGATTATGGTCTATTCAATTTAGCAAATAGTATAATAGCAATCGGAAATTACAATGCGAAGCCCATATAATGGAAATTGTTCCCTACGAACACGTCGCATCGATCCTATTGAAACGACTGTGTTATATCTGTTCTGTGTGCTCGCTCAGCCTGTTTCACGTATTTCATTACGAAAATCGCCATGCTCCTCTTTTTGTCTCTCTTTCTGGTGCCGATGACTTTTCCAAGTCTTTTGTTGTTTATCTTGATGTAGCATCGCGCCATTTAGATACCACACAACCATCACTCGTTTTAAATTCGTTCTCATTAACTCTTTATAGAGTAAATGTAGCAAGATTGCTGAGATACACTTCAACTACGCACAGAGTATTCAAGATCGTGAATGCTGGCATTAAGCTACAATGATCCTTTTATTTCAGTTATTTGAAGTTAGACTGAAGCGTATCCTAAATATTTCATACTGTACAGACTGTTAATGTAACAACTCAAAACAACGAAATATGCAAATATAAAAGTAATACAATGAAGTTGTAAACGGTAAGCAAACGAATAAATAAAAAGTTGGTAAATGGAAAAGGGAAAAGTAAGCATACGAAGAGTAGAATGTAAGTATGCGAAGAATGAAAAGTAAACATATAAAAAGTAAGAAGTAAGCAATGAAAATTTGAATTATAGTCAAATGAGAAAGTGAAATGTATGGAAATGAAAAGCAAAATGTAGGGCAATAAAAAGTCAAATAAGTTAATGGAAAAGTAAAAAACTGAGAAATTAAGAAATGAAAATAAGGAAGTTAATAAACGAAAATTAAGCAGACGAAAAAGTGAAAAGTAAACAAGTGAGAAGTAAGCAAGTGAATAAGTGAAAAGTGAACAGGTGAATATCTGAAAACTAAGCAAGTTAATAAGTGGAAAGTAAGCAAATGTTATAGTGAAAATTAAGCAATTAAGTATTGAAAAGTAAGCAAGTGACTAAGTGAAAAGTAAACAAGTGAATAACTGAAAATTAAACAAGTTAATAAGTGAAACGTAAGCAAGAGGATAAATGAAAAATAAGTAAGTGAAGAAGTGGTTAATTGGTTATTTTACTAGCTTTGTCAATTGCTATGGTTATCTAGCGTCTGATTGAGATGAAGAGATAATGCCAGCGAAATGAATCCAGGAAACAGAGCAGAATGTTACCCAGCACTTGCTGTTGAGGGAAACTCCCGGAAAAAGCCTCAACCAGGTAACTTGTCCCAACTATGATTTGAACTCGCGCCCACTTGTTTCACTAACAGGCATTCTAACAGTTCCTCCACAATGGTGGACGTAAACAAGTGAAAAGTAGCCTAATAAAGTAGTGAAAAGTAAGCAAGTGAAGAAATGGAAAGTAAACCAATAAAGTAGTAAGAAGTAAGCAGGTGAAGAAGGGAAAGTGAGATAAAGCAGACAGTAAATATTAAGAAATTGGAAACTTAAATTGTAAGCAAATGGAAAATTAAAATGGAAGCAAGCAAAAAAAAAATAGTAATTATCAAATCAGAATGTAAAGTAGTACACCCCAAGTATTTGAAGCTGTCCGCTTGGAATGGAATGGAATTTACGGAGGGGGGGGCACTATGACCCAGCACTGCGACCTGTTGAAATCTATTGCGGTAACTCTCTAGTGGCACATTCCCAAACCCACACCGGCTGACCACACTAAGGTTCTCTGTGTACCCAAGTTTCGAGCAGGTAACTCCACTCGTCCCTAGGCCAGTCCTCTCCGTGCGTCGCCAGCCGGCGTTCGAGGAACGCTACTGAATGATAACGAAATGGATAAATGTTGACGGAATGATGCAGATGCCTAATATGGGCAAAAGAGAGAACCCCGAGAAAAACCTCAACTGCGAACTTGTCCGCCACAAGTGTCACTATTGATTTTTCAAATGAAAATCCCAGACCTGACAGAGACTCGAACCCGGGTCGCGTGACAGGCTGAAGGTCTGACCGCTCAGCCACGGCAGAGTGTTAGCTATTCACAGGCTCTACTGCCTCATTTATAATTCGCAAGTTTACCTTCTTTAGTTTTCTTCCTATGACCATGGTCTTGTTTGCATTAATCTTCATCCCATACTGCTCACAGCTATCAATTAGCTTCAGTAGCATATCACTTACTTTTTTTAGTATCATTTCCTCTTCTGCTAACAACGCCATATCATCAGCAAATCTTACGCACTTACTGTCACTCTCCCATGAAATGCTATATGTGGAGTGTGGCATTGTATTGCCCAGCAACAGGGACATTACGACGAAGTGAGGAGAAACAAATAGAAGCATTTGAAATGTGGATATGGAGAAGAATGGAGCGTGTGAAATGGACAAAGTAAGGAAATGTGTTAGAAAGAGTGGGTGAAGAAGGAATATTGCAGAAACTGATCAGGAAGAGAAAAAGGAATTTATTAAGTCACTGGCTGAGAAGAACCTGCCTACTTAAGGATGAACTAGAAGAAATGGTGAACATGAGAAGAGTTCGGGACAGAAGAAGATATCAGATGATAAACGCCATTAAGATATGGGTGATATGCGGAGACAAAGAGGAAGGCAGAAAATAGGAAAGATTGGAGAAAGCTGGGTTTGCAGTGAAAGACCTGCCCTTGGGCAGAACATTATGAATGAATGTGAAATGTAAGCAAATGAAGACGTAACAATGAAACAGTTAAACAAATATATAAATAAGTAGCTATGTAAGCGAGAAAGGAAATAATTATATTATTGAGATAAGTTACTTTTCATAGGCCTATACATACAAATGTGCATAACATTTACCGTATGTAGGGTAACCAAGGGTAAATGGAGTAAAAAAGTAACAAATCCTTAATTTAATTGTTAATTTCGTAATATATTGCACTTATAACATATCATTATTTACAGCCACATGTAAGTACTACTTCCCCAAAAATGTTTATTTTTTACTCTAAACTAACTGTCTGTACATGAACTCAAATATTTCACTGCAGTGACCCTTTTTACCCTTCTATATATGGATAAATGGGGTTAGTGTTTAGGGCAAATCGGGTCACAATTTTTCCCTCTATATACCTGCACTGAACGTTAAAATCAATATTGAATTGATTTAATTTAACACTTTACACTTTCCACAAACAAACACTGTTTATCTTTTCTGCACCAACGAACTGTGTTGCAGTGTAGTCCAAAACTACATGCGTACAGTTTCAAAATTCTAGACACAAGTTCATTTTCTTGTTCTGGAGTGAACGTAGTTTGACGGCCTTTACTTTTCAAGTGGTTGTCCTGGCCACTTTGAAGACGTCGTTGCAGACATGAATGACGAACTCCTAACAACTCAGCAGCATCACGTTGACTTCATCCCTCGCGAAATGCTTTAGTAGCCTTCAGCATGTCGTTCTCAGTCCACGATTTTGACGTTTTCCTCTTACATTTAACCATCTGTCACAAAGAATTGAAAATAAATACTTAATTTGAGTGGACTGATTTGAAACATGTTGATCCTATTTGTCTGATATTACTGACCCTATTTAACCAAAATATAGAACTTTTTTGCGCTAGAGGTTGGTAATACTGAATATTGCTTCGACGAAGGCGTTAATAGCCATAATCTCTTCTAAAAAGCTTAAATTAATATTGAAAGTTAATCGCACAAATTCTCTGAAATAGTTGTTGTAAAACAATAAAGGAACCGTAAAGCATTATTTAAAATGTATAAAATACTCTTAACTCACCTTTATATTCTCTCTATTCTTTTATTGTCAACACAAGGAATAAACACACCAGCTAGCATTAATGGCACTCAACGTGTACGGGAAGTTCTCTTCTTGATCAGTACATGGTAGCACTTGCTTGAACTGGTTTACGCTTGAATATGGAGACAGGTTTTGAAATTGATCCGATTTAACCTCTGACCCGATTTAGACTGAGTTACCCTATTACGTGGGCATTTTAAGTGGAATATTTTAAAATAATAACCTCTCAAATGCCCTATCTATTCTGTCCTCGCAATTACTAATATCTGGTAGTTACTTCATTTCTTCCGGTAGACTTGTCTATACTCCTGACCTTAGCCATTTCCATCTGTTTTCACAATCTTTCGTCAGCAGTAGGCCCTTTCTTCTACCTGCCTCACGTTTTGTTCCTCTCCTTGGTTTATTCTGGTCAGCTGTTTCGTTCTTGTAGTCGGACTGAGGTACCAACATTGTACATCTCTCGTTTCACTGTTGTTGAAGTTTCGTGTACGAGGCAAGATATACGCAACAGAGTGATAATGATAATGGTTATGATGATTGTCGAATCAAGTCAACAAAGAAAAAATGTGATTACGAGTCGCTCCATAGAGAACGCAGAATAATTTTATCTACACAATTCGCGAGAAGAAACTGAGTCAAGGTAAATACATTTTAAACAAGTCTTATCCGGGAGTTTTTTTAGTTGGCTATTTAACGACGCTGTATCAACTACTTGATTATTTAGCGTCGATACAGCTGATGATAGCGAGATGGTATTCGGCGAGATGAGACCGAGGATTCGTCATAGGTTAACTGACATTCGCCTTATGGTTGAGGAAAACCTCGGAAAAAACTAACCAGGTAATCAGCCCAAGCGGGAATCGAACACATGTCCGAACGTAACGCCTCTGTCGATCGAGCTACGCCGGTTGCTCCAGAAGTGTTACCTTCCGTTCTTATATAACATCAAAATCGCCATAGAGCGTCCCTTTAAAACATAATCCACTGCACAAACTCATTTAAATTTTACCCTGGTATGCTTCTGTGGCAAAGGTGCGTTTCACGACTGAAAAACGGATATGTTGCTTGCGTACGGTTCGAGTGGTTACAGTGGCATAATTTCCATGATTTCCTTCATGGGAGTCGAGAGGCAATTTTGATAAATTGTGTGTGGTAGTAAAAATAGTTCGTTCTTCAAAATTCATTAGGA
The DNA here is from genome assembly GCF_040183065.1 of Periplaneta americana. Classification (NCBI taxonomy): domain Eukaryota; kingdom Metazoa; phylum Arthropoda; class Insecta; order Blattodea; family Blattidae; genus Periplaneta; species Periplaneta americana. The sequence goes on from NC_091133.1 coordinate 42,152,163, forward strand.
AAATTCCTGAATGTGTAAACGAGTCCGCCAATTCGCCAACTAGTGGCTGTGGAATTTCTGCGTTCAGGTGTATTCAGCCTTTAACAATTTCTCTTGTGAAATTTACGATGTACCGTGAGAGAAATTCTATGTTCTTTGGCTTTGTTTTCTTTTACTGTTGAAAGTGTATTACAGCTTCCTCTCCGTACTTGATTCCTCACAAAGACGACTAGTCTATCACTCACATTAATTTCAGGCGTAAATCACTACAGACTTTTTTAAGGCAATTCGAAGCTATCTAGCGACGAACAGTGACATTTAGGACTTCAGTTTACTGTTAAAAATTATTTTCTCCCTTCATTCATTACTTCATAAGTTTATCGATCGAATATTGATAAATTTCTTATAGCTAATTATCTGTAAAAGTATGAGACGTATTATCATGTAGGGTGGAAGTGAAATAACCCTACAGATTTTCAGAGCGAATAGCTGATGTTATGTAATAGAAAAGTGCAATGCCATATTAGTGAAAAATTCATGTTTTTCTCAAATATTTAGCACCCTCTTATTCGGTAACTATTGCGAGTAGGATCGTGATTTTTGTCCATATCTATAGAAAATCTAATAACAAATCATTTATCCCTCTGGCAAATGAAGTATTTTGAATAGCGTGGACGATTTTCCTTACATTTAACTTAAAGACACTAAATTCAAGCCACTAACCGATGTGACCAGCTTGCAACATTGTAGCCAGAAAGAGAGATGGGAGGTAGTTCACTAAGGCCGACAGACCTGAGTTCGTTGACCTCTTCCATCTGTATTGCGAGAAGAAAGAGTAGTGTGTTAGCGGCGAAGTTATCAGACTGCTGATATTTGCAACTCAGTTTTCTAATTTAATTTATAGGTTGAGTAATTTCAAGGGAAAAATTGTTCTGGGGCCAGGTATCAAACTGAGCGCGCCAACTGTCTACCGACTGAGCTACCCAGGAACTGTATCCGACACCGGCTCAATTTTTCCCTTTATATCCACATACCACAAGTGGGCTGACAAGACACCAGAAACCCAACAATGAGTGCACACAAACTCTTTGTGACTTATATGATATAGGTTTTTGTTCATTTAAGTGTACCCTATCGTCCTTTTCAATCAATCACTTCCACCTTGTATTTGGATCGGGTACTACAATTTGATAGAAACTTCTGTACAACTTTAACACATAGAAAATGCATACATAATTATTTTAACCAACACTATACTTTGACAAACAGTGATACTCTTTGATTATTTTATTATTTACTAAAGATGTTATCAATGGTCCAACAGAATAATATCTGTTATAGTGACAATTAATATTTGAGGAGAAAAATGCGATCCGGCGCCGGGGATCGAACCCGGGTCCTTGGTTCTACGTACCAAGCGCTCTGACTACTGAGCTACGCCGAATTCATTCCATAGCTCCTTGTATAATGGCAGTTGACTTGAAAGATAAACGTCAACGTATATGCCCAAATAGGAGTCAGGCCACAAAAGGGAAATAATACTGTAGGAGGATCCGGTGCTGTGGATTGAATTCGGCGTAGCTCAGTGGTCAGAGCGCTTGGTACGTAGAACCAAGGACCTGGGTTCGATCCCCGGTGCCGGAGCGAATTTTTCTCCTCAAATATTAATTGTCACTATAACAGATATTATTCTGTTGGACCAATTAATAATATCTTCAGTAAATTCGTCTAGCTAGCAGTGCATTATTCTGTACAGATTGCTGTGCACTTTACTGCGGAATCTCGGCCATTAGTCACTCAGCTGAGTGCGCTCCTTGTGTAATGGCAGTTGACTTGGAATATAAACGTCAACGTATATGCCCAAATAGGAGCCAGGCCACAAAAGGGAAATAACACTGTAGGAAGATCCGGTGCTGTGGATTGAATTCAGCGTAGCTCAGTAGTCAGAGCGCTTGGTACGTAGAACCAAGGACCCGGGTTCGATCCCCGGCGCCGGAGCGAATTTTTCTCCTCAAATATTATTTTATTATTGTTAGCACTGTGTAAGGTTACCCTCTTAAGACAACACAGCATAACACAACACAAACTACATTTCATATTATGTAACTACTATAGAAAGGGAGAAATCTATACGTCTCTGCAGAGAATCGAGGTGTGTCCGATAGGTTTGTAGGAAGAAGTGACACTAATTCAGCAATGGAGAAAAACAGTAGTTAATTACTGAACCGAAATCTGAGGTAAGAAATACAATATATATTATTTTAATGTACCGAAGTACATATGATATTTCCATGCAGTTATTCTGCGTCATCATACGATGTAAGAGTAATGGAACGGAGAAAAATTCTCTCCGGCGCCGGGATTTGAACCCGGGTTTTCAGCTCTACGTGCTGATGCTTTGTCCACTAAGCCACACCGGATACCAGTCGGACAGAATCTTCTCAGATTAAGCTCCAACTCTTGGGTTCCCTCTAGTGGCCGCCCTCTGCACTACGTCATAGATGTCTATGAACGTAGAACCGAAGCCCACACATGTGCTGAGGTGCACTCGTTATGAGTGACTAGTTGGCCGGGATCCGACGGAATAAGCGCCGTCTTAAATCACGAAGTGATTTACGCATATCATATATATTATTTTAATGTACCGAAGTACATATGATATTTCCATGCAGTTATTCTGCGTCATCATACGATGTAAGAGTAATGGAACGAAGAAAAATTCTCTCCGGCGCCGGGATTTGAACCCGCGTTTTCAGCTCTACGTGCTGATGTTTTATCCACTAAGCCACACCGGATACCAGTCGGACAGAATCGTCTCAGATTAAGCTCCAACCCGGGTTCAAATCCCAGCGCCGGAGAGAATTTTTCTCCGTTCCATTATTCTTACATCGTAAGAAATATAATGCTTTGGAAAAATTTATCTTGTATAGCTTCTGGTAAGAATAAAAGCTAACATTCGGTGATGCCCAATCGTGCGGCGGCGTCTGGGGGTTGCGGGGATCGAGTGGCCGGAATACGTGAGGGAGCCATGCGGGCAGGACAAGACCTCCAATCAAGAGCTCAAAAGGCACGCAACGGTGGAAAGTGTCAGGAGAGTCCGCACAGAAAGTGTCTCCTCTACCCCTCCGCCGCTCTTCTTGACTTCACTTCACTCGGTCCACCACACTTTGGAAGCCTTGTTCTACAAAGCCATGAGAAGAATCTAATTATTTGTAGTGAAACCAATATGGGATGCGCTTTGATATTTAAAGATATGACCTGCGTAGTTAGGTTTAATACGAAGTTAATGGATAGCAAAGTGTTTTACGACTCTGTACCAGGCACATGTAGATAGGTAGCTAACGGGAATAAATTTCCATGTATTTGCTTGTATTAGTCTGTTCTGATGCCACATACTGGCAGCTTTCTATGTCGTTGTTCCGAGTTCAAACTCTGACATGCTCAACTCATGTGGACATTGTTATAGCATGTTCTCTTGGAATTTTCCCTTTTACTCTATTAACAGTTAATATTATTAATAAATTTATATTCTTCTGATTATACATATTCACGTACATGATAATGACAACCGAAAGAGTTGGTCTAGATGGCGCAGTCGGTAGAGTTCTGGCCTTCTATGCCCTATGTTGCGGGTTCGATCCCGACCAGGTCGATGGTATTTAAGTGTGCTTAAATGCACAGGCTCATATCAGTAGATTTACTAGCATGTAAAACAAGTCCTGCGAGACGAAATTCTGTCACACCGGTGACACTGATGTAACGTCGGCAGTTGCGAGCGTCGTTAAATAAAACATGATTTACAACTTTTTACAAGCGAAAGAACAAAGGATCGTGCTCGGGTGCAGTTCAGTTGCAATATTCCGCACCAATTAAAATAAGAAGAAATAATAGCTTACAAAGAGAACTAAAGCAATACATACACAATGGAGTAGATACAACACAAGGATAACAATGAAAGTACAATACATGTATATACCTTAATATGCAATACATAAATGTCAACCGCTGTGGAGTAACGGTTAGCATGCCTGACCATGAAACAAGCGGGCCCGGATTGAAATCCTGGTTGGGACAAATTATCTGGTTAAAATTTTTCCCCGGTTTTTCCTCAACACATTAAGAGCAAATGCTGGGTAATTTTAGAAAAATTCAGTACAATTGATGATAAATAAGCACAGATAACAGACAGACAAATAATAATTCAATATAATATAAAAATGTATGCTACTTGTGTAGGTTTAACAAATTTATAAAATAGATCAAAATAAGTATGAGTTTTATTCAATTTGAGTATTTTCTTTTAAATATTTTGTTCTTCAATAATTTAAAATCTGGATTTGACGTAATAAAGTTATAACATTTTGAACGAAAATTTGAGCTATGTCATACACTTGCTTCGGTACTGCATTTTGGTTCATTGAGAGGGCATGAAATCTTATAGGTTATGTTCTTGTATTATAGCTATGAACGTCCGATATAAAATGATTTCTATGTTTATGTAAATAATTGAGCAAGATCTGTTATTTTGTTTGATGTTCAATACATTACATTTTTTATATATGAGATGTGTTGGGTAATAAAAATTGTTTAAACACATGTTTTACTTATTATTTTTTGCAAAAGTAATAATGGCAGAAGTGAATATCGTGTTACCACATCCCATTCACTTATTCTTCCATATTGTATGTAGGCTATAACTGATGGAACCAGAGCTAGATTATATTGTTCTCAGTTATTTAACTGGTATGTATTTTCGTAATACAATTCTACAAATTCATATAGGTAGATAGAGCTTTACACAGAATGGAGTATAAATAATTAACATGATTGTTCCAACGTAAATTTTAATCAATAATAATATCTTATGTTTGATTCAATAAATTTAACTTCAGACAATTAGAAGAATTCGAATTAGAACAATTGCTGTCAACAACAGATATATTGCAATTTTTATTAACTGTGGGATGTTCTGTTACTTTGAGAGGGAATTGCATGCTTGTTCTCTATTTAGGCCTACTTATTGTTTATCATTTGTAAGGTTCGGCTAAAGTATATGTGTCAGGATAGGCATCTTTGGTCCGTACGTTTTGTTTACAAACATTAACTAATTGTCGCGTGTCCCCCAGGCGACAGTAGTGACGACGTATATTCAGTTCCTATCGGCTGTACTGTCCATTAACTGATATTTTAGCTACGGGGTGGTGAGCGCTCTTTTCACCAGGTAGAGTTTTAGCTAGTAGTAGGGGTTAGTGTGTACTTAGTCTGAAGCAAGTTCAAGCGCTGGAGGACACGCGACAACTAGTTAATGTTTGTAAACGAAACACATGAACCAAGTATGCCTGTCCAGATACAACTATTTTATCCGAACTTTAACAATTTGTAATTCATACGTGATAACTATAGATAACACCCCAGAAGCCTACAAGTCGAAATAATTAATCTAACAATCCTCGAGGAAGGTTTCAGGATCATATTAAAATCACCATGAGATCAAATCACAGTTGCGAAAATAAAGAAGAATTGTTTTTCTTGTTTTCAGTTCCATCATAATCATATTCTTCATAAGATAATTTTCGTTATCATCACCATCATCGTCATTTCACATCATATCCTGTCACCATCATAATTTTTATCATTGTTGTTATAGTTTTCTTCTTGATCTTGATCACCATCACTATCATCATCCTTATCATCACCCTCAAAGAATACCATTGACATAAATTACATTTTTCCTCATCCTACTTTTCTCCTTGACTCCCTTTTTTCCTCCTTATTGTTATTATTTCGTGTACTTTTTCTCTTTCTCCAATGATTTCTTATTGTATCTCCTACTTTTTCCCTTCCCTTGTAAAGCTTCCCTCATCTGAATCTTCTCATCCTTCTTTCCTTACTGTTAGCGCTACAATTCATTCATCTTGTATTTCCCTCCCTTATCTTGATTTCAAAACGACGTCTGTGTGAACTCTGATTTTGTATGAAATCGCACAGGCGACTGGCTAATATCACTGCAGTAAGTGGAATTAAATGCAAACATCCTGGCTTATACATACACGGTTTCAATTTAGTGTTTTAATATCTGTGTACACCACAGTAACCGAAAGTATTTTCTATCATAATTCTTAGCGTGAATGCATATGAACTTCGCTCTTGCGATGACTGCGTGCTCCAGACCAGTGGTCGTCAGCACTCGCTCAAATGAGTATCGGATAATGAGTGTATCGAAATGTGCACCGTAGTGCAAAAGGAAGAGAGAGAAAGCAGCCGTAGCTGGTACTGGCGATCAGTGGAGAATAGTCAGTAGCTGTAGACGAGAACGCTATTTGTCGCACCGTTAAACATTATCATATCATGTCGTAACTCCTATGGTAATCAATCAATCGCGCTGTAATTTTTAGGATTCATAAATAAATGTCTAAGGAAAACATAGAAACAAATTCAAAATCAAAATCTTTTTCGGAAAATGAGAAAAAAATACTAACTTCGAAGTGACCTGTTCAAAATAGATATTGACACACTCAAAAATTGGTAAACGGCAAATTTGTTTGTTTCATTTTAGATGGGGGTCAAAGCGAGAGAAACGTTTAGAGAGAATGAAAATTAGTTTTCAAAGTGATTGTTATTCAAAATCTTTACTAGATTCTGTGTTACTGTAAGTTAAGCAAAGGAGAATTTTCGCTTGGCTGACTTACGTATGCAAAGTGACTAAACTTTTGTCTGTCAGAACTGCGGATTCTCATAGAAATCATCGCGGTGATTTCTAGTTTATTTTCAAAAGTATTTTCATTGTTTGAATCGTGAGTTGAAATTTAATAAAAATAGTTCTATTAGATTTGTAATATTTATGCTGATTAAACACTAATACTTTGAAATTCAGGAAAATGAAAAGAATGTCATAGTAGTCTTTATATTTATTTTTGGTATAATGTAGATGTAGGTAACTATTATTATTATTATTATTATTATTATTATTATTATTATTATTATTATTATTATTATTATTATTATTATTATTATGTGGACTGAAGCTGTCTTGTTTCATTTTCCTGCCCTAACACAAGAGCCATTCCACTTCATAACCTATCAAGATTTCATATCGCTTTCTCCAATTTTGTTTTAATTTTTCGGACACTTTTAACTCTAAAATAAATTTGATCTGTGTACATTTTTTTATATAAATCTAATTTCGGCAGATATTAAATTACGAAATTTTCGAAAAATCGTTTGCATTCATTCCTCGGATCAATCTATATCCGATTCTAATCATTCATATTATTTAATCTTGGGTTCAGATGAAAGGTAAAAATCCCAGTGAAATAATGAGATATTCTACATATCAGGATTTCTGGCTTGTCCACTCCCTTCACTGACTTCTCAATAATTTCAGAAGAGACCTATATTTTTAGGTTATTGACATTATAACTGAACATGCTGGGTATTTATTAATTGTATAAGATATGCTTGTTTGAATGCATACCTGAACATTTTGTGCAGCATTAAACTATTATTGTTGACATAATTTCTGGCACGAAGAAAACCTCGCCTCTGGAATACTACATACCTGTCAGCAGCTATGAATGCACTAGCTTGCTCGCGGGTAAGAGACGCTAGCCCGAGGGTGCACTGTGGTGATGACTGCTGCTCTAGACCACCAGCCTTTGACGCAGGCAGTTTACGTTCGAGTACATATCAGGCCTGGAAATTTTCGTTGAGAAATCTACAGTGACAATTGAGGCAGACAAGGTCGCAATTAGAATTTTTCTCGGGGTTCTCCCGTTTTTCCACGCGGGCATCAACATCATTCGATCATCATTCCATGCCATTTCCCAAAGGCGACACAGTGGGATTGGTCAGTGAGGATTGGGGTTACCTGCTCTAATCCTGGATACTTAGCGAACCTTAGCTTAGTCAACGGGTCCGGTTGAGAACACTTCTATTTGGAGGTCAACGTGTTTTGGATAGACGTAGCGCTAGGGCTTGCCCCCCCCCCTCCAGGATAATATCTGCACCTTTGGAATTTACTCGTATACTTGTCAGTTGAGAGCCGGTTTACTACGTTTATTTTGCTCGCGACTGATTGTGAGCTATGTCAGAGGCATGATTAACCGGAAAGAGAGGCAAACAGACGGACAACCCACTCGCTAATGATGTATACCAGTTTGTGTGCATCGAGCAGTGCAATTCGAATGCGCATGTGGACGCAATGGAAAAACCAGTTAACTGACCAATTGCGTTGCATCACGTTATTTCCCTTGGGGCAGGGAGTACAGGCTTTCATCGTCAACGAATACTGGAATATTTATATTTTAACAGGATTTTTGTTTGTAATACATACCTTCGTAAAACTGGAATGGGCGTTGTCATTATTATTGCATGTATTGTAAAAGAGTAGGCCCTATTTCTAACAACAGTTGTCAACTAACGGTTTCATAACGAGACTGGTTTTCGATTTCGAGCATATTTTAAAATATTTATTAACAAAGTGACTGAGAGATGGATTGTATAAAATTTCTAATTTTAACCTGCCGTTATAATTCCATGACTGCTGTACAGACCGTGAACCATGTAATTTGCAAATATATTAACAGGTACAGCAGAGTCGACGGAAGAAAAACATGTCATACCAATTTTTTCAATTAGCCCAGGAAAAAATATCCACTTTTTAAAACAAATGAATTGCAATGGAGAATGAGAAACTCACCTCAGCTAACAAGCAAACATTCTGATGCGGGCAGATAAAAAAAGTTCAATTTTTTTCTTTCACAGTGTTAAAAATGTCAAAAGAAGTGCTTGTACAAATTTTGGCCACTCGACCGCAAATACGAGGGCCGTAAAAAAATAAGTTTGCCAGGGCCATTAATAGAAAAAAAAATACAGTTTCATTGGAAAAATTTATTGGAACAGACACAGCAATTGCTGAGCTTTTTTTCAACATATTCTCCATCGAAATTGATACATTTGCCATGCTATGGGATCGACAGAGGTATGCAGATAACTGTCAAATGCCTATCCCAGGGACCCAGGCGGCTGACTTCTACGATACAAGGATACGAAATATTGATCCCATGGTATGACTTTTTTTAGTATTTTAGTAGGTTATTTTACGACGCTTTATCAACATCTTAGGTTATTTAGCGTTTGAATGAGATGAAGGTGATAATATCGGTGAAATGAATCTAGGGCCCAGCACCGAAAGTTACCCAGCATTTGCTCATATTGGGTTGAGGGAAAACCCCGGAAAAACTTCAACCAGGTAAGTTGCCCCGACCGGGAATCGAACCCGGGCCACCTGGTTTCGCGGTCAGACGCGCTAACCGTTACTCCACAGATATGGACCCCATGGTATGACAAATGTCTCAATTCCAGTGGAGGATATGTTGACAAGTAGCGCAAAAATTGCTGTATCTGTTTCAATAAATCTTTCCATGCAATTGTGTTTTTTATGTAAATGGCTCCAGGGAAAATCACTTTCTCGACGGTCTTGTAATTGCGATCGAGTGGCAAAAATTTATGTAAGGACTTGTTTTGACAATATTAACATGGTGGCAGAAAAAAATTAACTTTTTTATTTGCCCCCATCAGAATGTTTGCTTGTAAGTTGCAGAACATTAACCAATAACCAGGAGTGAAACAAAGCAGAAAATTTCTAGGAAAAATAATTCATTGGGGACACTGTGTCGTCGTCATCGCCATCGTCGTCGTCGCCATCATCATCATCATCATTATCATCATCACCATCATCATAATCATCATCATCAGCAGCAGCAGCAGCAGAACTTGTAACACAGTTTTGTTCTTTCCCTTACCCATATCTGCCTAGTGTTGCGTTTTCGCAACATTGTGCATTAATTATTGTTCTGCAAATTGCAAAGAAATGAATTAAAAAATTAACTTTTATTTTATTGCTGTGTATACTAGTAGAATCAAAGGAGCCTGCAGCACAATAATTAACTTCCATTTCAGTTTCATGTGGCGGTGCGAAAATTATGAAAATATTCAACAAAGAAAAGTTATTTGCATAAATGGGTTAAAACTGATTTATTCCTATTTTCTCCATTTACTTCCGTATTTTTCACGATTTCTATGAATTTTCGATTTGTGAGGACATTACTCACGCGACTACTACCACAGTCTTGTATATACAGTCACGAAGCTTGAGTTGTCGAAGGTACTGGGAACAATAGACTGTGTCGGTATTGAATAATTTTGAGGGAAAAATTGTTCCGGAGCCGGGTATCGAACCCGGGACCTTTGGTTTAACGTACCAACGCTCTCCCACTGAGCTACCCGGGAACTCTACCAGACACCGATCCAATTTTTCCCTCTATATCCACAGACCTCAAAGTGGGCTGACAGCTGTCAAGCAACCAAAGTTGAGTGCACACTAACTCTGTGTGACTTAAATTGTGGCTTTCTGTTAACGAACAGTGGCGTGTATTATGCAAATCAAGCTTTCGGCGTCGGTATTATTTCGCATTGTCTGTGATGAGGCGAAAGTAGCGATCCTAGTGGTTAGCAACTATCTATGAATGTATATTTTCTACGTATTGAGCTTCGTGACTGTATATACTATACTGTGCTACTACCTCGCATTTCACCCGAATCCAAAAACTTTCTGAAATACGTGCTATGTAAATAATATTTTCTTGTGTTTCACTGTCTTCTTTTGTAGTGTGAAGTGTTTCGCAACAGTTTCCATGTTTTTCATCACGAAATCTTTGATAGAAAAGGCTCCTAATGTTATTCCTTTTCTTTTTAATGTGGAGCATATCTTTAAATTTTTCTACAGGTTCCTAATATATATTTTTCCTTGTATGAGTTTCCGTATAAAGAAGGTAAAGAGGAATCGAAAATAAAAGTAAAAATTATTAATATTATTATTTAATGAATAACCCCACAACATTTTAATAAGCTGTTGGTACTACTCAAGGCATTGCTTTCGTAAATACTATCACTTTATATGTTTTCATTAAGATGTAAGGAACCGCCACCGTTGTTGTTGTTGTGTTGTCATCATCACCACCACTATCATCGTCAACAACAGATGATATCGTAGCGCTGTTTTGTTCTGTCCTTTAAAACTGGATTATTCCCGTTTCCTCCATTTATTCTTGGGTTTCCTTGATGTCGTCCGTTACGTCAATAATGTAAATCAGTTTTAGGTACTCTGGTCTAAAACCGTTCAGCCTATCAATATGTTGGTATCAATTGTCTTCACATAGACTATCTCTATGTTTTATGTTGAAAATTAATATATTTTTTTTCCCATGCCGATGCTCCTCTGGTTATCTATGGTGTAAACCCAAAAATCTGCCTCGAGATAAGAATTTGAACTGCTTTCAGTTTCTAATCTCATTTTATATTTCGAAAATTGTTTTGAGTGGAATATTTATAATAATATTTTTGTACTTAATTATAATTGGAAATTACTTTCTTATAGTCTGTGTTTTATATTTATTCCGATAGGAGAAATTTATTCCAAAATTGTGATTCCTGAATATTTGAAATTATTATATAATCAATTTGTTCGTAATTTGTTTCCAATTTCAACCCTCATTGAATTTTTCCAGAAATAGATGTTACTGTCAAAGATATTGTCACCTTACTTATTTGAATTATATCACCTTGTTATCTTTCCGTAATTTATTTCCTATTTATCCAATTAAAATTTTGTAAAAAAGGTAAAGGTATCCCCGTCACACGCCATGAAGGCACTTGGAGGGGCATGGAAGTAGAGCCCCATGCTTTCCATGACCTCGGCACTAGAATGAGGTGTGTGGTCGGCACCACGCTCTGACCGCCTTTTACCCCCGGGAAAAACCCCGGTACTCAATTTTATAGGAGGCTGAGTGAACCTCGGGGCCGTTCTGGAAGTTTGGCAACGAGAAAAATCCCGTCATCACTTGGGATCGAACCCCGGACCTTCCAGTCCATAATACAAAATTAGTGTAGTAATTCAAGCCGATTATATTCCATTAATTGTCACTTATATCGAGATTAAAGTATTTTATAGATGTGGAAATAAAATATTTGGGACAAGTTACAATCTTGTGGCATATTTTTGTTATGGAGAATTAGCTGTTTCAACACAACTTTTTCCATTAAATTTACCCATTGCAAAAAATGCTTTCATTTGTTAAGTCATGTATGGCATTGTTACTGTAAATATGATTATGATACAAAGCTGTACTTACGTATTCAAATGTAATAAATTATCAACAGTAACCTCACTAGAAGGTTTGATTTATCTAGAGAAAATCAAAACTCGAGTGGGATTTAATTGACTGTTACACGATTAGAAGAAATAAAATAGTCTACTCTAATACAATAAAATATTGACTTATTAAATTCTGTTTCACTAATATTAGTTTCACCAAAATATTTGAACGAAGTCGCCATTTTCAGTTGACTATTTGTGCGATAAACAAATGACGATCGTAAAGCATGTTTTATAGTACCGTAAACAATTTGCAGTTTGAAATGTTGGCAAAGAAACAAATGCTAAGGAAATGATAAAATTAAACAAATGCTAGGGATTTAATAAAATTTTAGTGATGAGCAACCTTGATTGGTTGAAACATGTCCTTTCGTACCGTTTTATTGGTCAAAAGTAATATAACGTAGTAAAAGTGTAATAGACACTTTAATAAATAGACCTACCGTAATTATAACTATTGTAAAATGGAGTAAATGTGAGCTAGCCTACGTATCCTTGGTTGGTTGACATTTTGAGGATCGAACCTTTGATGGATCCATACACTTGGGCTCATTTTGGTATATTGTGCCCTCTATATGCGATTATTTTTCCTGTTCGAAAGGTGGTCCGGGTGGTATTTGTGAATCCGATCAACTGTCCGTGTTCGGCACTGGTAGAACCCACACGTATCCCCAGACGAATATGTGAAAAACGCAAGGGACCATACAGAACCCCAAGCTTTTAAATTTTATAACAACAGCGGAGACTAGTACTGTCACTAAACCTCATTTTTAACTATTTCTTATGATAGATATGGTGAAGGGGAGATAGAGATGTTGGTGGGATTAAAAAGGGAAGCAGAAGTACCCAGAGAAGAATCCTACGCAATGTCAGTTTTGTGATTATTTTATGCATAAATTAACAACTCCATTTTAAAAAATGATATTATATGAAAGAAATTTATTACGGGCCTTCATCCATATAAAGTTGTTTCATACAATATCAATGTTTTAAAACAGAGTTATTATTTTACAGTTAAAATCATCACTGTTATATTAGTATAACGGTGCGATACAATAGAAGTTCCCCACTGCTACGTAGGCATCAACAGGCTGATTATAAGGTGCACTGTACAACCATATTTTAAAATTAAATTATGGTTTATATAACGATGCTCGCAACTGCCGAGGTTATATCAGCATCGCCGGTGTCTCGGAATTTTGTCCCACAGATGTTCTTTTACATGCCAGTAAATCTACTGATATGAGCCTGTCGCATTTACGCACACTTAAATGCTATCGACCTGGGCCGAGTTAAACCATATAGAGTATCATACCTTTCATATAGTGACATATCTTTAAGTTATTTTTTAAGTTCATTTATTTATTTAAAACCATCTTGTGTACAATAGTAGATTATTCTCATAATAAGTCTACAGAATATAATTTCAACAATAGAAACAATAGAATAGAAATAATATATCAATATAAAGAAGATGGTACAGTAATATTAATTAAATTTGAGGACCGAATGAGCAGCGTTCGTGTTCGGTAGCAGTTCAGATAATATATTATTAATAGACTAAAAGAGGAATACTATATATAAATATTATAAAATAGGAACTAAAAGTAAAATTACAGTTACAATGAAATTACATAATATAATATTAGCATAGAGAAGAATAATGTGACAATTTATGAAAAAATAATATATTCCGAAACTATAGAAGGTAAATAAAATATAGGCTGATTAATTCATATACATAAGCTATAAATTTATTTAATCAAACTGAACACATTAACACGTTTCCAATTTTCTTGTTATATGTTAGTGGGTTACATGTTAGAAGTTCTGGGTGTAATTTAGCTACAGAATTATACAACCGAGGACCAAAATTAATGCGAAGTTTTAGACCAACAGATATGAAATATTTAGGTTCTACTAATGTTGAATTATTATTTCGTCTTGTGTCATGATTATGTGTCTGTAATATAAACTTATTATGATATTCATTATAAAACAGGCTATATTAAATTTATAAATTTGATCCGTAATAAATATATTAAATTTAGAATAAATTAATTTAGTGGGATAATCAAAACATTTTTTCCAACAAATTTTAATTATTGGTTTTTGTAATAAATTTAACGGACTAAGATCAATTTTTGTACTTCTACTTGTAATATCTTGAGTGAATTAAGACTTAAGTAGTTGTGTAGCAGCAAGTTATTAATTTTTAATCTTTTTAATCTTGTATTACTTTTTTCCAAACAAAGTTATAAATTTTTTGTATTTTTAATATTTTAACTTATTCATAATATGTGTTCTTGTCAGGCAAATTCTACCAAAATTGAAGACCTGATGGTGTTCCTGTCGTGAGCGAAAACGTTTATCAGAAGTTGTAGAAGAGTATAAATGAATTAATAAGTTAAAAGATATAGAATATATCAAAATAAATTACGTAACTTAATAAGTTAAGTTTTTTATGTAATACTACAAAAACTTATAAGTACCGATACCAAGTTAATGGTTGTTAGGGTTCTGATACTTATAAATGTTTGTTCCTACCTAGCTGTAAATTTGTCTTGAGTCGAGGGGGTTCACATTGAACGCACCGCTGCTCGTTTAATGGACTGGCGAAATTGTATTGATCGTGGTGATCCTCTTTCTGGCTGTCAGTTCCACTCGCCTGTACTTTCAGCTTTTTGTGTAAGCTGCGCTAAATAGCATGAAGCATGACCCATGTACTTCGTCGTGGGTTCGAATACCGGCGCCTGTGTGCCGTACTGCTGCGGTCGGACTCCTATTGAAAGCTGGAGCAGTTTCTTTGTTTTAGTTGGATTTGGTAGGATATATCAGACAATGATATATTACACTGATATAGGAAGACTTTGTTTCCTAACATATGACGCATTTACTATGTCACTGCTTATTTACCAACTGATAAATCTGAAAGAAAACTTTTCAGGAAGAATTCACAATTTATAAAACTAATTAAACAATTAAATTCTTAAGTTTATGCAGTAGTAAGCTATCTGTCTCAGTGAAACTTACAGCAGAGTCCGTATAGGCCAGATTCTATTTAATACTTTCCAAATCACTGCGGGCTAAAGCAAGGAGATGCACTATCACCTTTACTTTTTAACTTTGCTCAAGAATATGCCATTAGGAAAGTTCAGGAGAACAGACAGGGTTTGGAAATGAACGGGCTACATCAGCTGCTTGTCTATGCGGATGACGTGAATATGTTAGGAGAAAATCCACAAACGATTAGGGAAAACATGGAAATTTTACTTGAAGCAAGTAAAGCGATAGGTTTGGAAGTAAATCCCGAAAAGATAAAGTATATGATTACGTCTCGTGACCAGAATATTGTACAAAATCGAAATATAAAATTTGGAGATTTACCCTTCGAAGAGGTGGAGAAATTCAGATATCTTGGAGCAACAGTAACAAATATAAATGACACTCGGGAGGAAATTAAACACAGAATAAATATGGGAAATGCGTGTTATTATTCGGTTGAGAAGCTTCCGTCATCCAGTCTGCTGTCAAAAAATCTGAAAGTTAGAATTTATAAAAGAGTCATATTACCGGTTGTTGTGTATGGTTGTGAAATTTGGACTCTTACTTTGAGAGAGGAACAGAGATTAAGGGTGTTTGAGAATAAGGTTCTTAGGAACATATGTGGGGCTAAGAGGTATAAGTTACAGGAAAATGTAGAAAGTTACACAACTCAGAACTGCACGCTTTGTATTATTCACCTGACATAATTGAGAACATTAATTCCAGACGTTTGAGATGGACAGGGTATGTGGTAGGTATGGGTGAGGGAAAAAGACCTTTGAGGAGGCCGAAGCGTAGATGGGAGGATAATGTCAAAATGGATTTGAGGGAGGCGGGATATGATGATGGAGACTGGATTATTCTTGCACAGGATAGGGACCAATGGCGGGCTTATGTGAGAGCGGCAACCTCCGAATTCCTTAAAAGTTATTTGTAAGTTAGTAAGTAAGTATTAAGTTATATTCTTTATTTCTCACACCAACTATATAATCGTTCCTCTTTGCAGTTTAGTAATGCCTAAACATGGAAACGTAATTATTACTGTAGAGTGCAGTAGTTGGTTTATTGGTTCCCCCTTTTCTTATTTAATTCATTATTTTCCGGCAGAAATATTTACGTTGTGCTGTCCTACAGGACTACATATTTGCAATCAGAACGTAGAAAGCATTCAGTAAAGATGTCCCCGAATTAAGGAAAATTTAAAGAGAAATACAAGGTAACCATAACATCCCTTTCTAGAGGGCTCAACGTTTATACAGTAAGTTCTCCATGTGCTCTCCGTAAGAATTTTATAGCCCTCTTTGTACTTATCGGGAAGTGATGTACTACCAGATCGCTTCGCATCTTGCATACTTCCTTCTTCTTCAACTTCAACATAAAACAGGTGATTCACGTTCTGGATGCTTGTAGTTGGAGTCCTTCTCAATGTTCCGAAATTACTACCCTTTACGTTCACACAGAAAAGTAACGTCAATTATTGCTTCTGCTGTCAACACTTTGCCTGAAAATTTTTACTATACAGCCAGATAATCGGAAATGATACAAGTTCATATGGGATGTAACTTTACAATTTGATCACTGCGTAATGTTGTATTATGTGCCGTAAATCTTCAAATAGAACTTTTGATTTTTATTCTCTTTTGAGAAGAGAGCCTGTCCCATGTTTTTGAACTTCCGAGATAAAAGACTGTTCTTCCATGAAGAAGGCGAGCAGTGAGTTGTGCTTCTCTTCTTTAATAACATAAGTAACAATATTAGTTAGGCTATATCCAACAAGAAAAAATGTCATGGACGTTCACACAGGCTGATGTTTGTTATGATATATATATATATATATATATATATATATATATATTATTTTACTTGGTTTATTTAACGACGTTGCATCAACTACGAGGTTATTTAGCGTCGTTGGGGTTGGTGTTAGCGAGATGGTATTTGGCGAGATGAGGCCAAGGATTCGCCATAGATTACCTTACATTTCTCTTACGGTTGGGGAAAACCTCGGAAAAAACCGAACCAGGTAATCAGCCCAAGCGGGAATCGAACCCGCGCCCTAACGCAACTCTGGATCAGAATGCAAGCGCCCTAGCCGACAGAGCTACGCCGGTATCTATATATATACAAGGTGTTTAAAAAATACGGGGCATAATTTCAGGTATGTATTTCCCACATGTAGACAATCAAAACAGTTCATTACAACAAGTGTCCGGAAATGCTTTATTTCCGAGTTATGGTCTTCACAACATTGAAATGAAGCATTTCCGGACACATGTTGTAATGAACTATTTAGATTGTCTACATGTGGGAAATACATACCTGAAATTATGCCCCGCATTTTTTAAACATCCTGTATATATATTATATATGTATATGTATATAATTTTGATTAAATGATGGGATAGGTTTTTCCACCAAGTTCTTCAATTGGGTCCAGGAGCAAGTACTGTACTTTAATCAGAAGAGCAGGGTATACCAACAAATTGTTAATTTTTTAGGCTTTTCAATGTACATTCTTGCAAGAAATGTTCTGAAATTTTAAATGTATTAATATTTGTAATTATAAATATTAAGTACCAACCTACATTATGAAGCACAATATGCTCATATTTCTCAAAAAGTACTATTAAGATTAAAATTGTATTGATGGTGTTATTTATGTGTGTAATGTCGATGGCTTTGTACCACAAGGACATATCAACAAATGCAGCGTCATTGAAATATTGTATTTAAACCTTTTTATGTTTGAAAACAATTATTTGAGAATTACAAGGGACATGAGAAAAAATCGAAGAAAGTAGACAAGGATGGGAAATTTAATTCTTTATTTAAACTGTATTAATGTAAACTTTGCAGTTTTTTTTATACGCCTTCTGGTATGATACTCTCGACATACGAGTATTTATGGTATGTATGTATGTATGTATGTATGTATGTATGTATGTATGTATGTATGTATGTATGTATGTATGTATGTATGTATGTACGCATGCATGTACTTTTCTGTGTACCACGGAAGACTACAATTTTCGGCAAGGAGGGTGAGTCAAGGGATTATAATTACAAAAATATTAGTGTAAATATATGCTGGAAAACTTTCCATTATAAGTATAAATCGGTTTCATTGTTAGCTGAATCCACTGCGCTATACAGAAATGTATATATATATATATATATATATATATATATATATATATATATATACTGATTATGAGCTTGACAACACATTTGACTTGAAAAAATATGAGAACAATAATCATGTGAATTTAACAGCCCGATTTCTAGTGCGAGTTTTGTTAAAAGGGACATGTCTGCTGTGAAAAACGCTAATAAAACGCGTCTGCATCTACGGGCAGAATATTTTCCAGGACAGAGGGTTTTAGATTTGTATGACATTTCAGATGTTATCGGATGGCAATTAAAGTTAATGGGCCATATATTGTTACAGTTAGGAGGAAAGGTAGCAAGTTTTACGTAATGTTTCTGATATTTTAATTTTAGTCTTCATTTCTGCGATATTTACAAGCTGATAATAGGACAATACAAGTTTTGTGCATTATGTTGCAACTAGAAAAACATTCGATACATTAATAAGAACATAATTACATCCATGAACTTACAGAACTGTTAAAACATTTGTAAACATCCATTCCTAAAAGTAGGATTTTGAACGCTAGAGAAGCATGTTTTTTTTTTACTTTGTTATATAACGACGCTGTATCAACTACGAGGTTATTTAGCGCCGATGGGATTTGTGATAGCGAGATGATATTTGTCGAATGAGACCGAGTATTCGCCATAGATTACCTGACATTTGCCTTAAGGCTCGGGAAAACCTCGGAAAAAACCCAACCAGGTAATAGACCCAAGCGGGAATCGAACCCGCGCCCGAACGCATTATTATTATTATTATTATTATACTGTAGCGTTTGTAGTTTTCATACTAGTGCGAAAATATTTTTAAAACTGACTTGCAACTGTTTACGACGAGTACCAATTATTTCCCGCCAGCTGCCACATGGCAGTAATCGCAACCGATCAATAAAACGGTTAAAATAATGTTAGGTATTTTTTAAGTGACTATTATTGGTTAAGCGAAAGAAAACAAATTAAATAAATTGCTTCAACTGCAGTTTTACCAATTATATGAATTCAATCACTGTGGAGAAATGGTCAGCATGCTTGACCGTGAAACGAGAGGACAAGGGTTCTAATCCTGGTTGATGCAAGTTACCTAGTTGAGGTTTCTTCTGGGATTTTCCCTCAATCCATTAAGAGCAAATGCTGGGTAACTTTCGGCGCTGGACCCTGGACTCATTTTGCCGACATTATCACCTTCATATCATTGAAATCTGAAAAAAAAGCAGGAGTGATGCGAACTGGTATTCAGCAAGCACAACAGAACTTGACCCCAATGCAATCGAGGATAAATAGTGGTCATCAGATGGGAGCAATTCCGAAGAAGGTGAAGGAACTAAGATCTAAATCGAGGCTGACGAGAAGTAGAGTAACGCAAGTAGGAAATAGTTCAGGAAGCAGTGATGAAGGAAGAGGGGAAAACAAGGTAAAAACAGTTTGACTTAAGGAAAGGTGTGGAGGGGAAATAAACCGAGAGAAAAGAAACTAAGACCTAAAATAAAGTAGGAATGTGGAAAAGTTAGCAGTGAAAAGTGCAAATAGTTGGGGATGTGAAGTGAGAGGAAATGTGTCGTACAGGAGGGAGGGTCAAGAATTTGAAGTATAGTATTTATGGTATAATAATGGGTGAGGAATAAGGTTAATGGAAGAATTGATGACAAACAAGAAAAGACTAGCGGAAGTATTGAAACAATAAATTAAAAGAAGTAAAGACCGAAATGACTTTAATGAGAGGCATGTAAAACGGGTAGACGGCACTGTATACTAATAATATGAAGTGCCGCCTCACCAAAAGGTATATTGCTTGAAGACAAATATATTCGTTCGTTCGTTCGTTCATTCATATAATTTAAATGCTAGATAATCACAGCAGTTGATAAAGTGTCGTAAAATAACCCACTAAAAATAAAAAATAAACTATATGAAACAATTAAGAATTAAATAAAAAATTAAAAAATGAGATAATCCTGGTTCGAACCGATGACCTCTCGATCTCTATCAGAATGCTTTACCACTGAGTTGCGCCAGTGTTTGCTTTTAATATGGTAAAGTCTCACTATTACAGTGAGTGCGAATACAGCAGTAGTGATGTCAGGAGAATTGTGGACGAACGGCTGCCTAGAAGAGTACCTATATGACGTAAGTAACACTTTAAAATTAATTTTATTTTGCTCGCAGGTTTTGCCACACTCGAACTGCGGCCTCGTTTCGGAAACCATCCCTACTGACAAAATAATATCTCAATATTAACAATTGTAAATTACTATTTCAATAATACCGTAAATAATTTTTTTAGAAACTGAATTTTAATATTGCCTAGGATTGATAACCTCAATAAAGATTTTTTTTTTTTTAATTATTCTCCTGTGCACTCAAAATTATAACAGCATTTGCTTGTATTTCACATTATGCTTCCTAATATCTCGGTGGCACAGTTTTCCAGAATTTCGGGATAATTGGACCTCCCCGTTTATTTCTCTCTCCACTTGATTCTCAGTGTTTGGACTGCAGGAACATGGATATTACGACGAGGAGAAATTATTATAAGTATTTGAAATGTGAATAGGAAGAAGAATTGAGCATATGAAATGGACAGACAAAATAAGAAATGAAGCTGTGCCAGAAAGAGTGGATGAAGAAAGAACAATGCTGATAAGGAAATTGACTGTGTCACTGGCTACGAATAAATTGCGTATTGAAGGGTGAACTGGAAGGAATGGTGAACGAAAGATGAGTTCGGGACAGAGGATGATGTTCAGTTGATAGACATCATTAAGATGTATGGATCATATGCGGAAACTAAGAGGTCGATGGAAAATAGGAAAGATTGGAGAATGCTGGATTTGTAGTGAAAGACTGAAATAACGAATGAACATGATATTTAACGATGAAGTCAAAGATTATAAAGATACTTCTTCAGAGTAATCCATAAACCAGAAGGCTTTCATCTTATTTGAATGTAATAATTATATTATCTAAATGTAATTAGTTACTATACTACGTATTTTGACCCAACATTGAGTGCACACAAACTCTGTGTGACTTGAATTGTGATTTTTCTGTTAACGAATAGTAACGTATATTATTCAATTCTGGCTTTTAGGTTTAGCTCCCTGTGAAACTCATTTGAATAATTTCAAGGGAAAAATTGATCCGTGTCTCTAGCGGCCTGTCAGCCCACTTGAGGTATGTGAATATAAAATGAAAATTTGAGCCGGTGTCTGGTGTAGTTCCTGGGTAGCTCAGTCTATAGAGCGTTGGTGCGCCCAGCCAAATGATTCCGGATTCGATATCCAGTCTAGAGCAATTTTTCCCTTGTAATTATTCAGGGAGCTACCTGACAGCCAGATCTGCACAATAGGCCTATTCATTCATTCATTCATTCATTCATTCATTTTATTCCATGGATCTTACATGAGCAATGAAGCTTTAAGATGTGGAACAAGTCAAAATTTTACAATATTACAATTACAATTTTTACAAATTTTTATACTTTTACAATTTAATAATTTTCTACAATTTTTAAAATTTTGTGAAATTTTTTAGGTGTTAATATATATGTTTAATTTGCAAGAAAACTGTCCACTTGATTTGAAAAAACAAATTGTTACTTATCAGTTTTTTTTAATGGGAAGAATAGAAATCAGAATCGTGCGATAATACTTAGCGAGTAATAGTGTTACATTATATAGGAGAATTCTTATTTTCTGAGAAAAGTAGTCGTTTGGGACTAATATGATACTAAATTGTTTTGTTTTTCTCTGTCTAGTGAGATAATGCTCCTGCATTCCACTGAAGGATCTTAAGTTGTTCAGAGTAATCCTTAAAAGGACAATTTGTTGGCTTTCTCATTTTCTTTGCCTTATTATAGACCATTTTGCCGCAGGGTGCAGGGTGCACCACGTGGAGGTAGGTCTATGTTATAAAATGTTTGACTATTTTGAAACGGCTAGCTGGAAGTACATGGGGATCCAAAAGACAAACACTAGTAACAACCTATAAGATGTATATTGAGCCTAGTCTTCTATACTGCTGCGAACCTCTAATCACTGCACCAAAAACTACACTAAACCCACTTGTCAAAGTACAAAACCAGGCACTCAGACTTATCACAGGAGGAGTGAAATCTACTCCCATTAACGGTATGCTTTACCTCACAGACATTAAACCTCTTGTAACAACAGTAGAAGAAAGAGCCATTATTCTTTATGAAAACTGATCAGAAGTAATGACGACTATTGGTCCTCATATCTTAACACAGAAAGGTATCTGAAAACGCAACACGGATTCATCCAATATGCAGAGAAACTAAAAGAAGAACTCGATATACCCAATCTCCTTCAACCTCTAATGCTTCCACAAAACCTACTTCAGATAGATATAATTCAATCAGAAATAGACCTCCTAGAATAAATCACCAAAAATCAACACAGTAAAGAAAATTTAAAACAATTGGCCCTTGAAACCGTCAACATCAGATATCCGGAAGACTATTGGATAAGAATTTA
This sequence comes from Periplaneta americana, assembly GCF_040183065.1. Taxonomy (NCBI): domain Eukaryota; kingdom Metazoa; phylum Arthropoda; class Insecta; order Blattodea; family Blattidae; genus Periplaneta; species Periplaneta americana. The sequence goes on from NC_091133.1 coordinate 42,175,047, forward strand.
TATTGATGGCTCGAAAACAGACCCTCAAGGAAATGTAGGAGCTGGTATTTTTAGTAATCTATTTTGCTTCTATCTTCCAGTTGGTTGTAATCTATCTGCCTATGATGGAGAAATTGAAGCTATACATGTTGCCTTAAATCAACTTTTATTTCATATGGATAAATTCACAAACGCCGTCATCCTCTGAGACTCAAAAGCAGCCATTTTGTCCATAAATAAAACTGACCACCCCTACACAGAACAAATCAATAATTGTCAAAAAATACTTGCAAATTTAAAAGAACGTGGCAAAACAGTTGTGTTACAATGGATCCCAGGACATTGTAATCTACATGGGAATGAACAGGCTGACACATTATCTAAGAAGGATGCCAATCTCAAAATAAACCCACGGAAACCTTTGTCATTTAGCTCAGTAAAACAATATATCAAGCAGCTACAAAAAAAAAAAGATCACCAACAAGAACTGGACATAAACATTTCGCAACAACGTAGGAAATTACTGAAGGGTATACCTCCTGAACCCAGAAGACTAGCAGTTGCAAGCTTTCGTCTTAACACTGAACATGACATCCTGGGTAAACACCTCAATCGTCTTGGCATCCTTCCATCAGCATCCTGCATTTTGTGCCATCAACAGGAAGACATGGATAGACAACATCTTGCAAAATGCCCTGCTCTGAAATCCTCCATGGAAGTCGACCGCTACTGGGAAGCCAGAGCCCGAATGTTTTTAATTACTTAATCTGTAGTTTTGTTCACCACTTTCTTGTTTTTCCCTCAGTCTGTGATAGTAAATATCATGTACTAGCCATTAGACAAATAATAAATCTCTGTCTGGTCAATAAATTGTTAAAATTTGCACAGTTACATTACTTCCAATCTGTATAATTCAGAGATTGTCGGAGACATAGAATATTATTGATAAATATCAAAGTTTTCTGGATGAATTGTTTAATTTATACTGAGAGACAAGAAAACATACGAAGCTACTAAAGCGCTGTAATGACCGGTAATAGACGATGAACGTGTCAAGTTCACATGCAATTTAAGGTATATTGTTAGATTTTATCGTATTCGGAACCTTTTAAGTTCCAGAGAAAACAATATCTATAATGAATATTACATATCGGTTCGCCCCAGTTCTTAAAGTTTTATGATCCATAAAAGTGCATTTCTTATTCTGTCTGTACATTTCAAAACCTTCGCCCTTCTCCATATTAACATTCAAATGCTTCTAGTAATTTCTCTTCACTTCGTCGTAATATCCATGTTTCTGCCCCATACAAAGCCACACTTCACACAAAGCACTTCACTAGTCTCTTCCTTAGTTCCTTTTCCAGAGGACCGCAGAAGATGCTCCTTTTTCTATTATAAGCTTAATTGAAAAGAGGAAAGTAACATCTGTTGCAGGTACATATCCCTCTAACACTATAAATCGTTGTGGATCGATGGGTGGTGATGTATAAGTAGAGATATTTCAGTTTTAATGATCTTGTTAAGGAAGTTATTTTAAATGTAATATATCAGTTTCGTAGTATACGATTTTCTGCTTTGTCCAGCATAAAATTTGAAATGAACATTCCGTTTTACTCACCAATGCTCCGCTGCTCGCACACATATTGCCCACTCGAGCAGGTGTCCATCCGGAGCTCCTTCATAATTTTATTGTAAAGAAGACGAGCGCGGTTTTATTAAATTCTACTCTCTTTCATACCTGCACCGTATAATGGAAGTTTCACTGTCGCTTCTTTGCTATAAATTTCACTCCTATTGTTCCATTTTAGCAAAGCTTAATAACAATTATCTGAACAGAAATCACTTTTGTGAAACCATATTATTAAACCTTCTGATTTCAACATTCCTTCCATAACATAGGATTGTGTTCCAAGACAACGCAGTACTCGATAGACGTTAATATTTTCTACTTGATAAATATCGTACGAAACTTGCACGAATGGAAAATATTTTGTACTAATACACTTGTGTTATGGTAGTGGTAGTTTCGTCGGCGGCGAGAAAGACGATCGTTATCGTCTTCTTTGTTATCTCCGTAGGCCTAATCGATGCCACCACAGTAATCTGTACCGCACCTTCATCAACAAATCGAAGTCATCAACATCAATTCATCAAAACGAAGCACACCACCACCGTATTTGATACCGCACTGTTCTCCATACCACTGAAACTATCTACTTAATCGAAAGCAACCATTATTGGGATTAGTCATCGTCAACACCGCCGTCACCATAAGAATTATTATTCTGTTTAATTATTTTATTATCGTCAACATAATCATCAATATTACCGCTTCCAGCAAAATTACCTTCATCTTCACCATTAATATAACTTCACTGTTACGATTTACATAATAGTTACCATTAGTTAGGTACAACATTATCATCAGCATAATAATTAGCAATACGGTTACAACCACCATTAAATTATTGTTGCTATCCCCACTAACATTATCGTCATAATAATAATTAATATTATTATAAAAATCCGTACTTGCATTACCTCTATCACTTTTCATATTACCGATACCGTAATTATTATTTACATTACCATAAACCCTATTTACATTCCGTAATCACTATTTACATGACGTAATTACTATTTGCAATACGATAAACACTATTTACATCCCGTAATCACTATTTACATTACCGTAATCATTATTTACATCCCGCAATCACTATTTATATTACAGTAATCATTATTTACATTACCGTAAACACTATTTACATGACGTCATCACTGTTTGCATTACGGTAAACACTATTTACATCCCGTAATCACTATTTACATCCCGCAATCACTATTTACATCCCGTAATCACTATTTATATTACCGTAATCATTATTTACATCCCGTAATCACTATGTACAGTAGTGGCAAAAAAACCGGACCGACCCTTGTAGCTGATTTCAGAGCCTTGTTCACTCCAGAGTACGATAGACTGGTAACGAAGACTTTCGTGGTTCGAATCCTGCCAGGGATGGAAACTTTTTTTGTTCCCTATTTAAACTTATTCCCAATACTTTTCGATTGCTGATAAAATTCATGTTCTGGGAAAAATAAGTTAATTAAGTAGTAAAATATCGTTGCAATCGAAAAGTATTGGGAATAAATTTGAATAAGGAACAAAAAAAAGTTTCCTTCCCAGGCAGGATTCGAACCACGAAAGTCTTAGTTACCAGTCCATCGTACTCTGGAGTGAACAAGGCTCTGAAATCAGCTACAAGAGTCGGTCCGGTTTTTTTGCCACTACGGTACATTACCGAAATCACTATTTACATGCCATAATCACTACTTGCATTACCCTAATCACTATTTTCATTACCGTATTCACTATTTACATGCCGTAATCACTATTTGAATTACCCTAATCACTATTGACATTACCGTAATCACTATTTACATGCCGTAATTATCATTTACATTACCGTACTATCACAATTAACATTACCGTAATTATCACCATTAACATTACCGTCATTATCATCATTAACGTAACTGTCATTATCACCATTAACGTTACCGTCATTATCACCATTAACATTAGAGTCATTATCGCCATTAACATTACCGTCATTATCATCATTAACGTAACTGTCATTATCACCATTGACGTTACCGTCATTATCACCATCAACATTAGCGTCATTATCACCATTAACGTTACCGTCATTATCACCATTAACATTACCGTCATTATCACCAATAACGTTACCGTCATTATCATCATTACTAGTAACGTCGTTATCATTTTCGATTATATTTTCGTCATTACCATTAATTTTTCCTTCATATCACCATTATCATCATTATGATCATTATCATTACCGTCATCATCATTAACATAATTATCACCTGATAAACTAAAATTAATCCTTATACAAATACTCGTGATGCCACACTTCGACTACTGCGATGTTATATTAAGTAACCTAAATGCAAATTTGAGCAGCAGGCTACAACGTGTGCATAAGGCGTGCGTCCGTTACATTTGCAATATCCGTAAGTATGATCATGTTTCTCTGTCTTTCTAAACTCTGTCTTGGTTAAGGCTAAGCGATCGACGAGCCCTGCATTCTCTTATTCCCTTATTTAAAATTCTGCGCACCGCTACCTAAATCTACTTGGCTTCTCGTTTTCAGAATTTATCCGCATATCATCAGCTAAGTACAAGATCTCATCACAACAATTTACTCATTATACCTTACAACAAGACATCTTTATATTCTTCATGCTATACAGTTTCAGTTGCTGGAAATTGGAACTCGCTTCCAGTGATGTAAGGGGTTGTTGGACAATAACTTCGTTTAGGTCAAAATTACATAAATTCTTGCTTAAAAGACCAATTACTGATTAATATTTGTTACTTATAATGAAACTACCATCTGTCCATTCTTATTATTACCCTCAATTTCTCTAAATGGAATACAAAGTCTCTAATGGCAAAATCTAATTAATATTATTCTCATTATATTAATCTTACGTATGTTATATTTATATTTTGCTCTCTATAACATAGTTCTAGTAAATTTCTATTAAATTAATCCTCATCATTTAACCAACTAGCTATCTCAACTTAATTGTAATTCTTTACATATTGCATAGAGACTGAACTAAATTACATTAGCTCGTAAAATAAGTTATAACGTCTTTTTCGTATAGGTTTTATCTCAAATTAAATAAACATATGCTTATCCTTAAAACTTAACTGAATAATATTGCTGGAGAATCTTCAGTGTATTGTAATATTAATAATTTAAATATGTATGTCACTGTTGTAATGATTAAGACTGGTTAAGTGGAAGAGTAGGCCTTATAGCCTTAACTCTGGCAGCAAAAATAAAACATTCTATTTTATTCTATCAATGTAAGTCATCATCGCAATGGACATTACCATCACCTCCATAGTCATCATTACCAATTACAGAATGCAATACCTACTTTACATTTTTTTTATTCTTTAGAGTTGGAAAAGTTGCTTATGCTCGCTCTCTCCAAATTGCAGTCTTTATTTTCCCAATTTCGAGTAAAGTATAGTCGTATTATCTATTTCTTGCCGTTAGTTTTCGTTTAATATTTGTGCCAACTTCTTTGTATTCAATATGCTATATTCTTGATGCTATTGTTTATTTAACATTTTTCTTTAATTTAGTTACTCATTTTGCGATTCATATATAGAAAAGATGTTGCTACCGAAGTGTGTTCCACTTTTTTCACAGAAATCCCTGATAAGTGAAAGCATATTTTAGTATATCGTCCGTCTATTTATCTTTGTGTTCAATATTTTTGTTAATTTATCGGAAAGATTTAGCTCACATGCATTATCTAATAGGAAGCTCATCGAGTATGATACGTGTGAAATAACTTTGATAAGAGGAGATGGAAATATTGAAGTATAGTAGTGGCAAAAAAAAAAAAAAAAAACAAACAAACCGACCCTTGTAGCTGATTTCAGAGCCTTTTTCACTCCAGAGCACGACAGACCGGTAACTAAGACTTTCGAGGTTCGAATCCTGCCTGGGAAGGAAACTTTTTTTGTTCCTTATTCAGATTTATTCCCAATACTTTTCGATTGCTGGTAAAATTCATGTTCTGGGAATAATAAGTTAATTAAGTAGTAAAATATCGCTGCAATCAAAAAGTTTTGGGAATAAATTTGAATAAGGAACAAAATAAAAGTTTCCTTCCTAGGCAGGATTCGAACCACGAAAGTCTTAGTTACCAGTCTATTGTGCTCTAGAGTGAACAAGGCTCTGAAATCAGCCACAAGGATCGGTCCGGGGTCTTTTTAGGCACTACTGTACATACCTTTCTACATTAGCCGCTTTTGTGGCGTCCTTGTTGAAGAAGCTGTCGTTATAATATTTACAGTATTTCGAAGGAATCTCTATTACTCGGTAAACACAGAGCCTATTTATTAAATCATAATTGTAATTGGTGTATGCCTGACGAGAGCAGAGTAAGGTTAAAAGAGAAAGTTTGGCCTGTGCTCGGCGTTGCAGAAGTTTGTATTGGACGGACGGAGGCACAAGTTTCTGTGAAGCTTTGCGGACTATTCGTCAGACGACGCGAGCACCACGCAACATTACCTTCTTTGTGAGCGGAATTGCTCACAGGCGAGCTTCCCGGCTGCAATATCATAAATAGCTTGCTCCAATAATCGAGCTATTCCTTACAGAGCCGGAATTACAATACCGGCACTGACGGCCGCCCCATAACTCCACGCAGTTGCGTGTGACATCTTTGTTTCTCAAGAGCCGCACATCCGGATGAAAATTCAGGGACTCGTGCGTGATTCAAAGCATGAAGGTGGAGGTATTTTTTAAATTGCCTTTACAAATGGGTAGAAAAATTCGACAGAACATCTTCCTGAAGTAGCAGACGGAATCAAGGTAAGTAATTAGGCGAAAGAATGTCTCTTTAAGTAGGCAACTTATTGTATAGGCCTATCTTAACTTAATCTATACTTAAATGAATAAGATGCGGTCAGGAGCAGAGGGATGTAAGTGACAATTTCTAAAAAATTGAGTAAGTGCATTCAGGGTAATCTAAAGCATTTAAAATTTCAGTGGCAGAGGGAGATATCTTTTAACCACATCGCACATCAACATTTAAAATTGAAACTTCACGGAATTTACGAAAGCTTAGTAACTTTTAATCACATTTTGTCGAAAGTAATTAAAAGCACTTACACCGCTTTGCTTCTAACCACTTCCTGCAATTTTGAAACAAGTCTAACGTGGCTTATAATGAGTAATATTAAGCAAATTTTCACATAGAAAAGCGTTAATTTACACGATGCAGCCCTACTACTAATTTTATTATTAAATTATTTCATCTAATTGTCCTCTGTTAAACTAAGAATTTTGTTGACGCTCCTAGAGAATATCGATAGCTGCCATAGGCATACATTTTGTATTTCTTTCTACGACGAAATGAAACTAATGCTATGAACAATTATATGATATAAGGAATACTTAGAAAACCGAAAGAATGTGGGAGATAGCCTAAGAGAGCGAAAGTAGCAAATTGAAATATTCCACGAAATATAATTCCTGAAAACATGGCAGATTGCAGAGTATAGAGAGGTTATGTGAAATATTAATCATGACCATAAACAACACGGCTTAGGCCTTAAGGCCTGTTCCGTCTCCATTAATAATTTAAGAAATATTAAAATTTAAATCATATACCGATGACTCTTTTACCTCTTGGTCTTTACTTATATATTATTAGGAAATGCAATTTAGTTCCATTCTGAGAATATGATCATGCCATCTATTTATATATCCATGTATTAGTGTTGTTAGACATATTATACAGGGACATCATTTTATTTTTTTATCTATTTTTTTATTTATTTTTATTGGGTTATTTTACGACGCTTTATCAACATCTAGGTTATTTAGCGTCTGAATGAAATGAAGGTGATAATGCCGGTGAAATGAGTCCGGGGTCCAGCACCGAAAGTTACCCAGCATTTGCTCGTATTGGGTTGAGGGAAAACCCAGGAAAAAACATCAACCAGGTAACTTTCCCCCAACCGGGATTCGAACCCGGGCCACCTGGTTTCGCAGCCAGACGCGCTGACTGTTACTCTACAGGTGGGGACTTTTATTTTTACTTCAGTTTTTATTGTACCTGAGTTTTTTTAATGTAGGCCTACTTCACTCCCACTCCTACTAGTAAACTTTCAATCGTCCTCCACACAGAACCAAGGTCGCGTATGTAGTCAAAGTGCCTTACGGTGATACTAAACAGTACTGAGTTGGTGAGTATAGTACGTTCCATAAATATATTCGCGTTTTTCAGTGAAGACAGATTTTTCAATATTGAATCATATTTTCGTACAGGTACTGCCGTCCGTTTGCCTATGTAGCATTCCGATTTTCCGCACCTACTTCTGCTCGCCCCTCTGTAAAGGCTAATGGCTGGGCTGTCTTAGCTGTTTTCTGAAAACATTAATTTCTGTTAGGAATTGAGCGTCTACGTAGTATTATGCAACTGTTTAAAGTAACCTAAATAAAAGGACCTCCTTCCTTTCTACGACCCTGCGACGTAACTACTTGGATGGAAAGTAGATAGCATATCTAAGTAATTTTATCTTTTCGGATCGGGCAGAAGTGAAGATTGAATTTACATTACGGCAGGAAATCTTTTATAGATTAAGTACAGAATTATTTCCACATGAGTTACTGGTACGAAAGACGAAACTGATAATTGGAATTAGGTACAATAGTCTATAGTGCAATAATATGTACAAAAGAACTGAAGCCTGTATCGAAATGAACGGCCACCATTTTCAAAAATGTGTTTAAATATCCATATTATGATTATTTTATTATTTAACTTCATTCTCTAAATTGTACGCTAATGTGCTGTGGACAGTATAATATACACTGCATAATGAATACGTCCGAATGGATAGCTCAGTTCATGAGTAAAAACACTAAGTGTTAATACAGTACTGTATTTTGATTAAACAAAAACCTAATGAAAATGATCAAACTCAAAATCGCGATAATTCCTAGTTTACTAGTTTACTACTTTTCTTCCCTCCTATACCTATCACTTTGATTTGTTTGTATTTTACGCCAATATCATCGAACTCCAGTCTTGGAAGGGGGTAGCAAAGGTATAGCCAGGTTAATATTAGAAATGCTAGTAAAAATAAAATGATGTCTCTGTATTAATTTACAATTCATTTTGATTTTTCAGATAAGTTGATTAACATGTATACTTATATCAAGTTTCTATAATTATCAATCTTAATGACTTAACAATCAAAATATACAAAAAACAAGTTACATAGTATAACTGTTCTAAATATATATACATAACATTTGTTATGAATTTGTTACAAATACGAACGTTTTCACCCTCTTGTGGCATCATCAGGCGGTACATAACAATATCAATGTTTTAAAATATCAAATGTAATATGTTGCATATGTTGTGAAAAATGTGTGCACAAATGCAATGAAGACTGGATATGATACTTTCAATCATGTTAAAATTTATTGTGTTAATGTATAACAACCATTGCCTTCTAAAATTGTCAATAAAAACATGATGAGTTAAAAAAATTTTAAAATCCTGAATAAAATATGCTGAAGGAAGAATTGGTCAATACGCAAACAATTACAGTAAGTTCGACTCTTCCGTGGATCATCTTCTTGCATTGTAAGTTTAGCCAAACATGCTGCAGTTTGTAAATGTGGAAACGTTTCGATTTTAATATACTGCCAACAGATTCTCCACTAATGTCACTGACTCTCTTGAGCCATATAGCTCACTGATCTTTAAGTTCCGACCGACAACTTTGTAATCAGATTAATTGAATGTTGTTTTGTCGGTAGACGATTTAGAACGACCATTTCGTTTCATGTCGAGCACAATAAACGTTCCTTTAAATTTGTATAATAAACTGCCAACGTATTGGCAGGAATGTCTGGATGAGGACGATGAAAATCGTGTGTAACTTCTGTCTATTGTTGTTTTGTGATTGTCCCCACAGAGCAGTTCAAGCTCCACTCGCAGTTCAAGAGTCAATATCATCTCTTCTACTCCCGATTTAGTCCATAAAAGTTACCCATTAAAATAAATATTATGAACTCTCCTTCAGCTCTCAGTAACTCCAAACAATAAACGAAGTATAGGCCTCGCAAGCACAGAATACCGACGGAAGGAATGCGAATGAAACACTGCGATAAGGAGGAGCGGGCGACAGGAAAGGTCACGAGATAAGTTGAATGATATTCAAGAATACAGTCGGAAGAGAAATGACATCGTTGTGACAGTTACATTACGACTTTGGTTTGTTCCAGTGCATCTGAATACGTGTCTTGTATCGCACGGTATTATTATTTCATTGGTAAACATATGTTGCGCGTTTAATTAGCTTCGAATTTTTCTCTTGCTACATTCTTTATTTCCACAGCGATGTCCTCATTTGTTCATCTTCTTGGAAGAGACAGTACTTCAATCGGCTCGCACCTCTCCCCCCCCCCTCGGTGTGCCTACATACATTCGTCAAAACAGACAGCAACGCCATCATTGCTTTTCGGTAATCGTTTCTTGTGCAAGCTATAAAATACTTACTGTTGCATTATTGTTTACCATGGTCTACTCCACGATTATCACAAAACATTATCGAAAGATAGCAGTCATTTCCAAATAGAACAAAGCATTCCATTTGGCAACTAAACTTTGTGTTATGCAGTATGCTACTTAGATTAATCGATTTTTGGTCGATATTTCTGAAGCACTCAGTATAGTGGAAGCTCTTAAGTTCGACATTCTATAGTTCGACTGCTTACGTAGGAGAATTAGATACGCCCTTATACGGTCACTAAGAAATGGGTTTGCCATTTGAATGGGAATTGGTTCTGTGTCTTGTAGTGATACTTCTGTTAAAGGAAAACAGAATATTTTATTGATTAGGACATCCATATTGATCATTAATTTTAAATTAATGAACTGTTCTTTTTCTATTTGAGAATTGTGACGTTTGAGACGGAACTGTCGAAGCCCACTGTGGTACTAGAAGCGCATACACAAGTCTCGGGGCGGGCAGGAAATGCAAGTACAGTACTGTATTCGTTGATAGATAACCGATAAGAATTTGTATTCATTTCACCTGCCACACCCACTACTCTTATTGGACTGAACTTTCAATTCTGTTTTGTCGAACTTAGGAGAGTCCACTGTCCAGATAATAATAGGGGATTAATATTCCCCAGAAAGAAATAGTAATAATTTCTGGATTACATGACGCTCTGTATAATGCTATTAATGAAGGTGATATATTCGGTCATTTAATTATTATTGCGCTATATTTTGCACAGATTTATTGTGTATCGTGGTGCTGACAGGGAATTATGAATCACATGGAATTCGTAGCGATGCAGTCGAGCACTGTGTCGTTCGTAACAAATGTCACTAGCACTGTCAGATGTAAGATATGGACCAGATATTGGCATATGGAAACCAATAAATCAAATCTTCAGGGAACCCGAAATATTAAGCCTCGGACTCTTAAGAGGTTAGGTACAGCTTACAGGAGTAAAATTCTTGGAAATATTCAACATGTTTTCCCTCCATTACTGTATTTTGTACAATAATGAAAATTGGTATGGTATATACTTGAGTTATTAATCTACAACTACCTAAAATCTTGTTTCTTCAGTTCAACAATTACATATATTACACAAATAAAACCAATAGTCCTAGATGTTGATACAGCGTCGTAAAATAACCCAATAAAATAAAAAAAAACAATAATGTGGGCAACTTAAGCCCCCCTTAGCAGTGCTAGGGTTAAATAAACTTACTTCTGAGCTCTTTCTGTTCATTGAGACTGCCTCAAGCACATACAGTATATATGGAAGCAAAGAATATTTTTGGAAATTCTGTCTTGGGCAGCATTAAGAACAGTTCGATTCCTGATTTCGCTGGAATCTGAGTGGCGTGCTGTTCTGTAGATTAATCAATTCAAGCTATAAACTTTCAGAATCTTCTATCGACTGTAAGCCAAAAGGATTTCAGAAAAATATCGATGCCTTGTCAATTGTCACGGTTTCTCCAAAATTACCAGTGAATTCTGCTGTAGTTCTTGAAGTAGGGTCTTATATTTGATAGGAAGATTTTCTTATCATTCTTCAGGATAGTTTGTAGTCAAAGAAAGTGAAGTTGTCTATGTTCTGCATGATACTGCCACATTTAAAATTTATCCATAAATGGTCTTAGCTAGTCGATCATCTGTCGTGCAATTCTGTAACTCACACTCACAACATGGTAACGACATTTGATATCAATATCACCTTGTTGATATCCCATTTTCACCTTTAGTTGTTCTAAAGCAGATCTAGACAGTAGGTCTATCTCTTTACTAAAACCTTCACTGTGTTTATTTGTAACATAAAATGTCATGCGTAAGAAAGTGTAATAGAACATAATAAAAGCTTTACCCCCATTCTTAATAAAAAAAATCTTTCTCTTTTGCACTCATCGCTAAAGAGAAATGCTCTGGGAATTATATTGTTTTCCACTTAAAACGAGCCGCCACATACTGCAGACGCGAACGAACTTGCGTGTTGCAAGAACGGCATAAAGACACTACAGCAAGTATAGAGTCCGTTTTACCTGCACTGAGTTTGTGTTGAGACTTTGAGAGTACGAGTTGCCCACTCATGACCATATTAGTAATGCAAAAACAAGTCATTGTACAAATTTTTACCATTGGAGCGTAATTACGAGGGCGTCCAGAAAGTAAGTTTGCCTGGTACCGGTTACAGAAAGAAAACAGAATTTCATGGAAAGATTTATTGAAACAGACATAGCAACTTTTGAGTAATTTTTCAACTTATTCTCCACAACAGAGAAGTGCAGACGGTTCCGATCCCAAACAGCAGACTTCTACGACACAGGGGTACAAAAGGTGTTTCCACTGTATGACAAATATCTTAATTCTGGTGGGGAATATGTTGAAAAAAATAGCTCAACAATATTGCTGTATCTGCTTCAATAGGAGGGCGCAAGAGGTCATAGGATAGTGCGTAAGAAAGCACGTTTGCTCCACGTATAGTGACCAACTGTTTCACTTCGCAGTTCGTAGTATCACTTATAAAACTTTGAAAGGAAAATGCTGAAAAATTAACTTAACCTACTAGCCTTGGAGGTGGAGTGTAGCACAACTATAGACGAGGTTTAACAACAGTAGGACAAATCGCCTTATGATATTAGCCGCTATGTAGCTAGTAGTGAGAATGGCGATCCTCATTAATCCTAGTGTTCGAACCCAGGGCTGCATTAATAAAAATCTCACTGTGCTGGAAGATGAGCAGCAATCCTATTAGAAGTCCACGAATGCAAACGGAAATCTGGGATCAATGTTCGAAAATTGAACACTTGGAATTAGTGAAATTCCAGAAGTTGTTTTATGGAAGGCCGTGTAGTTCCGTCGTTTATACAGGGACATCATTTTATTTTTACTAACATTTTTAATATTAACCTGGCTATACTTTTCTATTAACGATTGCAACAGGAAACACCGTTTACTACCCTTTCCACGACGGAGTTCGATGATACTGGCGTAAAATACAAATCACTTTACTAGGTATAGGAGGGAAGAAAAGTAGTTCATCCATTTATGTAAACTAGGAAATATCGCAATTTTGAGTTTGATAATTTTCATTAGGTTTTTGTTTAATCAAAATACAGTACTGTATTAACACTTATTGTTTTACACACGAATTGAGCTATCCATTCGGAAGTATTAATTATGCAGTGTATATTGTACTGTTACAGCACATTAGCGTACTATATAGAGAATGGAGTTAAATTGAAAAATAATTATAATATGGATATTTAAACACATTTTAGAAACGGTTGCCGTTCATTTCGATACAGGCTTCAGTTCTTTTGTCCATATTATCGCACTATAGACTATTGTACCTAATTCCAATTACCAGTTTCGTCCTTCGTACGAGTAACTCATGTTGAAATAATTCTGTACCTACTCTATAAAAGAGTATCTTACGTACTGTAAATTCAATCTGCACTTCTGACCGATCCGAAAACATCAAATCACTCAGAAATGCTATCTACTGTCCGTTCAAGTGGATTTGTCGCAGGATTGTAGAAAGGGGGGGGGAAATCACGTGACAGTTAATTACTTAAGGAGGCCCTTTTATTTAAGTTATTTTAAACACTTGAATAATATTACGTAGACGTCCAATTCCTAACAGAAATTAATGTTTTCAGAAAAGAGCTAAGATAGCACAGCTACTAGACTTTACAAAGGGGCGAACAGAAGCAGGTGGGGGAAACCGGGATGCGACATAGGGAAACGGACGACAGTACCCGTACGAAAATATGATTCAATATTGAAAGCTCTTTCGTCACTGGAAAACGCGAACATATTTCTGAAACGTACTATACTCAGTAACTCAGTACTGCTTACGCGCCCTCGGCTCTGTGTCGTGAACGGTTGGAAGTTTACTAGTAGAAGGGGTGGGAGTGAAGTACATTCCAAAACTCAGGTACAATAAAAATTGAAGTAAAAATAAAATGATGTCCCTGTATATCTTTATTCTAGCATTTTTCTTGGTGCATTAGAAAAATAATGAAAGAAAAAGAAAACAATATGATCAAGACGAGTATGAGAATCGGTAAATTAGTAGACATTTTATGAACTCCTAGAAAATGTTACTTGTTGGTATTAAAGCATTAACACAAACCCCTATAATTATTCCGAAATTATTACCAAGTATTCTCTGAGGAACATTGTGAATCATAGCAATATTGTACTGCAAGATGAACTTCCAGCAAAGTTTACTTGCACAAAATATATTCCTTCTCAACTTTATGGGACTTAAGATAATCAGTGATACATGGAGGTTACACGCTACAGTATGTTTTAATAATAATAATAATAATAATAATAATAATAATATTAATAATAATAATGATAATAAAAATAAAACTGTACATACAAATATGATTAATCTGTCAGTAGTAATGGATCTTTTTATCATGTTACTGTTGTGATTACAAATTTACTGCTTTAGTCTATCATCATAGAATACAACATTTAATTTCAATTCACGGTTTTCTGTCATTACAATAATAAGAAAGGCCTATTATTTTTACATACGAAAATTTGTATGCTATATTCCTCTTGTATTTTTCCATGTCCTCTCTTATCAAGTAAATTCTTTCTGATGACATGATCGTCTAAGAAGGGCCGGTCTGTTGGAAATTCTTATTTTAGTTCTTTTAAGACAAATACAAATATATAAACATTAGGATGACTCTGTGTGAATTCGCTATGAAGTTTAGTTTGTAATGATTCACATGCATTATTGGTCTCTTTAATTTACCACTGCCGAGTGCAGAGGCTCACAAATTTGGGGAAAATAGATTATCTTCAGGTTTGTAGTTGTCCACCGCAAATTGCAATATTCACCAGTCTCTTAATGTTCGGGTTTTATGGGCATGAAATGGAAGAAGAAATAATCAAATGTCTATTCCGCTGAAGAAAAAAAAAAACGAACGAGATATTTGAATTAAGAATTTTTCAAACTCTGTTTCTTCAGCAGTGTAAATTGAACTAGGTCACGGTTGCTGAATTTTCCTATACCATTTTAGCACACATGGAAATTGCAGCCATCTCTTTGCAACAGCGGCCATACGTCCGCTAAGAGTTTGTGTATGGCTTTCTAGAAATTACTATCACAGTTCTTCGTTCGAAAATCAAACTATGTCTAGTAAACAGTTCATCAATTTTAGAAACGAAGTTCGGTAGGTCTTTCTGGTCTTGTTCGGCAACAAATGGAAATACACAGAAGCCCATTTGTTTCAGAATACAGTGTACAAAGTTGATTAAAAATACTGCAATAATGAAAGGTTCTTTCTACTAAAATTGTGCCACTTTTTCAAAAGAAATCATGAATTATGGAACAAGGAAAGACAATATTAGTGCGTTATACGTTCACACACAGATTATGTATGGAAGGGTTCAGGATGTTATATAATTTCGATATACAGTGCCTGGCTACATTAGTAGAATCACCTATAATTTTTCAAATAGCCTACTTCATTTCAATTCTACATTTATTGCAATTTTATATTTGGAAGTACAACTATATTATATATATATATATATAATATAGTTGTACTTCCAAATATATATATATATATATATAATACATTTTCAAAACACACCTCAAACAATATTTACTTTCCATCTTACAAAATGACAGAATACTGTTCATTTAAGTCCATGTGAAGTCTTTAAATTAATGTCCTCAACTCTGCTTGGTACACTCTCAATCGCTTTGGCTGTAATAACTTGTTTAAACGTATCCTTTTTACCAGTCTCTACAAATTCTCGATTGAGTACAAATCCGAAGAATTTCCGGACCAAAGCAAAAGAGCTATATTTTTCTGACAGAATGGTTTTCACTCTTTTAGCAGTGTCACAAGGTACCCCATCATGTGTAACTGTCACTTTGTAATCTTAAAATGTAAGTGTTGTTCAAAATGTGTTCTCAAAATGTAGCGGAGATAATAAAGTTGCATTGTTATATGTAAAATTGCAGTAAATTTGGAATAAAAAATAATAAATTATTTGAAAAATTGTAGGTGATTCTATTAATGTGGTCAGGTAGTCTAATATTAGTTTCACGCGCAGTATTACAAGCAGAGGCGTGCATCGGACGTTTTCGCTCAAGCGCCAAGTAGTTCATAGCATAATCCGATAGGTAGCGCACACGCATGTTCGGGAAAATTGTCACGAGCGATAAATCCTCGAACGGTGTAAGCCGAGCGTTAAACATTCGTTCTTGTTACAGTGATGAACTGTGCAGTAACATCATAGATGTTTATCATTTCAAAACTTTGCAGTGTTTAACTAAACTCTCCATAGTACAACTACAAATTAACTTGCTTTAAAATATAATTTAAATGTTGTAGATAAATGTTCCCCCCTCCCACACACACAGGAGTGATTTTGTTTTTGCCACATCTGTTAGATGTTATTGGATGTAAATGTAATTATTATAAAGAGAGAACACAATCACGATAATGCAAGAACCGTATCAAGTTTTCTAGTAATAATAATAATAATCTCTAATAATTAGTGTATCAATCTTTGCGTCTGTAACAGTTGTGCAGCATGATTATTCGTTTTATTATATTTTCTGTGACATTATCTCTGTACTAATATTGTTATTAATCTACTGCTATATCAATAATATTTTGTAAAACGTTTCTACATTGTCGCAGTATATAGGCGAAACAACATATTATATATGTGGTAAATCAAATATTGAATAATTATTAATTAGCAATAATAACTGTATATCGAAGTTTTTCATACTATTTTATTTATAACTTCATGTTACTGTTTTGGTACGTTCCATTAGACTGTTCCACTAAACGTTTGTCATAAACTAAATAAAGCCTTACTTTTACCGTGTGAGCAAAACATATGTGTATCTTATCTGTCGCCTTCCATACAAGATAAGACATGTCGGTGAGATGACCTTGTACTGTGCTTCTATTTATTACGAGCGTATCAAGACCGATCTTATCTCACTCGAGGGTGCGACATTCGACCGAGTTCAAGCGAGCGATTTAACTCCAATGCAGCGCTCTGATTACAGTGTCCCATTCCTGCTTACGAAGATATTATTTTTCTGGGAGTTGACGTATAGATACCAGAGCCAATCTCTGCGCTTGGCGACGATTTCACCATTGCAATGATGGAGTGGAGTGAGACAAAGGGGCCGCCAGTAGGTAGTGTTCTGAAAACAAACATTGCCTTCCACTGGGACGGACTTACATAAACAATAGCTAACTCACGACCAACGTTTTCAGTTCAGGCAATCCTGCTAGTGCGGGTATGGAGCTGTGACGTACGCCAAGCGCTTAGATTGGTCCCGATATCTCTACCATTGTTGATACACATTTCTAGGAATTTACATGAGACTCCTTTATCTCAGGATTACTACACCTCGCAGAATTTCTAGGAGTTTGCATACAAGTATTATTACTGAGGCTGGGAAAGGGGCCTCACCACTATGAAGTCATGGCAAATTGTTGTGTTTTAAAAACTGGTAATGTAGTTCATTTATAGCTTGATGTTATCTGTCGTGCTTACATGAAGGGTTCAGAACCATAGTGGGCCAAGCGCCATTTATTGAAAACGGAGAAAACAAGGGTTAAAGTTAAGTGAATACAATAGTTTAGTTTTAATGTGTATACTTTATATTATGTGCTATACGTTTCCATTGATTTATGATAACTTCATTTTAACCCTTGTTTTCTACGGATTTAGTGAATGGTGCTTGGCCCACTATGGTTCTTAACCCTTCATATGATGGTTGTAGGCCTACATTTTACTGGATACTCATAGGGAGTGGACATTCCCACTCTGTTGTTAGAGTATATCGAAATTCTTTTTTGCGTAACTATATAATTCTTGTGTTCTTATTATATGAAAATATAAATAATGTGGGAATAACACAAAGCGGCACACATAGATTTCTGAGATGTTACAAGACATTCTTCATATGGTATTCTTTTTAAATGCTAGATTCTGGAATTTTTGTAAAAAAAAATGACATTCACCATTTATTAAGTTAATGCGCTTGTATCTTTATTGCTTACCTAGTGGAAAAGTTTTCATAAGCTCAGAATACTTCTCAGAACTTGCCTTGCCGCGAAGAAAGATAAAAATATATTCTCTCTTAAATTTATTTTAGGATGTTGAGATCGTAAATGTCTCCCGGAATTATACAGAAATAGTTCAAAAGGGGCAGATATTTGTGCAGGTGAGGATTTTAATACCCTAGTTTCAGGGGTGCGAGAACTATTCATAAAAGCGAGCGGTAGGTACATAATAATAAGCCCGAAACCAAACGCAGAGAAGACGGATATTCAACGCTGAGAAGCAAAGCCAGCGCAGTAGCCGAGACGTTTAAAATTAATGTTCCAGATGGCATGTGTTCCACGCATAACTTACCGTGTACAAATAAGCTCCGAGAAACCGTAACACACGGAAAGAAATACTGATACGGACGCCGAGAGTTCTTCTAAAATATTATCATGTTTTATTCTATCTCTGCCTTTGTAATAGTAATAAATTCCTGCTAATAATAATCTTAATCTTATTGTTATGTTACATTTTCACAAATGTAACACTCCTACTATTTCTCAGGTAGCTTTATTTACTATTCTTCTTCCTTTAGAAATTATATTTATCTTCATACTTCATTTTGTACTTGTTAATAAAACACTTGTTTTGACTAGCAAACTAGCTTCTCCCCTGAATCATCTCTAGCAAAGAGTTCAAAATATTTACTAACGATATACAAATTCTTCTTTTTTCTTATTACTAGATA
Organism: Periplaneta americana; assembly: GCF_040183065.1. Taxonomy (NCBI): domain Eukaryota; kingdom Metazoa; phylum Arthropoda; class Insecta; order Blattodea; family Blattidae; genus Periplaneta; species Periplaneta americana. The sequence goes on from NC_091133.1 coordinate 42,193,976, forward strand.
CGCACAACTGAATGAAACATGTCACATTTTTTATATTGTTTCCTGAAATTTAATCTAAGAATGAAATGGAATGAAATTTACGGGTGGGGGCACTATGGACTAGCATTGCGACCTGTTACGATCTACTGGGTATTCATTTCAAAGTGTGTCATGACGTCACTGTTGTGAGTCAGGGATTTGAAGCGAGTTTCAGCTTTTATGTCAGAGAAGTTGCCTATTATTCAAGGCGTTCAATCTGAACTTGAAAACGTGTACGGTATAACTTGAATGTCGTAGCAACAGATGGCGGTCTGTAAAGTCTGTGTGCTACCATAACCTCTTTCGAACTGTGTTTTGCGCGGGCAAGTCGTACGCAGGGTATTTGTTATCATCGATTGCGTACGGCAACATTCCACAACACAAATCAAATGCTCTGTGCCATGTTGACCGTCGAAGTTAATGTCAACAAATACGTAAGTAATAGTCTTAACCCTCTCCCCATATCCCGACAGTAAGAAAAAAAACCCTCACTTGAGTACGTGTTTCCAAACAGTTCACATTCTTGCCACTACTGGCGTTACCGTACGTATCGGTAAGTAATCTTCAGAATGAACGCCGTACTTGCTAGGCAACTTCTCTCGCATTTAGGTAATACGCCTCTGCGGAAGTGTAGGAAGATTGAATTCTCTAGGCTCATCTGATAGCCACATGACGACATACAGCGAGCCATGACACATTTTGAACTGAACACCCAGTATTGCCCTAACCCTCAAGGCCCGGTCAAACAGAACGCGGACTTGGCGGACCGTCCGCCGCGAACTCTGTATTACGTTAGAATGCATCATCCTAGTCAAACAGCGCGCGGCCCAACGCCGCGGTCTGGTGTGGTTCGCGGCGGACTGATGGGAAGTTGCGTTTTTCCACAGAGTTCGCGGCGGACATCTCGTAGAAAATGGCCGATGAAACGGAAAAATTAATTGAATTTGTGCGGGAATATGCTCATTTATATGATACGCGGCATCCAGACTCCACCTCCATCGTCTCCTTTTCTTTTCAACCAACTCATAATGGGACATAATCGTCTGCGAAGCAGTCTTGATAGTGGTACTATACCACATATAATTTTGAATGGGGTTATTGTTAAATACAGTGAAACAGTTAAAAATCTTGGCATTTTTATGGATAGCGATCTAAATTGGAACACTCAAGTAACACACACTTGCAAAAAAATATTTTCTCAACTTCACTCTTTGTTTCATATGAAAGAATTTCTACCACTTAGTCTAAAAAAGAACCTTATTCAGACGCTTGTAATGCCCCATTTTGATTATTGCGATTCCTTACTAACTAATGTAAGTTCACTCTTAGCTGAGAGACTACAACGTGTTCATAATATGTGCATACGATTCATCTGCAATACTCGTAAATTTGGCCATATAACACCTTCCCTCCAGTTACTTTCATGGGTGTGTATGAAGGAACGAAGAACAATACATTCACTGTCTCTTCTATTTAGAATTATGCATACTTCTACTCCGAATTATCTCTTATCGCGCTTTCAATTTCTTACAACTCTTCGAAACCGGCATCAAGCACTTCTTTCTATCCCTCATCATAGAACGTCTCTATACTCATCCTCCTACACTGTAGAAATACCATGTCTCTGAAATTCGTTACCTAATGATGTCAGGGACTGCCGAACTTTATCACAATTCAAAATTAAATTGGAAAATTTTGTCTTGTTTAATGCTTTTTAGGTATTGCTAGAAGTGTTGAGTTGTGTTTTTTACTCTAGATTAAAATCGCAAGTTTCTTGTTTATGCTAGTTCATTAGGATACAATTAGTTATACTTAATCACTCATTTAAAGTTTGTGTGACTGCAACCTGTGTATACTTTTGTGTGACTTTACTTTGTTTATAGTGTTTTTTTTTATTTCTGTTATTGTATTTGTATTTCTGGTGGTGTAGAAGAGAAGGCCTGATGACCCTAACTACACCAGAATAAATAAATAAATAAATGATTAAATGATTAAATGAATAAATCAATACATAAATACATAAATAAAAAATAAATAAATCTAATTATATACATAATCCTTCCAATGAAATTAATTATACTGACCTGGTCGTAGCTACCACACCACCGATTTCATTAGGGTTTTGCTCTATTGTTTCTTCTGCAAAAGATTTGTACGAAAACATACTGCAGCTCATAAATAAACCGCAAGAGGGAAATAACAGTACTTCTCAATAATAATTTTGTCTACGAAATAATACTGTTTCTGAGTCGTGTTTTCTTTTCTATATTCATACTTATTTTTCAGTTGATTAGTAATAAATACAGTTTAAAATACAAACGAAAATATTTTATTTACCTCAAACAGATCGCTAGTCTTTCCTTCGTTCCAATAGGTCTCCTCCAGTTTGTTGTCACTTTCAATATTTTTGGTTCTATAAGGCTATGCAATTCCTCAAACTTTTGTTTAGACATTTGAAAATAGTCGTAAAAACGGTCTTCAAACGAATTCAGTTCATTACACAGTCTGTGAAATTCGCCTAGCTCCTCTCTTTTTTCATTTATTTCATGCACCCACTTCCTTTTTCTTTTCCGCTTCGATGAACGGCTCAAAGCGAACAGAAGAAGCAATTCTTCTTCATCTGAGGAGCTGCTGGACATGTTAATTAATCCAGGAGAAAAAAACGAAAGTAAAAGTACAATTTCAAAGAAATTTAGAAACAATCGAGAAAATGCGATGAGTACTGTAATTGGCAACGATTGTTTTCACACTGGTCGTCCTGCACTGTCCGCGTTCTGTTTGACTTCCTCAGTCCGTGGCGGACTGCGATTCTCCCGTCCGCGTTCTGTTTGACTGGACCTTTAAGCTAGGCGCATTCCCAACCCACACCAGCTGACTATACTAAGGTTTTCTGCGTACCCAGGTTTCTAGCACGTAACCCCTCTCGTCCCTAGGCAAGCCCCCTCCGTGTATCGCCTGCCGGCGATCGGGGAATGCTATGGAATGATGACGAAATTGAGAAATGGTGACGGACTGATGTAGATGTCTAATATGGGGAGAAACGGGAAAACCCCGAGAAAAACCCCAACTGTGACCTTATCGGCCATAAGTGTCACTATCGATTTTTAATAAAAAATTCCAGACCTGACCGGGAATCGAACCCGATCCGCCTGCGTGACTGGTTGGAGGTCTTATCACTCAGTTATCGCAGGGGTAATTTTAATCTATGTAATGATTTATTTCCAGTCGAAATGATGCGTAATGCACATTATTTTTTAACGATTGTCATTGAAATAAATCTGTTTTTAATTTTGAATATTGAATGAATTTGATAAGTTAACATTCCTTCTATAAGAAAGTTTGAACTCGTCGCAAAGGCAGTATGTAGGTTATTTTGTTTCAGTGTAAACATTCTTTGTTGTTTCAGGTAAAGAAATTTGTATCAATTTGATCAATATAATATGAGTTTAATAATTAGAAATTTTGTAATCATTTAATGATTATGACAAAATAATTGATAGGGGATTAAGAGGATGAAGAGATTAAAGAAGCATAGAGACTCGGTTGCCCTGTGTGAATGCCGGAAAAGTCTAAAATAAATGGAAACATGTATTTTTCTAAATAAAGGCTTCATTTGTTTCTACTGACTGCACACTAGTGTGGTAAGTAGTTCTTTTGTTTACGTGCGGTATTGTCAACTTACAAAGGATGTAAACAACAATGGTAAATAGGGATAAAAGGCATGGTCATGGGTGGGGAACTAGTGCTCTCGAAGTGTGAACACAACCTCAGTGCAGGTAGAAAGGACTCTGTACTATTTGCAGTGTGTGTATGCGGTTCTTGCAAGACACAAATTCGCTCGTGTCTGCAGTAAGTGGCGGCTCGTTTTAAGTGAAAAACAATATAATCCCCAGATCATTTCCCTTTAGTGATGAGTTGAAATAGAAAGAGTATTTTTTTTTTATTAAGAAGGGAGATAAAGCTTGTATTAATGTATGTTCTATTACACTTTCTTACGAATGACATTTTATGTTACAGTTACAGTTCTTATGTTACAAATAAACACAGTTTTAGTAAAGAAATACTGGCTAGATCTGCTTTAGAACAGTTAAAGGTATCAAGCAGAACATAGACAACTTCTCTTTCCTTGACTATAAACTATCTTGAAGAGTGATAAGAAAATCTTATTATCACATATAAGACCCTACTTCAAGATCTACAGCAGAATTCACTGGTAAGTTTGGAGAAACAGTGACAATTGAGAAGGAATCGAGATTTCTCTTAAATCCTTTTGGCTTAGAGGCGATAGAAAATCCTTAATATCTATAGTTTGAATTGCTAAATCTACAGAACAGCACGCCACTCAGAGTCGAGCGAAATCAGAAATCGAACTGTTCGTAATGCGCCTAAGTCAGAATTTCCAAATATATACTCTTTGCTTTCATATACTGTATGTGCTTGAGGCAGAGTTTAATACAAGAAGGAAGTGTAAAATCTCTCAATGTAGAGAAAGAGCTCAGAAGTAAGTTTATTTCATTTGCCGTAACATGTAGAAAATACTTCCTTGAATTTTGCTCATTCATGGGCATGATCGTCCAAAAACAAGTTATTATACTTTACCTGCATAACATTATTTGTTACAATAAATGTTTCATTAACGTTCTCGCCTAGTACAGCATCATCAGATAGTATTTAACAATGATATAAATGGACATCATTTTATTTTTACTTCAATTTTTATTGTCTCAGTTTTTTAATGTATTTCACTCCCACACCCTCTACTAATAAACTTCCAACCACCCTCCACACAGAACCGAGGGCGACGTATGCAGTCAAAGTCGCCATACGGTCATAGTAAACAGTATCAAGTTAATGAGTATAGTACGTTCCACAAATATGTTCGCGTTTTCCAGTGACGAAAGAGCTTTCAATATTGAATCATATTTTCGCACAGGTACAGTCGTCCGTTTGCCTACGTCGCATCGCGGTTTCCCCCACCCGCTTCTGCTCGCCCCTCTGTAAAGGCTAGTGGCTGGCTGTCTTAGCTCTTTTCTGAAAATATTAATTGGACGTCTACGTAATATTACAAAACTGTTTAAATTAACTTAAATAATTAACTGTCACGTGATTTCCTTCCTTTCTACGACCCTGCGGGAAGACCATTTGGACGGACAGTAGAGAGCATGTCTGAGTAATTTTATCTTTTCGGGTTGTGCAGAAGTGAAGATTGAATTTACAGTATGTAAGGTACTCTTTTATATAATAAATACAGAATTATTTCAACATGAGTTACTACTACGAAGAACGAAAGTGGTGAGTGGAATTAGGTGCAATGGTGTATAGTGCGATAATCTGCACAAAAAACTGAAGCCTGTACCGAAATGAACGGCCACACATTTTCAAAAATGTGTCTAAATATCCATATTACGATTATTTTTTAATTTAGCTTAATTCTCTAAATTATATATAATGTACTGTAGATTATATAATATACACTGCGTAATGAATACGTTCGAATGGAGAGCTCAGTTCGTGAGTAAAAACACTTACAGTTAATACAGTACTGTATTTTGATTAAACGAAAACCTAATAAAAATTATCAAACTCAAATTCACGATATTTCCTAGTTTACGTAAATGGGTGAACTACTTTTCTTCCCTCCTAAACCTAGTAAAGTTATTTGTTTGTATTTTACGCCAGTATCATCGAACTCCAGTCGTGGAAGGGGGTAACAAATGGTGTTTCCGATTCTCAACCGTTAATCCAAAGGTATAGCCAGGTTAATATTAGAAATGTTAGTAAAAATAAAATGATGTCCCTGTACATGTGTGTTAAAGTATACATGTATTGATATGAAGTAATAAGTTAAAATTTATAATTATACACTAATGTGTATGAAATTTAATGATATCATCAGTAATCATAATTTATCGCAGAAATGCCTGCTTCAATACTAAATAAATCATTTCATTTTGCATTTCAGGCTTACGCCTAATCTCTTAAATTAAAACTCATATTACATCACATTTATGTTATTTTGATATGTAGTATTCGTGACGTGGATACTGCCTTAGATAAAATTGCATGACACTGAAAATTCACAATTCTTACGCTCTTTTAGTGCAATTCGAATCCCACCATCTTGACTTGAACGTGACGTCAGTACTGAGCTCTATAATTTGTCTACATCATGCCTGACTGATAGAGTATATAATAAGCTGTTATTGTTAAAAGGCTGCCGAATGCAGTGAGACATATCATTATTTTACTTTCTGCCAGTTCCTCATTACAGCTTATCACAAAGCACAGAGGAGCTTGTTAAGGGTCATTATGCCGCTAACCCGGGCGCGGACGGTTCAAATGAAAAATCGATACACGAGTCAGCTGGCGCTCAGACACCCACTGTTGGTTGGGCTCGAATCGTCAAAACATCTCTAATAGATTACTAATAGTAGCTTGTAGTAACGAACAACATGAGACAATTTAATTTATTAAAATACTTTGAACCCATTATATGGACTGATTGTAACCATATTTAATGATAACTCGTCTATACATTTTTTCAACAACAACAATAATAATAATAATAATAATAATAATAATAATAACGGTGGTGGTTGTGGCAGTATTGGTACTACTACTACTGTACTAGTAATAGCGTATTGCTGAGGTTTTCCTAAACCAAAAACAAATATGGCACACAAAAAAAGTTCCAATGTTCAGAAATGGCTGGAAAACGCGCTCCAAGCTTACGGTTTGAGACAGAACACGCCCGCAGGTTATGCTCAAATAAACACGGCAGATCAGTTGCGGATAGTAGGAAAGGAGTTGTCTTTGAAGAGGTAATACTTGGAGACTAGCTCCTTTCCTACTGTCCGCCACTGGATCTGCCGTGTTTACATGAGCATAACTTGCAGGCGTGTTCTGTCTCACACTGTAAGTTTGGAGCGCAAGTGATCTGTTTATATTTTTCGGACATATCAGAGCATGAGATTATATTTCGAACGATATTTCTGCCCAAGATTGTTTTATCTTCTTTCTCCGAAGTTCCCTGACTGCTGTGTCTTCCTCTCTAAGTCCACATTTTTGCATACTTCCTTGCACCTCGATCCTCCATCTCTTTGATGGCATAAATGTTCCTCTTCTGCCCTCTCCTATACCTCTCATTCTTAGACTACCCTTAGAAATCTGTTGTCTGACATTATTCTTAGATGCCAATACGATTCCAGTCTGTTTTGTTGTTCATTTATTTCCAAACATTTACTTTTACATCTATAATTTCTATAATTGTAATGTTCTTAACTCTCTCCCTTTTTGATTTCATGGATGAACTCCTCTAGCGGTTTAGGGGAGAGTATTCTCTTTTGACCAACACTAGACATAAATGCATTGCGGGACTCTCTGGTCGTGGATTAGCAACACAAGATAGCGCATGACAAGGGACATATACTGTATCCAGTCCCGTGGACGGACGTTAAATCTCTTCCATTACCCACACCTTGAATCTAACCACGAACTGTGTGGTTAGGCAGAGCGTACACTATCCACATACGGCGGACAATAATAATAATAATAATAATAATAATAATAATAATAATAATAATAATCTTAATATATAAAATTGAATGTGGGTATGTATGTATGTATGTATGTATGTATGTATGTATGTGGGTGTGTATGTTCTCTATACAAATCTACAAGCTTTGACCGATATGTGCCAAAGTTTGCACATTTAACCTTCATAACCAGGAGAAGAACATAGGCTACATTAAAATTGTGCAAATGGAAGTTAAATTAATTAAATATATAAAAATAAAAATAAATAGATCAAATATTCATGTATTATATTAAAATGCAAAATCTTCTGCAGTCAATTGTTCTTTATTATTGTCTGTTGTATTCAACATAGACTTTCACGAGGCCTTGGAAATTTTAACACGAAATTAAATTACATTGTTGTTACACATCATGAAGGCTAAAACTAGATAATTCATGCAATAAGTATCTTTACGCAGTCCAGGACCGTATTATGAATTCCTCGATGCAGTTTTGTAGACAGTGAGCAGACTGTTTATCCAATTGAATTCTATAATTCTTTCAAACTACAAGGATTGCTACCACATAATTTACTTAATATTGAATAGCCATAGTAGACCTACTATTGCGAAATATGGACTCACCAAAATTATGCACTAACAAGAATTTGTGTCAAAAACTCATGCGAAGCGCAATATGAGTGGCAATATTAACTGGAGAAACGAAAGAAGATAATGTTTTTATCCCACGTATTGCTATTATAGCCATTCGATTTTAAGCAATTATTATAAGTTATAGTAATAAGAGACTACAGTGATTAATGTGTGAAACAAGATCAACATATATAAAAGTCATACTTAATACTCTTTCGAGTGCTCCTTATATGTATTATTATAAGTTATAGTAATATTTGTGATAATATTACAATATATTAATATATTGCAATAATAATATAGAGCCTATTTTACTGTTACTGTTAACCCGTCTCTTATTAATAAGTTATGGTCACTAATGACTTGGCCGTTTATAGAAAAATATGATTTTCTGTTGTGGTAGTGTTCTACATTGCCTTCTCCAGGAGAGTGAATTCTGATGAGTATAGTCTCCGTTACTGCAAAACACCCTGAAATCCATGTTATTGATAGAATCCATCCGTTACAAATTGTAGTTTGGCCTTGAAGGAAATTAAATATATTGTGGGCAGAAAGGCTTAATAATGCATAATGCCGTGGTACGATAAATATTATCATCAATCACAATGTTAAATATCTTAAATATCCCTGTAGCATAAGGTCTTAATGTTGTTAAAACTCTATTCATAGGTGAGATGGAATTATTTCGATTAGTCAGTTTTTTTGGATATTAGTGGCACTTTCTTTAATATTCGTCACTAGAGAGGAGAAAACATAAGTAAATATGATTCGTTTTGGTTTTATATAATTCCCTTGCCGATGTCTCCGATAAGTCTAACAAACAGTTTATTTAGAAACAGACCAAAATTTAAAACCCGGGCAACGCCGGGTAGTTTAAACTAGTAATAATAATAATAATAATAATAATAATAATAATAATAATACTAATACTAATACTAATACTAATACTAATAATAATAATAATAATAATAATACTAATAATAATATATTAGGCCTATTATTATTATTATTATTATTATTATTATTATTATTATTATTATTATTATTATTATTATTAAACCTCAAAATGTTGGGAGGCCGGAGAGAAAAAGACCTTTGGGGAGGCCGAGACTCATATGGGAAGTAATATTAAAATGGATTTGAGGGAGGTAGGATATGATGGTAAAGACTGGATTAATCTTGCTCAGGATAGGGACCAATGGCGGGCTTATGTGAGGGCGGCAGTGAACCTCCGGGTTTCTTAATAGCCAGTAAGTAAGTAAGTAATAATAATAATGATAATAATAATAATAATAATAATAATAATAATAATAATAATAATAATAATAATAATAAAAGCAAATCCATGGCGCTACAGCCCTGAAGGGCCAAGACCGACCAGCCGGCTGCTGGTCTCACATCCACATGCTGAAGCAGAGGCGGATGATCAGAATGGAGGTATCGTGTGGTTAGCACGATGATCGCCCAGCCGTTATAGCTGGTTTGCGAAACGGGATTTTCGCTCCCTAAGTGTATCACGATTCTGGGTGGGCACCGATCTCATACACTGGTCGAAACGTCATGAGGAAAGTTTCTTCACTCACGAGGATTCGAACCAGCTTGCATTCCGTAACGCGGATCCTAGGCAGGATGCCTTAGACCGCGACGCCGCGGCGCGGGAATAATAATAATAATAATAATAATAATAATAAAAGCAAATCCATGGCGCTACAGCCCTGAAGGGCCAAGACCGACCAGCCGGCTGCTGGTCTCACATCCACATGCTGAAGCAGAGGCGGATGATCAGAATGGAGGTATCGTGTGGTTAGCACGATGATCGCCCAGCCGTTATAGCTGGTTTGCGAAACGGGATTTTCGCTCCCTAAGTGTATCACGATTCTGGGTGGGCACCGATCTCATACACTGGTCGAAACGTCATGAGGAAAGTTTCTTCACTCACGAGGATTCGAACCAGCTTGCATTCCGTAACGCGGATCCTAGGCAGGATGCCTTAGACCGCGACGCCGCGGCGCGGGAATAATAATAATAATAATAATAATAATAATAATAATAATAATGAAAAATACCTTTGGGGAGGTCGAGACGTAGATGAGAGGATAATATTAAAATAGATTTGAGGGAGATGTGATATGATGGTAGAGACTGGATTAATCTTTCTCAGGATAGGGACCGATGGCGGGCTTATGTGAGGACGGCAATGAATCTCCGGGTCCCTTAAGACGTAAATGTCAGTAGCAATAATAATAATAATAATAATAATAATAATAGTAATAATAGTAATAAATATTTCTACTAAATAGAGAAAATAAATACATGATATAGTAGACCTATTACTTATTAGTAGAAGCTAGTTAATCAGAACTAAAAGGGACTGGAGGTAGTTTGGATTGTCATTTCGTTCGGATTATGAAATATATGGAAATATACAACCTAAAATACTTCTGATTGATGTTCTGTCTGACATGTACACATACGGAATTAAAATTTTGAGCGAGTCTTGATGGGAGTCCACCTGTATGTAGGCAACAGTTTCGTACGGCTGTCCACAAGTAGCATATAATTATATAGAGGCTCTTTAATTACTGCACATGAGCAGTGTGTTGTAAGCGAAACTTGTACAATAATGGAGCTCCAAATTTTATTTCCGTATATATAGGCCTACATCTATTAACGAGCAGTACACCTCACTTGATGATGTGTCAGAGTATGAAAAGTTGTTTACATACATCTGAAGTCTGATTAGTGTAGTACTGTATAGTTAGCGATGTATACAATGAATTGGCCACTCTACCATATTTTACTGGTTTAGTTGTCTCATGAGTGGTGCCATTTGTGAGCATAGGTAGGAAGTTCGTACCAAAACAGATTTAAGTTGAGTACAGCGAGGAGTATAGATGTCACATGCGCCTCTCCCTTCTCCCTCTCGCTACAGAGATGCACAGTATGTTCATATAAATAACGCATAGTGTCATTCTATGGAACTATGTAAGAGTTTGGAGAATATTGTTGACTAATAGGCCTATTAATATTTTACGTTCTGAACAAAGGGAACTATTTTGTTATTATTGCATTACTTACGTAATGTTAATGTTATGCATGATTCTAAAAAAAAGTAAACTCATCCGTAGAGATGGAGGAAATAATTTAAATAACGTTATATTGATATTGCAATATATTGCAAACCTAATTTCGATAAACGATATATATTGCAGAAAATATATCGATATATCGAAACGGTTATCGATATATCGCTATTCCGTAAGCAAATTAATAGATACTAATGCAATTACTTTGCAGGGTACATTTATTACAATAAACTTACTTAACTTTTAATAGCTTATTCCTTATTAGCATTGAAATTAACATAACAGTCAAAAGATTAAACGTAAAATTGCAACGATAAACAATACATTTTCAATACCATAATTAATATGTAGTTCCTAACCTAAATCAAAATTATGGTGGAGGTAAGATGAGCTTAAGTGATACAATGGGAAAGTGTAAAGTGAACTCTATATGGGTCAGTATTTGACATTGAAACATTCATTCATTCATAGTGTTCTGCCCAAGGGCAGATCTTTCTCTGTAAACCCAGAATTCTGCAATCTTTCCTACTTTCTGCCTTCCTCTTTGTATTCGCATATGATCCATATATCTTAATATTGTGTATCATCTGATATTTTCTTCTGCCCCAAACTATTCTCCCATTCACCATTCTTTCTAGTACATCCTTCAGCAGGCAGTTTCTTCTCTGCCAGTGACTCAGCCAAAAATGTAAGTAAACAGTACTTAGAATGTTACAAATTTTAACAAACTTCACAATTGATTTGATACAATCCTTCTATAGTAAGTTCCCATTTATAATTATTGTTACATTGCAACATTCCAAATATCAATGGTGGTGATGATGATGATGATGATGATGATGATGATTATGATGATAATGATAATGATAGGGATAGTATTTTATGTACTAAAATAATAGAAAACAATGTCAGTACTGGGTTGTCCATAGAAATCCTAGCCGTAAACAAATCTCAAACTAGTATTAAAAATATTATAGCCTATCCTTGTTTCTCTTCCCATTTCAAAACATAGAAATTAAATTTTTGAAGTCAGACGGTTCCTTTTCAGAGTGACAGTTGCTCCTGCCTTCAAGATCTAAAATAGTAGTAAGTTAGGTAAACCTCTCGTCTCAGTCTCACGTTCGCATACTTCGCATTTTGAATATGGTACTGCATATTAAACATTTTTTAATTCGGATTCCAGACGAGCCAGTCAGAGAAAATCATTGATTGGAGGGGATATTTCAAGGTTGCACAATTATATAACTGCCCACTTTCATTAACGTCATCTGTCAGGGAATTATCGGAGTTACCTAGTGTGTGTTTTGTTGTTCATAATAATTCCACAAAAACAAATACAAAAACCGTATAAATTTATGAGAAAACCGATATATTATACGATATATTGAATCAAAATTTCGATATCGATATATTGAAACGAAAATATCGGTATTTCTAAAAACCGATATATCGTTCCTATCTCTACTCATCTGATATTAAATAATTATTCAAACAGGAGTGTAACATGTTTTTTTTCCGGATTATTCGTTAAATGTTGACGTCTCGTGCTGCTATGCATTCGGTTGCGTTACAAGTCCAAGTTCAACATTGGAATTACGATACGAACTTCCTAGCTGTCGTTATAATAGGAATGAAAATTTCTTTTGAAAACAATTATGTGCCACATACGAGATACACTATCAGGTTCACAAAGTAGTTGTTCACCTGGTGACAGTAAGGTATAGATTTGCTCCAGTAACGTCTTGTGATGTTGAAGGAATATTTCCAGACTACAATGATAATGTTTTCTTTTTCTGAACATAAAATGAGTATTTCTTTGATAAAAGGAAAATGTTCAATGCTATTTGTTATAATGAGGCTAGAATCATAATTTTATACTATGTTTTATTTTTATATTTATGGATAAATTAATTTAGTTTGGGTGTTACGAAGTTTATAATTACAAATTAGTTTTTTTTTTTATTATTCGTTTATTATTTTCTTGTCCTAAGGCTGTGGACGATTGGAGCACATGTTTGGTTACCATCCGACTGTACATGTTTGTCGTTCTGGTTCACTGACATTTGAGAGATGCGCTATTACTCTTCATTCGGAAGAGATATAGTCCAAGCTCACATAACTTAACAGTTTTGGTACCAACTTCCTAGACCTGTCTTCAGACAGTTGACTAAACAACTGAACGAACTACATAAAAACATTCTACACTATTATAAAGTCGTTGTAGATATCAGTGTGTTAAGTACAATAATCAGTTTAATTATACAGAAGAATTGGAACAAAACAAATGATAATACTATTTCTCTAAGTGTGCCGGCTCGATTAGTTCTTGTTCTGTGCTTTCCGGTATTGTATGTACGTACGTATGATTGTGCGGTCGGATTATTGCTGTTCTGATTATCGAGTTTCTACTTTATTGTAATATTCTTAGCTGTAACCCAAAGAATTTTATTTATTCTCGAATACTCCACATTTTTCAGCTTATAATTGTTTAGAAATTATTCGTGATAAATAATAATGACGTAAAATAATAATATAATTCGGCCCGTAATTAAATTTTGTCAGCGTACAGAAGATTTATGTTTGGAAATATATGAGACAGAATGAGTTTTCTCAATTTAGGTCGTTAGCGCTGTGTTGTATTCTTGGTAACACTAGGTTCTACAAATGTTGTCGTTTAAATTAAGTTACATTTTTATTCGGTTTATACCATTCTCAGAATAATACATTGAGAGTACACATTGCATTCTTTTATATACCGTTATCATTTGACACGGCTATCCTTACAGTAAGAGTTTTATGCATTGTGAAGTATAATTCATTTTTACCAACTATAACAGTGATTAAATTGAAAGTCTTGAACCATAATTCTCGTAATTTTAAGTTCTAGTTTTCAAAATTCGTATTCCTTTTGAGATGTAATGGAATGGAATTCAACTGAGGGGGGGCACGGACGGCCCAGCACTGCGACCCATTGAAATCTATTGCGCTAACCCTCGATATGGAATGAGTTGCATGCCACAGATCCCCTACGCGCACAGCCCTAACCACATGACTCCCTTAACGACCGGTACCTACAGCCGACAGAATCCACATACCATTCTTGCTTCGGAAAATTCCCCCAAGTCGGTCCGAGGCGAAACTCTTCCCCCGAGTAGGTCCGCCTCGGGTGCCATTGCAGAAACCATCCAACATCGCTGAACTACATTCTACGGAGGCCGGTCGAGAGAGTCTGCAGCTTCGGGAGGCCGCCGGTGGAGTGATCTGAAAAACCATAAACGGGATGATAAGGAAAGGATGATGGGGGGAGGAAAGGAAATGGCGAAGATGATAAAGTTACCTGATACTTATCCATAGGAGTGAGGGGAAAAACCCCGAGAAAACCCAGGCAACTCGTCCTGGCCGGGAATCGAACCCGGGACCGCTGGGTTCGGAGTTAGACTCGCTAACCCCTCTGCCACAACAGTGGAATTCCTTTTGAGATAGTTTGCATTTAAATCTATTCCAATAGCAGCTATCTAGATGAAGCTGCAAGATTACACGCCTTCCGTAAAAGAAGATCTCTTTTCTTTTTCTGCATTCGTTCTCTTTTCCTGGAGGGTTAATCCTCTTAGCTGCCTTGAAGATTACATCCTTCACCACGCACATCAGCTTGTCTTCAAGACAGATTTCAACAGAACGAGAGATTTACTAGTTACGTCATATGCAGAAGTTTCAACTCTATATTTTCGCATAACTAACAAATTAAACATCAATTAACGGTAATGTATAACATATGAAAACAAAAGAGTCCAGTCATTTTCGGCTTCAATTTCGGTACATAAAGCTACAAGAAGAATTTTAATGCAATAAAAGTTATTCAGAGAAATATAATCTGAATTTAAATAGTCATTAGACCGAATAGGACATTCTTGGAGTACTGTTTTTATTTTCGTTAATCTGCATTCCCATGTACGTAGGTCCATTTAAGTTAGAATACTAAATTCACCCTTCACTATGGAACGTACCGCACTGAAGGCCCATCATGGTCTTCCTTAACGCATTGCTCACAACATTGTCTTCTCCTAGGTTGACTTTCTCCCAAACGTAGTATTACCGTTGTGCTTTGCCAGAATAACATAATATAGACAATACATACATAATACAGTTTTGGACACAGATATGATTATTCTGTGAATTAAATACAAACTAATCTTCTAACAAATCTTTTGGGAATAAAAATATATTTTCTTCGGAAGTTCTGGAATAATAACATTCGGGAGAAACATTCGGAATATCGGATACGGAAATTTTATTTTCTGGAGGAAAGGGCGTTCGAGAAAATGTATTCGGGAAATTGAACTGGAATCAATATACTGCGAATTTTATTAGTAACAACAATGTAATTTATTCGTCACAACAATAATTCCTTTCTACAATTCACCTTAAACGCTCTCGTCAACAATTGGATCTTCACTCAACACAGTATTCGTTATAGCACTCCACCGACGACAATGACAATTTACTTGGACTATTACGCACAACAATGAACTGTTAATCTTAACTAATATTTACAAAGCACTATTTACAAATCAGAACTACCAGTTCTCAGTTCACAGTTCTTCTATCTCAGTCACTCGAGTTCACGGTATCTCGAACCACAGACCTTCAGAGACAGTTCACTGTACTCGAACTCGGGTCCCTCCAACTGCAGTCCACTGCACTCGAACTCAGGTCCCTCCAGCTGCGGTCCACTGCACTCGAACTCAGGCCTTCGGATGCTGACGCAGATGCGGACGCACACACGAGTCGAACTCCGGCACACAAGTCTGGCTTGCTTGCTCTGGCTTACTCACTGACTGAATAACTGAAAACTCTAAAACTGCTGTCGTTCCTTCGCGACTGTAATTTATAACCACAGCGACGTAGCCTCGAAAATTCGCGAGTCTTCCATTTCGACGGATTTCTGGAATAGTCGGGAAGGTCGTTCCACATTCACTGCGTTAAGTAGCAGCTGCGCGCGCAAACTCGTCGCGTTGACGTAATACACCCTCTCTCTTCTCTCCACCGCGCGACGTCACTCAATGTTCCGTGGAGCCTGTGCGATCTGCTTTCTTGCGGGACGCTGGTCGTGAGTTCGATTCTCACGTCGCTGTCACAATACAGTGAAACTTCCCAATAATGGACACCGCCGGGAAAAAAATTAAATGTCCGTTAAGGAGAAGTGTCCGCTATTTAGAAAATCGTTCGTATGTATACAGTACATCAAAATACAAATAGGGCTATCAGTAAGTTACTTTTCCAGTCAGATGCAATTTCTGGATGAACAGAAGCAGATTCATCACATACACTTTTGTAGGAAATATTGTGTCGTGACCGAAACTTGTTTAGTCAACCACCCGAAGCTTTAAAATTAGAATAACCCAACTATTTTGCAATTTCTAAGGCTTTCTCTCTAATCAGATAAAGGCATATTATTTGCTCTAGCACGCAGAACCATTCATATGTTAAATTGTCAATGACAGCCCTTCAGTTTTAGGAAAAGCTCTTTTTGTGTTCTCATTTGCATTCTCAGTGTATTATTTAAAAATAACATCCTTGTTTATAAAAATTTCACTAACCTGAGTTTTTCCCACATTAAACTTTGTGGCCAGCTCTTCTCCTTCTCTTTTAGTGGCAAACGTTTACGTTTTTGTGACATTTTTAATGTGTTTGTACTTCCGAACACTCAACTTGGCAAACTAAGAAAGTACGGATTGCTCACGTACAGTATCACAGCTAACAACTTTGCTGCTTCGTTCAAATGCACGATAATGACTGTTGCAAAGAATTCCGTTTAATTTACAACCGTCTTCTTCTTTTTTTTTCTTTCACTCTGTCCGTTATTTGGAAGTTTTAATTGTTGTTGGGAGATACATTTCAGTGTCCGCGTCCGTTATTGAGAATGTCCGCTATTTGGAAGAATTTTATCATAAGGGCCAATGTTATTTTGCAGGGGAATTTTAAAATGTCCGCTATTGAGAGGAGTCCGCTATTGGGAAGTGTCCGTTAAGGGAAGTTTCACTGTAATGTGTACAATCTCGCCCGTGGACAAGTTGTTAGTCACTCTTGTTTCCGCAGTGGCAAGCCGGATTCGTTCTCTATCTGGATAAAGATGGAATTTATGATGTACCAAAGGGACAAGGGGATCCAGTTATTTTATTTCCCAGCACCATTATCATTATTCCACAAACTACTCGCAGTCACCTTTCACTCTGTGAAGTCCAGAATCAGACTTTAGAATAAATAAAAGTTAGCTAATTATTATGAATAATTTGTAGATATTGTGTTTAATTATCATAACTATGTAATTTTTACAAAAGTATTATTAAAATTTGGTCATCAAATTAAAAAAAAAACAGTGATTGCGATTTATATGAAAACTGATCTCCACGATTTTTATATTCTCAAATTAAAGGATTAGGCACTTGATTATACAACTTTTAATACCGTATCACTTAGGAATGCAATATAATGGTGATTACTTTCACGTGTTCAAATGAACACATGAACGTAATCAATCACCATATATTGTATTCCTAAATGATTATATTATAGTAAGGTAGGCGCTCAGCGCACAAATGGCTCAACCCACAAAATTATATGTCCACTTCACCTCTTTGTAACTGTGCGCGAAATGCAGTATACAAACGAAAATTGTGCTGATATCTCATGGAAAAAATGAGAATGATGATTAGGCCGATTTACATTTTGAAAAGAACAATATCAGGAGCTCTTTAAAGCAATAAAGTGGATACGAAAATTTTGTGGGTTGTGTCATTTGTGCGCTGAGCGCCTCTGTAATAAAAAAATTGACTCAGAATAGTAGTTACTACGTCCTGAATTATAAATAAAATGACAAACTTTATTAATCTAAATTTTAAAAGTTACTTCTTTCTTTCTTTATCCGTTTTACTTATGCTGCAGTACTGACTTACAGAGCACTGCGTTGTAGGGGAAGGAGGGTATTTCTTCTGAATCAACACGGGACATCTACATATTGCTGGCATCCCAGAATGTGTAATATGGGCAGAACGAAAGACCACCGCAGAGACATCCCAGGACATTTGCAAGGTAATGGACAATGGACAACAAAGCAGTTCAGTATACAGAAGTAAATTGTCTACGTCGGGAATCGAACCACGGACCGCTTGGAAGTGGAGCCACCGCTTCGCAGAAATTTTAAAAACTAAATCCGTGGCACGACAACTCGTGAAGGATCAATGGCGACCAGCCGGCTGCTGTCCTCACATCAACATGCTTCAGAGGATTTCCTCTATAAATGGGGTATGAACCCATTAGCTTACTTAGCTTACTTTTCTAATATAATGTATAGTTTATTATACATTTTGGTGTATGGTGCACAAGAATTTTTTATATTTTAGGCAACAGTTTAATTCTGTTAAATGTAATAAACGTAATTTTATATTACTTTATTTATCCTATCACGATAACCCTTTATTCAGGCACTTTATTTTTGTTACTTTAAGAGAATGTTTTCTTTATAGATCCTACATTTATATTTATAGTGAATTATCTTATTAATTGCTGGTAATTCGATTTTTTATTAATATAAGATATTATATATATATAAATTAATTATTTAAATAAAATAACCTAATATACTAAAGAATAGGGTTATTTATATTATAATAATTAATTTATATACAATACAGATTATCTATGAATATACAGCATTATTGTTGAAAGATAGAGGTGTATATATATATATATGATTTATATTAATATAAATCTAAATTATTAGTATATATATTACTTATATAAATATATATACTTGTTAAATTTATTTATCAATAATTGATTATTTAAAATAGGACCTTATATATATATATATATATACTTTGAATGATCAACAATAAAAACGAAGTTATCGTGTGATTAGTACGATGATCCTCCTAGCCGTTATAGCTGGTTTACTTAGCCGGATTTCACTACCTATTGTAGCTTCCCAAATTAATCACATTCTCGGTGGGCACCGGACCCGTACACTGGTTGAAATGCCATGAGAAAATTCCTTTTCAATGAGGACTCGAACCAATCCCCACTCCGTAATGAGAAGCCAAGGCATGGAGTCTTAGTCCACGACGCTACGGCTACCGTACTTTAGGATTAGCCTACATAGCCTAAATATGTTTTTTGGAAACAAATACAATTCAACAGTATGGAATACAGAGTGCTCAAGGTTAAAATAAGTAGGCCTATAATGTGGTAATCTTGTTTGCTGTATTAATATATAATGGTGGTTACAATTATTTCCCATAGTTCACAGAAATACATTGTTTAAAGTTCGGTTATGGGTGAAGATTGTTGTGGTGTAATGGAATGAAGGAATAATGTTTGATTCACAGTAATCCTTATGATGTAGCCACACAGCCGAACTTCGTATGTCTGTTCTATGACCTAAACTTTGAGAATTATGGAAGTTAGAGTAGATACTTCTGGAAAATCGCCGAATCCGTACGTATGACTGCAAAAGCAGAGATGTTATGCTGTACTCCTTGAAATGATAAAGTCAGCAAGAGAGTCTGAATTTCCAATTCTCTTGGCGGTTTCAAGTTCGAATAGCGAGCGATCCCTCTTTGTGTCCACCGCTTTTGGGTCCGGCTTTCTCAGAAACTTTGATGTCTGAGATCCACTCGTGTAGGAGTGGAATATGACGACACAGCGAGAATCCTATTCTGATCGAAGGTGTGGATAGTCTATGTGTAGCTGAGATTATAAGAGCATAGACTACAGTTTGAGTGGAATACAGAAATCATAATTTGATCTTGTAATATTAAATTATTTAATTTAAGTCTTTTGAATAACATTCCAAGAAAATGGACTTAAACTCCAATATCATTCGGTGCATGTTCATGGAGCTGATTTATTGGGAAACATGTAAAATATATTATATATAGGCCTATTACTTTTTTCACTGCAAAGTAGGCTACATTTTACATTACGATCACATTGGTTATCCGTTACTGAATGTCCACATTTTAAACAGATCTTACGATTACACCAATCTACGAGAGTTAGTTTCGTATGTTTAAAGGTACATTTAAGCACTAAAAAGAGTATAAATAAATTTTAATATATTCAGAAAGAGTAAAAAAATAAGAAGCAAAAATCATTGTGAAAATGTGGAGAATAGGACCTAAATCCTAGATTACATCGTTATCCGTTCGGCTGTCCTGATTTCTGAAAAATGGCCTGCAAGGTGTGTGAAGTTAAACCTGACAACGCGGTTATATAAATGTATTATTTCGTATTTGAAAAGGAACTTCTACGTCAGTAACCCAAGTATTTTGGAATCATTATTCAAAAATAGCAATTTCATAAAATTATCGTATCCGTTTTCCTTCATTGATCTCCTATTCTATTATCATATTCGTGTAAGTTGCTTTGAAAATAATGGCTAAGAAGGATCGACACATCAGATTTTCTCCGAATACTTCGATTTCCACTTACATTCTTACTTTACTTTATTATCGTCTTTCGCCCTATTTTCTTTCTGAACTGTCATTTAGTATATTAAGTCAGGGACGTACGGACGAGAAGTTCTTCGGGTAAAACCCCTTCAGAGATTGAAAAAAAAGAAGAAAAAGTGAAATGAATAAAGAAAAATGAAAGAATGATATTTAGTTCAGTCTTCATTATCACAGGCAATAGTTAAATATATATATATGCGATATGACAGTATTGTTGTATTATTTAAATAATAATCAGTTAATAAGTCATTATTTAAATATGATATATTTCATTAGCATTAAATATTATTTTATGTGGCATATTTAAAAGAAAAGCCATCATAAACATATAACATTAATTCTATTACTGTTCTCCTCGAAAAGTCCTGTAATAATACAACAAACGGATGAAATTAGAAATAATTGTCATAGTAAGGAGGTTAAGATCTTGGTTAGGGTTCGAGAGCCTAATTAGATCCATCATTTTGTGACAAGCAAAAAAATCTGATCGAAACCCATACCGTAAAGGAATTATACGTACACCACAATTTTAAATAACTACTATCAATATTCTCCAATAGTTACGTTTTCTTAAATGACCATAGGGCAGATTTCTTTAAATACACTTATTTCCTTTTTCCTTGCTGTTCTTTTTCACTGTAGCTTCATTATATAGTTCTCATGTTATAAGCAGGAACCCACACAGAAAGAAATGAAGATACAAAATTCTATGATATTAATTCAAACGACAAGAGAGAAAAAAGAGAAACAATAGTCCACAAGTTTCAGTAGTAGATTCAGAGTTAAATGGTACACTGTAAAATGCCCACTGTGCTAAAAAGTCCTCGATACATAAATGTCCATTACAATAAAACTTCCAGATCCAAAAATTTTATTGCAAAAATGTCCATGTTACAAATACATCCTTTAATCTGTATCAAAAACATTATTAGTCTTCTTTCGTATCAGAAAATTTCTTATTAACATTCAATTTTAAGTTATAGGAAATAGCACGGAGTTGTTATCTAAAGCCTTATTTTTTCTGAACCGACAATGCGGCGTGTGAGGTGCGAGGCCCGCCTAGCACAAATCCGGACTACACGAGAGATAGTGAGTGGTTTCTATAACTGCATACTCGAGGCCTGCGCTCCTCGCAGCCATAGAAACCACTGACTATGTTTCGTGTAGTCCGGATTTGTGTGAGGCAGGCCCCGCAACTCGCACGCGTCGGTTCAGAAAAACCAAGGCTTAATGTTATTGCTGTCTTTATATTCTTCATATCTCAGCACTACTCCCACAATCCTGCGTTGATTTGTGATGTATCTCTTATTTATCGGTTCTCTAATATTGATGTGGCCTCCCTGAATTTGTGTAATTGAATTCTCTGTAGAATGTTGATCATCTCTAATGTGCTTTAAATATATCCAAATGCTGACGTGATGTGCCGACTCAATCTTCTGAAATTTTTTTAATGAAAATCCTCACTCACATTATTATTTCGGTGGTGTTCATGTATGGTTGAATGACCATCCTCTACCAATGCGACTGCTCTAGCGGCGTTCATTGGGTTTAACGACATCTTAACTCTCTTAAATATTGTTTAAAACCTAGTTCATTATCACAGAATTCCATTATAAGCATAAAAAAGGATACAATAATGTTATAACTTTATTTTGGCTGCTTGTATTTAGGGTTGCAAACTTTAATGGCACAGCAATAAATATAGCTTAAGGGACAAGAAGTGGCAAAGAGGGTGGCACATACCACCCAATGGGTATACTTTCCTTCTCAAAAAAAGAATTAATACTAGCCTAACACAAACAGGTCCATAGAAGCACACAGTAATGTTATAATTTATATTATGGTTTGATATTTCAAATTTATTCAAGTGTTGATTCTTTTTTTTTTTTTTTTTTTTTTTTTTTTTGCTCGGCAGTGTATTTTAATACACATATAATAAATACTGTAAGTACAGTAAAATATTTGAATTATAAAATTACAAATATTTCCTTCAGTATACAGCGCAAAAAAATGAAAATTAATTTAGCGTGGCTGCGTATAAAATTATTTCTTATTTGTCTTTGGAATAATGATTCAAAGAAATACTATAAATAGTTATCTTTGTCAGTGGAACTCGGTTGTTATGAAATTTTCAAAATGTATAATGCGACAGTATGTAAGCTTCATGATAATCCAGCTCAGCGGTCATCAGCACAGTGGACCTCGGGCTAGTGTCCCTTAACCGCGGATAAGACATTGCACTGGCTGCTGGCGGGTATGCTTCCACGACGATGCAGATTGCGATACACATCTTACCGTTACCCCTTTCAGCGAGTACTGGCGACCACTGCTCTAGCTTATGGAATTTTCATACGTATAAATTAATTAATTGATTTCATTAATTAATTAATTAATTAATTAATCAATTAATTAAAATAAATAAATAAATAATACTTTCATCCATGTGTTTGAATTATCAGCTTTGTTATCAAATAATCATTGCAGAAAGAGAAACTGTAAGTCATTTGCGCTTAACTGAAGGATTAGATAGTTCTTGTGTTCATATAGAGTAAGACTACCCATTAAGTAATCCCATGGCGAATCGTCGACCTCATCTCGTCATATTATTACGAATTCCATCGACGCTAAAATCTAGTAGTTGATACAGCATCGTTAAATAATCTACTAAATAAAACACACGACATATAGAAGACATGGTTACACGTGAACTACCAATAGGATGGAGATGCATTTCTACTTCACTGTTTAAAATTGAATACACATGCCTCGATTGGTGTTAAAATATTTAATATTTTTTTTAACACTTTACAAAGTTTTCCTCACTTGTAATATATATTTCGTTTATCTAAACTTATAACAGACTTTAAACCCTTGTTGCGCAATACAAACTGCTAGCAACTTCCTTTGAAGTAATAAGGACTAGTAATAGATTTTTACTTCTCTGAGAAGTGCCTCTAGCGTTGAAGAACTTCAACATTTCACTTGAAGTTGGAAAGAAACGAGAAGCTTAACCCTGCCCTTCAGTGCTGTTCACAATGTCTGAAAAGTGCTGCAGCAGTGGACACGAATTTAATGTGATGCTATTTGCTTCGACAGGATTCCTCAGAGAGTTTTAAACCAATAATGTTAATCTGTATTTGAAAAGGGGAGACTCTCGTCCCCATTGATGCAGACAGATTCTCTTGCTCTGTTTATCTATGGATCAGCGTTATAAATCGATACATTTTAAGGAACGGAACTTTAATAGTATGAGCTCCATACAATAAGACAGTTTATCATTTGTTATATTCTACGCCAGTGTTTTGAAACTCTACAGAGACGCGACCCAGTTTTGGGCGAGACTTCTGTATGAAACTCCCACTACCGAATTGGAAGAATCCTTTACCCCATTCGAAAATTACAAACTCTGGTAACATCGAAAACAATTATAATTTTACAAAAAAGGAGTGTATTCCATCCAAAGAACGACCACCAAAATAGAAGAATATAGTGCAACAATGACACGAAATATGACATAGAGATCATTTATAGTAGCCTATTTTGCTCATTTTTCCAACATTTAAAAATATGAATACTAGTTTACAAGGCCGAGATGTTAACATAATAACAGCCAGGGATAAAATCAAATGAAGAAACTTGTTTTCTGGTCAACATCACTTGATAAAAAGAATTGTTATGGATTCCAGTGTATTAAACAACTCTTGTAAAACTTAGCTAAGTATGATATGACAAATAATGTGTTTTTGTTTTGCGAACATGTAATTTTGCACAATTCTGAACAACTACTTCTTGCGTATTTTCCGGAAGACACTGAAAACAATACGACAGTCACAGATGGATACTAAATCTATTTTTATACAGTTGGACTCAACTGGCTGAAGTTAAAAAAATGTGAAGTAAAATTGCATTTCAATATGCAAGTACCTACTGATGGAATATTGAAACTAACTAATGTTTTTTTCTCAGAGTGTAGACCAGTTGCGGATCAATATAATTATGAATACCTTAAACTTGCAAAAGAAAGCTCTTAAATATTTTAATAACATTTTATAACCATATAATATGTCACTTTGATATTCATATATTTGAATTTTATAAATAAAGTAACAAAATTTTCATACCGAAATTACTCTAATTGAATCTCTTCTTTTACAAAAATTTTCCACATAGACTTAGTTACGTAATACGTAAAATTAAATAAAATCAACAATTATTTAATATGTAAAATATAAATAAACAAAAGATATTGTACTTCTTCTTGTCGCATTATTATTATTACAGATAGAATGAAAAAGTAAATTAATAATTAAAATAAATATATCATTGATCTTTAATATTTTGTAGAGCAGCCTTTAGCTTCTTTAATAACAGCTTCACATTCACTGCAGCTGTTATTATTATTTTTGCTGCGTGTGTTGCTGTTAATTCTGTTGTTACTGCTCCTGCTGCAGCTATCGCTTTCGATGTGGCAGTCTTTTTTTATTGATGTTGTCATTGATGCTGCCCGTGCTGTTACTCGTACTGCTAAGATTTGCTTTTCTTCCGGTTGCGAACATTGCTGTTGTTCCTGTTGCTGACGTTGCTTTTTATCCTACTGCTAGGGAATCTTGTTGTTTTCCTTCTATTTTAATTTAATTTAATTTATTGGCCTGACCCAATATTTTGGATTTGCCCTGCGACACAGAATAGCCCACAATAAAATTTAAAATGAAAAATTATATAAACAGGTTTCAGACAAAATTGATTAAGACATAAGAAAAAAAAATAGAACCAAATATAATTTAAATTGAATGTACACCATAAATATGCTGACGAAATATCGCTACAGAAAATTTTATTATGGTGGTGATGATGGCATCTTGAAGATCTCTCGTCAGCTCGTATTTTTCCCTCCACTTTACGAAGGGTTTCGGAATGGTGCCTCTCGCTCCGAAGAAGAGACCGGTAACTGTGATTTTTTCTATGTTGTATTTCGCCGATAGGTGCTGAATCGTGGGCTCGTAGATTTTCTTTTTCCCTTCGTTCACTTCAGATGGTTGAGTGGCTGAGATTTCATATCTGATAGTAGGATCAATTATTTCGGCTGTCTGTTTATTTCTATTTATAGCTATGATATCGATCCTACGATTGCTTCCACCATCACCAATACAATGAACGTCCTCGTGAACGTCTAGATTTTTGGATCGAAGTGCATCTGCTATCATAGAACGTATGGTGTTGTGACGTTTTATTCTAAGTACTTCTCCCTGTGGGCAACTCCCAAGCATATGTGGTAAAGTTTCATACTCACTGCAGTGCCTACAGTGGGTTGTGCCTGTAGAGTGACCAGGGAGAGAACGTGCTGTTGCTGTTCCTTCTATTTCGACCGTTTCTATTTTCCTACTGATGCTGCTGAGTCCGTTGCTGTTGACTCTACTGCTAGGACTGTTACTGCATCTCCTGTCGCAATTGTTGTTGCTTATATTCCTAGGGCTGTTGCTGTTTTTCTTGCCGCAACTTTTCCTGTTATTCCTACTGCTAGGAATGTTGCTGTTCTTCCTGCTACGTTTCTATTCATCGTATTGTTGTTGCTGAAGCCACTGCTGTCAGTCCTGCTGGTGCTTGCACTATTACTGATTTATCACTCAGTGATTTATTTTTCTTGTGTATGCATTCTTGGTCTACGTCCAAGATTGTGGTTTCACAGGAGATTAAAGTTACGTGTGAGCCGCTATATACGCCAAATCTGTGTCAAACTGAGAATCAATGACTCAGTTCTTAAATGATCGATGATGATGATGATGATGATGATGATGATGACCACGATAGTACTTCAATTTTGTCCAGCCGCAAGACATGGGATAAAATCCCAGGGCCGTATTCATAGACATTCTTAGCGCGGGCTTCCGGTGGATGATTAGATAACTAACGTTTTTCGTATTCATAAATCAGTGTTAGCGATATGATATGCTATGAATCCCGTACAAGTAATCAGTCGGTAGTCGGGGCTAGTTTACCACGCTCATAGCACGGGCTAGCGAAATGTCTATGAATAGCACCCCCAGTCACTTGTTTGATATTAATCCCTAGTAGAGTTACATCCGTTTCTGTAGTATACTATGTGGAAGTGAAAAATTAAAATTATGATTTATTTAACGACATTCGCAACTGCAGTCGCCGGTGTACCGGAATTTTGTCCCGCAGGAGTTCTTTCACATGTCAGTAAATCTACTGACATGAGCCTGAAGCATTTATATACACTTAAATGCCATCGACCTGGGCAGGAATCGAACCCGCAACCTCGAGCATAGAAGACCAGCGCTATACCGACTACGCTACCATGGCTGACTGTGGAAGTGAAATAATCCTGCAGTTTCAAAAGGACGGTAGGGTACACTCAGATGAATAGAAAAACCTATATTACGTTTTGAGATGAACTAATTAGAAACCAGTTGCAAGTTTCAGCAGTCGACATCACCGCTACCACATTGCTCTTTTTCTCGTAATACACCTATAAGAAGTCAACAAACTGAGGTCTGTCTGCCTTAGTGAACTACCTCCCATCTCCCTTTCTGGCTACAATGTTGCAAGCTGGTCGCATCGGTCAGTGGTCTCAATTTGGTGGATTTTATATGAAATTTCCACGAAAACTGTCCACGATATTGAAATACGCCAGAGGGGTAAATGGTTCTTTAATAGATTTTTATATCGATATGGACAGCAATCACAATACTACTCCTAATAGTTACCGAATAAGAGGGTGTTAAACATTTTGGAAAAAAAAAATATGAGAAAACTATGAACTTTCCACCAATATGGTATTACAATTTTTTGTTATTCGCTCTGAAAATCTGCGGGGGTTATTTCACTTCCATTCTGTATTTCTCTTTACTTCAGACTTCGTTATTGCTAACATTACATAAAACTGCTAACCGTCAGAAATGGTACGCAATCTGTGAAGTTAAATTAATAGAGGAAATTATCCTCCGAACGCCGAGTCGGAAACAAGCGAACTTGCTTGGTATTTTCTACAACATTTGAAATCCCCCATTTCTGTATGTCATGAACACATTTATCAGAATACTCATCCTGTTTACATTGATAATGTTACAAGTTTCAACTAGAAGACCATAATATTTGGAGTAGACTTTATTGGAATAGAAGTTCAACACAGCTGCAAACATAAATATTTGCTTATACGGCATAAAATTTCTGTTTCAGTAGAAAGTGTAGAAATATCGGAGTTGATGAGAAACTGATATGTAAAGATGTGCCAACAACAACCCCGTATTTAATAATATGAATAAACTCAATAAAACAGATAACAAATACTAGTGCCGCGAAACTAACACCAGCAAAACATTGTTGGAACATTGCACCATGAATTGTCTTGTTGGGATGGCGGCACTACGTATTATCTCTTATTGTTGTATTTATTCACATTGTATTCGGCTTTCTTGTTGGGCAGCGTTATCAATGCAATTCAGTTTATAAATGTTTATTTTCTTGTTTTTTTTGGCAATTATTCATCTAATCAAAATATATCAGAACTAAAGACGTACTTCAGTTGACTCTGAATTAAATAGAAATTTAAGTCTACAGGAAGAGAAAAAGGATCAGCGAGTGCTGACGACCACTGCACTAAATCCTCTACCAATTATTTTGCCATAATCATTAAATTATAATAAAATTTCTAATTAAACTCATATTATATTGAGAAGATTAATATAAATTTCATTAACAGAAACAACAATGGCTCTTTACAACGAAATAAAATAACCTACATACTGCCTTGTCAACTATAGGAAGAAAGTCTACTTATCAAACAAATTTATGCAATATTCAAAATTAAATGAAATTTATTTAAATGACGATCGTCTAAAAAATAGTGTGGAATACACATGCGTTAAGTGAATAACAGAATCTAGGACACTTCGCGTCGCCTCGTTTTTTCAAACCGTTTCCGACATTCCTTTATAATGCACTTACCACACTTGTGTCGCAATATACTATTATATAACAAGTGTTATAAGTACTGTAATATAAAATGAAGGTATATTCAAGGGATAAATTAGGTGCAAAATAAATATACTTCCTTAATCGTGTGTAGTAGTAGTAGTATTAGTATTTATTTATTTAACCTGGTAGAGATAAGGCCGTCAGGCCTTCTCTGCCCCTCTACCAGGAGATTCCAACTACAATATGAACAATAAAATTACAATTAGTATTAAATACCAGTTGCTGCCCGAAGGTGGACAGACAAATTCATGCTACAGAAAATCGGTTGTTATTTTTTTTGTATCTAAGACTGAACATTCTCTGTAAAACGCTTCTACTTTAAACAGAATGATGATAGCTCTTGGCTGAGTATTATACGCAGAATCTTAGTGGGAATTAGATCAGTTAATTTTTTTGGTTAATTTAGCATGTTTATTTCCTTTTCATTGAATAGGATATTTACTTTTCGACGAATGTGGTAGGCCTAGATGTATTTCCTTTCCGTTGAGTGGGATGTTTACTTTTCGACGAATGTCACAAAGTACAAAATCTTACTGGTACATGTAGGCCTAATTTTCATTATTACTGAATCTGCTTTACTGTCTGGTTACTGTAATATCAAGGAAATTATTGAGTTACTTTGTTCTTTGGAAATGTATATTTTAAATTAAACAGGTGATTACTAATATTTCCAAACGTGTGGAGTAACAGTTAGCGCGTCTGGCCTTGAAACCAGGTGGCCCGGGTTCGATTCCCGGCCGGAGAAAGTTACCTGATTGAGATTTTTTCGGGGTTTTCCCTCAACCCAATATGAGCAAATGCTGGATCTCGGACTCATTTCACCGGCATTATCACCTTCATCTCATTCAGAGTTAAATAACCTAGGATGTTGAAAAAACGTCCTAAAATAACCTACTAAAATAAATATATATAATGCTTAAAAATGCTTCATCTGCTGTAGACATATTGATACGAGTTGTGGCTCATATTGTACATACAGATTTTGACAGTATTTTTGTTATTGTCTATAAGTCTGGTTTACTTTTTTCTCTTATAGCACATAATAAAGCAAATGTAAGATTATTTTCATTTGAAGATGATATTTCTAATGTTAATAACTTATTTAATAGAGTTTTGCCACCGGCGTAGCTTGCCTGCCGATCCTGAGTTGCGCTTGGGTGCGGTTCGATTCTTGCTTGGGCTGATTGCATCGTAGGGTTTTTTCCGAGGTTTTCTCCAACCCTAAGGCGAATATCAGGTAATCTATGACGAATGCTCGGCCTCATCTCGCTATCACCATTTACATTGACGCTAAATAACCTCTAGTTGATACAGCGTCGTTAAATAACTACGTAAAAAAACAGAGTCTTGTCAACAGTGCCTCGATATGGATGACCCAGAAAGACTTAAAAATTACAATTTAAATTGCACTAATATTTATATAAACTGACCGCAAATATAAAAATATTATTATTAGAAACCACTGTTAACATTTTAAATTATATGCATAACATAATTAATTATTGTTACCTTTCCTTCCAAATTGTTCATTGGTTACACCAAATGGGGTTTCTGAAAATAAAGAAACTAGTATTTTAAACAAAGCACTAAAATGTGTAACATGCTTCGCTATTTGAATTTATTTGAAACTGTACTGTGAAACAAAATAAGATCCTATCTGTTGAAGCATTACAATAAATTGATAAATGGATCTGAATGACAATGTCTATTAATTGCCTGTGTTAATAATACCATGTAATTACAAAATTTGTTTGTAACAATGAAATACGTGCCGAGAAGGATTATTTTAATTCTAATTTTACAGTCGGAAACAAAAGTAAACCGTGACATTTGTCAATAGAATTTGTTTTAATCTCCACAATACATATTAATTAACGATCCATACAATTTTGTGCACTATGATTCATAGAAAATGCTGACAGAAAAACTGTTATCTTTAAAAATGTAAATAAGGAAATTTAGCTAACTTTTTTTATGAAATACAGTATATATTATGATATGCACTTATTGACTTGAAAATTGAAAAATAATGTAAGTGTACCAGAAACTATGAAATGGCATAACATTACTATAAATTGTAGCTTAATTTTACAGCAATGCTTCTGACTAGAAGAAAAGAGGTTGATATCAAAATTCTGACCCGAATGATTGTTATATGTTGAATTTCCATCATCTCTTCAGCAGAAGACAATTTTCAAGTATCCGTCGTCCTCTTATTAAACCCGTTAGTTTGAACGAAACGCTCCTGACACTTAGACAAATCCATTTTTAAATAAATAAGCTATCTCAATTAATTTGCACACCACCATAGCTTTGCAACTGCAATTTTGTGGGATTGTTTAGGTACGCAACAAATCTGACGAAGAGATTATCCGATTTCATGTGAGTGGTGAGTTAACAAACTGCAATTACACGCACCATAATTGTTGATGTTTTGTGGTCACGACAATTTATATTTTGTGATTACACCGTTAACATAATGAAGTCATGTGTAAGTAATGGGATTATTTGCCCGTTTCTATTCGGCTGATTTCAATGAAATTATAATTGTGTATGTCATTTACTACGTCATATAAATGTTAAAATTGAGTTATAATTGAAGGAATATGTTACAATTGACGTCAATTTGTTGATACTTATATAGGTTTCTGCATGGATTTCAGTAACAGTGTTTTATACTGTGATTCCTAGAGCTGAATATAGGTGCTAAAACAAGTATTTGATTGTCATTGTAAGTTTCAAGAAGAATTTATTATTTTCAGTGTCATTTTTTTTATTCCGATAAGTATTTGTACAACAGGGTAGCTCAGTTGAGAGAGGGTTGGTACGTTTAACCAAAGGTCCCGGGTTCGATACCCGGCCCCGGAACAATTTTTCCCTCGAAATTATTCAAATCAACTTTACAGGGAGTTATACCTGAAAGCTTGATTTGCATAATACACGTCACTGTTCGTTAACAGAAAACCACAATTTAGTCACACAGAGTTAGTGTGCACTCAATGTTGGTTGCTTGACGGTTGTCAGCCCACTTCGAGGTCTGTGGATATAGAGGGAAAAATTGGATCGGTGTCTGGTGGAGTTCCAGGGTAGCTCAGTTGAGAGAGCGTTAGTACGTTTAACCAAAGGTCCCGGGTTCGATACCCGGCCCCGGAACAATTTTTCCCTCGAAATTATTTAACAAATTTCTTTTCAATATTCTCGTCTTTACTCGTCATTAGGTGAATATATTAATGGTACACCTTATTATACATTTTTATATCTGGACTGACGTTTTCGCTTTAATTGGAGCATCTTCAGGTCTTTATTATTATTATTATTATTATTATTATTATTATTATTATTATTATTATTATTATTTATAACGCACACTTTGTTGACAATTAAATCTAGTTATGGATTCTAAAGTATTCAATTAAAATATTTATTTCCTCATTTTATTACATTGTGCTAATTTTTGAGAACATGTTGAATTAAAATTCAACAGAATAAAATTATATAAATTGTACAATCTATAAACATTAATTTTATAATGTACTTATTTTCATTTAATTATGATGTATTTCTATAGTATGGACACAAAGTCTCTTTACCCCTATAAACACCTCAAATATACACACTATATATGTAATTCTGGTCATAATTAAGAAATACATCCACTTCACATTAACTGTATGCCCTAAGTGTCCAAAGGGTCGTATGTCCCTGATCATTATCCTCACACAAAATAATGCGGCGCCAGGTTCGGTGTGACATTCGCCTCAGCATTGCTGGTGTAATATGTTGGAAAGTGCGTCGCACGACGTCCTTCAATTCATCATGGTGTCGTACTGTTTCTGTGCAACAATGTATTTGATGGAACTCCACAGCGCATTGTCACTGTGGAGCTCCATCAAGAGCACTGTTGCACAGATACGACGCTATTGATCAATTGTAGGACGCTGTGTGATATACTGTTTAATGGACATATGTATACAAAGTACAAAGTTTTTTTTTTTCTTTTTACTAAGTTTCGGTAAGCGGCCTGAGTCTTATTGTGCCTAGACCCACAACTCTCTTGAATACACGCACACAGTGCAGGACTCTCCCGTTTACTGGGTCAGGGTACCCCGGGGCCACTGCGAAATACCACACTCACTGGGACAACCAGTCCCCGTGAAGAGTTCCGAATTAAATCCCCCTGACTTCACGACCGGGAATCGATCAGGAGTCCAGCACGCTACCTCGAGACCAAGGAGGTAGACAAGCACAAAGTTACGAAGACCGGGATTCTATGGCGATGTGATCAGCGCGACATTTGTAATTCACTGATGACTATTTCCTCAGATAAGAAAACTATTATAAAACAACCTAAAGAGCACTTCAGTGGGAATTTTGGTTGAAACGCCATAAAAAACAGAATGAATGTATGCAATTCAAAAGCCATGTTAATACCGAGCATTAAAATAATTATACAGTGATAGTTTTGGACTCATAATAAAAACAGTCTACATGTAATTTTCTCTATTATTTTGGTGACGAAATCCCCTCAGTGTAAAAGAAAATGATGACGAAATATGTTCGGTGACAAAATCTCCTTAGTGACAAAAAAACATAATTACAAAATTACTTGATGACCAAAAAGAAACTAATGACGAAAAATAGATGACAAACTATAACTGTGACGAAATTTCCGGTTACGAAATGCCTAGACCCGCAACAGTGACGTAGAATTTCAGAATACCATGCAGGCACACGCACTACGTTTGAAGGATAGAGTTACCCCGGTTGGACATGCCTGTTCTACGTACATTATAGATGTAATTAAAATAAATAACGAAATGATACATCGGTATAACTCTAGATCATATATGTAATAGATAGCTCATCCCTATGTTAAAATCGGCAGCACTTTGAAGAGAACAACTGCCAGGTTTGCCACCCGTCCGCCGTGAAAGAACACAAGATGACAGTACAGTCGCTAATGCAATTCAAATGGGAATTATGACGGGACTCCTTATGTAACAACTAGATGGCAGCATAGTAAATCTGACAAAACTTGTTACCGTCAAAGCCTATAAGGCCGAGCTATCTGGGTATATATGATCTAGGGTATAACTAAGGAATCTACTTTCTATGAGAGTCATAAATAATAAACATAATAAATGTTCTTAAATATTTTCTCTTCATTCATAAGAGTATCTGTCAATAGAATAAAAATCATATAAATTATTGATCTTTGTGTCGAAAAAAATGGCTATTGTATGTAGTGTTGAAGGAAACAGTTTTAATAGCCTACTGAAGGCAATGGCGGTGTTGATATTGCAGTTTCAAACATTTGAAGTTGTGATTATTTAATGATGTGAATAATATTTCGTATTCGATTTCAATCATTGATTGACTATTATTTTCTTCTCCACCACCCTTTTTAGTAATCTCCTTAGGGGTTCATTTTCTTTCTGTAGTACTCATCTTGATAAGCGTCTGCCATATATTTCGTTTTTCAACTGTGTTCTTTTTCCTTTTGATGTCAAAGCTGAACTTTTAGACTAACCTCCACACATAATTCTTTAACTCATTGCTATTATATAAATTGGTTTATTTTATAAACTCCATATCGATGCAGTTTTTACAGTTGTTTCAACCTAATAAAAATTATTATAAAACGTTTTGAATTGTACCATAAATGCAAAAAAGAATTATTAGAACGTTTAATGCTGTAAAGATTTCACGATAGAATGTTTCACTTATAATAAAGTTTTCCATAATGTGCAGCAAATTATCCTCTATTAGCCCCAATTTAATATATACCATCTGATGTTGAGAAAAGTAAATTTGCTCTGATCTCTGTAATACAGAGACGACCCGGCACGGTATCATCATAACAAGATACTTAGTTTCCTTCCTCTCCCATGAGAGACTGCGAGTTTAGCCAAGGCCCAAGTCTTGGAACGTTTGTTTGGCAACTCCCCTGCAATGCATCCACCTTATCTTCGAGCACGTTTAAACTTCTAAGTGTATTTCTCTACAGTTTGTGTTTGTGCTTTTGGGTTATGTTAGTTTAACATTGCAAATTCCATTCAATAAATCATGCCCACCCAACTCTGTGATTGGTAGCCTTAATTAGAATACTGGAAAACTATGTTAACAGCATCTCTTTGTGGGGCTGCGTCACGTATACACCAAAGTCAGTGTTTGTCTTTTACTTTTATAGTACACACGTCTAATATTGGCTTTCCATCTAAAACCCCGGTCTTGAATATTGCTCAGTTGCTATGTACTGAAATTATACGAGGAGAAGCGTTTACAGCGGGCTCTGTTAGACGAGCGGAGGGGAGCCCACGCAACTTATAATTCAGTTTTAGAGGTGGTAGTGTGGGTGATGGAAGAAAAGAGGGATTGAGGACGAGCTGTATGGTATAAGTCTAACAAATTATACGGAGAATACGTACATACATAGGGACGTAACTATGTGTAAGTTACGTGGTTTCTTCTGCGACTGAGGATGGCAAACAAAATGCAAATTGAGTACGGAGCGCCTCCTCCCATCTCCCTCTTCTAAATACGAAAGAAGGAGAAAAAAGTAAGGGAACTTTCTCTTGTTTCTTCTGTCTCCAAACTCTTGTAGCATGTAATTGCTTCCAGTTAAAAGAAACATAAATAAAAGTTGATATTTTTATACGTTATTCATAACCACAGGCTGAAAAGTTTGAAACTGATTTATAAAATCTGATAATTACTCTTCTAGAAACGTCTTTATTTCAATAAATAAGAATTGAATATCATTAAACGCAGAATGTTCAGACAAATTTTCCTTATATACTTGAGCATTTTTGGCATAAAAGTCTTTTTAGTACTGAAATTCGATTCAGGCAGTAAGTTTCCTTGTCCGACATAGCTAGTTACTTCTATTGTTAAGGTAACAGAAGTTCAACATCTTGCTTATTACGTCCTGTATGGTCTTAGCCTTGTCTATGACTCAACGACAGCTTGCTAGCCTTCCATTCAGGTGGCCTGTTTGCGATCCCCTGCCAGGTCATGACGGAGTTATTAGCGAACAAAGTAGATGTTTCAAAGAACTTTTTTCAGGGTACACCCGTTTCAATCGTTACTCTTCTCCTCCCCCTTATTTCAGCCAACATCTAGAATAGTTAAAAATAGACAGGTGTGAAGTCATGTAAATAATATGGTTATACGATGCTGATATTCCCTAAGACTTAAAGCAGGCCTGCAGAACTGGGCGACAGTTGTGACAAACGTCACAAGCCAGAATACGTCACTCAGCCCTTCCTTTAACCCCACGCGTCCTTGGCGTGCTCTTCAGTGTTTAGTGCTACATTGTTTGCTGACAGGTCACGGAGACGTCATTCAATGCCGGTGGACTGTGGAAAGGGAACCAATGCTTTCTCTATGCTTCTGCCCCTCTCTCGCTCCCTCTCTCTTTCTGTCTATATCTTTCTCTGTTTCTTTCTTTCTCTCTGTCTCTTTCTTTCTTTATGTCTCTGCCTCTCTCTGTCTGTTTCTTTCTCTCTGTCTTTGCCACTATCTGTCTCTTCCTTTCTCTGTCTCTTTCTTTCTCTCTATCTCTGCATCTCTCTGTCTCTGTCTCTTTCTTTTTCTCTGCTTCTACCTCTTTCTTTCTCTCTGTCTCTACCTCTCTCTGTCTCTTTCTTTCTCTCTGTCTCTGCCTCTGCCTCTCTCTGTCTCTTTCTTTTTCTGTCTCTGTCTCTGCCTCTTTCTGTCTCTTTCTTTTTCTCTGTCTCTGCCTCTCTCTATGTCTCTTTCTTTCTCTCTGTCTCTGCCTCTCTCTGTCTCTGCCTCTGTACCGTGATTTAAAGGGTTGGATTGGGCTCCCATAGAGAAGTGCATGGATAGTCCACGGGTTTCAGCCGAATACCTGTACAAGGAAATCAAGAAGTCCACGGTCCTCATTTATAGCGCAAATTTTAATAGCTCTCTGTATATAAATACTCACGTTTCAATGAGAACAGATTTAATATAATAATTGTATTATGTTAAAAATAATAGAAGTAACTGTATAAGAAAATTGTTAGAAATTTTCTCTATTATATGCATGAAGGCGGACAAAGGTTAATTGGGATTTCCCGGTCTCTGATCAGGTCAAAAAAAAACCTAATATAACTGATATTCAATCCTTGCTATGAATTTCGGTGAAATCCGGAGTACCAAATTAGTCAAATTCACTCCCCTCATCTCCATGATGGAGCCTTCTGAGATCTTTTAAGATGAGAAAGAGAGAGTGGTGTGCGGAAAGCAACAAGAAGCCACCGAAATTATTTTTCGACATAAAAACTACAAACATGGCATGATGAATCTTTCCACTGTGAAAGATTCCGGACATAAACTATCCCCCACTCAAATGTCCGGGAGGAGGTTACTAGGCGAGGACACATTATGAAGCAACCCAACCGAGAATTATTTAATGAAGAAATGTTTTCGGAACGAGGGAGGAGTTACAGCAGGCGAAAGAAGAATAAAATGCCTATGATTTGCCGTCTTTCGGCACAGCAACTGCCGAATCGGCCGCCGGTTCTACGGTAGTAGCTTTTATCTCTAAAACCTCTTTAGACTGGAAATATTTATAAAATAACTTAAAAATTAATAAAACTACATTATACCAGTTTCACAAGAGATTTTCGAAGTGTTCTCCTCTTGCTTCAATATATTTTTGATATCTCCGAAGATTTTTTTGAAATACTCAACTAATGCTTCTTAGGAAATGATCGAAATAATTTAACGGGTATTTTCTTTCACTTCCTGCATAAATTAAACCTACATACGCCTACAAATCTCTCTGCATTATGCTGCACATCATTCTCAAATAATTAGAAAAAAACCGCACAATTACTTGCACTACGCGACAAATTAACGAGTAATCGCTTCATTATTCTAAAACAATTAGAAAAGTAAAAAACAATGGCTTGCACTACCATTCACGAATGTATAATCGCTTGAGTCTCCTCAAACAACTATAGGCTACCTGGAAGAGAAATCCCATCAGTGCTCTTAAACAATATTTATTTATTTATTTATTTATTTATTTATTTATTTATTTATTTATTTATTTATTTATTTACTTATTTTTTTATTTATTTATTTATTTATTTATTTATTTTATTTAGTAGAAAACGAAAAAGAGACCACCTCTGAGGTGTAAGGGTCAGAATGCTGGTCTCTTACGCAGAGGGCCGGGTTCGACTCCTGGTTGGGTTGAATTTCCTGGTTGAGGTTTTTCAGGGTTTTTTGTCAACCGTAATGCAAATGTCAGGAAATTCGGACCACAGCATCCCTGAAAATTACCGGCCTCATTTATCACCAAAATCGTATTCATAACAAATCAGTAATACATATACAGTCGCCATCTAGTTCACAATAGAACCAATCTCAACAATATTACACAGGTCTTCGGATTTCAACCAACTGATTAACTCGCAATATGTCCAAAGATGTCAAAGCAAGTATAAATATCTGCGAGGGGGGGGAGGAAATAGCTTCTGCTACACGCGCACATATAAGTAATCCTTTAGTGTTCTCAAACAATTTGTTATAAAAACATAATAGCTTATACTACACTACGCATGAATGAGTAATCTCTAAAGTGTTATCAAACAGTTTTATTAGAAAAAACAATAGTTTGCACTACAGTATGCACGAATGAATAATCCCTTCAGTGGCTCACAGTAGAGTGAGTTGAGCTTCGCGCACGTAACCCGATAAACGCCCTTGAACTTCGACGTTGTGACAGGCAATGTTTTTGTATGTCTCTCGGCGTCATGTACGGAGGACTCCGTATTATCAGTGGCAGTAACAACGATAGCGCATGTGGAAACGGTGACGATATTGCTAATGGTGGTATTGGCGAAGACAGCGAGTAACTGAGTAACAATAGCGATAGTGCTAGTGGCAGCAGTAGCAATGGCTGTTCTTGCAGTAAGATTGATTACGGTTGCGTTGTTGTAACTATGCGACATAGATGTAGTGTTAACGGTAGTGACAACTACAGTTATTGTAATAGTGATAGTGGTGTTCGTACTGTCCGTTGCTGTGATGATAACAGTGGCGGTAGTGGCTGCTACGGGGGCTATAGTGTTGTATTCAGTCATGAGGGAGTAGAGTTATGGCATAAGAAACCTAGTCGTTATCATAATTTGTACTAAGTTTCACCAATCTCTCCGGAAAGGAAAGTCGACATAGGTACTATGCATTCGGCTAACCGCCAACTAAAATATTACTTAAAGACGCGCGGTCCCGGATTTTCCATTAACCAATTATTGAAGAAGAATTGTTGGGTAATTTTCGGTGGACCTCGGAATCATACGGCTATCATAATTACACTTCCCCTCTTTCATTATCATCTCGATTTTTTTTTTCTTTGGACTTGCGTCCATCTAACATTACCCCGTAGTATTTGGTCATTACTTGCGATATACCATGAGCTCTTCTTTGGTCTCATGGTACCCCGTGGGTCCGGAGTAGAGGGACCGCGATGATGCCTGCGCTGAAAGATAAAAGGGATACTGCAGGCTGCTCACAGCGGATTATGTACTGGGGGGGGGGGCACGCACATCATTCCATTTCGGGTAGTAAAATAGGCCCACCCGAGCGGCCTACGTGCGATGTTATTTCCCAGCCCTTGCCGCTTCTCTCAAATCTCTTTCTTTCTACTTCTATGTGAAATAAATTGAGATAAACATGTAGCATGAATTCGAACGCAGTTAAATTTCTGACGAATATGTGAAATGTCCTCTTCAATGTCCGTCTATTAGCGGTACAGCAGCTGTGTAAATAACACTGCAGTAATAGGGAATGGTTGTAATTAAACATTCCAATTATTAAACGTGCAAACACAAGCCTCTTTGAGCGAAAGTATGTATTATAATACCAATGACAGAATTTGTAATGAGTGTTAAATTAAATAGTGTTAGCAGGCAGAACAGATATTAATACCACTATTGTTTACAGACAGGTTGAACGAAATAGTTGAGTTACGAAATTTATGACCACGTGCGTCAACGTCAATTAGTGTAACCACCAGTTAAAATTACAACCTAACTCCTCCTTTAGAATTTTTACTGTGCATCGACCTCGGTTAGGACTTAAACAGGAAGTTAAAGGAGATACCCAGTGATTAGCAGGCCTAGTAAAACAAAATTACGGCCAGTTCTACAGCTGATTATTTGTATTGTACTTGGATAAGGGTAATGGCTAGTGTGATGTTTTATTAGTAGAAAGAGAATTCTTATGAGGAATTAGGTAACAGTAAATTTCAGAAGGGATTTCGATTATCAAATCAAAATCTATCGTGTCATGTCTGCTGCAACAAATGGATGACTTGATATAAACCACAAAGAGTACTATTTCTTCCATGAATCGGTTGTTTACATTACGATGATATGCAACTGATATTTTCAGTATTTTAATGGAAATAGCTCGAATACCTCTTTTCCTACTTCGCAGACCGAACAAAGAGAGGTTATGGGTGGATCTTAGAATATTACATACTTCCCTGGTACAGGCTGGCAAAACAATACTGGCCCGCGGAAAATATATATGAAATATATGAATTTATACGTATACGATTGACACAGAAATGACCATGACAAAGCAGGAAACCGTGATTTCGATGCAACAATAAATTGCTGTCAAATGTCCACGCATGCGCATCTCCCGCATCCTCTGTCCCGAGCTTCGCTGTGTCATTACATTTGAGCGAGTGAGAGGAGCAGACGTGTTCAGTGGCCAGTTGAATGCAACACGAAATAGTGCTCACGATAAAACAACGCGTGTCCATTGTGAGTGTTATGCGAAGCACAATTCATGGATAATGTGTGCGGAACTGTTTGCGCAAGAGTTTCAGACTGGACGTGTTTTGGCAAAACCTCCAGCAAAAGCTGCAATGCAAAACTTAGTGGAAAAATGGCGTGAAACGGGCTCTGTAGCAAATAAAAACCGTAACTCTCCGAAAAGAGATCGAACATCAGAAAAAATTGCTCGGGCCAGTTTTATTTTGCCCATTCTGTATAATTGGGGCCCTGGATTGTACACACATGCCTACTAATCTGCTTTATCCGTTTCCTTTATGGATATTCAATTTTTTATATAGCATATTGAGAATTCTCCATATTTAAATTTATTAATGAAATCAATCAATGCTTCAGATTCACACTGGGATGTAATAATTTTCGTTTTTAATTTTCCATTTTGTACGATTCTAAACTAAGGTAAAAAAAAGGTAAAGGTATCCCCGTAACATGCCATAAAGGCACTTGGGGGGCATGGAGGTAGAGCCCCATGCTACGATTCTAAACTAAGACCACTGAAAAACAAGGAAATGTAACCCGTAAACATAACAGGCCCAAAGCCAAACAAATGTAAAGCGAAAATATAGGATACGTTCGTTTCGATATAGAACGGAGTAAGCGCAATCGATTTCAGACGGTAACTATCATCTTTGTAAAGGTATGGATGTTTTCCTTTCGTCATTTTATAGAAACAGTGTACCATCACAAACTTTACCCTGGTTAAATGAACAATCAGTTAACCTTGATTAAGTAACCGGTGGTTAGGAATGGTGCACAGAAATTACATTTTAACCGTGCTTTCGTAACTGACTACATTTTTAACTGACACTGATGCCCTTAGCTATTAGTTCGTTTCCGAGAGTTCTCATTACTGCAATTAAAATTGAAGTATTCCTAATTTTTCAGCTTATCATCTCTAAAATCGTAGTCGTAATCGTTCATGTTTATTGTACACTGTGAATAGAAAAGGATGTAGGCTTTTAATTTTGCAATAACATGGTGTACATTACAGTATAGATAGGCCTATGTTTTATACTTGTACCCCTAGGGGAGGGAGTGTAGAAAAATGGTGATTCTACAATTCACATAGTTTTTGTTCTGCGCTAGTGAAGACTAACTCAGTAACAGCAGAATAAAGAGTGTTGCGGACTGCCTCTCTTTCCAAACAATATAGCGCGTCCCATTATTTTCCGTGTATAAAAGTCCACATTTCTTTCAATGGACATTTGCCACACCATTACATTGGACGTGCTACTGCCAAAGATCACACCTAACCGCGCTTGGCCTCCTATGTCACCTGACCAGACTCAATGCAATTTCCTTTGAGTATGTGAATAACGTCGTATGTGTTCCAGCTCTGATGCAAGACTTTCAACAGCTATTAAGACATATGGCCGTTACTGCGACTATGTAAATAAACAGGGATATTGTGTAGAAATTATGACTAAAATTTGACTATCGAATTACTGTATGTCGAGTGGCACGGTGTTCTCACATTCTGGTTGTAAGATATCAATTAAATCTTTGAGAATATCGTTAACCATTTTATTGATTTACGGTACGTACGTTATTGTACCATTAGCAGTTACTTTATATTAGGCATACGAATGTGTGTTCATAATTTTGAATCACACCCTCCTTCAAATATTTATTCTGGCAGCGAATTAATAACCGTAGAACACATAATTCGCTGTCTCTTTTGTTTCGAGTTCTGCACACTTATATTCCAAATTATCTTCGTTCCCGGTTTAACTATACCTCACAAGATTAGGGGCTGCCAGACAGTAACTACTTTCAAGAAAAAGCTGAACAATTTCTTACGAACGAAGTCAAATTGCAGTTATAATTATGATCGAGTTTAATAATTTAATTGTAATTAGGTATAACTATTATTATTCTTATTATTATTATTATTATTATTATTATTATTATTATTATTATTATTATTATTTTATTTTTTATTTTATTGGTGTCTTGTGAAGATAAAAAGAATTGCCACTGTATTATACTAATTATGTATTGTATTGTATTGTATCGTATCGTATCGTATTGTATTTTATTGCATTGTATTGTATTGTATTAATTACGTTTTGTTCATAGCAATGTAGTAATTTTGTATCGTATTGGTTGAGTGAAAGAGAAGGCCGAATGGCCTTAACTCTGCCAGTTAAAATAAAATATTATTATTATTATTATTATTATTATTATTATTATTATTATTATTATTATTATTATTATACGTAATATGTTTTCACTGGTTTAAACATGTTTAAATAGATTTACCTACTGCTGCAGTGTTTTGAAAAATCATTTAAAAACTGTTGGCTTTCTAAGTATAAAACCTAGTCGTGATGAAATTTATTCTTTGAATCTCGGAAATTGACATTGCTTCATCAAATTATTGCATTTCCCTTGGCGACCTTCCCATGTTAATTATAATTACTGAGTTCTGTTCTATAAGGTTTGAAGCAGCCGATGTTAGAGGGGAATTGTATATTGTAACACTCAATACGTCTCGAGGTTTCTCACCAAGGACATGAATTGATTTCGACAAATATCATTCTCGTATGTATAATTGCTTCAACCGTCCTTTTGCCTTTATTTTGCATGCTCGGAAATATTTCGCGCAAATGCTGTGCCATAACCCAATAAAGGAAACAAAATTGGATTTTATGTATTAATCGAGGGTACCTACCTAGGTTTCTATG
Organism: Periplaneta americana; assembly: GCF_040183065.1. Classification (NCBI taxonomy): domain Eukaryota; kingdom Metazoa; phylum Arthropoda; class Insecta; order Blattodea; family Blattidae; genus Periplaneta; species Periplaneta americana. The sequence goes on from NC_091133.1 coordinate 42,237,261, forward strand.
CCACAAAATTCATAAGCGTTGCAGGCTCAGATGTCATTCAAACTTAAAGCACTTGTTGTTGTTCTTCTCGTCATCTTATGGGCTGCAGGGAACGTGTTCATTACATTCTCATTTTTATTTTAGCTCGCACTGGCGAAACTCCTGAGAAAATCAGCATGCAGGGTGTTAGTTTTCATGCGTCTAACAAAGCGAGGGCGCACCTTATACATCACCAATTTTGGTGGTTCTGTTTCGAAAAGAAGTTATCTAAAGTAATGTAAAATGGAGTACTAAAACACCAAATTATGCAAGCCTTGCCGGAAGATGTTTTACGTATATTTATAGCATAATTGGTGATCTGCCGTCGTCTATCTATTCGATCATTTTGCAGATTATTGGAGAAACGACTATGATACAAGAAACTGATTATTATCATTTTGAACGAAACCCACGTTTTCACATCTCCTCATTTTCAGTAAAAAATTATCGATTCATTGGTCAGTATCCAATACCACAATGGAGAATTACTCCAACTAAAATCCAGAAACGCTCTCCTTGTGTTAACTTGTACTAAATTAAATAAATTTATAATTGAAACAACCCTACTCCGTATAAAGGAGAAAGTTATTTCCTCAGAGAAATAAATTAACATACAACTTTTCATTGCGAAGTTTGAGTAATATATTATAAGAGAATACAATTGCACTGCGAAAGGACAAAGTTTGCTTTCAATGTGCAGGATTACACCTTCCGCCATTTCTTTCGCCGTCCTGCAGTCGTGCTTTTTAGCGCATCCCCCTCTCCCCCGTATGTGGTACTTAAGAGTTTATGTCCACATTCTGCTCCTGTTCAAAATTTTCTAGAGCTCCTTCAGCGTAACACGGAGTGAGACAAGTGACCAACAGGCTTGGACCTCACAATACTCAGTTTCTCTTAGCCCCAAACTCCATTTGCAAGGAAGCTTTTCGCGTTCCTTTTAAATTTCTCCTCCAATTTCCCCTCTCTTTCAATCAAAAAAGTTACATTCGACTCAGGGTATTCTGATGCGTGCGATAGTAGACCACTGTAAATGAACCGGGAGGAGAATTATATAGCACTGGGCTATGGCTTCAAACCTGGTTAGTAGTTTCGAAGTCCACTGTAAACGAATCGGGGAGGAGAGCTATATAGTATTGGTCTATGTCTATGACTTCGAATTTGGTCGGTGGCTTGGAGCTCCACGTGAATCTGGTTTGCACTTGTGCTTGCCAGTCCTGACTTCTCTCGCTCTTTTTTGCTTTGTTTATGATGAAAGACCCACCGAACGATGGGGAAAACATGTGAACAGACTGGACGATATGTAGCTTTTTAGGCTATGTGAAATGGAATTTTGCGATATATTTTTCTAGAAATGCGACTATCGCCATTTGGGCGTGTCCCGAAAAATACGATTTTTGGGCGGTAATGCTCTCTCTACTTTTAAGAAAGCTTATTATAGACTCCCTTCCCCCTATTGTCCTTTCGTTTCTCCTTTTCTCCTTCCCCTGCAAAGTCTTTGATAATGTGACAATGGTCAAATAGACTGACAGGTCCAATATCGATCCATAATCTTAATGTGTAGCTAATAGTACTCGCAGCCAGCACTCATGCACAAACCACGGCTGCAACATTATACTTGCGTTCATTTTTGTGAATTAGAGCCTAATATGAATGAATGGATGAATGAATGAAATGCATTTATTTACACATAATATTGGGTTGGTGCATAAATTCGTAGCGTTTTGAATTGCTATGGTATCTGTCACTATGGTACAGTGCGTTCGTACCTCGGCTGTTCCACGGCGGCCTTGGACTGGGTGAAGATTGGCGCGCCATAGCTACCGCTGACGTGCGGAACGGTCTGGCCAAGCTACGAACGCACTGTACTATTAAAAGAATGAAAGTACAGAAAAACGCTACGAACTTATGCACCAATCCAATAGATACAAACAAATGTACACAAGTTTCTTTGCACGAGTCTGTATGGCAGTTCGTGCTATAACTGTGCGCAGTTTGAATTTAAAAAAACATGATACTACTAATAATAAAATAATAAAACAACAATAATAATTATTACGACTTCCATCATCAATTATCATTATCATTATCACAATTTCAAATAATCCAGTTTTGTAAAAAAAAATCACAAAAATAATTCAAATAATAAAAATAAAATAAATGTAAGGCGTAGATCGCGGCTTCGATGACAACTGCGCCGGGAGCGTTGGAGACTGAAGCGCTGGAATCAGTCAGCCGAGGAGAGGGAGGATATCACACCTCTAACGAGGAACTTGAGCTCCACGGTGCCGCAAGTAGGTGAGGGGAAGACATACAGGTACCTCACCCTCCTTAGAGCCTAATATAATGTAAAGTGTCGTGCAATGCTAGCGCTTACGGCAGCGATAATTTCCGAAAACATTTGTCATAATAAAAGCTAGTCTGATTCTTTAATTTAATTCATTGTTAGTCTCCTGCTTCATGTCATAACCACAGGTAGGAATTGCGCACCAAAACAGTACATTTCTGTTGAGTACAGCGTGGAGTATAGATGTCACCCGCGCCTCGTCATACTCCCGGTCGCTATAGTCGATACGCATTTCACATTTATTTATTTATGTATTTATTTATTTATTTATTTATTTATATTGTCATGAACATTTATACCAGTTGTGGTGTACCACCACATATGTGCATACGGGTTTCACCGTAATTTCTATTACATTTACCTACAATTCTGCAGTGCCTGGGAAAAGTGACATAAGTCAGAGTCCACAAACCTTTTTTGATAATCTATTGACAACTTACACTGGTTTATGTTGATTTGATTTTTTCTGTATGAATTGTTGTAATGAGAGAAATACATACGTCTTTTTTTTCCAAGCGAGCAGATGTTCCGTAAGTTGTCAAAAAATTACCAAAAAAGGTTTGTGAAAACTGAATTATGTCACTTAACCCAGGCACTGCAGAATTTGTATGCAATCTCGACAGTCTGTTTAACTAATAACTCTTCTACTCTCGATTAACTTAACTCAGAAAACATTCAATTTCTCCTTTTTGGTCTTAAATATCTACCATCTGTTACTTGCACACTTTACTTACGTTCTTTCCAGCATTCTGTTCTAACTAACATAAATTTATATCTTACTCGTCCTACTTTAAGGTATATTCTATTGATTATTCTTACTATTTCAAAATGTCATACATACATTTTAACACGCAATTCACATAAACAAAGCATAGTAGGTCTATCATTCAGAGAAGCTGTGTACAGTCATGAATAGTTTAAAGAGTATTGTCAATTTATATAAATAGTTTATGTTCTGAACAAAGTGAGCTATTCTGTTACTATTGTATTATTTATGTAATGTTAATATTATGCCTGATTCTAAAAAAAGTAAACTCATCTAATAATAAAATACACGTTTTTGGTCCATTTTGTGACGGTGTTAATAAAAATGGATAAAATACAATAAAATTGAAGAAAATATAAAACAGTTGTATGAGAACTATGTCTGTTGAGCTTCTTTATTTATCACACATGTTTCGGGGATTGTATCCCCATCATCAGTGATGTCAAGGCAGAGCGAATCCGGATGTTTGATCTATACTCCTGCGTGACGGTTGAAGCAATTATACATACGAGAATGGGGGTAGGATGGGCAGTTCATTTCCCCCTCCATTGCATACATCGCCGACTAGTTACCATTACATTAGTCAAACTTCAGATGCATAGAAACATTGTTCTTCCTGTGACATATCGTCAAGTGAGATGTACTGCCTGATAATAGATGTAAGCCTACATATCAGCCAGAACCTCAATCAGAGGATTTTAGTGCATTGTACCTTACGTATAGGGACATAATTTTATTTTTAATTCAATTTTTCTTGTACCTGAGTTTTTTAATGTACTTCACACCCACCCCCTCTACTAGTAAACTTCCAATCGTCCTCCACACAGAACCAAAGCCGAGTATGCAGTCAAAGTCGCCTTACGGTCATAGTAAACAATACTGAGTTAGTGAGTATAGTTCCAAAAATACGTTCGCGTTTTCCAGTGACGAAAGAGATTTCTCCCCTTTTTACGGCTCTGCGACATAACCACTTGGACGGACAGTAGATAGCATGTCTGAGTAATTTTATCTTCTCGGATCGGGCAGAAGTGAAGATTGAATTAACATTACGTAAGGCACTCTTTTATAGAGTAAGTACACAATTATTTCAACATGAGTTGCTAGTATGAAAGACGAAACTACTAATTGAAATTAGGTACAATAGTATATAGTGCGATAATATGCACAAAAGAACTAAAGCCTCTATGGAAATGAACGGCCACCATTTTCAAAAAAGTGTTTAAATATCCATGTTATGATTATTTTTCAATTTAACTTCATTCTCTAAATTGTACGCGAATGTGCTGTAGACAGTATAATATACACTGCATAATGAATACGTCCGAATGGATTGCTCATTTCGTGAGTAAAAACACTTATTGTTAATACAGTACTGTATTTTTATTAAACAAAACCTAATGAAAATTATCAAACTCAAAATCGCGATATTTCTAGTTTACGTAAATGGATTAACTACTTTTCTTCCCTCCTATACCTAGCAAAGTGATTTGTTTGTATTTTACACCAGTATCATCGAATTCCAGTCGTGGAAGGGTGTAGAAAACGGTGTTTTCGGTTCTCAATCTTTAATTCAAAGGTATATCCAGGTTACTATTGAAAATGTTAGTAAAAATAAAATGATGTCCCTGTATTTTCAGTAATGTTTGTCTTTTGAATAATGACAAATTATAAAGGATGTTATGCCATTCAGAATATACGAAATGTATGAAACGCAAAACTCAAAATCACAAAGTGGCATGAGCTTATGTAATAATAGTTTATACTTATGCTAGTTCTGTAGTACCTAATAATGAAGATAACACAAATAGTACTTAAATAGATGGATACTGTAATATTTGTACAGTAATTTTGTATAGATTTTAGCTGCAATGATAACATTCTTTTACTAGTGGAATAGTTGAACCGTAAAATGTAAGACTTGCATAATGCGCCGGCATGTAGAAAAGGAAAGCTTTTGAATAATTGGCCGCTTGAACCACCGCTCCTGCAGAGCCATACATAATAAAAACACCTTCTTCCGTTCTCAAGTTTCATTGTACGTGTTTTGTTTCATCTTGATTTAGCAAAGAAGAGCACGAAGCTCTTTTTGCTACGCACGCAAGAAAGTTCCACTTGGGAGAAAGCTCTCTCATCCAGATCCGTCTGTTAGGGGTTACCACGGTGACGAGCTGTAATATTCTCATTAATCTGTCGCCGTGTGAACATATCGGAAATAAATTACATTCCTCGTTACGCCACGTTCATGTCTGAAATTGAAAGTCTGAAATAATGAAGGCACCCTGCTGGTAAGACTCTGCTTCTATAAAAACAATACATTTTCTGCGGTCGTTCCAGCACTCTGGGATGTCAGGCTTTTGTGTGGATGTGCTGCGTTGTTGCCTAGGTGCTGTAGATATTTCGGAGAAATAATAAATTGGAGCGACTCGGTTCTTATCGATTTTGTATAAAAGATTTCCATTATGAATTTATAATATTATACTTTCGACGACTCAGCAACGTAACAGTGGAATGTCGAATGCGCGTGATATTTGATTCTATCGCACTTAAATAACTGTCATTGTATAGTAGTATTACAGGAGCTTAACGAATTCTAATTTCAAAATTACATTATTTCAAAGATTTATATGCATGAAATCTGTAAATAGATCGTTCAAATAGGTATTAATCGCAATAGTAATAATGGAAAAACAATCAATTTTTAGATTTGTTTAACTTGTTAGGAGGGAGGGAGGGACGTAAGGAACATCCCACGCACTACGACCTGAGGTCTATTGTACACCCCCCGATATAGGATGAGTTAGGCTACGTGCCCACCGATCCTCGACGCTTACCGACCTAACCACTTGACCCCCTTAACGACCGGTCCCTACAGCCAACAGAGTCCATGTACCACTCCTGCTTCTTCAACCCCCTTCCCCAAGGCTCTCTTACGGTCCGAGGCGGAAGTCCTCCCCCGAGAACGTCTGCTCCGTGTTCCGTTGCAGAAGCTATCCATCATCGCATGAATACAATCCACGGAGGCCGGTCGAGAGACCCAGCAGCTTCGGAGGGCCGCCTGTACAGCTATCTGACAACCAGAAGAAGTAACGGGATGATGAATGAAAGGATGATAGAGGAGGAAAGGAAGTTGCGAAGATGATTGGGGTTCCAATCGCCTGATAAATTTACTTGATATTCATCCATAGGAGTAAGGGAAAAACACCGAAAAACCTCACCCAGGAACTCGTTCCGACCGGGGATCGAACCCTGGCCCGCTGGCTTCGGAGTTAGACTCGCTAACCCCTCAGTCACAACGGTGGACAATTTTTAGGTATAATAATTTATTTTAATCTGGCAGAGCTAAGGCCAGCAGGCCTTCTGTTCCGTCCAGCCAACAATAATGTATACGTTTCCCACTATGTAGTAAATGAAACTCAGTTGGCGGTAAGAAACTTGAAATATCTCTATTGCAAATGGTGGTAATATTACGTTTATTTATTCAATATTAGAGAAAATATAATGGTCCAATAATTTGTGAACACAGTATATAACTTATAACTAGACCCAGGATGTTAGGCAAAGTGCCTTTTTTAAATTGAGTGTAGCTATGTATGAAAGACCTATTAGAGATAAACACGTTTCCACACATGTGGGGACGATAGGCCCAATTTTTATTTTGCCTTTCTTGCCTATTTTAGCTCCCGTTGCCCATTTTAAGGTTAAATGCTTTTTTTAGCGTTTTTACGTCGTTATTGCACATTTTCTATATTTTTAATGCATTTAAAATAAACCGCACATAAATTAGGCTATATAAAAAATCTAAAAAGTACGGTTGTACAAATTAAAAACATATATTCACCTCACACAAATATTTTCTGAGAATCTTATTCTCCAGCAATACATATGTTTCCAAGAAGTCGTAAACTTTTCCTCCCTACCGATTCCATCTTTTATGTCACCTAAAAAAGTTGTTTGAACAGTGTAACTCTCAGTGCTCAGGTCACTTCGGGGTTTACCAGCGAAAGAAAGGGGATGAGGGAAGTATTAAAAGCAAGTCTCCAGGTCCCGTTACTGGTGTCGCACGCACCAAGTCACGCATACTTTGAAATCTCTAATCCCTTCTCACACCCCTCTTTTTGAGACAATACACAATCGGTTTTTCCCAATCTCTGAAAGAAGGTAGAGACAGTCCTTCTGCAATAAGTTGTTTTAACTTTTCTCCAATCACTTCAGTAGAAGTAGAAAGATCTTTTTCCACCATGGAAAACGTTCTCTCTGACAGGTGGCTCACTATGACAGTGGACAACTTAAAAAGCATCTTGTGACATGTAACCAAGGAAAGTGAGTACCGTATGGGATAGTTTATGAAATATTTGTCTATTTTTTGTCTGTTTCCATGAATAATGATACCTATTTCACTACCAATTTTTACTATTTTTAGTAACATAACTATGTACGAAACATGGACCTATCATTACGGTCCAGACACTAAACTGTGTGTGTGTGTACTTTTATGTGTACGGTATGTATGTAATGTATGGATGGATGGATGGATGGATGGATGGCCGAACAAAGGAACTAACGGATTGGCGGACGAATAAATCGATGACTGTGGGGATATATTGATGATTGGTTGGACATCTGAGTTGAGATCAATGAAGTGAATGGATGAACTGATGAATCGAAGAATGATTAATGGACATATTGGTGAATTTTTTGTGGGATGGACGAAAGGTGAATTCATAAACAGATTAATGGTTGAATGGGTTGGTAAGTAATGAGCTGTGTGAGTGCGTGGATGGATGGATGGATAAATAACTAAATTGGCGGATGGATGATCAAAGGTGTAGCCGAAAGGACGAAAGGACAGACATTCATTTTACGCACTAAAATAGTCCTACCGAAGCATTAGTGTCTATACAAAATCGACGTTTTTCCATAACGCATAGAGACAGAAATTTAATTAACTTTACTTGGTTTTTGTAGAAGCACTTGATGGTCCCCAGTTCGAATTAAGTTGGTAATTAACTGCCGTTCGGAGATTTTAGTAGCTTCTCTCATCTCCATGACGTCAATTAGATCGTTGTGAGACCGCGCTTCCCTTGTCAATTTGTCATCACATCATTTCCTCCGGAATCCAATTAAGTTCGTAAAACGTGCCCTGATAAGTTATTAAGAGATGTGGTTACAGATAAAAGTGCTTCCTGAAATGCTGAATTAAGTGCAATCAATGGTAGCACACTGTTAGATTGCTCCATTTTCAACATCTGTTTGGTATAAGATACTTCTTTGTTAAAATGGTGTAAGTTCTCTCAAACAAATATTACATTTCAATTATTACTTTTGATTTATTTCGAGGTATAATGCGGATAGCAATACAAAGGAAGCTTTTTATAAAAAAAGGAGCATCTTCTGCGGACCTGTGGAAAAAAGAACTAAGGAAGAGACTAGTAAAATGCTTTTTATGGAGTGTTGAAATTTCTGGGGCAGAAACATGGACATTACGACGAAGTGAAGAGAAACGAATAGAAGCATTTAAAATCTGGATATGGAGAAGAATGGAGCGTGTGAAATGATCAGAGTAAGAAACGAAGGTGTGTTGGAAAGAGTGGGTGAAAAAAAGAATTATGCTGGAACTGATTAGGAAGAGGAAAAGTATGTACTGGAAAGAATAGTGAACGGGAGAAGAATTCGGGGCAGAAGAAGATATCAGATGATGGACGACATTAAGATATATATATATATATATATATATATATATATATATATATATATATATATATATATATATATCATATGAGGAGACAAAGAGGAAGGCAGAAAATGGAAAGGTTGGAGATTGCTAGGTTTGTAGTGAAAGACTTGCCCTTGGGCAGAACATTGAATAAATGAATGAATCAATGTATGTATGTATGTATGTATGTATGTATGTATGTATGTATGTATGTATGTATGTATGTGTGTATGTCAAAAAGGATGTTCTAATATGGATTTCTAAACTATAGTTTCATGCTAGTCTATCTATCTACTGGATGACTCAGGAGGAAATATTTTGGGTGGTGTATGGGCTATTCTGAGAAAGAATTTAATGCAAACTAGTATCCCATTTTCAGTGTGTTTGGAGATACACATATTTTAATTTCATGTACAAGTAAAAGGAAGAAAGAAAGAAAGAAAGAAGGAAAGAAAGAAAGAAAGAAAGAAGGAAAGAAAGAAAGAAAGAAAGAAAGAAAGAAAGATGCTTAATAATTACATTTATTGCTTATTTATATGGTATCAATACATTTCAGCATTTGAGTGCACTCATCTGATCTGTTAACAACTGTGAATGTTGATATTTTGTTCTTTTTATGATGGTATCACTATTCATAATGAGAGCGATCAAATCGTTCCTTGTATTTGCTCTGTTAACGGATAAGTTATGTCTGACCTAAAGCTATGTTTTGGATCGGAAACCGCCAGTCCTAGTTATCATAGATCTATGCTCCTTGTAGCAATAGTCTAACAGTGAATTCTTCTAACATCAGCCCAAAACTCTGCAAGAGTTATACCCATTTTGAAGTAGTAAAAGAGTAATGTCGAGCATATACTATGACATGTTTGTAATTCTAAAAAAAGAGTAGGAATGAAGAGTGCTGTCTTCTGAACAAGCGGAGCTCGGTTAGAGACTTAGTATTGTCAATTTGTCTTCGCCAATTCTCGCGTTTAAGGCGTGGATGGTAAGAGGAAAGAAACTTCTCTCGGAAGACTTGCAAGGAGAAATCTCTTAATCGTGACTTGAGGATTGAGAATATAATGAAATAACCGGAGCTACGTACTGTCCTTGTTATTTCTTAAATGTTTCCATAACACATTATTAGCACTCTGGCTTCATTGTGAGAGTTCTCATTAGCTTATGCGTTGGTATGTATGTACGTGCTCTATTTTAGGTATCTAAGAGAAAAAAGGAAATTAAGTGTTATGAAGTCGATACACACTCTCTCATTATACTATGTTCCACACGTTTTGAAATAAATTAGTTTTTCCATTATATTATGAATTAAGTTTTAATTTGACGCCTGAAACAGTCTTCCTACTATTTTTTTTCTTCAGAATTGTTAGAAATGTACTGCGGAAGTAAAATGACTAAGTAATGAAAAGGCTCTTAAATTTATTAAATGAAAATTTTAATTTCCAGAAAAGAATTTCCAGAGTAACAGTAAAATACAGGGTATGAACGCTATAACCTGTCATAATCAAAAGTGGTGCCTTCCTTGTATCACTTGTGAAGTTCAGACCTGTCTTCGGACAGTTGTCTATATAACAAAACAACAATTAGACAGTACATATCAGTTTGCTGAAAATATAGTCTAATTTTTAATTTGTAAAATAGAATAGAATGTTTTTAAGATTGATAGTAGACTAAGTATTTGTTCACATTTTGACCGAACGTAGAATGCTATTGTCAATGACGTTACACTCAACACAGGGCAATACATAACAGAGTAACAAACGACTGCTTCAGCGTAGGGGAGAAATGGGTATAGTAAGACAGGGAAAACAGTGAGACATTTTTTTATTAGATGGTAAATTTTGATGTTGAGATGTTGGTAACAGTGGAGTTGTATGTTGCATGAGTAAAGGAACAGTATTTTCATACTCGATTTGATTCTAGTTATAAAGGTGAGTGTTGAAAAAATAATTCGTAATTTTTCACTCTAGAAGTAAAATTTTGGATTGTGTTTAATGAAGGTTATATTGGATATACAAATGAGATATAAATATGAATGTTTTGTTACCTAATACTATGATATTTGAGATTATGTTTGGCAAAGTATCGTCTTTCTTGTTTCAATTTTGAAGTGGTGGTGTCATTGTTAAATGAACTATGCGTAAAGGGAACAGTGGGACATGCCATTGAAGGGTACACTGAGACATCTCACTGTTCCCACGTACCAATGAGTTGCAAAAACAAACTGTAATTATATTACATTTACCAGTAATTAACTTTAAAAATGAACATACTAGTAACCAATTTAGGAATTCTAGCTTAAAATAATGGATACATTACATTTTAATGGTTTCATAAATAAAAAAATATTCACAAAATTAAAAAAAAAGTTAAAAAATAATAATGAATTACATTAAATTCTTGTAATCATAAGCTTAGTTGTCACCAAAAATCATTTTATTTTTTTCACAAAGGTTTGAAATTCCATGGAAAATTCACTTTTCCAAATGTTCCAGATGTCTCAATGGTTTCGAAGTTAGACATCAAAATGATTCTAAATAAGCCTACAGAACATGTCAAGATAAAGAGGCAGCAAGTTTTTGTTTTCTTTTGATAGAAATGTAAATCATTTCAATGTCCGTTAATATACACTGTGATATCTCACTGTACCTTCCTGAATGGGAACAGTGAGACATTTGCATTTTTTTTTCACAAGAACGTATTGTATATTATGTCCTTCATCTATTAACATTTTTGTTTATGTGGTATTATACTCCATGTTTTAATGTCTATTTCTATTGCACTAGATTTTAAAAATACTTCAATTATCACTTGCATACATATGTCTTAATATTTTGTGTCTCACTGTACCCACCAATCCCCTACGTATCGGACAAATAAATAATGACTGTCTATTCTCATTTTCAAAAAAGTTAGACTCACAAACACATTTCTCACTGGGAATGCCTTGACTGTTACAGAAAAACTCTTTTGGCTCTCTTCTTCAGGTAGGCTATTGTGTCCTACAATCTGTTTTTCTCGGCAGTTTATATCCTTTACACTCTGTATATGGCATTGTTTTTAACTGCGTTTGTAGCCTACTTGATTGAAGGGAAGATCCAATGATATTACAAGAAGCAACAGTCTAACTCAAGGAAGATTTATTTCTCGAAAGCATCCATAAATTTCTCTTCTCAGTAAGAAATCTAGAAACATTTCCAATCCCTTTTCTTATAACTTATATTCCTTTTTGATATCACGCCATTTCTGAAATAAACAGCAAATTAATAACATTCAATTCCAGTAACAACAGATTTACTCTAACAATCAGTGTGTGCAGTAGAAGTGAAATAATGTACGGAGTTATTCAATTCTTAGAGTAGGCCTACATGTTACATATTTTAAGAATGAATAACATCCGATTGATACAAAAAGGCCTTTCCGTGTAACCTCAGACGAGAAAGAAAAAAGCCGCTGACGTATTTCAGGAAATAGTTGCGTTTCCCTGCTGAGCTGGACTTGCAGTCGAGTATGAGTTCGATCACCACTTGTGTTCATAACCTGGTTATGTTTTTATGAAGTTATTCCCAACTCTAAGGCGAATGTTAGGTATTTACATAGCGAATTTTCGGCTTCATCTCATCACACTTCATCACTCTATCATCAATACCATCGAGCTATTTTTCAACGCATTCCCCACCAAAATTGAGAGATGCAGGTGGCTGTCACACACTGGTTCCTATCCCAAGGGGCAGACATGACAAAGGGATACAAAAGTAGATGCCACTGTATGGCAAATTTCTCATTTCGTCTGAGGAATGTGATGAAATTGTCCAACAATGTCTGTATCTGTTTCATTTCCATGACACTGTCTTTTCTTTTTGTAAACAGCTCCAGGGAAACTTACTTTCTGGGGTGGGGAGCTCGTAATTATTCTCGAGTGGTCAAAGTTTGTATAAGCACTTGTTTTGACATTAATATGGTTGAAGAAAAAATAATTTGTCTATCCTCATGAGAATGTTCGCTTGGTAGCTCTCTAATGTGAATATGCAATATAAAACACTTATTGCAAAGCAAGTTGAATTAACTGCTATTGTCGGGTCACTTATGACCCGACTTTCTCCTTGTGAGCACTATATAACTTTTTATGTCGACAATTAAGCTTTAAATTGTGCAGAACACCGCCGTGGAAGAATACAGAAAGTCACAACAATGCATTATTAAAACTCGTACAGATGTCTAAGAAATTAAAGTGACTGGGTCATTATTGACCCGACGGTAGTAGTTAAGTGGGATAATAATAATGTTGTTTGAACTACCTCCTGAATTGAAATCATAAAATTACACAAAGAAAGGAACTAAATACGTTTATCCAGTCACAGCTTACTGCCATTGAATATAACTTTTAAAGCTCCACATGACACCTAAAATGCCACCGGACCTAGTTAATGAGGTTGATTCAAAACATTGAACATAGAAGAACAATGTACTCATTAGTAAAATGCTGACAATGCTAATTAGTTGTTGCAGTCGTTTTAAATTAAACACAAATTTGCAACAAACAAATTATTTCATGCACTACAAAGGTCCGACTTTTTTTTTTTTTTTTTTTCAGATTTTAAGCATTGAAAGTAGATATTACGAAGTGTTTTTAATCATTTTGTAACTTTTAAATTAATAATTAGTACACAATAAAAGTTTTTTTTATTGTTGTTCGGTTAATATGTTAGCGCACGATTTTTTCAAATAATTTCACAGTTTTTGTAACGTAATTAAATCAACTTCCTATTTTTATAACATTCAGATAGAACATATCGTATTTTTTCAACGATTAATATGTGTTATGAAAGCATAACAGCATTGATAACATATAATTTATTATACAGGTTGTTTCCAAAATACGAGGCATAATTTCAGGTATGTATTTCCCACATGTAGACAATCAAAATAGTTCATTACAACATGTGTCCGGAAATGCTTTATTTCCGAGTTATGGCCTTCACAACATTGAAATTCACCGGAACGTTTTTCTTTCCGCAGGTCGTTGCCGTCAAAGGAGACATTAAGGGGGCACTCTGACAGTTCATTCCGAGGCGAAGGTTACAGTCAGTGTTGTGTAGGCGTTAGACTGTGCGACATGTATTCAAATCAAGAGCTGGCAGAGATACACTTCATGTACGGTAAGGCGGACGGCAATGCTGCGCTGGCTCGTCGTTTGTACCAGGAGAGGTACCCACAGCGACAATGTCCAGATCGGAAGACATTTGTACGTCTCCATTACCGTCTGTGCGAGTATGGAAAGTTTAACTCTCCTGGTTTGGGAAGGGGACCACCAAGATCTACAACTCCAGAAGTACAGGAGGAGATTCTGGAGGCTGTGAACATGACTCCTCCTATCAGCACACGAAGGGTAGCGTTGCAAGTCAATGTTCCTCATACGACTGTCTGGAGACTGTTGAAAGAGTATGAATTGTATCCTTATCATTTGCAACGTGTATAGGCCTTGTCACCAGCAGATTACCTACCCTGCACGAGTTAGGTTCTGTCAGTGGTTCTTGCAGCAGTGTGGTGTAAATCCGAACTTTCCTGCCTTAGTACGTATTATTTACAGATGAAGCACAGTTCACACGAGATGGCATAACAAATTTCCACAATCAGCATGTATGGGCGTATGAAAACCCACGTGCAACTGTTCCATCTCATCACCAGGTACGGTTCTCCCTCAACATGTGGGCCGGTATCATTGGTGATCGATTAGTTGGACCCCATGTACTTGTAAACAGACTTACGGGGCAGGCGTACACAAACTTCCTGGAAAACACCATACCTCATGTTTTGGAAGACACTCCACTGATCAATCGTCAACACATTCACTTCTTGCATAATGGCGCACCTGCACACTTCAGTCGTACGGCTCGCCGGTACTTGGATCGTAGGTTTCCTGATCGATGGATAGGTAGAGGTGGCCCAATTGCTTGGCCTCCACGCTCACCTGATCTGAACCCTCTCGATTTCTACTTGTGGGGCCATTTAAAATCATTGGTTTATTCGTCTCCGGTGCCTGATTTGGAATCCCTTCGGAATCGAATTGTGGCATGTTCTGAGGACATACGCAATACTCCTGGAGTTAGGGATCGTGTTCGCAGGTCAATGAGACATCGATGTGAGGTCTGTACTCAAGCAGGAGGTGGACATTTTGAACATCTTCTGTAATGACAACGACCTGCGGAAAGAAAAACGTTCCGGTGAATTTCAATGTTGTGAAGGCCATAACTCAGAAATGAAGCATTTCCGGACACATGTTATAATGAACTATATTGATTGTCTACATGTGGAAAATACATACCTGAAATTATGCCCTGTATTTTTTAAACAACCTGTATTAAATAGTGCAGAAAACCTTTGGTGTGAAATACTCAAAATTTTAAGCCAAATTAAAAGTTCTGTGTTCTATCAAATTCTCATATCTTCCCACTGAAAATTGAAATATAAATCAGACTGAAACTTCGAGAGTAATGCTGTAAGACAGAAGAGCATCGGAATTAAGAATTGATTGCTTATTAGGTCATACATTTATATGAAATTGATGTTAACATCGGCTGTCTAGGGATTATACAAATCTGGCTTTGAGGCTGTGAAGCAGACGTGAATAATTTCAAAGGAAAAATTGCTCCGGGGACGGGTATCGATTCCGGGACCTTTGGCTGAGCGCGCCAACGCTCTACCAACTGAGGTACCCAGGATTTGGGATTATGTGGCTATAATATTATATAAGATGAAGTCAATGCTTGATTTTAAAATGATCCCATAGGTACTATTTCAATTCAGTAAATTTCTGCATCTGAAGTAGGCTACGTACGTAAGTGAAAATAATATTAATATATTATGTGTAATATGTACGCTTGGACAAGACGAAACTTCATGATGTAAGGAAGCTAAGGAGTTAACGAAAGTAATTTTTAACTGTAAAGTCATGTCCAAAAACGTCAACATTCATAGTCGGAGGACATCAAATTTGACTTCGCTGTATTTTCATTAAACATGAAACCCACTGTATATTTTACTGTACTTGGCGTTGTATACGAGACATAAGAGGAAACTAAGATAAAGTTGGTACCAAATATAGTTTTTTTATTACAGACCCCGTTAGAAAAATTCCAAGAATGCTTGTGAAAGTCCGTCAGATCATGTTTATGTGTTCAGGCAAGTGGATTGTTATATTTTCCCTCAACCCATTAAGAGGAAAATGCTGAGTAACTTTTGGCGCTGGCCCCTGTACTAATTTCTCTGGCATTGTCAACTTAATTTTACTGATTCATCTTAGCCAGCGTAGACTGGCTTCCATGAATGCAAGTCATTCTAATACGAGCACAGAGGCAGGTTTTCTTGGTTCCCGCCTGGACTGAGCTTATAAAACCCGGGCTGAATGGGCCAGTCTTCACTTTTAACTTGCTCTGTAGCTGCACTGGAACACAAGCCTGACGGCAGTTACGGGCGTGAGTCTCTTATGATTTGCCGGTGTCTAATGCCTAGTGCATCATTTGTTGTCTGTTAGAATTCGTAAACATCACCTTTTACGACTCTAGTGGACTTTTCTCAGTAATATAATATAACTCGTTGCTTTGTTGGTATAGATTATTTTCGGAGTAATTTCCTTAGTAAAGCAAACATTTAAAATGTTAATGTATTTATTTAAACGATGGGGATTCAAGGAATTACTCTCAAGTCACACAACATAATTGGTGGAATATAATATAATATTGTTTTATTTGGAGTTCAGTCTAATTGACATATCACAAATTTAAAATCAATGACATTTACATATGTAAATGATTATTGTGTATTATGAAAATTAAAGCAACGTTTTCGCCCTTCAGGCAACATCAGGCATTTTACATACAATAGCTTGTACATTTTTGTCTTTGTTGTGGAATGTGTACAAACTGATTAAACACAAGCTTTATATAATAATGAAACAACTATTTTATGATGACTTATGGTGATTAACGATTTAAAATTTAAAAATGCAGGTATAAAATTTAATATATAATAAAATAGTGACTGAACTGTTGGTCTTATGTTTAAATTATAACATTATAAAATTGCTGTTTAAATTATAACATTATAAAATTGCAATTTAAATTATAAACATAAGACCAACAGTTCAGTCACAATTTTATGAAATATTAAATTTTATACCTGCATTTTTAAATTTTAGATCGTTGATCATCACAAGTCAATCATAAAATAGTTGTTTCATTATTATATAAAGGTTGTGTTTAATCTGTTTGTACACATTCCACAACAAAGACATGAAAAAATGTATACGATATTGTGTGTAAATGTCATTGATTTTAAATTTGTGATATGTCAATTAGACTGAACTCCAAATAAAACAATATTATATTATATTATACTTACTTACTTAGTTACTTACTTACTTACTTACTGGCTTTTAAGGAACCCGGAGGTTCAATGCCGCCCTCACATAAGCCCGCCATTGGTCCCTATCCTGAGCAAGATTAATCCAGTCTCTACCATCATATCCCACCTCCCTCAAATCCATTTTAATATTATCTTCCCACCTACGTCTCGGCCTCCCCAAAGGTCTTTTTCCCTCCGTCCTCCCAACTAACATTCTATATGGATTTCTGGATTCGCCCATACGTGCTACATGTCCTGCCCATCTCAAACGTCTGGATTTAATGTTCCTAATTATGTCAGGTGAAGAATACAATGCGTGCAGCTCTGCGTTGTGTAACTTTCTCCATTCTTCTGTAACTTCATCTCTCTTAGCCCCAAATATTATATTATATTATATTATATTATATTATATTATATTATATTATATTATATTATATTATATTGACTATCTGAATATCTTTTTCATATTGCTTTCTAAGATAATTGCTGGAACTAAATTGTTGTTCCGTACAGAAATATTCCGATTTGGAACTCCCGAATACTTCTGATTTTAAAGTTTCCGAAGAGTTACATTCAATCACATAGTGAATTCTACCTATTCGACAAAATGTTCTAATAATGACACCTGATATAGCTTATTTACGGGCACGGTGTACAAATATTTATTTGATAGCATTTCTATTTGACCTGTCGCTTCCATGTGTACGAGGACAATAGACTCGTATAATTTGTATCGGTTATCTGTGTAATAATTGAGAGAGGTACTGGTCTGTCAGACACATTATTACTGCGGTTAACATTTCCCTTCAACACACAGAGTGTTATGCTGAGAACAGTCAACATTGAAAATGAGTAATTCTCTATTGAGTCTACTGCACAACACATTATAATGTGTGTGTTAAAAGGCAAACAATATCTGAAAATATCAGAATACTGATTCTCAGAATGTAACTAGATCCGTGGAAACTGACGTTTTAAAAGCATTTTAATGGAATGAAGTATCAACTGTGAAATCATGCTTAATTCATATATATTATACACAGTGTCCGAAATAAAACCTACCGATAAAGATACCCTTCTAAATAATTTCTTCCTTAATTATGACACACAAAAACAAATAAGGGAAAATATTAATCAACTCAACAAGTTTATGTTACCATCAGTAAATCAATAGCACGACACACATCTAACCTGTATTCAATCTCTCTCCAGGCAATGTGTAACATCTGTGGAGTTACAGATCTTACTGTGTCGATAATCCTTTGACGTAACACTTGAAGGTTATCCACTCTGGTGTTGTAGACACGGTCTTTCACGAATCCCCAAAGAAAAAAAGTCCAATGGTGTAAGATCAGGAGATCGTGGGGGACATGTAATAGGACCACCGCGACCAATCCATCGTCCCGGGAAAAAATTGTGTAAAGTTTCAACGACTGGTCCTCAATAATGAGGGGGGGCTCCGTCTTGCTGGAAGGTGAACACCTCTGGAATATGGGGTAGCGCAAAATTTTCAAGCATATCGAGCTATACCGCACCATTCACTCTGTTCTCTATGAAGAAAAAAGGTACGATCACTTCTGAACTGATTAATCCATACCGCACATTTAACTTTCGAGAGTTACGTTCATGTTAAAAAATAACACGAGGCTTCTCAGAACCCCAGATCCTGCAATTATAGCGATTAACATAGCAACACACGTGAAACGTTGCCGCAACCATATCACTGAAAGTCTCCATTTTCTAGCAAATGTTTGTGCCACTGAACAATGGTGTGCCTATCAGGAGCTGCACGGGCGTATTTTTCACGAAATCTCCGCTGAACTGTAACCGGAAACTTAAACTCTGCTAACCAATAACAGCACTGCACTTTTTCTTGCGGTGCGAATGAAGCCATTTTGGAAAACAATCTGTGTATACACAACAATAGGAATAACAGGTTCGCCAATTTCACGACATAAAAACTTGTTGAGTTTCTCTACATTTTAGTGCAAGCTGGCCGTATGTAACTTTTATGGATGTCTAGTTAGTTCATTTCTTCATCAGTAGGTTTCATTTCGAACACGCTGTAGAATTTATAATAAATAGGCCTACATGAAGTAATCTAAATGAGGCTGTAGAGCAAGTGGACAGCTTCAAGTACTAGGGGTGTACTAAGCAGTAACATGAGCTGCTGCCAAGAAGTGAAAAGGAGAATAACAATGGCCAAACTTTTAATAGAAAAATAAGTATTTTCTGCAGACCTGTGGAGAAATAACTAAGGAAGATGTAGCGAAGTGATTTATGTGGAGTGTTTCATTGCATGGAGCAGAAATATTGACATTACAACAATGTGAAGAGAAGCAATTAGAAGCATTTGAAATGTGGATATGAAGAAGAATGGAGCATGTGAAATGGACGACAGAATAAAAAACGAAGCTGTATTGAAAAGAGTGGGTGAAGGAAGAATAATGCTGAAACTAATCAGGAAGAGAAAAAGGAATATTGACTGGGTCACTGGCTGAGGAGAAACTGCCTTCTGAAGGATGCACCGGAAGGAATGGTGAACGGGAGAAGAGATCGGTGCAGAAGAAGATATCAAGTGATAGACGACATTAAGATATATGAATCATATGTGGACACTAAGAGGAAGGCAAAATATGGGAAAGAATGGAGAATGCTGGGTTTGCAGTCTAAGATCTACCCTTGGGCAGAAAACTCTGAATGAATGAATGAATGAATGAATGAATGAATGAATGAATGAATGAATGAATGAATGAATGAATGAATGAATGAATGAATGAATGAATGAATGAATGAATGAATGAATGAATGAATGAATGAATCTTAAAGTTGATGCGTTGTGCTACAGATATCACGCTAAATGTAAACGTAAAAAATATGCATTACTTCAGTTTCAGTTTTAAACTCTATGAGTTACTTTAAATCTCCGCAGCAGTTTCACTCAAGATAATCGTGAAAGAAGCTCTTGGACTGTCACTCATTATTATTATGTAGAGCTGTTATTATTACTATTACTAATTATTGTTATCATTGTGAAAAATTATTGCACCGCATAATTCGAAGCGTAAGACAAAATAAAATAAGATTTGCAAAAACCTGTGCTGAAGGCTAGAACTCTTAAGGGATCGTTAAGATGATGATGATGATGATGATGATGATGATGAATTGAGTAATTATAGGTATGCACTATAAGTAAAAAAATACCACGAAGTTTACTGCAGCGGACGTGGTGTTCGTTGTGAAATCTAACAATGAATAATCGAGTCACATACACTCGAGAATGCATCTCGTATCCCCGCATGCTGAATTGTAAACTAAGACCATTAAGAAAATATTGTCAGTATTTTGTTCTGATAGCCTAAATGGCTTAGATTTATTAGTCTTGTGATTTTGTGAAACATTCTTATCTTTTAGAGTAAAGTGAACCCCATTGCAAGTCAAATCGGCCCATAGGATGCGGGAACTTAAGGCTCCTGCCTTACAGGCAGTCGGCATTAATATGTGTAGGAATGTCAGTTATATGTGACCGCCGCATTTACACCCAAGGAAAAACCCCTAGTAGTAATTTCTGTTAGAAGCTGAGGACCATAGTGCGGCAGAAAGGATTAGATCGATGGAGAAAATGTCATGACGTCATTGGGAATCGAAACCGCAACCTTCTGGCTTTGCAGCGTTACGCCTTAACCGCTACGCTACAGTACGCCCCATTCTTAGCTAGTGAATTTACTAATAATTCCTATGCCTAGTTATTGTATTATAAATAAAAGCGCTATTTTGTTAGGGTTTTTCAGGTTACTGCCTTTCGTCTCCTCATACGCCTTTTGTCTTGTTCACTTCTTACTTACAAATGGCTTTTAAGGAACCCGAAGGTTCATTGCCGCCCTCACATAAGCCCTCCATCGGTCCCTATCCTGTGCAAGATTAATCCAGTCTCTATCATCACACCCCACCTCCCTCAAATCCATTTTAATATTATCCTCCCATCTACGTCTCGGCCTCCACAAAGGTCTTTTTCCCTCCGGTCTCCCAACTAACACTCTATATGCATTTCTGGATTCGCCCATACGTGCTACATGCCCTGCCCATCTCAAACGTCTAGATTTAATGTTCCTAATTATGTCAGGTGAAGAATACAATGCGTGCAGTTCTGCGTTCTGTAACTTTCTCCATTCTCCTGTAACTTCATCCCGCTTAGCCCCAAATATTTTCCTAAGCACCTTATTCTCAAACAACCTTAACCTATGTTCCTCTCTCAGAGTGAGAGTCCAAGTTTCACAACCATACAGAAGAACCGGTATTATAACTGTTTTATAAATTCTAACTTTCAGAGTTTTGGACAGAAGACTAGATGACAAATGCTTCTCAACCGAATAATAACAGGCATTTCCCATATTTATTCTGCGTTTAATTTCCTCCCGAGTGTCATTTATGTTTTTTACTGTTGCTCTAAGATATTTGAATTTTTCCACCTCTTCGAAGGATAAATCTCCAATTTTTATAGTTCCATTTCGTATTATATTCTGGTCACGAGACATAATCATATACTTAGTCTTTTCGGGATTTACTTCCAACCCAATCGCTTCACTTGCTTCAACTAGAATTTCCCCGTTTCCGTAATAATAATAATAATAATAATAATAATAATAATAATAATAATAATAATAATATTATTATTATTGTTGTTGTTGTTGTGATTATTATTATTATTATTATTATTATTATTATTATTATTATTATTGATACCTACACAAAATTTTTTCTAGCATCTCCACCAGAATTGAACATTTACGATTTTCATATTTTCCAAATTCTTTGGAACAGTGTGTTGTGTGAAGCCTCTGAAAATTACATTTGTTTAATATATCTAATATTTTAACGACCTAAACATTAGGGTGGAGTGAAAAAATTAATTTCAGAATTTAAATTCGGCAGGGCTCTCAAAAGTTGTCACTTAATGTCAAATGATCGTGTACGAAATTTTTTTGATTTATTTTAATATTTAGATGCGCCCCAGAGGCTTCGAAAATTTCCTTATAGTTAAAAATAAGAAAATGAGCTTTTGTTTCATTCTTATTATTTAATTGATTATATTAATTCATTTTCAGTTTGAGAGAGGATATGGATCACAGTCGTAGAGAGATACTGGAAAGGAGTAAGGGTACCCTAAGTACAAGGAGCACAACAGAATGCCCAATATCTGACAAGATGATTCCAAGTGATGAGCGAGAGTTCATTGTTGACCATTGTTGAGGAAAATGGTAATTGGTGATATTGACCTTAAAATTACCCAGAATATTAAGAAAAAAGGGGAACGAAAGGTGAAGGAACAAAGAAAACTGGAGGTGTGTCAACAGAATATCCGATAAGTATTGCATCTGAAAGCAGTTCAGGATTAGAAGATGGGAAAGGAAATAAAAGTAGAATTAAACCAATAACCAGAATAAAAGAAAAATCAAATGAGATTGCATCTTCCAAAGATGGCAAGGCGTGGCCTTTCAGATCGAGCAGCTGCCTCTATTGCTAGTGGTCTTTTGCAAGACATTGGTGTTTGATATAATGGTGAAACAAGCGATCGTAGTAGCCTAAAGTACGCAGAGAAAGAAAGATTTTATTTTATTTTAGTAGGTTATTTTACGACACTTTATCAACATCTCTGCTTATTTAACGCCTGAATGAGATGAAGGTGATAACGCCAGTGAAATGAATCCGGGGTCCAACACCGAAAGTTAACCAGCATTTGCTCATATTGGGTTGAGGGAAAATTCCGGAAAAAACCTCAACTAGGTGATTTTCCCCGACCAGGAATCGAACGCAGGCCACCTGGTTTCGCGGCCAGACGCGCTAACCGTTACTCCACAGGTGTGGACAGAAAGAAAGAAGTTTAGACAGGAAGCTTTGGAAAGATTTGCTGAAAATTTCCGCCTTCTTAATGGATTGTACTTCCAATTAAGAAGGGTTCCAAGTTCCATGCATCTACTCATTTGGAATATCATTACACACTTGCTCAAGAACCAGATTCAAGATACATAGGTCACATTACAGTTCCAAGTGGTGAATCAGAAATTATCTTACAAGAGATGTTATCATATTTCCATAAACAAAATATTTCCTTCTAAAACCTCAAAGCAATAGGATGTGATGGAACAAATGTGAACACTGGAGTCAAAGGTGGAGTCATACGTGTATTGGAAGTGCAACTAAATCTGCCTTTGCAATGGCTTTTTTGTCTTCTTCATACTAATGACCTGCCCTTAAGACAATTATTTCAGAGAATGGATGGTAACACAGTAAGCCCAACGTCTCTGCCTGGGCCAATTGGGAAAACAATAAAGTGTGAAGATCTTCCCCTTGTAAAATATAATCCTATACAGGTGAAGAATTTCCCACACATAGCTGAAGAAGTAATATCTGATCTAAGTACAGACCAGAAACATCTGTATGATGTATGTTATGTTGTATCAACTGGTGTCTGTGCCACAGATTTGTTACCACGGAAGCCAGGACCAGTCGTTCATTCCAGATGGTTGACTACAGCAAATGGGATATTGAGACTCTATATCAGTACAGAAAAACCTTGTGAGAAACGTATAATAGCATATGTTATTAAAGTATATGCAACAGTCTGGTTTTCCATTAAAATGAAACCAAAGACAACAGAAGGTTCACGTCACCTCTGGAAATTGATAAATCTGTCTCAGTATTTACCTAAAGAAACAAAGACCATTATTAATCCAGTTATTCAGAGAAATAGCTGAAAAGATTCTTTTATCGATGATAACTGATGAGAGAAGAGACATTCAGCAGCTAGCACTCAGAACAATTACAGCAGCAAGACATTCTCCGAATTATTTTTCAAGGGAGGGAATGTTTCTTGTTCCAGAAGTGAATTTTTAAGCTAAGGATTAAACTTAACTCATTCACTGGCAAGAAACACAGAGAGACGAACCACCAGTAACAAAGAATGTAGAAGAAGAAATATTAGATGTAATTCATTCCAACAGGAGATGAACATTGACATACTCAGATTTTCATGTCACACTCGAGTGACTGAGATTTATGTTCACCATAAAACAGAAACATCCAAAAGTGTCTGTGGAGAAGACAGTCGACATGGTTTTGTTCTTGCAGCTATACAATCAAGGTCACTAATGAAATCATTCAATACAAAGTCTGAATATACTCCTTGAAATTTGGAAAGTAAGTTGAAAAACATTACACAAATTGTATTACTAACTAAATAGGATATAATATAGTCACATACTCATTTATAATATGCACGTTTGTCCAAGGGCTGTCATAAGTAAAAAATTATTTCATTAAAATTGAAGAATTCTTTATTAATTTTTTTGAAAAGTGAGTATTTTAGTAGTAATTACCTAAATTAGTAGTTGTAAGTGAAGTGTATATATCGGACGTTTAAAATGACTTGAAATATGCTTTGAAATAGTAATTTGTAGATTATTATAAAAAAAGTTTTTCCGTTTGATGTTCCGATATTTGTTCTATACTTCACAGTGCTTGGGGCGCATCAAAGAAATGAGATAGAAACTTGAGATTTTGAATGAATAATAGCTATATCAATACACAACTTTTGCACACCCTGCCGATTTGAAATTCAACAAAAAAATTTTTCCCTATACTTTTCACTCCACCCTACTAAACATTTCCTTCATAATCTACCTATAGAACAGTAACGTGAGTTATAGGCGTTGATAATCTTGGATTAAGGTACAAGCATTGTTCGACGTCTTGTTTCATTGCCATTTAGGTCCATTCTGGAACTGTTGGTGTCAGGTGCACATATAGACGCTTATCTGCCCTATTCAATATTGTCTACGCGTGTCCTTAGCCACGTAGATTAATTAACTCGTGGCTATTAGGTATACATCGTAACGCTCTATTCGTCCTATACACTTAATTTCGCTAATTTCTCATGGTTAGTGTGGCCGGTTCAAGTAGCCATATATCGTCGCCTAGCAGACGAAAAGACGTAACTCCAAAAAATCGATTTTGGAGACACGTCGGTTTTGAATACATCTGTAGGCCATGTAGTTTAAATACGGATGTAATCAAGAGCGACGTATGTGTTTTGGAGTTACGTCTTTTCGTATGCTAGACGACGATATAACATAATTACTTATAAATTAATTTACTATTACTGATTTTTGTTTGTATAGGTCTAACTTATTTATAAACACAGACACATTTTATGTACTTAAATTATTATTATTATTTTGCTACACGTGCTGACAAATGAATTATTATGACGCAACCGAATTTCGCACTCAGCGATACAGGAAATGGAAACAATTAATCGTGAATGCTCACATTTAAATACATTTAATTTAACAATATTTCCTTTCTCGTTCTCGTCGTTTCCGTTCCCGGTTTATTGTGAACCAGCCTTTTTAGTCGGTCTGCACACCTGGACGATACGATGCATATCTAAAGGAGGTAAGCAATACTCTAGGATCATCTAAGACAGACTATTCCAAGTGGGCAGCCCCCGTGATGCCGCGTGGCTCCCCTGGATTCGGAAGAGCTGTGCCGAGTCCTAGAGAGAGACAGCAAGTGAGTGGAAAAGAGACGGAATACCGATCCCTCAGAGGGTTGTACGCTTGCAAAGGGTAGAGTGAGCCAGTGAGTTGCGTATATATGGATGGCACATTTTATGACACATAGGAAGAATTCAAGAATTACAACAATTTGAATTTACACAATAATGCAACAAAATAAAAATTTTCCTTTTTTTCTGTAGTTAGGGAGACAATCTTTGATTTCTTACCCTTTCAACTAAACCAGGGAAAATTGTTTGAGGAGAATTAATGCATAAGACTGCTTCCAACACAACATCGAAACAACATGACCTAGTTTCACTCTTATTCAGGTTCATAACTGAGAATATGTGTTCGCAAAGGTATGTAGAGCCAAACATAACAATTAACTTGCATGTCAATGCGTGGATAAGCGGAAACGCTTTTTGTTCCAAGTTCTTATAGAACGCAACGATGCCGCCTGGAATATTGTAATATTTAACTTTCAAAATTGTGTGACTCTGAAGCCTTATCAATTCTCTTTGAATTTTGATTGGAGCCTGCTCAATATTTACAGAAAAGGGCGTCATAAAAAAGTTCCTACACGCGGCAACAGATTTTGTGTGGAGAGAGACTAATTGACTCAAATAACGTCACCAGGGAAGGACACAATATCTCTGAAGTTGAAATCATGCACTCCTTTACAAACATTCCTTCCGTAAAATGCCGGCTATTTTTGCAAAAATATTTAGGACAACAATATAGTTTGCATGGACAGTTCTTTCGGAACTTGGCTCAATGTGCTGCGAAAGAAAGGGAAAATTAATTTTTAATGACATTGCCACTATACACAAAATAAATACATAGTTAAACGGACAGAAAATCCTTTAACAGATTAATAAACGTTGTTATAATAACTCCCATACATTGTTGACAACTGTTCAAAATAAACTTACTATAACATAACCATTAATTGAATTATATTTCCCTCAGAATACTTAATTGGTTGAAATGATATTTACCTCGTTATAAGAAGACTGCATTTCGACCTTTATTTTCGTTATTAATGCCTTCCTCTGTTCGACGATATGAGAGTGGATATCAGAATGTTTAACTTCAAAGTGACGCTTAATGTTGTACGTTTTGCCGTACATTGATATGGCATATTAAACATTGAACATTGTTGTCGTCAGATTAGACAAGATACAAGCCCTCCCAAGAGGAGTTAAATCGTGAACCGACTGTCGACGCACTTCTCTTCATTCTTGTTCATAACAGTTAAGCACAAACGATAGTACACCATATTGATGAATGAATGACTGATGGAACGCATAATCCAGGAATGCCTGCAGAATATTATCGAACAGACGAGAAGAGTTGATGATTGTATGTATGCATTCGTACACCACTACAGCCGCAGCGACAGAGAGGAGTGGGGGTCCGCCCTGGGCAGACACAGGGCAGCGTCCGGGCGCCCTAGCCCTCAAACGCTGTGTTGGAATGCTCTGATCTAAGAAGATAGGTGTAGACAGACTCGTTTAATTCTTAGTATTCTGAATTAATGTAAATTTATCAAGTAGCACGGTGATTCATTCTAGTGACGTCTTGGACGATTTCTATAATAAGAACATCTCCTATAACGCAGTTATTTGTAATAAAATAAGTTATAAAGCAGTTAATGAATGACCAAGACTGTACGTTCTCTCGAAATAAATCTATTAATTTACGGCACATAGATGTTGAACCTAGCCTAGCGAACACATATGCAGTTTAACATAAAACGCGTTTCGTTTAAAATGATAATCCTGACCTGAATAATAAGCGCGGCTTTGCCAATAAATATGTATGAAGTTGACTGTCTGCTCTCCTCTGTGCCGGCTCTGTTGCAAGTACTTTTTAGTGAGAGTGCACGGTGTAATAAAGAAACTGAAGATGCTACTCTCTCCAGGTAAAATCCGGAATAACGAAGTTAACTTATCATGAATTTTTACTTCGTCCTTTACACGTTGTACGTAATAAAGTTACTATTACATATGACTCCGAATTGAAATCTCATGATTATTTCATGTACTACGCGTATGTCATTATTATATTATAATGTGAATCTTATGAACACGGAAATTATTGTATAGGTTCATAAAACTGGTACATATTACTTCATATATTAGCAGCAGAGGCTGACGTATTGACTTATTTGCTGATTTAGATCCGAATAATGTTAACATAAGATCGACCGCATACCGTTCTCAGCTAATCAGAAGTAATAAAATTGGGTGTAAGTTAATGTAATATTTGAACTGCAGGTCGTGATTGTTTGAATAACTGGCTCGAAATACTGGGTTGAGTGTTCCAAACTACTGAATTAATGAACCGCGCGTTCTTTCACAGATGATCAATCTGAATAATTGCTTCGTTGTCCTGAACTACTGTTACATGTGATCCGAATTACTAGGATGAGAGGCTTGGGCTACTGTAACGAGTTACAGTAACTTTCTTACCTAACAAAGAATTTAATTTGCAAGCAAAATGACCAGTTATCTAATTAATTTGACAGATGTTAATTATATTTATTTTTTAAGAAATGATTTTTAAATTTTATATATACATGTAAATAAATAAATAAATAAATTTCTCTCATTCTTTTTATACTTATTCTTTTTGTATTTATATCTGTATTTTTTTTTCGTTTCTTATTTGCTTCTTCTTTCTGCATTTGTTTCTTGTATTTCTATTTGTATTATGGTGGTTTGCTAGAGAAGGTCAGATGGCCTTAACTCCGCCAGATTAAATAAATGAATAAATATAGTATGTATATATATATATATATATATATATATATATATATATATATATATATCTGTGTGTGTGTGTGTGTTTTACAGTCAGAACGCGAAATACGTCAAAACCGGAAGTTTCTAGTGTATTCTAGTTCTGACAAAGCTCGTTAGGAAATTCTAGTTTTCACTTACGTAATTCAGTTGCATGTAGAAATAACTGTGGCTCTTTAGGAAATTTTAGTTTTTACTAATATAATTAAGTTAGATCTAGAAATAACTGATTGTTATTAGTAAAAACCCGTTGTAACGATTTCAGAACGCAAAATCCGTCAAAACCAGGGGAAATTGTAGTCTTCACTTACGTAATTTAGTTACATCTAGAAATAACTTATTACCAAAAAGACTTTAGGAAATTGGTACTTTCACATGAACATTGTTATTACTATTGTCATTGTTGTTAAAACAAAAAAAAAATAATAATTTTTTTACACAAATAGTTATTTTATGGGAAGCTTAAACATTACTTTTTTTGTTGTTGAATTATGAATAATTATGTCACAGAACTCAATATTATCATTTTCGTCTCACAATTCACTTCTTGCGACAATGCATGCTATTATGACATTCAGAGTTGCAGAGAATTTTATTTCTTACATACAAGCACCACTTTGAAACACAATTTTTTTGCAAGCACAACGGACGAACGAACGAACGAATCCTTGTCCGCCTCCGACGGCTTCTTTCTTTGCTGCAGTCCTCAGCGAAATTTCTGCACCTGACAACTTTACTGTTCTCGTGTCAAGAAAATTTGAGGACCTACATCAAATTCGGTTCTGAAAGAAAGAAAGTGTCATGTAGCAGGTGTTGATGAAATTAACTACACTATCAGTTTTTTTTAAGAAATGCATATAGAGTGTCGCCCATACCTGTGGAGTAACGGTCAGCGCGTTTGGCCGCGAAACCAGGTGGCCCGGGTTCGAATCCCGGTCGGGGCAGGTTACCTGGTTGAGGTTTTTTCCGGGGTTTTCCCTCAACCCAATACGAGCAAATGCTGGGTAACTTTCGGTGCTGGACCCCGGACTCATTTCACCGGCATTATCACCTTCATTTCATTCAGACGCTAAATAACCTAGATGTTGATACAGCGTCGTAAAATAACCCATATAGAGTGTTAGTTGGGAGGCCGGAGGGGAAAAGACCTTTGGGGAGGCCGAGACGTACATGGGAAGACAATATTAAAATGGAATTGAGGGAGGTGGGATATGATGATAGAGACTGGATTAATGGATTTGAGGGAGGTGGTATATGATAGAGACTGGATTAATCTTGCTCAGGATAGGGACAAATGTGAGAGCGGAAGTGAACCTCTGGGTCTCTTAAAAGCCAGTAAGCAAGTAAGTAAGTATCAGTTTTTAAAGTTTAGCGAACCTACCTGCAATATAGTTTATTCAATATTTCATCCTTTCTTCTAGTTCTGTACAAGTCGTAGCCATTTCGCTCAAGCACGACTTCTATGAGATTTCTTTTCCCTGTCGACATCCGGAATGCGCATTATGATGTTAACTCCTATACCAACTGGAGGATGCGTTGCACCTTACTTAAAATCGTTACAACGAGTTTTTACTCATAACAGTCAGTTATTTCTAGATCTAACTTAATTATATTAGTAAAATCTAGAATTTCCCAAAGAGCCATAGTTATTTATAGATGTAACTGAATTACGTAAGTGAAAACTAGAATTTCCTAAAGAGCTTTGTCAGAACTAGAATTTCCTAGAAACTTCTGGTTTTGACGAATTTCGCGTTCTGACTTAACATATATACCGGGAATTTAACTACCTCATATTGGTACACTTGCACTTGACAGAACGATGAACATACTTCGAACATATGTGTATATGCAAAAATACATTGCGAAAATTCTTTCCAATCATTTATTGATTTTCTGTCATCTCTTCAAAAGAGAGGAATTCCTTGAACTGATGTCGGAGCTTAAATTGTTCACGATACGTTGCTTTTGAAACATTTCATCATTCTATTCTCCATTTCACCTTGAGCGAGTGGATATTGTGGATATACAGCATGTAACAAAAATGTGTACAAGACTTCAAGTATGGATTCCTCATATGTATGCATGAAAAAATGGTTACATCAACATAGATCCGGCAATGCTTTATTCTGAAGAGGGCTTGCAAGCAGGATCATAGTGAAGAACAGTACGTTTGTTTGTTAGAATTATTATGATGCATTCTGTTCACATTTCCTTTGATTAGCTGTGCAAGATGTCCACCTCCAACGTGAATACAAACCGAAGATAGTCATCTCATCGAGATTCGAACATGCCTGGCCTGCAGACTCACCAGATCTCACCAATTGCACTTTTGTTTTTGGGGGCACTTAAATTTGTTATTATATTCCACTCTATGAATAATGAAGGAACTCTCTATCATCGGATTCTGCAAGACTGTCAGACAATAAAAACTATTTTGGAGCATGCTTTAAATCGCCATCATCAAACTCTATCATTAGGCCTATCTAAATCAATTACCATCATCTTCGACGTCTATTTCTCCACCACCGATATTGGTGTCGTCACAATCGTCAGTCACCACTATCATCATAAACCACGTTTCATCATAACCACCGCCATAGAACAATGGTCAACGCCAGCACTGCTATCATCATTTGCCTGCAAGAATTTTGTTCTTTGCTCCTCCCGTTCTTTGTTGAAATTTTGAATCAAAGTGAAATATTCACAGTTAATCTCGATCCACACTCTTTTCTTCTGATGAAGTGAGAAACTATCCGTCTCTTTATTTTCAATAAAATGATTTTGTTTTTCAATTATTGGGAGTAAACATTTTTTTCTTCCTCAATAAACGTATTTTTGTCGATTTTAATCGAAACGGTAATTACGAAAAATATAAACAAAATACAGCATGGCGACAATAGTTATTATTAACCTATTTGAGTACAATTTCAATACTCTCTAAAATATATAAAGAAAATAAATAGTTTTTAAATAATAAATCAAAGATAGGCCTATATTTCTTATGTTGATCAAAATATTGTTAACTATGTCTCATAAAATGACTCCGTAACTAGTAATATGTATTCTGTGACCAATACGTGGGAACGATTTGTTTTGATTTATTGAGATGCCTAACATGTCGGACCATTTAAGAAAGCCTTAAAATCCAAACTTCATTAAGGTAACTGTATGAAAGGACCAAGAATGCGCTTTTGAGTTTAAGGAAGGGAGCTTCCTCTATATATCCTTAACGAATTAAGCATTAATGATGATTTGAAAGATCGTTCCAAAATTTCGTCTTCAAGGGAACCCCTAAGTTAAAATTGACCAAAATATCGGTTTTTAGATCTTTACTTAATATTATTCCTTATTCAGTTCTGAAAGATTAATATGTAGTACATTATGTATGTGGGACCATTTTGGAAAAATGATTACGCTCCAGAGATGCATTGCTAAGTACAGTAAATGTAAGTTTGATCTTTATTGACTTTCTTTTCTCAAAACTGCATTTTTTATACTTTAGGTACACTTTTCTTAAAAACTTCACTATTATAACTATCAGCCTGAAATTTATTATTACATTAGTAATAATTTAATGCCACAATCACTGTTTTAACATTATTAGTTCCATTATCAGTTACCCATAATTGTTTTTATGTAAAATAATTGTAAATAATGAAATTGATTTAAATAATGTAAGAAGTAAGTCAGCATTCTAGATCAGGTGACAAATTATAGCCAAAAGCGTTATTACTAGGCCTCCAAAGTTTCAATCTCTAGGGTTAGTACATTCTTTGAAAAGTGTATATAGCCTATCAAATTGATTATACATTATTAATTAGCATAATTCATTATTAATTATTCCAAAACTACCATATCAATCTATATGCAATTTTAAATTATATTTTGTCCTAGTTTCAAGAATGAGTGTTTAAAATGTTATCTTATTATAAGCAAAAATATTGCAGTTACTAGAAATAAGTAAATGCATAAATTCTGAAATTTTAAGATACGTTTCCCTTAATGGCACATCCTGGTTATGTATTCAACATTGTGTGAGGCCATGGTTGAAGACAACACTGATCAAAGTTTGTCAAGGTTCTGTTAGAGAAATAGACTTCCAATCTCATTTCAGAAGTGGAAACCGGTTCTACAGGTTTTGTAAGTAGACACTCCACCACATGAGCACAGCAAAGGGATATACAGGAAACTAAAGTACCCTACTAGATACATTTAGATATTGATAATAATGGGAAAAGGAGCGTGTTTGTACTTGCTTGCCTTTGTATGTTACAGTAGATTCAGTTTATGCGACCGAAATTCGTCTATTTGTATTCTCGGCTGACCCAGTTGGAATGTAACTACAGAGCTGATGGAGAAGTTATTACCTAGCGAGAAGAATGTGAGCTCGGAGTGCGAGTCCACGAGTGAATAATGTGAAGGTGTAAACTATACGGGCAATGGGAGGTTTGTTCGCATTATGCTTTCAAAGAGTAAGCAAACTTCTCAAGAATCTAAGGCAATGCCGGCGTTCGAAGAGCTTACGAGCACATATTTTCTTTGAAATGTTCCGCGTCCGATTATCGAAGACAATAATGCAAGATCTGAGTCATTGGATATAAAGGTAGGATGGGCCATGAACCATTTGCACTGATTTATAATGTAGCTAATCAGAAAACGAATACATTCACAGTCATACTTTTTGAGTAAGTCATTGTTTTACAAATAAATCACTCGTTACAAAATACAATAATTCTTTTTTAATTTACAATTCATTTTGATTTTTCAGATAACCCGATTAACATGTATACTTATATCCAGTTTCTATAGTTATCAACTTTAATGACTTAACAATAAAAATATAAAAAGTTACATAGTGTAATTGTTTAAATATATTTATATAATAAATAAATTAAGCTTCCTTTATGAAAAGATTGCCAGATTTGACAAAGCGTATTACATATAATTTGGAAACACACCTAAAAGGTAAAATGATTTATATTTAAAACTGTTAAGGAATCGAATATACAGGGACATCATTTTATTTTTACTTCAATTTTTATTGTACCTGAGTTTTTGAATGTACTTCACTCCCACCCCTTCTACTAAGGAAGTTCCAACTCCACACAGAACCAAGACCGCAAAAAGTAAGCAGTACTGAGTTACTGGGTATAGTACGTTCCAGAAATATGTCCGCGTTTTCCAGTGACGAAAGAGCTTTCAATATTGAATCATATTTTCGCACAGGTACTGTCCGTTTGCCTACGTCGCATCCCGATTTCCCCCACCTGCTTCTGCTCGCCCCTCTGTAAAAGCTGGGCTGTCTTAGCTCTTTTCTGAAAACATTAATTTCTGTTAGGAATTGGACGTTTACGTAATATTATACAGCTGTTTAATTTAACTTAAATAAAAGGGCCTCGTTAAGTAATTAACTGTCACGTGATTTCCTCCCTTTCTACAATCCTGCGGCATAACCACTTGGACGGACAGTAGATAGCATGTCTGAGTAATTTTATGTTTTCGGGTTGGGCAGAAGTGAAGATTGAATTCACAGTACGTAGAGTAGGTATAGAATTATTTCAACATGAGTTACTAGTACGAAGGACGAAACTGGCAATTGGAATTAGATGCAATAGTCTATAGTGCGATAATATGCACAAAAGAACTGAAGCCTGTATCGAAATGAACGGCCACCATTTTCAAAATAGTATTTAAATATTCATATTATGATTATTTTTCAATTTAACTTCTTTCTCTATATTGTACGCTAATGTGCTGTAGACAGTATACACTGCATAATGAATACGTTCGCATAGATAACTCACTTCGTGAGTAAAAACACTTATTCTTAATACAGTACTGTACTTTGATTAAAGAAAAACCTAATGAAAATTATCAAACTCAAAATCGCGATATTTCCTAATTTACGTAAATGGATGAAGTACTTTTCTTCGCTCCTATACCTAGTAAAGTGATTTGTTTGTGTTTTACGCCAGTATCATCGAACTCCAGTCTTGGAGGGGGGAGCAAGCGGTGTTTCCGGTTCTCTAAAGGTATAGACAGGTTAATATTAAAATGTTAGTAAAAATAAAATGATGTCCCTGTACAAAACGTCAGAAAAATTCACACCAAAGTAGCGATTGTGCTCATTTACAGTTAAGAACAGGATAATAGTATAATCAGATATGTTAGAATGATTTGAATGACATATACCGCGAGAAAAATGATAGTATGGATTTATTGGCATTGATATCTACACCAATCAATAGCGATCGGTTAAGATAACTTGAAATTTCCATTCTTACTGTTATGAATTTATTACAAATACAAACGTTTTCGCCCTCTTGGGGCATCATCTAGCGGTACATAACAATATCAATGTTTTAAAATATCAAATATAATATGTTGCGTATAATTTGAAAATTGTGTGCACAAATGCAATGCAGACTGAATATGATGCTTTCAATTATGTTAAAATTTTATTGTGTTAATGAATAACAACGATAGCCTTCTAAAATTGTCGATAAAAACATAAGTTAAAATAAGTTAAAAATCCTTAATGTTGTATTGATGTGAACACAATTGCATAACACATACCATAAGCTATGGATATTAATGTCTGTACAAGCAAAGCCAGTCTATCATATTACTGAATATAAACTCCAATTTTCAGATCTGATCAAATATTAATATTGTAAAGGACTAGATAACGATGTTTCTTGACTGCTAATTACGTAAAACATCCATATGCACGATTTTGAGATCTGTAACATATATATGTGTTTGTAAAAACGAACGTTTCTAAACAAATCCTGTATAACGTTGTATTTTTATGTACTTTGGCCTACATAATAATGAGGACTGTAGTATGTGATAGTCCCTCATTTCAACACACTCAGAATCAATACGCAAACACGAGAGCAGTACGCATTCTGTAACATAAAGTCAGTCGAACACATACTCGCGAGGCAACATCATACTACAGTCTCATTATTATGTGCAGAAATGACGCAGAATTTCTGCACGGAAATAATATATGTGCTTCGGTATATCGTAATGATACATGATATGCGAAAAATAATCACTTGGTGATTTAAGACGGCGCTTATTCCGTCGGATTCCGGCCACTTAGTCACTCATAACGAGTGCACCTCTGCACATGTGTGGACATTGTGCCACTGTCATACATCTATGACGCAGTGCATGAGGGTAGGCCACTAGAGGGAACCCAAGGGGTGGAACTTAAACTGAGAGGATTCAATCCGACATCGGGATGGAAATCCGGTGTGGCTTAGTTGATAGAGCGTCAGCAATCAGAGCTGAAAACCTGGGTTCAAATCCCGGTGCTGGAGAGAATTTTTTTCCGTTCCACTTATCCTTCATCATATGATGACGCAGAATTTCTGCACGGAAATATCATTTGTACTTCGGTACATCGTAATAATATACAATAACTCTGCTTCACAATATAAGCTACAGGGTCCACACCTGTGGAGTAACGGTCAGCGCGTCTGGCCGCGAAACCAGGTGGCCCGGTTCGAATCCCGGTCGGAGTAAGTTACTTGGTTGAGGTTTTTTCCGGGGTTTTCCCTCAACCCAATATGAGCAAATGCTGGGTAACTTTCGGTGCTGGACCCCGGACTCATTTCACCGGCATTATCACCTTCATATCATTCAGACGCTAAATAACCTAGATGTTGATACAGCGTCGTAAAATAACCCAATAAAATAAAAAAATATAAGCTACAGTAGACGAATAGCTAGTTAATTCATTCCTTCTTCAGCCTTATACCTGAACGCAATCGGAATCAGTATTGTAACATCTGTCAAATTATCTTTCCTTTATTCCTTTCCTTCTTTATACATTTATTTGTTTCTGTCTTTATACTTGACTTCTATCTTAACTTTCTTTTCTATCCTTCATCGACTTCCTTCTTTCTGTCTTCCTTTCTATTTTTCCATACTTGTTTATCCAATGCTATAATTTATTTCCTTATTTTTTCTGTTTTCATTCCTTTATTATTTTCTTTTTCATTATTTCTTTTTTTACTTGTTTCTTCCTGTTTTCCCTTCCGCCTTCCTTTCTTTCTTCTTTTCCTACTTCCCTTTCAATTCCTTTTTCTTTCGTTTATTGTTTACCTTGTATTTCTTTGTCTCCTTTACTCCATTATCTATTTCTTCGCTTCTTTCTCTCTTCATTACTTTTTTGCGTTTATTTTCTTTCTTCCGTTATGACTATAATGTTTTTATTTCTTTTTCCTCCCTTTTCATTTCCTTCTTTATTTATTACTTTTAACCTTCCATCCTTTGTTCTTTAATTCATTCTTATTTCCTTTTCTCACTTTCGTTGCTGGTGTTTTTGTTCCTTTCCATCTCCCTGTTTCCCTGTTTCGTACCCTGTTTCATTTCACGCTTCCCTCTTTCATTTCATTCTCCATTTTTATTTCTTTTTTGCTAATTCTTTTTCTTTTAGTCCTTTATTCATTTCTTATTCTGTCTTGACTTATCTCACCGTCTCTCTCTCTGCTTTCCTTGTTTCTCTCTGTCTCTCAGTTCTGCAGACTGTGATGAGGATTTTGATGCTTGACCTTCTTGTCAACCTGACATTACATGAAAACATGGTTAGATACCTGTCACATAGTGTCGGCAAACGATCAGACTTCTACCTTAGACATCTGAGGATGTCATATTGATATCGAACAAACATTCATGTCCTCTACAGAATTCGAATTCACGACTGTGACATCAAAGTAGCTTAAAGTTGCACTTGTGCTGCGACATCACTTTGTGGATATCAAAACATACGAATATCCATTTTAAAAAGTACTAAAATATTATCAACAGTAATCTCACTAGAGGTTTTGATTTATCTAGAGAAAATCAAAACTCGAGTGGGATTTAATTGACCATTACACGAGTAGAAGAAAGTATATAAAGATTAGAAGTAACAAAGTACTCCAATGCAATAAAATATTAATTGGCTTACGAAAATACAAAACTGTCTTCAAATGTATTATTGTACCATCTCAACATTACGCTAGATGGGAGTAGTGTTTTATGATTATGTTTTCTTGTTATCAGTTGTGCCAACTATGGAATCTTCATTGAAATCTGTGGGCGGTTACTAGCAACGAGTTAAATACTATTATCTAACTCGTTGGTTACTAGTTAAGAAGGCTTTGTTGATTCAGTTTCATTTTTATTAAAACATTTGCATTCCACTTAAATCATCCGGATCCCAGTAATCAACGTCACTTGACAGATGATTTTCAATAAATCTTAATATTAAATAATCTCTGATACGTGACTATCCATAATATCATACAGCAGAAGCTATAACAAACATAACCTAAATAATATAAACAAGTATTAGAAAAGTTTTAATTAAAGATGATGAAATAAACAAGAAACGTTTTAATTAACGATGATGAAATAAAAAATAAACATGAATAATTTTAAAAGAAACAATTATTGAAAGTACATTTTTCAAAATAGAATGTTTTAGTGGTTGGTGGTTCAGTTGATGTTATATTGGACGTGTGCGTAAAAGAAGTGAACTCGTTGATGTAGGGTAAACATTGGTAATTTCGTGATAATTTCATGAAAACTAATTTAAAATGCAAATGTGTAAATATATCCTTATTCCGATTTTTTAATCTAAAAGACGATAACTTGCTGTACAAATCTGGAAACATAAAAGATTGGATACGTTCTTGAATATGTGCCAAAAAACACTTTTACAACTTAAGCTGAAAGGTTGGTTATTTCGTGATAACCTTGGTAATTTCGTGATATTGCGTTGATAATTTCGTGAGAGGTAGAAGAATTGTGGAAAAATTCATTAAACTCAAATGAAATTCTCAGTTATTGTTACAAGACTTCAAACATAGTAATTCCGTTTAATATACATAGCAAGAAAACATAGAAATACATATCAACACATAATAAGAATGTAATCAAAGTAAAAATTGAAATTGAAAAGGGATTTTCTTTGCCCTGAAAGGGTGAACACTTTTATTACGGACTTTACTATAGCCTATATTACTAGGGTAACTCCAAAAGTAATGCATAACGTTTGTTTAAAAATTATATTTTTATCCTACACCTTTGCTATTTTCACAGAATGTAGATGCATCCTTTAGGAACATAATGTCACTTTTCCACATAATCCCCGTCCCTTTCAACTGCCTTACGTAACCTAGGAACGAGGGCCTGTAGACCAGCACGGTAAACGTCTGGACCAACACGTCTGAGCCACTCTTTAGCAGCGTGCACAAGGGAGTCATCTTCTAACCTCATTCCGCGAAGGGATCCTTCAGTTTACCAAAGAGATGGTAATCGCACGGTGCCAGTTCAGGACTGTAAGGCGGGTGTTTCAGTGTTGTCTATTCGAATTTTCTGATCTGGTCTGTGGTCTTGTGACTGACATATGCCTCTGCGTTGTCGTGCAATAGCAGAACATCCTGCTTCTCCCGATGTGGTCGAACACGACTCAGTCGTGCTTGAAGTTTCTTGAGAGTTGCAACATACCCGTCAGAATTAATGGTGGTTCCGTGTGGCATGATATCCACAAGCAAGAGTCCTTCTGCATCGAAAAACACAGTAGCCATAACGTTTCCTGCCGAAGATGTACTTTTGAATTTCTATTTCTTTGGTGAATTTGCATGATGCCACTGCATTGTCTGCCTCTGTCTCCGGTCCAAAATGGTGGAGCCATGTTCCATCTCCTGTCACAATTCTTGCAAGTAAGTCATCTAGCACTTATCATTGACACTTAGCATGATAACAAATCAAACAGAAGCTATACTGAACCCAGTGCGTCTCCGTTTTCTTTTTTGTTATCACATCTTGTCTTCAGATTTCTAAAATTCCTATTGTAATACAATTTTTAAAATAGTATAAAATGTAACACTTAATGCTCAACAAAATTTCACCTCAAACAGCTAAGATTTCTATCAGTAAAGCTAAGCCTATATGCCGACTACAGATGTATCTAAAATTCCAAAAACATTTCCTAAAATTTCTTTAAGAGATAATAAATCATTGTACCAAATATCATATGCTTACGTTTAGTAATAAGCCTGTAATGTAATTACAAACATCCATAAAATTTGTACGTTTGAGAAATCGACGCAAACTTGCTCTCCAAACACAAAAGCTCACTGAAGCAACTACAATAGGCACACAAAGCTTAGCTGTATGTTTCTGGAAACTGGACAACATATGCAATCCCTTGGCGGAAATTTGGATCTCGTAACACCATTGGTTAGTTCACAAAAGAGCAAAGAAGAAGTATCACGAAATAACCACTGCCACGAAATTGCCAATGTTTACCCTACATGATGTATCCCTCAACTTATTCAGGATTTCCGAATGGTGGTCTTCATATATGACCAGTGATCTTTATTAATTCTTGTTCTTGAATGCCAATGCGAGTCATATTTGAAACTGCTGTGCATCGACTGGCGTGGTTTGTAATTTTCTGTTTTTTGACGTCCAGACCAGTGCAGTTTGAAATGTTGGCAAACAAAGAAACAAATGCTAGGGTGGTGATAAAAATAAACAAATGCTAGAGACGCGATAAAATTGTGCGATAAGCATCCATGATTTGGTTGAAAGACGTCCTTTCGTACCGTTTTATTGGTCAAAAGTGGTGTGACGTAGTAAAAGTGTAATAGTCAGTATAATAGAATTACATTAACTTAATCCTGACATTCTTTGCTCTAGCTAGCGGTATTGTTTCCAGGCATAAATACACCGGATACGAATTCCGTTCTTGAAAAGGAATTAGATTTTTGCCTCATTTTCAATAGAATTGAACGATTGCGTTATACACTATCTACCAAAAAGTAATTGGGCATTGTTTTTGCCCCTTTAGAACCTCTTGGTACAACCTCTTGTTGCTATAACAGCAGCCATCCTGTCAGACATGCTCTCCACTAGTTTGTGTAGGATATCCACTGGAATGCATCGCCATTCCTCTTGCAACATGGCACTCAGTTGGACAATGGAAGTTGGCAGCATCTTCCGAGATCTCAATCGCCGATCCAATTCGACCCAAAGTTGCTCAATGAGATTGAGATCAGGACTCTGTGCAGGCTAGTTTTACCGATGAACATTATTGCCTGCATACCACTGCAAAGTAGCCGCCGAAACACGGGGTCAACTTTCTTTATCCAACTGAGTGCCATGTTGGAAGAGGAATGGCGACGCATTCCAATGAATATCCTACACAAACTAGTGGAGAGCATGGCTGACAGGGTGGCTGCTGTTATAGCAAGAAGAGGTGGTACCACGAGGTTCTAAAGGGGCAAAACGAATCGGACGAGCGTGATCGACCAATTCTTGACTTGGCTTTTCTATCGAGGGAGGATCCGAGACGGATCTTTTTACTTAGGCTAACATTAGCACATTGTGTGTCCTATACATGCGATATTGTCGAGGTCCGACATATGGTTTTGGTGACAGTAATAAATTCCAACGATGACAGGTGTGTCATCCTGCTTCAGACCTGAGAGAGACAGGTCCCATCCCCACACGAGTACCTGATAAGCCCTTCCTATATCTG
Source organism: Periplaneta americana (assembly GCF_040183065.1). NCBI lineage: Eukaryota > Metazoa > Arthropoda > Insecta > Blattodea > Blattidae > Periplaneta > Periplaneta americana. Next base: position 42,278,411 of record NC_091133.1, read on the forward strand.
TATCGGAAATCAAAATTATTCAAAAGACTTCAATCCAGCTTATCTTTAACTCATGCAGTTGATATATAAATGAGTGAAGTGTTGGTATAATCATATTTCTAAACAGGTGTACACCGAAAAAGAAACTCTCTGGAACGTCTTTTTCCACAACAAATAAAATTCAATTACGACTACCTCTCCAGGGGCTCTCTGGAGCACTCTAGCTCTCTAGCCACAGTCGTGGCAACAAATCCATAATTTCAGTAATGATAATGACGATAATGGTTACTGTTAAAGTGGCAACGACGAAAATGACCATGACGTTAATGTTGATGGTGATTACGATCATGGAAGTAATGACATATTTCAATAAAGCGGGAATGTAGCCTACATTATTAGAAAGTATTAATTGATTACTCTCGTTTTCGTGACTTCATGATAACCTGAGAAAGGGCCACTGACATTGTATAGGATTTGCGACCAGGACTCGTGCTTCTGTGCTGCACTCAGGCGCGAGTGTGGATTGTGCTTGGACAGATTACTTCGTTTGATTCTTCCCTAGGTTTTCCCCAACTACAAGACGAATGTTGAGTAATGCCTTGGCGAATCCTTGCAATTTTTCGCTGAAATATAATCTCATTGTCACCAGTTCAACAGATTCTAGACATTTAAGCTGTTGATTCAGCATAGTTAAATATACAGTGTGTATCACGAGGTTTTCCCCCGGTTTATGGAGGTTATTCCTGGTATTATTTGGAACAAAAATGTAAATACGGTAATGTGGTGACATTCATAATTAAGGAGTTACAACTGATTTTCGAATCACGCCATGATGTATGTAGCGTTAGACATGTTTGCGCAGGACTAACGATGTATGGGGGGAGGATTTAATGTTTCACATTCCAAGGTATGGAGAATTCTCCATGAGAACGGACTGTATCCTTTTCATGCGCAAAAAGTGCAGCATTTATAATCACATGATCATGCCAACCGTTTGCCTGCCAGATCCCCAGATTTAGAACCCTAGATTACTGTATCTAGGGGTGAATGAAAGACATCGTGTACCAGATTAGGGTGCAAACACTAGAAGAGTTGATTCAACGCATTCTCGATGCCGCAGCGACAATAAGGAACGAACATGTGAAGTTACGAAATGCTACACGCGCGGTTCACACGTGCGAATCTTTGCCTTCAGATGCAGGGAGGAAATGTTGAACATTTGCTTTAAATACACTCTACATGCAAGAGACTGGTACAAAATGAAACACTTGTTTGTGTTCTAACTATGATTTCCATTTTTGTCAGTGACATCCTCGAATATAAAGTTTTTTTCTGTTTTTTTTTTTTTCAAATTGCCATAACTCCTTAATTATGAACGTCACCTCATTACTGTATTTACATTTTTGTTCCAAATAACACTAGGAATCACCTCAGTAAACCGGGGGAAATCCTCATGATAAACCCACGATATTGGAATGAAACTTTATATTACACATTATTCAATTGCGATAAAATACTTATAATTTAAGGTAGAAGATAGTTAAAAGCCACCGGCGTAGTTCAGTCGGCTGAGAAGCTTGCCTGTCGATCCGGAGTTGAACTCGGGCGTGGGTTCGATTCCCGCTTGTGCTGATTACTTGGTTTGATCTATTCCGAGGTTTCCCCATCGTAAGGGTAATCTATGACAAATGTTATGCTTCATCTCGCCAAATACCATCTCGCTATCACCAATCCCATCTACGCTAAACAACCTAGTAGTGAATACAGCGTTGTTAAATAACCAAGTTAAAAAAGAGATCGTTAAATATGGTGAAAATGTAGTACATAGATGTATTTAAAATTTTTTAGAAGTAATCTTTGATATAAGAAAGATATATTGCATAAAATTTAATACGCATTTATTTATTTTTTATTTTAGTTGGTTATTTAACGACGCTGTATTGCCTACTAGGTTATTTGGCGTCAATGAAATTGATGATAGCGAGATGATATTTGGCGAGATGAGGCCGAAGATTCGCCATAGATTATCTTGTATTCACATTACGGTTTGGGAAAACCTCGGAAAAAACACAACCAGGTAATCAGCCAAAGCGGGGATCGAATCCGCGCCCGAATGCAACTTCAGACCGGCAGGCAAACGCCTTAACCAACTGAGCTACGCCGGTGGCTAATACGCATTTATGGCATTTGATTTATAATAGCCTATATTTTATATAATACAAGTAATTATGTTTATATATGATTTGATAAAAATGAATAACATTATAGGCCTATACCCTTTCGCAAAGAAAAAAATATACAGATACGGAATTAAAATTTTGAGCTCCCTTATTGAATAAATTTCGCTCATAAGACACTGCAGTAAAGAAGACTCTTTGTATATATGTTACTTGTGAACAGTTGTGTGAAATTGTTCCTACATACAGGTGGACTTCATCAAGAGTCGCTACAAATCTTGATTCTATATATCTGTATGTGTACTTTGCAACACGAAAACGACATTATTTTGAAATCAGCAATATATTCATAACTATCTAAAACAGGGGTGTATAAAATTTCATTCTTCTACAATTGCTGAGATTTGATAAACAAATTGAAAATGAGTTAGACCAGGTATGCTCAAAATTGTAAAAGCCCCGATTACACGGATGATGCTGCACTGCATAACACACACGGTATACGGACTGGGCTCCGCAACTACACTGCAGCACCGCCTGTGGTATCGCTCTCATACTCTTACAAATATGGATAATAAACTGAATTTGAAAGAGGAAAGAATATACACTGTAATACTCAGTTATTACATTGTGTATTATATTTAATGTAGTTATGATATTATTATTAGGCTATATCATAGATAATGTTTTTTTCATATTCCACCATACATTGCGGTCTGTTCAACATGTGCATTCTTTTCTGCAAGTAATCGGAAATCTATTTCCAACGAATTTACTCAATGCGCAGATGGCTCAGAAGATGCTCATCTGCTAATTGGGATCTATGTTTGGATTTAGCAATTTTCATTCTCTAAAATAATTCTTCGCACACATAAGTCGAGGCAAAGGTAGCTAACATAGTGACAGTGAATAAGCTCATCTTGGGATATTTCGTTTTGTTAATTTTTTAATACTTCTATGCCTGTCAAGTCATATTCTCTGCATTTAGTTCTGAATTCTACGTTACTTTGTAAATCAACTAACTCGTCCTGGAATTGCACTCTCACGGATTGTAGTAAATTTACTGCGAAAGGATTAACAAAAAGATTAATATCACTTTCCATACGTCGAAAATTACTAAATCTATGTTCTGTGAATTCAAATTTGAGTTGTTCCAATACACAGATATAATTAACTATATTTTGTTCAGGCACCATACATCTCTTTACAAGTTCACCATCCATGAAGGGTTTTAGTACCTTAGCTAATTCCCAACACACTACATAACTTGCTCCTAAACATAGACTCTAAATTCTTCGACTCTCTTCAATTTTTGGCCTTTCATTAAGTGCTTTCAATTCTTGAAACTGTAGTGTCTCTGAAAAATTATTTTATCATAACATGTATATCTGTTGAAATAAAATCACCACCACAATAATAATAACAATAGTAATAATAATAATAATAATAATAATTGTAATATATCTAACAATAGTAATAACAATACTACTACTACTACTACTACTACTACTACTAATAATAATAATAATAATAATAATAATAATAGTAATAATAACAACGTTACAGAAAACAGCTTCCCTGTCACTTCAGCATGTTCTGGATGGCAGAGCGTATAATGTCATTTTATGTTGCTCAGTAGTATTCCTGACAGTACCTTACAACATAGTAAACACTTTACCGAACGCAAAACAATATAGTATATGTCGTTTGCTTACAGAAGGTTTTGACTGTGTCATTGTCCCGCACTGTTCGTACGTTTACTAAGTACTTGAACTGCCTTCCACAGTCATCCGTCGAGCTTCGAACGAGGAACAGCACGCTCTGCATTCGAAAGTTGTGATTACTGAACGTAATCGCGAGTCAGAGAATGAGAATACCTGACTTAGACCGTCTACTAAAGATACAAACTTTCTGCCATAAGGAGGTATGGCTGCAGAGCAGCGTTCTGACATTTCAGAGCACTTAGAGACGTAATAAAATCAATATGTGAGTATTATGGGGTAATGAACACAACCCTATACTATGAGACCATGAACTATTTCTATTATTTTTTGTAATTATTTATTCTGCTGCCCCTTAAACTTTTTAGTGTTTCAGCTCTGGTCTCCAGTATGGAAAGCTGACATATTAGCCCTCTAGCTAGTGGTGTGTGGATGACGAATATTTAGAATGATCCCATGTTGAATCAAGCTAAAAGATAAAATATCTTAGATCAAGTGGAGTACCTTCTTAGATGAGAAGCAATCTGGAACAGAGGCAGACATTTTAAAATTTCGTTCTCCGACTTTAATCATTTTAACCGGCTGGAAACCATATTCCGCTCCAGTGATATTTCCGTGATACAGTTCGAACACGGCGACCTCATCTGCAGGCTGATGAGAAATGGCAGCGTCTGTTCTCAATTGCAGGAAATAAAATGAGTAATGCGTATTGCAGATAATCCGGGCGCTGCCTTTGTTCTATATGCGCTCTAGTTGGTTGCATGGATTTCGATCCATGGTGATTTATTTCTTTGATGAGATGGAAGTCAATAAGAGTGACACATTACTCCGTTAGAAGATAGAGACACACTACCATACGGTGTGAAATGTTACATTGTAATTAAGATGTCTAAGACCTTTAAAGCGTTTATTGAAATGAAGGAATGTTTGGCCAAAATATTGAGCCATAGGTTAACCATAATACAATGACGCATTCATTTCAGTTTTTATCAACAGTAATCTCATTAGAGGTTTTGAATTATCTAGAGAAAATCAAACCTCGAGTGGGATTTAATTCACTATTGCACGACTAGAATAAAGTAGGCCTATATAAAGATTAGAAGTAACGAAGTAGATACTCCAATAAAATTAAATTACTAATTGACTTAGGAAAATACAACTGTCTTCAAATGTATTATTGCACCATCTCAATATTACAAATACTAGCCGTACCCGTGCGCTCCGCTGCACCTGTTAGAAATAAATATAAAGTAATTACATAATTAAAATAGGACGTTTGATCCAGGGAACAACTTTTACAACAGCGCAAGATAATCTGCTTCGCTCATTACCTAATTTTTCTTTGCATTGCATTTATTGCATATATATTTTATGTATTTTAACACGATTCAATTGAGCATAGTTAAAATTTGAATTATAAAATAATGGATTGCTAAGATAACGTACTATTACTGCATACTAAATCAATACACTCTCGTTGTTCGTTAATTCTCTGAGATTAAAATGAGTGTACATAAATATTATTTTAAGAGATACAGAAAACGAATGTACAAAATAGCGTATCAAATTTTCTGTGCATAAGAAGTTATTTTAATCTTACCTGTCCTCGATTTACTCAGACGTTACTGTAATAACATTATAGCATTATGTCCATCTAGGGAAACTACACTTTTCAAGGGTGAAATAATAATTAATTATACAAATCGGTTAATTTAGCTTCTGATATTACAGTACTTCATACAAACACAGAAACATTCTCTGTAGGCTATGTTTAATAGCTTTCGATTGTTGATGTCCAAGGCCCCTGTTTCGATTGTTGTTGTCCAAGGCCCCTTATAGACGAAGTCATTTGTTATTTCATTGCACCGTCTTAGATGGCGTTATTTTAATTTTACAACTCGTTTATCTCATTAAATATCAGTCCTATCAAAATTTTGTAAAGAATAAAACTTATCGAAAATCATTTTCAAAGAAACTTTTGTTATGTAACATTTTTCACAAAAATCAATAATAAGCAAGATATTTCGATTTATTTAATTCAGGTCCCCTTATAACCCCCCTTTTAAATAAAGTATTTTGGATGCCATATAGCCTAAAATCTAAGTTACAACGAACTTAATTTATATTCCAATTTTCATATAAATCGGTTCAGCCATTATCGCGTGAAAAGGTAACAAACATACAGACATACAAACAAAAATTTCAAAAATGCGATTTTCGGTTTCAGGGTGGTTAATTATATATGTTAGGACCAATTATTTTTGGAAAATCGAAAATTACCAGAAAATTTTCGGCTACAGATTTATTATTAGTATAGATTACGCTAGATGACAGTAGTGTGTTATGATTAGCTGTTTTCTTGTTATCAGTTGTGCCAACTATGGAATTTTCATTGAACTCTGTGGATGGTTACTAGTCAAGAAGGCTTTGTCGATTTAGCTTCATCTTTATTAAAACAGTTTCATTCCACTTCAATTATCCGGATCCCACGAATGAACGTCACTTGACAGATGATTTTCAATAAGGCTTAATATTAAACAATCTCTGATACATGACTATCCATAATATCGTATAGTAGAAGCTATAACATAACCTAAATGATATACACAAGTGTTAGAAAAGTTTTAATTAAGGATGATGAAATAAACAAGAAACATTTTCATTAAGGTCAATGAAATAAGAAATAAGCATAAGTAATTTTAAAAGGAACAATGAATGAATGAATAAATGAATAAATGAATGTATAATTAAGTAAATGAAATTTATAAGCAGATTTATTTTGCAGTCGCTAGATGACAGCATACAGAAATTGATATAAGGTGTTGTCTTGCATTAGTCCCTTCAGTTATGTACGTACAGATTTTACTATATGCCGTACAAAAGCAAATGCCATTTTCATTCAACAGACTTCATAATCAGATTATTTAATGTTACTAAAATATCTGGATGTTCTGTCACTTTATTTTAATTATGAAGGAATATTATATAGGCGCTGTTCCATAACAAATAGTTCAATGCAGTTTATCTATAAGCTAAAATTATTCACTTATTAACTTGCAACTTCTTTACTGTGTTAATGTTTAGGTAATTACCTGACTGATTAGTTAATTTATGTAATAAATGACTTGTTGCATCTTCATTCTTCGTTGTTCTATATACACTTTTAACATTTAGATAATCCTAAAAGTTAACACAGTAAAGAAGTTGCAAATTAATCAGTGATTACCTAAGTAATGAAATTGTATATAGAACGATGAAGATAAAATTATAGTGGAAGCTGATTTGACATAACATTAACATTGTAAGAGGGCTATTATATTTTAACTCCCAGATTCCATAAATAACGTGAAGAACGAAAGAATTGTATGACAACTTTTAGTGAAAAGATTATTTTCAAAGTTAGTTTTCAGTCTAGATTCTTACCTTGATATTCCAAGGCAAGTTGAAATTCTTGGATTGAAGCGAGACGAGCCGCTGACGTCGATCACGCAAGGCTGCTGAATTGCAGAGTTATTTTTATTTGCATTTTACTCACTTACATAAGAGTATTCTATTTTTGTACCTTCAGAGTAAACCCAAAATTTCCTCTTGTTCAATAAATGCGATCGTTGTTGATGTTATGAAAATAAATGAAGTGAAACAAGGAATGACTGTCATTAAGACGATTCATAATTTAGCATCGTTTCATGTGTTAAATATAAAGATCAATGCTATTACTATGCTATTAACTATCATTATAAAATTCTACATGCATGAAGTAATTTAGAGTGCATTGAAATAACATTAATTTTCTGTTCCTTCGTTGTACAAAATAAAAATTACGTTTTCGTAACCAAAACATGAAAGATTACAGATATCTATTTTCCGCTTACCATGAATCCGTGAAATATTGTTTTTGAGGTAATAAAAGCAAAAGTTTTATGTTTCATCCCTTCCAGTTCAAAATATTGTAAGCTTAATCTCGCGAAATAACTCTAAATTGTATGTACAAGTGAAAGTGTTGTTTTAGCACAAATTTATTAAAAATTATTTTCTAAGAAATTATTTTTACGAAATGTTTATTTAAAGTACACAAAAGTTACGCGTTATTTCTTGCAAGTCGCATAAATAATATGTGCATGAATTATTACAATAAGCTGAGGTGTAGCTAAGTCTCTTGCGCGCTGTAATGTTGGCAGGCATGGCAGTGACTGAAGTTAGCTGTATTTACGATTTTGTTCTAATTTGGTGGAATTTTCTTAAAAATGTTAAGTAATTAATATGAAGAGTCCACTGCAAAAAGGGGGAATGTCGAATTTATTTTATTTTGGGGGAAATGCAATTTAAACTTTGACATTCCCACTCTTTGTGTTGTATACCAATTCGTCAACACGATGTAGATCTGGAATTATCATCTTTCTTGCAGTGCAATAAAGTGTATTGTGTTCTACTCCCTTTGATCTATAGTACTGAACCTTCATCTCATTTTTCACAAATTTACGACATTGCCCCTCTTTGCAGTGGACTTTTTATACATATTCTGTTTTGAATTTATATATGTGTATACAAATTTTTTAATAATATATTCAAGCCGTATATCAGTAGAAAATTTTGAATCTAAAATTCAAAAAGTATTTCCAGCGACTTTATTTTTAAATATAAAGTGAAACTAGTTTGGCCTTTAAATATAAAGTAAAACTAGTTTGACCTGAATGTTTTGAGGCCGTAACACAAAAATGTCTCCAAAGAACGTACAGGAAATGAACAAAATCCCTTAAAGCGTTAAGCACTATGTGCTGCATACGTACACAGTAAATTCGACGGCGTCAATAATACATTTTATCAGTGATGTTTCTTGCAAACAGAGAGCAAACGTAATTAAAAATAGAACAGTTACCGAAGAGTTTCTTGAATGAGTTGTGCTTTAACGCAGCTGTCTGTTTGATAAAACCCGTTAATAATATTAGTCCAGATCCGAACTTCCAGTTACACTAAAACAATCTGACAATTTAACACTGAACTGTGAGTTTAATTCAGATAGAAAATGCTCTAATATTCAAGAAGGAATTCAACTCAATCAGGATTAAACTAAAAACTAAATTGTAAATGGAACAGAATCATTAATTTGGCTTAAAGAGTATGACAAGTTCAATTCCATTAAAACGGGAGTTTAGCTACTTTAATTATTTATTTATCTACTAGTGACAGCAGTAGTGGTAGTGGTGGCGATAGTTGTAGAAGCAATGACAATATCAGTAGTATAAAAAAATGTTATGTTTTATTTAACGACGCTCGCAACTGCAGAGGTTATGTCAGCGTCGCCGGATGTGCCGGAACTTTGTCCCGCAGGAGTTAGTTTACATTCCAGTAAATCTACTGACATGAGCCTGTCGCATTTAAGTAAACTTAAATGCCATCGACCTGGCCCGGGATCGAACCCGCAACCTTGGGCATAGAAGGGTAGCGCTATACCAACTCGGCAACCAGGTCGACATCAGTAGTATATTTAATTATGCTTTGAACTACCCACTTTTTTAGCGTCACATTCAATATGAGCGAGAAATAACTACAATTTCGTCAGGGATAAAATTTCTTTTACATGTGACATTTTCTACGACACTGGAAACTGACTCTACGTCTCTCCTTGAGGAAACAGTGCTAAAGATCTTACCGCCCTTCAAAATTCAATTACCTTGGCCGACTTTGAACCTGCGATCTTCAGTTTTTTTTTTACATTGGGGAATTTAATTGAAGTGAATTTTATTATGGCAGACAGAGTAACTATCTCATGCCCCCATGTTATATTGCTACCTATGCACTTCATTAGAACCAGGTACCCAGCTTCGAAGCCGTTAGCCCTGTGAACTTACAGTATATTTATTTTCCCCTATTATCATATTATAGGATTATCTAAGAAATCAGCAATGTCTTTGTGATAGTAGAAGAGAAAAGAGTGGGGGAAGAGAAGTGGTCAGTGGGCTATTTCTCTCTTCAGTTCAACGACTAGCGTGTTTATAAAGGGTTGTAAAGGACTAAAATTTTATATTAAATAATTGAAAATTCTGTTAAAATTAACTGTAAAATGAATGAAAACGGGTAGAACTTTGGATAAACTGAGCTATAAGTTGAATTAAATGGAATCAGCGAGTAAATTAAATGGTTTAAGATTTGTTAGTATTGATGTAATACTTTACTTATACACTAGTAGTCTACAATAGAAACTACTATGACCAGGAAACCGTGCTATCTTTGAATGTTTTGTCTATAATTGTTGCTCGATAGGAAACTAAAACTGAGGAGAAACTAAATTCATTAACGAAAATATAACTGTAATGTTGAAAAAATATGGTCTTGTTAAGAAATCTGATATTTTCTACGAACATGAACGTAGTATTTTCTTCAGGAATTCCCACCCAATACGTTATGAAGCTCGGTAACTGCTCTTCATGTAGGCTCGATGCAAATTGAAGTAAGATTGGCATACGTTGTAAGCGAAAAGTTTACAGCCACTCGGAACTACATGGTGAATTAGGTTATTTAAAATATCGATTTCATTCTCATGTCGAAATTAACCCCTTCCACAAGAGAGCTTCTAAGCTGGCACCAGCAAAACCTTTTAACCTCAGCAACTCTATTACCAGCTTGTAGCGAACGTTCTGCTCAAAATATCTGCAGTTATATACCTAACAGCTTCAAAAACGATATTCTGTGATCTCTTTTCAACTTTGGTGCTTTCCGTGGAGTGAGAGAGAAGTTTCATTTTGTAACGTTGCTGGATCGTCTCGAACATTAAGCAAAGCATCCAATCTGTGCGGAACCCCCTGCACACAAATGCCACCCCACGAGATAACACCCCAGCCGAGGCACTAGGATGCACATGCAGACATTTTATTCCAGTTCTTCCTGCTCGTGACCTAATTTTAAAGGGACCCATCCCTTCTTCCATACTTGCTAAATGAGCTCTGAACTTAACCTTTATTTCATGTGAAAGCAAAGATAATGGAAACCGGGTAGTAGTTCATGCTCAGGTTAGATGAAGGATATGATTTCATTACAGCAGCTTCACTATTTCTTGTATTATACCAAGCAGGAGCATAACTTGGGATGTATCTTGCACAGTTGTTGATATTGGTACAGCTGTAAGGTGCTTCGAAAGTAAGGTTATGTATTTAAGTGTAGATTTAGTGTTAGAGACATTGAGAAATTTAGGCTTTTTTCAAAACCTTGAGTTAAAACATTATTTGAGACTTAAAATTAAAGGTTTCAAAATATTTAATAACGATTGTTTCTAGGATTAGTTCTATGTATTAAGTTGATGCATAAGTTCATAGCCTTTTTGTTCGTCATCCCAACATTGCGTTGTTAGGATATTGGTTATCATTTGTCGTATGTTATTTGGGACTTATGCTCGTATATACGTCTTGAATTTTACTTTTTCATTAATCTCTCTCTTTTATTTTATTACTGAAACTCATGTTTACAATATCATGCTCTTTCAACGACAGTCCTTAATAAGCAATTTTTTTATTTTGTGTTAGATATTTGACCATTTCTTAAAATGAATTTATTTTTTATCAGACAATCTATCAAAGGTAGAGAAGTGATTTTGCATCATGTTGTAGATATGACATGCATAAATACACACAAAAAAATTCATCGCAGAATGTTTTATATATATATATATATATATATATATATATATATAATTTTTTAAATCGTAAAAATATGTTTATCATATAGCAGGAGGACAGTGCTTTAAACATACTAATTTCATTATCGTACAAGATAGAGTAATGGAGGAAAAAAATGTTGAATATTTCCAAATTTTACTCCTTTAAGCTGTACCTAACCCCTTAAAAATGATCATTTTTAGTGCCCTTGCCATTAGTAAATAAACATTAGATAGATAGTTTTAATAATATAAATTTTATTTTATTTTATTCTTGGATTATTTTCATAAATTTGAATTACTCAGATATATGTGATATTTACACGGGATATAGGCCTAAATGAGCGAAGAAGCTTCAGACCAATCAATGAATCATTTAAGCCTGGGTTTAGCTTGGAAAATCCATTTTGAAGTAAAGACTAAAAACAAAAAGAACGGATTTCCATGGGGCTATAAATTTCTGCTTATACAGGTTTACTGAGTTTCTCTTGTAAATTATGTATGTAGTGCAAAGTTGGATTGGATATTATCTGCTAAATAGGAGGAATTTCGCTCAATTATTGTTATAATACCTTGGTGTACAGAGTTTTGCGTGATAAGTTTATTGTCTCGAACTGCTTTATCATGATGAAACTAAGATGATAAAGAAGGCTGCATGAACCACTCATTGCGACGTCTGAACCTTAATAGGACTGCAGATGAATGACAGGAAAGCAGCAGCCATAAATCTTGGTAAGAATATGACGTGCATTGGGTAAGTTAAGTTACTCTCACGACATACGCGGCGAACTCAGCAGGCCATAAATTGCGAATGTGATGCTCAGGCAGTTAATTCTCGTATCTAAGTCGTCTTGCGCAACAGTAAAGTTGTAATGTATGCGAAATTTAGAGACTTGCTTTTAGTACATTCAGGTTGTCGGATACAAAGAGAGAATTAACGTGATGAATTTGTACATAATATTTACGTTTCTTTTACTTTTTACATTTGCGAAACTATCACATGCATCATTATCTTTAACGTATTACCACTGTTACTACGATTTCCACCATCACTACCACCATCATAATTATCACTACCTCCAACACTACAACCACTATGACCACCACCATCACCTGATTTGAACGTATACTCGAGCAAAGCCTAGATCAGTAGACAAAGGCACTACCGCCTAAGCTGCACTGGTGGCTAATTTCAATAGTATTACCCAAAACGGTGCGTCGTTATGCATTATTGAGACTATCCTATAGATTGCATCAGTGTGAGGAGCTCTTGAGGGTGTAAGGGCAGTGTAGTTGGACTTCATCGGAATCTTAAGACGTGCAGACTGAATAGGCAGATATCACCACACAGCTTACTTACTTACTTACTTACTTACTTACAACGGCTTTTAAGTAACCCGCAGGTTCATTGCCGCCCTCACATATGCCCGCCAGCGGTCCCTATCCTGTGCAAGATTAACCCAGTGTCTATCATCAAATCCCACCTCCCTCAGATCCATTTTAATATTATCCTCCCATTTACGTCTCGGCCTCCCCAAAGGTCTTTTTCCCTCTGGCTTCCCAACTAACATTATATATGCATTTCTGGATTCGCCCATACGTGCTACATGCCACGCCCATCTCAAACATCTGGATTTAATGTTCCTAATTATGTCAGGTGAAGAATACAATGCGTGCAGTTCTGCGTTCTGCAACTTTCTCCATTCTCCTGTAACTTCATCCCTGTTAGTCCTAAATATTTTCCTACGCACCTTATTCTCAAACACACTTAATCTCTGTTCCTCTCCCTAAATGAGAGTCCAAATTTCACAACCATACACAACAACCGGTGATGTAACTGTTTTATAAATTCTAACTTCCAGATTTTTTGACAGCAGACTAGATGACAAAAGCTTCTCAACCGAATAATAACAGGCATTTTCCATATATATTCTGTGTTTAATTTCCTCCCGAATGTCATTTATGTTTGTTAATTGTTGCTCCAAGATATTTGAATTTTTCCACCTCTTCGAAGGATAAATCTCCAATTTTTATAGTATTTCCATTTCGTACATTATTCTGGTCACGAGACATAATCATATACTTCGTCTTTTCGGGATTTACTTCCAAACCTATCTCTTTACTTGCTTCAAGTAATATATCCATGTTTTCCCTAATCATTTGTGCATCTCCTTGCTTTAGCCCGCGGTGAATACCACGCAACTTAGACACGATATCTGCAAAAACGCGCATGGTTTCTTCCAATATAAGAGCGGTAAGATGCACTAAGCCCACTAGTGGTTAAAGTGTTGGCATCGGAACCTTCTTCCATGTCACGAGGGGAAAAAAAAAAGCAAGCAAGCTCTTCTCCTACGGTTAACCCTGCGTCCTAGTTGCAGCATTTGTTAATATGATATCTCGATTTACTAAATATAAAAATAATTATACCACTCCATAAGAATCGAATGTAATATTTTTATTTTTGTTGTGTTGCAGAGGCGTTGGTGCGTCCGTCCAGATGCCGAAAATGATACGATCCGGAATCGGGAACCGGACGAAACGTGTGACAAACAAGACGAGGCCGTGATGTGACGCGATGACGAGGGCCACGTGGCTACTTCTCATTGGCTGCGTCCTTCTTCAGGTCCACTGCGCCATCCGACAAGGTAAGGAACTCTTTCTGTAATGACATGCATTTCCCTTAATGATAAATGATTTGATTGTTATGCTAATGTGTGCCTTAAACTGTCGAGAAATTAACGATGCAATAAATGTCGTCATAAATGGTTTTCCCATTACACTACAGTCCACATATTGGAATATGTCAGACATTTCCGAACTCTGTTCATATTTAGGGTGCAAAATAGGACAAACTGGTTCTAAAAGCAGGACAAAAGCAGACATAAAAACATTTGTAGATTTATTTCTTAGCACTTTTTTATATTCAAAAGTCAAAATTAAGCTGCAGACCTGATGTTACTCGTTAATTTGTGTAGACATATATTAAATGGACGGAGTTACGCAATAATCGACCAACCGACAATTTAACAAAAAAATGAAATATTTGCACAAATCTGTTGATGGCAGGCTAATTTAAATCGGAAAAATAAAGAATGCGATATCTGAATTTTGCTGTTATTTATAAGAAAAAATTCATTTAATGCACATAAAATTAATTTGCTGGTCTCTTATTAAAAATCGGTTAGCCTTTTTTGGTATTATTATTTGTAATTGTATGAATGTTATAATTCTCCTTGCATAAAAAAACATATTTCAATGGCCAATATCCCAATATCTCGAAATTGGGTTTGGCGCTTGGTCTCTTATTGCGTAACTCCGTCCAAATAATTATCTGTACAATAAAAAAGTCATTAAAATATAGTTAAAGAAAATACAATTACATTACGGTACCGTTTATACATGTATTACATTGTATACATGTAAAATACCAAACAATTTTTTACCAAATTTTACACGTAGGCCTAATTACAAAAATTACTTCACTCACCACATATTTGCTGACAAATATCTGAATCAATAGCCTGTACTATACCTATACTCGGAAGAATAATTTCGCATGTTTACAATTTTACTAATGAGATTTGTCTCATTTCTCTTCTACTTATGATCCTCCATTTCCTTGTATGTTGATACTCTTGCTTTATTAGTTTTCACGCTCCTTCCGTATTATTGTTTCTTCTCGTTTCACGTTGTTCCTTTGTTATTAATATTATTTTCGCCACTTATTGCTCCTGTATTTTTGGATGTCCTAACATTAGATGACTACAGAGTATTGAACAAGGTCAGGAAATAATGAGAGTAAAGTCAGCGATATAAATTGAGCTTGGTTTATATATTCTTTGTAAATTGCTATATTATATTATTTTAAATAAATTGATAAGAATAGATACTTCAGTAATAGTGAAACTAAACAAATCAGAATGGGCTGGACATGTTCAGAGAATGGACAATTCAAGCATACCGAAGATGGCTATGCAGGATCAGATATATGGCAAAAGACCTATTGGAAAACCTAGGAAAAGTTGGAGAGACTCAATCAAGGAAGATTGCAAGCAGCTATTAAGTGTAGGAATTGGGAAGTGAGAGCCCGGGATAGAGAAGATTGGAGGCAGAGAATCAAGAAGACCAGGGCCCGTCTTGGGCTGTAGCGCTGATGATGATGATGATGATGATGATGATGATGATGATGATGATGATGATAATGATGATGATGAGATATACTACAATATGTAGTAAGCACTAAAAACTATGTTAAAAGTGCTTGAGATCTTTGCTTTTCCGCTTATGTTGGCATGTGGTTGATCGCTGCAGAAATCACCTATCATGCTTGGACCGTATTGACCCAGATACCTGAATTCCGTCGTTGATATGTCCTGATGGAACCTCACACCATGTTCGCCGAGATTTGATGGAAAAAATTCAAGGTGTGAATAAAGAAAGTGCATTTTTGAAGACCTATGACAACCTAGATTCTGAAATGCTCTAAGCATGTTATATGCTAGATCTGTATAATTATCAGCTCGATAATTTTCTAAAAAATCCTAGTTGACACTAGTACAAATGTATCCCAAGCTTCCAGTTCAAGAGCACTCAATTTTGACTTAAATATAGTGTCATATATCATAATTAAAAATTAAAAATGTTATTACTTTAAAATTGTGACGTAATAGAAAAAAAACATATTTCAGTTCTGTAATCAACACACTCAAATTAAGGTTGGTACACTTTTTTTGTTCAGTAGTAGAATCACAATAGAATTAATAAAATTACCTAAATGAATAAAAAATATAAACATTAAAAATGTTATTATTTTAAAATAATGACGTGATAGAAAAAAACGGCCTTCTGATCTGTAATCAGCACAATAAAATTAGGGTTGGTGCACTTGTTTTTGTTCAGTAGCAAAATCACTGTAAACCAGTGTTATAAATATACTGCTAATTTTCATTTTTTTCTTGTTCCTCCTTGGTTAATATTGTTCCTCTGTTGATATTAAATTTCTCATCTGGTCTCTGATCGTTTGTTAGAATATCTATTATATTGTTAAGTGTTTGAAAGTGTACATTTAGAGCAAGAAAAAATTCTGACGAGTTGGATCTTAGTATTAAGAGAGAACTGAAGTTTCATATTCAAAATTGAATATGTGAATCTCATAGATGAGAAATCGGTATTGGAGTTCTGAAATTTTAATTGAGTTTAGAAGTAGAGAAAAAAAACAGTAATGCTTACAATTATTATGTGGCAAGTATCAAGTAGTACCTATACTTAAGTTGCAAGTTCTATAACCTATTACTGCTTTATACAATATATTTTGTTGACAAATAACGTTACTTATTAAAGAGTGTCTGTGCTTCTATTACGTATTCATTTGAGTACCGACATGTATAAGGGGAATCTATTTCGCTTCATATTTGTGATTAAATGATTCAACTTATTATCTTCTCGAGGTTAAAGCGATCACTTCATTCAGGTTAATTCCGTAAGATAAAACTATTCGCTTCTATAACATCTCGTATTTGAGTTACAATAATTTCTCGTTCGGATATCTTGGCTGATGTTACCATTTCTAACAGATCTTACACATTCATTTCTTTGCTATGAGGACCAGACATTGAACAAGAGAGAAAACAAACAATATAAACTTCCCCATGGACAAAGACTAACAACAATAGATTACTATCCTTTGTTTTGTTTGAAGTTCTCTTAGAAGCGTTTCGTATTATGAAACTCCCTACGTTGTTTCAGGTAACGGCATTCTCTGCTCTCCTTTCATACAGACTTACACAAATATTCGTTACATTACACATTCGCACGAAAGTATACATTTTATGTAGTTCTAATGTAGCTAGCTCTAGATGGAGATTATTTGAGGCGAATATTGTGGATTAATTTTAAAAGAATTTAAAAAATTTAACATAAATTCTTTTCACAAAATAAACGATTTTGTTTCCAATACTTATTTACTATAACTTATGAAAGTCATTAAAGGAAATAATCTATGTTTTAAGGAAAGTGAAAAATCGGCAAGTCGAGAATATTCATATGTCCATAGAATGACACGTTATTATTATTATTATTATTATTATTATTATTATTATTATTATTATTTACCGGTTATTCTGTATGGTTGTGAAACTTGGACTCACACTTTGAGAGATATAGAGTGTTAGTCGGGAGGCCAGAGGGAATAATACCTTTGGAGAGGCCGAAACGTATATGGGAGGACAATATTAAAATGGATTTGAGGGAGGTGGGATTTGATGGTTGGGACTGGATTAATCTTGCTCAGGTTAGGGACCGATGGCTGGCTTATGTGAGGGCGGCAATGAACTTCCGGGTTCCTTAAAGCCATAATAAGAAAGTAAATAAGTAAATATTATTTTCATTGTTATTACTACTACTGCTGCTACTACTGCTCCTACTGCTACTACTGCTACTACTACTACTACTACTACTACTACTACCACTACCACTACCACTTCTACCACTACTACCACCGCTACCGCCACCGCCACTACCACTACCACTACCACTACCACTATCACTACCACTACCACTACCACTACCACTACCACTACTCCTGTACAGTATATCCAATAGTATGGAATCCCAATAACTTGAATGTATATAAGAGTTGCATTTAAAAGCATTGTAGAATTGTACAGTGACATCAAGAACTTTTTCCTTATATTTTTATTGTAGCCTACCTTATTTTTGGACTATACCATGCAGGGTTTGCTTAATCATAAGTTTTAGTTGCCATGGTAATAAGTTGCACAGCATAGGTACAATCGGGACATCGTTAAAAATGCAAGGAAAAAGTTTTTGATGCCACTTTATGCGTATACACATACAAAGGAACTCAACTAAATCTATGAGCTTACTCATTTAGTAAATTGTATACATACTGTATACAATCGTAATTGAAACTATTATAGGAAACAGTAGATTTATACGTAAGCTGAAATGCTATATACATTGAACTGAGGCACTGAACTTACGCTGTACATTAAAATTCCATATACATGGTGATTATATCGAAAGTTAATTTATGTTTATGCTATATTATTTTTAATTCTATAAAATATATAAAATATTAAATATAAATAGGATCTGAAAAATAATTGAAGAGATGACTTGAGCTATTTTAAGGAGTCGAAAGAATGATCTATTCGTGAGGAAGGTAATTTTAATAGCATGAACTTTGTGGGAAAACCCATTGTCTGCTCGTCTGTTGATTCCTGAGTGATCCACTGCTTTTCTTTGCTGGCATATATTTTGGAATTTCTAATGACTTTTCCCGTACAACTGTGTGTAATCAGTAGAGACCGGAATTTAGCAAAAACCTATTTTTTTTCCTTGATACATACAGACTTGAGATTTAATATTTACATTTTTTCATGCAAATATAGGTATGAATAAAAGGGTTTTATAGTGTCCAAAATGGCTATTTCGACGTTAGTGTCTACTTTTAAGTTTATGTTTTTAACTTTTGCATCATTTTTCGTAACTCTTTATTGTTTTACTTAACATCCTGTACCGTTTATATTCCAAGACGGATAACAAATTCTTCTCATTCTTACAATCTTTCAATCCTAAAATTCCAACTTTCAGTAGGCCTGGGTAGCGTAGTCGGTATAGCGATGGCTTTCTGTGCTCGAGGTTGCGAGTTCGATCCCGGCCCAGGTCAATAGCATTTAAGCGTGCTTAAATGCGACAGGCTCATTTTAGTAGATTTACTGGCATGTAAAAAAAAACCTCTTGTGGGATAAATTATTATTATTACTATTATGATTATGATGGTGATTATTATTATTATTATTATTATTATTATATCTTCCTCTGTCTGTCAGCAATTTAACAGAAACTCTCGGGGTAGTAACCGAATAAACATTCTCTTACATTTCAAAACAGATAACAACCTCTTCCTTTTGTCTCACCATTTGTAAGTACAGCAGTGAGCGACACAATACCTACAATAGGTGTTGATCATATACTGTGAAGCAAACTATGAAAATGTGATTGATGAATGAAAAACACTAACTTAAAGACAGAATGTCTTCATTTTGTGTATGCATGTGTGTCCTCGTAAAATATGAAATGTGTGGATGTTTCTTTTAATCCTAGAATTTTGCATTAAATAAATGTTGAATCTTATATTAATAATATTCTTTAACAAAAAAAACTATTTTTATTTTATACAGCCTAAATAAACGCGTTAAAAGCCTATTTTAGGCGCCTAAATGCCACTTTTAGGGCATAAAATTCCGCTCTCTAGTAATCAGCGCTCGTTCTGAATGCAGCAGATTAATTGATTAAATGGCGACCATATTCGTGTTAATTACGTAAGCATGTGCGACTTACAGCTGTTTTGGTACTACTTAGGCTAACACCATCCTCACAGCATACTAGATCTCGGCGCTATCTTCAACTTCGCTGCCTGTTGTGTGGGTGCGTTCGTGTGATACAAAGAACACATTAAAGCAATAACATGAGGGCACAATACATCTACATATGCCGAACACAAAACTAATGCTAACCACACATACAATAACATACGTGGTGTGTCTAAAAAGTTCGGTGAATGGTGTCATATCTGAACGGCAACTTGGCGCATGTGCTTGCGCATGCGCATGGTTCTTCAGAGACATGGGGAGAATCGATACACAGCATGCAATGCATGTGACTGGCAGTGTAAACAGACTGCGACTAGTTGAACGTAGTCAGTGTGAGAGGAAGTGTCACAGCGCAATGGAGCAACGTGTAAACATCAATTTCTGCTACAAATTGGGGAAGACTGCAACGGAGACACATGGAATGTTGGTGCAGGTGTACGGGAGGGAAGCCGTGAGCAGAAAATGTGTTTACGAATGGTTTAAACGCTTCCGTGAAGGGAAGGAAACGATTGAGGATGAGCCACGTTCAGGTCGGCCATCGACGAGCAGAACCCCAGAAATGATCGAGAAAGTGCGACAAATGCTGGCACAAGATCGGCGACTGACTCTAAGATTGATTGCGGAGGAATTAGACATTAGCAAGGACACGGTGCACACCATCGTCCGCGATGATTTGGGTGAGTGGAAGATCTGCTTCCGATTTGTGCCGCACAAGCTCAGAGACGAGCAGAAAGCAAAACGGATGGAAACTTCTGGTGATTTCATTTCCATGTGTAACCAGGATCCATTGCTTCTGAAAACCATCGTCACAGGAGATGAGACCTGTGCTTCCAGATCGATCCGGAATCAAAACGGCAATCGATATTATGGTGTTCACCGACTTCCCAGCGACAAAAAAAAAAATCTGTCTGCAAAAATCCATGGTGAAAACACTGTTGATCGCCTTCTTCGATAACAACGGCATCATCCACAATGAATTTGTTCCTGCAGGTCAAGAAGTCCGCAGGAACCAGATCAGGGGAGTACGGAGGGTGTTCAAGAATAGTTACCATCTTCTGAGCCAGGAATTGGCGCACACGGATCGCACAGTGTGCAGATGCATTGTCATGGGACAGCATCCATTTTCCAGTCCTGTGCAACTCTGGCCGAACCCGCCGGATCCGCTGTAGCAATCGGTTCAAAACGGACTGGTAAATTGCAGCATTAATGGTTTGACGTGCAGGAACAAATTCCTTTTGGATGATGCCGTTGTTGTCGAAGAAGGCGATCAACAGTGTTTTCACCTTGGATTTTTGCAGACGGATTTTTTTTTTGTCGCGGGGAAGTCGGTGAACACCATGACATCGATTGCCGTTTTGATTCCGGATCGATCTGGTAGCACCAGGTCTCATCTCCCGTGACGATGGTTTTCAGAAGCAATGGATTCTGGTCACACATGGAAATGAAATCACCAGAAGTTTCCATCCGTTTTGCTTTCTGCTCGTCTCTGAGCTTGTGCGGCACAAATCGGAAGCAGATCTTCCACTCACCCAAATCATCGCGGACGATGGTGTGCACCGTGTCCTTGCTAATGTCCAATTCCTCCGCAATCAATCTTAGAGTCAGTCGCCGATCTTGTGCCAGCATTTGTCGCACTTTCTCGATCATTTCTGGGGTTCTGCTTGTCGATGGCCGACCTGAACGTGGCTCATCCTCAATTGTTTCCTTCCCTTCACGGAAGCGTTTAAACCATTCGTAAACACATTTTCTGCTCACGGCTTCCCTCCCGTACACCTGCACCAACATTCCATGTGTCTCCGTTGCAGTCTTCCCCAATTTGTAGCAGAAATTGATGTTTACACGTTGCTCCATTGCGCTGTGACACTTCCTCTCACACTGACTACGTTCAACTGGTCGCAGTCTGTTTACACTGCCAGCCACATGCATTGTATGCTGTGTATCGATTCTCCCCAAGTCTCTGAAGAACCATGCGCAAGCGCAAGCACATGCGCCAAGTTGCCGTTCATATACGACATCATTCACCGAACTTTTTAGACACACCACGTATATACAGACATGGAAATCCTACACATACAACCAAAAACCAAAAACTCAACACACTAGAACAATATGAAATATACAGACACAATAAAACACACCCTAATCAAATTCTCAACACACAGATCAATTTCAGAACACACACACTATTTGACACAACTCGTTACCACACGAACACACCCACACAACAGGCAGCGAAGTTGAGATAGCGCCGAGATCTAGTAGGCTCTGAGGATGGTGTTAAGTAGCACCGAAACAGCTGTAAGTCGCACATGCTTACGTAATTAACACAAGTTCGCCATTTAATCAATTATTTATATTCAAGTGTTAAAAGTAGTGTACGAAAGTTTCAACAGCAGATTAAATTTGAAGTTTGTGACTGCCGCCACCAGCAAACAGGGTCACTTGAATGCATTCCTCTGTACTTAACGACATCACTCGGACTTCAGAAGTAATTACAATTACTTGTAAACAGCAAGGAACAGTAGTTCAGAGATTTAACATTTGGTTCCAAACTTGTCGGACATTCTGTAGTGCAGAGATCTTGAGATCATAGCGTTCAACCTCCATGGCCTCATGCGCTTTCGTGGCGTCTGAAGTCCAGTTCTGTTTCCTACTGATACAACAGTGGATTAACATATACCTAGATTAATCAAAGTCAAATTTTCATTTTTTTCCCTGAAAGATAGTACGAAGAAACATGCCTATTAACCAAGTAAGGAGGAATTCGAAGAAAATATATGTAGCAAGCGGAATTAATTAAGTATGAATGCTAAAACTCTTTCCCAAAACTCCAAAATTAAATATCACAAAATTGAGTGCAGGAGTAAACCTTCATTTACTCGTACATATAAGCGTTAGTGCTTAAACAATATGAAAGATGTGGAGAAAATACAATTTGCTTTTAATTATGGCTACGAAAAGACCAACAAAAATGTATTAATATTTTCTTGCACTTTCTATAATGTTATATATGTCCGGCTTCACAGCGAGAAGGGTCGCCTTCCGGATCCTAGTTGCCATCTTCTTCTGTCCTCCCAATCACCATCTTGTAACTCTCTCTGCCTAGGATTTTTAGCTGCTCATGTTTTTCCGAATGACGGGTTGCTGGTCCGACGATTCAACTGATTTTGGTCCGCCCCGGGTATTTTATTTCCCCGTTACCCACCATATCTGGTGAGTGTTCCCCGATCCGCCACCTGGGGAGGCGCCCGATGGGAGATCAGTAACTCCACACGGGATTTTCTATAACATAATTGGGAAAAAAAAGCATTTAAAAAGGATTTGTTATACTGGGCTGGATTTATATAGTATAATTATCAGCTACGTTACCATGGAGTTGATTGGATGTAATTTTGGCTTCTGCAGAAAAATCTTCGTCCAGCTTTTAAAGTGAATATCTTTTAGTGTGACGTGGGAATGTGCAGCATCATTACGGTTGCGAAAACTTCAGTTTATCGAAGTATCATGAATAGATGCATTTATGTGAACATTCTTCAGAACATACGTTGTTAATCACATCTTCCGATAGCCCATAGATGTCAAATTGTAACTCGTACGAGATAACCCCTGGAGTAAGCAACCTGCAGCGCATATTCTTTAAGATCGTTTTTTCTATTTTATATGGAAAGTTATTGACCTTAGCAGAGCATGCTTGACGTGCAATATCTTCTGGTTCTATAGACGTTTAGACACTCTTGCGATAGTCCATTGCCATCAGTTTATATATTGGCATAATAACGGAACAAATAGTTTATATTTGGTAAAAGAGTAGACTACATTTGTTCGAAAGTAATTAAATCTCAGTTATCAGGCCTGTCTGTGATTGAAAACCTATGAACCACGCAATCTTCACCTTGGAGACCATAAAACATCTCATTGAGAACAAACAATTATCAGTCTCTAGTAAGGAAATTTAGATTCCAATCATGGATTCCAAGCTGATTCAGCTTTGCTGTGCGCTTTCCTCTGTGTAAACCGCGTCTGACGCAACAAATGTAAATAGTCCACAACATGATTGTAACTGCCACTTTCATAGTGAAGTGTTCCTCGGCCACCCCACAATGCATGCAAACGATACATTAGGGCCTTGAAATAGAGAACCCGGGATCCTCATGAGTTATTCAGCGACACGTCTACTTTAATATTCCAAACAATATATGTAGCATTACATTTTATCGACATATTGGACCCCATATTTGGAATGTCAATTAAATTTGCTTGTTCATGGGCTTTTGTTAGTTATCATCATGAAATAAATATGAAAACTTTGTCATACATTCATTCACTATTCATTAAATTATAAAAATATGATTACAAACATACACGAAATTCACAACTATGGGATAAACCAAACTCTGTAATTGGGAGAAGGGTTGGGAGTTAAATGAAAAATGAAATGATATCCTCCGTAAAATATTTTAATCAATTTTTATCTTAGTTATATTTATTTTATGAGCACCCTTAACGTTCAAAATGTGTTGAGAGAATGTTAAATACGTAATTAAAATGACCTGTGATATTTTCTGTTTTGTTAAACTTAAAATAACACATTCCGTTGAGTGGTCTGATATTTAGGCAGGTATTAATAGCCAACAAATATTCTAATGAAATAATATAAAATTATTTTGCAACAATAAATTTACCGAGTTTTCACTTAGTCTTTGACATAACTACTTAATATGAAACAAAACTGTTTTACTGAAGTCGTTTAAAAAATGTTTCCTTTCAGTCACTAAGCTGATCTTTGTAATAACTTCTGGCATCGATTCTCACGACACATAAATTCCACTGCTCAGTAAAGTTCTGTAAGATAAGTTCACAGATAGAGGAAAATTCGTCAAATAAAGAGGAAAGAAATACAATTTATGGCAATGTGTGAATATTTGCACACCAAACAGCTGATTGTAAATTAATTGCCAAAATCCGCGTGACTGTTATATTATCACAGTCTAGTAGGCCTACATACAGTCACGAAACTCAATACATAGGGAATATGCATCCAAAGACAGTTGAACTTCAGTTGCTAGCCATTAGGATCGCTGCTATCGCCTCATCATAGACAATGCGAAATAGTACCTGCACAGTTGCTACCCATTAGGATCGCTACTATCGCCTCATCACAGACAATGCGAAATAGTACCTGCTCCTGTTCCTAGCACTTTCAGTTGCTAACCGCTTTGAGCGCTGTATCGCGAGAAATGCAAAAAATCACCTCAAGCTTCGTGACTGTATGATATTAGTAGACATCGGATTTTTAGGCACTAAAAATTGCAGTTTTAGGCGCCTAAAATAAGCTCAAAATTTGTAAAATTAGGCTCTATTTTAATGAAAATAGCCATTTTAGGCACATCAAGGTATCATACTTATTTCTTTCACTGAAATTTTTAGTTATACACTAAAATACGCACAAAAAAGTATTTTTAAACATTAAAAAAGAATACTATATTATATTTATAAACAGAGCTGCACAAATTTAATATATTGAAACTAATGAAATAATGATTATTGATATCAAGATTACTCATTTTAAATTATAGAAATTCAGTTCCATGCTCAGACTTTATTATAATTATCTGCACAGTACATCACCAGAATTTTTTCTAAATTCTCCACAGTTAACCTTTGCCTTTTGTCACTGAGAATCATTTTGAAAGCAGAAAAACTTCTTTCAACCGAAACTGATGTGAGAGGCGCAAATTTTAAATTAGGTACAATAGAAACATCAATACTTACTGGAACATTTACACTTTCCCCCGATATCACTCTTGATGCTTTTTCCAACAATGAAAATCCTACATTCTTATTTAATACGTTGTCCCACTTATTTTTAACTTTTTTTCCCAGTTTCGCCCAAAGCAGAATGCATGTTCACTTGAGCTTCCTTTACTATTGCTATTTGGCTACAAAGAGATTGTTTTTCACGTTCTAATTGTTCAATGCTTGCAGGTATGAAAGAAAAGTTTGATGTTATGTAGGCAATATCGTTTTTCACTCGTGAGTCATTCAGACAATCTTTCACTGCTTTCACACACGCTGCACTATCAGTAATTTATTAATAACTGTGACCACTTCTTTAAAATACTTAGAATAATACACCACTGACTGAATCCAGGTTCCCCATCGTGTAACAACCGGCTGAGGTGGGAGTGGGATATCTGGAAAGTTCTCTCTGAATATTGAAATCCTGGATGGGGCTTTACAAAAACATTTTTTTGTGTTAGAAATAAACGAATTGACAAGAGGAAATTCATTCCGGATTGTTTCAGAAACCCTGTGAAGGCCATGTGCTAGACAGGTTACATGCGTGAGGTTAGGATAAAATGTTTTAAGAAGTGGAGCTGCAGCAACCATGTATGAGGCAGCATCAGTACAAAACAACAGAACTTTAGAATCGTCTACATTAACTGAGTATAAAGACTGTAGGCCTTTATTTACAAAATAAGCAATGGCTTGGCTATTCACTTTCGAAAGTTCCTTAACACATACGAGGTGTGGAATCGAAGGTCCATCAGGACTAAGTTTTCCTACTACCATATTTGCTATATACCTATTCATAGGATCTGAGATTTCATCCACAGAGACCCATATGTAAGAATCACCTATATCCTCCCGAATGGAAGCTAAAGTTTCATTGTATATTCTGTCTAAGTATTTTTTTCTTAGGGTCGACTCAGATGGAATATTTTGTTTGCAGTATTTTTGTAAAAACTGTCTTAAAACCCGATTTTCAATTGCATTCCAGGGATGTTAGCAGCAACAAACTCTCTGGTTAAATCAGAGAAATTGCTGCTGAGATTGGATGAAGTAGGATGTGTTAGTAAAGTTTGTTGCAGTTGATTTTTCTGCTGAGCTTTAGCCTTATGAGCCGCTCCTTGCACATGCTGCTTTAGGCGGCACTTCTTTTCTTGCGAAATCTAAAAATGTAAAGTAAACTGAATTAAAATAAAATCCTAATTGTTGTATTGCCGTATTTCTATCACAAAGTTAGTGGGTTCGAACAATCAAAATTTTAATGACCTGCAAATACTTTAACTATCGGAATTTAAAAGGTTAAAGTGTAGTGGTCTTAAAAAGAATTATACCTCAGGATAGCTCAGTCAATGTATAAATATTATAGGCCTACGCATTAAAATTAATAGAATTTATATATTTCAACTATTGTTACATACCTGTTTGCTACAAATCTTACAGAATATTATTTTTCCATCATAAGTGAATTCTGAATATTCTGTTAGCCATTGCCGGATCAATGTAGATTTTGCACTTATATTTTTCGGCATTATAGCGTTAAACTTCACAGGAAAACGTCCTACCGCTCAAAACTTCTCAACACAAATAAGGTGAGGGAAAGAGCAACTGTTAACGAGCATTCAAATGAACCGTTGTTATTGAGATTCAATTGGACAAAAATACAAAGTTCCACTTATTGTTGCATTTCCTGGTAGTGTTAACACTAGGAGGGCCATTCTTTTAAATATTTTGTAACGGTTTACCCTACTAATTCGCAGTTTTACGACTTGTCATAAATATTTCAAAAACACTCTTTCTCCAAAAATTGTGATTTTATGACACTCTGAAGGGCAGTGCAGCTAATCGGTTTCAGACCGAAAACAGTCATTTTTATAGTATAGTATATCTCTGAATCGGTAGCAGCACATGTTGTGATTGTTGCCTGCTTCAAAACTAAGGTTGGTTCTTTGTCGGCATTTATGCCTCCAAACATGTTAAATTCGGTGAAATCTATTGGGAGTGTCGTGAGATTCAAAACATTTTGTTTCCTTTATCAATGGTTTCATGGCCGGTGTGAAGCAAACTTTTCACTTTTTAAATGCCTTAAATTTCGCAGTGAATGCATGTATAAATTATAAAAAGTAAGAAAAATGCGAAACTTTACAGTGAGTTAGGCATTTTTAGGTGAATATTAACAAATTAGGCTCTAATAACCGTTTTAGGGCATTTTAGGGCACTATAAAACTCTTTGAATGCCTTTCAATTTCCATGAAACACAAATATTAATAATTATTTTTACTTTTCTCCTAAAGAAACAAAATAGGCATTTGCCCTAGAATCCGATGTCTAGATATTAGACTGTGCTATTATTGTAAGTTGAGAGCCACCGGCGTGGCTTGCCTGCCGTTCTGAAGTTACGCTCGGGCGCGGGTTCGATCCCCGCTTGGGCAGATTATCTGGTTGGTTTTTTCCGAGGTTTTTCCCAATTGTAAGGTGAATGTCAGGTAATTTATGGCGAATCCTCGGGCTCATCCTCTATCACCAATCTCATCGACGCTAAATAACATAGTAGTTGATACAGCTTGTTAAATAACCAACTAAAAAAATTTGTAAGTTGAGTGTCATAAAGAAATGTTACTAATTCCATTCTCACCGACTCTTCTCAATTATAGCAATGGCATCATGTATATCTGCACATCTCTTTGAACGTAGAATATACTTGCATGTTCATGAACGCACACAATGTGGATGACGCCCATCTTGAGTGCAGCTCTGTTATAGCATGGATACATATTCTTCCTATTTGGAAATGAAGGGATTCGCAGGAATATTATTTCCATCTTTGTACAGTTTATTGCAGTCGAGAAAACTGAATCCAGGCATCAGTGACGGCTTTGCTTAAGCCGGGCGAATTGCCTTCACGTGTCGATGAATTCGCGTTTTGTTAGCGCCGAGTTTTCGTTTCAACGTGCCCCTCAGGACGTGAGCTGGAGGATACTTGAGTGCCGCGAGCTTCCACAGGCGGAAGTTTGAAAAGTTCTCGGCGTTACTGGAGCTGCGAAGAAAACTGGAATGAACATTTCGCTGCATCTCAATTTATATAGTTAAGTATTGCATGAAGGGTTTCATTACAAGAGATACCTTGATATCATGATTGTTTAATTCTGGAATGAGTAATGCATAACAAAATTGTCTTGCTAATAGACTTACAATTTTTGTGTCTCGAACACGGCACGTACTTTCTTATCATGTTTTACGTGCTAAGTAATAAGAATTATTTTTATACATCTTGATTACACAACTTTTAACACTGTACCATTTCTGAATATGTATGGGAAGACTTTCCTGTGTTAAATTTCAACGTACCTCGTTTACATATTTCGACCTATTTATGGGTCATCTTCAGAACTGGTCGTTGTTGGTCTTGGCGCTACTTGTTCTGTTTCCTGTGAGGGTATGTTCCTGTGATATAGTGTAGAGTCAAAGAGTGTGTGTGTTTTGAAGTTGAGTTGTGTGTTGAGAATTTCGTTGGGGTGTGTTTTTGTGTGTCTGTATATTTCATATTGTTCTAGTGTGGGTGTGGTTAGCATTTACGATGTGTTCTGCATATGTAGAGGTGTTTTGTAATTTTGTTATGACTGTGATGTGTTCTTTGTAACGTGTTTGAAACGATCTGCCTGTCTGTCCTACGTATGTAGAAGTTGTCGCAGGTGTTACATTTGAGTTTGTGTACGCCTGTGTGGTTGTATTTGCTTGTTTGTGTTGTTTGTGTGTTGAGATGTTTTTTTTAGAGTGTTATTTGTTCTATATGCGATATTGTAATTTAATTTCTCGAATGAGGTTGCAATTTTGTGTGTGTTTTTGTTTTCGGAGAGGCCGAGACGTAGGTGGGAGGATAATATTAAAATGGATTTGAGGGAGGTGAGATATGATGGTAGAGACTGGATTAATCTTGCTCAGTTTAGGGACCAATGGCGGGCTTATGTGAGGGCGGCAATGAACCTCCGGGTTCCTTAAAAGCCAGTAAGTAAGTAAGTAAGTAAGTAAGTAAGTAAGTAAGTGTGAACAAGTGGCTCCAAGATCAACAATGACCAGTTCTGAAGATGACCCATAAATAGGTCGAAACATGTAAACGAGGTACGTTGAAATTTAACACAGGAATGTCTTACCATAAATATTCCGAGAATTATTTTATTTGATTGAGATTGATTTCTCACTTACATGAACGTTATATTATTGGATTACACTGGGCAACAAATATATTTTTATAATTTCCTGTTGCTTGAGATTTTTCAACTGTTTCTACGTATTTTTAGTCGTTAATTTCAAATCTGAAATCGGTTTTCCTGTACATGCTACAGTTATCATGCATTTTGAAACTTTTCAATTTTGCATAAAGAACACCCACTGGCATTTACACTAGGGATGAGTTGTCAACGACGCTTATATCTAAACTAAACAAACACTAATTACGTTTTACAAATGAAGAGTCCACTGCAAGAATGATGGATGTCACTTTCTTGTCGAAAATGAACCAAGACTGTCAATGCATAGCTTAAGACATATAGAATGTACATAGAGACTTATATGGCATTAACACTGATAGTCATTGTCCACTAATGATCGGAGAATGACAGTTAAGCTTTGAGCGCTAAGCATTTCAAACTTTCAATTGCTTCTCCTGCAAAATGTATTCCAAATGACATCCATCATTCTTGCAGTGGACTCTTCAAATATAATTTTCTTTATCGTCATAGTTCTTGTCCACTTCCTCTCTAGTGTTCCTTTAGGGTCCAGATCTGTTGATCCACGCAAAATCCACAGTGATCCTCTGTGAGTAAAGTCTCTCTTCTGTATTGGCTCTAATTTTTAGTTAATCATGTTACTCATTTCTGTTTTATTGATTAGTCACATAGTCCTGTCGGCATAGCGAATAACATAGTTTGGTACGTTTAATTATTTATTTGTTTATTATATATATATTTTTACGGATGTTTTTGTTTATTACGATTTTTATTCTTGCCTATTCTTACATTCATGTCAATCTTATTTATTTTGAACCGTTATGCTACATAACTAAGTGAATAAATAATCAACAACAGTTATTCGTTTCGATGTCAGTGGATTTATTTACTTACTTACAAATGGCTTTCAAGGAACCCGGAGGTTCATTGCCGCCCTCACATAAGCCCGCCATCGATCCCTATCCTGTGCAAGATTAATCCAGTCTCTGTTATCATATCCCACCTCCCTCAAATCCATTTTAATATTATCCTCCCATTTATGTCTCGGCCTCCCCAATGCTCTTTTTCCCTCCGGTCTCCTAACCTCTTCGGTAGGGGCGTGAGCATTTATAACCATGATATCGCACCATCTACTCTTAAGTACTAAATATGGTAACCTGTTACTGATAAATTCGATTTTTTACTGCTGATTTTATTATTTTATGAACAAAGAATCCTGTTCCTAATTGGTGATTATTGTTTCCTTTACCATAATACAGCAAGTAATCTCCTATTTTTGATATGCCATTCCCATCTAACCTAATCTCTTGTACTCCCACGAAGTCTATTCTGTATCTAGCTAGTTCTTTTGCTATTAATGTTACCCCTCCTGTTCTATAAAGACTACTTACGTTCCACGTACCCCATATCTCATAAGCAGGGAAAGGATTTATATGTAAATACATATTTACTTATAAAGCTAATATAATTTATATTTTGCATTATCTTTATGTTTCACAATGTGTAGGGTTGAAAAATCCTACTTTTATTTTCCATATTTTTCCATATTTTAGAGTTTAGTACATATTTTCGTTAATTTCCATATATTTTCCATATTTCATATAAAACAGTCCATATTATATTAGGTTTAACAATAAAACAAAACAAAATTCCATTAACTTTTAAAAATACATTTCAACAATAGAGATTTAAACACATGTTCAGTAATCCCTTTAACATCAGAGTTATTTGAAAATTAGCAGTCCTATCAACAATGGGAACGTAAGTTACAAAACTGTATTAATTTAATTTAAAATTTTTAACAGACTTCAGTTGTGCAGCTCAACAGTTAAATGCCAGTCAGAGTACACATAGGTTCAGTTTTGTAAATCATACTATAAAGACGGTAAATATGCCAAAAGTACGTCATTCAGTCAATTTAAAATCAAAACTAACAAGTTACATTTCAGAATTTAAAGAAGATGGTTTATCAACTGACAATAAAATATTGTTTTGTAATTTGTGTCAGTGTGCAGTATCATCTACACAAAAGTTCCTGGTGCAACAACACATTACAACTAGTAAACATCAGGCCAACAAACAACTAAATTCCAAGCAGAGACAATTGTTTTTAACACAACCAACAACATCGAATGTAAGATCTGAGTTTAACATCGACCTGTGCCGTTCTCTCATCTCTGCTGATATTCCTCTCTACAAACTAAAGAATAAGGTCTTCAGGGAATTCCTTGAAAAATATACTCAACATACAATCCCGGATGAGTCAACACTTAGGAAGACGTATGCTCCATCCATCTACGATGAGACAATACAGAAGATAAGAGATGAAATTAAAGATAGTTCAATTTGGGTTTCCATTGATGAGACTCCCGACAAAGAAGGTAGACTTGTTAGTAATGTAGTTATCGGTTTGTTAAGTGAACAATATTCTGAACGAATTCTTTTACATTGTGATGTTCTAGAAAAGTGCAATAACAAAACTATAGTTAAACTGTTCAACGAAGCTATGGGTATCCTGTGGCCAAAGGGTATTATGTACGATAATGTGTTATTCTTTATTAGCGATGCTGCCCCTTATATGGTCAAAGCTGGACAAGCATTATCTGTTGTATATCCTAAATTGACTCATTTTACTTGTGTGGCGCATGCATTTCATCGTGTGGCAGAAGTGGTCAGAGACAATTTCCCTAAAGTAGATTTGTTGATTTCATCAGTGAAAAAAGTATTTCTCAAAGCTCCCAGTAGAGTTAACGTGTTGAAAGAAATGTACCCTGAAATTCCATTGCCACCAAAGCCAATTTTAACTAGATGGGGTACATGGCTAGAAGCAGTTGAATATTATGCCGAACATATAGACTCTATTAACAATGTTCTCCTTGCATTGGACTCTGAAGATGCAGTCTCAATTGATACTGCGAAAACAGTTACCTGTGACTTAAGTGTGAAGAATGACTTAGCTCACATTCAGCATACATTTTCATGCATCATAAAAACGCTCAAAAGTCTCCAAAATAGGCACCTTTCACTATCTGAAAGTTTTGAAATTATAAATAGTACTGTGGAACAACTGAATCGTGGTAGAGGTAAAGTTGCAGATGCAGTAAGAGCTAAGGTGGACACTGTACTTTCAAAAAACCCTGGATATGAAGAACTACAAAAGGTTGTTGCTGTGATGAGTGGTGAATCAACAGTGAAGATTAACTTGGACTTATCCCCAGCAGACATTGTGAAATTGAATTATGTACCAGTTACTTCTTGTGACGTCGAACGCTCTTTTAGTCAGTATAAATCTATCCTCAGAGACAATAGAAGAAGATTCACTTTTCAGCACTTGAAAGAAATGTTTGTAACCTATTGTTATGGTAACAGACAATAAAAATTGTGTTTTGTTGAAACTACATTGGAAGATAAGGTACGTCCATTATATTTTTTGTTTAATTTGATTAAAATGTACCAATATTTAACGTACATAGTCATTTTTTTATAATTTTAAGTCCATATTTAATTCCATATTTCGGTAAAAATCCATATTTAATTCCATATTTTGGTAAAAATAACTACATATATATTTACATATTTCATATATTTTTAGTCCATATAAATCCGTTCCCTGGCTTATTCCTTTGCTGTGGTCGTGCCAAAGAATCAATCCCATTCCGAGACTTATTGTAGGGATTCGTAACAAGCTGTTTTTACGGTGACGAGTTATTAGCCCTTCGCCCAACCCCCAAGCTGGAGGACCACCCCTTATTGGCTGTCCGCGACTGCTTATTCAATATATTCGCAGCTACCCTCCATATCTGGAGGCCGTCTTTTCGATCCGCAACCTGAGGACGCGCCATGCCGTGGTGATAGGAACCCATAATACGTGGGTCAGTGGACTACTTGTAACATCTTCTAAAAGTTCTTCCAAATTTATGTAATATAAACCTTTTCTCCGTCATCTGAAGTGCGAGTTTCTGTATGTTTGTTGAAATTTGTGACTGACATCATTTCAAGTTGCTTTTCTTGATTTCCGAATCCACAAAGGAAACAGGTTGTAATAAGACTTTTTTCAAACACTCCGCTCAAACGAACACCGATAGGACTAACAGAATTATTTTGAAAACATCTGAAATTAATACTGTAAGGAAGGCAAGTAGCTCGGAAAGCTAGATTCAATTTTGTTAGGAAAAAATATAAAAGGAAGACCACGGAAATAACCAATTGGAGGATAAGTTACTAGAAAAATATTTAAATGAAATGCACATATCTGTAAAAAACTGAGAGTAGGATTGTCAGAGTTCTAAAGTCAGAGTCAGAAAGAATGGAGTATCTCAGAAAGGCTCGTAAAATGTGTCTTAACTGTGCCTACTTCGACAGGCTACTAGCCTAATTAAAGGACATAAGGAGGAGAAGGAAGAAAAAATGGAGAGAAAGCAAGTTTCTAACGTACAAAAGCTATACCTCGACTGTTGATTTACTGTTGTGTTCGCGTACCTGAAGAACTCAGAGAGTTCGCCTCTGAAGTATTTTATGTCGAGACAAATCAAGCGCACTAAGACAAGGCTATGCAAACATCCCTCGGGAATGGGAAGAGATAGCAAAGTTAGTTCCACATAAGCCTTCACTAAAGGAAAGGGCGGACGTTGGTAAAGAGAGAGGCGGAGACAAAGACGGTGAATTCTAGACAAGTTTAAATCTCCATCCCTTCTCAAGATGTTGATCCGCAGTCCTCTTCTGACTCGACTTTACTTGACTTTGCTGACTGACTGGCTATAACCAGGAGGACTATTGGTTATACTAAGACGTGCTTTCTCTCCTCCCGATAGCTGCTGCTGATGCTGATATAGATGAAAGCAGCTTAGCGTCTTTCATGGTTCACTGGACTAAACACAGAGAACATTCTCTCTGCATCGCGAGCTTGACTGACTGCCTTGGCCTAGGAAGCAATCTTAACTCATCTCGTCAGCATCCGTTTATATTCCTTGTCTTCCTCTTGTTTTGTAACGTATCCTTTGTCTTCTGTCTCACTGCTCGCATGTTTTATTCAGCTAAATTCAATCGAATCTCATGACCATATCTGTTTCATACAAACCGCACTATTACTTATCCTCATGCAATTTAAATGAAAAATTACTAGTTTCTTGGAGAAAGTTACTGTAGACCCCAGTATGAAATTGACATGTTGTAGATCCAGTTTTAAACCTCAGTTTGTCCAAATAATATTTGCTGTGAATAAAAATGGAGTTGGAATGTCTCAGTTACAGCATTTCACTTTTCACATTTTAAACGTCAATCATATCTTTAAGTATCGAGGTGAAAGTAAGCCTACACTAAGTTGAATTAATAATAAAATAAAGCAATTGATTCTGTTATTTAAATTAACTGCATTTATACCCATATTTAAGGCCTTGAAATATTAAAAGTGGTGTAATTTTTTTTTCTAAATTGAGATTTTCACGTTGATATGTGTTGTTTCATTTCTGGTTACAGATTTATTTATTTATTTATTTATTTATTTATTATTTTGCTAATAATTATAACATAACATATTATATATAGAAAAAACTTTAGCTCGCCCCTGAAAGAGGAGAACTCGTGCTCAGGGGCGGATTCCTGAACTGAAATTAATAAGTATACAATACAATTTGTCTTATGTCTACTATGAAATTATAGTATATAAATTTAAATTTACAATTTTTCAATTTTTATAAAATCCATACATCGCTTTTTAAGTTTAATACTAGAACTTATGAGTTCTCTAAATAGTTCAAACCATGCCCGTATTTGACACTGGAAGATACTTCACAGGCCTTTGTAGTGTCAGTTTTTCTCAAATAACGCTTTTCGTAATTTTGGCACTTAGCAATTTTATTATGTCAAGGCATCATTTGATATTTATAGCTTTTATTTCGAATATGTTATGAACAGAAAGAAAGCTGTTATATTTATTTAAGATCTCCACCTTCAAGATACTTCTTAAAAGTTGCTTCGTTCATGAATACAGTAAAATTTAAACCATAATTTTGGTTGTGGCTAAAAATAAATATGAAGACTTCTCAATGGTGGATTGGGATCAAAGGTTTAATTTATTGATTTCATTTTATAATGACTACAACACGGAACTTATTTTATTTAAAAAAAAACCTGAAAATATGCATGCAACTATAGAGTAAAAACTGTGAAAATATGCGCTAAAAATTTAAATACTCCTATATGCATTAAAATACTTTTCGGAGGTTTATTTGGTTTAATAATACGATATAGATGAAATAATTTAAATTAATAATTCTCATCAAGACATCATTTTTATTAAATCTAATTTTTACATAATTTACATATTTGAATTGGTACATTTTTAACTTTCTATCTTTCCAAATTTTTTTTTTAATTTCTTTGCCTTTCA
Source organism: Periplaneta americana (assembly GCF_040183065.1). Lineage (NCBI taxonomy): Eukaryota > Metazoa > Arthropoda > Insecta > Blattodea > Blattidae > Periplaneta > Periplaneta americana. The sequence continues at coordinate 42,314,733 of NC_091133.1, forward strand.
CGTCATTATTATGGCAGTAAACTATCAACCATTTCTCCAGATTCTCTACTGTGAACCTTATCCTCTTATCCGTCAGAATTAGTTAAAATGCCGATAACATGATGTGATCGGTGCATCCTTGTAAGCAGAAATGTCCTGAATTTCAGTGAATGTTTCACATTTCTCACTAAGAATGTCAGTAATTTGAAACATTTCTTTATATCCTCAATTATTCTCCAACACACACTTAAATTTTGCGGAGACTGCTTTATCTTGTGATATAGGAAATATTTTCAGTGATTCTTTTTACCTTTTGCCGAACTGCAAGGAATTATGTTAGGGGAACACCCACTTTTCCAGAATGATGATGCTGATCTCTATCATGCAGAAGTTAACAGCCACATAAGAAAGCTCGATCCGGAAGTCTTTTCTCAAATAATTTTTATAGTTTTTGGAAAATATTCATATTTTTAACACAGAGAAATTTTGAAATTAGATAATAAATCGGGAGAAACAAGGAAAGATGTTAATTTAAGTATTTAAGTATGCAAAATAAAAATATACCGTATATGCATTTAAAAATGAAAACTCTCGAAATATGCATGAATGCAAAATAAAGTTGGTTTCATTCGAATATAAAAACCTTGATCGGCACAGATCCATTTTTACTTTTTCAATATGCAAAATCAATCAAAATCATGCAATTGTATGACGTTCCACGGTCTAGTAGGCTAACGACCAAATTTTATCTTTTCGTACAGTTAGAAATCTGCTTTATCTTCTTCCAATCATGGCCTCTTGCATTAATATAATATATCTTCATAATTTATAGCAGCGCTTTTCAACTTTTTTCAACTGATGGCATACTAAAAGTATAATTAAAAGTCTCGCAGTACACTATATTATAATCTAAACCAGTGGTCCCCAACCAGAGAGGAATTTCCCCCTACGTGGATATTTTTACGGTTTTAGGTGGGAACGGGCGCCATAAAATATGCATATATATGATGAATGTATATACATAATATAATAAAGTAAATATTTTAAATGTTATATGCATATTATTTTTGACTTAACATAGGAGTGTGGTGGAATAATAGTGTGAAGAAGTTACTTTTCTTCCTATTACCGTTGTCTTCGTCTTGTGTACATTTATCTTCATTCCATACTGCTCACAGTTGTCATTTAGCTCCAATAGCATATCCCTTAGTATCGTCTCCTTATGTGCTAACAACGCCATATCATCAGGACATCTTATGCACTATTATGTCTTGGGAACTATTTATTTTTTACCGGTATTGTTATTATTGCTATTATTATTATTATTATTATTATTATTATTATTATTATTATTACCAGGGAACGGATTTATATGGACTAAAAATATATTAAATATGTAAATATATATGTAGTTATTTTTACCAAAATATGGAATTAAATATGGATTTTTACCAAAATATGGAATTAAATATGGACTTAAAATTATAAAAAAATGACTATGTACGTTAAATATTGGTACATTTTAATCAAACTAAACAAAAAATATAATGGACGTACCTTATCTTCCAATGTAGTTTCAACAAAACACAATTTTTATTGTCTGTTACCATAACAATAGGTTACAAACATTTCTTTCAAGTGCTGAAAAGTGAATCTTCTTCTATTGTCTCTGAGGATAGATTTATACTGACTAAAAGAGCGTTCGACGTCACAAGAAGTAACTGGTACATAATTCAATTTCACAATGTCTGCTGGGGATAAGTCCAAGTTAATCTTCACTGTTGATTCACCACTCATCACAGCAACAACCTTTTGTAGTTCTTCATATCCAGGGTTTTTTGAAAGTACAGTGTCCACCTTAGCTCTTACTGCATCTGCAACTTTACCTCTACCACGATTCAGTTGTTCCACAGTACTATTTATAATTTCAAAACTTTCAGATAGTGAAAGGTGCCTATTTTGGAGACTTTTGAGCGTTTTTATGATGCATGAAAATGTATGCTGAATGTGAGCTAAGTCATTCTTCACACTTAAGTCACAGGTAACTGTTTTCGCAGTATCAATTGAGACTGCATCTTCAGAGTCCAATGCAAGGAGAACATTGTTAATAGAGTCTATATGTTCGGCATAATATTCAACTGCTTCTAGCCATGTACCCCATCTAGTTAAAATTGGCTTTGGTGGCAATGGAATTTCAGGGTACATTTCTTTCAACACGTTAACTCTACTGGGAGCTTTGAGAAATACTTTTTTCACTGATGAAATCAACAAATCTACTTTAGGGAAATTGTCTCTGACCACTTCTGCCACACGATGAAATGCATGCGCCACACAAGTAAAATGAGTCAATTTAGGATATACAACAGATAATGCTTGTCCAGCTTTGACCATATAAGGGGCAGCATCGCTAATAAAGAATAACACATTATCGTACATAATACCCTTTGGCCACAGGATACCCATAGCTTCGTTGAACAGTTTAACTATAGTTTTGTTATTGCACTTTTCTAGAACATCACAATGTAAAAGAATTCGTTCAGAATATTGTTCACTTAACAAACCGATAACTACATTACTAACAAGTCTACCTTCTTTGTCGGGAGTCTCATCAATGGAAACCCAAATTGAACTATCTTTAATTTCATCTCTTATCTTCTGTATTGTCTCATCGTAGATGGATGGAGCATACGTCTTCCTAAGTGTTGACTCATCCGGGATTGTATGTTGAGTATATTTTTCAAGGAATTCCCTGAAGACCTTATTCTTTAGTTTGTAGAGAGGAATATCAGCAGAGATGAGAGAACGGCACAGGTCGATGTTAAACTCAGATCTTACATTCGATGTTGTTGGTTGTGTTAAAAACAATTGTCTCTGCTTGGAATTTAGTTGTTTGTTGGCCTGATGTTTACTAGTTGTAATGTGTTGTTGCACCAGGAACTTTTGTGTAGATGATACTGCACACTGACACAAATTACAAAATAATATTTTATTGTCAGTTGATAAACCATCTTCTTTAAATTCTGAAATGTAACTTGTTAGTTTTGATTTTAAATTGACTGAATGACGTACTTTTGGCATATTTACCGTCTTTATAGTATGATTTACAAAACTGAACCTATGTGTACTCTGACTGGCATTTAACTGTTGAGCTGCACAACTGAAGTCTGTTAAAAATTTTAAATTAAATTAATACAGTTTTGTAACTTACTTTCCCATTGTTGATAGGACTGCTAATTTTCAAATAACTCTGATGTTAAAGGGATTACTGAACATGTGTTTAAATCTCTATTGTTGAAATGTATTTTTAAAAGTTAATGGAATTTTGTTTTGTTTTATTGTTAAACCTAATATAATATGGACTGTTTTATATGAAATATGGAAAATATATGGAAATTAACGAAAATATGTACTAAACTCTAAAATATGGAAAAATATGGAAAATAAAAGTAGGATTTTTCAACCCTACACATTGTGAAACATAAAGATAATGCAAAATATAAATTATATTAGCTTTATAAGTAAATATGTATTTACATATAAATCCTTTCCCTGATTATTATTATTATTATTATTATTATTATTATTATTATTATTATTATTATTATTATTCTAATAATTTCTGCTGTAATAAGAACCTATTTCGGTGTATTGTTATTTTTTAAGAGTCGTTGCCAATTCCAAGAATTTTTGTGGATTAATATTGCAAAATATTTCATTTTGCGAATCCATGATTTTATGTAGTAGGTATATATGTAATACGATAGAGCTGCTTCCTGCTGATTTGAAAGCTTGTGATGTGCATGACCTCGAAAAGTTCAGAATTTGTGAAATAATCGCCGAAGAATATAATTATGAGAATTTATATCCCGGCTCAACTTCATCTGCCATGAATTCCATCTCGCTACGGTTTGAACACAAATCCGGCTGTAGTGTTCGCTCTATTTGCGGTGATTTAAATGGAACTTCGTAGCGTACAGAATTAGTAGAAGGCTAAATTATTCGCACACAACTTGTTTCCAACCCAGATAGCATAATTTGATACATGATCATTGTAAAATTAAAACTGTGTAACATGTTGCTGTTCACTAATCCCCTTGTGTTTGGATCTCCAGTTACCGACTTTCATCGCAATATTACTTACGTTCCTAGCTGAGAATCTTTTATCATCATCATCATCATCATCATCATCATCATCAGTTTTTGTGATGAAATTTGGTCATTTTTAAATATGTTCTCTATTCATTATTTACTGATTTCGGCATATTGGACAATAAGGTGATGGATAGAGTGACATTATGTGTACTGTACTCCAACCACGAGAAAGTCTCAGGGAAATGAGACGCAGCGGAATGCTGTGAATGGATGTTGATGTCATAAGATGTCATAAGGTCACACACGTGGGTACACGCATCTCCATTGGCTAACTCTCAAAGCACAAACGATAACACTGATACACACATATTTATACTAACCTAGTTACAAAATTAGATCACGGTTAATCTCCTGGTCTTTTAATCGCTCCATACAGGAAATAACGTATGCATAAGAGCGCATGTTTTTTTAAACTGACGTTATAACGGTAATATTATCTATCTACTTTGCTCCAATATATGACGCAATAGTAAGCACATTCCTTTCACGGATAATCTCCCGGTTGCAGAACAGTAGGTGAGTTGCCCGGTTCTGAAGTGTTCGTTTAATTTTACTGTCATTGTTTTCTGGATCTTTAATTTTGCTGCTTCAAGTATGTTTATACACCTTATTGTTTAAAGTAGGTAGGCCTGTTTGTATCATTTTTGCAAGAAAGTCAGCATGTTAGTTAGCAATTTTCTCTCAGTGTGTGATGGAATTCATTGCAAGAAAATTACCTTTTCTCAGATTTAGTGGGCGCTTTATACATTTAATTCTTTAATAAAAGATTGAATGAAATTAAAATTTAAAATCGAAGGAGAATGGTAGAACATAATTTCTTCTGCAGAGCAGGAATGGCTTGCTTAATATATCACTGAAGAGTTGCTGTAATTCATGATCATTTGTATCTTTCTGTCTTACATTAAAAGATCTAGTTTATCATTATGATGTTCGCACATTGTAGGCCTATTGTAATCTTCCTGTAGATCTTTATCTGAGTGGTTTGTAGTTGGTCGTTATTGTTTGCATATTATAACTAGAGCTTGAAATTATAGGTGCTAAAAGTTTAGAATGACACTGAGTGTAGATGAATACTGGGTGTTCAGTTCAAAATGTGTCATGGCTCGCTGTATGCCGTCATGTGGCTAGCCGATGAGCCAATCTTCCTACACTTCCGCAGAGGTGTATAACCTAAGAGGCAGAGAAGTTGCCTAGCAAGTACGGCGTTCATTCTGAAGAGTACGTACCGATACGTACGGTAACGCCGGTAGTGGCAGGAATGTGAACTGTTTGGAAATACGTACTGTCGGGATATGGGGAGAGGGTTAAGACGATTACTTACGTATTTGTTGACATTAACTTCGACGGTCAACATGGACACGGAGCATTTGATTTGTGTTGTGGAATGTTACCGTACGCAACCGATGATAACAAATACCCTTCGTACGACTTGCCGTCGCAAAACACAGTTCGAAAGAGGTTATGGTAGCACACAGACCGTACAGACCGCCATCTGTTGCTACGACGTTCAAGTTATACCGTACACGTTCTCAAGTTCAGATTGAAGAACGCCTTAAATAATAGGCAACTTCTCTAACATATAAGCTGAAACTCGCTTCAAATCGGTGACCCAACAACAGTGACGTCATGACACACTTTGAAATGAACACCCAGTAGATGTGGTGCCCGTGAGAAGGGTTTTAAGCCTAGTTCACAGAAGTCCGATATGTAATAATAGACAACGTAGTCACAAGGACTGTGTAACGAATCTTGTAAACCGTGCGTTAATTTGTAAGTGGTAGTTAAGATGATTAGAGGCCTTTAACGGTACAAAAAAGAAAATGCTGAATGTGGGGGCATGGTTTCTATTTTATAAACTATACCGAGGAACAATATTAACTTTTAGCACGTAAAGTTCTGCGCTCTACTCATAGCTTATGTTTCTCTCTTGGTAACATGACAATATAAATTCCGTCTATATACTTTTAGATATTCTTGAATTGATTCAAATTCTACTTTCTCCAATATGTCTTTATTGACTTTAATTATGTTTGGTATTGTAGATAGTTTAACTCTGCTTATTTTCTGTTGTAAATATTGCAATATCTCAAACTTTTGTCGACGACGAGGGATGGCACAAAAATTTTGCCCAAAAGTCATGGTTCTTTTATGTGTTGTATCTACGTCAAGGGACACCCAGGTTTAATTTCATTCCGAAGAAGAATTTTATTATTATCCTTAAACATCCAAGGCCATCGGCGGGGTATAGTTCCGCGAATTTTGGATCCCAATAATTACTATATTAAACACGAGACTACCGAGAACGTCTCCCGAATAAGATAACATCAGAGTTTTCTGTGTTATAGACAGCAGGCATTTTTAATAGCAAAGAAGACTAAGATATCTTACTTCAATTATGAAATTGTAAAGGTTACATATACGAGTAATTATGTATCTGCTTGATGCGTAAGTCCATAGCGATTTTATTAGATCCAGAATTATTTAGTTTACCTTAAACTAATGCAATTCACTGCGGGCTAAGGCAGGAGATGCACTATCACTTTTACTTTTTAACTTCGCTATAGAATATGCCATTAGGAAAGTTGAGGATAACAGAGAAGATTTGGAATTAAACTGGTTACATCAGCTTCTTGTCTATGCGGATGATGTGAATATGATAGAAGAAAATCCACAAACGATTAGGGAAAACACGGAAATGTTACTTGAAGCAAGTAAGGCGATAAGTTTGGAAGTAAACCCCGAAAAGACGAAGTATATGATTATGTCTCGTGACTACAATATTATACGAAATAGAAATATAAAAATTGGAGATTTATCCTTCGAAAAGGTGGAAAAATTTAATTATCTTGGAGCAACAGTAGCAAATACAAATGGCACTCGGGAGGAAATTAAACACAGAATGAACATGAAATGCGTGTTATTATTCGGTTCAGAAGCTTTTGTCATCTAGTCTGCTGTCAAAAATCTAAAAGTTAGAATTTATAAAACAGTTATATTACCGGTTGTTCTGTATGGTTGTGAAGCTTGGACTCTCATTTTGAGAGAGGAAGGAAGATTAAGGGTGTTTGAGAATAAGGTTCTTAGAAAAATATTTGGGACTAAAAGGGATGAAGTTACAGGAGAATGGAGAAAGTTACACAACGCACAACTGCACGCTTTGTATTGTTCACCTGACATAATTAGGTACATTAAATCCAGACGTTGGAGATGGGCAGGGCTTGTAACATGTACGGGCGAATCCAGAAATACATATAGAGTGTTAGTTGAGAGGCCGGAGGGAAAAAGATCTTTGGGGAGGTCGAGACGTAGATGGGAGAACAATGTTAAAATGGATTTGAGAGGGATGGAATATGATGATAGAGACTGGATTAATCTTGCACAGGATAGGGACCGATGGCGAGCTTATGTGAGGGCGACAATGGATCTGCAGGTTCCTTAAAAGCCCCTATTCTAGCCCGCAACGTGTAGCGATGCATAAGGTACGTACAGTTAACTCACAAAAACACTCGTGCAGTAGGACCTGAAGCCCATGCAACGCGATCAGTCTCGCAGGATGATTAACCGTAACTTTATTTCCGAAACTATCACTATTTTAGAATCATCGCAGTTATCAGTGACTGAAGCCAAAAAAAAAAAAAAAAAACAAACAAATGGACAATATCTCACACAGTCTCAACACTATGAAGACTGGATATGGTGTTATACCTAGAAAGACTGAGGGATATTGTATTGCCTTAATATGCACGGAAAAATGATTTGTTTGCACAGTGCGATCTAAAAGTCCCTCCGCAGCACTATGAGTTCTCGTAACCCCAGGATGCAACCTTGTAGAAAGTTGGCACTCCTCTATTCATTTCGATCTGACCACCTCACATCCTCAGTCCATCATATGCTTAGCGGCCAGTGCTGCCACTTGAATTCTCTATCAAATACACCTGAATTCTATGCCTGGTGCATTCTCGGCTACACAAGCACTGCGGAGAGACTTCTCGATCGCACTGTATAATATGTAATGTAATGCAATTCGTTAGCAATATATTTTTAAGAATTGGCCTATAATGAAGGATCTTCACAACAGAAGTAGGCTACAGTCAGTATAAAAATGCAATAGGTAGCACAAAACAGTTAGGTTGTAAATATTACAGTGTTACGGATTAAAATTATTGTAATTTTTAGTAAGTAATATTTTCGTTAATATTTTCGTATAGTTCAAAACTAGTCACTAAGTGAATAATATTATACTTCATTACTGATAATTGCATCTCAAGTCTGATTAGTGTACTAGCCTATATATATATATATATATATATATATATATATATATATATATATAGTTAGCGATATATACAATGGAGGGAGAAAGAAACTGGCCAACCTACCACATTATCTCCAGGCTTAGTTGCACCATGAGTGACGCCTTATTGGTGTCACTTGTGAGGTTCAGACCAGTCTTAGAGCTGCTGACTGTGCATACTTACTGATAATATCGGCGGGTATCAATGTGACCCCCCAGTCTTTCTAGGTTTTCCTTTCAATATCTCCATTAAGAAATGTCACCGAGTCACAATTGGATATGACGTGTAGCATAGGAGTAATGTGCTCATAAATATGGAAAAGGGGTCAAAATGACCTCTTTGTCTTTTTAGTGTTAATAGGTTACGTAACGAACCAATTGTCACAAACCTAAAATATAAATGTGTTAACAAGAACAATAAAATTTATTGTGGGTATGCAGTAATGTGTGCTATACGGGATAATATGTTTACTTGTTTCACAGACGTAAACCTGTGGGAATAAAACTTTTGTGAAAGTGACATCCCTTATTTTTTTTAGTTGGTTATTTAATGACGCTGTGTCAACTACTAGGTTATTTAGCGTCGATGAGATTGGTGATAGCGAGATAGTGTTTGGGGAGATGAGGCCGAGGATTCGCCATGGGATATCTAGCATTCGCCTTACGGTTGGGGAAAACCTCGGAAGAAATCCAACCAGGTAATCAGCCCAAGCGGGGATCGAAGCTGCTCCCGAGCGCAACTACAGAGCGGCAGGCAAGCGCCTTAACCGACTGAGCCACACCGGTGGCTGGCGTCCTTTATTTCAGATATCAAGCTTTTAATAAGTCCTGTGATATAGAACGCTTTTTTTCACGATACAAATGCTGTATGAGTGAGGATTCCAAATATATTCCTACAAAACATCCGTAATTCACTGCAATGCTGGTTGTGATTAGAGTAAAATATAGGACATTGCCCGGTCTCACTATTGGAAGAATCTATCAACTGAACAAGCTTGGAAAAATTCCAATGTTGTGAAGTGTGTAAATGTAAATAATTGCAGACATAGACAGTAATGTAAAATGTAAGTAATATAATGACTATGTTTGTAACCCATCTATGTACTACACATATTATGTTTTATGAACAACATAAGATTTTATTCCAGAAAATTGTGGCAATGTACAGTAGTGGCAAAATAACCGGACCGACCCTTGTAACTGATTTCATAGCCTTGTTCACTCCAGAGCACGATAGACTGGTAACTAAGACTTTCGTGGTTCGAATCCTGCCTGGGAAGAAAACTTTTTTTTTTTGTTCCTTATTCAAATTTATTGCCAATACTTTGCGATTGCTGGTAGAATTCATATTCTGGGAATAATAAATTAATTAAGTAGTAAAATATCGCTGCAATCGAGAAGTGTTGGGAATAAATATGAATAAGGAATAAAAAAAGTTTCCTTCCCAGCCAGGATCCGAACGACGAAAGTCTTAGTAACCAGTCTATCGTGCTCTGGAGTGAACAAGGCTCTGAAATCAGCTAAAAGGGTCGGTCCGGTTTTTTTGCCACTACTGTACATTGCATTTTACTTTTTCCTTTATACAGGGACATAATTTTATTTTTACTACCATTTTTAATATTAACCTGGCTATACCTTTAGAGAACCGGAAATCCCGTTCGCTACCCCCTTCCACAACTGGAGTTCGATGATACTGGCGTAAAACACAAACAAATCACTTTACTAGATATAGGAGCGAAGAAAAGTACTTCATCCATTTACGTAAACTAGGAAATATCGCGATTTTGAGTTCGATAATTTTCATTAGGATTTTCATTTAATCAAAATGCAGTACTGTATTAAGAATAAGTGTTTTTACTCACGAACTGAGCTATCCATGCGAACGTATTCATTATGCACTGTATATTATACTGTCTACAGCACATTAGCGTACAATATACAGAATAATGAAGTTCAATTGAAAAATAATCATAATATGGATATTTAAACACATTTTTTAAGATGGTAGCCATTCATTTCGATAGCCTACAGGCTTCAGTTCTTTTGTGCATATTATCGCACTATAGACTATTGCATCTAATTCCAATTACCAGTTTCGTCCTTCGTACTAGTAACTCATGTTGAAATAATTCTGTACCTACTCTACGTACTGTAAATTCAATCTTCACTTCTGCCCGACCCACACAGATAAAATTACTCAGACATGCTATCTACTGTCCGTTCAAGTGGTTATGCCGCAGGATCGTAGAAAGGAGGGAAATCACGTGACGGTTAATTACTTATCGAGGCCCTTTTATTTAAGTTATTTTAAACAGTTGTATAATATTACGTAAACGTCCAATTCCTAACAGAAATTAATGTTTTCAGAAAAGAGCTAAGACAGCCCAGCTTTTACAGAGGGTCGTGCAGAAGCAGGTGGGGGAAATCGGGATGCGATGTAGGCAAACGGACAGTAAATGTGCGAAAATATTATTGAATATTAAAAGTTCTTTCGTCACTGGAAAACGCGAACATATTTCTGGAACGTACTATACTCAATAACTCAGCGCTGTTTACTATAAGCGGCCTTGATTCTGTCTGGAAAACAGTTGAAACTTCATTAGTAGAAGGGATGGGAGTGAAGTACACTCAAAAACTCAGGTACAATTAAAGTTGAAGTAAAAATAAAATGATGTCCCTGTATAATTTAAATGTTAGTTCACTTGTGCAACTGCCTTTGTATGTTCTCTGAAAGAGAATATGTTCAACAACACTGTTTGTTTCTTACCAGTATAGTGCCTTCATTAATCATTATAAATTATTACGCACTTACAAAAATCATATCAGACTGACCGGGTTACATAAAGCTTGAGGGCTACTGTGCATGAGTGTTTTTGTGAGTTGACTGTACGTCCCTGATACATGATGAAGCTATAAACGAACGTAATGCTACACATGTTGCGGGCTAGATTAGGGGCTAAACCTTCGGATTTTACTAATCAGTAATATATTCTTCTGCATTGGTTATGACTGATTGCCAAAGTTGTGGCAATTTTCCGATTCCACGCCTAAAGAAATAAGGTGCTTTCGAGTTGAAGAAATGGCAAAGCCAATTTGAAGCGCAGCTTCATTATTAAAGGAGACTCAAGAATTTGTTGGGTAGAAAGCTGAAAAGATGAAAATCTAATGTAGCAAGACCAGGAGAGTAGGGTGAATGTAGAATTACTTCCCACCAAACTCTTGCATAACCGCTTTTGTGTGAACGAGAATTATCATGCTGAAAAATCACTTGAAACAGCCTCTCCAGACGTTTTTCTTGAATTGCGGCGTGAAGACGACTGAGTTGTTTGCAATAAATCTCAGCAGAGAAAATAAATATAACGTTTTTAAATCAATAGGTGCCATAACACTATTGATATCACAGAAGCATTTCAGAATAATTTAATCACTTAATGAAACTCAGATTAATTACTTCAGATGATACGGCCACAGCTCGTATTAAGTCCAAATCTTCCTGTAAGAATGTTTTTTTTTATTTCCTGGAAAATATGTACTTCGGGTCTTTGCACTTATATCTTATATTATAATCATGTATGAAGTATGGTATAGTATACTATACTCTCAGGACTCAGGAGGTCCGAAGCAGACCGGGCCCAGATAGCAAAGTTCCTTTGGCTTAATGGCGGTAGTGCAGAGCGCCTGTCTCGAAGAATCTAAACGGTAAGGAGTGGAGTGGGACCGGTCTGCACAGGGAAGTGTGCACGGACTTGTCCGTACGCCGGTGTACCACTTGCCGCCCAACAAGAGATTTTCATTTTTTTTTCAGAAAAAGAAACTTTTAATCAATAAAGTTCCATATGGTGTATTGACATATTTACTATTGAAATGCGAAGGTCCACCATAACTGTGAATTGTAAAGCTGACTGACAAATATATCATATCATATCATATATCATATCATATCATATCATATCATATCATATCATATCATATCATATCATATCATATATCATATCATATCATATATCATATCACATCACATCACATCACACATCACACATCACACATCACACATCACACATCACACATCACACATCACACATCACACATCACACATCACACATCACACATCACACATCACACATCATCACACATCACACATCATCACACATCACACATCACACATCACACATCATATTTACTATTAGCAACACGAGATACAGTGGATCGCATAATGATTCTTATCGAAAAGAAAGAATTTTTTTCATCCAAGAAATTCTTTGGTCCGTAGAGCTTTGAGTAAGATCGGTCTGCATACGCACTCTGTATTTCAGGCGAAAAACTACATACAAACTACTTAGGCAACAAATAGACGATTGTGAGCTTCAGTTCACGGCCCGGAATCCCAAATTTCAATAAATAACCATCGATTTTGACTTATGTCAGAAATTGCAAAGGATGATGAAATATAAGCTCTTCGACAATGGTTAAACTTTTGACATAATAATTATGTCGAATTGTTTTGACCACGTTTTGTGAAACCTGTGTACAGTTGTACAATATTTCGAGGAATATTCATTTTTTGTCATCTGTACCAAATTGCCGTTATACGTTGTTATAAAATTATATATAATATTAAACATAATAATAATATTAATAATAATAATAATAATAATATTATTATTATTATTATTATCATTATTATTATTATCATTATTATTATTGCTTCTAGATAGGCCTATATTTAAATTTTGAACATATTGAAATCATTTCTGTAAATGTTCTCTAATATCGGGCCATTTTACCATATACTACCGGTTTGCCTTCAAATATTACTCGACCAAGGCGAGTGGAGCCGCGTGTGTAATGTGAATTATCGCGATGCGGTATTAGGAACGCAAGAGCAGTAGCGCCACGGCTGCAGGCTGCAGGACTCCACTGGCCTTGGTCGAGTAATACTAGAATTTTCTTAACGAAAACATAACATATGTGATGTGTTTTTATTATAGCCAATATTATCCCTACTATTATCTGCTGTATCTCATTATATTATAATTAGGTTGTATCATTCGAAGTCAGTAATTTTAAATGCTCTATTACAGACTCTTTTCCTTCATATATCTTCCTGATTTTCGAAATCCACTCTGATAGGTTTACTTGTTTAGAAATAAGCTAGATTTACTTGTAAGTTAGGTTTACTTTTGCTTAGAGTAGGCGTTAATTTATAGCATAATCTAAGTTTATTACATTTATAGTTAGAATTAATTTTACGTTTATTTTATTGCTGTAATTTTTTTCCTAATGTTATTCCCTCCAGTTACTTTCATGGGTGCGTCTGAAGGAACGAAGAACAATACATTCTCTTCTGTTTAGAATCATGCATACTTCTACTCCAAATTATCTGTTATCGCGCTTTCAATTTCTTATAACTCTTCGAAACCGACATCAAGCACTTCTTTCTATCCCTCATCATAGAACGTCTTTATACTCATCTTCCTATACTGTAGAAATACCTCGCCTCTGGAATTCATTACCTAATGACGTCAGGGACTGCCGGACTTTATCACAATTCAAAATTAAATTGGAAAATTTTGTCTTAGTTAATGTTTTTAGGTATTGCTAGAAGTATTGATTTGTGTTTTTTTCTTTCTTTCTCTTTTTAATCTAGATTAAAATTGTAAGTTTCTCGTTTATGTTACTTAATTAGTTAGGATACAATTAATTATGATACTTAATCACTCATTTAAAGTTTGTGTGACTGCAACCTGTGTATATTTTGTGTGGCTTTACTTTGTTTATAGTGTTTATTTCTCTCTCTCTTTATTTTTTGTGTAGCTTTATTTTGTAAATAGTGTATTTTTTCTCTGTTTATTTCTATTATTGTATTTGTATTCCTGGTGTTGTGGAAGAGAAGGCCTAATGGCCTTAACTACACCAGAATAAATAAATAAATAAATAAATAAATTGTATATTACACGTCACTGCCACCGAGTGTATACCCAATTGTAATAATAAATACATATAGCCTACATAATAATAGAAAAATCTTACTTTTACTAAAGAAAACTTTACAGTTTCTGCCCCTGTTACGGAATATTTAGAAACTTGAGGCTGACACTAAATTCAGCATAATATAAATTGTTGCGACTTTCAGCTGCAATGCGGTTTTTATAATTCAGTGACCGCTAAATGCAGCGCAGCTGCCACCAATGCAAGATGCAGATTCGACAATAAGCTGGACTATAACACTGTGAATAATGGAACGGCATCGCAGAGCTACTGACACAGTTACATAAGCTGTATGCGGAAGTATTGTTAAAAAAACTAACAGTATTACTGCGGATACTTTGAAATAAATGTTTCATATATACCCACCAAACACCTATAATTCAACTCGGTTACTGTCCCATAATCTCTTCTTTGAGTCCCACAGTATCTTCCACATCCTTCCTTAACATCTTCTAGATTTGGAATGATAAGCGACTAGAGTTCATTTGCGTTATATACACCAACCCAGTTCTGTAGTTTGTATTATCATATGTAATACCGGAAAGAAACGGAAGGGTTAGTCGGTAAAACTCCTTCTGAAAATTTCCATTAGGATATATCATCACAGTAGTTACAAGGAAGACGTTACCAAGTACAGAAATATTATTGGAGACCTGAAAGTTGAATTTGTTTCCGTTATAACGAACAAAAAACAATAAAACAAATACTATACACTTATACAATTCCTGATGTAAGATATAAAAAAAACTTCCTGTAGGCCGTCATTTTGTTTCCCTACAACTACGTCACATATGCATACAAATTTCTCCTGCGGTGTTGACATATTTACTGAGTTCCTCCAAGGTCACAGCTAGCTCATGCGTGTGTGTTACGCGTACAATTAAGAGGGTTTTCCCTTTGCGATGTCGGAAACCACAAGTTTGTTTCTGAGATACATTCATTCATAATATTCTGCCCAAGAGTAGGTCTTGCATTGCAAACCCAACATTCTCCAGTCTTTTCTATTTTGTCTTCCTCTTAGTCTCCGCATATAATCCATATATATTAATGTTGTCTATCATCTGATACCTTCTTCTGCCCCGAACTATTCCCTCTTTTACCATTCCTTCCAGTGCACCTTTCACAAGGCAGTTTCTCCTCAACCAATGACCCAGCCAATTCATTTTCCTCTTCCTGATCAATTTCAGTATAATTCTTTCTTCACACACTCTTTCCAACACAGCTTCGTTTCTATTCTGTCTCTCCATTTCACTCGCTCAATCCCTCTCCATATCCACATTTCAAATGCTTCTAGTTCCTTCTCTTTACTTCGTCGTAATATCCCCGTTTCTGGCCCATTCAATGCTACACTTCACACAAAGCACTCTACTAGTCTCTTCCTTAATTATTTCTCCAGAGTTTCGTAGAAGATGCTTCCTTTGCTATTGGTATTCTCCTTTTGACTTCTTGGCAGCAGCTCATTTTACTGCTTACAGTATACCCCAAGCTATCCACTTGCTTCAATGATTCATTTAGAATTCGCAAGTTTACCTACTTTAATTTTCTTTCTATGACCATGGTCTTCTTGTTGGCATTTAACTTATCTTCATTCCATACTAAGCACAGCTGTCATTTAGCTCCAGTAGCATATGCCTTAGTATGATCTCCTCTTCTGCTAACAACGTCATAGCAACAGCAAATCTTATGCACTTAATTCTTCTTCTCCTACTATCACTCCTCTCATGTTCTGAAAACAGTTCTTCACTAAATCTTCGAAGTAGATGTTAAACAGGGTAGGTAATATAGGGCAACTTTGACGTACTCCTGCCCCTATTTCGCTTCATTCTGACATTTATTCTCCTATCCTGACTTTGACTTGTTGTTTCATTATGCCATGTTTGCAGTTTTTCTTGCGTAAAGCAAATGCGGTAGCTTCGCATTGCTTTCCGCACACCACTCTCTTTCGCATCTTAGAAGATCCCAGGGGGCCCCAATGCGGAAGTGAGAAGAGTGAATTTGACTAATTAGACCGTCCGGACTCCACAGAAATTTAACACAAAGAATATACAATTTTATTTCGGATACACGCAGTCAGGTTTTCTGTCCGACTAAAGCTGAAATGGTGTGTGCAATATGTTGTATTACGTACATACGATTCAACATCATTCTTCCACTTTTGCCTATTACTTACATTTATGTTCCGTTATATTTAAGTCTTTAGGCCTACAGTATTTTATTGTCTAAACCTCTTTCTTCTGATTCATTTATCTTTCTTTCCTTCTTTGTCTTCTTCTAGATTGCGGTGTCATTATTTTCGTATTTACTTTTATATTACACTGTACCCATGCCACTATAGTAGTAGTAGTAGTAGTAGTAGTAGTAGTAGAAGAAGTAGAAGAAGTAGAAGAAATAATAGTCGCAGTAGTAATAGAAGAAATAGTAGTAGTAGTAGTAGTAGTAGTAGAAGAAGAAGTAATCGTAGTAGAGAAGAAGAAGTAATAATAGTAGTAGTACTAGCAGAAGAAATAGTAGTAGTAGTAGTAGTAGTAGTAGTAGTAGCAGAAATAGGAGTAGAGTTGGTAGTAGTATAAATAGTAGTAGTAGTAGAAATAGCAGTAGTAGTAGTAGTAGTAGTAGTAGAATTAGTAGTAGCAGTGGAAAAAATAGTAGTGGTAGTAATAGAAGTAGTAATCGTGGTGGCTGTAGTAGCTGTGGTAATAGTAGTAGTAGTAGTAGTAGTAGTAGTAGTAGTAGTAGTAGTAGTAAAGGGAGATTTTTCAGAATTGTTTACTCCTTCACGGTAGCTTCTTTGATCTTTTGTGATCTCTCTTAACACATCATATGAGCTCTAGTTCAGTATTCTTGATCATGCCTACCAGTTGACAGAAGCCACCAAAACAAACAACATGCTTATCACCATCACAACTACGCCAGTAAACAGATACGCTGAAATAAATTATTACCGTCGTTTCCTATTTCCACCACTATCACCATTAAAATTGAAACGTTAGGACATTCATCGCCACGATCACAACGGCTACCATATACAGATATATTACCATAGACCAGTCATGTCAATTGATGCCCATAGGCGCAAGCGCGAACTTAAGAGCTCAGGAGAGCCTGAGTGCTTTACAGCAGAAAGGAAAGAGATAGACGAAAGAGGTAGCATATGCCACTTCGTTGAGCTATTTACAGAGATGGCTAGCACTGATTCAATGGATAAAGGGAAGAGAACTTTTTAAAACTGTATCTATGTTAATTTTTAGATTTGTCTGAGAAGTATAAGTGAATTATAAGAATGTAAGTTTTAATTTTAATGCTAATTTTTCTCAATTTTTTTATTTGTTTATACAAGAGGAATATTTTCCCAACTTTTTAATAGAAAAGTGAAATTTTCAGATATTAGGCCTATTTATTTAGTAGCCTTACAGGTAGGTACTAAAACAATGTTTTCGTAAATCTAATATACCGTAAATACGTATTACTGAAGATAGTGTGTTACAAATTTTGAAAATATTCGTATGGAAAATGTTTGTAAGTAAATGAATTAACAAAGCAACTACTGTTGCATTGTAAGCAAAACATATGTGCTCATGTGTTGGTAAAACGTCAGTTCTGTTGCTTCGGCAGGTTTCGAGAAAATAATGTAATATTTTGATGATAGGAAGTTGCTCACCAATATCACCTTAAAAGCATAATGCGATAAGAGTTTTGTTATGTAATATTAGTTACAGTTAAAACATATACCTAGGTAACTTTATTTGTATTATAGTATTGCTTTGATTAGTTCATGATTACTTTTATAAGGTTAAAAATACCATCAATATCAATTACAACTTATCATGACATATTCATTTTTTTTTGGACATCACTTTCTTTATGAATGATTTGTTTCATTCACTTAGTACAGTATAGTTATACTACTATGAAATTAGTGTGAATATTCCTTTCTGAACTCTTTATTATCTTATTAACGTTTAAAACACAACAGCAATATTAAGAAATTGGTCTTAGTACGTTTATGTTATAGAAAGAAGCTATATAAAAATAACGACATAAAATTTCACGTTCTGTTTGAAGTTTGTGCACCACTGTTTTCTTAATCCAACAGGCTGCTTATTTCTCCTTCCACACCTAGGGCTTGATGCCCGCACACGACATCAAGGTCAGAAAAATGCGCTTGCTTTGACATCACTGCCATAGAGTATTAGTTACCGAATCACCATTGTTATGAACAGACAGCGGATTTTCGGTCCCTACTCAGTGACAAGACGTCACGTTCCTTGGCATATGGAAGGAGCGCAACGTTGATTTAAATGACCTCTCTGCAACTGACGTATACCTAACGTTCAGTATTGCGACCAAAAATCCGCTGCGTGGTTATCACTACCAAAACCATAAAACCATGCCGCCAAGAACACAATTAGTACCACAACCACTAAAGTAATCATTACTATTACAGTCACAACCATTTGCTCAAAATTTACTAGAACTATATGTATCCTACTATGCTGTCTTTCTCTTTGCAATGTTACAAAGCTATATTGGATATTTGTAGATTACGGTTTCCTATTGAATCAGAATTTTTTGAAGGTAGAACCTTGCAATATTAAACATTTATTAAATCATGGCTATTGCATCCAAGTATTATATCATTTTCAATGTACCTATTTGATTTTATTATATTTTTATATGTATGCAGAGAGATATTTTCGTGTAAAGAAATAATTTAAAATAATTTGCCATTGGCTTATTAGTGTTGTCAATATTCGGTTATTAATATTAAATAATGTAAATTTATTAGTCTATCCAATAACGAATTCAGTTTTATGATTTAATAATTTTCAGTTCATTTGGTAATTCTGCATTTTCCGATGCGTGTAAGATTAAATATGGATAATGTTGTAAATATAAGAGCTTAAATAGTGAAACGATCATTCAGGACATTAACAGTTACGGCTGTTTCAAAATTAGTAAGCAGTTCATGAATCAGATATTGCATATATTTTACGTTTTTTACTTCAAATAGGTACCTCACAAGAAGTCAAACAAGTAGAAAATGACAGTATGAACATAAAAATTGAATAGACTAAAGTGTATCTGAATTAATATTCAGATAAGGCTTGAAATTTTTCGATAAAAAATTCGTAAAATACTAGAGGCGAACAAGGTTGCAACTATAGCTTTCTCAGAATTCTCCCATCTCCTGGTAATAGGCACCCGAGCGCCCTCCATTCCACTACTATAGTCATAACATTTATCTTCGCTCACCAAGTGGTGAAATGCGTAAGGTTTGGCTTGAGGCATGTTAGGTTGCCTACATTAAAACCGGGTACACTGCGAACTTTAACAAAGTCAACTGGTGTAGGTGAGGACGCTCCCATTGAGAGCAGCGTATTAGTTTATTCAGATAACGTAGCACTTTGTTTCGCCACTGCCTTCAGGATAATAATGTAACTACCATGTCTCGTACCACTTGAAAACAATTTTCCAACACTCCTATTTAGAGGATGGTGTTCAATGACCGTTCTTTCAAGGAACGTATCCTTAGCAAAGTATGAATGGAAAAGTCTTCTGCCATTGTTTTCGTTTGGGCTAAGTTTTCCCTGAAATACATATTTTTCTTCGTGATATTTTTTCTTCCTATTATCTTCTAAACGCATTTACAAATACACATTTTGTAAATATATTTACATCACCAGTTCTCAGTTCCAGCAAATATTTTGTGTCATTCTCCTGATGCGTTTAAAGTTCATGGGTATTTAATACTTTATTTATTAACAAGTGAACTTAATGGATGTTTGGCGACGCTGTTACCGAACTGTAGACATATGCTTTACCCTTATTTTCTCGTAACATTCTGCCAGGGCGGTAATCTCTTTGTGTTTAGTTCCTTCGACAGGAATGAAATATATTTTAGTCCACATCTGTGGAGTAACGGCTAGGGCGTCTGGCCGTGAAACTAGGTGGCCCGGGTTCGATTCCCGGTCGGGGAAAGTTACCTGGTTGAGGTTTTTTCCGGGGTTTTCCCTCAACCCAACATGAGCAAATGCTGGGTAAATATCGGTGTTGGAACCCGGACTCATTTCACTGGCATTATCACCTTCATCTCATTCAGACCCTAAATAACCTACTAAAAAAAAAGAAACATATTTTAGCATTTTTTAGTAAAATTATCTTACTTTTATTGCATTTATTTATTTCATTTGTTGTTTCTTGTTGAATCAACCGTCCGAAGACAGGTTGGGATTTTATAAGTGACACAAATAAGGCATCACTCCTGAGACAAATAAGCCAAGAGATAATGGGGTAGGTGGCCAATTCCTTTGCCTCTTTATTTAATTTATTAATTTAAATATAGTTAGAAAAATCTCACTAGTATGTAAAGATGGCCAGAAATCAAATAAAAACTAGTCTTCTAAGGTAAATAATATTACCATCGTAGTTTCACATTCACACATTGTTAAAAGCGTGTAATCAGGATTTACATTCTGGTGTTTTTAGTAAAGTAACCTTTAATGTGACGAATTTAATAAGTGGTAATTATTAATACTATAAACCAGTGGTTCTAAACGCCACGAAATTGTGACGTAATAGAAATGCAACCCGCAAAACTACTATGGTAGAGACAGGGATGGAGTTGCTATCTCCTCAGATAACACAATGAATGACAGTGCAGAGACTGACTGAGACTGGAAAACAAAAACAATATAATATTCTTCTACTTATTAGCTACATAAACTTTATCCATGTTACTTTTTTATTTTCTTATTCACCATGAAAGAAAACAAGTACTTTACATCATCAGACATTTGAAATTATAAAAGCGTACCAGGCTGTTCATTTAGTTAGAAATAAATTTACATTACTTATTTCGAAAAAACGCGGAAGCACTTTACCGTAAGTTAAAGAAGCCGATACTTTTTCATTCATTTATAATGTTGTACCCAAGAGCAGGTCTTTCACTGCAAACCCAACATTATCCATTTTGTTCTATTTTCCACCCTTCATTATTAATTATTTATTCATCTGACAGGTAGAGGCGTGGTAATCTTTATGACAAGAACAATGATCTCGTAGCCACATTGTTCTTTTATACTCCATTTAACACTTTATAGCAAATTAAACACATAGTATTTCCACCATTAACATGAAAGAACAACTGTTCCTCCTATGCTTAAAATATATGTTTTTGCATATTTGTTTTCTGTTTTGAATAAGACATTTCGAAACACAGTATTCTACACACATCATTATTACCTGACCATTCTGTTTGTGGAACTGCAGTCGCTTGTACTACACAGCGCGCCGCTGTTACGTCATCTGTGCAGTACGATCGCGTATAGTAACAACATAATACCCTGCGCCGCTGTTATATTCCACATACAAAATGACCTTCTGGTACAAGTGTACGTCTGCTTACTTCTAACGAAGTGAAGGTGATAAGAAGAGGTAGAGGTGTCGCTACATAGCTTTTGATGATCACTGCTATAAACAATGGCAATGAAAAATTGATACAAATTTTGAACATAGATTCGACGTTCTTTTACGATTTAACCAGGTCATAAAGAATACACTTTGAATAATTTAACGTAAAATCTACTTTTTCTGCTACCCTTTCCGTGAATTGAAATTGCGAAATGAATTCTTTACTACGAAACCTATTAATAAACTGAAGAGTTCTCGAGATATATATTTTGTCTTCACGGGAAGAGTGAATTTATGTATTCATAAATCTCATTTCGGATCCCTTTTTGTTCTAAATTTTACTCTTTTTCCAATAAAAAGTAGTATGTTTCGTAGCATGAATTCAATGCAACATTTGATTTTAAGTTAAGAAACGTTTAAAATTAACTTTTGAAATCATATTCATTATATTGTTTAAAAATCGCTTGAGGACTGCGTACACAATTATTACTTTAAACATCACTCTTGCTGCTATCCATAAAATTAGTTTAGAACAAATCTTAACTAGGAACAAGAACATAACGCAATGTAATTCTGAGATATCCGCTTTAATGTGTCGTAAAATGTGCAAAAGTCATTATTCAGAGATGGAGGAAATAATTTAAATATTGATATTGCAATATATTGCAAACCTAATTACGATAAAAGATATATATTGCAGAAAACATATCAGTATATCGCAATTCCGTAAGCAAATTAATAGATACTAATGTAATTACATTTGTAAGTGTACTTTTATTACAATAAACTTGGCTGCTTAAATTTTGATAGTCTATTCCTTATTAGCATTGAAATTAACATAACAGTCAAAAGATTAAATGTAAAATTGCAACGATAAACAATACATTTTCAATACCATAAGTATTATGGTGGAGGTAAGATGAGCTTAAATGATACAATAGGAAGCGTTAAGTGAACTCTATA
This sequence comes from Periplaneta americana, assembly GCF_040183065.1. NCBI lineage: Eukaryota > Metazoa > Arthropoda > Insecta > Blattodea > Blattidae > Periplaneta > Periplaneta americana. Next base: position 42,337,519 of record NC_091133.1, read on the forward strand.
TGGGTCAGTATTCGACACTGATACATTCATTCATTTATAGTGTTCTGCCCAACGGCAGATCTTTCACTACAAACCCAGCATTATCCAGTCTTTGTTACTTTCTGCCTTCCTCTTTGTCTCCTCATATGCACATATGATCCATATATCTTAATGTCGTCTATCATCTGATATCTTCTTCTGCCCCAAACTCTTCTCCCGTTCATCATTCCTTCTAGTCCATCCTTCAGTAGGCAGTTTCTTCCCAGCCAGTGACCCAACCAATTCCTTTTCCGCTTTTTGATCAGTTTCAGCATCATTCTTTCTTCACCCACTCTTTCCAACACAGCTTCGTTTCTCACTCTGTCCATTTCACACGCTCCATCCTTCTCCATATCCATATTCCAAATGCTTCTATTCGCTTCGTAATGTCCATGTTTCTGCCCCATATAATGCTACACTCCACACAAAGCACTTCACTAGTCTCTTCCTTAGTTCTTTCTCTAGAGGTCCGCAGAAGATGCACCTTTTTCTATTAAAAGCTTCCTTTGCCATTACTATTCTCCTTTTGACTTCTTGGCAGCAGCTCATGTTACGGATTATAGTACACCCCAAGTATTTGAAGCTGTCCACTTGATCTACTGCCTCATTTAGAATTCGCAAGTTTCCCTTCTTTACTTTTCTTCCTGTGACCGTGGTTTTCGTCTTGTTGGCATTTAGCTTCATTCTACACTGCTCACAGCTGTTATTTAGCTACAGTAGCTTATCCCTTATTAACACTAATAACGCCATATCAACAAATCTTAAACACTTTATTCTTCTTCCTCCTACTATCACTCTTCCTATGTTCTGAAAACAGTTCTTCACTAAATCCTCCAAGTAGATGTTGAATAGGGTAGGTGATAAAGGCATTCTTGTCATACTCGTCTCCCTATTTCACTTGCTTCTGACATTTCTTCTCCTTTGACTCGTTGTTTCATTTATAGGTGGAAAGCCTTCTCTCTTTCCAATCCACGCCAATTTTCTTTAGGATCCCCACCAGTTTATTCCATTCAACGATTCCATTATTCTAATTTTATATAGGATTCAATCCAGAACACAAATATAATGCTCTTTTATAGATAACAACGTAATGATTTTTAAATGTAAGTAACCAGTACTTAGAATGTTGCAAGTTTTAACAAACAATCCTTCTATAGTACGTACCCATTGCATGATGATGATGATGATGATGATGATGATGATAGGGATAGATTTTTTTATGTACTAAAATATATAATTAGCAAACCATGTCAGTACTAGGTTGTGCATAGAAATCCTAGCCGTAAACAAATCTGAAACCGGTATTTCTATCTTTGTTTTCTTTCCATTTAAAAACATAGAAATAAGTTTTGAAGTGAAACGATTCCTTTTCAAAGTGGCAGTTGCTCCTGTCTTGGAGAACATTAATACTAAAACAGTGGTAGATAAGCCTCCCGTCTCATTCTCACGTTTGTACACGTTGCATTTTGAATTTGGTACTGCATATTAAACAGTTTGAATTCGAATCCCAGACCAGCCAATCAGAAAAAGGCATTGATTGGATTGGAAGTTCAAGGTTGCACAATTATGTAACTACCCACTTTCATTAACGCCATCACTCAAGGAATTATCGGAGTTAACTAGTGTGGATTTTGTTGTTCATAATAATTTCACAAAAAAAAATTGTGACGAAACCGATATATTATACGATGTATTGAATTGAAATTTCGACATCGATATATCGGAACGAAAATATCGGTATTTCGTAAAATCCGATATATCCTTCTCATCTCTAGTCACAATGGTTACTTAATAAGAGCAGCCACTTTGTTTCGCGTCTGATTTTGACAATGACTACACACCCGCTGCGGTGTGAGAGTGTTTTCTTTCGTTTGAATTTAAGGAGACTTTGAGTGATGATATCTTGTTTCTTGAAGTGCATGGGAATTTTCATCAGCCCACACATGCTGATTACGAAAATTCACAACACCATCTCTGCTGAACCCCGCTCATATATGCAACCAAACTTTTCTTTTCAGTATTCCTTGCGACATATCAGTATTCCATGCCAGGGGTGTCAACTACGGTATGATTATCTAGTAGCCTGCTGTATTGTAGGGCAGAAAAATGCATTGTCATAAATGGACGTCAAATTGAGCACCTCCTATGAAAAAGTATTCAGATCTCATAAAGTATGTGTTGTAGAACCCATGTTTATTAGATATTTTTTTCTTGTTTTGATGCATACTATCACCTCCTAAAATATTGGATACTTTCTAACATTCTGTATATATACATGCCTTCATAAATAAATACATATAGATATACATGCATACACGAGCATACATACGTGGATACATACGCGCATACATACGTGCATGCATGCATACATACATACATACATACATACATACATACATACATACATACATACATACATGCATACTCTGTTATAAATTTCTTAGAAATACCGTATTTTGTAATAACATGTAAGAGAAATACAAAACTGGTATGAAACTATAATTTTCACTATAAATAAAATATCTAATTCTTGATTGCACAATAAACAATTCGAGAATACTGTAATGTGGTATAGTAATATAAATGAAAGTCGAAGTCTGTTTGAGATTTAGGAACAGTATAGCTCCTTCCCCGTTATAAAACGAAGTAAGGACTGATCCAAATGAACTTGTTTTCTCCGCATTCCTTTTTAGTATCATCCATTACGGTCTTAATGATAATGTCAGGAAGATATCTTCCAACTTACGCTTTTAACTCAAGATCAACCTATCATAGACGTCGATACTACTGAGTGCCTTTTACAATGTGGGGAATGGCGTAATACATATAAAACACATTTTTACTTCACAAAGTAAAACTAAGCAGAATAAAGCAATATATCTACACAGTAAGGCAAAGTTTGCTATCTTGGAAATTAGTTTTTTCTGACCTTTTTCAGTCCAGGCTCTATATATTGTTTGATGAGACCATTGAAAGAATCTTTTCTTTTGCTTTTCTTAGACTATTGCATTCGATTTCTCTTTTCCCGTTCTTTCAACGCCTTTTTTATCGTCTCATTTCTTTCCCATTTGGAAGTATTAAGGAGAAAGGGAAGAGGGAAATTCTTTCAGATCGTTTTACCACTTTCGCCCAAAAGCTAGCTGTCTATAGGGGCCTTTCTGACACACAAGCGAGAAAGAGAAGACCTCTTCTCTTAACTGGCTCTATAGCCCTCGGTTTTGTTTACTGAATAGAGCTGTAATGGCGCAGCGGACATTCAGATGCGATAAGATTCTCTTTTCTCATACTCTGCCTTCTCTCCTCCCGTAGTTGTCGTCAGTCCACGTTCTCAACGAGGTGAATAAGGAGATTGATTCGATTGCAACGATAATTCATTAAGCAGTTAAAGATAAAATGTAGTTTGATTTATTGGAAGGTTGACGATTTATTGAAAAACCAGTACGCAACACGCAAAACGAGGATGTCAACGAGAAATGCGAGAGTTACTATATTAACCAATATGAAATTTTATGATTTGAAAACAAGATTCCAACACACTCAAGTTTTGTGTTTACAGACATTCACACATATTAATCTACATCGTCTTTTTTTTTCGGCTCTCCCGTCTCTCGGTAGACAAGCTGCAACTGATATGTACTGAATCCTACTACAACACAGCCATGGAAAGGTATTTATATTTATGGGATTTGTATTAGTTATTTCTTCTTTAGTTATTTTATAATTATAGAGCTGATTAATTGTTTTATTTTGTTGATTCTTATGTTTGTTATATGGATACTATTTTTAATTATTAGTCCTAATTTTGCCTATATTTTCGCTGCGTTTGATTTTATTCAGCTATTAAATATTTAACTATTAAATAAATATTATCTTCAGATTTCTTGACTACCTGTCCTTGTAGTTTGCTTCCCTAGAGTCGGGATGTCCGAATGTATATCACTAAATTAATTTGCTCTCAGAACCACGGATCTAATGCAAGTAATTCATATGTTTTCTGTACTCTCTTTTCCCTTTTTATTTTATAATGTTAATCGTTTTAAATTTTCATTGTATTCTCACTCTGTTATTGAGTTTCACATATGTTTATATTATATTTTCCACGAATACTGAGTTACAAGAGTTTTAGAAATCTGTTTTGTGAAATAATGCTGAGCCAATATTAGATTTGGAAGAAGATATGATCAGCTGCCAATCCTTCGTAACCCTGAAGGACTTTTATGAAAATTTTCATGCAAACTGTAATTCTTTTTTTTTAAGAAAATAAAAGCAATTGAGATCAGATATTCCCCCGATAAAAAAAAAATAAATATTCGAAAACTATTGTCACAGCAGTATTATAATTCCTTATTACAACGTGATTGCCTTTAATTGAAAATAATGTGTGTAAAAGTAATTTTATATCATTATCTTCTTAAAAAATTGATTTAGTTACACTTCAATTTATCAATTGCCGAAAAATATTTTTGCGAACGACAGGTTATAATAAATTAGATTCGAAATGTCTTCATACACTAGATAGTGAAATAATTATCATGTTCGATGTTTTCCGTGGTGTACGATAGAACTGTTTACAACATGATGATGATGATGATGATGATGATGATGAAGATGATAGAATAATGATTACTGGAGAAATGATGCAATGCTTTCAGGAAAAACGACAAAATTTTTATAAAGCCTGCGCCAACAACTGCCTTCGTTCAGGAAATTTTCAGCTTAAGTATATCTCGAGTTTGAACCTGTGTGAAAATCTGACTTTACAGCTATTAATCAAGGGTTCTAATATCAATCAACGATGTAATTTCTGAAAACTTTAAAACATACGGTCTTTCCAAATACTGGTCTGTTCATCGAGTTTTCTTGAATGAGATATGAAAGTTGACTTGTGTGTTGAACAGGAAAAACTGGCTAATTGTCTCGAGTGAACCTCGACTAAGAATAGAAGGCTATAAAATATAGAGGAAATTGAAAGTAAATATTGATGTTCAAAGACAACTATTCAAAATAGACGACCTAAAATGTAAAATAATTTAAATGTATTGCAGAAAATGAAGCTGCTACATGACTTTAAAAGTGAAAGGATTTAATATTGGAAAAGGATAAATTTAGGAAGGGAAGCAAGAATTTAGTACCGTATATTATACTCTGAACAGATAAAAAATGAGCAATTTATGGGAGTAAGAAAGTTTTATTTAACGACGCTTTCAACTTTAAACATTATTCGGCTTCTAAATTCAACATGAGCAAGAAATGAGCGACAAAATTATTATGGAGCCCTTTATCAGGGATAGGCTTCTTTTTGCTTGTCACAAATCTACGAAACTGACTTCCGGAAGAAGTGATGTTAAGGATTTTATCGCCCTTCAACATCCATACCCCACAGTGTTTGGACTCTCGAACCTCTGATCTAATTGAAGAGGTGGATTCCTAAGTGCACTATGTCCATTTTCTTTAACTTTCTTTATTCACATTTTAATTAATTACAGACGTGAACAAATTATTAACAAAATTGACGATTTTTATGATATTTTGTTTACAGAATTTGACTTTTCAATTTAGACTACAGTTGACAATTTTGGATATTTAAATAATTACAGTAGACAGAAATATGCAAAAATGTCAACTGTAGTTTAAATTGAAGAGTCACGTTTTGTAAAAATATATAATAAAAATCTTGAATTTTGCTAATAAGTTGTAAATTAGCAAAAATGTCAATTGCGTTGAAGAGTCAAATTTTGTAAAAATATGAAACAAAAATCTTCAGTTTTGCTAATAATTTGGAAATATCCAAAATGCCAACTGTAGTCCAAATTGAAGAATCGAATTTTGTAAAAATATACAATAAAAATCTTCAGTTTTGCTAATAATTTGTAAATATGCAAAAATATCAAATGTAGTCCAAATTGAGGAGTTAAATTTTGAAAAATATACAATACAAATCTTCAATTTTGCTAATAATTTGGAAATACACAAAAATGTCAACTGTAGTCTAAATTGAAGAATCATATTTTGTAAAAATATATAATAAAATTCTTCAATTTTGCTAATAATTTGTCCACGTCTGTATATTCAAGCCTACGTATAACTGTAAGTTTATTTAACAGACTCTCCTGAGTATTGACTTAGTGTCTGTATATGTTTTTTTCAAACGGATCTAAGGGCGACAAATTTATTTTATCAGTTTTTGTATTATTTTTTCATAACTTGTCAATTTGACTTAGGCTAGTTTGGAATCCACCTCTTAAATTGTCAGCATGATAACCGCCAGAACACCGAGGACGGCAGGCAGAAGCATGTTGGAGAAAATCAAAGGATGACAAATAGGAACAATGTTGCCAACTCATAAACATGAAAATAGCTAAATAGTGGGTAAAATAAAGCTAAAAGTAACGGTAGCTAAAATTACAAATTAAAATAGCTAAAAAATTGTTTAAATTGATCAGATAGTCATAAAACATATAGCCTCTTCATCACCCTGTTGTCCAACAGCACTAATACTAGTAGAGGAAGTACAAGTAGTTGGTAAAAAAATATGCCGCTATTGTGTCTATCAGTTTAATCATATTTTGGGGGAGTTTATAATACTAGCAGCAGTTAATTGGTTCTTTTTAGACAAAAACATATAAACAAAATTAAATAATTTAATGTTTGTGTCATCTGTGATCATGACTCATCGACCTGTTTCTTCGTATTGACTTCACATTATTAACCAGACTAGAAACACGTACTACCTACATCGGCATTTTATTATGACAGACTTATTATTGAATGTGCCAATAATACACGTTAGTTACATAGGTGTTTTCGCTTCTACATTTCTGTGTATGACAGAAATATTAGTGGCTGCAGATTGGCGTTCCTTGAATCGGAAGTTGAAGAAAAGAGGTGGGCGGCAAAGTCCCTATCAATAAAGCAATAGTGTAACATTGTGTCTTAGACTAAATTACGAATTATCTTTAAGCTACAATAAAACATTTTTAAATGATATGTATTGATATTTGCTATCGATTATGTGTTGATACTGTTATCACGTCAAAATTACATTTTAAGTAAAGTTTCACGTTTTCTAAAATAAGCGAAAGTGACAAAAAATAGCATAAATTATTAAATTAGGATAATTAAAGGAAAGCTAATAACGAATATTTTATAGCAAATACCTTCTCAGAATAGCTTATTTACCTATAAAATTGGTCAATTTGCAACATAAAATAGGAAGCAAAGCGGTGTCATTAAAACAGTTAGTGTAGTCTACAATTTGGTAAAATCATTTTGGATACTAAGTGAAATCCAGATCTCGGTAAGAATTACAGGGTTGTTTCCGATCTCTGTTTCCCATCCGAGCTTTACCAGTCTTATTAGGTACACACAAGATGCCTTTCTTGGAAATAACGAAACCACGTGTTTTGCAGACCTACGATTTTCACGTAACTGTACTTGGCATCGCAGAATTGTTATGTAGCCCTCCCAAAAAGGCTAGATTTTCTTGGGCACTGCTACTGTGATACACCGTGCACTCTGATTATGAAATCACTCACTACTGGTTTGTCGTCTCTCGCCGAAATTCAGCTGTTGGTGTGATTCCTGACGTACATGTCATTCAAATTCGTTATCTGAGATCGGAAACAACCCTGTACATTGGGATGCCCAGGAGAGTCATCCTTATATTCCTTTTATAGTCACAGTTAGTGAAGTGGGTTTCATCAATTTTAATTGACAAAAGGAAGAATACCCTGCCTCCCTCTTCACGCGAAGAGGAGAGATTCAATCTTCGTATCATCCTTTCCTCTATAATTTCCAACAGTGAAAAAATTCGTTTCACGTTTTGAACTAAAATAATTGCGTCCTTCCCATTTAGAACTGTTGTTCTGGTCTTTGTCGTCGTTACAGTCAATAACAATAGTCATGAATCAACTTTCCTTTGATCTGTTGCGTCTCTTTATTATTTGTCGTTTTTTGTTTGGCTTCGTTGTCTGAAGTTGTGATCATGGAGTAATTTGGCTATTTTACTCATCAAAATACTTTATTTAATTTTCTTATTACTTCATCTTAGAGTGGTGAAAGATGGAATCTCGGCACAGAAAAGGATTTCAGTGCGGTAGAAATGAACGTACGAAAAAACATGTAGCAACAACTACGGAAATCTTACTTGTATTAGTGCATTAATGCTACCGAATTGTATTCTTCTGGAAATACTATAGATTTGATCATTACAATTTGTATAAATGTGGAAGTGAAGAGAACGCAAGTACCAAATCTTTCCGCTTGTAAACCGTTTAGCTAGGTCCATTAACCATACAAGCATAGGAATGAGATAAATACGTGATATGCTAGTGGGTTTTCAGCACTAGAGATCAGTAGGCAGTTCCGTAATGGTCACTAGATTACAGAATGCTCCCTGAATACAAAGTGGACACCACTTACAGTCCGTCCCAGGAATGTGGAGTAACTTCGCGCATATGGGGGCGGAGTCTACCTGTGCCGGAGTGTGTAGCGGGCAGCATCAGCTCGAGTCCGCTAAGGGGTAAGATGCTCATGGTAGAAGTTATAGTAGAGTTCAGGTAGAAATTACTCCCCCCTGCAAGCGATTGCTCGCTTCGTTCAAGCAATGCCTTCCCCAGAGCAGTCATTGGTACTAGCCCTCCCACATATCACTCGCGCAGAAGTCTTGTTTCGTCTTTCTACTCCACAGATTTCTGGGACGGACCATAGGTGGCAGGTATGATTATTCCACGGTCACTAGCAACGGACATTGTAACGTGTCTTTCGTATAACGCCGGAAATATCCCGATCCTCTAGTACGTGCCGTTCTTGGAAGCCCTTCTCCAAACGCAGAGGAATAGTCGAGGACATTGCACAAAGAAGCAATAACTGTGTGGTAGTCTTTATTCGGCATCACCATAGCTCGCACATCTTAACCTGAAATTATAACTTTTATTATATAAAATTACTGATCGAGAAAAAGGAATCGGTTGAGTCACTGGCAGAGAAGAAACTGCCTACTGGAGGATGCACTTGAAGGAATGGTGAATGGGAGAAAAGTTCGGGGCAGAAAAAGATATCAGATGATAGACGACATTAAGATCTACTTATGGATCATATGCGGAGATTAAGCAAACTTTCATAGAAAAATAATGCAAACTACTACTTCGATCATAAGAGGAATGTGCTTGGTACTTGTGTGTCATAAGTCTTGGATTGAAACGCAGTATAACTTGCTTGAAAGGGGGAATACTGATGATAGATTTAGATGTGGTAGAAAGGGTAGGAAGGACGTGTATGCTACGATGAAATATTCGTACAAATTTAGGCCTACTTCGAAATGGTATGATAGATTTTAAAAAGAGTATTTAACATGAAATGAGTAGCTCGTTCCTCGAGAATCAGATATTGTAAGCGATATCCAGTTAAAAGAAAGATTTTAAAAGCTGCAGTAACTTAGAAAGAAACAGAAATGGTAATAAATTACGTATTATTTTTCATCGTGTACATTATTTATAGCTTTTAAAATAATACAATAATACACTTGTCAAAAACGCGGTCGTAATTACTGCTGTTGTGTTACTCTGCGTGATATTTATTTCCTTTAACACCTATTTTATATTATGTTTAAGATAATTTATAGGAGTTAACTAAGGATACCTTCTATGAACTGTTCCTACAGTTCTTAACAGTCCACACCTGTGGAGTAACGGCTCCCGGTCGGAGCAAGTTACCTGGTTGAGGTTTTTTCCGGAGTTTTCCCTCAACCCAATATGAGCAAATGCTGGGTAACTTTAGGTGCTGGACACCGGCTCATTTCACCGGCATTATCACCTTCATATCATTCAGACGCTAAATAACCTAAGATGTTGATAAAGTGTCGTAAAATAACCTACTAAAAAGTTGTTAACATATATATATATAGTGTTACGGATATAAGTGCAAATATTTTAACAGATGGACAGGTCTTTCACTGCAAACTCTGCCTTCTCCAATCTTTCCTATTTTCTGCCTTCCTATTTGTCTCCGCATATGATCCATATATCTTAATGTCGTCTATCATTTCTAATATCTTCTTCTGCCTCGAACTTTTCTCCCGTTCACCATTACTTCCAGAGCATCCCTGATACGCAGTTTTTTTTCTCAGCCAGTGACTCAACCAATTCCCTTTCCTCTTCCTGATCTGTTTCAGCATCATTCTTCCTTCATCCACTCTTATTGTGTTTGGAAAATTGGAATATTAATTGCAATAATCATCCACTGTCATGATTTACAAATATATTACTTTAGCGATGTTTCTCCATTGTTGGTAACTTGGATGGCAGCGAGATGTATGTCTGCACGTATGACGTCACACAGCATGATCACAGTCTAGTATATACAGTCACGAAGGTCAATACGTAGTAAATATGCATCCTTAGATAGTTGCTCACCACTAGGATCGCCAATATCGCCTCATTGCAGACAATGCGAAATAGTACCAGCGCAGTATATTGTTACTCACAACTCCAGCTTCGTGACTGTATATACTACAGTGTGGTATGATTCTGCCAATAGCCGATAAACATGCTCGCTGTGTCGACCATAATACAGTACATCACATTAAAACAATAAACATCCCTGCCCAGACAGGATTCGAACCCACAACTATGACCTCTCACGCAATTTTAAAATACTCTTAATCGTACTCTATGACTGGGTTGTTCTTAATTAGGCTATTTATTAATCATAAGATTGTTTTATCGATATTGGTTATTCGTAACTGTATTTCAAATCTAGGCTATTTAAGTCTGTGGGATGTGGAGTGAAACTATTTCGGAAAAGCAGTAACCACAGCTTTGAGATGGAGCGCATCAGCAATGTTTAGCATGCCCGCGCTTCAATTTCGCTCTAGAAAACGGCTACTTCCTAGACATCTATATTGCCTATTAGCATGGGAGAGCTCCATACTACAGCGAGGTTTATATATAATCCCATATACACAAGCAATGCGGATCCAGCGTAGAATGCACCCGGTTGTGGTTACTATCGAAAATTATGCCGAGATTTATAGAGTTATACAGCACATGTAGAAGATTGCTATCCTCTCCCTCTTTCCATTTTAAAATGGGGAAGATGTTCTCTTATCGTGCAATCCATACTCCAGAAGAAATCTAATACCGCATGTGGTTATTTATGCCAGTCTAGCTGAACGACAGTTAAAATATATCCTACATAAAGAGTATAGGCTATCAAATTGTGTTTCAGATTACACTCGAGTATTATATTCTTGAGAAATATAATCTTTATATAGTTCCTGAGATGGATGGAGGAAAGCAGAAAGAGGAGATTGAAGAAGACAACAGACTTTCACTTTCTACTCCCAATGATAAATCAGTATAAACGGACGACAGGAACAGTTGAGGATAATGCAATCGCGCTTGTTCTGTCTAGCATATAGAAAAAAAAAGACCCTATTCCTATTTTTAAGAGAACATTTGAAATATTTACTGTTGAAGTACACTTGTAATTAACGCCATATGTGGTTTAAGCACTATTTTCCTCCGCCTCATTGTAAACGAGATGTTAGAAACTATTTGAATAACCGATTATTTAAAAATAGATTGGCCGTAGAGAAAAATTGCTTAACTTACAAGGAGAGGACACGCTCTGTATATCACCAGATTAAATCAGATTTTGTGACATGAAAGTACAAGAGACACTGTTTAAAGTCACACTAGGTATGGGTGGCCAATGGACCCTCGTTTTGAAAATATTGGCTATTGTTTATGATATATTTCCGTTAGGTGCCTAATAGGGAAGCATTAGACTGTATAACGGCGTAGCTCATGTGGTTGGATGCTTAGTTGTTATCCAGGCAACCCGAGTTCGAATCCTAATGCCTTCTCATTTTTTAAAGGTTGGTATTATTATTATTATCATTATTATTATTATTATTATTATTATTATTATTATTATTATTTTAATTAACTTTCAGTTGTCAGTTCCTATATTTAAAGCCATGTTGAAATATGTGTGGTATGCATCAAAATTGATAAACGAACGAGAACTGTTTGTGAATGTGAAGGATATCTGTTTCGCAGCAGAAGTGCGGAAAAATGTGTGTGACTGTGGACAACCTTCTTTCATTTGCTGTGCATGATGCAGGAAATATGTATGTTTTGTGTGTTTTTATGACATCATAAAGAATCGGGTAAAAAATGAAATGGAATAGCTGCTACAGAAATAGATCAAACACCAGTGACACATCTTACATTCCTACGTGAGCAGTATTTCATTGTTTATCCTTTACAATACAATGTTAGTTAATTAGTAATTTGTTTAAAACATGATGAAGCATTCAATACATTGAGAAATATGATATCGGTATGTAAATAGATAACTGTGATCACAATATTAATCATTATTAAAAGAAAAAATTATAGGACCAGTTAAGATTCGAACTCGGGTTGCCTGGATAACAACTCAGCATCCAACCATATGGGCTACGCTGTGACACAGTTTAATGCTTCCCTATTGAGCACCTAAAGGAAGTATGTCACAAACAATAGCCAATATTTTCAAAACGAGAGGTCATTGGTCACCCATACCAGGTATGACTTTAAACAGTACGTCTTGTACTTTCATCTCACACAATCTTATTCCATTCGGTGATATGCAGAGCGTGTCCTCTCCTTGTTAGCTATATGCTACCCGTACCAGCATCCACTTAACCTTCCGACGGGCACTTGGAGTCTTACAGAAACCAGCGTTATTCTGTAACGTGTAGTGAATGACGTATAGATACCTGAATCACCAGCGTCAAAAATATACGTTTTTGATTTATTTTGTAGGCTATATTAATTCATTTGTCGAATTTATTGTTTTTTGTCATAATTGATCCGAAATTAAAAAATTATTAAGGTGGCACTCGAGGCTTTTGAGGACCTTAATGGATATATCATTTAATATTTGGTTTGACTGTATATGTCCACATATCACGAAATAAATACTCGCTCACAACGCCATATCACACTCTCCATTCCTAAACACAGAACATCCTTCTACTCTTCATCTTTTACCGTCTTTGCAGCTCATCTCTGGTACTCTCTACCACAACATGTCAGAGACTGTCGGACATTGTCTAGTTTCAAAAATAAACTAAAATTGCATTTTTTTCAATTCTGATTCCTTTCAGTTATAAGCTCTTTTTTCTGCGGTAGTTTTGTAAAAAGTAAGTATCTATTTCTCCCTTTCCCCTTTTTGTTTTCTTGATCACCAGATGAATTTATTATCATACCCTTTTTATTGTGAATTTTATTTATTTTTCGTATTTCTTTTTATTATTTTATTACGTTCAATTTTGTTATATTCTTCTTTACGTTCTTCATATTAACTATTTGTACTAAATGGTTTGCTTTTACTATATTTCAATGTATTTTACTTTCTTTTTTTCTATTATGGTATTATTTTCATGTTGTTTAGTGTCGATTTATTATGCTATTATCATTATTTTTTGTACTATGTTAGTATTCTGTTCTTTAACTTTTTGTTAAATTTTTCACTGATTGTATACTTTGTGACCTGGTAGAGTGTTAGAGAAGGCCCTATGGCCTTAACTCTGCCAGTATAAATAAAGAATTATTATTATTAATTATTATATTATTGTTATAATTGTTACTTAGTTATGGCTTTTGAGGAACCCAATGCTTCATTGCCGCCCTCACATAAGCTCGCCATCGGTCCCTAACTTGAGCAAGATAAATCCAGTCTCTACAATCATATCCCGCCTGCCGGCCTGCTTGGCGCAGTTGGTATAGCGCTGGCCTTCTATGCTCGAGGTTGCGGGTTCGATTCCGGACCAGATCGATGATATTTAAGTGTGCTTAAATGCGACAGGCTCCCGTCAGTAATTTACTGGCATGTAAAAGAGCTCTTGCGGGACAAAATTCCGGCACACCGGCGACGCTAATAGTATAACCTTGGCAGTTGTGAGCGTCGTTAAATAAAACATAACATTTATTTATATATCACCTCACTCAAATATATTTTAATATTATAGCCCCATCTACGTCTCGGCCTCCCCAAAGGTCTTTTTCACTCTGTAATATCCATTTCTGGATTCTCCCATACGTGCTACATGTCAAACGTCTGGATTTAATGTTCCTAATTATGTCAGGTGAAGAATACAATTCGCGCAGTTCTGTGTTGTGTAACTTCTTCCATTTTCCTGTAACTTCATCCCTCTTAGTCGCAAATATTTTTCTAAATGACTGTTATAATAGCTGGGAAAAATATTATAACGAATTGTGAATTGTCCTTATGACTACAATGAAGTGATAATAGGATAGGCCTATAACCACAAGATTCCTTGTAAAAAATGCAAGCCAAAATCATTCTTAACACTTCTATCATTCTCGGTGGTGTAGTTATTATTATATCGCCGTTGGATATGAGGTTCTCTGGTTCAAACCCGGACACTTCTGATAGTTAACCTTAAAATTGTCTTCTCAGAATTGTAAATAGAAAATAGAAGAGCCTTGCCATATGGTTATAACAATTAAAGAATCATTTCGCTGAATGACAGACTTTGAAGAAAAATGTTTAACCTCATTCCGCGCAGATTTCCTGTATTTCCCCTTCCTTAACCTAAAACACCAGTCGATTAAGAAAAGTAAATGAATGCGCATATGTGAAATGTTATAAAATAATGACTGCACACCACAGGCGGGCAAAATTTGTTGTGCAATGCAAAACAAACTCAGTGATCGCCGTGAAGTCGGCCTACCCCCCTCCAAGCGAAAAGCAAAACCAAACTGCTTATTCCACGCAAGCGTTACAAACTGAATTTCGTTACTCAATTACCTTCCATACCCATGACGATGCTGAGTTGACTCCGGTCTCATACACTGTTCGTTATGTAATGAAAAAAAATCTTCCTCTATGAACACTCGAACCATCGCTAATTCCGTACTACTGGTCTTAGACATGGCGCCTTAAACCACACAACTACGGCGAGGGACACCTCTAGCGCTGGATGTTTTAAAATTTTCACGTTGCTTTCGTACTTAGTGAACCTATTTTCAACATTAGATCCTAGCGTGAGTACTGAAACATTTGGAGTCAAGATGGATACAGCCAAGAATCGATCCGCGAACAGCGACACCTATAGAATTAATTAGGAGACCTTAGCGGCCGCGCATGCATCTGGGTTTATTGGATCCGCCAGCCCGCTCCGTGTTGAGCTTAGAATGCCCGAGAAACTTTAAACACGAGAATCTCTTCATTCTGGTTAGCATGTGAGAGATAGCGGGATCTCTTCCTTAAGAAGAAAATTGATGACGTAGGGATTCGATCGACTGTCTACCGTTGCGAGTCCTCGCTAAGTAGGCGGCTATATTTGAGATGCCATTAACGGGGGGGGGGTGAGGAAGTAACAAATTGCAGGAAGGAACTGAAGCCGCTTCTGCAAGAGAGAGAATATGAGGGAAATATTTTAGGCAAACTGAGTTACTGGAACCTTGAACGATCTTATATCCCTACTTGAAAGAGCAAGTAGACTAGAGTCATAGACATCGGCTTCCATAATAGTCTAAGGGCCGTATTCATAGGTATTCTTAGCGCGGGATTCCGGTGGATGATCAGCGAACCAACGTTTTTCGTATTCATAAACCAGTGTTAGCGATATGATATGATATGAATCCTGTACAAGTAACCAGTCGATAGCCGGCGCTAGTTTAGCACGCTCGTAGCGCGGGCTAGCGAAATGTCTATGAATAGCATCCCACATGTTTAAGTTAAATAGTCAGAGAAATTAAACATATTTACAAAATACAAAATTTGACTTTAGGGATATTCTAATATCGGTGATAATGTAAATTCAGCAAACAGAGATTCGATTCCCGAAATATAGTGGGAAATATAATTAGAGAGCGGATTCCTATGTAATTAGCAAAACTACGTGAAGATTAATTTTTGGTCCTACAGAATATATCTGTTATGGTAACAATGATTATTAGAGGAGAAAAATTCGCTTTCTGTAGGACCAAAAATTAACCTTTACGTACATTTTTCGCTCAACAATGCATATTACTGTGGAATCCCGACCACCAAGTCACTCAGTTGAGTGCGCTCCTTGTATAATGGCAGTTGACTTAATATATACCAACATACGAGTATATGTCGAACTTGGAGTCAGACCACAAAGGGAAAAACACTAGAGAAGAGGGATTCGATCTGGTGTTGTGAATTGAACTTCGGCGTAGCTCAGTGGTTAGAGCACTTGGTACATAGAACCAAATACCCGGGTTTGATCCCCGATGCCGGAGCGAGTTTTTCTCCTCTAATAATCATGGTTACAATTATCAAAGTTAAAAATTCTGAATCTGAAGTTTCAAGCTCAAAAAATGAATTTTATATTACATAAAACACTTATTTTCATTAAAAGATTATGTAAATACGCAAGTTCAGAAAATCTATTACAAAAACATAAATCATAATGAATTTAAGTTTCGAGCGTAGAAGCTGAATTTTATTTCACATGAAAAACATATTCCCACAAAAATTGTGTACATACACGTATTGTCAGGAAATTTAAGATGTAAATATCTTTTTGTATTTACATGAATATTTAGAAGAACTTTTAAAATATTTGACGACTAATTAACATGAATAAAAACGAGAAGCCTTAAAACATATTATTATAATTTCTAGGAATGCTTATTGTACTTCGGTTTCGTTTTAAATACACATCTGATAAGAACTCGGGTATAAACAGAGCTTCTGCCTGTAGGCGCTGTCACCCATCCCAATCATAATGAGCAATACAACAGCGAATAACTCAGTAGTCCACACCTGCGGAGTATCGGTCAACGCATCTGGCCGCGAAACCAGGTGGCACGGGTTCGAATCCCAGTCGGGGCAAGTTACCTGGTTGATGTTTTTTTCCGGAGTTTTCCCTCAACCCAATACGAGCAAATGCTGGGTAACTTTCGGTGCTGGACCTCGGATTCATTACACCGGCATTATCACCTTCATTTCATTCAGACGCTAAATAATCTAGATGTTGATACAGCGTCATAAAATAACCCACTAAAAAAATAAAATAACCGAGTAACATCTTTTGGTGATTCCTCGTTATCGAATCACAAGATGCATAGTGTGTTTATTGCATGATAGAAGAGCGGACTTTTTCTATTCGTAAACCTTAACTGGCCTTATTAACCTTAGACAGTACAGTAGCATCGCTATAGGAAGAATATCTCTGACATTTTTTAAATTTTATTTTGAATTTATTTATTTTTTCTGGTGTAGTTAAGACCGAGGAAAAAAAAAACTAGGAAAGACACTAGTGAAGTGCCTTGTGTGGGGCAGAAACATGGAAATTACGACAAAGTGAAGATAAACGACTGGAAACGTTTGGATATGAAGATGGATGGAGTATGTGACGAAAGAATAATCCTGGAACTGATGAGGAAGAGAAAAAGAATTTGGTTTTGTCACTGGCTAAGAAGAAACTGCGTACTGAAGGATGCACTGGAATTAATGGTGAACGGGAAAAGAGTTCGGGACAGAGGAAGAAATTAGTGATAGAATCATTAAGATGTATTTATCATATGCGGGGATTAAGAGGAAGGCTGCAAATAAGGAAGACTGGAGATTGCTGGGTTGGCAGTGAAAGACCTTCTTTTAGATAGAAAACTATGAATAAATGAATGTGTATCGTATTTGCATAGATAAATAGCACACACACACACACGTCAATATCTCATTTTCATTAGATGGCACTTAATTCCTTCTGAATTTCCAGTCTTAAATTGTAGGCCTATATAAATTAAGATTGTAATGGTTTTTATACAACGTTCTCAAAATTTCTGAAGACTGTCTATCTCTCATTTGCACCACTTGGTACAAAATCCTATCAGAACCTGAAAACCATGTTACTTTAAGTTTGTTGATGTCATCTGAACCACCGTCAGATTACCTTCAGAGTGTACGCATCTCGTATGAATTTTATTTTTTATTTCACCTCGGCAATTCCGAATCCATCAGTTTTCATTGTCCTTGCCATGTTTTCGTAAGCCTCTATTCTGGATTTCTATTTTTTTTTTATAAAAATTATAGTTCAGATCCCACAAACACTGGTGTTTTTCATATACGTCAAGAAACTTTATGACAGTCTCAGAATTCCACTTATAAATATTTTATTTATAAATAAAATTTATAAAACTTGATGCAAAGACATCAGCGGACTATGTAGCCTACTGTACAACACTGGTGTGCCGATGAGAAACTTCGTGTTTACACGTGGAACAGAAATGTCCGCTTGCGCATGCGTCGCCACTGGCGCATCGAAAAGTTAGAATGCCACTAACTTTTTGAAACATTACAAGCAGAGTCTAAACTTGCACGCCAATAAAGGTTTACACGTGAAAGTTGTTTTTATTTGCGCGCCAATAGCTATTGACGCCAATAGCCTTTGACGCCAATAAATCCATGCATGTGTAAACCTACCATTATTATTTATGTTATTATTTTGCTACTGTTTTTAGATTATTTTTGTCTTTATTGGTTTGGTTTATGATTCCTTATTTTAATGGCGTTGTTTCTTTTGAGTTGGGTTTATTATTTTTCTTTGTTTTACTAGTTTGGGTATATATACTGTTATAATTGCTGGTTGATCAACTAATTCTAATTATGCGTTTATGCACGACGTCACTATTTTTTCTTTGTTTTCTTTATTTGTTGCTTTTTCTGTCTGTTATAGATCGTTATAACAAAGATATATTCAAGAGATAAATTAGGTGCAAAATATACATCCTTTCCTTAGTCGTGTGAACCATGCGCTGACCGAATTGTACTCGACAAATTCACACTACAGGAGATCGGTCAATTTTTTGTCTAATTCTGTACATTTCACACCTTTTGAAAAGATTTCTGGACATACGGTGGATTTAGTTTCTATTGATAAAATTGTACTCTAGACAGATGATCTGTTTCGTTCTGTTTATGAACGACTGATGGCTTGAAAGGTTTTTGTTTTAACAATTCTGTCACTTTCAAAACTGATACACCTGCCTGTTGGCTAATATTTTTAACGATTTCGTTGGACACTGTTCCAGTCTATGGTCTGTGTCAACGAGTTTCTTCTTCATTTTAACGCGATTTGTGCAGTTTTTTTAATTAAAAAAATTAAAAATGCCTTTTCTAGATCTTCATTAAATTAGATGGTGGTAGAAAGCCAAGATATTTTTGTAGAAATATAGCACGACAGTAAGTTTTTCTGTGTTTTATCCGTAACAGACGTTGGTAAATAAAGATTTGCTGTTCAATGTTTACTGCATTGCCACGAAATTAACTGAACTATAATGAATTGATTTCGGCCGTATACTAATTCTCTAATCGTGACGTTCCTTCAGCCTGTGTTATCTCTCTGTATTACGCAGCACAAATCCATGGAAAACAAGCACACTACTTATTTCCACGGCAATCACGTTCAATCTATAGGCCGACGGCATTTATAAGTCACGTCGCTCTTATTTCCGGCAGCCAATCACGTTACAGGTCGACTACATTTAAACGTGTGCGTCTTGCCATTCGCTGCTGATGATGTCATGCACTTCCTAAGGCTCAATTATAATCGCCCGCCATTCTTGTTCTTTCGTTGACGTTCGCAGAAAGCACACGAGAATATTATTTGCCGCTCAATTATTTGCTCAAGTACAGTGAGTTTGGTTTATTATCATAGTAGCTACGGCATGATAATGTTTAACGGTGTGGCAAATAGATTCCTCGTCTGGTAGCTCGGCAACGAAAGAACAAAAATGGCGAACGATACTGCCTACCTAGACTTTATAGAGCCTTCACTTCCTAAGGCGTAAGCGAAGAGGAAATAACAGCGACACGACTATAACTGACAAGCAAACATTCTGATGGGGGCAGATAAAAATGTTTACTTTTTTCCTTCTACCATGTTAATAAAGTCAAAAGAAATATTTATACAAATTTTGGCCACTCAACCGCAATTACGAGGCCGTCCAGAAAGTGATTTTCTTTGAAGCCGTTTACAGAAAAAAGACAATTGCATGGAAAGATTTACCAAACAGTTACATCAATTGTTTCGTTATTTGTCAACATATCCCCCACTGGAATTGAGACATTTGTCATACCATGGAATCAATTTTTGTATCGTTGTGTGGTAGAAGTCAGCCTGAGATCGGAACCAGCATTTGACAGGCGTCTGCACCTCTCTGTCGATCCCATGGTATGACAAATATCTCAATTTTGGCGGAGAATATGTTGAAAAATAGCTAAACAATTGCTGTGTCTGTTCCAATAAATCTTTCCAGTGAAATTGTGTTTTCTTTCTGTTAACTGCCCCAGGTGAAATTATTTTTACGGCCCTCGTATTTACAGTCGAGTGGCCAAAATTTGTATAAGTACTTCTTTTGACATTATTAACAAGGTGAAAGAAAGAAAAGCTTTTTTATCTGCCTCCCATCAGAATGTTTGCTCGTGAGCGGATTTTTTTTCTTGGCGAACAATCTCTACTTTCTTTAATACATATAATGAAGCGTATTAGCACGGCAGCTTACTTTTGGAAGTTGTGGCTTATATTTCTGATATTAGTCTCTTGAAATAATTTCAATCTACAGTAAAATTAAGCTTTAACCCCAGGTTTTACAGGAAAGTAAATTAACGATATAATGAGGTATTAAAGCATAAAGTTGTTTGCCACAGAGATAATTCACAGATATAAAGCTTGTATTCACGTAAACATGTCTATACAAATTATAGAATTTTCCTCAAGCCTTGATAGACGTCACGTTTGGTAAAAGAGTTGGTCTCCAGGAATATTTTCCCTCGAGCCGACAAAATTTAATTGATAATTACGAGCGTAAAGAATTTAATCAACAAGTAAAGAGTCAAAGGCTCTTCGAAATTACATTATACTTTAATGATATTATGTAATATTTAATTTTCTTTGAACTTTTGGTTCTAGACTGAAAGAAAGCGACAGAGTTTGCAAAGAAGGAAACATCGTTAAAGTAACATTTCCTGCTGATAGAATGGCGTTCAAGTTTTCAGTTTTTCGTACTTCTGTTTCACAGGAGTTCTACCGCTTTGTATTTGAGTTATCGAACCTTGTGAAAACGAGAACCATTAAAGCAATACGAAAGAACTTCAAAATAAGTGACAAATGTCACGTATATTATATTGGTGATATAGTTTTATTCATGATTAAATTTATTTAGAATTTAACATGTACAAACGGAGTTACTGTAGCTAGAAAGAAGTCTTGGTAGCTCACTTGGCAGAGAGTTAGCTTCCGATGCCCGCGGATTCCAATTCTATTCTCGTAAATGACGGAATTGTGTTTGTGATGGGTAAAGCTAAGATTGTGCGTGTTTTCTCTTGTTTCTTCTTTTTTCCTTCATCATTCTATCAAAATGTTATGTTTTATTTAACGACGCTAGCAACTGCCGAGGTTATATCAGCCGTTATATCGTCCGTGTGCCGGAATTTTTGTCCCGCAGCAGTTCTTTTACATGCCATTAAATCTACTAACATGAGCCTGTCACATTTTAAACGCACATAAATGTCATCAACCTAGCCCGGGATCGAACCCGCTCATTCTATCAACATTCTGCACAATTCTCATTTCATAATCATCTACGTTTCGAAAAATAGGACATTTCCTGTGTTTGGGTGACGTCAAATCCGCCGTTCGCACAATAGCTATTCCTCTCGGTTCGTCCTAAGATTGGTAGAGAACAGTTCTAGAAGACTCATAAACGACTTGCAAGAGAGGCATCGAAGTCTTCCAGGATCTCACTTCTGACGGGGATATGACGACTTTATTATACTCCAATTTTACAGAGAACCCTATTTTACCTGAGATGGGTATGTTAGGGTTATAAATACATAATAATAATAATAATAATAATAATAATAATAATAATAATAATAATATGATATTGATTAATGAAGTCTCCTATTGAATTAATCTTACGTTTCTATTATGAAATTAATATAATTTTACAAATCTATAAATTCTGCAAATCTATACAAAGTTTTATAATTTATACACATGAATGAATGAAATGCAATGAGATGAAATTAAATATTAAAATACAGTCTTATATTTCAATTCACAAGTTTCATTAAATGTATACTATATTATAACCTAAGCAAATAACTAATCCTAATATTCACTAGAATGTAGTTTAAATTTCTGTGGTTTGAAATCTCTGAAGACGTTACACAGTTTTCCGTTAAACATTGTTGCTACAAGCAGTTTCTAAATTTTATACAACACATTTATCGTGAATGTATTTTAAATTATTATCCTAATTTATTTCTATCAACTGTTAATTTTAATATTTTTAGCAAAATATATAAAAACTATAGAAAGAAAATAATAATAATTCAGTGGATATATACAAATTTTATCATGTGTTCAGATTACAACTTTTGTGAACGTAATTTACATATCTCATAAAATCTTAATAACAGCATTTATTTCGGAACACTTGTGTTGGTGGGGAGTACTTGGTGTCGCACCTGTATAATCGACAAACTAGTTCAAGACGCAGTTCAAATTTGTGACACTCGAATAACAAATGTTGGACTGTTTGCAGGGAGTCATCACATGCATAAATATTTCCACCTTCTGTTTCAATATTGAAACTTTCGAAATAGCTACCAAACTTGCCATGTCCAGATAAGAACTGGTTGCATTAACTTAGAATTTACTCTATCGTAAATCGTAGGAAAGTATAATTCCCTTGTTAAAGCTCCCTTTGTGTTGCGAACTCAGTAATCATTCCATTCATTAGTTACTCGTTCTTTTAAACGCTTCTTGTCCACGCCTGTGGAGTAACGGTTAGAACGTCTAGCCTCGAAACCAGGTGGCCCGGATTCGATTCCCGGTCGGGGCAAGTTACCTGGTTGAGATTTTTTTCGGGGTTTTCCCTCAACCCAATATGAGCAAATGCTGGGTAACTTTCGGTGTTGGACCCCGGACTCATTTTACCATCATTATCACCTTCATCTCATTCAGACGCTAAATAACCTAAGCTGTTGATAAAGCTTCGTAAAATAACCTACTAAAATAAAAAAAAATCGCTTCTTCACATAAGACATAGGGCATTTTGTGTACCTATATTGCAGATCCGAAGCGGCAGCCTGTTTCTCCAACACATCAGCACGCTCGTTTCCAATTGTTCCAGCGTGTCCACGAACCCAACATACTCAGACATGCGTTTTATTCCTGATGTTATTTCTTATTTAAATTTTGAGGGAATCCAAGATATATTTATTGCCATAGCAGCATATAAATATTCACTTATACAAACATCCACGGCTTATCAGGTATGGCAGAGGACCACAAGAGATACGGTAAACGGCTTTCAAGGCTGGAGAATAATGTGAGTGTGACGGGTGATGAAACCGGCTTAGCCAGGCAGCACAGTCGGCACGCAATTTATTCCATTACGGATGAAAACTTGTTTGCGCAAAAATGTTCAGGGAACCACGATGTTCCGGTCGATAAGCAACTATACTATTATACTTTCATATTGTAGCTAGGAAATTTTTGTTATGCCTATAAGGCTATAAGATACAGATAATATGTTCTGTCTTCACCTAGGATAGCATAGCTCTTGTTTTCAATGTTTTTTTTTTTTGCCTTCATTTAGGATAGCATAGCATTTTTTTGTAATTGAAGAGGCTCCCTGCAAACATGGAGGTAGTTCCACTTTTACAAAGTTGTGAAAAAAAAAAAACAAAAACATTCTAAAAAAATTTAAATCAAACTGAAATTATTTTCTATTTCAGAATCTTTCCTAAGTACCTAGGAGTTTCATTTTATCACTGACTCATTTATTACAATCAGCAATTTAGAGGGTGGGTAAATATAAACAAATAATGGAGCTACTCCCAATTTACAATAACATTTGATGAAATTAGCTAAATTTTGCACTGAACACATACATTGTGCGAAAATCATGAATTAAAACACAAGACATAGCAGATATATACAGAGTGAACCGTGAGCGTTGTTATTAATTTCTGTGGGTTATTCTTTGAAATATTTCAAACATAAAGGTCTACTATAATTTTGCTCGTTTTTGCTTCCATTTCGAGATAGAAATTGTTTTATATGAAACATTACGTAGCGTGTTTTGGGAAAGCCATTGATTTAATTCCCAAAATGCTCAGTAAATTTAAGAGAGCAGTGTATTATGATAATGAATAATTGAAATAATTTTAGTTTTTTTTCCGTTACATGTAAAGAAATTTGATGCGAATAAATATAAGATTTTAAAATTTCTTTGCAGAACGAAGAGTTATATTTGTTTGGATCAAATTTCTGTACATTTGAAGGACAATACTAAAAGTCTTTCAGTCATTTATTATCATAATGCACTGTTCATTTAAAGTGACTGGTCAGTTTGGAAGTTAAATTAATGGCTTTCTCAGAACACACTATGAACTATAAAACAGATTTCATCTGGAAAAGAAGTAAACGCGAGCAAACTTTTATTGACCTTTATGTTTGAGATATTTCGAAGAGTAACACACTGAAATAATATTACTTACGGTTTATCCTGTATATAACTTCAGGATCTTCTTCCTTTTTTCAACGAAAAGATTGGGAGCTCAGCTCTATCCACTGTAACTTAGTATCAAGTGCTCGCAATATCACTGTTCTTGCACATATCGGACATATTTTTTAACGCATGAAACAAGCAAAACATTAATTTTACCAAAACATGGAGTCACCCTCTTTTTGGAGGTAGCCCTTCAGTTGACTTCTGCCTTCATATTGGATAGCATAGCTCTTGTTGTAAATGTTTTCTGCTCGTATCTAAGATAGTCATGACAGTTGTTGAAAATGTTTTCTCCCTGCATCTATGACAGCATGATACCTCTTTAAAAGGTTCGAATTTACATGGAGGACATGTGAGGGTTTATTTATGAGAGAAATCTCTCTGCTAGTATTGGTTTCCAATTCTTTTCATATGGGGGAACTGTACATATCCACTTTTTTCTTTTGCTTTATCCAAAGTACAAATCACACAATAATTGATCGAAAGAGATATTTCCAATTTCACACTTCTGTTTTATATGCCATATTTATTTCTTTACATTCTTCTTTACCGTGATCATGTTTTCAATGGCTAAAACAGAAAATTTATTGTAAAAAATATTTTTTTTCTAATCTATTTCTTCAGTTTTTACGTAATTGTCACGTATAAACCTAATTAATTGTTACGTATTTACTAAACCGTATTTTTTGCACAGTCCCGCGCCGTCGCGTCGCGGTCTAAGGCATCCTGCCTAGCACCCGCGTTACGGAATGCGAGCTGGTTCGAGTCCTCGTGAGGGAAGAAATTTTCTCATAAATTTCGCCCAGTCTATGGGACCGGTGCCCACCCAGCATCGTGATGCACTTGGGGAGCTACGATAGGTAGCGAAAATCCGGATTCGCAAACCAGCTATAACGGCTGGGAGGATCATCGTGCTAACCACACGATACCTCCATTCTGGTTGGATGATCGTCCACCTGTGCTTCGGCATATGGACGTGAGGCCAGCATCCGGCTGTTCGGTTTTAGCCCTTCATGGGCTGTAGCGCCATGGATTTACTTACTTTACTTACTTTTTGCATAATCACACTTAACAACGTTCTGTGAGTAGCTCACTAATTTGTTTGTAGAAGCTAATTGACACAGAGTATTATTCATCCGGTCTTTCATTACATATTAATATACAGTACGTTGGTTGTCATTAAAAGTAGTAGGCCTAACCTGATTTTTTGTACTATGGAAAAGTAAACTGTATGTTTGCCTTCCGGAGAAAATATCTTTATAATGTATAAATTATTGCGTCGCTTAAAAGAAGTACTGTTTGTTTTGTATTAAAAAGAATTATAAGCAGGAATAAGACGGCCTCAAATGAAAAAATTTAGCCACCGGCGTAGCTCAGGCTGTAGTGCACTTGTCGTGTTTATCTGTAATTGCGCTCGGCTACGTCTTCGATTCCCGTTTGGGTTTTTTCTCCGACGCAAGGCGGACATCAGGTAATCTATGGCGAATATCATTACCACTAATTCCATTGGCACTAAATAGTTTAAGAATTGGCACTGCGTCTTAAAATAACGAAGTAAAATAGTGTATAAATTCGCATTGCGAAATTTTTAATATTTCACATTTAATAAATATGCTTAATCTTACATTGCAAGAACCTTTTTCTGAAGTAAATAATGTTTGTTGTATACTATGAAGAATTAATGATTTGAGCTGAACTGTAATCTTAAATAGGCCTACTGTGGTAAGGGGATTCGTACCCATTCCCCTTTCACCCCTTCCATTTGAGTGCTGAGTTTGTTGCTTTCTGTTGGTGTATTCGGAAGGTACGTTTTGCCAATGTATGATCTAAAGCCAGGCTGGGCACTGGGAGCGAATACAATCTCTAAACGGGGACGCTTAATATTCATTTATTTCGGCATCAACGCTGCGCGATGTTCGGCGGGGAAGAAAGAGATTGAAGAGAAGTCATATGGCTAACCGTGAGAGAGTAGAATGCGCTCTCGGTGCCCTACCCTGATTTAAAGAGTCGTATGTAAACCACGTAAACAAATTTTTAAGTTGAAACATAGAGAAGCTAATTAAGAAAAGAAAGAATTATAGAAGTAATTGAAGTAAACGTTGATGAAATAGAAGAAGAGAAAGGAAAATGAGAAAATAAGGTATTGAAAATATGAAACCTTGTAGAAATGGAGATAGAAGATAAGAATAAGAAGTTCAAAACAAGAATAGGAAGTAGAAGGAAAAAGTAGAAGGTAGAACAGAAAGATAGAAAAGAATAATAAGGCTTTGAAGGGAGAAGAAGGATAAAACACAGAAGAAAAGTATAAGATTTAGACTAGGATAAGACTCAGAAGAGAAGAATAGGATTTAGAAGGAAAGGATAGGAAGTAGAAGTAAAGGGTAGGAGTTAAAAGAGAAGAATCGGACTTATGAGAACACTTAGAAGAGAAGAATAGAACTAAAAAAACAAGGATAGGATATACAAGGCAAGGAGGAGAAGCAGGAAAGAAAAATAACACGTAGAAGAGAAGGAAATAATGTAGAAGAGAAGGATAGGAGATAGAAGAGGAGGATAGGAGTCAAAAGAGGAGGATAGGAGATAGAAGAGGAGGATATAAATTAGAAGAGAAGGATAGGATGAAGAAGAGAAGGATAGGAGATAGAAGACAAGGATAGGAGTTAGAAGAGAAGGATACGACGTAGAAGAGAAGGATAGGAGATAGAAGAGAAGAATAGGAGTTAGAAGAGAAGGATAAGACGTAGAAGAGAAGGATAGGAGATAGAAGAGAAGGAGTTAGAAGAGAAGGATAAGACGTAAAAGAGAAGGATAGGAGATAGAAGAGAAGAATAGGAGTTAGAAGAGAAGGATAAGACTTAGAAGAGAAGGATAGGAGATAGAAGAGAAGAATAGGAGTTAGAAGAGAAGGATAAGACGTAGAAGAGAAGGATAGGAGATAGAAAAGAAGAAAAGGAGTTAGAAAAGAATTATAAGACGTAGAAGAGAAGGATAGGAGATAGAAGGTAAGGATAGGAGATAGAAGTGAAGGATAGAAGATAGAAGGGAAGGGTAGGAGATAGAAGGTAAGGATAGGAGATAGAAGAGAAGGATAGGAGTTAGAAGACAAGGATAAGACGTAGAAGAGAAGGATATGAGATAGAAGGTAAGGATAGGAGATAGTAGTGAAGGATAGGAGATAGAAGAGAAGGATAGGAGATAGAAGGTAAGGATAGGAGATAGAAGTGAAGGATAGGAGATAGAAGTGAAGGATAGGAGTTAGAAGACAAGGATAAGACGTAGAAGAGAAGAATAGAGGATAGAAGAGAAGAATTAGGAGTTAGAAGAGAAGGATAAGACGTAGAAGAGAAGGATAGGAGATAGAAGAGAAGAATAGGAGTTAGAAGAGAAGGATAAGACGTAGAAGAGAAGGATAGGAGATAGAAGGTAAGAATAGGAGATAGAAGGTAAGGGTAGGAGATAGAAGTTAAGGATAGGAGTTAGAAGAGAAGGATAGGAGTTAGAAGAGAAGGATAGGGGTTAGAAGAGAAGGATAGGGGTTAGAAGAGAAGGATAGGGGTTAGAAAAGAAGAATAGGAGTTAGAAGAGAAGGATAGGGGTTAGAAGAGAAGGACAGGAGTTAGAAGAGGAGAATAGGAATTAGAAGAGAAGAATTAGGGGTTAGAAGAGAAGGATAAGACGAGAAGAGAAGGATAGGACATAGAATAGAAGAATATGACTCAGAAGATAAAAATAAAACTTGAAAGAGAAGAATTTATTGGACTCAAGAAAAGGCTAGGATGTAGAAGTGAAAAGTGGGAAGTAAAAGAAAAGAGTGAGAAGTGGAGGAGAAGAATAGGATGTAGGAAAGCAGGGTAGGGCGTTGAAGAAGAGTAGAGATAGGAAACTGAAGAGATATAGAGACAATAAAGAAAAGGAAATATTAGGAAAGAAGTTGGATGCATAGAAAACTAGAATAAGAATAAAGGAGACAACGTTCTTGTAGAAATGAAGGCTGTATATGGAGCAATGGAGGAGGAATATTTCATGTAATGTTGTTAGTGTGATCATATGTACATACGTTTAGTCACCAGTTCCAAGACTGGTTGCAACCTCTTGCATATAGCCTATCGCTGATAAGTAATAAAAATATTAGGCTACAAAGTTAAATAATTGAAGTTACAATTTTTCACAGACTCTTTTGCATGAAAGAATCCCTGACCAATACTTACCTCAGAAAAGAAAGACTCGTCGATGACAGGCGAGTTTCATGGACCATAAACATATTCTGTGGCGAATAAAAGTTTAAACCGCAGATCGAACTCATTAGAACCGTAGAGAAATGGATCAAGCAACCATGATGTCCACACACAGGAAGGTGGCATGCACCTTGGTGAAATATGTTTGTTAATAATACTTTGTTTCAGGCTGAAATGGTTCCTAATATGGAATAATATTTCCGCAGCACAAAGGAATGTGAGCTCTGGGCATTTTGTCGTGGTCTATGATGTTTATAGACTGTTTGAACCTTCATGAGCTATTTTTATGACACCGTGTTAAATTTATCTTGGCGTGTGTGTAAATATAAAATATTTGTTAAGCTCTGACTCACGCTTTGTAGAGCAGAACACACTGTCCTTTAGGTTACTTTTTTTATACTCGACGTGCTTTATCCCGAGTCCTTTCTGTATTTTTAAACTTCCAGTTCGAATAAAAGAGCGGTATCCCAACTTGTAAACAGGAGAATATATTCGCGAGTTTGAAGTGATATGATGCTGGTCCCATCCCTCTGCCTCATGTTCTATTACCCTTGCCCTAGACTTGGGTTTATTAAAATAGATACGGGCTTCCCGCTCCCTTGCATGAGATGTAGTCATCTTCGTTGTTAAACTCTTCTTGACAAACAGAACGCCACTCCCGTTCCAGTCTTCTGTCCGTCATTAAAGAAAGATGAGAGCTCCTCAAATAAGGAGGTCCGCGTTGCTATGTACAGACGCTCTAGGATCAGACTCTTCCCTGTTTGCCAACATTCTGATCTCGAACTAGCTCAACTTTCATTTAAGAGCAGCATAAATTGATATAGTTAGTAGAGATTCTTCTTCTTGAGCATTAGCATCACAGTCATCATCATAAATCACCACTGATTCGAAAACAAACTGATCGTCTCAACTACGATTTGATCCCCCAGTAATTATTGGCTTAAATGAAAATAACGTCTCGAAAATTGGATTTTCTTCCTTGTTTTCGGTATATCCATGACATTTTATTTCGATGCTGTTTAATTAATAATAATGTTCGTGTACTATTTTATCTTAAAAATTTCATCTCACGCTTTCTTTATTGGTTATTTAACATTTCTGTATCAGGTATGTACATGCTAATGTGGCGTAGGAATTGGTGATTGCGAGATGGAAGTTTGGCGAGATGTGTCTGAGAATTTCCCAGGAGTTTACCTTATCTGACATTCAACTTAGAGTTAAGGAAACCTTAGAAAATAAAAATAACCACATAATGAACCTAAGCAGATTTCGCATCCAAATTCAGGGCTCGAATTCCTCTTGTCAAATCCTTAATCAAGTGTCATTAAATAATATTTTTTTCGTAATGCGACGTGTCCATTAAAATAGCTTTCGTAATTCCGGTAATCACATCTTTAAGGTTAGCATTGTAGCATAGGTTATTTTGCTTTTAGTGGATATTGTAAGTGGATGGACTTTTATCATCTTTATTATTGTTAAAGATCACAACATTATACGAGGTAAATATCTTTAACTACGAGATGGCAGCTGTAATTTGTTTTAATGATTTATTTACATATTTATTTGTTTATATATATATATTTATTATTTATTTATTTACCCAATCTAATAGAATAACGCCATTAGGCCTTCTTTACCACGGCATGAGAAATACAAAATAGAAACAAATACACAAATGCAAAAAGAGAGAGAGAGAGAGAGAGAGAGAGAGGAAAGAAAAACTACTAGCACAAAGATAAAATCACAATATGTACAAGAAGTACCAATAGCCTATAATAATTATATTAACTGGTTAATATATTGAGTGATTAAAGGAAGTAGCGAGGCATCTAATGATAAGTAACCGATTATACAAATTTCAAGAGAAACAAAACAACAATTTCAAAACATTTCCAATAAAATTAAAATATTGAATTTACTGCATTGTGCTCATCACAATAAGGAAATTCTTATTAATTTAGTTCTTGAATACTGGTAAATTCCGATAGTAACCAATGTCACTGGCTAGAGTAATCCATACGCTCTATAGCGAGATAATGATGAGGAGTACGTTTATGTTTATTTATTTATTTATTTATTTATAGCTCGCGCAAGAAACGATTACGAAAACCGATGGTGGCGTTGCTGTCTGTTTTGACGTGTGTATGAAGGCACGCCGAGGGAGGAGAGGTGCGAGCCGATGGAAGTACTGTCTCTTCCAAGAAGATGAACAGATGAGGACATCGCTGTGGAAATAAAGAACGTAGCAAGAGAAAAATTCGAAGCTAATTAAACGCGCAACATATGTTTACGAATGAAATATTAATACCGTGCGATACAAGACACGTATTCACATGCAATGGAACAAACTAAAGTCGTAATGTAACTATCACAACGCAAGACTGATTCTATTGATGTCATTTCCCTTCCGACTGTACTCTTGAATATTATTCAAGTTATCTCGTGACCTTTCCTGTCGCCCGCTCTTCTTTATCGCGGTGTTTGATTCGCATTCCTTCCGTCGGTAATCCGTTCTTGCAAGACACCTATATTTATTTATTTATTTATTTATTTATTTAATCTGGTGAAGTTAGGGCCATCAGGTCTTTTCTTCCACACCACCAGAAATTCAGTACAACTACAAGAAAAATTAATATGTTTTATCAGGGTCGAAAAGATTTCCAAGTAAAATTAATTAAATACCAATTAATTTTGGGCATGTTTGACTAAATTTTCATACCCAAGGGAACAAAAATTAGAGTATAACGCTAACTGTTAAAACTTTGATGCATGATAGCGAAATTTGGAGACTTCTAAAACATGATTTAACAAGATTGATTACCACAGAGGTGAATTTGTTTACGAAAAGAGCTCTTCGCACTTTGTTATACCGTGAAAGATGTAAGGAACTTTTACAAGAAATGCAAATTACATCTGATTAGAAGGGATTAGAAATTACAAGAAAAATATATACAAGATATACCAACTATGAGTGGATTACAAAAGAATTCTACAGATATTGAATTACAGATCAGGAGGAAAGAAAGCACTAGCAAAATTATTAAAACGTTTGACGATTTCTTTTTGTGTGACGAAACGAACTACCTGGTATAGAATCGTCCTCACCTTAATGGTAATAATAATTTTTTATTGTTACCAATTTTTCTCATATTTTGTACTTATTTTTCCGTATATATTTATTAATTTTAAGCATAATTTATTGTAGTTACACTTCATCAGTGTAAGAAATTGTTTTCCTTCATCAAATATATCCGGTCTGTGAGCATTTACTGTACTGTGTGTCTTCTTATCACGAATCAGTATCATAACATTTTCTATGACATTGGGTGGAGTGAATCTAAAATATGAATGTGTGTCTAGAATTAAGATGAAAAGATTTTTGTGGTTAATTTATAGAATTTTTCCGATTCCATTCTTCACCTTGATTTGTTATGATTATTATTATTATTATTATTATTATTATTATTGTTATAATTATGTAATAATGATGATGATGATGATGCTAATTATTATTATTATTATTATTATTATTATTATTATTATTATTATTATTATTGCTGTTGTTGTTAATGTTCTAAAACGCTACAAAAATTAATGTGACCCACTGGTTGTAGATTGTGACTGTCACTGCTATAGTACTAGTAAAATAACTGTTGAGTTTCGAACTGCTGATACCAGCTCTTTCTTCTCATTAGAAGTGGAACATTCGCCTTTATTCTATTGAACATGACACGTGATATATTGACAATGTGAACTTGTATGTACTTATAACAGAGAGTCCATAAGCAAACAAATGCATTGTCACAAACTGAAGCGTTAAAGCTCTTTGACGAGCACGTCTTGTGTACCGAAACTTGAGTGGTTCACACCAGTATAGATCAATACTGGAAGTGACTTTCTTCCTTCTCGTAACGAGTGGACGTGCAGAATAATAGTCTCAACATTTCTATAGTACTAAATTAAGGAAGTAATGCAAATTTTCCAATAATATTTATTTATTTATTTATTTATTTATTATTTTTTTATTTATTTACTCTGGTGGAGTTAAGGCCATCAGGCCTTCTCTTCCACGCCACCAGAAATACAATACAACTACAAGAAAAATTATGCATCTATACAATTAATCTACAGTAATAACGAGTTACGGAATTAATATGACATAAAAAGGAAACTGAACATACAAATACAAATTGAAAATAATAAAAATTAGTCTAACATATAAAATTATGCAAAAACAAAAACAAAAAAGAACAAACAAAAAGTGAAAACATATACAACAAATAATAGTGTCACTCAGCATCACTGTTATTAATTAAGGGACAAAAAGCTGTTCTATTATCCTGGCACAAAGACAAGAGAAAGGGTTAATCCAACAAAAGGAAATTGTTGCCAAAATATTAAAGATAAAAACTTCGGCATAAATCTAGTAACTTCTCAGAAACAGATTTCATGAGATAAAACATACTTTTCTAACTTACTTTTAAACTGTGACGGTGTCCGGCATTCCCTGACGTCACTAGGTAACGTATTCCAGAGGCGAGGCAAAAGATACAGTATAGGAGGATGAGTGTAGGGAAGTTCTGTGACGAAGAATAGAAAGAAGAGATTGATGCTGATTTACTGAAGTAGTTAGGAACTGAAAGCGTGAAGACAAGTAATTTAAACGCCTGTTAGAGAATCTATTATAGTAATATATCAAGTTACTAAAAAAATTGTTAGAGAATTTGATCAAGGTAACAAATGTATTGGTATTTTCCTGGACATAAGAAAAGCATTTGATACAGTGAAACATGATATCTTAATTGAGAAATTAGACTTATTAGGAATCAAAGATAATGCTTTAAACTTAATAAAATCGTATCTTAACGACAGAATTCAAATAACGAAAATTGACAATTATTCAAGTGAACCTTTAATTATTAATATAGGTGTTCCCCAAGGCACAGTTCTAGGCCCTATTCTATTTTTAATATATATATATATATATATATATACATATATATATATATATATTAATGACTTATTAAAATTGACTTACTTCAATACAATGGTGTTCACTATTCTTATGCAGATGACACAGTTTTACTTTTTGGTGGAAAAACTTGGTATGATGCATATAATAATTCAAATAATGGACTTAAATTAATAAAAAAATGGTTTGACATAAATTATTTTTCTATCAACGAAAATAAAACCATAATTATTCCATTCTCATTATCTGAAAAATGTAACAAACCTCCTACATCTACATTAAGTCTTAAATTACATAATTCTGATTGTTGTCTTATACAGTGTAAATGTCCGATTTTATTAAAGAGTCCTCTCAAGTTAAGTATTTAGGCAAAATTTTCGATAATCATTTAAAATGGAACAAACACATTAATTACCTTTGTAATAACTTACGTAAAATAGTATATTATTTTGTTTTATTGAGGAATTACTTGTCAATATGTTTATTACGTACAATATATTTAATTTTATTTCAATCGGTAATTATGTAGGGAATTATAGGATGGGGTAGCTCATTTAAATCCAATTTTAATCCACTTTATTTATTACAGAAGAAAATAATTAAAATATGTCTTCATAAACCTATTGATTTTCCATCTCAAAATTTGTTTCCAGACTTTAATGTACTTAACGTAAGACAAATTTATTAAATTGTATTAATAAAATTCATACATAAGAATCCAAATAATTTTTAATTGTATTCTCATAGTTATGAAACAAAAGGTATGCATTCTTTAAGATTGTTTGAACCCAAATGCAACACTGTTACAGTATTTAATCATAGTAGTAATTTAGGCCCAAGAATATATAACAAATTTATATTTAAATATCCTAATCTTGTCAATTCTAATAGTTCTAGTATTAAATTTAAAAAGTTATGTATGAATTTTATAAAAATTGAAAAATTGTAAATTTAAATTTATATACTATAATTGCACAGTAGACATAAAACAAATTGTATTGTATAATTATAAATTTCAATTCAGGAATCCGCCCCTGAGCACGAGTTTTACTCTTTCAGGGGCGAACTAAAGTTTTTCTGTATACATTATATTTTATGTTGCAATTATTAGCAGAATAATAAATAAATAAATGTAAGCTTATATTATTAATGTCTAGGAAACAATGAACTGGAAAATTAATATTACTCTCAAAGGATTAAAGTTTAAGGAAAGGATAAGAAGAAAAAGAAACAGACATTTGTGTTTGATGTAAATGTCTTCTGCTATATTACAGAAATGAACGATCAGCTGCAATGTGGCATAAAATTTTTCGAAAGTGATGAGATGTTTTACATAACCGGATAGATGTGGTGTGAGTGGATGGATGCTGAGGAGCTATACGATATCTCGCAAAAAATCAAGAGCAGAGTATGGCGGCTATAAAGTCTACTTTTTCTTGCATTCGGTTCGGCACTATGGCGTTTTGGAAAGTCATGCGGACGGCTGACGCTATGCCAGCAGCATACTGATATCCCGCAGATGATGGCGGGCTTGCACATCAATTTTATAGGCAGTCGTTTTGACGTGAGCAAATCACTTCTCCTCTTCGCGGAAGGGGTTGAACCGAGAGACTATTCGAGTGTTAAGACTTGACTATAAACATATTCGAAGGTGTCACTTCTTCTACACTCATCACCATTCCATCAACTCAACTCCATATTGAAAACTTTTTTCTTTTTTTCCCCCTGCAGAAATGGGAAAACTTACAAGATCTGTTTTCGAAAGATATAAGGAAGCATGTTTGAGAAACGTGTCTTCTCACGAGTTCTTACTCCCAAAATTGTATTTCTAAAGCTATTGTATTTGGGCCCTAGCTACAATATTAGCAATAGTATGATATTGTTTTCCTAATAGCATAATTAATACTATGTATTATTACTACTTGAGTAGGAGTTGAAAAGGCACTTATTGGAATATAACTGTATAATTTTCCGTAATAGGAATACACTATTTTATAAATTTGTTTTAGCTACTCTATTTCAATATTTAGCTATTATTTCCGATGAATAAAAATTGATATTTATATGAATTCGAAGAATCTCTGTGGTGTTAGGCCTACCTGACATTCGACTTTGAGATAGATGCTGTTTGTTAAGACGTCTAAGATCTCTGGCATGTAAATATTATCTTAAATGTGATTATTTTGCGTTTTTAATTTTGTTATGACTTATGGTATAACAATTTTTTGAAAATGGCATTGGAATTTTTAAGATTTCAAAATTACAAAAAGTGCTCTAAATTTTAACCAATTCACAATATGACGCTCATTATAAACCTTTGTTTATAAAGGAAGGTATTTGAATAACAGAGAGGCTGCTTGTTTATGCGGATGACGTAAATATTTTAGGAGAAAATCCAGTAACTATTAGGAAAAACACGGCAATTTTACTTGAAGTGAGTAAGAAAATAGGGTTGGAAGTAAATCCAGAAAAGACAAAGTATATATATTTATTTTATCGAGTTATTTTACGACGCTGTATCAACATCTCAGGTTATTTAGCGTCTGAATAATATGAAGGTTATACTGCCGGTGAAATGAGTCCGGGGTCCAGCACCGATAGTTACCCAGCATTTGCTCTTATTGGGTTGAGGGAAAATCCCGGAAAAAACCTCAACCAGGTAAATTTCCCCGACCGGGATTCGAACCCGGGCCAACTGGTTTCGCGGCCAGACGCTCTAACCGTTACTCCACAGGTGTGGACGACAAAGTATATGATTATGTCTCGTGACAAGAACATAGTGCGAAGCAGAAATATAAAAATTGGAAATACTTTGGAGTGACAATAAAAAATATAAATGACACTCGAAAGGAAATTAAACGCAGAAAAAATATAGAAAATGCTAGCTATTATTCTGTTGAGAAGCTTTTATCATCCAGTCTGCTCTCTAAAAAGCTGAAAGTTAGAATTTATAAAACAGTTATATTATCGGTTCTTATGTATGGTTGTGAAACTTGGACTCTCACTTTAAAAGAGGAACAGAGATTAAGGGTGTTGGAGAATAAGGTGCTTAGGACATAATTGGGGCTAAGATGAAGTTACAGAGAAATGGAGAAAGTCACACAACACAGTCTTCACTTGATATAATCAGGA
Source organism: Periplaneta americana (assembly GCF_040183065.1). Classification (NCBI taxonomy): domain Eukaryota; kingdom Metazoa; phylum Arthropoda; class Insecta; order Blattodea; family Blattidae; genus Periplaneta; species Periplaneta americana. Next base: position 42,374,448 of record NC_091133.1, read on the forward strand.
ATCCAGAAATGCAGGAATTTTCATAATTATCCCCAAAATGTATATTTCTTTCATTCAACAAATAATGAATTAAAATTCTACTTCAAACTAGGTAATAAAAATAATGCATTTTGTATACTTCTATAGAAGTCCATTTAATTACATTTGTACAACGTAGTTGAATTGAAGTGGATTTGTGTTTAAAGAATGATCGTTGAAAAGCCTAGATTTGTACACTCATTACATTCACTGTTATGAAAAGTGTGGAAACATTTATAACTTTTCGTGCACTAGAATTTAAAACTAACATTACATCAGGAACAGAATCAGTAGACGTAATTGAAGGAAAAAGAATTTATAATGGATTGTTAAGGGTAAATCAAACATTCTCTTGGCCCGGAAAGTTGTTTCCCTCTCAACTGACATGAAGGATGGTTTAAAGTTCGTAACAACGGTTTGTGGTTCGCTCTTATTGACACAAGAGGTCTCTCACAACTTCAACAATTGAAAATCAATTTTGAAATGAGAACGGAATAGTACACATCTGCTGCTACAGACTTAACAAAAGTGAAAGCCTGCTCGTCTGTATTGTTTCAGATCATAACCCAGAGGGTTCACAGAATTATCAGTTTTATCATTTCTATGATACGGAAAGGCTGCACGTTTGGTTAAGTTGTCTACTTTCTCGCGGCAACTCAAATGTTCTTTTTAATACGGTGGATAAGCAAGCATTTGAAGAATATTATTTTGGGTGATCACCAGGCTTCGAGACTTCGGATCCAATACAGCAGTTCAGTGGGAAATCCGCATAACGGCGTACTGAGTATAGTGGTAAAGCGTACAGTGGGTGGCGGTACTGCAGAATGAATACCAACAAATAGCCTACACAAAGAAAAACGCTCTGGATTTGAAGCTTCTGACGAATAATTTGGTTTTCATACAAATCCATTTTCAAACTGTGTCTGAAACTATTACACGGTTAGAAAAGTCAGAGCAAGAGATGCCGGAAGCCCTCAAATTAATTGAGGAAATGACACAGAGAATTGATGAAATACCAAGTACACCGGTTACTGAACTTGTAAAACAGAAGTGGAAATCAATTTATGTAAAAATAACGGATATAGAACATTGTGTAATTTAAACAGCAAATTAATGGGCATAGAGTCACCCGAGAATAAGGGACTGTCTCGTAGAGACTGCAATGATGTTAGGTTTTTTTTCGTTTTGCTTCAATCACGTCATGAGACGTAAAGCGCGGCTTTTCACAATACAAACTGTCTTTGGCAGATAACCGAAAAAGATTTACGTTTGAGACACTGAAAATGTATCTTGTAGTAGATTGCAGTTCGGTACTGTAACTGCACTTGCTAAAGACGACCAATTGGATAAATTAAGAAATTAAAATTGCCACATGGTTATTTCTACCATTAACACTGTGTATAATTAAACACAAATGCTTATAAAAGACAGAAGAATAAATGCTTTTCACATTCTTTTGACATTGTCATTGTGTAACGTATATTTACTTTTAGAATGTACATATGTGTGTTTCCCCATACTACCGTACTTTACTCTAAATAGCAACGTTGTTACCTCAACTCATCTCTACATTTCTCTACCTGCAGCTAGTCAACAACCTATAGTACATGCACAGTAAACTTATTGTATCGGGTCCCAAATCTCGAAGCCTGGTGATCACAATTAATAACTAGTATTATGACCTACAGTATGTAGAAGATGGGACTTTGAAGAAGTAAAAGAATGAGCTTCAGTAACTCATAAATTTCGGAGCAGCTTAAAGGTTCCAGAATTATTATACCCCCAGGAACTGGAAGGATTGTCTATTCTGCTGGATTCAAGTGATTCCCAAACATCGAAAATATTGTGTCAGCACATTTACATTTACAAAATATGTAACTTCAAAATTAGAGATCTTCTTGATCTCGCATACATGCGTTCTCCAGATTCTCCTGTCTATAGATTCTCTTCTTTCTCATCTGTTTGCTGGAGATTTTGTATCATCTGACCCTCCAAGGTCTAGGTCATCTCTATGGCTTTCTTCCACCTTCATTTTCCAGGAGGACTTGATATTATAGAACTCATAACACGTAAATGGCCCAATTATATCAATAAGCGTCTGGATTATGTCATGCATCTCTGAGTAGTAATATTATTATTCACAAGTCCTTGTTGCTAAGAGCTTACCGTTTATTGTCCTGAAATATAGATCCTATAAAACGAATAGAAGCATTTGAAATGTGGAAATAGAGAAGAATGGAACATGTGAAGTGGACAGACAGGATAAGAAATGAGCGGGGAATGGAAAGAGTGGGTGAAGAAAGAGCGATGCTGAAACTGATCAGAAAGAGAAAAAGGAATTGGTTTGGTCGCTGGCTTAGAAGAAATTGCCTACTGAAGGATGCACTGGACGGAATGGTGAACGGGAGAAGAGTTCGGGGCAGAAGACATAAGATGTTAGACGACATTAAGATATGTGGATTTTTTATTTTATTTGGTTATTTTATGACGCTGTATCAACATGTAGGTTATTTACCGTCTGAATGATATGAAGGTGATAATGCCGGTGAAATGAGTCCGGAGTCCAGCACCGAAAGTTACCCAGCATTTGCTCGTACTGGGTTGAGGGAAAACCCCGGATAAAACCTAAACCAGGTAACTTGCCCCGACCAGAATTCGAACTCGGGCCACCAGACGCGCTGACCGTTACTCCACAGATGTGGACAAGATATGTGGATCATATGCGGACACTAAGAGGAAGGCAGAAAATAGGAAAGATTGGACAATGCTGAGTTCGCAGTGAAAGACATGCCCATGGGCAGAACACTTATGTATGTGACAGGTAAAATATGCAATGCTTATATTCCATATTCTACGACCTTTAAATGCGAATGAAGATATATGAGTTAGTCGAAATATCCGTTTATTGGACATGAAGTATTTAAGTTCTCCCTTCTGTGAAGCAGTTGAAACCGGATCTGACGTCACAATGCCCTTTCACCTTTGCTCAGAAAATACTTGTCACCGGATTATGCTTATGTGATGTTCGCTTGTTTTCATTCCTATATTAAAAATAAGTATGTGAGTGATGAAGATTTCGAAAAGATTTTCCTAAATATCCTTTGAAATTGTGAATACATTTGCTTATGATGACTTTATTCGTAAAAGACGACTGCATGGCAGACGTAATTAGAGGCACAACATGCACTCTTTTCAATCATTAAGTTTTCCTGTTCATGTTGTGAACTGTGATGATAGAGGGAGTTATGCTGAAAGTTTTGTAGGGTATGTGAAATCAATTTCAGGAACTGCAAGTTCAGTGTAAACATACATAATGCGATCGAAGCTCGAAGCCTATATAGGTAATGAGAACGATAAATTTCCAATTTATGTATTTCCATTTCGTACTATGTTCTGGTCACGAGACATAATCATATACTATGTTTTTTCAGGATTTACTTCCAAACCTATCTTAATACTTGCTTCAAGTAAAATTCCCATGTTATCTCTGATCATTTGTGGATTTTCTCCTAACACATTCAGGTCATCCGCATAAGCAAGCAGCTGATGTAACCCGTTCAATTCTAAGCTCTCTTTCTTTTTTGATTTGAAAATCAACAAACCGTTGAAAAACACACATAAAGTAGTATATACTGTATATGGGTAACCAATAAACACAGAAATTGTTTCTACGATTTTACTTATTACCATATATACTTTCACTTCGAATTTCCTAAGTTAAAAAGTTAGAAATGACATAGGATTATTAAGAATCGATTGTGGCTTCTTTCGGAATAGAAGCCAAGTATTTCAGATTTTCGATTTACGGTATATAAAATAATCTATCCTCTGAAAGACAGAGCACTAGTAAAGTTTTGTGACCAGCTTTTACTCGTCCCACAACTTTTGCGTCTTTGTTTCTAGGTAGGTATCGATGGCTAAGAAGTGATACTTCGTATCTACAAAAATGTTCGTTTAGTTTAACTACATTATTATTATGTTCACAAAATTGGACAGTTAACTAATATTTTGTACATCTTGATTACGCAACTTTTAACACTATATCAGTTCGGTAAACGTATTATTTGTCTTTCTTGTGTTAAATGTTATATTACCTTGTTAAATGTTTCAGCCAGCTATTGGCCATCATCAAAACAGGAAACAAACCAAAAGGCGTCAAGACCAGCAACAACCAGTTCTGATGATAGCCAATAGCAGGCTGAAACATGTAAATGAGGTAATATAAAATTTAACACAAGAAAGACAAATAATACGTTTTCCGAAGTAATATTTTGTCCTCGAGTATAAGATCTTCCGAAGCAGAAATAGATTTAAAATGTTTGTTTATTTTGAGAAAAATTAATTTATAATGCATTTATTTATTATCCTGAAAATTTACAGGTACGAGGTATTATTCCTTAGCCATCGATATGTGAAGGTCTGTTTTGAATTTGTGGATAAATCTTCAAAATGTTCCATGACGTACAAACCAGAAAATAAAAGTACAAACGCCGAAATAGTGCAGTTTATCCTGCATTATACAATGAACTTCCTCCCTAAAAAGATGTAAAATAAAATATTGGAATGAAACTCATCCCACTGTTATTTTTTGGATGGGGAAACCATAATTTCATTAACAGAATCACAGATAATACCCAATTTATTACACTCCATAATGTGTATACTACAAGAAAATCTGCTTAAACTCTGAACAGTCATAAATGGGAATGAGGCTGTGTATTAAAATTGTACCTCGACTGTACTTCGCCGAAGTTAAGGCGCCACATAGCCGTAAATTGCGGTGTTAGGAGGAGTTGCATCCAGACAGTGTTCAACAGATGGTTCATGTTACGGGGAATATGTGATTTTTTCTTGTTGCACACTTTAGCGTCTTAAAAGCACGAGTAATATCAGTTTTGCAAACTTTGATATGTATTGCTCCGCAAGTTTGTCTGGGGAAACATAAAATTTAGTGTAGTAATAGCAATAGAGCACCGCTGAGAGTCCCAGATACTGAAAGAATGTGCACACTGCTTCACAGCGATGATAGATACCGCGCTAACAGGTGCAGATATTATTTTTAATGAATTATACTGAAAACGCCCTTTTCTTATCTCTTGGAACACTAGTTTCCATTAAGGATGAAGTGACGCTTTAAAATGTTTATGTGTTCCTAGTAACGCTGTCGAACTTCGGCTGTAATAAATAATCTACGAGAAATATTGGAGAATGTACGATACAGCCATGAAATCCTTAAAATTAAGATCTTCAAAGTAATGGCGAAGAAAGTTTATAAAAATCTTAGCATTACTATTTTTTGCTTGTATCTATGAAATTTAAGTTCTAAATTGTTATGATTATTACACGTTTATTACGTCATACAACTTTTGACCAATAAAATGGTACGAAAGGACGTGTTTCAACCAATCATGGCTGCTCATCGCTACAATTTTATCACTTCCCTAGCATTTGTTTATTTTTATCATTTCCCTAGCATTTATTTATTTTTATCACTTCCCTAGAATTCGTTTATATGTTTGCCAACATTTCGAACTGCAATTCTTTACGGTACTATAAAACATGCTTTGCGATCGTCATTTGTTTCTCGCATAGATAGTCGTCTGAAAATGGCGGCTCCGTTAAAACGTTTTGGTGAAGGTAACATGAGTGAAATAGAATTATAGTAAGTCAATTGATATCTATTTTATTGTATTAGAGTACTTTATTTCTTCTAATCTTTATATACGTTCTTCTGTTTTTATCACCTCCTTGCCATTTGTTTCTTTGTTTGCCAGCATTTCAAACTACAAGTTATTTATTGTACAGTACTATGAAATATGCTTTGCGATCGTCAACTGTTTACCGAACAGATAGTCAACTGAAAATGGCGGCTCCGTTCAAACGTTTTGGTGAAGCTAACATTAGTGAAATAGAATTTTAATAAGTCAATTAATATTTTATTGTAATAGCTTACTTTATTGCTTCTAACCGTGTAATAGTCAATTAAATTCCACTCGAGTTTCGAATTTCTCTAAATAAATTAAAACCTCTAGCGAGATTACTGTTGATAAACACATAATGAAGCTATAGAAATGAACTTCATAGATTTCTAGCTGGATAATGATAGAAGTGGGTCACTTACGTAGCAAGGTATTCGACATTTACATTTTTCCGTTTGTTTCTCTACATCAGGGGTATCGTTGAAGGAAATGAGATCTGGAGGTACTACCCTCAACATAATACTCTAGTACTTTTTTACGTCATGGGAGGACATGAAGCACGATAGTGGCGAGCTATGTACAAGATCAAAATTTTACTCATTTATTAGCACGACTAAAACAATATATTTTTTTATAATTAATTACTTCCAAGCATACTATACTTTATTCTGTGAGGACAATGGGATTTTAGCAGTAATAAACTTATTAATATTTAAGGAACTTAGTACTAAAGACGGATCTACGCCAATTTTGTCGAAATTAAGCTAACGGTCGATCCTTATAGTGTTTTTCGCCTCATTCCAAATCTATGGTCCGTTTATTTCAGAAAATGATATTTACATGTTAAAATATGTTGTTACTGTCATAATCGGACACCTCCATGTATAGTTTGTTTCAAATGCGGACATGGCCATTTGTGTCAATCATATTGCTAGAAATGGCTTAAAACTGTCATGGAAACCAGTTAATATTTATATTCTGACGAGTTTGCATGTTTTAGTGATTACGTTCACTTTTATATCGTCATTTCATTAAAATTCAAGGATTTTGGGGCAACTTCAGTTCAATATGGAGCGCAATACGTTGAGTATACCTTAACTGACTAGCATCCTGAGCATGGGAACGTGCTAAAGAAAAACGATTGTAAATGAATATTCTTCACCAATTAAAATAGGGATTAAAGTAAACCCAGAGAATCCTGAGGGTGTTCAGAAGTTATTAAGTAAACACTTCGGAAGTAAGTGGAAGAAAGACCCCTGTCTTCAGTGGTATAGTAGTGTAATCCAGAGTTCTGATAAAAATGTAGACATTCATAATAAATATGATTGTTTTGAAAACCATTTAAATGAACACAAGTTATCTTAGCAGAATTGCAGTAAAATAAAATCTAAGGAATTGAATAGAAGTAACTTTATAAATTTAATTTTCTAAGTATTCCAGTTAAATATTAGTTTCTATAACTTCCAAAGAATTATCCTGATTTTGGGTTGTGAGTTTCCAAAATGGACACTTGCATCTTCGTTTGTTTAAAAAACGGACAAAAGTAAATCTTAGTTTCAAAAGTGCAAAATGCCACTTTTAGGTATGTCTTAAAGTGCTTTAAACTAATATCTTTATGTGAAGACCTGAATTACTTTGTTAATGAAGCTAACAATATGACACACAAAAATTGTCATACCTTTAAAAGTTAACATAATGAAACAATGGCTCTACTGGCAAGTAATAAAAATGGCTCTTGTCCGTTATTGATACCGGGCTCCTCATTTGGTTCTAGTATAGACACATTCACTCGCAGTACAGAAGATAAATTAGAATAATTGATTAAGGTTCGTCTTATGTTTTGTTATTATTTAAAATTGATAAGAATTATTATTCACTTATGCACGTTGATCCAAATATTTCCGCAACATTTCCACTGAAATTATAGAAACTAGTAAATAATTCTTGGTTTATCATTTTATAATAGCTCAGTTCCTGACTATCCACAGTTCCGTTGGCGAGTATCATTCTGCAAGCGAATAACCTCGAATTTTAAGTTATGTGGGACTACTAGTGCTTTTACTGAAAATTCTAATGTTATGTGTGTAATGGAAAATCTTCCTAGTCCAGCACTGCACACTGTTCAAGTCTTTGTGTACACACTGTTATGCGGAAGGGTGTGTACTACGAATAATTATACCTCGTAAAGTAGGTGGAAGGGGTAAAGTAGGTGAGTTTCACTGAGTCACACAAAACGGCATCTTTGTTCTACATGTATTTCACAACTGACCCAATTCAAATGTTATATTTGCATAAGTGCTTTGTTTTCTAATATTACATTAGAACTTGGAGCAGAATATCTTATTGTTCATAGTCATCATCATTATCAACATCATCGTCTTTGTCAATAAGACTTAGGTCACGTATTGTGAGATTAAAGTGTTATCTAATTCTAAATTGGCATGTTAGTACTCTCCAAATTTCTTTTTTCATATTTTGTATGTAACCTTAGAAGTTCCGTTTCTTTTGTTGTATCTGTGCTTTCACATAAAATGAGGCTCGTTACGAATTTTTCTCCTTCGATAATGTAAAGAATACCAACTTCACATTTATGTATACTAAATTATATTAGGATTGGTATACTATTACGTCGCATGTTTATTGTTTATTGTTAGTAAAATAACATGTACAAAAACACAGTCTTAATTCTTTCCTGAAGGAGTAAAAACACATCTTAACACAAAGAAAGATAATTATTTGACAAAAAGTGGGTCAAGGGAAAAAATATAAGATTAACCTAACTTTAAAAATACAATTTCAGTTTTAACAATTTAACTCATTCAAATACATATACATACTAAATCAATATATATATATATATATATATATATATATATATATATATATATTCTTTAAAAATTAAATTCCTAGCGGTATTTTCGAAAATTATGATACTAAAATTTTCCATATTTGGGTATTTTTCAATTATTTTATTATATAACCTTGGACCAAAATAGGTACCATGGCTAAGAGCTGTGCTTGTGAAACACTTTGGTTCGTCTAGTCGTATAAAATCGGATCTTTAGTTCCATATTTATGATGATACAATTTGAATTTATTGCGATTTTTATGTGTGAAGTTTAATAAAGCAATATAATAAATTTGTTTAATTCTAAAAATATTAAAATCAGTGTAAAAAAAAGCTCGAATGTGTAATCAATTAGTTTATTAAGTCATATTTTAATTATTCTTTTCTGGATAAGTATTAGTGGAGTGAGATTAGAAGTACAAGCATTCCCCATCCTAACATTCCATACTGGAGAATGGATTGAAATAAAGCTAAATAAATGAGATGTAAAATATTAACTGGTAAATATGATCGAAGTATAACAAAGATATAAATTGTTTTACGTAATCTATTGCATAAATATTTAATATGTTCATTCTATTGTCAGTGTTAGTCGATTGTAATGCCTAAATACTTAATTTCTGTGGATTCGATTAATATGGGACATTCACAATTTTGAGAAGAACAATCAGAATGATGAATTTTGAGCTTAAAAGAACATTGAGGAGATTTAAGACCACTGGACCTTAGTGAAAACGGAACAACAGTTGTTTTGGATGTGTTTAAGGAAAGAGCTTATCTTGTTTCTAACTGAGGACAGTTTTAGCAAAACTTGCTAACTGAAAAAAAAAACTAAATTTTACACGAGAGACAAAACACTATAGTAAGCAAATTTTTGCTGTATGTCTAACTTATAGCAGAAAGCAAGTTTTGAAAAAACGATCATACTTTGACACACTACAATGAAGAGAAATAACCCAATTTTACTAAGACGCTTTGAACATCATGTAGAGGCCTGCCTTATGTTAACGAATCCATCAAAATCTCAATTTTGCAAATTTTGCAGTGAGCAAGTTTTGCAAAAACGGTCCTTAACTGTACTTGCACTCTTTTAATTAAGCATTTTCATATAAAATATTGTATTCTATTCAAAAAGTAATTTTCATATAATCTCTCAGGTAACCATGAATTTATACTAATATGAATTCTGAGCTTCGAGTTATTAATGTGGAATTAAAAAGCTTAAACTCTTTTAATAAGCTGAAGACTTTCCACTCAAAAATTTCTGAAAGTAATATCGCTTCCGAAATTTTCTCATAGAGAGAAACCATCAGGGAACTGTGGCATTGTTCGGTCCCCTTGCCTGCTGCATAAGTCACAACAATAGTGCATGTGATTATAGAACAATAATAATTTATCTTGGGAGCCATTACTAGGAACATACGGGCCTGCTTCTAAGGATATCCACAATCAATATTGTACGTCAGAATCAGTCGTGTTGGCCGACATAGACATCCCCAATCATTAATCAATCATGGTGATCTACTCCTGTGTGTTTAGACATAAGACGAGTCACTATTTACACTACACGCCGGCCGGCTCTGCCCAGCTCATATGATAACTAGCTACTTGTTGTCCATCGCATCAGTATGCAAATTAATATACCGTAATATAATTACTGTTCATAACCGTCGAGGGAGCAAGATAGAGGCGTCATATCGCCTTGCGAAGCTGCTCGCAAGTTACTGGAGTCCTGAGCTGAAGGATTTAGTGTCTGTCCTTGTGGTATTCCTTCCAGATGTGTTATACTTCGTTACTTATTTCATATAATAAATAGGCTATGTCTACTCATGTTGGGCCACAAATATCAATGAGTCGAAGAAGCATAAATGAAAATAAAAGAGAAGATTTTACAGGATAAAATAACCACAAGGGAATTCAATCGCACTTTTTAGAAAGTAAGTAACAAGCAAGTATTCTCATGGGGGGCAGATAAAAAGTTATATTTCTTTCTTTCATCATATTAATAATGTCAAAACAAGTGCTTATACAAAGTGAACGGGTTACATCAGCTTCTTGTCTATGCGGATGACATAAATATGTTAGGAGAAAATCCAGAAACGATTATGGAAAACACGGAAATTTTACTCGAAGCAAGCAAAGCGATAGGTTTGGAAGTAAATCCCGACAAGACGCAATATGATTATGTCTCGTGACCAGAATATTGTACGAAATCGAATTATAAAAAATTGGAGTACATCCTTAGAAGAGGTGGAGAAATTCAGATATCTTGGAGCATCAGTAACAAATATAAATGACACTCGGGAGGAAATTAAACGCAGAATAAATATGGAAAATGCCTGTTATTATTCGGTTGAGAAGCTTTTTTCGTCTAGTCTGCTGTCAAAAAATCTGAAAGTTAGAATTTATAAAACAGTTATATTACTGGTTGTTCTGTATGGTTGTGAAACTTGGACTCTCATTTTGAGAGAGGAACAGAGATTAAGGGTGCTTGAGAAAAAGGTTCTTAGGAAAATATTTGGGGCTAAGAAGGATGAAGTTACAGGAGAATGGAGAAAGTTACACAACACAGAACTGCACGCATTATATTCTTCACCTGACATAATTAGGAACATTAAATCCAGACGTTTGAGATGGGCAGGGCATGTAACACGTAAGGACGAATCTAGAAATGCTTATAGAGTGTTAGTTGGGAGGCCGGAGGTAAAAAGACCTTTGGGAAGGCCGGGACGTAGATGGGAAGATAATATTAAAATGGATTTGAGGGATGTGGGATATGATGAGAGACTGGATTACTCTTGCACAGGATAGGGACCAATGGCGGTCTTATGTGAGAGCGGAAATGAACCTCCGGGTTCCTTAAAATCCATTTGTAAGTAACTAATGTTGCTGGCAGACCATTGAAAAGTGATGCTAGGGCAATTATTTGAATTTTGCGAAATATTTTCAAGAATAAAAGGGATGCATTTTGAACATATTATTCAATAGACAAGTGAAGCTTAGGGAATTCGTATGAGCTGAGTGAAGAGAAAATTAAAGGAACCCCTGGTCAGGTCAAATATTTAATCCCGAAGGGGAAGTCTGAAGAAAAGGGAAGAGAGTGGAGACTGATTACTTCGCCGAGGAGTTGCTGGAAAGAAGATACACGAGTATTATACCATAAACAAAACTTTGCCAACTCGGGCAACACTTAATGCTTATTTACGAACAGTGAAAGTTTAAAATGCAGCAGGGAATACCTGTGAAAACTGAATCTGTAACTAGCCTTCAAATAGAATAAATATATGCCAAGAAAATACTTCTTATTGAAAAAACCCAAGATTGTTTCCTGGCGTGCTTATTACCTCCGATAAGTTCGAAAATATCGTCAGCAGAAGAAAGGCAAATATTTAAATGCGACATATGTATGTAAATTCTCGCCACAAGATTGATTCGTGTTGGCAATCTCATGAGTCATGACGAAGCAGGGGTCACAACGTCTATTGGTAAGGGACGAAGACATATTATATAAGTCATGCAGGAGAAAATGGCTTTGTAAATAAATGTTCTGTTAATATTCTGATCAAAACAGAAGACGGGAGACCAACATGCGAGCTATTACAGCATGCAGATAAATAAAAAGCGTACATCGACATCTCTATGGAACTCGCATTGTACTAACACAGTCTAGTATATACAGTCACGCATTGTCTATAATGAGGCGATATTAGCGATCCTAGTGGTTAGCAACTATCTATGGATGCATATGTACTACGTATTGAGCTTCGTGACTGTATATACAGGGATATCATTTTATTTTTACTTCAATTTTTATTGTACCTGAGTTTTTGAATATACTTCACTCCCACCCCCTCTACTAGTAAACTTAAAATCGTTCTCCACACAGAGCCAAGGCCGCGTATGCAGTACTGAGTTAGTGAGTATAGTACGTTCCAGAAATATGTTCACGTTTTCCAGTTACGAAAGAGCTTTCAATATTGAATCATATTTTCGCACAGGTACTGTCGTCCGTTTGCCTATGTTGCATCCCGGTTTCCCCCACCCGCTTCTGCTCGCCCGTCTGTAAAGTCTAGTAGCTGGGCTGTCTTAGCTCTTTTCTGAAAACATTAATTTCTGTTAGGAATTGGAGGTCTACATAATATTATACAACTGTTTAAAATAACTTAAGTAAAAGGGCCTCGTTAAGTAATTAACTGTCACGTGATTCCCCCCCCCTTTCTACGACCCTGCGACAAAACCACGTGAACGGACAGTAGATAGAATGTCTGAGTAATTTTATCTTTTCGGATCGGGCAGAAGTGAAGATTGAATTTACAGTACTTAAGGTACTGTTTTATAGAGTAGGTGCAGAATTACTTCAACATGAGTTACTCGTACTAAGGACGAAACTGGCAATTGGAATTAGGTACAATAGTCTATAGTGCGATAATATGCACAAAAGAACTGAAGCCTGTATCGAAATGAACGGCCACCATTTTCAAAAATGTGTTTAAATATCCATATTATGATTATTTTTCAATTTAACTTCATTCTCTATATTGTACGCTAATGTGCTGTGACAGTACAATATACACTGCATAATTAATACGTCCGAATGGATAGCTCAATTCGTGAGTAAAAACACTAAGTGTTAATACAGTACTGTATTTTGGTTAAACAAAAACCTAATGAAAATTATCAAACTCAAAATTGCGATATTTCCTAGTTTACATAAATGGATGAACTACTTTTCTTCCCTCCTATACTTTGTAAAGTGATTTGTATATTACGCCAGTATCATCGAACTTCAGTCTTGGAAGGGGGAGCAAGTGGTGTTTCCGGTTCTAGGCTTTTAATCCAAAGATATAGCCAGGTTAATATTAAAAATGTTAGTAAAAATAAAATGATGTCCCTGTACTAGACTGTGTTATTAGTGTAACCCGACTTAACGGACTACTTGGCAGTGAAATTGCTTCTCCTTCTTCGGTCACGTGAGTATACGAAAGCAGCCAGCTGTCTTCTCTACTTTGTCGACAAGGTCTCCTGAAACAAGGTTTGTTTATTTATTTTTACACTCTTTGTTTGTTGTACTTTTTGTTTTCCACATATATAAAATATTCTTTATATGTTTCTTTTACCAAAAATTATTTGTTAATAGCATAGAATGTGAACCTGCATTGCTTAATAAAAAATCGGGCCTACTGATAGTTGATATTAACAAGAAATAAAAGGCGTTATTCATGTAGTAATCACTTTATACCACTGCACATTTGAACCACCATTATTAAAAGATTTCTAATGCATCCATTCATCGTGCGCGTATAATCATTAGTTTTAAAGCATTGACATTATATTATTAATATTAAAATGTGAATAAACAGTTATACCAAACGCAAATGAAAGCAGCGGAATGAAATTGAAGTTTTAATGGAAAGAATTGATTCGCGTCACAATTAAAACATTGGTTTCGAATGAATGCACGAAAACCACCGCGCACCGCTCCGTTCGTTTCCAGCACTAGTGGCTAGCCAGTACCTTGAATACTAGCATTGACTTCGTATTTACTGCTATCATTCGTTTGAGTATTATGTAGCTAAATGCATCAGATCGGCACGGTATGTTTTTTATGTTCTGATTACCTGCTAGTGGCTAGAATTGGAACTAAACCGGTACTTTGGAGGGGGAGGGAGATGAACCAGTACAACACGAGACAAACTGAAGTAGAGTGCACCGATCCTGGAGGGGAACAGATAGCTGAATATGTTAATAAAGGGGCAAGGTAAGAAAATATCACACATTGTTCTTCAAAGGCGATAATAATACTTGTGTTACATAGCTGATGGCGTATAGGCTACTAACATGTCTGCAGAGAAAATAAATAGTTAATTTTTCAGTATCGCTTCGTTGCTCTGCTGTACTGAAAATGCTAGTAGATAAAGCGGCAAAGAAAAATTGTTTAATATTATTTTCTGTAATTGTGAAGAAATAAACTGTCGGCTAATTCCTCTTTTAAAAGCAGTAGAAGAAGCATCAAAATCCGTACGCAAAAGAATGAGTACTATGTATATTGAAATAGCTCAAACTATTGTATCACAAAATGTAATTCTCGGAACAAAGCACAAAATTATAAAATGTTCTTTTACGGTTTCGAACAGTGTGCGATCTAAAGAATACGTATGAGGTTAATTCTATGAGGTTAAGAAGAAAAATTCAACTCTCCGCGGAATTTAATGCAGTTTGCGAAATGAGAACTTCATTCCGTAAGCGGGGGGAGGTGATAAGGTAATTTTAGAGAAATCTTACAAGAAGTGGATTAAATGTAAAATCAAACATTTAATGTTCATAGAACGCCAGGGTATCATAGCAATACTCACGGCTTACTTGAGAGCTATTAGACTAGATCAGGGCTGGGCGTCGAGAGCGGATCTAGACTCTAAACGGGTACGCTCAATATTCATCCGTGATTGAATCAACGCTGCACGGTGTTCGGCGGGGAAGAAAGAGGATGAAGAGAAATCATATGGCTCCCCGTGAGAGAGTAGAATCTGCTCTTGCTGCCCAGGTTTGGACTAGATAATGAAGTAAGGCTCGTAAACATGTGATCTGTGTATACAAAACATGCGTTCATGCCTTATTCTGTCAGAAACGTAAATATTGTCAGCACAAATATTTTTTTCTCATGTTAGTAATTCTAAATTACATACGTAAAAGTAATTTCGTCGTACAATTAAGAATAAAGTCCGATACCTGACATTGTATATTTGCAATTGATGTCGTTTTTGAGCATTCCAGAAAAAAAAAGACGTGGAAGAATTGGAATCCCCATCCCTGGAAGCAATAGGTTGGCTTAAACTAGATAAGAAAAGAAATTTACATTCACTTCTCTTTCTCTTCGAAATCTTGAACTCTTCTATTCCTTCGTACCTGTCGTCTCGCTTCACTTACCTTTCTTCCCACCACAATCTGAACACACGCTCTCGCCATGAAACAATACTAACAATACCATCCCATCGCACCTCTTCATACTCATCCTCTTTCACAATAGCCCTGCCAAGACTCTGGAACTCGCTACCTGCTAGCATCAGGGACTGTCGAAATAAAATTCAATTCAAACGCAAACTTACTAGGCACTTGGTCAGTAATTGAGACTCGTTCAGACATGGTTTCTTGTAAATAGTTCTTTTAATCTACCACAAAATATCTCAATATCCGGTAATTTCATCACTATAGAATTTTGTTCTTGTAGGTTTAATTTGTAATTTAGTAAATACAAAAATATTCTTTGTTCTTAACTTCTATGATAAAATGTCTAGCTTTCATTAATCAGGTATTCTTGTCGTACTTTAATTTTTATTGTAATTGTAATTGTAAATTTAATATTAATTGTAATCTTATTGTTCATGTTATAGTTGTAATCCCCTGGTAGAGGGGCAGAGAAGGCCTGACGGCCTTATCTCTACCAGGTTAAATAAATAAATCTAATCTAATCTAATCTAATCTACATTTTGATAATGTCTTAGATGATGTGATACATAATACATGAAATATATATTTTACGGCGTAAAATAGTTTCTTTACAATTCGTAAAAGGAGATAGTGGACTTTATTTTTTGATGCACCTATATTTACTTCATGGATCTTGCAGGGTCAAATGTTTTATAAAGTTTGTGGTCACTCTGTCTAACGCCGGCGTTATGTTGCTAGTTTTCTGGTTTGTTAGCTCGTTTAGACGAGCACGTCGGTTTGGAAGCTCACACTTCATCGCTCTAAACGAGATCAGGAACAAGACTCGACTGACAGTGTTCTCCAAGTGGCTTTATAGTCATGCGGCTTAACCGTCCATCCCTCCGCCACAGTTTAACTTAACCAGTCGTTCTAATTTGTCATCGCCATTTCATCGTTCTTGCTGGGTACTTGCCCCCAAGACAATTCTATAGCTTAACTTCGTGTGATAAATGTAATTTGACTTTCTTGTTGACAAAATACTAATGGAAGTACAGTCATTTTCAAAATTTATATTTTGTAAAGTTGAAAGTTAAATTTCGATAGTTCATTTAAAGTTACAGAAAACTTGAGTACAAGTGCTGCAATAATAGAGAAAGTTCTTTTATTGGGTTATTTTACGACGCTGTATCAATATCTCAGGTTATTTAGCAACTGAATGAAATGAAGGTGATAATGCCGGTGTCTAGCACCGAATTTTACCCAGCATTTGCTCATATTGGGTTGAGGGAAAACTCTGGAAAAGCCTCAACCAAATAATTTGTCCTGACCGGGATTCGAACCCCGGCCACTTAGTTTCGCGGTCAGAAGCACTAACCGTTACTCCACAAGTTTTAGCTAGACAGAGTTTATTCAATAATGACTATTCCCTATCATTACCATCATCATCATCATCATCATCCGGCATCGGTAGCGTAGTCCGTATAGCTCTGTCCTTCTGCTCGTGACGTTGCGGGTTCGATCCCGGCCCAGGTCAATGGCATTTAAGTGTGATTAAATGTGACAGGCTTATGTCAGTAGATTTACTGGCATGTAAAAGAACTCCGAGACAAAATTCTGGCATACCGGCCACGCTGATATAACCTCGGCAGTTGCGAGCGTCGTTAAATAAACAATAATATATATATATATATATATATATATATATATATATATATATATATATATCATCCTCCTCCTCCCTCCTCTCTTTCATGTCATGTGTTGAATTGGCATAGCATCTCTCGAAATGCCTTTGTTTATTGCTTATACGGTAATTTGTATTTGTATTTTAAAGCCTTGTTTGGTGCTTGGGTTTTAAACTTTTATAATAGCCTGTATTATTGCCAATTTTTCCCGTTATATTGTATAGGCCTCCATTTTTAATTTTGATAATGCCAAAAATTTTTACACAACCCGTTTTTGGCATGAATTTTATTTCTACAGACTGAAATAACTTTAAACTACCGGCTTTAATTTCAAGAACTCATTTCGTCATTTTAATATCAGGTTTTTTATTCTGTGTAAATAAGGGAGTTGTATTAGCAAGGGTTTGAAAATTCCATTAGAAAACAGTTTATCTTTAAAAGGTTTGAAATATGTGGCATGTATATTTTGTACTCACAATATAAATTGCAATAGAACTAAGTGCTTGTTTTAACAGTTTATTTATTTATTAAAAAACCAGACACCAGTTTACAGTGTAAATGACAAGAGTCCTGAAATTAAAATACATGAAAAATATGTTGCGGTAGAGCAGAGCATTCCAGAGGAGTTCAGTTATAAGGTGTAATATAAAATAAATGTAATGAAGTGATAACAATTTAATTAATTGAAATAATTGAATCTGTAAAATTATAAATATAAGAAAGAGAAATAGATTAACAACAAAATAAATGATTCAAATACAGAGGATGTTGCAAAATTTCCAGAGTCATGTAAAATGTTGAAAAGGGTGTGCATAAGTTTTAAATGTAATTTTCAGCTCTAAGATACCCCCATGTTATTTTTGGGACAGCTCCTCTACTACCAAAGAGAAGACCATGACAGACCAATGTTTTAGAGGTATATGATATCTTTCAGACAGGTTGGGTACACAAGGATCATAGATATTCTTCTTTTCGGTGTGAACTTCCATTGCTTGATTTATGTCTCTTTATGTAGTTTTGTCGTAGATACTGATATGTAAAAACTTTCTAGAAGTTTTCCCTAGATCATATTTTACACACTGAAATTCATGTCTCGTTTTGACAGCAATAAATTATTAAAAAAAAATAATAATGTTTTTAATAATTTTTAGTGTTCTATTGAATGTATGAATGATTGTTTTGGTGTGAGGTTCTTGGATATTATTACCAAGTCAGCTGTAGAGACATCGAACTTTCGTAGTTCTATTTCGACCCATTACACGAAGGCATGAAACGTGGACTGAAGGAACGTATCTGTTGGATTCGTGACCAAGAGCTAATCTCCAGGACTAGACTGATGATAGAGCTGATATGTGAAGACGAAATGTTGAATGACTCTACGAGTACAGTTGTGACACTGTGCAAAAACTAAAACTTGTCGCAACACTTTATGAGAGTGAAATTTAAAGTCATACGGAATGAAATGTGTAATGGATTGATAGATGGGAGGATCGATGATTTGTTGAATGAATGCATAATTTATTGAATTAATGAATATATGATTTATTGAATAAATTGGTTATTTGTTGAATGAATGGATGATTTGTTGAATTAATGCGCGATTTGTTGAATGAATGAATGAATGAATGAATGAATGATTTGTTAAGATATTGGAAGAATGAATTGTTGATTGAATGAATGGATGCATGCTTTGTTGACTGAATTAATTAATGATTGCATGATTTCTTGAATGTATGACTGAATGGATCATTTGTCGAATGAATAAATGTATAAACGGATGGATGCATGATTTGTTAAATGAATGAATAAATGCATGATTTTTTGAATGAATGGATGCATTAATGAATGAATATATGGATGCATGAATAAATAAAAGGATGAATGAATGAATGAATGTGTGATTTTCTGAGTGAATGAATCGATGCATGATTTGTTGATTGAATGAATCGATGCATGATTTGTTGAATGAATGAATGGATGCATGATTTGTTGATTGAATGAATCGATGCATGATTTGTTGAATGAATGGATGCATGATTTGTTGATTGAATGAATGAATGTATGATTTTTTGAGTGAATGAATCGATGCATGATTTGTTGAATGAATGAATGGATGCATGAATGAACAAATGAATAAATGCATGATTTGTTGAATGAATGGATGCATTAATGAATGAATGTATGAATGCATGAATAAATAAAAGGATGAATGAATGTACGATTTTTTGAGTGAATGAATCGATGCATGATTTGTTCAATGAATGAATAGATGCATGAATGAATAAATGAATAAATGCATGATTTGTTGAATGAATGGATGCATTAATGAATGAATGAATATATGGATGCATAAATAAATAAAAGGATGAATGAATGTATGATTTTTGAGTGAATAAATCGTTGCGTGATTTGTTGAATGAATGAATCGATGCATGATTTGTTGAATGAATGAATCGATGCATGATTTGTTGAATGAATGAATGGATGCATGATTTGTTGAATGAATGGATGCATTAATGAATGTATATGGATTCATGAATAAATAAAAGGATGAATGAATGTATGATTTATTGAGTGAATGAATCGATGCATGATTTGTTGAATGAATGAATAGATGCATGAATGAACAAATGAATAAATGCATGATTTGTTGAATGAAAGGATGCATTAATGAATGTATATGGATGCATAAATAAATAAAAGGATGAATGAATGTATCATTTTTGAGTGAATGAATCGATGCATGATTTGTTGAATGAATGAATCGATGCATGATTTGTGGAATGAATGAATGGATGAATGGATGCATGAATGAACGCATGAATATATGCATGAATGAATGATTGCATTAATATTGTTTAGTCAACTGTCCGAAGACAGGTCTGAATCTCACAAGGGATACCAACAGGGTACAACTTATGAGGCAACTAGTCCAGGAGATAATGTGGTACGGTGGCCAGTTCCTTTCTCACTCCAGTTCATATATCGCCAATTAGCTACACATTACACTAATCAGGTTTCAGATGCATACAAACAATTGTTATTCCTCTGTCATATATCAATGAATGGATGCATGATTTTGTTGAATGAATGGGTGCATGAATAAATAAATGAATGACTGAATGCATGTTTTGTCGATTGAATAAATGAATGAATCGATGCAGATTTGTTGGACGAATGGATGTGTAACTTTTAAAATCAATGAACCATTTGTTGAATGAATGAATAATGAATGAATGAATGAATAATGAATGAATGAATACATGCGTGCATGATTTTTGGAATGAATGAATGCATGATTTGTCAAATACTGAATGCATTCATGATTTATAGAAAGAATTGGTGAATGCGTACATGATTTGTTGAATGAATGGATAGATGAAAGAATTATTTTTTGAGTGACAGACTTGTTCAGTGAATTAGTTAATCATGGGCAGTGTGTTAAATTATTCAGTAATGAATCAGAAGTTTGAATAAAGAGAAATGATGAAACTATGTATTGGCTAGCCAATTAATTTTTATTGGAACATTTCATTGCATTTCGATAAATATCAAGTTACTTGCGAGAAAAGAATCTTTTCGCGTAGAAATTGTAAGACTTAAATTTATGTATGACCCCACATGACAAGGAACAAATTTAGTACAATTAATGCACAAATAAACACACAACATTAGAATTTAATGTAGAAACTGTACAGGAAGTGTTATCCTCAAAACTTTTGTTCCAGATGATATAAATCTCGTATGTTATTATGGAGATTTTCACCTTTAGGGAAAGGAGTTTTCCCCAGTTGGCACCAGTTGGAAGTACTTGAAACACGATTACGTCACACAAGTTGAAGTTGATTTACAGGCACAGTGCGGTGCTGTGCGTACTCCCTCCCTCCCCGCCAAAGCCCTGGGCCAAGTTGCCGAGCAAACTTTATTTCTCATTTACATAACTTGGTAACCATTGAATATTTGCCTCCCAACTGCAGATTAGGATGAGGTTTTTAGATGCCAGTCATAAAAAAGCAAGCAACTAGCAAATTATTACTACAGAATAAGATCTGCATTCTTTTAATGACCACGGCAGCTCAGTCACCCCACAGTTTTCTCATCAGAAGAACCACATTCGAATTTCAGGCAGTCGGAGAGAACTGACGGCATTTCCATTGCTTAAGAGGAGTAAAACGCGGAACAATGTGATTTTGTTTTACAGTAGAGATGGGGAAATTGTCTCGTCCGAAATACCTCATCCCAAATAACAGTTGGATAAATGAACTGTGAGCTGGAACTGTCATGCTAACATATCTAGTATGAAAAAGTTATAGAATGTTTGGAAACGGCGATCTGTTGAGCATGCTGGAGTGAGCTTTCCAATGCTTGTCCGATATCTTCTATTTGCTCAGGAGTTGAACCACTGCTTGCACATTACTGGCTTTGAAGCGCGGTTTTAAATAATTTAAAACGTAGTGTATTGTACTTATCCTTCGTAAGATTTAGAAAAAAAGGATAGTGATTTCTTGGTTTGGAGGATACTTGGCTTTGAAAGAAATGATGTAACTCAATTATTTTATATAAAACGTTAACACGTTCCTTCATGCACTTTAAGTATAATTCTATAATATGATCTGTCTTGTTAGGGGAAAACGCTAGCATTTCCACTAATCAGTAACAATATTTTTTGCTGCTACGCTAAACATAAAAAAAGATTTGGCGGGAAGTATATTAAATTTGCCTTATAGTTGGAAACAACTCGAAGGTTCTTTCACCTCTTTAGTTCAGTACGCATCTGAACTGCTCTGTTGGATTGGTTATGTATTGATAATTCAGAAAGCGATGAAGATATTAAATTCAAATACTACTGTAGAACCTAGAGATGAACAAAACTAACTGCCGCTCTCGCTCGCTGTATTCACTGCATTTGTCTTTCGAGTCTCGGCTCGTCACTCCCGTTGCGCTTCCAGTCTCGCTCGTCATTCTCGAAATAGCATTTGGTCGCCGTGGAATGATTTCTTAACTTTGAATAACATACATCATTGAAATAAATAACATAAATGTTTAAATGAGACAAAAAGACAAAACAGAACAGTATCTTAGTTATCAAAATGTTCTTGTTCTATTATATGATGTGGCCTATGGTTATATAAATAATAAAGGAAACAATTGTCAAATAAATTTGAATTTTTAAGAAACATGAAAATATATGACATTAATATCTTTTTACTGGAGATTGCACACTTGATCTTAAATATATGAAAAGAAAATTCCTAGCCTTTTAATAAGGGGCTAGTAATTAAATAAAGACTGGGGAACGGTTTATTATACACTGAAATGTAGAGATGTTTCAAATAGGCTACTTGATTGTTTATACATTTATAACAGTTGCCAAAGTAGGTAACAGTTCAGTCGGGTATAAACAACTGCTGACTTCGGAACTTCGGGACTTGATCACAATATCGAGTCTCGGAAAACTCACAACCAGTTTTTACGTCAAGGACGCGACGTAATACAACATTATCGTGCGGGTTTTCGGCTTTGCGGGCGCTGTTAGTCTCGGTTTTCTCGATCGTTGTTCATCTCTAGTGAAAACATATTTGGACAATCACCATATGAACTTATATGATGCTTTCATCAAAGTTCTATTAGTGGATATATTTTCGAAGAGAATATAAGAAGCGTAGGAATAACAACTGCTAAAAGTAGCAAAGAAATACAAATCTGAAGAATGATCAATTACTGACTGCCAAACTTTACTTAAGGTTGAAACAAGCTGTTGAGCCGAACATAAGGATTATTATTATTATTAGTATTATTATTATTATTATTATTACTACTACTACTACTACTATCATCATCATCATCATCATCATCATCATGAAACGAATATTTTAAGGAAAATCGTGCATAAAACTAGAAGGCACAAGGTCAGAAGTGGAGACATTAGAAGACAATTAAATATCTAAAGAATAGGTGACTGAGTGGATATACAAAAACCTGAATGGAACAAACATGTATCTCGCATGACATTGGATAGAATTGTATATGTAGCAAGGGACAGTTTACCTGTGGAAGGAAAGGTATCGCCTGGAAGACCGAAAAAGAAATGGAGAAATTCCTAATTTCTGAATGGAACAGGCTGTAGGCCTAGTGTAACGAGAAGAAGAAAAAATACTATTATTATCACTGTTATTGCTGCATTGTTTGGTTACCTATGCATATTAGTATAGTTATATATTCCATTTCGTACATACTCGTTACGTAGTTGTTTTAACAACATTCCTTTTAGAACGGCGCAAGTGAATATATATTAAGAAACTCTCATGAAATAATAAGAATAAATCACCAATATATTGAGCAGATTTTCAAGGGAGAAAATGTTAGAAACGAACGATAGCCTGAAGCTCCGCCCACTTGCGTATTGCAATTTAAAAACTGTTAGGCATAGCTATGTACAGACCAGAAATTCGCTACGCTCACGTTAATACCCTTTGGCGTCCATTCTTCAAAGTTAATTAACCTGTCAATGAATTGCATCAAAAGCTAGCTTGAGCTCTTATTCAACTACCACGTTAAGAACGGACTAAAAACTTAATGAAGTCGGAACTTTCAATAAAGGGATCAATGGGTTTAGAAATTCACTCATATTACATTTACCTACACCAGCAAATAGGTTCTTTTTTAAGTTATAATTTTCTCATGGATAAAATATTAATTTTGATTAATGGAAATTTAAAGTAGACCTACGTTGGTTCCATTTACTCTTTATATTGTAGAACTGGATTATGTTCCACGGAAATGACTAACGGCTGTTCTGAACAGCAATCAATTGATTCATTTTCTTTCTTTCTCAATTACTTCGTATATTTCTTTATTTTTTCTTAAAAATTAATGCGGCATAAGGGAATGAATATCTTTGGACAAATACCACACATAAGTTGACCACAATTCGGGACTCTCAGACCATGTCTTCGGCATGGCACAGGACAACCACGGAGACACTACAGGACAACACACGGTAAGGGACGACCATCCAATCCTGTGTGTGAACGATAAATCTCCATTGCTCACACTCGGAATAGAACCATGAACATCCACTACATTGGCGAACATTAATGCGGATCCATTGGCATTTAGTGTACAACATGAAGAGGTGAGTTAAATGAAACTCCAAGGATGGATTTTCTGCCCCGAGATGTCTCAGAAAGATCTCTGTCTAATGTTCACTGGATTTAACAGAATATCACCTCAAAGCAGCGGCTTACACCAACTGGGCTTTCTCGATTACTCTTGGGAAATGCATTGCCGCGTTGCCGGCACCGAACCAGGATCGTGAACGTTGCACAGAGAACTTACGTGTACATCTGACAGACCTCCTTCAACTGGCATCATGTAAGGTTGTATTAAATGCAGGAATATATTAAGTGATATGCAGAGAATTGGTGGTATTGAATATAGAATTCAAGATCAAAAGAAGAATTCCATTATTAATCTGTCTTTATAATACAAACTATTATTATGGAGAACGATTCCGTCACTAGGTCCTGTTGTCTTATTGCTATTAAAGGCTATCTTTGTTATTCAATTTATTCCTTGGTAGCCCTGAATCTTCGTCTTTATGGCTGGAATGACAAAACATGTGTAGGAATTCTTCCTGCACTTATTTCAGTTATGTGGTGTTTACAGTTTCGTTTCATTGGTGTAATTGAATTTCTTATATCATATTTTTAACTCTTCATGGTTTCCCGGATACTTCTTCTTTTTATTTACCTGAAATATACTTCGTTCCATAATGTCTGACAGGAGATGTAAAAATTGCCGGCAGAGGAGGAGAAAGATATAATTTTATTGCTCTTCAACCAATGGTAGAGGTCACGTTCCAAGCTTGACTTTGATTTGGGCGGTCAGAAGCGTTCTACCCCCGCCCGATTTCAAGAAAAGTGTGGAATCAGACCTCTACCATTGGTTGAACAGCAATTATACTTCTCTTCTCTTGTGCCGGCAATGTTTACATATCTTGTCAGACATTATGGAACGAAGTATAGTAAATTCTAGCAGGAGTCTCATGAACTTAATTAGTACAGCTTCCTGTTCTTTGTATTCTTTTATTTATTTTAATTTTATTATATTTATTTTCTTTCATATATTTTATTGCCAATAAATTTCAAATGAATACAAGTTAATATAATAAAATCACTCCAGAATGAGTAAGACTCGTGTTCAGGAGAGGATGTCAATACGGACAAAAATAAAACTGAGAGTGAATAAATTACAGATTAAAAAGTGTTAAATATCTTTAAACCTCAACCATAAATCCAATACAAATTGTTCTATTTTTTTATTAATTTGGAGAGTATTAGTGGTTAAAATAATATTAGAACAAAATTTCTTTAATAATCTACGACCTTGACTCATTCTATGATAAAAAGTTGCACTGGTGTTTCATTTAGGTTCAGATAAACGTAGAGAATTCATTTTTTAGTTCTATTTAAGTAATACGTTTCAAAGTTTTTAAGATTTTTGTGAAAATATTTCAATAAAAAAAATTTTAACGTTGAAAACTTTGAAATGTTTAAAGAACAGTTCAGTTGAATAATCTTATAACACAAGTTTCTCTTCCATATAGTAAGATTCGTTTCGAACAAATCAGTCGCGTACAATCAAACTGCACTTTCTCCAAATTATGAAATATGAGATTAAAGTATATTTCAGTGAATAATTATGCAGGGAATGTGATAAACTGAATTTATCTGCCTTAACTTTAGTTGTAAAATCACCATTTGTGCACTGGTGCACTAGTTTTTCGTCTTTTTTGACAAGTAATATTTTTGGATAAAATGGAGTTTGGTTCTAGGTGACATATATTATGAATACATAGGATTTAACGCCGGATATCGAACTAGGGTTCCCAAAGTGATAAGCCTGTACTTTAGCGTTAGCTGGTGAAGGAACCAAAAGATATCTTAGTATAGATATCGTAGCTATTTGAAAATAGGACAACTGTTTTGAGGCATTAACTAATGTTATCATATACACAAGTGATATTAATCCAGAGGGAATTATTCGTGAATAAATCACTAGTAGAACTTGACAACGTCGATGTTTTCTCCCGACTGACCCCCTTTCAGTAATTCGTAATATTATTTGCCTAAGTTCAGGTATTTTAACAAGCACCTTAACTTATTTTCTGTTTTGCTTACAGCCCTCAAGACGCACAGTGGAGACCCTTTCGATACGCTGCCTAAAAACTTTTGGTACGAATTTTCGTCACCGTTCACCGAATCGTATGACGAACTAACAGAACCGGAACCCAAGACGACACCAGACCCGCTGCCATTTTTTGAAGACCACGCCAACTCGACCAATGTAACCACTCAATTTGGCAGCACAGTGTTTCTACACTGCAAGGTGAACGACCTTCGCGACAGAACGGTGAGTGGACCTATATACATGTACATCCTCTTATTTATATTATATTTATTTGTGGCTATCGTACTACTTTACATCACATAATGCGCTTGGATAACATCTAAACCGCGATATAGTAGCGAGTGATTCGATATTGAAGTATGGGTTACTATTGGTAAGCGAACATTTTATTTCTTGTCGAGAAGAAAGGAAGTGAAGGTGAAAAAAACAATTTTTGTTTACTTGGTTTTCATGAAGGAAATGGGATATATTCGGAAAAAATTTAATACCTAAAACGTTTCTGAATTTAGCAATTTAAAATACTGTATATGCAGGAGTTTATTCTTGTATATATACAAGAAGATCTCCTTTGTGACACTAAAATCATAACTTGACGTACGATAGATGTGTCAAGCAGGCATGTTCACTGCGGGCAATTCTAGCCTTTAAAAGAGGTACAACAATGACGTAGAATATCTATTAACCGTGTACAGACCGATTATTTAGTCCTGTCAGCTCAGCGACGCGAAAGAGGGGAAATAATAGGAGTAGTGGGGAGAGTTCCAGAGTAGAGATAAGGGTGAGCGGTCGGTAAAGGAATGCAGTACAGCTTAAATACTGGAAACATAACGCTATACCGCATGCGTGACAATCCGATCGCTCTGACTGCAGGCGACAGACTAACCTGAACATCCCTTGGTATAACTTAATGGACTCGCCTGACCCAGGCACACATTTCCGGCGACTGTCAGGACTAAGTAATCATACTGTACCTGCACATGATTATGAGATTCTACGTCGATTTTGCACCTCGTTTAAAGGCTATAAATGCACCTTGAACATGTATGATTTAAAGCAATGAGGTCAATATATCACGAGGAAAAATGAATTCTGATCTTAAGTTAATGATATGGTATCTGCCTTATTTCATGAACTGACGGAAGAAGAGTAAACTTAGGAATATGTCATGCAGTGTGACTGACAAATAAGGTTTCCAAAAAGATGTAGATAATAATAAACTACATGATCATGTGATTATCTGTTGTTGGGTATTGTAGCCGCTTACATATCCAGATTTAAATGCTCAGGATATCGATACGAGTTTGGGGGCATTTGTAGTAAACTAGAAGTTCACTCACGCGAGACTAATTAAAAATCAATTTTGTCAGTGATGCGATACCATTTCACCGTGCTTAAAGATTGCTTTTACGGTGTATGAAGAACACGTTAAAATGGATTATCGACTTGTTTATTATGTTGTAATATGTGGTAAATTATAACCTGATTTTTTATTCGTATGTTCGCAAAAGCTCCTATTATTTCATCTGGCAACAATAATTTTCCAGTATCAAGTCCGCTACATCTTTCAAAGGTAAACTCCATATAAGCTGAAAAGTATTTCATGTAAAACAACTTATCTTTCGTCAAATTTGCTCTCCTTCCTATACTTGCACTATTTTATGAGAATGATTTCTGTCTGTAGAATACAAGACCACAAGGAAGGAAAGTCGGTATTCATTTTTATACTCATTGTAATACCATTGCGAAATTCTTAGATGTAATCATTCTACTCGTATGTCGAAAAGTGTGTCATCTTATTGATTATAATGCAACACGATTTATGAATTAGTGATCCCTAGAGACCGGAAGTTTAGGCATTATGAGTCATTAAAATAAGCAGGCAAAAAGCTATAATAAATAGGTAAAATAGGCACGCAAAATGCCATTATAAATAGCTAAAATACGCAATAAAAGGCAATTACAAAAAACTTGCACTTTCCACAAAGGGATTTCGGCAGCAAGAAAAGCTTTACATAAGTCGAATGCAAATTGCGATTTTCGACTCGATGTTGCAATTACTATTGAAAGCAAAGAAATCTTCTTCCCAGTAGCCTTGGAAAGTGCATTTTTGTGTTTGGTTGCGATATGAAATATTTAGCTAGCTACAACAACGTCGCAATGAAAACTGAAAGAAAAATAACCGTTAAAAATAACGTTAGACCCGCACTCATTGTTGCCTTGTCAAATAAACACATGCGATAATTAAAACGCTTACTGTTATTCATTTTTGCACGGCAGCACTCATTGTTGCAAAGAGAATATGAACTGACTGAAAGACAATAATATACATTCGGTGAAGTCACTTTCGTTGTAGCGGTTATATAAATAAATTAAAATATATATGTAGGCAATATTTAATAATACATGAATATATAATAGATAAATAATGAAATAAAGGTAAAAAAGCATTTATTTTGTAAATTAGGCATTTATAATGAAAAAGGCAGAAAAGAGCAACATAAAACTGTGACGTTTCAATCACAAAGGTATATTTCGTACAGATTTACTTTCAAAATGAGGATAGATTTGACACATTTGAAAAGGCATTCCGGTCTCTGATAATACCACATTTATTAATCGCTAAAATATGACTCGTCAGTAACCTGCATCGGTGGTATTATTTTCTACCTTTTCCCAACTACTTTAGACTGAATATTTCTCCCATAGTGTTTAATTGTAAAAATATTTTCCGATTCACCTGTATTTGCATAACGGTTTTCTATTCCCTCTGTGTTACATTTCAAATGCTATTTACTACGTCCAGTATTTCAAGATAGGCCATAAACCTAGAAATATATTTTTAGTGATATACATTAAAATTTGCATTTCAGTTCT
Source organism: Periplaneta americana (assembly GCF_040183065.1). Taxonomy (NCBI): domain Eukaryota; kingdom Metazoa; phylum Arthropoda; class Insecta; order Blattodea; family Blattidae; genus Periplaneta; species Periplaneta americana. Next base: position 42,403,688 of record NC_091133.1, read on the forward strand.
TTACAGAAATATTGGATCTATGTATATAGGTAAATTGAACCATTTACAAGTCATAATAGCTTTGGAATCGTTGAGATGTTTTATAATATATTTTATTTAAAAATGCAATATACTGCTATTTCATTTACAAATAGAGAGGTCTTTTCATAAAAACTGATTGATATAAAATTTGAACATGGTTGTCGTGTTATTATTCAATCAATAGTATAATATCACCAACAAGTATATTTGAGCAATTTTTAAATGCTGACTAGTTCGAAATCTCTATACTAAATTTTCATAAATTAATTTTCATTCATGTACTGTAGCCGTTCAGTAATAAAATTAATACATTTCAATTGCTTTTTATATTACATTAATAGCTCCATAATAATATAAAGACTAATTACGGACATAATTTCTTCTCTAATAAATAAAGACCTACACTGGGCAGTCAACTTAGAAATGTTTAATATTGAAATTTATGTAGTAATTAATTCATAAGATTTAATGAAATAAAATCTACAGGTTACTATAATATTTCCAGCACTACCGCGGTCGTCGTCATTACCATTTTCCTTACCATAACCATAATTATTTTAATTTTTACTATTACATTTGCATAAAATTCACCTGAATTTGTGAATCATTATTTAACAAAACCTACTGCATTTAAATATGCATACTAGTAAGAGTATTTTTAAGCCAAATATATCTACATTGGTTCGAACATCATAGTAATGTTTTAGTATAATTCTTAACGTCTCTTGTCTCTAATATGGTTTACTTAAAATACTAATAGTCTGTGGTAATGTACCGGTACTAAATTACAGAAATATATTTCTCAATGTATCCCTTAGTTAACTTCGATTTGTTACTACTATTTGTTTTGTGACTCTACTTCCATTTGTACTCGTATTATGTTATAACGGTTTATAATTGCTAGCCTATTACAGTTTAGGCTACTACGTCATACTACTTTTGACGAATAAAATGGTACGAAAGGACGTGTTTCAACCAATCATGGCTGTTTAGCGCACAATTTTATCACTTCCGTAGCATTTGTTTATTTTTATCAGTTCCCTAGCATTTCTTTTTTTTTTCCAACATATCATACTGAAAATTCTTTATGGTAGGCCTACTATTAAAACATGCTTTGGGATCGTCATATTTTTTCCGCATAGTTAGTCGACTGAAAATGGCTGCTCCTTTCAAACGGTTTGGGGAAGCTAACATTAGTGAAATAGACTTTTAGTAAGTCAATTGGTGTAATATATTCTATTGTATTAGAGTAACTTATTTATTTCTTCCAATATTTATATACTTTCTTCTGTTAATATTACCTCCCTACCATTTGTTTCTTTGTTTGCCAACATTTCAAACTGCAACTGTACTATATAACATGCTTTGCGATCGTCATTTGTTACCGCATATAATTTGTCGACTGAAAATGGCGGCTCCGTTCAAACGTTTAGTGAAGCTAACATTAGTGAAATAGAATTTTAGTAAGTCAATTAATATTTTATTCTATTACAGTACTTTATTTCTTCTAATCTTCATGAGACTTTCTTCTAATCGTGTAATAGTCAATTAAATCCTACCCCAATTAAATCTCTAGATAAATCAAAACCTCTAGTGAAATTCCTGTTGCAAAATAAATATTTATGTGTCGAAACATTTTTAGAGTACTTTTGTATGTAATCGTAATAGATTTGAAATTTCATTTCTGTTCTGTGTCCAGAGTAGAGCTTTCACGATAAACATTGCAAGTATATTTATCGGAATAACTTCGTTGTAGATTACGATGCCTTTCAAAGTTTTTATTTGCCAAGTCTCATGAAATTTTATTACTTCTCGTCAAAGTAAATGAAACACTGAACGTGTATACGTGAGGATCTCGCCAGATATTTGTTTTAGGTATAGAGTGCTGGAATGATTTTGTATTTTGTGTCCACTATAGTATTGGATTTATGTCAGAGCCACTGGGAACAGGGTATCTGCCTGTGACACTGATATGTATATATACAGTAAGCTAGGCGCAGGTGTGGGAAATATCACGAAGACTATACAAACGAAGAAGAATGAATCTAGCGTGCGATGCGGCAGCATGTATAATGTATGTGGGCAGAATGCGGTCAAGCATTGTAGCGAAAGAAGGGCTCTGAATGACCGGAATCTGCAGGAATAAAGGAAAAAAAGTGACGGAAAGATACAACTTCCGCAGTGACAAACCTAGACAGTTTTCATACCGTATTCGTACTAAAGAGATGACACGTATCTAACTCCTGTAGGTCATCTATAAAAGACAATGGTATTGGTTATGGTTATAAAAATTCAGTTGAATTGGAGAATGAAAGTAAAAGAAACGTGAAATAGAATTTCAGAAGAGGTGTGAAAAGGACTTTTTTTCAATTGCTGATGAAAAATAGAAGATATACGTAAATATAAAAAAAAAATCACAACTTTTCAAATGTTACCTTCGTGTTCTGCTATAAAGAAACAGTGATAAAAAAATATTTCCTCTTCGTCAGCATCTTTACACATTATTAAATCCACGTGGATGAATCAACCTTTTTCTTATTAAAATTACGAAATGCAAATCTACAAAGAAATTCAGATTCAGAAAATAAATAAAATGTGATGAATGAATGAATAAATGAATTAATGAATGAATGAATGGGTTCAGTAAATCGATCGCTTAATCAATCAATGGATTTATCTGTCGATGGATTGATCGATCAATCAATAACTACCTTATATAAAATAAATGGAGTAAAAAGCATGTACAAGCCATTTGTTTTCGCGCGAACCAAAATGCATGCGTACGCCGCAGCTCATAGTAAGAACATTACCGCGGGGGTAAGTTTGCTAGCTATGTGTAAATGGAAGCGTAGCGACGGAGGAAAGCTTCCCAGGACACTTTCTTCTTCCCTTCATGCGTGTTGGTTTCATGAGATAAATAGCATGTCTGTAGATACAAGAATGAACGACTCGGCAGGAATTCCAAAAAATAATTTTTGTTCTTTGATTTTTATGTTAGTGCTAATAAAAGCTGACATAACCGTGCGTGATTTACAATTTTTAAAGAAATGGTTACAGACTTCGATATTATAAATCAGCAATTTAAATAGAAACATCTGTAATGAAGGTGGGTTCCAAAATACCCTCGAAATTACAGTTGATTTTTCCATTTGACGATGTAGCTGGCTAAGTCTACTGCAGTCCTCAACATTATTAACTCGATTGAGTCACTGCAGATTATCCCTTAACTCTCAACTCCATCTTCCCAGGCAGAGACAGTTATGTTTCGGACCGAGTACACAGGTAAGCAAGCATTGGTGAGTGACGGATTGTAAAACGCAGGCATCATAGCTTTCTGCTCTCGCTGGTTGCCTAAAATGTACCACTGATGCACACTGCCTGACTGTGTGTTTGTTTCTAAAACAGATTAAGTGAAGAGGACATGGGCGGGGTTATCTCTTTTCCTTTTCCCTTCCCCTTCATGCCCAGCGCTGGCCTACTGCCATACGCCCAGTGTAGAGAAAGGTAATATATTAATAATTGTCTTATGCGAGTTTGGAGGATGTCGTTTGGCGCTCTAGTGTTCAAGACCAATCATTAAGTTACAGATATCATACAACGAATTTTGAATGCTTGTCAGTAAATTTGCGAATAAGTAAGAACTGTCGCAAGACAGAAATGTTTTAGTTATTACATCTATTGGAATAGTACCTTGTGCACTCCATCCGAAGTAACTAAACAGGAAAACAATTGGAAAGCCAGAATATGCGTAATTTAGATCGCTAATCTATAAATAACATCAAAATTCATGCTTAAAGAATTTGAACCTAGTTTCACCAAATTTATGATATAGGAATAGGATATGTGAGCAGCGTTTTTCATTTTCGCACAGTGTTGTTTAAACGTAGAATCTAAATCAAATTTGCGCATATGATCCGTCTCTTTTAGTACGTTTATATTCCTTGTGTCTGCTAATGGCTGATATTTACTGAAACCATACAATTGCGTAAGTTGGCTGTGTCATTGCTGGTGGTTCGCATAGTCTTTCGGAGTTGCTTAAAATATTTTTCAATTTTCTGAATACAATTTAAAAGGAAGATGAAGTATCATTCAAAAAATTGATATTGATATTTATTTATTGTATGGTAGCAAATAACTTCTATGACATAGTCCCTTATCTCTAAATTAAAACTAAAAACGTGTAAAAAGAGTCTTAAATTACTCATTAATATTGTAAAATACTCCATCTATCAAACATTCATATAAAGTTTTCTTAAAATTCTACCTACTCAAACTTGTTGCATGAATTTAAAGATAAATTATATAATTTAAAAATCATGGGTAATGTGGGGTTAGTTGAATCAAGGGGCTAGTAGGATCAATTTAAGCATTTGGGCTACTGAGCACAAACTGTTGCACATACAGACATCCATTACCATTGAGAACTTGTACAGATCGGTTGGCCGTGTTGTTGAAGCGTTTTTAAGTCATTACATACATTTTTCAAGATTCAGGAGAACTTCAAAGACATTTATGTAAGCGCCATTTGCTTTGTTTTTAATGCCATATCTTCAAACGTTAGTAAATAAGGCTTAGTGTTGAAATTATGTAGTTATTCCGTATAACCTATCTGTTGTCAAGTAATATGCTATTCCATTCGTTCTTTTACGGTACAACTAGCGCATTCTGTTGCGAAACGTAGGAACTACGTGAGTTATACGTAAATCTAAAGGATGGGGTTAGTTGAATCATTTTTACTGGGGCTACTTGAATCATATGAAAAATATGATAAAATTTACTTTTATTAGTTTTAGATGGTAAGAAAATATAAACGGAAGGAAGCCTATTTACACTGGAAGGAGGAAAATTTACGCTAAGCCATACCCAGTGTTCGTAATGAACAGTCAAGTATTCGTGGGGCTGCAGAAATATTCAAAATTCCATTTACAACGCGTCCGGAATGCTAGAAAATTTCAAGAAACTGGAATGAGGAGTAATGTAAGAAAGCAAAGCCGCCTCAAGGACTTTACTTTCTTTTCAACAAGAGGGAGACCTAGTTGAAAGGTTGAAATCACTAAGTAACCGTGGGTTTGGCCTCACAACCATTAGTATAAGAAGAACAGTTTACCAATATGCAATAGTTAATAAGATTAAGGTTCCTTGGAGTGATGAAACGAAGATGGCAGGCAAGGACTGGTTTGTCTTTCATTAGACATGTAGACATTTCTCTGAGTAAACCAGAAGGATTGTCAAGAGTGAGGGCTATAGCAATGAATAGAGAGGCTGTTAACAAATTCTATGAATTGCTGAACCAAGTAATAGTTGATTTTGATTTGCAGGGAAATCCCCACTGCATCTACAACGTGGATGAAAGTGGATATCCCATGAATAACAAGCCATAAAAATTATTGCCGAAAAGTGAAAGAGAGAAGTTATCTCCTTAACTAATTTAGAAAGGGGTGAAAATGTAACAGTTGTCCCCTGTTGTAGTGCCACCGGGGTGTTTATTCCTCCTTTTGTAATTTTTAAAGGGCAAAGAATGTGAAGAGAATACAAACAATGAATGCCAAACAAGGAATGTACTTACTGTATGTCCGAAACTGGCTACATAAATGAAGATCTTTTCTTGCTCTGGCTTAAGCATTTTGTGAAACGTCGTGCCTAGGGTAAGAATTTGCTGATTTTGGATGTCCACATATCCCATCATTCCCTCTAATGTCTTGATTATTGCCTACAAAACAATATTGAGCTTGTGTGCCTTTCACCTCACACTACCCACATACTGCAACCTCTTGACCGAACAGTTTTCAAATCCCTCAAAATCTTTATCACCAAGAGGCCACATCATTCCTTCGTAACAACCCAACAGCCTCAAAATTCAAATTTGTATTTGGCAATATTTTCAATGAAGCGTGGAAGAAAGGAGCCACTGTAGGGAATGCAGTGAAAGGATTTGAAACCACCGGAATTTTCCCCTTCGATCGCAACAAGATACCAGAACATTAGTATCTACCATCAGAGATACTTTCTTCTTGTTCTTGTACTGCTATCAACAATGAAGAGTCCACTTGTCGGAACTTCTAATGTTAATCAGAACACCCATCTAAACGAGACCAGTTCTCAAAATGATGACGAAATACCAATAAAATCATCACTTGCTGAATCAAACTTCTCAACATTACTCCCCACTCCTACCAAAGTAGTAGTAAATAAAAATGTAAACAGACAAAAGCAAGCTGCTTCTCATCTGACATCCTCTGAAAATATTGAGAAAACCAGAGCGAAGAGAAAGTTACATTTCGAGAAGAGCACACCTGTTTTAAGAAATCAAGACACCAATCCACAAAAAAACAAGAAGATAGTTTGCAAAAAAAAAAATAAAAACCAGCAGTTCAGATGAAGAATCACCACAAGAAACGACTGAAGATGACAGAACCATGTGGTTTTTGCGGGGTCAATTATTTTGATAAAAATTCGTTCACAAAAGGTGACTGGATAAGATGCCAGGAATGCAAAACCTGATACCATGAAATGTGCTTAGGAGCAGCCGGACGAAAACAATTTACTTGTGTAAAATGTGTTTAGTTCGCCTATATTATAAGTAGTTTCACGTTCTGAGTTTGTAATATTTTTATACTATTATGTTTTTATTAGTTTATAACATTGTGGGTTTGCATTTCAGTAGAATGTTGCAACAAAACATGTAATCCAAATAGCCCGACTACTGATCCAAATTACCCCACCTTTTGTGAAAAATCAGTGTTTTGACATGTTCTATAATATCTTGGTTTTCTTGGAATATACTCGCGTATGAAAACTAGATATCCTATTTCTTAATAGAAAACACCTCACTGCAATATAAAATGATGTTCCAATTTTGAAAATGGGAATTCCATAGCTTTGAAATGAGACTGAATTAAAATTGATTCAAGTAGCCCCACCCTACAGCTGTTATGGAAAGTCTATATTTAGATATGTACAATTTTTTACTATTCCTAGTGCTATTGTCATGGATTTCATTGATATGTTTCATTAAATTTAAATTGATTTTTATATTATATTAATAGCTATATATAAAGACTACAGTTACGGACATAATTTCTTCTCTAATAAATAAAAGCATACAGTGAAGAACAGGATACAGGCTCAAGAGCAAGAAATCAACGAAACCCCAGGTTTATTGCAAAGTGTCATGAACAATTTTCGTGTAAGATTACAACAGGTCATTAGATACCAAGTGGATCACTTGAAATGTGTAATTTAAAAAAAAAATGAAGACATTCCAATAAATTGCATTTTTCAAGCAACACACTGTGTTATTTTTTAATTTTTTAACTTACAGTCGACGTATAATACTCTAGGATTCTCCACACAGTTTTGTGAATAAACAAGTTATTGTTGAGTAAAGTTTTGATGCCTTACTGACACAGATTGGAATACTGTATTTCGAGCACAACAATCAAACAATTCTGTCAATCGGTATTATGATACTCAGTCATTTACTTATTTTTAGAAAGAAGACTATTAATTATCATATGAATATGCAGTAAGATATATTGTAAGAGATTTTGCTTTGTTAATATTTCCTGTTTAGAAATTTGAAATTGCTCCACAGATTTCAGAACATTGACCATATAACATACCAGATCGATTAATGAAGAATCTAACTTGGTTTAATCGACCTGATGTTGCATCGCCTTTCACACCGAGACTTGGAATTGTTCATGAGTGTAAAACGTCAGATGCTGCTACAATGATTCGGGTAAATGTATTTAAAGATAATACTGCTCGATTATCAAATCCTGTTGCTATTTGGAACTGTGTTTCATACTTCTTAATTATGCCTTCGTAGTGTTCATAAGACTTATCCCACAACACAGGTCGATTGTCCACTTCTGATGTAACTCTCCATACATAATACGACAGTTAAGCTACCATGTGCAGGCAGGAGTAATACAACTGTAATGACTAATGACTCACGCATGTTAGACAAATCACTCATGTGAATAATTCACGCCCTTTCCAAGAAATATGGAGCATCCAATATCAACTCCCACGCTCATTCTAGCATGTCCACATGGTGGCATCGGTCAACGTCAACTCCTTTACAGGTCACGTTAGACGCAGTTTGATTTTCATGACCATCATGAAGCAAATTAACGTTTGTTCATCCTGTAGAATGTTCAGAAAAGCTGAATAACGCACATTTACGTACTAGAACACACGTTACTAAAAACTGCAGTATGTCCCTATACTTAAACTTGAAATGCCAGCGCCTATACTTCACAAAATAATTCGAAGCTCTCTTAACTGGTTGTTTAACAATGATGTATCAACTGAGCATTAATCGAGAGTCGGTATCATTGATGAGAGTGAGATGGTGTTTGGTCCAACCATTCGCCATGGGATTTTTGATATTCCGCTTACAGTTGGAGAATTACTCAAAATCAAATAAAGAAATTGGATGAAACGGGAATTGAAACTATCCCCTAGCGCAGTCTTGGACACACGAGTCTATCTCGTTTTTGAGCTAGGTAATATTTCAAGGTGAGCACTGATTGAGCTTAGGCTTATGATGTTTAAAAGAATATTTAATTATTGTGAAATCATATTTGTTTTCTACATTTGTCATTAATATTATTATTGTTGTTAGTATTGTATATAAATATACACTGCATACATTTTATCTTTCCACACTAGCGGTAGTAGAGTGGAAGCAGCAGTGCACAGCTCTTGACTTTGGTGTATGGGGGCACTTAAAGAGCATGATGTACGCGACTCCAATTGAGTCGGAGGAAGAGCTCGTCGCTCGGGTGCTTGCAGCTGCTGACGACCTACAGCACATGTCTGGAGTCTTTAAACGTGTACGGCAGGAAATGACACGTCGTTGCAGAGTTTGTATTGGCGCAGAAGGCCGTACTTTTAAATAGTTTTCGTAAATGATTACTAATTGAAATGATTGTGAGGAATTAGTGTCTTAAGTAGCGTTACAACTGTATTCTTTATCCCTTACAATATAGTAGAGATTCTATTTTTGTCATTCAATAATTGGTTTCCGACCCATGGTTATTTAACAAAAAAACGTTTGTTTTGGTCTCTTGTATCATCTCTGAAAGTCTGAGTATTGAATTTAGATACACCCTGGATATGTAAGTATATACACTGTGTCTGTAATAAGTCCCACTTCGATGGAAATTGTTGTGCGGCGCAAGTGGCTAATGATCTCAATCGAGCGTTTCCAGAACGTCGGATAGGATGTGTGGGAAATATTGATAATAATTTAACAAAATAGCCTCCGCGATCCCCCGATTTAACGCATGCGAATTTTCTTCTTGCGGGGTTAAATATTAGGCAGAGTCTATGTGCCGCATCTACCTCAAGGTCTGTAGAACTCGGAATTAGGATTGAAGAAGCCAGAGCCACGGTGACAACTGACATATTATCCAAGAGTTGGATTATCTCATCTAAGTTTGTCGAATCACAGACGACGCTCATATCGACTCACTATAATGAAACGAAACCTGGGTACCTTGCGTATCATATGAGCCACCAAACATTGCCTAGGTAAGACAATATTATGTTAATAAATTAATTATTAAAGAGAGACTTACTTCAGCGACAATGTATATAAACTGTGTTTAGTATATAAGTAATATACGTTCTCTTTAGTAGTCTCTACTTGTACTTTCAATGAAGACACTAGCGCTTCAAGGTTCTTTCATAAAAGTTACGAAAACCATTAATTTTCAAACTGAGTTACATCAACTGGCAAACTGCTTGCGGCTCTTAATTACTTGTGTCATTAACCATTCACTCATCTCGCAAAGACTTCTTTTCATCCATGTCCGCTCCTGTCACAATTTTAATTGAGCCATCAAATTATGACTGAACGTTTGATCCTCAAACAATTTCGTTAATTGAGCTAATTCGAATAACATGTTCGCTTTTATCTGTTCTTACGAAACGATAGTAGCCCTACAAATTTGATGAACAGATTATAAGTAATATTTTATAAATATGTGAAAGATATAAGACTACTAAAAATGCTACGATTCCACATATTATTTCAAACCGTCGTTGTTCCTGCAATAACTCCTATGTGCAAAGTATAAAATTGTTCAATAGGAAGGAAAACACATTTATTGATTCTATGGCAGTAGTACATAGGAGATTGTGAATGCTTATATTTTCGAAAGAAAGAAATATGATTACATAATATAGGAAATTTTATTATTTACTATAGCACTATTAAAATTATTTAATAGAGCAAAATTCTGAAAATCGATAAATGTCACATACGAGTTATTGCAGGAACAACGACGAAACGCTACTATAAGTCCAAAGCTTGCGATAAAATTTTAATGTAACAGCTGAATTTTATTTCTCCTTCTGTCTTCTTTAACCTCTTTTCTCCTTCTGTCTTCTTTAACCTCTTTTCTATTGCCTTACAATCGAATGCGATGTAGGAGAGAGTACATATTTGGACTAACACTGCTCTCTCACATTGCTGGCTCCCTGATTGTGTAGTTAGTACGATGCAGAGCTACAGCGGGGATGTCATAGAACAATTTACAAGATAAGAAACAAACACGCAATGCAATCTAATGGGAGGGCAGCTTGCTTTGCTGGATAGATGTACGAATGGATTGCTGTGGAAAGATATGTGGATTTGCTAATTGGGTGAGAGTGTAACTGCATGGATGGAAGAACGAATGAATAATGGATAGTTCTGCGACTGTGGGTGTATATGTCATAGATGGATGGACTAGTCCAGCGGTCATCAGCACAGTGCGCCCTCGGGCTAGCGTCTCTTATCCGCGGATAAGAGAGGTACTAGCGTGCATCCGTGGTTGCTGGCGGGTGTGCTTTGTATCTCTCCCTTCTGCACGATGGTGCATAATGCGATACACTCCTTACCTGTTACCCATTTCTTCGAGTTCTGACGACCACTGGACTAGAGAATGAATGTGTATTAGTGTATAAGTGAATTAATGAATGTTTAATGGTTGTCGATGGACTGGGATCGCATGGATGAATGGGTGTATTATGGATGAAAAGATTGGCGAATATATGATTGGAGACATGAATGAAAATGCAAAAATATTCGTATCATTCTTTCGTGGACATTTCATTATGTCGGTAAGATATTTGATGCTGAACCGAATTGGTTAAATAATTTTACATACTATAGGCATCCGACAAGGAAAACTCAGTGCATAGAAACCAGCGGGCGTGACTGTCTCGCGCAGATGACGTATGCTCCTGTTCCCAGCATGCTCTCACGCCTACTGTAGGGGTGTAAGAGGGGTATAGCATGCGCGCCGCGAGGAATGCGAGGTGAGTTTTGCTTGTAGGATACCTATAATGTTAAATACTCTTGCGATCAGCAAGATAACTTTTTAGTTCAATTGTCATCAAGGCTAATGTAATAGTTCGTGTTTAATATTTACAGACGCTGTTTAAATCTAACACTGATCTAAAAACCTTGGAAACTTCTTATTATATTCTATGTATGATGCAGTATATGAGATGAATATATATGTTTACATTTGTTACGACACAATGAATCCACAAATTGTAACATTGTCATCCTGAAAGTCGCCATTTTAGATACAAATTCGAAATACTAATTGAAAACGGATCGTGTGACCACTCTAAATAGTGTAAAATATGGTTAAAAGACTAATGGCAAATTCTGTTTTAAGATATCTTAGTTCCTTTAAAAATACCCCATTTTGAAGTTTTGATAAAGTTGGATGACATTGGTACAAGCTGCAATAATTCGCTTAGAGTTTTGTGGAAATTTAATATGAGATATTTTCTGTAGGATTTTAAGTAACTTAAAACCGATTTTACTATTTGATTTTATCACAAAATATAACACAATGTAGAGTGGTTAAGCGACTCATTTTCCAGCTGAAATTCAAAAGTTGTTCCCAATATGGCGGTTTTCAAAATGGCGAACTGTTACAATTATGTGTATAACTGTTTGATTTTGGTGTTATAATGAATAGGAACATCCATGCAGTATTCATATAAAATACATTGTCAGACATTGTAATAAGGTTCTAAACTTTCGATTCCCTTCTGTATTATTTGATTTTGTTTGTTGAGATAAAGAATATGAAGGTACCAGATACAGTAAATACTAGCAATAGGCTTACCCGTAATTATGTTGTAACAAATACAAAGAAAAATATGCTTATATAGTCAAAAACAATATTTACGTGCAATTATTTGCATATAACTCTGTGGTTTATTGACTTGAGGTTATCTAATGAGAAATTGTAAAAGTTATCCCATTTTCAAGGGATGCACTTGCGATTTTCCAGAACAGTTCTAAGTATTTATATTTACTCACGCTACAGAAAACGGAATAAATTTTCTACCACTTTTTAATTTTAAATTGTACAAGCTCAAGGTATTCCTCACGCAAACTAGTATGAGAAAAGGTGATGAATTAAAGATTAAACTTACAAACCCGTTCTGTCCAAATTTTATTACGTAATTCAGCTCATGTATCAATGTAGGAGATAGACTATTTTCGGAATACAATACTTACATTTCAAGGTTTGGGTGTTGCTTTCTATAGGGGAGGACTGAGCTTCGACTCTCAGGCATGTTATCATAATAGATGTGATTTAACTCGGGCTCCCAAAATAAATTCTGTAGTCTTCATTTAAAGTAGGTCATTGAAGGGCGCTTTCAAATACATATATAGATACACATTAAACTTCAGTAATTCATATGTATTTTCTTTGTTGTGGGAGTTTGTGTTCACTTCTATGCGATAATGTTCTTGTGTATTTATATTTCTGTCGGAAAGAAGTGAAATATGGTAATTTTTGTTATTAAAGTTATACCTGGAGCGTACAGAAAGTTAATCTTTCGTACTCGAGTGCGAAACAAGTAACTAATTTCTGCAAATTTGAAAAATTTGCTATATTTATTAATATTTAATGTAGAGCCTCTTGATAGCATTAGATACAACAGTGACAAGAAGTAAAATATATTGAAACACGAAAGAATAACATCTGAAAAATAGTAAAAGAAATTAAAAACTCAAATCGCAATGTAATTGGAGGCAATCACCAAATTTTAAAATCATATTTTAAAAATTAACAAGGATTAGCAATATCACTACCAACTTACTTACTTATAGCTTTTAAGGAACCCGAAAGTTCATTGCCGCCCTCACATAAGTCTCCCATCGGTCCCTATCCTTCTGTTAGATTAATTCATTCCCTACCATCATATCCCACCTCCTTCAAATCCAGTTTAATAGTATCCTCCCATCTACGTCTCGGACTTCCCAAAGGTATTTTTCCCTACGGTATCCCAACTAACACTCTATACGCATTTCTGTATTCGCCCATACGTGCTACATACCCTGCCCATCTCAAAAGCCTGAATTTAATGTTCCTAATTATGGCAGGTGAAGAATAAAATGTATGTAGTTCTATGTTCTGCAACTTTCTCCATTCTCCTGTAACTTTCCACCTTAATTCCAAATATTTTCCTAAGAACCTTATTCTCACTTATTCTCAAACACCCTTAACCTCTGTTCCTCTCAAAGTGAGAGTCCAAGTTTCACAACCATACAGAAGAACCGGTAATATAACTGTTTTATAAATTGTAACTTCAAGATTTTTTGAGAGTAGACTGGGCGATAAAAGCTTCTCAACTGAATAATAACACGCATTTCCCATACCTATTTATTTATTAAAAACAGTACGAAGAAATAAATTGTTGCGAAAAATGTAAGAGATGTTTGAGAGTATGTGGTAATGGTACTGATTCTTAAATTCTGAAATTTTTTATAAATTGTCGGTCTATTTGCAATATTATTATTATTACGATTTATATTTTATTGTTTGCGTTCATTTAGTTTTTACTTCAATGAGCTTTGATTTAAATTACAATACAAAGACCGTCATTTATTCTCATGGAATATCAAGCAAGCACTGAATCAGTTTAATACATCGATGTTAGTATGAATTGCAGCAAATACAAGTTCGGGCAGTTTCTGTTAACTTTGCTTAGAAATACAGAACGATCACAAGATATTCACTATTAGTATTGTATACTAAATTTGTATATCAAAATAAAATGTACAACTATTAAGTAAATTTAATGTTCGCTTGAATTCTTGAAGGCGAAGTAAAATAGTTTTCTCGCTAAACTGTACGGAGTATTAGGTCTTACACGGACGTATAAGCATTTAAAGAGAGCAAAAGCCAATTGAAACGTTGAAGTCAGCAGTCTGAAATCCGAAGAGCTTAAAGGTGTATCGCTAGTATCTTTTTAAACCTCTACTTTCCACCCTTGGAGAAGATTCAAGTCTTGTTGTGTAGCTCCGAAGCGAAGATCGATTTCTTCTAGTCTTTGTAGTAAGAGCCATACAACCTCTTCCTAGAGAACAGGATGTAATAGAGGAAAAGAGTACATTTCTATTAAGGATAATGCAGACTTTGAAATCAGGTAGCTATGGATGGCGCATAGGAGAAGTAAATCTTCTGAAAGAAAGTCTTAAATAACTACAGCAGTGCTTAGATACCAATGAAATATAAAATATCTGTTGTCCTATAGCAGCGGTTTCCATGTTTTTGATTGTCATGGACCCCTGAAGCTCAAATTTCATTTCATGGGACCCCCAAAATATTTTGTATAATTTAGGCCGGTAACCATGTTCTCCTCATTAAATATTTGTATAATATACTGAATTAGAGATCCTTAATAAATTGAGTGGTATTGCCTTTTAGATTAACTTTTGAATATAACCTGAGAAGCGCATAAATACGAAGTTACTTTACGTCATAACTTAATATGTCTTTGCTGTGAAAAATTAAATCAGTTTGAGGGACTTACCATATGATTACACTGGTCTGTATTTTTGAACAATTTTTCTGTTATTTTGCATCTGATATGTAATTCTTAACGATTTTTTTTTTGTGCTGAATTCGAAAATAATCTCCAATTTCTTCCAACACGTCAGGTTTTCATAATAAAATATGTATAATTGCTAATAAAATAGTTACAGCCTAGAAATGAATTTGTAGCTTTGTGAAACCTCATGAAAATTGTCAACAAGCATTTTGTGAGAAAAAGCTGTACTACAATTTTCTATTAACCATTAACAATCACATTCTTAATGGTACTCCAATATTGCACTTCAAATTTCCTCCTTTTTGAGCTCCTCGAATATTGTTCATAGCAGTCCCTTTTCAATATCTAGCAATCAGCCACCATATTACCACTCCACATCTTTTGATCCTTCATTTCTATTTTCTTGACGTCTTGGTGAAATCTTGTATGTATGTATTTATTCACACTGCAATAGGTATATACCCGGTGGCAGTGGTAACTAATTACACTCAATAATGACAATAATAAACTTATTAATTAAAAATACAGTTAATAATACCAATAATTAATACTAATAATAATTTATAATAATAGTAATAATAATAATAGTAATAATAATAATAATAATAATAATAATAATAATAATAATAATAATAATAATAATAATAATAATAATAATAGGGAGTATCCTAAATTAAATGAAGCACGATCACTTGAAATAACATTTAAAATAAATCTAATTTGTATCTTAAACCTAAGTTCGAACTAAAACCCACGAGTATGATATGTTCATATCTGCACAAGTACTTTTCAGCACTACACTCATTTCGCTGTCAACTCACTCACTGCACTGGAACTACGACACATTTCACTGATTCTGTCCTGATTTCACTAACACTTCAAAAACATTTCACTGTTCAAATACTTTGCACTGCCACTATAAATTATAAAGCTTCACTGACAGGAACACGTTTCACTTACACAACACACTTCACTGTCACAACGCACTTGACACAGCATAATTCTTCACTGATACAACACTTCAATAACAAAATATCTTTTACACCCTTTACATACTGTGTACAATTACCGTCTATTAGTAAAGTCCTTAAGTCTATTTTAAATACGTTTTTGGTTGTTGGTAAAGCCTTTAGTAAGTTTGCAAGGTAAAGCATTCCAGTCCCTGATAGTACGATTGAGAAAATAAAACTTTCCAGTGTCCGTCCTCTGTCTTCTTTCCCTCAATTTATATGAGTGGTCGTTCCTTGAAGAGTAATTTGGCAGTTGCAATCTATTTTTTATTTCTCTCTGGGCAGGCTCACCTCTATATGTTTTGCACAGTGACCTCGTTTCTCACTAAAAACTCCTAAATTTTCAGGAAAATAATTTACATGGGAATGAAGAAAATGTACTTTGTCATATTTCATACAGTCGGTTAACATAATTTGAGTCTTTTTTTGTTTCCAAGGAAATTAAAAACAACGTTTGTGAACGCAGTCCAGGCATCCTTTATATTTCTGCTCATAGTATTCTCGAACTGACTGTCCATAATCAATTTTAGAATTTGTGGGCCAATGAATATACCAGCCTTAATTATTCATAGGTTAATGAGGGAAATTTAACACAAAGGTATTTAAAGCACTTATTGTCAGTATCTAGAGCTTTGAAAATTGTTTCATTAAACCTAATTTCACATGTTTGACATTTCTATGAAACAGCTTTTAAAACGAGGTAGGTAATCTCTGAAACGTTTTAAATGTGCAGTCTCACAGGCTGGATCGCACCGTCCCTCCATAAATCTGTATATCTGACCCTTTGTTAATTAACTCCCTCATGGCTTGTTTCAATAGAGTAAACATTTGCTTCAATAAATTGTTATGACCTGGAAACAATTGAATTTTCTTTTTATAGATGATGTTGGGTGGAAACACAAGAATTCTCAAGAATAAATAACGAATATCTTAGCCGCAATTCATTTTAAGCTACTAAAAGGGCGGAAATAGTGAGAATAGGCATTACTCTAGACAAAAGCAAGAATATTCTATCACATTTTAAGCGAAAATTGAAATTCTGTACTGTCAAGCCTTTAAAATATTTGTCTTAACATTATATCAAGCGGAGAAAAATAATACTAATTTACTATAAACTTAGCATGAAAAATATTAGAAACTTACAATTTTGATTGTAAAAAAAACTTGACGTGGCACACAAAACCGGAATTTATTTTTACAATCAGTATGAAAGTCTTATTCAGAAACACGGATTAAGAAAACAACTAAATCTATGCAGGGCAGTGTTATCAGTGATTGATGTTGCTTTGTGAATTTAGGCTCAATTGTAGATGATTATCAATGTTTATCAGAGGAGAAAAACTCGTTCCGGCGCCGGGGATCGAACCCCTTGGTTCTACGTACCAAATGCTCTAACCACTGAGCACTTTTCTCCTCTGATATTCATTGTTACCATGACAGATATATTCTGTAGGACCAAATATGAATCTTTATTTATTTATTTAATTAGCCTGGTAGAGATAAAGCCATAAGGCCATCTCTTCTCCTTACCAGGGGATTCTACGTAGATTCTTCACCCTACAATGCATATTACTGTGGAATCCCGATCACCAGGTCACTCAGTTGAGTGGGCTCCTTGTGTAATGACAGTTGACTGAATATATATGTCAACATACATGTCGAACTTGGAATCAGGCCAGAAAGGGAAAAACACTAGAGGAGAGGGATTCGATCCGGTGCTGTGGATTGAACTTCGGCGTAGCTCAGTGATTATAGCACTTGGTACGTAGAACCAAGGACCCGGGTTTGATCCCCGGCGCCGGAGCGAGTTTTTCTCCTCTGAAAATATCATTGTTACCATAACATTATATTCTATAGGACCAAAAATCAATCTTTACGTAAGTCAATTGTAGATGTTAAAATTCGCATATCTACCTCAACATTAAGTTTACTTCTATATTTATTCTTCTAGAATACCAAAAGCAGAAAATGTTCTATGGGTACTCACACAAAACGTATGTTCATGCAAATGGAATTGAACGTTATTCTTTGGAAGCATTGGGATATATCGGTAGTGTATGCAACCGATATCCCAACAGGGGCGTTGTAGGAAACACGATGTTTAACTTGAATCAGATGGTCATTCTAATAATTCTAACAGCGCTCTTTTGGATGGGAAAGCTAATATTTGTAATCAAGAAGGGATTTTTCATACAATCAATTGTTCTTTCCATTGCAAAAACGATAATATTCTCTTAAATTTAATATCAATTAATGAAGATGTTTTTATACCTGGAAAGATATCGAACGAAAGTATTGTTAGTAAGTTACAGAGTGAGAAATGAATCAAATTTTCGATAGATAGCCCAGCCAGACCACGAGTTTAATTTCTTTATCGTTGTTTGTCTTATCCTGAATGATGAAATCAGTTACAGTTGGACACTGAAGATTAGAATATAAAGAATAAATAAAAGTATATGATAGACATTCAGAGTTGCAAACCCCAAGAAGTTCCTCAGCTGAACTCGTTCCTGCTAAACCCTCTGTCTGAAATATAGAATATTCCTGTAAGCTGGTAAAAATTAAAGAACGTGGTAACTAAAAATCTCGTTAAAATAACGTCTTAAAACCCTCTTGGTTCCGGGGACCTCCTTCAAAATTACTCACGAATCTCCAGGGGTCCAAATACCTCACATTGGAAACCGCTACGATATAGAATTACAACTTTAAAATGGATTTCATTATCATGGCCAAGAAGGAAATAATGACATGAGAATTTAGAAGGCATAAAATATTTTTAAAATACACAATGTGTTACCTTGATTTCAAATGATGGATTAAGCAATAGTGAGCTATTCACAAGGCGTGTACATTGGAGCTTCTTCATTCTGACTAAATTCTCATTGTACATTATAAAATATAATATAGTTTTGGTCCTCTCTGATTGCTATTTTCCAATGAGGATATTAAAAAATGAAACATTTTCACGTGTCTTTTTCACATCGGTATTATCGAATATTACAAAATAATCTACCTGATTCTCTAATTCCTCACTTGTACAAAATCCCTTCAGTCTCAGGCTGATATTTCACTGAGAATAATATTACAATTTAATTGAAACGTTCAACAGCTGCCGTGTAATACTCCTTAATCACAGTTGAATTCTGTTGTTTGATTTGTGTATACTCTAATGTTTTTATTATCCCCATTTATGATTGATACAGAAGTGTCCACTTGTTCCGCCTCATATATTCAAGGTAATAACAGATGAAAGGCTTATTCAACGATTTGTGTGGCAATGTGTGATGGGGAAAACATCCAGACGTGACGTTGCATGCAATCCCTGCATCAACAGAGCTTTTCCTCTTTTCAGTATTCAGGAGTCAAAACTGCCAACTTTGGTTTTGGTCAGCAACACAAATTACCATCATGCTTCGGGTTTTGTATACCCATTATATGAAACACCGGATTTAAGCTAAAGCTCTTGTTATGATGTGTTTCTTCTTGGCTTTCGTATAAATTTCTGTACAGAAATAAGAAATATAATAATTATCAGGCTGTAGTGTTCAAAGCTTGTACATGATTATGGATATAAAACACATGTTATCTAAAGAATCATATTTTGTGAGTGCATAGAACTTAACAAATTCAAGAAGGATGTAAGAATGTGTACAGCAAAACAAACATTCTTAGACAAAAATTAAGTAAAGACTTTGTAAAACTAAACAATGTCGAAAGAATTTTAACATTACATGAACAAGAAATAACAAACTACAACAAAGACATCAACAAACACGCAGGCAACATCATATATTGGTACAGATACGTAGATGACATACTAATATTGTACAAAGGAAACAAAAGACAGATCCAAAACCTGCATCAACACATAAACAAAATACACCCAAAGCTACACTACACATTTCAAATTGAAAACAAGAAATCCAAATATTTCTAGACATCACAATAACGAAAGTCGACAACAAACACACATTCAAAGTATACAGAAAACCCACAACAACAACAACACACGTACACAACACATCCAACCACCCAATACAACACAAAGCTGCATTCCGAACAGTGGTACACAGACTACTCAACATATCAATAAACTACATAATACGTGAAACAAAACATAATCACAAAAAACATAAGAATACAACACAAACACAAGAACACAAAAAATACATCACACTAACATACGAAAACAAAAACACACACAAGATTGTAACCTCATTCAAGAAATTAAATTACGACATCGCATACAGAACAAATAATACTCTACAAAAACATCTCAACACACAAACAAACAAATAAATACAACCACACAGGCATATACAAACTCAAATGTAACAACTGTAACAACTTCTACATAGGACAGACAGGCAGATCATTTCAAACACGTTACAAGGAACACATCACAGCCATAACAAAATTACAAAACACTTCCACATATGCAGAACACCTACAGAGACATCAACACAGACATGGAAATTCTGTACATCCAACGAAAATGCCAGAAACTAAACACACTAGAACAATATGGCATATACAGACACACAAAAACACACCCTCAATTTTAGAACACACACACTCTTTGACTCCACATTACAATACAAACACACCCCCACAGGAAAGAAAACAAAAGGCGCCAAGACCAGTTCTGAAGGAGACCAATAACAAGTCGAAACATGTAAACCAGGTACCATAGAATTAAACACGAGAAAGTCATGTAATACATATTCCGAAGAAATCAAATGTTTTGATGCAATGTTCGGAGATAAATGTATTACAAGGGAGCTAGGGATACAAAATAAATGCACGCCAACTTAGGTGAGAAATATTCAATACATTTTGCCTGGAACCCTATTATTTGGAAACCAGATACATTTATATGCATAAATCTGCATTAATAATCTTTCAAGTTTAATTAATATTCTGAAAGAAGGCATTATTCGTTCCATAATGTACATTGCTCTACAGAATTTCTGAGTTAGATGCATTGTACACCATTTGTACACCCTGTAGCGTGAATTTGTGTCGTTCGGTTTAACGCGAGATTCATACAGGAAATATTAAGCATCGATGTTCGGGAATCAAATCTAGTCGTAGCGCGACGTATCTGTATGCCACGAAACGATATATTAGCTATGAAACCTTTATGGCCTAGACACAGAGTTCTTTCTTCTCGTTAGAAAAACAGGACTTCGAATATCTCAATGTAAATCGCACATGATGATTCCCGAGCTATTCTCAGGTGGATCTTAGCATCTGAACAACGACCAATTTCTGTGTGAAAGGGAGAAAGTTACAGTTCAGATTTCCATGGGTCAATTTTATTTTTAGTTTTGAGCAAATATCGTTATACATTAATGAATGGTTAAGCTGTCGTCTATCCTTATAGTTTTTTTTTTCGCGTTTGCCTTGCCATTGCTATAAATTACAATACGGCAGGGTATATACTAAAAGCTATATTAGCGTGGATTGTGCGAATATTCTCAGCTAATATGATTCTTATCCGCTGTACTATATGGATATCTTGCTAATTAAGTCTTTTAGAGGATTTCTGCTCTCTCTAAAAATTTAGGTGTGTTATAAATTCACATTGATAGAAGTGAACTTCAGGGGACTGAATATATTGAATACTTCTAACGTGTATACAGAAAATTAATGAGAGTTTCTTCAATTTTAACATATTGAATCTTTAACTTTCATTGCTAGAGCTCTCTCTGTCTGTCTATTGTAATTCATTGTATTACAAGGGCATTCGATAAGAGTTGGCAACAATGCTGTAAATCAGTACTCCTGGCGGTGACTATTGAAATCTTGTTCTACGTAATAGAACAGAGATTGTTTCAGAAATTTGCAATATTGAAAGTCTCGAAGTAGCCATATTTTGTAAATATAGTGACTGTTTCTGATTTGTAGTAAACAATATAGCCCTAAATGTACGAACAAAGGTGTTTCATAAAAATCCAATTTGTAAAAGAAAAAAATGCAACACAGTGCTTTAGAGCATTATAGGAAGCCTGTGAGAGAGAAGCTAAACGTACAAATTTTGGAAATTATTATCTTTCATTTGTTGGAGAAACTGTAAATTTTTTTCAGCCTGGTTAAATTTGCTTGTAAAATATCTGAAAACCAAAAATGAAAATTCATTGTGTTAAAGCAGAATGGATAAATTTAACGTAAATTCAAATTGATTAGTTTACAAAGAATTCATTTTAGGAAAGAAATATTAATTAATTAATTTATTAATTTATTTATTTTTTATTTCTCGTCAACCTTGTCTGGACATGGCAGATTTGATGCATTCCAGTTCAAATCCGTCATTCCCATATCAAATACAAAGTAAATTATAACATAATAGTTTCACCAGTACTGGCCTATAAACTACTCTTTAATTTTCAGCTCTGCTAATAGTGTAGTACCGGTACTTCTTAATATTATATGTGTGTGTGTGTATATATATATATATATATAATTATGTCTCGTGACCAGAATATTGTAAGCAATGGAGCAATAAAAATTGGAGATTTATCCTTCGAAGAGTTGGAAAAATTCAAATATCTTGGAGCAACAGTAACAAATATAAATTACACTCGGGAGGAAATTAAACGCAGAATAAATATGGGAAATGCCTGATATTATTCGGTTGAGAAGCTTTTGTCATCTAGTCTTCTGTCAAAAAACCTGAAATTTAGAATTTATAAAACAGTTATATTACCGGTTATTCTGTATGGTTGTGAAACTTGGACTCTCACTTTGAGACAGGAACAGAGATTAAGGGTGTTTGAGAACAAGGTTCTTAGGAAAATATTTGGGGCTAAGAGGGATGAAGTTACAGGAGAATGGAGAAAGTTACACAACGCAGAGCTGCACGCATTGTATACTTCACCTGGCATAATTAGGAACATAAAATCCAGACGTTTGAGATGGACAGGACATGTAGCACGTATGGGCGAATCCAGAAATTCATATAGAGTGTTAGTTGGGAGGCCGGAGGGAAAAAGATCTTTGGGGAGGCCGAGACGTAGATGGGAATGTAATATTAAAATGGATTTGAGGGAGGTAGGATATGATGGTAGAGACTGGATTAATCTTGCTCAGGATAGGGACCAATGGCGGGCTTATGTGAGGGCGGCAATGAACCTACGGGTTCCTTAAAAGCCAGTAATTATATACTATAAAACACAACACGAATGCAGTAATAATAATAATAATAATAATAATAATAATAATAATAATGATATTAATAATAATATCATAATAAACTCACTTCACTTTATTTAACATTCCTAAAAGTTTTATTGTTCTATTTCACCTTTTAACTTGTTAACTAAACTGTTTAAAAGTTACTAATTTGGTTACTTCTTAACTAATATCGTTTGTATAGTGAAGGATTCTCTCACATTATAATCTCTCTTCAACTAGTTCTTTTATCTTTTTTTCCCATCTAATTTTGACTTTGAATAGAAATTTACCTAACTTATTAAACTTGTTAATGTTAGCGGCCTACTTAGTTTTGTGAAGGCTATTTTCTCGTTTATCTTCAAAAATTTATTATCTATTCCGCTAATTCTGAGGTCAATTGTCGCTGTGCATTTTAAGAAAAATTAATCGCAAATATTGAATAGTTAATATACTAATGACCATGAACCAAGACACACTTAATAAAAGTACTCTTTAAGATGCAATTTTATGCTAGAATTTTGTGGACGATCACTGTTCATTCCTACAGGGTGTTTCGCGTAACATGCAAAGCTACGAATGTTGGATGTTAGTTATCTCTATCGAAACCTTCAGCAACCTCAAACTGTGGGCCAGTTCTGAAATTTTGATGTAGATATATAATTCTTGTATGCTTGTTCGGAATTAGCCGCCTACGCAGAAAACGGTATGAAAATGCTGAATAGTGTCACATGACAATAGATGATGAACTCTGTGGAATTCTCATAACATTTCCACAAAACATTATTTAATCAGAGCTCCTACGGACGGCGTCCATTCTGAGTAATTCAACATGGAATTTGCTAGTTGTCATACACTCTGTTATAATCCGGCTTTGTGTATCAAAACAATTGCTGAAATGTGTATTAAAATATGCGTAAATTTAACTAAAATATTTACACAAATATGCAGTTGCGTACAAAATTCAGACCTGATACTAGGAAAAAACGCAAGAAATTTGCATGGGACAGTGGAATTTCGTTTACATTGATTTGTGACAATGGATTAAATTACATTAGTTCCGTTAATATTAAAATAACAGGTAACTACAATGAAATGAATATAACGTGCTTTCAACAAAGCACTGTTACAGCACTATTGTAACTAAAACTATGTCTACATACCATCAAAATACATACCACATTTCTTATTTTGACATATTAAACAGGAATTCAATGCAAAAAATGCGGTTTGCGTGCGTCATTTTGCCTCAGCGCCTGTTGTTTTCTCCCACTGATGGTTGCCGTATTAGGCATTGCATCGTAGATTTATTGATATAAAATGAGCTAAGTACGCTGGCTTTTCAATGGGATAAATACTATTAGCATATCTTCCTTGTGAAGAAAAGCAAAGATGGAAAGTCCGTTTTGTAGATTTGCATACAAGAACTATGTTCCTGAATGAGAGGGATATAGGTAAATTTTTATCCATATTGTAATTCAATCATAAGGTAGTATAATGAACCCAGATGGATGAAATACGTTTTCATTTACTTCGCACTTCATCTGCTTCCATCTCTCCCTCTCTTTCTTCACGCACGAAGATTTCGATCGGTACCTAGTGCAAAGTATATAATCAACAAGAAAAACAAATTGAATATCTGTTGTCCTTTTCTGTACCAAACTTATCGAAGTACAAGTATATATTACAGATTTAAATCTTTTCTCTCTTTTGACACCATAAGACTTTATTGGTAACTATGTTCTCTAATTTAATGATGACAGTGACAGTGATAATACGTTTATTTGCGCCCTGTATGTAAAATATGTTCTTAAGAAAATAATTGTGGCACTGGTGAAGTACAAACACAAACTAAAAAAAAAAAAAAAACAGGAAAATTATCACACACAAACTAAACACGATGTTTTTTCCCAACAAAGTGATTCCTAAAGAACTGAATGCTTATTAGGGCCAAAACAGTGATTAAGAAACAACCATAAAAATAGAGTAATGAAAAGGACAACCATATCGTCAGCTTACTTACTAACTGGCTTTTAAGGAACCCGGAGGTTCATTGCCGTCCTCACATAAGCCCGCCATTGGTCCCTATCCTGAGCAAGATTAATCCAGTCTCCACCATCATATCCCACCTCCCTCAAATCCATTTTAATATTACATTCCCATCTACGTCTCGGCCTCCCCAAAGGTCTTTTACCCTCTGGCCTCCCAACTAACACTCTATATGCATTTCTGGATTCGCCCATACGTGCTACATGGCCTGCCCATCTCAAACGTTTGGATTTAATGTTCCTAATTATGTCAGGTGAAGGATACAATGCGTGCAGTTCTGCGTTGTGTAACTTTCTCCATTCTCCTGTAACTTCATCCCTCTTAGCCCCAAATATTTTCCTAAGAACCTTATTCTCAAAAACTCTCAAACTCTGTTCCTCTTTCAAAGTGAGAGTCCTAGTTTCACAACCATACAGAACAACCGGTAATATAACTGTTTTATAAATTCTAACTTTCAGATTTTTGACACCAGATTAGAAGACAAAAGCTTCCCAACTGAATAATAACAGGCATTTCCCATATTTATTCTGCGTTTAATTTCCTCCCGAGTGTCATTTATATTTGTTACTGTTGCTCCAAGATATTTGAATTTTTCCACCTCTTCAAAGGATAAATCTCCAACTTTTATAGGTCCATTTCGTACAATATTCTGATCACGAGACATAATCATATACTTAGTCTTTTCGGGATTTACTTCCAACCCTATCTCTTTACTTGCTTCAAGTAGAATTTCCGTGTTTTCCCTAATCGTTTGTGGACTTTCTCCTAACATATTCACGTCATCCGCAAAGACAAGCAGCTGATGTAACCCGTTCAATTCCAAACCCTCTCTGTTTTCCTGAACTTTCCTAATGGCATATTCTAGAGCGAAGTTAAAAAGTAAAGGTGACAGTGCATCTCCCTGCTTTAGCCCGCAGTGAATTGGAAAAGCATTAGATAGAAACTCATCTATACGGACTCTGCTGTAAGTTTCACTAAGACACATTTTAATTAATCGAACTAGTTTCTTGGAGATACCAAAGTCAATAAGAATATTATATAAAACTTCTCTCTTAACCGTCAGCTTAGGTTTAAAAACTTGTATGTCTAATATTTAACTTTGCTTTAGAATATGGCTTTAGGAAAGTCAAAGAAAACAGAGATGGTTTGGAATTTAACGCATTAAATGAGCAGTTTGTTTATGCGGACGACGTGAATTCGTTAGGAGAAAATCTACAAACTATTACTTGAAGCAAGTAATGAGATAGATTTGGAATCAAATCCGGGAAGAAAAAAGTATATGATTATGTCCCGTGATCAGAACATAGTACGAAATGGATATATAAAAATTGGAAATTTGTACTTTTGAAGATATGGAAAAATTCAAATAACTTGGAGCAAAAAAAAAAAAAAAAAACATATAAATGACATTCAGGAGGAAATTTAACACAGAATAAATATGGGGGCAAAACCTGCTATTATTCAGTTCGGAAGCTTTTATCATACAGTCTGCGTTTTAAAAAACTGAAAGTTAGAATTTGTAAAAGAGTTTTATATTACCGGTTGTTCTGTAACTTAGACTCTCACTTTAATAGAGGAACAGAGGTTAAATATGATTGAGAATAAGGTGCTTGGGAAAATATTTTGCGCTAAGAGGGATGAAGTTACAGGAGAATGGAGAAAGTTACAAAACTCAGCTGCACCCATTATATTCTTCGTCTAACATAATTAGGAACATTGAGATTGGCAGGACATGTATGGGCGAATCCAGAAATGGATATAGAGTGTTAGTTGGAAGACATAAGGGGAAAAGATCTTTGGGGAGGCCGATACGTAGGTGAAAGGATAATATAAAAATGGATTTGAGAGAGTTTGGATATTATGGTAGGGATTGGATTCATTTTGTTCAGGATAGGGAGCAATGGGGGCTTATGTGAGGTCGGCAACAAACATCCGGGTTGTCTAAAAGCCATTTGTAAGTATGTCCGATATTTACCGAATGTCAATATATGTGTATATTTGCAAAATTTCATCTGCTGAAAATACCTTGTAGGCTAAGACTGCAAAGGTTTCCATATTCTAAAAGTAACAAATGCGTAACAGTTATTAGAATTTCCTGAAATGCAGTTACGAGGTTTTAAAAGAAAGCCAACGGTATGTTTGAGAAACTTATATAACAGCAATCAGTCAAAATATCCGAATGGAAGAAAGAAAATTCCGAATAATAAAATTTATATAAAACAAAGGTCAGCAGTTAACACATTCTCCCGATATAGAGACTCTGGAGGATAAAATGACAGTGGACTAGTAAAGCTCTAAAACTTGGATCACCTTGTCACGTCCCGTGCTTGATAATACGTCACAATTGCCTTTAAACAAAATTGAAATAACTTCCAGAAGCGTCACGTAGTGTGGGTCATACCTGGTCATGTTTTGGACGGTGTAATAAAAGTGTAGCACCGTAAGTGGAACATGGCATATATCACACTCCGGTGGATATCGCCAAAATGAGGTGGCAGTGTATCAAACGGCAATGGCCAATCCTCAGCTGGGTAAGAGGCAGTTCTTCACGCCGTGACGTCCTTGTGGACGAGGTCGCCAATTCTGTCCACATACGGAATTTAATTGTGAATGGCTGTTGAAATGTCTATTGCCTGGACCTTTCTTGGTTCAGTTCCTCATCCTTAATATGTTCATTTTTGTAATCTACGTAGGACTTAACAAAAACTGTTTATTTTGTCATGCCGTCAAGCAAAATATTATTTACTTTACTGTTTTTACTACCTGTGGAATTTTGGCAGGTCATTTTCTTTTTTTTCTGTGTTCTTAATTATAAACACATACCTTAGTTTCTTACATAACCAAAGTTTTTTTTTAACAACCGTGTCATTTTTGTCATATCCACATTTGGTTCCAACCTATGAAAGTAATATTGCAGCTTTGTCATCACTGTGGAGTAAAGATTAGCATGCTTGATCGTGAAACGAGAGGGCCCCGAATTCAAATCGTATTTGGGACAAGTTACTAGGTTCAGGGTTTTTCTGGGATTTCCCTCAAACTATTAAGAACAAATGCTGGGTAATTTTCGGCGCTGAACTCAGGACTTATTTCGCTAGCATTATCATGAACGAATCAATGAATGAATGAAGTGCATTTATTTATATATAATAAATACAAACACATATACACAAGATCCTTCGCACGAGCCTGTACCGCTATTCGTATTATAACTATGCACAGTTTAAATCTTCAAAGAAAGAAACAAAAAAAAATAGCCTACTGTTAATAATAAAACAGTAATAATTCTTGCTATCATCAGTTATTATCATTATCATAATTATAACTAATTCAATTTCATACGAGGTTGACAAAAAAATAGAATAAAATAAATGTAAGATATGAAAAAACAGTGAAACATATATACATAAACAATTTATTTCAATTCCTTATCAAAATTGCAGTAAACAATCCAAATAATAAATATAAATGTAAAACATAAAAATACACACACGTAATAAAAACAAATAGAAAAGAAAAAAATACACAATAAATACAAAATAACGTTATCCCGTAATTACCTTATTTGCGTTCAGTGTCAATACTACCCATTGCAACACTAATAAATATTTACTCAGACGCTAAATAAGTTTAGCTGTTACTGTAGAACCAAGTGAAAAAAACATTGCCGCTTACACTTTGTCAATGTTTTCATATATTATTATTGAAGTCTTTAAATATTAATATTGAAAATATAATGTGTTACTACAAATATTTCGATTATTAGTAGCATTTATTATTGCAGGAATATTAAATGTCTGAGATGTATATTAAATATTTATTTCAAGATTATGATAACAGATAACTTTGTGAATAAACTAACAGCGTAAAGTTTTAGATTAGGTACTCCATATTCACTTAATCTTATTGGCTGCAGAATATAAACTAATCTCTCTCTCAAAATGCTGATCGCAGAACGAGATTTTGTGCTGTATATTATAGGAGCACATCAGTCCACTGCTGAAATACATTTCAGACGCTATCCGTTCATAAACCTTTTTAGCAAGCTTATATTTTATTGATGCCCGTGCCTGGTTCAATAACATAGCTTACCACATCTTTATATATGGCCTCCCGCTAGCTCATTCATGGACGCGAACAGTTCGGCCCGTTGCCAAAATGTAGAACCATCCAGAAGGCTGTGAGCAAAATGTTTTTGCAATGCCAATTACCCAGAAACTCCTGATACTACTTCACTCAAGAATAAGCATGTTGGGTCAAGTTTCTCTCTCTTTCACGGGAAACTATTAATAGTTTTTAAACACAGGAACTAAAAATATAAATCTCTATGTACACAAACGTTAAGTCTCAGTTGTTATGTGCAGTCGGTTAAAAATGGACGTATGCATATTGTTCTCATTTCGATTGTCTACATTGGACACTGAAAAATAATGAACCTACAGTTTATAAACACAACGAGAGTCATTTTCTTGACCGATGAAACAGTCAAGAATAGATACATATCAATATTGAGATATGCCTATACTTAAAATTCTTAAAGAAGGAAAACAAGATTAAGATTGAAGAGTGGAAGAAAGATATTTAACCGTTAAGTAAAATAATCTTGCTCGAAAATGAATATATAACAATTAATAATATAAATTCTTACATTAAAATACCTAAATATAAATTTAAAAAATATATAAAAATGGAATCACTATCATAATGTGCAGTGCATATAATATTTATACTGTACTCATCATGTGCTGCGAAAGAAATAACAAAGTTGTTTGTCGTGTATGAAAAATATAATAATGCAATCATGTGCTATTTACATAAATGAAAATGCTACCTTCAATACCATTACCACTATTACCAATAACATCAGTATCATCAACACTTCATGTCTTTAAAAAAATTATAGCTCTTGACTTGTCCACATCTTAAAGTTTCAGTATTAATGTAATATATATGATATATGAGGACTATTATTATTACCATAATCAATTCCAGGGCCATTATAACCTTAATTGCTACCACCAAAATCAATGTCAGGATTATTACTACTACCATACTCAAAACCGGGATAATTACTATTTCCATAATCAACACCGTGATCATTCAGACTACTACCATAATCAACATCATGATCATTAATAGTATTACTGTTATCAACAACTCTATTATTGATACTACCACAACCAACACATAATTAGTCATACTACTATGAAAATCAATACCAGGACCATTATTGCTTCCTAACCAACACCAGGACCAATAAAGAACGCCATGATCATTACTATTACTATAGTCAACACAAGGATCATTACTATTGCTACCATAATAAACACCAGGAGAAATATTACTACCATAATGAATGACATGATCATTCATGCTACTACCGTAATCAATGCCATGGTCATTCATAATATCAAAATGAACAACAGGATCATTAGTACGACCGTAATCAACACTATTACTACTACCATAATCAATTCGAGCATTATTATTACTAACATAGTCAACACCACGATAATTAATATTACCATAATAAATTATTTGATCAGACATACTACTACTATAATCAACATCATTACCATTTTTACTGTCATAATAAGCACCAGGATCATTATTACTATCATAATAAAGCAAGGATCATTGTTACTATCATAACAAATACCAGGATCATTACTACTACCATAAAAACACCAGGATCATTACTACTAACATAATAAACACCAGGACCTTTACTACTACCATAATAAACACCAGGGTCATTACTATTACCATAACAAACACCAGGAGCATTACAACTACCATAATAAACACCAGAATCATTACTACTAACATAATAAACACCAGGATCATTACTACTACCATAATAAACACCAGGATCATTAGTAATACCATAACAAACACCAGGATCATTATTACTGACATAATAAACACCAGGATCATTACTACTAATATAATAAATACCAGGATCATTACTACTAAAGTAATAAAAACCAGGATCATTACTACTATCATAATAAACACCAGGATCATTACTGCTAACATAATAAACACCAGAATCATTACTACTAACATAATAAACACCAGGATCATTACTACTACCATAATAAACACCATGATCATTAGTAATACCATAACAAACACCAGGATCATTATTACTAACATAATAAACACCAGGATCATTACTACTAATATAATAAACACCAGGATCATTACTACTAAAGTAATAAAAACCAGGATCATTACTACTATCATAATAAACACCAGGATCATTACTGCTAACATAATAAACACCAGGAACATTACTACTAACATAATAAACACAAGGATCATTCCTACTAATATAATAACCACCAGGATCATTACTACTAATATAATAAACATGAGGATCATTACTAAAAGTATAATAAACACCAGAATAATTATTATTACCGTAACTAATACTAGAACCATTACTAATACCGTGATGAACGTCATGATTATTCATATTGCTACCATAATTATTACCACCACTACCAACACTACGACTATATTTATACTACCATAATAATCACCAATGTCGTACTATCACTACCACTACTATCATTACCATCACTGCATTACTAGCGCTTTTACTATACCACTTCACTACTTTCCGTCATGACTTCTTCACAGCTACCGTCAGTACCACCGCATAACCACCACTACCATGGTTCAAAATTGCCATGAGTTCTCGCCGTCACCAAAAATTTTGCTACTTCTAACTCCATCACCATTATCATAAAACCAAATTACCATAACTTTGACCATCACATCTTCCATCGCTAGTTACATTATTCTCACCACCATCATAATTATTGTCATCGTCACCATCATCATTGTCGTGACTCATCTTCATCTTCATCGGATTGGTTTCTTTAACCCGTCATTTCCAGAGGCTTATTCACTCGTAAATGTGTTGCAATTCATGAATATGAGATCGGAATGACGTAAATTCAAACACATCCAGTGTCTGTGGAAGTAAGATGAAACATCTCTTGGCCATCAGGAATTCAGAGTCCGCAGTATTTGTACCGGGAACATTGCCACCGGAAAACTGACATAACTGATCAATGAGAAGTATTATCTCTTTGTTTATGGGAATAGTTTACTGTTCACGTCCCTTAATTTCGTCTGAAAGTGATTGATTTGAATGGACGTGAAACCGATGAAGAGTAATTCCGCTTTTTGAAATTGATTCGAAACAGTTCAGGACTTTGGTACGGAGTAAATTAAATTCAGTAAAATAGGCAGCTATTTGGACTTGGAGTTCACTGTAATGCTCTGGTTTTAATACATTTCTCCCTGGTATTTTGTCTGAATGCAGGCGTTAATGTTAAATGCAGTCATCATTGATGAGATCCCTAGCTAGTAAACCCGCTACATTCGCGACAATAAACCAATTTTAAAGGTTCCTCGGGATTCCAAATACCTTTCTGCTTAAACCGCAACACGTAATTGGAACAAACGATATTTTATTATGTCAATAAAACGTCCGATTTACAACTCTCGGTATAATGGAATTGATGTTATCCATTTTACGATAGTTTGCCCATTTTCATACCGCTCTGTCTTACCTTTCAGTACAATGTTAATCTCCAGCTATATTCCATTTTATTCATTTACTTTCCGTAATTTAAAACCATGGAAATGCTAATATTTTTGAAGGGTCAGTAATCTTCACTTCACATTTCAAGTGGAGAAATAGGATTAAAAAAATCCTTGTCCTTATTTATTAGTAAAACAATGGAGCATTAGATTTTTAAAAATCTTTTGTACTTATTATCTTAGTAATATATATATAATAGAATTAATCGAACTGCTAGAGCATTGAATTTCAACTCACGACATAGAATTTTAATTCTGATGTTTCCAAATACGTAGAAAAATACAATCCTGCAGAAGTTTACATAGGCTACAATATTGTAACGTTTTTTTTTTTCAACTCAACAACAATGTAATTTTATTCTTCCAACAATAACTCTTCACTTTCTACACAGTAACACAGTATTCGTTAGTACACTCCACGGACGACAATGACAATTTACTTGGACTATTACGAACAACAATGAACTGTTAATCTTAACTAATATTTACAAAGCACTATTTACAAATCAGAACTGTCGGTTCTCAGTTCACAGTTCTTCTAGCTCAGTCACTCGAGTTCACAGTATCTCGAACCACAGACCTTCAGAGACAGTCCACTGTACTCGAACTCAGGTCCCTCCAACTGCGGTCCACTGCACTCGAACTCCGGGCTTTAGGCTCCACAGTTACGGACACAACTCAAGTCGCGCTCTGGTCTCGAAGCTGGCTTCACTGCTACACAAGACTGGCTGGCTTGTTCTGTTCACTGGCTTACTGACTGAACTAATCATGGATCACACTGTCCGAGTTCACTCGTGTTTCTTCTTTTATAACCACAGCGACGTAGCCTGGAAAGTTCGAATTCGCGATTTTTCCACTTCGACGGACTTCTCGGCCTCTCTAGGCAAGCAGAAGATGCGCGCGCAAACTCCCTCGCCGCGTAGGCCCTTTCCCCTCTCTTCTCTCCGCCGCGCGCCGTCCCTCAGTGCTCCGTGGAGCCCGTGTCGACTCACGCGCGATCTGCTCTCTTGCGGGACGCTGGTCGTGAGTTCGAATCTCACGTCGCTGTCACAATATATAGAAAAATACAATCCTGCAGAAGTTTACATAGGCTACAATATATAGGAAGTTTCTATATAGACCGGTCCCACTCCAGCCTTCACTTAACAAAATTTGTTGGCGGGTGGCGAGACAGATGAATAAGAGATATGATCATTAAATTTCGAGACTCTGTCTGTTGTGAGTGAAGGGATCATGTGATTGACACGCGAGCGTAGAGTGACGCTAGATGACCTTGAAGAGATGCGACACAAAGTTTGAAAGCACTATCTTCATTGATAACTTTGTTTGTTATTAGCACGTGTATCCGCGCATTTGCGAAATCACGATAGACTCGAAACTGGCGCAGAGAGCCAACATCAAACTCTTCGGGAAATCGGCAACTGAAATCTACAGAATGTTGAAGTAAGCCTACGGGCATGAAGCAGAGAGTAAGGTGAGGTGTTTTGATGGTATTCACGTTTCAGAAATGGCAGATCATCGTTGGAGGACGACGAAAGGTAAGGTGCAACACTGCCGAAAATGTCGAAAAAATTCGACAAATTGTACATGATGATCGACGCATCACCATAAGAGAAATTGCTGACATCGTCATCATGTCATTTGGAGAAGTTCAAATGATCCTCACGTCCATATCCAAATGGATGCTCCATGACGACAATGCGCTAGCTCACAGAGCTCTCGCAACACGCCAGTTTTGCACTTTTTTGTTTCCGAAGATAAAATTAAAGCTAAAGGGTTCGCCAAAGAAACGGGCGATTTTAAAATATGCGATACAAGAGTATAGTAGCAGATAGAATGTGCTGCTGTCTGTCCTCATATTGAAGAACCTATACCATTTACGCAACACTACTGATTAGTCACTATTGAGCAGTGGAATGGTGCACAGCATATATTTGCAATCAAGATGTTAAAAATAATAATATTTACGAGGCTGCTAGAAGAGAATTAAGTAAGTATTTCAATCTCGGACGCCTTGGTCGTGTATCTAGTGCTCGTGCCATCATAATATTGGAATACAGACTATAATGTCACAAGATCAGCTATGAAAAGAAAGCCACCAGGTGGAAGAACTGTTCTTGGTTACAAATACAAGCTATACACCGTTCCACTATTTCATGCTGACATATATTTTAGTGCTGCGTAAGTAGCATTTATTTGGCGATATAACAGGGAGAAAAATAATCAGTTACATAACTTGTGTATCGCGTACTTTGGCAAACCCAGTTTTCCTCTTCGTCTTTGTTCTTCTTCCTACATTACGAATATATTCGACGGGTATTAACTAGGTCTTTCCAGTAGGTGTCTCTATTGATTAGTTTTCCACCAAGTATTATTATTATTATTATTATTATTATTATTATTAATTAATGCGACAGAGATTGTAAAAATAAGAGCGACGCAAGATTGCAATAACTTAAGCTGAAATATGGAGATATCGGAAAATAGTGAAGAGTTTAAAAGTCTACCCTTCTGCTTCAAAAGAGTGTAGCATAGGGTTTTCATATTAAAAATTTCATTTCAACTACTCTTAATCTCTTTTTTTTTTCCTTCATTTGGTAGTATAAACTTCACTACCGTACAGTGGACTGGAAAACGGCTAGTGAACTAATATAATTTTATCTTAGGAGACTTTTGAATTAAATTAAGTTTCAGTGTTATCTAACATTAAAAAAATTAAGGTGAATAAATAGTAATGAACATCTTTTCTGTTTTTATGAAATATTTCGTTTTAGGTATACCTAGTTTGAAAACTAAAGAAATGCATAGTGAAAACGGTAAAGGTACAAATATTTTATACGTGATGGAGTTCATTAGTGAACAAAAAAGTAATACGTCAGGCCGTCAGTCAGGAAAAGTAAATTTGTTGGAAATTGAAAAAACCATGTTACAGGAAAACTATTTGGAAATACATAATTCCGGATATATGGACTGATTGTCTATGTTGCAGTTGTTAGTTGTTAAAGTAATTATACGCATTTTGCGAATATTTAAGGTTTTATTGAGATTTAAAATATGAAAAAAGCCGCCCTTAAAAATCAATTTTATAACAAGTGAAATCAAATACGATAAAAATATTTTCGTCTATTCTTGAATTACGTACTTTACTGAAAATCATTCACAATCAACAAACAGAATATATAATAAATTATAAATTTAAAAAATAGGAAAATGTCATGAATTATGAAAAGAAATCGGTCTTTTCACTTGGGATGTAATTACTGTTTTCCAGTCATCGTAGGTTGCATTACTGTCTGTAGGCCAGCTGGAAAGTTCTTCATAAAATGCCGTATGCTCATCTGAGATGTAGGACCTAGTGCTTCATTTTTTCAAAGTCTCCACTTCTTTCTGTTTTATTGGCACTTTCCTGCTGAGTAGACTGGACTTGCTGGTGGAAGAACAGATTCTCGCAGATGTGTCATGAAGAATACGTGGCTTAATAATTCATTGATAGGCCTACTACTAGGTACTTTGATGTATCCAACTCTGTCATGTGTATACTCAAAGTGGAATAGAGTACACATTGAAAATTTGATTATCTCATTTATTTGTTTGTCCCTTCTCTCTTCAGAAACGGCAGTCTTTTGTAATGTGTCTTCTGTTTTCAACTGTTCGCACTGTCACCACTGCCAACTGAACGATGCTTGTCATTAACTACTGACCAATTAAAACAAATTGTGATTTTAACTTGCCTCTTACAACCCAACGAACAATGCTATTGGCGCCCTTTAAAGCAAAAACGAGGGGTTTATCAATGTAGGGTATTTTCGAAACTGTACGATAAAAATTTAAAAGTCCAAAATCATGACTTACGCCCTATAAAAAATTTCAAGTTTAAATACACTTTCATAAGTACGAAGTTAAGGAGGCTTACTGTTTGAAAAATAAACTGGATGTTTAGAGAAGAGATAATCAAGATATAATTATTTAAATTTCATATAAAATTTGCGTACTTCGTTTTTACCGTGACAACGTTTTTTAGTTCTTTTTAGTATTCTCCTTATTGTATTGTTTGTATTTTTTGTTTTATTAAGAGTTTTGGTAAGGACGCAAATAGCGATAGTAGCTGACGCGCCCTTTTTAAACCCCACTATCTATCTATCTTCGTATAAAATTAAGAAACTCAGTCGACAAATAACAAATTACTTGTCTTTGGAAATAGGGTGCACTGAATTATATTTTGCTTTAAAGTACTCACTTTACAGCAAATATTGGACTCTCAAATTACAGACAATTAAGTGAAAATGAGATTACGGCGGACAGTATAATACGATGAAAGAGTAATGGAACGGAGAAAAATTCTCTCCGGCGCCGGGATTTGAACCCGGGTTTTCAGCTCTACGTGCTGATGCTTTATCCACTAAGCCACACCGGATACAACTCCGACGCCGGTTAGAATCGTCTCAGATTAAGCTCCAACTCTTGGGTTCCCTCTAGTGGCCGCCCTCTGCACTACGTCATAGATGTCTATGAACGCAGGACCGAAGTCCACACATGTGCTGAGGTGCACTCGATATGAGTGACTAGTTGGCCGGGATCCGACGGAATAAGCGCCGTCTTAAATCACGAAGTGATATACGCATATCATATATATATTTTTTTTTTGTATAATGATTTGTTTTGTTTAGAAAAAATGATCTGTATCATGTGTTGGTATATAATTTAAATCAACAATCTAGATATGAACATATATTCAATATCTATGAATCAATATTCATCCTATATTTAGGAATATGAAATGTAAGCACTTCACTCTGAAAAGTATTGTGGTTCTTTTATTTTATTTAATAGTTTTCGGTCATTACAGATTGCTATGAAACAAAGAATTCCAAGCAATTTAATTTGGAAAATATTTTGTAAATTATGCTCACGTATTACAATAAATTATTTTTGAAATTAAGAAAAGTAAATGAATGAATGAAATAGCCTTTGGATTTCCCGTGAAGGGCTATGGCCTCCTAAAAAGGGGAGCTCTTTAGAGATCATGCGGTGAGCTAATCCGCATGACGGTAGGTTCTGTTCTACGAGTATATAAGTTTTGTTCGTCGTTCGTGTGTGTACACTTGCACTCTCACTCGATACTTGCAAACTGTAGCGATCTCCATTCTTCTCGGTTCTTGGCTGTTCTGGACCACAGGGGTCCAGCTAGGCTCTTGAAGAAGTCCGCCCATCTGGTCCCAGGTCTTCCTCGGTTTCGCCTCCCGATGCGTGGGTCCCACGTGGTGGAAATATGCGCCCATCTGCAGCCTTGAAGTCTCGACACGTGACCTCCCCATTTCCATGTCAGGCGCTCCCCTTGGTGTGCCATGTCTCTGGTGTTTGTCATCTGCTTGAGTCTGGTGTTGGAAATCTTGTCTCTGAGGGAAAGTCCTAGGATTTTCCTCTCCATTTTGTGCTGGCAGATCTACATTATATAAAACTTAGTACATATTGAAATAAATCATTTTTTGAAACCAGGAAAGTAAACATATTAAATATATTAAACAGAATTTAAAGTGGCTATACATGATAAAACGTATGGAAAGTAAACATATTAAATACATTAAATAGAATTTTAAGTGGCTATACATGATAAAACGTATGGAAAGAAAACATATTAAATATATTAAATAGAATTTTAAGTGGCTATACATGATAAAACGTATGGAAAGAAAACATATTAAATATATTAAATAGAATTTTAAGTGGCTATACATGATAAAACGTATGGAAAGTAAACATATTAAATATATTAAATAGAATTTTAAGTGGCTATACATGATAAAACGTATGGAAAGTAAACATATTAAATACATTAAATAGAATTTTAAGTGGCTATACATGATAAAACGTATGGAAAGTAAACATATTAAATATATTAAATAGAATTTTAAGTGGCTATACATGATAAAACGTATGGAAAGAAAACATATTAAATATATTAAATAGAATTTTAAGTGGCTATACATGATAAAACGTATGGAAAGTAAACATATTAAATATATTAAATAGAATTTTAAGTGGCTATACATGATAGAACGTATAGAAAGTAAACATATTAAATATATTAAATAGAATTTTAAGTGGCTATACATGATAGAACGTATGGAAAGTAAACATATTAAATACATTAAATAGAATTTTAAGTGGCTATACATGATAAAACGTATGGAAAGTAAACATATTAAATATATTAAATAGAATTTAAAGTGGCTATACATGATAAAACGTATGGAAAGTAAACATATTAAATATATTAAATAGAATTTTAAGTGGCTATACATGATAAAACGTATGGAAAGTAAACATATTAAATACATTAAATAGAATTTTAAGTGGCTATACATGATAAAACGTATGGAAAGTAAACATATTAAATACATTAAATAGAATTTTAAGTGGCTATACATGATAAAACGTATGGAAAGTAAACATATTAAATATATTAAATAGAATTTTAAGTGGCTATACATGATAAAACGTATGGAAAGTAAACATATTAAATATATTAAATAGAATTTTAAGTGGCTATACATGATAAAACGTATGGAAAGTAAACATATTAAATACATTAAATAGAATTTTAAGTGGCTATACATGATAAAACGTATGTAAAGTAAACATATTAAATATATTAAATAGAATTTAAAGTGGCTATACATGATGAAAAGTATGGGTGTGGTTTTTTCCTGTTATATATAATTGTAGTTTACTAGCAGTTAGTGAATGTCATTATTTATTTAAGGTAATTTTTTATCATACATTATTCACAGACAGTAATACAATTTGTTTTGGTAAAGAATGTTGCGAAACCAATTTTTTTTTCAGAAACTCTGCCTAAAGCCACTTTTTCCACACACAATTACATAATCGCAATTCAGTCTCTTCAGTGAGCCAAGGGAATGAGTGCATTCCGATGTAAGAACGGTAAAATCAGTATAGTAAATAAAGCTGCTCGATAGTGGCAAATTCCGATGAGATATCTTTTAATGCACGATAAAATCTAGAAGCACATCTAACTCTTTATAATCATGGGGCGATGAGATGGGATCGTGGATCCCCTGTACGCGGAGACACGTCATTATAATACCGAGTATGCATGCCTGTCAAGGAAATGCCAGTCAGGTGGATGTAATCAAACTTGATATCTGTCCCCATTTGGATATTGGAAGTCGATATCACAATGGTAGCAGAACGGCATAGGAAGAAAGCAATATCGGCTCTCGATTCCTATTCTCAGGGACGTCTGATTTTCAAAAGTATCTGTGCTGTATTCCTCACAAAGCTTGCTGGATATGTCGGCCCTCAATAAAAACTACCCCTTTTACCTCCAAGGAAAAAGTTACTAGCAATTTCATATCTCCTTTATTTTACAACTTTTGGTATGTAAATTTCAATTTTACGTCTTGGGGTTTGGGGTGTGTATACTATCTTATTAGCTCGACATTCTTATACAACTGTTGGAAAGGTAGGGTTCACGGCGGTTTGAAATTGTACCAGCCAGCATCTCGAATCGTGGCATAGAATTACATTTCCTTGAAATGTGTGGGTCGCCGGAACATAGCAATCTTTGGAGAGAAGCTGCGCGATATTCCTTCTTCAGAATGTAATAAAAAATAGGGGAGAAAAAGAGAAAAATTGGAGGCTTTCAATCCAACCTTCCCGTACACTCTGCTATCGATCTATATACTCCAGTATAAAAAGAAGAATGTTTAAAGTAACATTATAGGTTTTTCTTATAGCTTAAACTTTGATTTGTTTACCTTCACGTACTGAATTTCAGTTAATTTAGTTTAGCCCTCAGGAGGGTTCGCATGAGTATACTTTCTTTCTTAACGTTTCTCTGAAGGGATATATTTCATATATGAATAAAATCATAATAAAGTGACAATAAATAGGTTTACAGTAATATAGAGACTCAGAATTTCAATAAAAATCAACAGGGTATAAACTTCAGCGACCTAGTTTGAAAGATATTCTTGTAATAAAATTTAAGTTCAGTGTAGAAAAGTATGCTTCTCGTCTGCAACCTACTATCCGCAGGCCGATTCTGGATCGCAAAGAAGTAATCAAGGAAAGAGGAATAGCAGGCACTGGCCATCAGAACCTCCTCCCCCCACTAGTCGTGACGTCAACTACCATCGAGACTGGGACTTTTAACTTTTCTTTTCTATGGAAAGCAATAACCGAATATATTTATGACACTCATAAAAACATCATTTTCACCCCAAACTATTTTTCCTTTATTGTGGGCTCTTTACAGGTTGTGGAACATTGTTGTTATGCTAATTCCTTTAAAATTACAATAATAAAATAATATAAAATGACTAAGGAAAATATTACATTATTGTCCTCACATTAGTTGGTGATTTTCGTCATTTTCTTCCATGTCTTACCCCCAGTTATACGGAAGATGATGTCACTAGCAGTGTGGCTGTTTCTGGTGGCCAGTACCTCCTATTCTATTTTTCTTGGAAGTAATTACGTTTACCATTCCTCATCACTATGGCATGCGTGTATTTATTCGGCCCTCATTCTTCTGTCTCTCGGCGTTTTTCCTTTCAAATATACCTCAACTTTTTTTTTGCAACTTAACCTTCTGTGATGTGATTTATAGCTTCAATTCAGTTTTCCATATTACCCATTAAATAACTGAACGGGTGGGAATGAGATAGTCCAAAGCCACACGTTTAACGAAAATGGTTTCCTGTGCGATTTCATTTTTACACATATGCGGAACTACTATTAAAATATTAGAAAAGTTACTCAACAAATGACGTAAGTATACGCTGAAGAAATTATTGTAACTTCTTGCTCTTCTCTATTGTGTTTACAGTGAATTAATATGTTATACAAGCATTTACACCAATTATTCTGGGTCTTTATACATCTTGATTACATAACGTAATCACTTCCTAATATGTATTATATAGCTTTAGCGTGTTAAATATTATAGTACCTGGTTGACTAATTTCCGCCTGTTATGGGCCATCTTCAGAACTGGTTGGTGCTGGTCTTGGCGCCTTTTGTTTGCTTTTCCTGTGGGGGTGTGTTTGTGTGGTGTAATGTGGAGTGATAGAGTTTGTGTGTTTTGAAATTAAGTTGTGTGTTGAGAATTTCATTTGGATGTGTTTTTGTGTGTCTTATATTTCGTATTGTTTTGGTGTGTTTAGTTTCTGCCAATTGGTTGAATACGTAGAATTTCCATGTCTGTGTTAATGTCTCTGTAGGTGTGGTTGGCGTTTGTGATGTGGTCTGCATATGTGGAAGTGTTGTGTGATTTTGCCATGGCTGTGATATGTTCTTTGTAACGTGTTTGAAATGATCTGCCTACCTGTCCTATGTAGATGTCGTTGCAACTATTACATGTGGGTCTGTATACACCTGTGTGGTTGTATTTGTTTGTGTTGTTTGTGTGTAGAGTGTTAATTGTTCTGTATGCGATATTGTAATTTAATTTCTTGAAAAAAGTTGCAATCCTGTGTGTGTTTTTGTTTTCTTATGTTAGTGTGAAGTATTTTTTGTATTCTTGTGTTTGTGTTGTATTCTTAGGTTTTTTGTGATTATGTTTTGTCTTTCTTATTATGTTGTCTATTATGTTGGGGTTGTATCCGTTTTCTTGTACTATGTATTTAATTGTGTTTGGCTCTTCTTTGTAGTCTTGTTGACTCATTTGTATGTTGAGTAGTCTGTGTACCATTGTTCGGAATGCAGCTTGTTTGTGTTGAATTGGGTGTTTGGATGTGTTCTGTATATTTCTTGTTGTTGTTGGTCATTGTCAATCTCATATTGTGTTCATGTTGTAAAAGAATGTAACTGATTCCATCGTTTCAGAGTACCGGTACTGATATATAAAACCGATCAATATAGGCTCTATAAATGTTTTAAAAGTATCGGAAGGCGAAATAGTTCTTTTCATCTACTAAAAAATATTGTTGATTTTTATTTTATTTTATTTGGTTATTTTACGACGCTGTATCAACATCGAGGTTATTTAGCGTCTGAATGAAATGAAGGTGATAATGCCGGTGAAATGAGTCCGGGGTCCAGCACCGAAAGTTACCCAGCATTTGCTCGTATTGGGTTGAGGGAAAATCCCGAAAAAAACCTCAACCAGGTAACTTGTCCCGACCGGGATTCGAACCCGGGCCACCTGGTTTCGCAGCCAGACGTGCTGACCCGTTACTCCACTGGTATGGACAATATTGTTGGTGCCCTCCCCATTTCCACTTCCGCTGACTTACTCGTACCGCTACGTTCATACCCATTATAAATAATATGTCAAAAGTGTGTGCAGTATTAAGGTTTTTGTGCACATTTTAATGATCACAAGCAGAAATTCTGCTTTCATTATTGTTGAACATTTAATAAATCCTTTCACTAATTCTTATTTATAATTTTTAAAGCGATTGCTGTACTTTTTCTTACATTAGATTATTGTTTACTGAATTATTTGAATGCGAATACAAGCAATATTGAAGATAATTTCAATGCTTACTTATTAAAGTAAAATATATGTAAATGAACTTGTAGTAGAATATTGATGAAGATTTTGTAGCAATGCACAAAAAACTATGCCTCTGAATTCAAAATATTATATAGAAAATGAAAGAATATTAAATATAATCAGAATTGAAAGAATATCAATATAATGAGAATTGAAAGAATATTAAATA
The DNA here is from genome assembly GCF_040183065.1 of Periplaneta americana. Taxonomy (NCBI): domain Eukaryota; kingdom Metazoa; phylum Arthropoda; class Insecta; order Blattodea; family Blattidae; genus Periplaneta; species Periplaneta americana. The sequence goes on from NC_091133.1 coordinate 42,447,117, forward strand.
GATATATATGAAAATTGAAAGACCACGGAATTTGAAACTACCAATAATTGAACACACATTTTCCATAAATATTTAGGCCAATTTATTTCGAGTGTGTCTGAGTAGGCCTACTTTGAAATTTACATTTTGGAAACATATAGGAAAGTAGTGCGAGATGTTTATTTATTCATTTATTCTTTCTTTTGCTCCCTTACATATAAACAGCCAACGTTTCAAAGCTATGCATCGTTCCCGTTATCAGGGAAACCAAATAAGATGCATTACAAAGAGTTAACAAAGTCTAGGCACCGGGTACAGTGGATGAGATTCCATATCTTGATGTAGCTGAAAGAATGAGGACTTTTCTGAATCTATAATGCGGTGCAGAAACTAAACATTTCGACCACGTTGAACACCGTTTAAGTTCTATGTCATACTTAGTCCATAGAAGTTTCTATTTAAGTAGACAAGGATAAGTTCAAAACTTAAGTAATTAAATTCCAGTCGAAGACCATAGTTGTCCAAGAGAGAAAAAAAATCGTTAACATTGTTTCCTTTGGAATAAAATAAGTCGAGAATTGTGTATCTTAGACCCATATTTTTATTTGAGAGAACTGAAACAAAGTTTATCATGCAAACGTTTTTCGTCCCAACGCAACGGTGTTAATATCTTTCTACTAGGCCTCTTTAAACCGCGGAGTTGTCTGACGAAGTATGAAACAAATTAGGCCTAAAAAATTAGGACGACAAAATTTCTGCTATTGCCTTCACCGTATTCGCTGTTCAATGGTCGTCGCGCTAGCGGGCAGAGAAGAAAAATTATCTACTCCCCTAGCCACATTATATTCTAATTTGAGTGAATTCAGACTATTTTGTGAAGGCTGGAGCAGTGAAGGAAACAGGTTGGACTTCATAAGCAGTAGAAAATGTATTACCCGACCAAGGCGAGAGGAGCCGCGGGCGTAATGTGAACAATCGCGATGCGGTATTACGAACGCAGGAGCAGTAGCGCCACGGCTCGTGGCTGCAGGACTCCACTGACTTGGTCGAGTAATATTTATTTATTTGTCTGTTTGTTTATTTATTTATTATTTAGTTATTTATGTATTTATTTATTTACCTTATTTTCTTATTTACTCGTTTATTGATCTTGCAATTTAACGAAGAAGTGAAATTGGCCCAGAAATTGTAAAAATTTCACCCTTCTCTGCTCCTTAATACGAACATTGACTTCAAAGATAAAATTTGACCTCAGAAATGTAGCCCCCATTTTATACCCATGTCACATTGTAACAGTGGCGTACACAAGTGTCATTTATTGCAGATCTCCCAGGAATAAGGATGTAATTAACAAAATTGTAATTCATGTTTCAAAAGAAAGGAAAATAATTTCATGGGCATAATTCATTAGAGATATATTTAAAAGTAGAACCATTTTACTAATCAAAGATACAAGTTTATTCAGCTGTTGAATGGAATAAATTTCTTGTTTTAAAATAAAATGAATAGTTAAAAGTTATTTTTTTCACCTAAGTCGAATATTTGAATAATTTGATATTACATCCATTTGCAGGCGATATTTTTAATTTGAAACTTAATTGTGAAGATTTCTTTTATCAATTATGTTAAGTATTTATATGCTTTATCTGATATACTGAACACTAAGAGTACCGATCGATACCTTAGAACAGTAGCGATAACATTAGGCCTCCTAGTTTTTATGTAGTGCCAGTATATCATTTGTTTGGAAAGAGATAAATATGTGAACATATTTATACAGCACGAAAATAAGTTTATCGTCTCTGTAGTAATTGTATTAGCAATTATATCTCGCGCAGAATAAATAATCTCAACCTTTGCGTACTTGGGAAATGAGTTCATGATGTAGTAGGCCTATCTTGTAAGAATAAAAAAGAGCGGTCATAACTCAGAATAACAGATTACTCTCGCAGTTCGTGACTCACGCTTTAGTTTATTTTAGGTGTTTATTCTTTTCTGACACCAGATAGCGTACATGAAGTAATTATTTTCTCAGGCTTAACAAATGTCGTCATGACATCGCAAACAAAGATTTAAAAATCAATTCATAGGGGAGAGTCGGGTAGTATCGGACATCGGGTAATATCGGACAGTGAGTTTCTTTCATCTACCACACGATGATAGTACCTGATTGACATGGTTACGTTTCAGCGATGTCGTATAGAGAAACGTAACCATGTCATTCAGGTACTATCATATGATGGTAGATGAAAGAAACGCACTGTCCGATATTACCCGATGTCCGATACTACCCGACTCTCCCCTATGTATTATTTAGAGCAGTTATTTTAGCTTCTTATACCTAGTGTTAAATTTCATACGTGTTTTCTTTCATTGCATTAATATGTAATTCAGATATTTTTTTTGCTTCCAGTCGAAAATAACACTGATAAACAATGAAATACTCCTGCAGATAGGTCCAGGATTCAAGCTCGAGAGCCCCCATTTTTTTTATAATAAAGGCCTACAAGTTGGGTCAAAAATCGCTTTCCCCAATAGTCATTCTTAGGTTTCATACTTGTACACTTATACAGTTGTCATAACTTGAACAAATGAATAGCTGGTACAATAAGTGGTGGACTGGCAACCATATCCATGTGTCAACTGTTTTTCCATTCTCATGTTTTGGAAACAGCCCTCGTTTTGCCGATATGCAAACCTAAAAAACTTCTCGCACGCTATCATATAATTGTCTCTCTAACACGCTTGTCTCGAGATAAAGGATCTACTTTTGGGAATAGCTGTCTGAACATGTGTATTTCTGAAATACTCTGTAAATATAATTTTTGTAGGATTGTAATACACAGTTATCTATTGTGAGGAATAATGAAGAATTAGATAAAAATGTGAAATTTATTATCAGTAACTTCTACGTACCATTAATTGAGTTTCGGCACGTGTCGTTCTGATTTCAAAATTATGAATTCCCATGTAACGTATCTCTGTGATTTATTATAAAAGTAGGCCTACATGCTGTTCTGAGATGACTAAATTTATCACCCCAAAATTTTATTGTTGACTACTTCAAGAAATATTTTCGAAGATTCCTATAGCTTGATCCAGCCAAAAGCATTTCTAATTTGCATCGATTCTCCACTGGACTTTATTACTAACTCCACTGCCCATCAACGTTCTTTGAAGTCCCTCTTCAGAGCTCTCCAACAACACTAACGTGGTTTGTCAGCATGTCGGTACTGCTATAGTGTCTGCTGTGAAATATCCAGCCCATTCATGGCTGTTGACAACAGTAAGTGGTATCGACAGAATGCAGTCGCAGGTGGCTGTGTTCTGTGCAAGATGGGCGTGGCGCTCTATCCCTTGAGGTTCGAACTTTATCTCAGACATCTCTTAATACGACATGTATGAAGATATGTGCATGACACGGGTGTCAAGTATGATTAGGCCTACCTAACCTTTGAATTTCTTTTGGGCGTTCTAATAAAAATGTATTGATTTAGGAGCAAGAATTGAGTTATGGATATTACGATTTATTTAGTTTTAAAAAAATAGAAAATTTTGAAAAAATCAAGACAGTCCTCAAACTGTGATTACGAACCAGGTTTTCTCTAGTGTGTATTTTAATATGTCTTGTATATTCCAAACACCCAGAAATTGCAGCAGCAGAAATATATTTTGTTTATTCATGGGAAAGATATTTTAGTCATTGGCGTGCATAGCTCAAGCTGTAGACGTATTTTCCTTATAATCCGGAGCTGAGCTCGGGTGTATGTTCTATTCCTGCTTTGACTAAATATTGCTTTGATTTTATTACGAAGTTTTCCCCAACTATAAGAGGAATGTGGGATAATCACATTTCTAATCCTCGGCTTCATATTCCCTAATACCATCTCGCTACCACAAATTTCATCGACGCTAAATAACAAGTAAGTAGTTCATAAGCTTCGTTTAACAACCGAATAAATAGTGGGTGAATGTAGAGTATCCAACGTCCACTGAACGAATATTTCACTTTTATCTCTGCCAATGTTGGGCTATAATCGTAAATGCAAGGTAGGCTGTAACAAAAACCTAAACTAACGAAACCTAACCTGTCAAAGAAGCAACAAGTTATACTAAATATGTGTAAAATTGGCCTATGTCTCTATAGGGGGCGGGACATAAGTAACATTGACCAAAAAGTGAAAAGAGATGTTTATCTGTCGATTTAATGAAATTACAGAGTTGTAGTTATACAATATCCTCTCAGACACTTTTCTATTATTGCTGAAGAAGTGAAGAATGTAATATAATATAGTCCTGAATGGATCTAATCATTTTAGTACGCCAGTGTTATAAAGAATAGAGAGTTTTTGCGAGCTATTATTCTTGCCTTTATGAAGTTTTAAGACATAACAAAATTTATAAAAGAGATAAACAACGATCGAAAAAGCGCGACTAACAGCGTCCGCAAAGCCGAAAACCTGCACGACAATGTTGTAAATTATTACATCGCGTCCTTGACGTGAAGGCTGGGTGTGAGTGTTCCGAGACTCAATATTGATAACTCCCGAAGTCAAGAAGCCTTGAATCGTCACAGTTGTTTATACCTGACTGAACTTTTATATACTTTGGCAACTGTTATATACGTATAAACAATCAAGTAGCGTATTTGAAACATCATCTCTACCTTTCAGTGTATAATAATCCGTTCCCCAGGCTTTATTTAATTGCGAGGCCATTATTAAAAGGCTAGGAATGTTCTTTTCATATGTTTGAGATCAAGTGTGCAATCTCAAGTAAAAAGCTATTAATGCTATGTTTTGTTTTTGTTATAAATGCAAATTTGTTTGAGAATTTTTTTTTTTATATAACCATACGTTCTATTTTATCTTTTTGTCTCATTTAAAAATGTATAATGTTATCTATTTCAATGATGTATGTTATTCAAAGTTACGAAATCTTTCCACACCGACCAAATGCCATTTCGAGAATGATGAGCGAGACTCAAAGCGCACGAGAATGACGAGACGAGACTCGAAAGCTAAATGCAACGAACACAGCGAGCGAGAGCGGCAGTTAGTTTTGTTCATCTCTAGTGTACACCCATGGAAAGATAAATTGGCCGTCGATTTCTCCGGAATCAAGTTCAATCCGAAACTTGTAATATTTTTATTTCGATTTTTAGTAACATCTACTCTAGTGATCATACATTATAACCGAATTGAGACGTTAAAATACTTTTAAGTGAGAATTCCAATTTTACTTGAACCTTTAGTAATAGCATTTGACAGGGCTTTCTGCATGAAATAATTGTGTTTACACTTCCTGGTATATTTGCTAAGATACGAGTTGCGACATTATTCCCTCGTACAATTTTCGATATTGAAACCGCATGAGGATAAACATCTACTCCAGTCTTTATGAAATTTTAGGACATAACAAAATTTATAGTCCTGCGTCGTGGTCTAACTATAAGGCATCCTGCCTAGGACTCGCGTTATGGAATCCGCGCTGGTTCGTGTCCTCATGGGGGAAGAAATTTTGTCATGAAATTTCGGCCAGTGTATGGGACCGGTGCCCACCCAGCATCGTGATGCACATGGGGAGCTAGCGAAATCGATTACGCAAAGCAGCTATAACGGCTGGGGGGCTCATCGTGTTAACGACACGATACCTCCATTCTGGTTCGATGATCGTTCACTTCGGCATGTAGCCGTGAGGCCAGCAGCCGACTGGTCGGTCTTGGCCCCTTCATGGACTGTAGTGCCACGGATTATTATTGTTATTATTGTTGTTATTATTATTATTAATATTATTTTTTTAAATTTAAAACTGCGATACTCTTCATGATCTATATTAATGACGTGACTAATATGATAAAACACTGCAAATACCATATGTATGCTGACGACTTGCAAATTTATTTGCATTTCCACCCTGACGAGACTAGTGACGCAGTAAACAAAATAAACGAAGACTTGAATTCGATTTCACTGTGGGCACACAAATTTGGATTAAGGTTAAATCCAGAGAAATCGCAAGCAATCGTAATGGGGCATAATCGTCTACGAAGCACTCTTGATAGCAGTACTATACCACATATAATATTGAATGGGATTATTGTTAAATACAGTGAAACCGTTAAAAATCTTGGCATTTTTATGGATAGCGATCTAAATTGGAATACTCAAGTAACACACATTTGCAAAAAAATATTTTCTCAACTTCACTCCTTGTTTCATATGAAAGAATTTCTACCACTTAGTCTAAAAAAGAATCTTATTCAGACGCTTGTAATGCCCCATTTTGATTATTGCGATTCCTTGCTAACTAATGTAAGTTCACGCTTAGCTGAGAGACTACAACGTGTTCATAATGTGTGCATACGATTCATCTGCAATACTCGTAAATTTGACCATATAACACCTTCCCTCCAGTTACTTTCATGGGTGCGTCTGAAGGAACGAAGAACAATACATTCACTGTCTCTTCTGTTTAGAATCATGCATACTTCTACTCCGAAATATCTGTTATCGCGCTTTCAATTTCTTACAACTCTTCGAAACCGACATCAAGCACTTCTTTCTATCCCTCATCATAGAACGTCTTTATACTCATCTTCCTATACTGTAGAAATACCTCGCCTCTGGAATTCGTTACCTAATGATGTCAGGGACTGCCGGACTTTATCACAATTCAAAATTAAATTGGAAAATTTTGTCTTAGTTAATGTTTTTTAGGTATTGCTAGAAGTATTGATTTGTGTTTTTTTTTCTTTTTAACCTAGATTAAAATTGCAAGTTTCTTGTTTATGTTAGTTAATTAGTTAGGATGGAATTAATTATGATACTTAATCACTCATTTAAAGTTTGTGTGACTGCAACCTGTATATTTTTGTGTGGCTTTACTTTGTTTATAGTGTTTTTTTTCTGTCTCTTTATTTCTTGAGCAGCTTTACTTTGTATATTATAGTGTATTTATTTCTGTTTATTTATATTATTGTATTTGTATTCCTGGTGTTGTGGAAGAGAAGGCCTGATGGCCTTAACTACACCAGAATAAATAAATAAATAAATAAATAAATAAATAAATAAATAAATAAATAGAAACGTGTACCCCCAGGAAAGATAAATTGGTCGTTTTATTTTGTCCTTCGTTTATAAAATTATAACAATTATTGAAATATAACCAATTAAATTTACATAACCGTTTTATACACATTTAATTTTAATTTTAATATTTTTTTTAGTTATTCTATCGTCGACATATTTATAAAATTAATCTCAAGAAGTAATTCCATCTTTGAAAAAATATGAAATATATTACGAGTTTCATTTAAAGAAAAAAAGGGAATTTTGGTTGTCCTCTGTAAATTACAGTATTATTGAATTTTTTTAAGGCGAACGTTTTAAATATTTTATCCGTATTCTTAGTATTCATTCTTTATACAGAGTGATTCACGAGGATTTATCGTCCCTTACGGAGCTTATTTCTGAAGACATTCTGAGCAAAAAATGTAATATAAACATTTGTCCTAATCTCAATATTTTCAGAGTTACACTATTTGAAATTGTTTGTAAAATACCATTCTTGAGTTTTAAGGGTAAAGAATATTACAGATAAGGAATGAACTATTCAGGAGTATCATTTCTTTAATTAGCTAGTATTCTGAAGCTAAAACTGTTTTGTCATTTCCATAGTTGCTTCGTACAGATTTTTTTTTACCAACAAAATTACATTTTCTTACGCATTTATCACAACAATTGTTACAAATCACGCCAATCTCATAAATTGTTTAATATTGTAGATTAGGATGCATACTTGAACTGTAAAGTCGTATGATTTGTAACAATTTTTGTGATAAGTGCGTAAGAATGATGTCATTTTTAGTTAAAAATTAAAAAATAAAAAATCAGTACAGTACAGTACAGTAGGGGAGTTCGAACACAGAACATTTACTTAGCAGACTAACACACTACCGTCAGCTAGGAAGGAAATGTGGAATGCAAGGGTATTACTTTGAAGTAGGTTAGAATATATATTGTCTCTACCTATCTATTTTTCAATAAACAAGCATTTACACATATAAATTTAGCTTCTTAATAATCTCAATCTTGTTTACGTTGCACGTTGTTGCATATCTCAACACCAGAATTACTTGCAATTGTATTATTGTGCTTTATACGCATTTTTTATTTATTCGCAGAACTGTACCGTTTGAATTTGTGCTCAGAAATATACCGTTTAACGCTCGGTTAAAAAGAAACTCTGCTTGCCACTATATATTTTCGTGGCTGTACAAATTTGTTTCAACTAAAATTAACAGACCTCTGTGAATACACAGCATCCCTTGGGAATTGTTAATCTGAATGCCAAGATATAATTTTTTTTTTTTTTTTTCAAAAAAGTTACGCTGGAGATGTTGAATATAATTACACCTGGAATAATTCACCAAACATTCTGTCGCACTCGTTACGGTACTCTCATTGAGTTCCTACGTGGAGGAAGAGGATAAAAGCATTCCGATCTTCTGGGTTATATTTACGAACAATCCTTAAATAACAGCCATTATTTTCATTTTACACTATTTTCATATCATCCAAATGGAAAATGCGATCATCCTTTATATAGCGTTTACTTCCTTTAAAGTTTGTGAGTTGCAATATAACATCTGTAGTGGATCTGTTTCGAAGTTTTTCCAGCAGAAGATTTACCGATCACTGACTGAATCCTGGCGAGGCCGGACACAATACTGAAGTGGGGGTGAAAGCCGGGCTTTTCGAGTACCAGCTGAGAGTCAATAATTCTATATGTAGTGTCACAACGCCCGTCTTGTCCTTCCTGTGGCCAACAGTGAAGTGAGAATTGTTATATTGAGTGTCAGAAAAGCCAATAATAACATTTAATGGGAATTTACCATTATAACTTTAATTGTTGGTAACAATAATTCTGCTGCAATTGCAAGAACTACCGCTGATATGCATTATGCATTTTTGTTATTACTACTAATACGTACATTTACAAACGCTCCTAACACTATTACTAATATATCAGTCGTATATTAATATTTGATATTACTTTCAACACTACCACTGCTGTTTTACTGTTAAGTCTGTTGATGCTGTTATTTTAATTTTTGTTTTGCTTTTTACAGTTTTATTTATACTCATACCATTAATATATTTCTATTCATCCAGTTACTGTCTATTTCTGTTCCACCTGTTACTTTTTGTATTGCTGCTATTACTGTTAATTCTGTTCCTGCTTGTATTATTATTTCTGTTGATGCTATTATCCTTACATCTATCACTGCTGCTACTACTGTTACTTCTGTTAGTGCTGATATTCTTACTTTTGATATTTCAATATTTCTATCGTCACTTCTACTATTATACCTATTACTCTCGGCTACAATTTTATAGACACGTACTACATCAATTCTTATTGCGTTCTATAACATTACTTCTGCTGTTACTCATTTTACTTCGATTCTGACTGCTAATACTTTCATTTCTGCTATTGGTACTATTTTTACTTCTGCTATTAGTGCTACTTGTACTTCTACCATTAGTACTACTTTTATTACTGACAATAGTACTACTTTTATTACTGACAATAGTACCACTTTTATTAGTGCCAATAGTACTACTTTTATTACTGACTTTAGTGCTACTTTTATTACTGCCAATAGTATACTTGTATTACTGCCATTAGTACTACTTTTACTTCTACCATTAGTACTACTTTTACTTCTACCATTAGTACTACTTTTACTTCTACCATTAGTACTACTATTATAACTGATAATAGTACTACTTTTATTACTGCCAATAGTACTGCTTTTACTTCTACCATTAGTACTACTTTTACTTCTATCATTAGTACTACTATTATTACTCACAATAGTACTACTTTTATTACTGACAATAGTACTACTTTTATTACTGTCAATAGTACTACTTTTATTACTGGCAATAGTACTACTTTTATTACTGTCAATAGTACTACTTTTACTTCTACCATTAATACTACTTTTATTACTTCCAATAGTGCTACTTTTAATACTATCAATAGTACTGCTTTTACTTCTACCATTAATACTACTTTTATTACTTCCAATAGTGCTACTTTTATTACTGCCAATAGTACTACTTTTATTACTGTCAATAGTACTACTTTTACTTCTACCATTAATACTACTTTTATTACTTCCAATAGTGCTACTTTTATTACTGCCAATAGTACTACTTTTATTACTGTCAATAGTACTATTTTTACTTCTACCATTAATACTACTTTTATTACTTCCAATAGTACTACTTTTATTACTGTCAATAGTACTACTTTTACTTCTACCATTAATACTACTTTTATTACTTCCAATAGTGCTACTTTTATTACTGGCAATAGTTCTGCTTTTGTTACTACCATTAATAATAATTTTATTAATGCCATTAGTACTACTTGTGTTACTGCCATTACTATTACTTTTGTTTCCGCCATTTTTAATTTTTTGCATATGCCAGTATTACTACTACTACTTTCACTTCTAACGTTGCTATTACATTTACTTCTCCCATTCTTACTACAATTTTTATTTGGGCTTCTTGTCTTCCTTCTTCCGGTCTGCGATGTTCGTTTTAGAGGCGTTGTCGGCATTAACAGTTAGGCTGTTTCCCTTCCCATCGATCTCCTACCCCTGATTTCTCTCTTCTGACGCTACCACGGTATTCTCTGGGCTGACTCCTACATTCCCCTCTCCTGACTCCACCCCATCTTCCTCCAAGCTGTCCACTGTCTCCAGTTCGAATCTGAATCACAGCCTGCCGTTAATGACGAGCTTGTCGTATTGGATGACAGCGTAGCATCCCTGACGCCGGGACTCGAACATATGGCGTTTTCGAAACTTCCTCTGTCGCCTAACCCGCTCACTGAAGTCCTCAGTGATGTAGACGCCACTCCCACGTAGGTATTTTGCGTCTCGCAAAATCATATCGATTAATTTATAATTTGCGAGTTCGCGAACTATTTATCGGCCGCCTCCTGTTCCAAGACCGCCCCACTCGGCGCGCTCTCTCAATGTCCCATTCCCGGAGTTCGATGCCCAGTTGTCATATATTGTCAAAATAAATGTCTTATTTTGGCAAATTTTATCATAATACAACCTTCAAATTGTTCTTTTGCGTAATGTCATAAAATAATGCTTATTTTGTAATTAATTTGTCACAAGATCTCAGGTATTATAGGCTATTATGAATAGTGTTATATAACTTACGTGTATGTCGTATCTCATGTAAATTGTACGTGAAAAATAAATGTGTTAAAAAAGTTGGGCCACTACCCGTTGCACCATTGGGTTGTCGGGGTATCATTAAGGATAGGTGAATTAGATTTAGTAATTTTGGGTGCTTAGAGGCCGCCATCCGGTTCGCGTTAGGTTAATCCGCACTTCTTTGAGGACCTGGCAGAGATCGTTTCCAGTTTAACCATTTTTGTCATTGCTACTGCTACTACCTGTTAATTCTACTATTGCTACTGTTCCTAATTTCACTTCTGATATTGTTACTACTAATATTAATACTAATAATTATTCTATCATTGTAATAGTTTTAATTCTGCAGTTGCTACAAGTTTTAATTCTATTGTTACTACTTTCACTTCTGACATTGTTACTTTTGCTTTTGCCACTACTGTTCCTATTACCTTCATTAATATATTCTAAATACTTTTATTTCCGTTGCTACTGCTATGATTTTTCACAGTGGTATAGCTAGTTGTTGTTTCTACTACTGCAATTTTTACATTTCTACTTTTTTATTTGTTTTTTACTACAGCTACTAATTTTCCTTTGCTTCTATTGTTAGTACTACTTATGTATTAGCTTTTGTATGTCGTTGAATTTATTACTGATGCTATAACTACTTTACCACTACTCATCACCACAATTTGACGTTATACTTTATTCTACTTCTGCCGATACTTTGTTCCTCTTTTTTGTCTATGCCTGAACTCGTCTATACGTCGTCGTAAGAATCAGAATTTATCCATATCTATGAATATTCTTCGTGCCATATTGTTTTCTGCTATTCACAGCCGCACACAAGCATGGTAATGTCAGTTGAAAATTATTTCGGATGAAATTTTTAATATAAGTATTTATGAGGTAACTGCATGTTTCTATGCATTTATTTTATTAATATTGTTTTCATGAATTATAGAAAAAATAACATTTACAAAATTAAAAAGAGAATTGAACGTGAATAAATGATATATTTCATAAAATTAATGTATAGAAATGTTTCTCTATGTCTTGTGAATGTAACGAAAAAAATTAAAGAATTGAGATATTCAACTAAAAACTTAAGTTTCAAAATATTTATAAAAATAGAAAAAATCAAGTCAACAGCCAGAAACATTTGGGAGTTCAAAATTTGGATTTTGTTAGGCCTTTACATAGTAAATAATCTCTCAAAAAAATTTGATTGACAAAAGATTATGAAATAAGTTGTCACTTTTAGTGGGGTACCTTCTTAAAATAAGATTTTTATTTCGTCTGCCATCTATTCAAAACTTGATTTGTAGAGCTATATACATGAAATAAAATTGCAATAAGACACTATTATTTTCTTACACCATATGCTATCAGATAAAGTATTATGTTGTATTGTATTGTATTGTATTTATTAACATTCCATGGTATTCATACATTGTTTACAGCTAGAATATGGAAAAAGTCAAAAAACTTAATACTATTATAAAATCTTAATTTATAGTCACAGTTTAGATTAAATATATACAGACGAGATTTACAATATAGTCTACTAGTGCAACACAAAGTTTTAGTATCAATTTCATGAAGTGTTATTGAATGTCATGAATTCACCTACAGAATAGAAGGCGTGAGAAATTAGGTGCTTTTTTAATTTGGCCCTAAATAATTTTAAGTTTTGAGTTTCATTTTTTATATCGATAAGGAGGCTATTAAAAATTTTTACTGCACTCCTTTTTGATAACACGATAGACTTGCCGATGGAGTATGAAAGTCATTTTTTGACGTGTATTTATGCTATGAACTGTTAAATTAGTTACAAAGTTTTCACGATTACATACGAGGAAGATTATTAATGAAAAGATATACTGACAAGCCATGGGAATTATTTCTAGTTTTTTGAAAATACTCCTTCACGATGCCCTAGATTTGGCACCTACTATTATTCTAATTACTCTTTTTTGTAATATAAATATAATGTTACTATCTGTGGAATTTCCCCAGAATATTATTCCAAAACTCATTACAGAATGGAAGTATGCAAAGTATATTGTTTTTAAGGTATTGATATTTACTATCTTCTGCATAGATCTAATAGCAAAACAAGCTGAATTTAGTTTGGGGGTAATTTCTTTAATATGATTTTTCCAATTTAACACATTATCGATTTTTAAGCCAAGAAATTTGGTTGTTGTTGTTTCTAATAGGGATCTATTGTTAATTATTGCGCTAGAAATTTTCGACGTTGAATTTGGACAGGATTTAAATTGAATTATGTTAGTTTTGTTAAAATTTAATACCAATTTATTGACTGAGAACCAGTCACATATTTTGAAGAGAATTTCCTCTGTTGAAGATTGGAATGTGTTGGAGTTATTGACTGTAATTACTATACTTGTGTCACCTGGAAATAATATGGGATGACCTACATATTTTAATCTTGGCAGCCGTTTGGACGTATGTAATATATAGCCTAAATAATGAAGGAAGTGGTGAAAACAAAGTGTATCTCACATCGTACTCACTGATGCAGATATCGACCTCTGTGTTGGGGCAGAGGGATTGATTCATTCATTTTTTAGTCGCGGCGTCATCTATCATCGTCCGTCCTGGTCATGAATTCCATGACTAGCAGATCAAGTTGAGCGGGGTAAAATGAACATGTCGGCTTTTTCTTCATTCAAGAAGAAGGTGAGAGAGTAGGAGAATGAGGTCAGTGATTTATTTAGTTCTTTTTTGTGTAAGCGGAAGGTCGAAATCTGCGTTGTCGCTCATATATGGTCATATATTACCTCTGAAATGCGTTTAAATTCACCACCGACTGCATATCTTTGTAATGTAGGCCATTAGTTCGGTCGTTCGTTATTGGAATTCAACACGCGGCATGGCGCGCATTACAGGCATTTGTGGCTTTCGGTCGAGCAAATAAATGATGAATACAGAATTTGTTATACGCACGTAATTGATTATTTGAGGCTTTACATGTATACAGTATGAATTTTATCAATCGTTTCGAAATTGCAAAAAAGTTTGTGGAGATTTTGATATTTCCTATACCTATAGTGAATAATATTTGTTGTAATGAAAAAGTGGTAACTCAGATATTTGGAAGTTTTGATGACTAGACTTCGAATTGAACATTTACTTTGAAGTTAGGTACACACCGAATAATAAAATGTTTACAAAGTAAGGTAGTTCTCTCCTCTCATACACACATCGTGTCAGTTAGATGGAGCTGTTGCATTACAGGCTGAGCAAGGAAAACAATTAAAATTTCGCCTAAAGTCCAAACGTAAATATTATGTTGGGCGCAGTAGGCCTACATTCTATTATCGTCTCTCAGGTGTAGAAACGTAACTTAATATTTTTCGTAGGCCTGCAAATAGTTATACATGACGATACCGTTTAAATAAGGTAATTTGTAGGAATTTTTAGGCTGTAATAATAATAATAATAATAATAATAATAATAATAATAATAATAATAATAATAATGGTAATAATACTTTACTATTAAAATATCAGATCATACCATTTGTAATTCTACATAAATTTAATACTGTGTAAGGAAAAGAAGCGACATAAATATAGTAATTACATAGGTCACAGAAATAGATTCGAATAATTTCGAGAGAAAAATTGTTCCGGAGCAGGGTATCGAACCCGGGACCTTTGGTTAAACGTTCCAACGCTCTACCAACTGAGCTACCCAGAAATTCTACCAGACACCGATCCAATTTTTCTCTCTACATCCACAGACCTCAAAATGGACTGACAACCGTCAAGCAACCAACAGAAATAGATTTGTGTGAAAATAATGTGATTACTATAAAAGGAATGACATTGAGATAAAACATTTAGGAAACAATATGATGTTCTATTTGATATAAATCTAACACCCGTTTGAGTAAAACTCGTGTTTTGAAGTAAAACTGAGCATAGAGTAACTGAATAAACCATTACCAAGATACGAAGAAAATATACCGATACTTAAAATGAAAATAAAGTATTTTATTTAGTAAGAATTTAATATTATTAGTAAGAAAAGTGTGCCTGAAGTTTGAATCCCATTTATAGTAAAACTATTGGGTATTGAGGCGTATGGGTGGTAACGTATCAACGCGAAGAACAAGCTAAAAATATTTCTCTGTCATTTCTTCGAAAAATGATTCATTTCTTTCTTAATGTGCAAAATTACCTGATTAAAAACGTCTTTACATGTGACGGAACCTTTAGGGAAATCTGACATCACTGCAGTTAAAAGTTGCTCGGCAAGTGTACACTATATCTGCGTTCTTACGTTGTACCTCAGTGGTAGTAAGTCTTATGCCAGTCTGTTTGTAGAATTCTAAACGTGAAGTCAGTTACGGACAATTTACTAATCGTGAGTACCTAGATATCGTCGTTGTTCCTGCAATAACTCCTATGTGCAAAATATAAAATTGTTCAGTATGAAGAAAAACACATTTATTCATTCTATGACAGTAGTACCACAGTCTAGTATATACAGTAACGAAGCTCAATATATAGTAAATATACATCCATAGATAGTTGCTAGCCACTAGGATCGCTACTATCGCCTCATTACAGACATTGCGAAATAGTACCTGCACAGACTATTGTTTCTAGTACCCTCATGAAGTCAAGTCTCGTGACTGTATATACTAGACTGTGATAGTACTTAGGAGATTGTGAATTCTTACATTTTTGAAAGAAGGAAATATAATTACATAATTGAGATTTTATTACTTGCTGTATCACTATTTAAATTATTTAATAGAGCAAAAATCTAAAATCGATAAATATATCACGTAGGATTATTGCATGCACAACGACGACATGCTTTTAAATTTATGGTGAATCATACATTTCGCTATTGCAGCGTATCCACTTCCAATGTTTCGATAGAAATTCGATTTTTTCCATAACCATTAAAGATACAGAAACGGTTATTCGAACTTTTTAGAGTTGCATTGATATCTATTACTGTTCAAATTAATGTCTTTATATCCCTTTCACTCTGTATAATAAGTTTATATAAAAACACAAAATTAGAGTTTAAGTCTAGATCATATATACCCAGATAGGTCGGCCTGATAGACTTTGAGGTTAACAACTTTTGTCAGGTTTACTACGCTGGCATCTACTGGATGTTCATTTAAAAGTGTGTCATGACGTCACTGTTGTGAGTCAGCGATTTGAAGCGAGTTTCAGATTTTATGTCAGAGAAGTTGCCTATTATTCAAGGCGTTCAATCTGAACTTGAGAACGTGTACGGTATAACTTTATCGTCGTAGCAACAGATGGCGGCCTGTACGGTCTGTGTGCTACCATAACCTCTTTCGAACTGTGTTTTGCGCGGGCTAGTCGTACGCAGGGTATTTGTTATCATCGGTTGCGTACGGCAACATTCAACAACACAATCAAATGCTCCGTGTCCATGCTGACCGTCGAAGTTAATGTTAACAAATACTGTACGTAAGTAGTCGTCTTAACCCTCTCCCCATTTCCCGACAGTAAGAAAAGAATTCACCTCAGTACGTGTTTCCAAACAGTTCACATTCCTGCCACTACTGGCGTTACGGTACGTATCGGTAAGTACTCTTCAGAATGAACGCCGTACTTGCTAGGCAACTTCTCTGGCACATAGGTAATACGCCTCTGCGGAAGTGTAGGAAGATTGAATTCTCTAGGCTCATCGGCTAGCCACATGACGGCATACAGCGAGCCATGACACATTTTGAACTGAACACGCAGTACGTAAGGAGTCACGTCATAATTCCCATTTGAATTGCATTAGCGACTTACTGCCATCTCGTGTTCGTTTACGGCGGACGGGTGGCGATCCTGGCGGTTGTTCTCTTCAAACTGCTGCCGATTTTAACATAGCGATGAGTTATCTGTTACATAATATAATCTAGGGTTTAAGTAAGCCAAATGACTGAGATCCGACCTCACTTGCGTCAGCCAATCAGCCGCTCATGCTGACAAATATGACGTAGGCCTAATTAACTTGTACATTGTGATACTTGTATTGGAATTGCTCTATGGAAGATTTGCAATCTGCTTGGTTTGACTTTTGTAATAATTATAATCAAAGTAGTACGAATTGTTACAGAATTTACATATTTAAAGATGTGATAGAGTATTTCAGTGCTTTAAATTAAATGCAGTTTTTCTTAGTTATTGAACACAAAGTAAACTCATTCTGCATCGGCAACGACTGTTGCTCCACGCGCAAAACATACCGCGAATATTTTGATAATAAAATACGAGTAATTGAAAACACATTCCTCTTGAGTCACGTACGCTCCAAATTCATAAAAACGGTATTTGAAATCGCTATAGTATTAAAGGAAAGCGGTCGGTCATTTAGTGTCATTACGCTGTGAGTTAGTGTGAGTGATAAATTATGTGTAATGTTTATGTGGAAATTGATCCGTTAGGAACGAGAACGTATGGATTCGCTATTTCCAACAGGATTACGATATGCGGGATTGTAACTTAATAAAAAAAAAAAGTAACTGGTCTGCTGACAGTAAAACCAAAATGATGTCATTGAATACTAACAGAAGAGTTAAATTTAGTTTAAAATCGCCCTCTCGATTATACTCAATGAAATTCATGTGTGGGAAGTATAAATAATGGAGTATGTAAGTAATGAAGTATGTATTTCAGAAGAAATTAAAGATATTAAGTGAAAACTATTTCTTATAAGTTCTTTATTACTATATACAGTATATTCCAACTTTTTAACGAGAAGTTACGGCCAGAAATCATATGAAAACATAAACAGCAACAACTGTATGCGACCCTCTTGAAAACAGGTGTGTACTTTAGAAATGATATCCTCTAACAGTTCAGGGACATAAATTTACTTCGCTTCAAGGAAACTCACAAAACCATAACTTACGTTATAAAAACATTCAAAATCCTACCACGTTCTTAGACTAAAAAGATAAACTAAATTTGATTTAGATCTTAAAATTCTCGGGATTAGTTATGCTTTTAACTAGCCTATAATAATAATAATAATAATAATAATAATAATAATAATAATAATAATAATAATAATAATAATAATAAAAAGTGTATCAAATGGAAATCTGTGAGATTTAAATATTAGAACGTTGAAGATTCACAATGGGATCAGATATCAAAATAGTAACGGACTCATTTTCTTTTTAAAATAATTGTATAAGATCTTTGGATTCAGAATTAAAAGATCCACTATAAAATGTTTAGCTTCAATAACGTCCACTATGCTAAAAAGTCTACAGTATATAAATGTCCACTATGATAAAAAGTCGACAACAGTAAAACGTCCACTGTATTAAAGGTCCATAAATTTTATTGCAAAAAACTCCATGTTGCAAATATGCCCTGTAGCCTATTTCAAAATCATTATTAGTCTTCTCCCGAATCTGACAATTCCTGATAAACATGAAATTTTAAATTATAGGAAAATAGCACGAAGGTACTGTCTAATGCTGTCCCTGTCTTTGTATTCTTCATATATCCGCATTATTCCCTCAATCCTGCAATGATTTGTGATGTATCTCTTATTATCAGTTCTGTATTTGATGTGACCTCCTTGAATTTGAATAATTGAGTTCTCTGCAGATCGTAGAATGTTGTTCATCTTTAATATGGTCTAAAAATCTCCAAATGCTGACGTGATGTGCCGACACAATCACCTGAAATTTTGAATGAAAACTCTCAACCACATTATTAGCGCGGTGGTGTCCATGTATGGTTGAAGCGTACATATTCCACACTGGTGGGGGAAACTTCGACGGAATTGCTCTCCTTCGATCTTATGCCTGCCGCCGCAACACAGACATACTGTACGTAATCCGCGATTTCCAAAATGTCATCGACTATGTCACCATACAAATCACTAGAAACCTCTTGAACATCGTCCAAGGGAATAAAGAGGTATGCTATTAGTTCCTGAATCTGATGCCTCTATTGTGGTTCTTAATGTTTTGGTATCTCTGTCGCAAACCAAAATTACTTTTCAGTAGACTGCTTGAGTAAAATGTAAGACATCCTTTAATGTTTGCATTTGGAAAATGCTGTCTTGCAAGAATCATATGATGCAACTCGAAGTCCATCATTACCATTTCTGACTGTAAGTGATATCCCAGTGTGACTACTTGTGCGTTTACTTGTTCATAAACCTTTGAATAAAGTTCTTGATATGTTTTGTCATTAGGCAGAAAACCAACAGAAATATATAATTTATGTGTTGATAGATGCATGTATCGTAAAAAAACTGTAGGAATTATTGAGGAACAGTTTTAAATATGCTGTCGATGTATAAATTTTGACTTGAACATAAGTTCTTCTTCTTACCTGCACTTCTGCCATATCACCTTCATGTGTGTGTGTGGTTCCGTTCTGTATCCTACACAATTTGAATGTTATCCAAGTCCGTGTTTGTTTGACAGCATACTCTGCACCTGCTTCTTTCAGAGAATCTCCAGTAGAGTTTATTACTATTTCTAATTCCGGAGTGAAAATGGTAAATAAAGCCATCGTGTATTAAAAACTGTTTCCCTTTTTGTGAGTAAATGATCAATGGCATGAACATAAGAATTTTGCTATTGCCTAGTAAGAAAAGCAGCATTGTTACTGTACAAATATTTGTGGACTTCTTAGTTAATGGATATTTAAAAGTGGACATTTTGATATTTGGCGTTTTTAATGCATGGACCTATTGTCTTGGACCTTATTGTTCTGGACATTTTTATGTGCTGACATTTTACTGTGGGCATTTTAACCTGGAAGCGAGCTTGGAGGAAAGTTAGCTTTGTTTGGTTCAAGACATTTCTTTTCGATTATTCCGTTTCGACTCTTTCAAGATGAAAACTAAATATTTGTAGATAGAATTGACATGACATTTTGTTACCTTTGAATGCGGCAGATTCTCGAATTCAATCCATGCAACTGACATTTAAGTTTCTTTCTCGGATCTTTATTTTAATTTGTTTTGTTTTTTAAAGGTCAGAAGCGGTTTATTGTTGAGAACTCGGATGTAATTTTAGCGACGTTAATTGCTGTATATTGTGTTACTTTTAATGAGCAAGAGAAATGCACTATTTTTATATCCAATAATAATTATTATCTCAAGTTTTGTCGAATTAGGTACGCAACCTACTATATAGAAGAATCTTTGATTTCTGGTCCACGTGTTTGAAGATTGTAATAATTGTCAGTCTGATTTTCTGTGTTTAGTTTGGTGGAAAGTCTGTGTTGTAGCCTACTTGACTTTACGTCATGGAAATCTCAATATCTATTTGTAATATTTGTATGATTAATTTCTTGGAGAGGTGAAAGGTCAAACTATAACAACAATAATGTTGCACAAAAGGAATACAAAATTATATCGATTCAACGATAATAATTAATATATTTCAGGAATATATCCTAAATAGGTCTACTTTCATGAATATGTTAATATTTTAAGACTGTTTTTCCTTAGGAATTTGTAAATTTAATAAAGTGATAAAGAGTGAGAGCTTTCTGTAACATCATATTCTTGTTCAGATTACTTACGTTTAAGTAGATATAAGCGCATTTGTACTTTTCCTTTAAATATGTCACAATTGTTGCTATATACTAGTACTATTTGTCATTAATGTTTGTTTCAAGTAATATTTACACTGAGTTCAGGAATGGGTGAATAAATTTGATCATACATTAGAGATTTTTTCATATAATCCTGGGAAACCTCTAAACAAGCAAACATTCTCATGGGGGCAGATAAAAAAGTTAAATTTCTTTCTTGCACCATGTTAATAATGTCAAAAGAAGTGCTTATACAAATTTTGGCCACTCTACCACAATTACGAGACCATCCAGAAAGTCATTTTCCCTAGGGCCGTTTACAGAAAAAGCACAAATTGCATGGCAAGATTTATTGAAACAAATACAGCAATTGTTGCGCTATTTGTCAACATGTCCCCCACTGGAATTGAGACATTTGTCGTACCATGGGATCAATTTTTGAATCCTTGTGTCGTAGAAGTCAGCCGCCTGGGATCAGGTGTCTGCATCTCTCTATCGATCTCATATGATAAATGTCTCAATTCCGGTGAGGAATATGTTGAAAATAGCTCAATTGCTGTGTCTGTTTTAATACATTTTTCCAAAGAAATTGTGTTTTCTTTCTGTTAACGGCTCCTGGCGAAATAAATTCTTTATGGCCGTCGTAATTGCGGTCGAGTGGCCAAAATTTGTATAATCTCTTCTTTCGACATTATTAACATGGTGAAAGAAAAAATATTTAACTCTTTTATCTATACCCATCAGAATGTTTGCTTGTAAGCTTATGGTGATAGAAAATCTCGTTGAAACTCTAAACGATATCCATAATAATGCTAAGGCTATTTGTGAAATATAAGTGTGAAATAATGACGGTTTGAGACTATTGTCTCTAGAATTATATGTAATGAGTGTTTTTTTACATAAAATGAAATATACTGGACCTAAATCATGGTATTGATACAGCATATAAAGAATTCCACATCCATGTAGCAATATCTTTCTCTGTTTCTATTGATAGTGTACTGGCTTTTGCTGAGCCTGCTCATTTCACAAGATAAGTAATTTTTTCACTGTGTATCAAGTATTTCACTTTCTGCTACAAAATGTTTGATAGCCAGTTGAACTACGCTTTTATCTTGTCTATTTAGTGGTGTCATATGTCATATTTGTTGGCATCTGGATAATCTATAACGTGAATACGGTATAGATGACACTTTAAATCCGCCGCAACGGTGGCTGAATGCTAGAGCGCTGAGGCCCGGGTTCAAATCCCTGTTGATCCACCCTTAATTATGTTGATCCACGCTGAATTAATAACTTGTGTTACGCGAAGCCATGATTCAGGTAACACAGGGTTTTCCATAAGGTACTCCGGTTCCCCTGTGACATTCCAACAAATTCCGTCATCACCTATTACTAGCGTAATGTAGATCCACGGCTCGTAGTACACTCTGAATGGTTTCTGACGAAGTAAAATATGGTCTAAGCATCTCGGCACTACGAGCTTGTAAAGTCGGGGTGAATAACGGCAAGTTAAGGGCCCTGTCATTGTACAAAATAAAATTTGTGCTTTAAATCTACTATTAAGGGGAATGAGTAGTGATGTCTGTGCGATTAAACAATTTCAGTATACAATCAGTCATTCTGAATTCAGTGGTATAAAAGACAACTAAATAATTTCGTATCTAAGTGCAAAAGAAAGGCCCTAACTCATAACCTGTTTTCACACTTTGCGAAGTAGGGGAGAGTTGGGTAGTATCGGACATCGGGTAATATCGGACAATGAGTTTCTTTCCTCTACCACTTGATGATAGTACCCGAATGACATGATTACGTTTCTGTGATGTCGCATACAGAAACGTAACCATGTCATTCAGGTACAACCGTCTGGTGGTAGATGAAAGAAACGCACTGTCGATATTACCCGATGTCCGATACTACCCATGTCTCCCCTATACATAATTCTTCAGGTGCACATTGCTTGCTACAATCTTCACTCGCTAATCTTGTATTTTTTAAGTTATCTATTAACGTATACTGTAAATTCTGAAGCAAAATTTAGTTAAATACTTCACCCCTAGTGAAACAGAAAAAATATTGAATTTGTTTTTATTTCTTAAAATATTTTTTTCAATGCATATAAATATTTTTTATCCTGTTATGTGTATGATATTCTTAAACCTATGTAGGAAACAGGCTGCAGAAAACACTAAAAATTTCAAGTAAATTGATTCAGTAGTTTCAGAGAAAAATGCACTTAAGTTTGAAAAATGTCAACTTATGGAAAAATTCATTTAGAAAAAGGAAGAATGTATGAATTACATGTACCGCCAAATTTAAAGAGGCCATTTAAAGGATTTATCTGAAGAAATCCCCCCACCACAATATTTATGTCATTTAAACAGCAATCCCACAAAATCACAAAATAAAATATCGAATTTTTTACCCCTAATCATTACTGGTAGACGTTTGAAATGGGCAGGGCATGTAGCACGTATGGGCGAATCCAGAAATGCATATAAACTGTTAGTTGGGAGGCCGGAGGGAAAAAGGCCTTTGAGGAGGCCGAGGCGTAGATGGCAAGATAATATTAAAATGCATTTTAAGGGAGGTGAGATATGATGTTAGAGACTGGATTAATCTTGTTCAGGATAGGGACTAATGGCGGGCTTATGTGAGGGCGGCAATGAACCTCCGGGTTCCTTAAAAACCAGTAAGTAAGTAGTCACTACTGGTTCTCTTAAAGAATGAGTTTCTTTTCAATTATTCAATTGATAACGTCCAAATTTCTTTAATCGGAATTCATATACACATTCAGGATAAAACATGAATACATTTTATAAAGCCTAATTAATAATAATAATAATAATAATAATAATAATAATAATAATAATAATAATAATAATAATAATGGCTTTATTTAACCTTAAGGAGTTGGTTTCATTTATTTATTTATTTTTTTGCGTTTCATAGTTTATTTCGTATCTTCCTAGATCATAGTCATAGTCAGTTTTAAATGGAGTATTTGTCAACAATAGATACTGGATGCGGGATGACTTATCGTTGAATTTAGGTGCACATTTACCATATGTTACAATTTTTTCATTCAGACCATTGGCTGAACAGGTTTTAAACGTAAACAGACGACGTCAACATGCTACTGTATCTCCGTACAGTCAGAATGAAAATAAAAATGACGTACTGTGGCACATGCCTCGTCATCATTGGTGGAATTACTAGCGTTGCAGTAAACGACGATATAGTCTTGTAAGTTGCCGAAGCTGAATCGTCTTCGCCTATCCTGCAGGATAACACAACTGTACACATTGCGTTGCAATGTTACTATGAACGGACCGGGGTCCCTTCGTTTTGTACGCTGCTGTACTCGCCAGGTACACAAAAGACGGACAACACGGCACGTGCCATATACTCTGATACGAAACAACTTCACTTTTCCTTAAGCGATCCTGCATACACTGTCTAGTCATCAATCCAATCTCTAGTTAAGATGTTTTGAAATTTATTATTTATAGTTCACAGAAAAAAGTACATACCTATAATAATTTAAAGCTTACATATATACACTTTATAATTTTACACATAGATATAAAATTTTTATTTAATTTCTAAAGTTAAATATTTAATATAAGATGTGTCTGGTCTCTAGCTAAGAATACCGTATGTAGTTTAAGCTGTAGTTGAAAATGTTTAATCGGCTTCCTTTCCATCTCAACTAATATCGGTACTCTGATGAATGATAAGAACTTTACCTGAGAGGAGTACATGTACAGTCCAGCTTTTCCTGGTCTTGAATGTTATATTGTATTGTCAATCCTCGTTGCTTTGCACATTCAAAAATAAATCGAACAAAGAACCACAGATTTATCGATTTTATATAGACTACCCTCCTTGTTGTGCTGAGCTGTCAAGGAAGTGCTGCACATCGCACATTGTCCTCCTGTCCTCACTCAGTTCTCCCTGTATATACGTCTTTTTCTGTCTCTTTCAGTATTCCGTCATTCTTCTGTTCGTTGCCCCTTGACTTCCAAGAATACAGTCCTATTTCCTCGCTCGAGGAATGCATTCAACCAGTAACATTTTGTCATATTTGTTTATTTTGAATCTTTTTAAGCACTTAGAAAAGGATTTCTCTATTGTAACGGGAAGGTTGATATCAGGAAGCAAATCCATTTACAATTACCTTACAGACATCGCTGTATTATATGAATTCTTCTCTCTTCCACTCTGTGTAAACTCCTTTCTTCCCTCTAATATGAAATACTTCAAGTTTTTGTGCGTCCTAGGATTGCACAATTCATGGTCGTATAGTCGGGTCTATTTCTCATTCCACTTCAGCTTACGGTATTGAATAGCGGAACTGTTGTAGCTGCTTCAACGTCTCGTGTTTAAATTCTGAATCGTGCTCGTAACATGCGGCTCAGGATTTAGTAAATAATTTATAATGTGAAGCGTTATTAAATATTGGTAGATATTACAGAGAGAAAGATGCTGGAATATCAAGACAAGAAATGAAAAGAAAGTAGATGTAGGCCTACGTTGTGAGATTGACACATACTTCCTCGTTGCAAGTTCTGTAAGTTTAGCAGAAATGCAATTATTTTCAATTCTACCAATGATATCACTGTGTGTAGTTTATTTAGGTAGGTCTAAACTTAAGGCTTTTTCGTTGTACCAGGACATTATTAATTCCAAACATAAAATTATTCTATAAATTATGAGTTTAAACTAGAAGTCTAATCTGAAAAATTCGCATTATATGCTTATTTATACAGTGAGAATACTTTCAAACTTAACCGATCCTGAAGTCTGCCGTTTACAAGAATAAAGGTTGGTCCACAACAAACTGGGAACGGTAACAACAAGAACGAGAACGGAAATATTGTTAAAATAAATGTATTTAAATGTGAGAATTCACATTAACTTTCACGTTCCCGTTCCCGTGCTCCGGCAAGCTGCTCGTTAAATGTGAATGCTCACATTTAAAGAAATTGATTTAAACATTATTTCCGTTCTCGTTCTCGTTGTCGTTTCTGTTCCCAGTTTATTGTGAACCAGCCTTTATTCGTGAAGATATAAAAAAAAATTACATTTTTGTGTTATAATCAGGGAAAGGATTTATATGTAAATACATATTTACTTATAAAGCTAATATAATTTATATTTTGCATTATCTTTATGTTTCACAATGTGTAGGGTTGAAAAATCCTACTTTTATTTTCCATATTTTTCCATATTTTAGAGTTTAGTACATATTTTCGTTAATTTCCATATATTTTCCATATTTCATATAAAACAGTCCATATTATATTAGGTTTAACAATAAAACAAAACAAAATTCCATTAACTTTTAAAAATACATTTCAACAATAGAGATTTAAACACATGTTCAGTAATCCCTTTAACATCAGAGTTATTTGAAAATTAGCAGTCCTATCAACAATGGGAAAGTAAGTTACAAAACTGTATTAATTTAATTTAAAATTTTTAACAGACTTCAGTTGTGCAGCTCAACAGTTAAATGCCAGTCAGAGTACACATAGGTTCAGTTTTGTAAATCATACTATAAAGACGGTAAATATGCCAAAAGTACGTCATTCAGTCAATTTAAAATCAAAACTAACAAGTTACATTTCAGAATTTAAAGAAGATGGTTTATCAACTGACAATAAAATATTATTTTGTAATTTGTGTCAGTGTGCAGTATCATCTACACAAAAGTTCCTGGTGCAACAACACATTACAACTAGTAAACATCAGGCCAACAAACAACTAAATTCCAAGCAGAGACAATTGTTTTTAACACAACCAACAACATCGAATGTAAGATCTGAGTTTAACATCGACCTGTGCCGTTCTCTCATCTCTGCTGATATTCCTCTCTACAAACTAAAGAATAAGGTCTTCAGGGAATTCCTTGAAAAATATACTCAACATACAATCCCGGATGAGTCAACACTTAGGAAGACGTATGCTCCATCCATCTACGATGAGACAATACAGAAGATAAGAGATGAAATTAAAGATAGTTCAATTTGGGTTTCCATTGATGAGACTCCCGACAAAGAAGGTAGACTTGTTGGTAATGTAGTTATCGGTTTGTTAAGTGAACAATATTCTGAACGAATTCTTTTACATTGTGATGTTCTAGAAAAGTGCAATAACAAAACTATAGTTAAACTGTTCAACGAAGCTATGGGTATCCTGTGGCCAAAGGGTATTATGTACGATAATGTGTTATTCTTTATTAGCGATGCTGCCCCTTATATGGTCAAAGCTGGACAAGCATTATCTGTTGTATATCCTAAATTGACTCATTTTACTTGTGTGGCGCATGCATTTCATCGTGTGGCAGAAGTGGTCAGAGACAATTTCCCTAAAGTAGATTTGTTGATTTCATCAGTGAAAAAAGTATTTCTCAAAGCTCCCAGTAGAGTTAACGTGTTGAAAGAAATGTACCCTGAAATTCCATTGCCACCAAAGCCAATTTTAACTAGATGGGGTACATGGCTAGAAGCAGTTGAATATTATGCCGAACATATAGACTCTATTAACAATGTTCTCCTTGCATTGGACTCTGAAGATGCAGTCTCAATTGATACTGCGAAAACAGTTACCTGTGACATAAGTGTGAAGAATGACTTAGCTCACATTCAGCATACATTTTCATGCATCATAAAAACGCTCAAAAGTCTCCAAAATAGGCACCTTTCACTATCTGAAAGTTTTGAAATTATAAATAGTACTGTGGAACAACTGAATCGTGGTAGAGGTAAAGTTGCAGATGCAGTAAGAGCTAAGGTGGACACTGTACTTTCAAAAAACCCTGGATATGAAGAACTACAAAAGGTTGTTGCTGTGATGAGTGGTGAATCAACAGTGAAGATTAACTTGGACTTATCCCCAGCAGACATTGTGAAATTGAATTATGTACCAGTTACTTCTTGTGACGTCGAACGCTCTTTTAGTCAGTATAAATCTATCCTCAGAGACAATAGAAGAAGATTCACTTTTCAGCACTTGAAAGAAATGTTTGTAACCTATTGTTATGGTAACAGACAATAAAAATTGTGTTTTGTTGAAACTACATTGGAAGATAAGGTACGTCCATTATATTTTTTGTTTAGTTTGATTAAAATGTACCAATATTTAACGTACATAGTCATTTTTTTATAATTTTAAGTCCATATTTAATTCCATATTTTGGTAAAAATCCATATTTAATTCCATATTTTGGTAAAAATAACTACATATATATTTACATATTTCATATATTTTTAGTCCATATAAATCCGTTCCCTGGTTATAATGTTCAAAATTGGTGGCTTAATCATTCTTCTCCTACAACAATTTTATATAGTTAAAATATTCCAGTATTTCTGTAGAAGTTAGGATGAGGTTAATTCAATCATTTATGCAAATATATTAAGCTACGGGTATATTTGTCTGGATAAATTAATTTCTGATGCAGTTATTGTAACTAACACTATGAAATACAATCATAACAATAACCTGAATTGATTTTCGTAAAGCACCATTTAATGTTAATTAAAAAACAAATATTTGCTTAGTTTTTATAAAAATCGTTACCGAATAAATTCACACGTAGGCCTACGTACTGATCGTAAGCAAAATGTATTAGTTTATTTAGGGGAAATCGCAGTATGCGAAATGACGACCGGACATACACATAGACGGTATACCAAAACAAGTTCTTCGTTATAATGAATTCTCAAACAAATCGTAAAAGCCTCGATATGCACTTTGTATTATTATTCCTTACATAAAAATTGAATGCAAGACAGAAGGGATTTGTAGAAAAGGATTATTGAAATACAATAAATGAAAAAAGTACAAGACGTAAATTGGATTTGATAAAAATCAAACAAAGATAATAAAAACCACGTAGGCAGAAATATATTAGCGAAATTAAAGTTAATATGATAAACATAAAGAGAAGTGAAATGAAAAGGCTAAGAGTGAGAAAGGACGAGAGTGATCACTTGGAATCAATAAATGTAGAATGAACACAGATAGGAGAAAGGAAATCATGGCGATAGAGGAGAAAAATCAGATATAAAACAAAGATATATATATATATATATATATATATATATGAGGCCTCGACTACTTAGAGAAAGTAGAAAGTATTATTCAGTGAGGTTGGCGAGGCCTCAAATATAATGTTCACAGTATTCATTAAACTGTTGTCGAGAATGGCCATAAAGTCAGTTAAATATGCGCTCCTACTTACATGATTTGTAAGTCTAAAATGCTGGTAGTATGCCATTAATGATACAAAGGAGGAGAGTTCGACTGACGCCGTGAATCTAGTCTCGGCATAGCTCAGATGGAAAGAGCGCTCATCGCGTATAGCTGAGAGGTGCTGGGTTCGATTCCCGGTGCCAGAACAATTTTTTCTCGAATAATAGGTATAGATATTAATTAGTTGGAAAAAGAGAGAGCAAAGATATTTATTTCAGAAGAGAGGGAACGAAAATAATTACAGGAGGAAGGAATTAGAGAAAGACGGGACTAGAGAAAGAAAGGAATATTAATGTAGGAAAATAAAAAAAATATAAAAATTATGGAAAAAGAAATCAGAAAGAAAGGAAAATTGTGAAAAGGAATCTTTACGTTAATAGATTAAATGGGTCGACTTGGTTGGAGAGTTGGTATAGCGCTGGCCTTTTATGCCCAAGGTAGCGGGTTCGATCCCGGGCCAGGTCGATAGCATTTGAGTGTGCTTAAATGTGACAGGCTCATGTCAGTAGATTTACAGGGATGTAAAAGAACTCCTGCGGGACAAAATTCCGGCACATTCGGAGACGCTGATATAACCTCTGCAGTTGCGAGCATCATTAAATAAAACATAACATTTTTTAGATGAAATGTAGAAAGAGAAAAATATAGAGCAGAAGAAATAAAGAAGTAAGAAAATGAGAGAGAGTAAAGGAATAGGAAAATCAATAATTAGATAAAGGAAGAAGAAATAATTAAAAGGAAAAAACATCAAATGATAGAAAATATAGCGAAAGAAGAGAGAGTAGAATAAAATTAATAAGAAAAGAGGAAAAGCGGGCAATGTGAAGAGAAAGGAAAATCACTTATTGATAAAAGAGAGAACAGGGAGTCTGAAAAGACAAGAAAACAGAGAAAAATGATTATGAAAATGGGATTAAGAAGAGAAAAACGGGTAGGGGAAAAAAGGGAATGAAACAAATGATGTGATAGGAGGAAGAGAGACCAAAGTGAGAAAGAAGAGGAAAAAATAAATAAGGATTGACGAATGAGAGAAAACAAAGGGAGTGACAAAAGGGAGAGAAAACAAAGGAAGTGGAAAAAGGGATAAGAAAAAAGGGAGTGACGAGGGAGAGGAAACAAAAGGAGTGAGAAGAAGTAGAAAAACAAAGGAAGTGAGATGAGGGAGAGAAAACAAAGGCAGTGAGAAGAGGAAAAACAACAAAGGGAGTGAAAAGAGGGAGAAAAACAAATGTAGTGAGGAGAGAGAGAGAGAGAGAATGTGACCACAGTGTAGTAGGCCTATATACAGTCACGAAGCTCAATACATAGTAAATATGCATCCATAGATAGTTAGCTAACCACTAGGATCGCTAATATCGTCTCATTACAGACAATGCGATATTAGTACCGACACAGTCTATTGTTTCTAGCACCCTCACAACTCAAGCTTCGTGACTGTATATACTAGACTGTGATGTGACGATGGATAGAAAACAAAGGGAGTTAGAAGGCAGAGAGAGGAAATAAACGGGATGGAACGTGAAAGGAAAGTAGGAATTGAAAGCAGATATAAAATATAGATGAAATTAAGAAAAAAAGGTATCTAAAGGGGAGAAATAATAGAGAATGTAATGAGTATTGACGAAAGCGAAAAGATAAAAAAAAGGCGAAAAATAAGTCCAAGAAACAGGGAAAAAGGAAATAAATGATTAAAAGACATTAAGATTTGTGATTTTGTGGGTGTACATGAGCATTTATATTTTGTAACAATAAATTACGAAGAAAAATATACCTATAAGTTCTGGTATAAAATGTAACAACTTTTTTTGGGATATAGAATGGGTAATATTAATCAATGATATACTACATTGACATTAGCTAGTGCGAGTGCATTCCACTCAACACGCGATCCTCGTGTGATAGGCAACTGGGATGACTGAAATCCAGCACATTAATGCGTGTACGCGACTGGAACCGCAGTGGTTCAGCTATCGATACCGTCTCCAGGGGGAACTGATTCCTGCACGGTTTGTTTTCAATGGCCTCTTACACCAAACTAGGTCAAACGACGGTACTGGCGATATTTCATTTATTCTCCCCCTCCTTTTGTTTGCCAGATGCAAAGAAAAAGTTGTTTATGACGTTAGACGTTATTTACGCCTATCTTTAGTGTCTCGGAATTGTATTCAGAAAGAAAAATTTCCGTTTCATCGGTTGTGAAAAATGTAGCACGTGCAAAAAATAGCGATTGCCATTGTTACCAGCTAAGTAGGGTATTAATAATGTTTTGTAAATACTCTGTGTGTCGCAGTCGTAAAGTACATTGTCACGTCGTTTGACGATGAGGTTGGTCGATGAAATATCAAAGACGAGACAAATGTAAGCGAAATGGAAAAAAAAATAAAGGAATGAAGAAATAAGTCTGAGAAAATGTTTAATATTTCTCAACTCGTTTCTTTAATATATTCTGTTGGCTCAACCGTTATTCAGTGGCACCGTTAGTCGAATGACCAGAACATCGGCTTTGTGTGAAGAGGAGCTTGGTTCAAATCTCTAGAAAAATTTCGGGAAAAGGAATTAGGCCATGTTTCAGAAACGTTTAATTTTTTTATATAATACAATGTCTCGTACAAGTATTCCAGTAATTTCTCATTCATCATCATTATCATTATCATCTGTTCTAATAAACATATGTTTTGGGCTGTACGACGGACAATATACAGTCACGGACAGAAGTATAAACACATCAGCAGAATACAGGTTTACTAATTCGTATTTTACTATTATATATATATATATATATATATATATATATATATATATATATATATATATATAATATTATAACATTGGAACTGAAAATAAATTAATCTCAACTCCTGTAACTATAAAATAATATTCCAAGTCGAAATAAAATTTACTTTTACACAGAAAATAAAATAATAGTTCTTTTTATCTCTGAAAATATTAAGGTTCGGGTAAAGTAGATATATCATAATAGCCTTCCTTGGCCCGTGCGTTTTGTTTACAAACATTAACTAGTTGTCGCGTGTCCCTTGACTTGCTTCGTATTAAGTAAACACTACCCCCTTCGACTAGCTAAACTCTATGTACCTGCTAGCTAAAACATGAGTGAATGGACAGTAAAATCGATAGGAACTAAATGTACGTCGTCACTACTGTCGACTGTGAGACACGTGAAAACTAGCTAATATTTGTAAACATAACGCACGGACCAAGGATGCCTATCCTGATACAGCTACTTTATCCGAATTTTACTGGTAATGGTGGACACAAGTATAAGCACAGTACAATTTTGGTCAATTTTTTTGCTTCCACCCTCAAATTGATCTGTCATTTAGTAGACTACTTGTTGGCTTCCCTTTTCTGTAAATAACCATCTGAAGTCTGGTTTGCATAGAATCAAAAAGCTTGCCAGTGACTTCAACACTTATTTCTCTATACTCTTTCAGAAGCATCTCCTTCAATTGTTTTCTGCCAGTAATGGCGTGACTACGCTCTCTTCTGCCCAATTCAACACAAAGATGTTCGATGGGGTTAATGTCTGGAGACTGTGAGGGATGTTGTAAACGATCTATAGACGAACAATTTCTGCAGTATGTTTAGGATCGTTGTCCTGTTGGAAGTAGTAGTTGTCTACCAGCTCCAGTTTGTTTGCACTTTTCTCTAGATTGTTTCGCAAAAGTCTACATATACTATAGGCTACAATACACACACACACAATATATATATATATATATATATATATATATATATATATATATATAGTGCTTTTTTCTGGAAAAAAGTTTACTGGAACTCTATCACTACATCACATTATACAACAAAAACGTAGGTTTAAAAATATTAGGCCTACATACCTTATATTACAATAAGTTCCAAACGGAGTTCATCGATTTTAAGCATAACGGAAATTTTGCGATTTCGAGCTATAGTTTCAGGATCAATAACGGAAGATGGCAGCACTAGATTGCAGGAGTTACTTTTGCACCAACGATAATAATGAGAAAATGTAAACTCTTGGATTCGGCAGTGGCGACAATTTTAATTTTCAATTTCGCTTATAAAATATATCTCGTTGGAATTTGTAATGGCAAAAAGTTTACCGGAACGCGCTCCGGACCGTTCCCATCAATAAACACAAGTTCACCTACCCCATTAGCTTCCATACACTTCCATACTATGAAGTCACCATCTCTATGTTTTACAGTTAATTGAATATTTTTCAAATCCTATTCTCCATTCTTTGTTCTCCATTCCAAAACTCGTCCATTAGGTATTTTGAAAAATATTAAATTTGTTCTTATCAGAAAATATAACATTTTTCCTGAACTCATAATCAATGGACACATATTAATCAGCAAACGGCACTCTTTTCTTTATATTTACTTTGCTTATATAGAGATTATTTCTTGCGACCCTTGCATTATACTCATTCTTGTGTAGGATACTTTTCTTATTGTACGGAGATGTACATCTTTTCCTAAATCTTTTAATTCTGGTGCTATTTGTGTTGAAGTAATCCTGGGATTTTGTTTAACCAGTTTCATAATCTTTCTCCTCTTCTTGTGGTGTAGCTTAGATGACTGCCCTGTTCACGGCTTGTTTTTCAATGTTTTTTGTTCTGTTGAAATTCCTGATTACTGTTCTTTCTGCATTCCTAATACCACTTAGTGCTGATTGTATAATGAGATGGGAATCTTAACATTCCATCATCCTGTTAGCCTTTAGGGAAATGCAATGATATAGCTTTACTTTGTATCATCATCATCATCATCGTCATCATCGTCATCTCCTCAGTGTAACATAAATGTAACTTTCACTTTGCATTATTTTGCATTATTTTGATAAGTGACTTTATATTTTCAACTTTCAAGAAAAGCACATAGGTTTAAATCTGTTATGTACTTAAAGATGTAAGTTGGGTTACACGGCTACTTTTCTCATATAAAAACCGTTGAATTAATTACACGAATAGCTTCTGAGCAAATAGGAATATACAAATATTCATAATAGTAATATGCGTTACAAGAGCGGTATGTTGAAGTTCTCATGTTCGAGAAAAAGTTTGAAAAAGCGAAACGTAGTTGAGCATTTTTAATTTCCGAGAATTGAAAGAAAACATACCGCTCGTGTATCGTACATTATTTTGTGCGAAGATCGTTTATTACATACCTGAAAGAGGAATTTCTAATTAGTTGCAATGAAATCTCCATCTTGGTTTCTGTTCAATGACGACAAATTTGCAAAACAAAAATACCTATCTTCAACATTGTTGCTTTAAAATGTTTTCTGTGTTTACTATACTCCAGCACGCCGTGATATACGTCTGTCTTTTTTTCCCCCAGTCTATAAATGCAAACTTAAAACAAACGGCTTCCTTAATGTTACATGCATCACGAATGCAGTAACTTTAGTGGAGTTGTAGAGTTTACTTAATTTTTTCAAATATTTAAAAACAATAATTAACAGTGCAATTTAGGTGAAATTGCAATGGTTAGTTTCCAATTTATAATTATTACTATATTGTCTCTAAAAATAATATGTTAAAAGCCTAAAGTAGTAAAATCAATATGTCACTTAAGCGGTAAGAAGAGGGAAATTGTTGTGTGTGTTAGATTGGGAATACTGAATGTGGAATTTTAGACTTACCGCGGATTGGTTTTGTGCGGAAACCAAGAAAATACGCACGATCTCGCACAAATATATATTTTTAAGCTTCCAATAAATGCACACGGGTTTTCTGAAAATGGTAAATTTCTTTTATCTGAAAGATGCAAGAACTTTACGTGCCGGAAAATTGAGAATGGTTAATTTAAATGTCATACAGAATAACTGACCGTACATCACATCACTAGTTATCTGCAGAAACCGCCTCTATTATCGATATTTTCCCCAGAATACTTGCCATGAATTTTGATGACATTCCTGCTACATTTTGCAGAGTCGAGTGCGTGTTACAGCACATCACATCGTTGTAATAACTCCAGGCGACCCATTTATTGAGCGTTACTTACAACAGCTACATTATGTTGTGGAACAGGGTAGCTATAACTTCACTGCATCCGGCTGCTAAGCTATCAGTGTATTCTAGTAACAGCGAACGATACTTGTGATAAGAGACTGTCCTCGAGGGTGGATTCGAATTCTGGCTTGTTTTTCTAGGTTTTTCCTTAATATGAGATGAATAATTATGAGGAATTCCACGATGAATTTTCAAACTCGGTATGGCATAGTTGCGCCCCGCGGTCAATTGGGAGGCCTAGGCATGGCATAATTGCGCCCCGAAGAAATCAGGTAGCAGGTGGGACATGGCATAGTTGCGCCCCGAAGAAATCAGGTAGCAGATGGGACATGGCATACTTACGCCCCGAAGAAATCAGGTAGCAGGTGGGACATGGCGTAGTTGCGCCCCGAAGAAATCAGGTAGCAGATGGGACATGGCATACTTACGCCCCGAAGAAATCAGGTAGCAGGATGGACATGGCGTAGTTGCGCCCCGAAGAAATCAGGTAGCAGGATGGACATGGCATAGTTGCGCCCCGAAGAAATCAGGTAGTAGGATGGACATGGCGTAGTTGCGCCCCGAAGAAATCAGGTAGCAGGTGGGATACATGGCATAGTTGCACCCCGAAGAAATCAGGTAGCAGATGGGACATGGCATACTTACGCCCCGAAGAAATCAGGTAGCAGGATGGACATGGCATAGTTGCGCCCCGAAGAAATCAGGTAGCAGGATGGTCATGGCATAGTTGCGCCCCGAAGAAATCAGGTAGCAGGATGGACATGGCGTAGTTGCGCCCCGTTGAGCATAGTACACAAGAAAGTGATTATCATAAAATAAATAAATTACTTTAAAATATTACAGTGATAGCTGCATTGAAATCAGGTAGGCCTAGCGTATGATCAATTTTGCTATTTAAAATAACACTCTTTTATTGATCACACACAATAAATGAACGACATTTTTTGTTTCTACATCGATATCTTAACCCTACGGTATAGGGTTTCGAAAATTGAAACTTAGAACCAATATCAATTATTAACTCTTCACCCTTTTCACTAAACTTAACATTAATTTTAAATTAACCTCACTATACGCCACAGACGGTGTGAAAATCACTAATAAAATGTCAAGACTGCTAAGGCCCCATATTCCAACGGCTCACTCATTTTAATATGTCAGTTAATAAAATACTGCTAACTTCATGGTGTTCATTTTAACGGTAGGCTATTGATAATCACTGCATAAACAGTAGAAAAACAGTTAATAAAGTATTGCCAACTTCATGATGTTCATTTTAACGGTAGGCTATCGATAATCACTGCATAAACAGTAGAAAAACAGTTAATAAAATACTGCCAACTTCATGGTGTTCATTTAAACGGTATCGATAATGAATATAAATCGAATAAGAAATCAATAAGGTTGGTTGATTACGAGGCTCGAGTTTCCGTAGTGTCTTTTTCTGTACCTATTTCATCGGGGCGCAACTATGCCATGATCTTTACTCTACCTGAAGGGAACGGGGCGCAACTATGCCATGCCTTTTTCTCTACCTGATGGGAACGGGGCGCAACTATGCCCACAAAACAGGGACAATTTTTATATGCTGCATTTTATCTGACCGTGTGGCGCAACTATGCCCTGCCCTTCAAACTTATCTCACTGCCACAATTTCCATTTGCGTTTCATGCGAAGTTGATACAGTGTCGTTAAATAGCGAATTGGAAATTTTAATTAATTACTAGCAAAGATCAAGATTTGGATCAGCGTAAAGGCTGGTCCACAATAAACCGGGAACGGAAACGACAACGTGAACGAGAACGGATATATTGTTAAAATAAATGTACTTAAATGTGAGAGGTCACAATTAAATTTCACGTTCACGTTCCCGTTCCCGGGCTCCGGAAAGCTTGTCGTTAGTTTTGAATCCTCACATTTAAATACATTTATTTTAACATTCCCTTTTTTTTCGTTCTCGTTGTTGTTTCCGTTCTCAGTTTATTGTCAACCAGCCTTAACTCTTGCCCCATTCCAATTCTCAGTAGCATATTCAGCCCAGTATCTTCTAATCTATTTGTTTCAAACGAATATTTCTGCTTTCAATTTATTAAAATTCCTCTACCTTCGTTCGGTGTTCGTAGGAAGAATTTAATACCCAACTCATCAATAATAGTATTCAGTCAACAAGATTATTATTTTTAATATTATTTTTCTTAGGTGATCATAATGCTTTCCAAAATGAAAAAACTTCTTAACTCCTGGGAACCAAAATTTTCAGGAATACAGTGAAACTGTTTTTTGTTACATTTGTTTTACATAATAATGTCAAAATTATTAGAAATGAAATAAAATTCTTCTTAACATTAACAATTTTATTGCAAATATTATGAACAATTTTATTGCATTCCTAAAAATTTGGTTTTCGGAGCCAACGGGGATTTCCATTTTTGCCTGAGATATTTATTATTTCATTCATTGATTTAGTGTTCTGTCCAAGGGCAGGTCTTTCACTGCAAACCCAGCTTTCTCCAATCTTTCATATTTTCTGCGTTCCTCTTTGTTTCCTCATATCGTCGTTACTCTTGCAATAACTCCTATGTGCAAAATATAAAATTTTTCAGTAGGAAGGAAAAACACATTTATTCATCCTATGGCAGCCGTACATTGGAGATTGTGAATTCTTACAGTTTCGAAACAAAGAAACGTAATTACATAAATGAGATTTTATTATTTGCTGTACCACTATTTATGTTATTTAATAGAGCAAAAGTCTGAAAATGTATAAATAGGTCACATATTGCAGGAACAACGACGATATGATTCATAATATATCTTAATGTCGTCTATCATCTGATATCTTCTTCTACCCCGAACTTTTCTCCCGTTCATTATTCCTTCTAGTAGGCGGTTTCTTCTCAGCCAGTGACCCAACCATGTCCTTTTCCTCTTCCTGATCAGTTTCAGCATTATCCTTCCTGAATTTAGATCTTCAGTGGTCTGTTTTTGACTACCAGTTGAAAGTCGTCTGCGAATGTTTTCAGTATCATGTAATATTGTTTCCTTTAGGATAGTACTGAAGCAATATTTGGGTACCTATATTTTGTATACGAAGTACATGTTGTTCCCAATTGTTTCTGTAATTTCGAATCTTTTCTGATATTGATATAGTCCTAGTTTATATTATTATTATTTTTTTTAAATATCTTCATTTTTCTCATGAGCCATCAAATATATCCTGCATTTTCCTTCAAATTTTCACATCTGTTGTAATTAATCTTTATTTCATTTTGTTTTCTAATTGTCCAAATTTGGTTGTCATATGTTTTAACTGGAATTGCAAGTGTATTATACAGAGATAACACTGAATGCCGTATTGGAAGACCAGGGCGTAGGGCGTAATAGACCGCATCAAATTATACTTAAATAATACAGTAATCAATACTCTTTCTTGCAATTTTTCCCAATTGTCTAATGGAGCAAGTATTATTTCCGTAGGTAACGCTTCTGTATGCACGGGTTTAAGTTCAGATTGTAACTCTCGCTTGTCCTCGTCGAACATCCCGCACTTTCAAACTTCACTTTCGTCATTCCAAGCACTACGCGCACAGTAGTTCAACGCTGGACAATCAACGGGTGAATCGCACAGCACGCTTTGAAACCCGACGGCGTCTGCTTGACGTACGCAGTAAAAACTTCATTTGCTTACCACTTCACAATGTTTAAAAGATAATACATCAGTTTGTCCATCGCTGTGGAGTAACGGTTAGCACGCCTGACCGTGCAACGAGCGAGCCCGGGTTCAAATCTTGGTTGGGACAAGTTACATGGTTGAAGTTATCCGGGATTTTCCCTCAACCCAATAAGAGCAAATGCTGAGTAAAGGCTGGTGCACAATAAACCAGGAACGGAAACGAGAACGAGAACGGAAAAATTATTGAAATAAATGTAGGCCTATTTAAATGTGAGCATTCACAATTAACTATTGTGAACGCTCACATTGAAATACATTTATTTTAACAATTTTCCCGTTCTTGTTCTCGTTGTCGTTTTCGTTCCCAGTTTATTGTAACTAACCTTGACTTTCGGCGTTGGACCCTGGACTCATTTCGTTGGCATTATCACCTTTATCTCATTCAGACGCTATAATATAACATAGCAGTTGAAAAAGCATCGTAAGATGATCAGTAAAAAAAAACGTCAAATTGAATTGGAATACTACATAGAAAACTCACAGTACAGTATTTGAAAACAAGCCAGTTACAGTTATTTTCTTCGTAGTTCTTGCTCTGAAACCATGCGACCATTTCAGGGAGTCCACACCTATGGACTAACGGTTAGTGCGTCTGGCCGCGAAACCAGGTGGCCCGGGTTCGAATCCCGGTCGGGAAATTTACCTGGTTGAGGTTTTTTTTTTCCTCAACCTATTTTGAGCAAATGCTGGGTAACTTTCGGTGCTGGACTCCGGACTCATTTCACCAGCATTACCAGCATCTCATTCAGACGGTAAATAACCTAAGACAGGCCTACACAAGGTTTGCGCTCTCCGAGCCGGCTCACAGCTCATGAGCGGAATGAACATATTAGCTGCGCTCTGTATAAGGGTGGACTGGAAGAAGGGGTGATCTCATACAAATATACACAAAAGGAAGTACTATTACGAATGTTTATGAAATGAATTCCCCTTCAGTGTTTGCAAAACTATCTTGGACTAT
The DNA here is from genome assembly GCF_040183065.1 of Periplaneta americana. Taxonomy (NCBI): domain Eukaryota; kingdom Metazoa; phylum Arthropoda; class Insecta; order Blattodea; family Blattidae; genus Periplaneta; species Periplaneta americana. The sequence goes on from NC_091133.1 coordinate 42,486,897, forward strand.
TATTAATTAATAAAGATATATTTATTTGACAGAAATAATAGAAATTCTGTAGCTACTTAAATGTACAATATCATTTTGTTATATTTTTATTTATCAGTACATGAAAACGAGGTTTTATGATGTTGGCAGGTGAAAGGAACAGTAGCCTACTGATCGTAATGAAACATCATTTACAGATGTTCGATGTCTGCCTTTATTAAAGCTGATTATAGAAAACAGTTGCTCACAAAATATATAAATATTGTGCGAAACGTAGCAATCATTTTCACACCCAGCCTGTGTAGACGAGGATGTTATTGCTAATGTTTAGTCTTGTAAAACTCAACCAGGCTAGTAGTATTATTCAAACGATCTTTAGCTCTTAGGTCACATTGAAGATCAATAAGTTCGAGCAGTAAATCGTTAAATATTAAATGTTAAGTTCCGTCTTTCAGATGTCTACATACTGTACTGTAGTAGTAGGTAAGCAACGTGAAACAGTTACTGAGAATAGGCCTACACACTGCACTCCACTAGATAACTGAGTGGTCGTTTCCCTCTCCTCTACCTATAGCAAGTCTGTCATTCTGACGTATCTTCCTCTCCGTTTCTGCGAGCGGTAAACACGGCTCTCCCTCTCCGAAGAGCGAGTGCGCTCGTTGAGCGCTGTTTGTGCAGGTATGATCTAAGATGTTGATACAGCGTCGTAAAATAACCTACCTATACTTGTAAATACCTTTTCAGGGACAGGTACATGTAGCATACATCACATCGTTGTTGTGTTCTTGACATTAAATTCCAATTAGTACGCGCTATGGATAAAAAGTGACTATGATCCCATTTGACTTCTGGGTATTGCCTCCATAACCATCATACCCATGATTGCTTCAGCTCGAATTTCATCACCACAATATCCTCTGTTACACTCCGGTTTTCGAAGATGACATTTAGTATTCATTATGTATAAGCTTATTGTATAGACCAGCCGTGGCGAAAATGCGATTCACGAGCACATCGTGGCTCGCAGTGCATTTCCCTTGCTTCCTACCTACAACCCCCACCCTCTCTCTCACTCACTGGAGTCAAACTCCGTTCCACTTGTATTTGTCTCTGACCTGCGAGTGGCGTATCGTCGCAATGTCTCTCTCTCGAAACCATGTACCTCTATAAAAACGAAAGTTTCATGTAGGATGGGAGGATGCATTTTTTTCCTGACAATATGATGAGAATATTAAATGTATGATTTGCTCACAAGTATTAGTAGGAAAACGGTTGTATAACATAAAATGGCATTATAAGTTACTACATGTTAATGATGAAACATTAAAAGGTTTAGTGTTGTTATTATTATTATTATTATTATTATTATTATTATTATTATTATCATCATCATCATCTCTGTACGTCGATCCTTTTTCAGCAGATGTACGAATAATGCGATTAGATCTTCAATTTAAACTCACAGATTTACAATGTGATGTTAAATGAAAGCTAGATGTAGGGACTTGACAAATGTTGAACTTTTCAAATCTTTGGCAAAAAATAAATATTTGAAGCTTCGTTCTTTCGCTTGCTCTGTTGAAGCCATGTTCGCTACAATTTACATTTGTGAAAAATTATTTTCAACAATGAAAATAGTAGAAATCAAATTTAGATCCCGACTGACAGACAAATATCTTCGTGATAAACTACGACTAATAGTAAGTGACATAACTACTGATTTTGAAACTGTCGCAGAGACATTCTGAAGACAATTAATTCTAAGTTGTGATAATGTGTCCTATGTTTTCTTGTTCATTTCTTTCTTCGTTACACGTACTAAACATTAGTTTTTAGCCTTATACTGTATATATAATTTTATTTAAGTGCTTGATGTAAGGAAAATGAAAAACCGTTAATAAGTCAGACAGTTGCTTCCTTCCCCTTCGGGTGTCCGCCTCCCTCCATAGGTGCTATGCACGTTGCAGCTTACACAGTGGCTCGGCGCACGATGGGATTTTCGCCACGGCTGGTATAGACCTAATTTCAGTTTTGTCGATCTGCGGATGATGATGATGAAGACGACGATTATTACAATGATGATTAAGAATTTCTGGAATAATTTAGAGGAAAATAGAAGTGTTCACAGTCTGCTACCTCTATTTCTTTGCCTAACCTACTCTTCTTTATTGTGAAACACCTACATTTAATCGCTTCGGCCGTGGTGCGCAATAAATCTCAGTCAGAGCAGCATTAATTTCACTAATCTATTCTCTTCAAACTCATTAAATGCCTGAATTCAGGCTAAACCATCTGTTGAGAGAACTGTTGAAGGAATTATTTACCAACACGAGGCTTGTTTCAAAAACGGAATAGCACTTTCCATTTCTCTTGCTACAGAACTGAATTTTTTTTCTTGCATCGCCAACAAAACCGATATCGGAAAACGAATGCGACCTCAGCATCGGCGTCTCAGGCTCGAATCACTTTTTACAGCTATATCCTCATACGTCATGACTGCGCATTTTTCTTTGTTTGATCCTGTTACTCGTGGGTAACTGATCGCTGCCCGTATCAGGCGAGTGGCCGTGGGAATTTCGGTACCCGCTCGGCTGACGTAGCTGGCAGCGACTCGGTCGGTTTCTCATACATATTAAACCCAGCGTCTTGGAGGGTCAGGTGTAAGATTACAAAAGCCCACGGCCATCTAGAAATGTGTGTGTGAAGATGTTTGGAAGTATTTCGTCTTATTTTCTGCGATGTGTTTACAAAAGTTTCTTCAATCATATATTGGATGTATGTTTATGTATTTATGTGTCTCGTGTAATGCTAGTTCGCAGAAGAAACTCATAATTTGAGCTCAGAAAGAAACCCAGATAGATAGATTTAAGAAAACTCTTATACTTAGTTATATTATTAATAATGTAACATAATATGCTAATACAATATTAATATTCATATTGAGGTATTGGAATAACATTAAATTATCTTTTCTTTGTACTTTTCTCCACTGTATGAATTTCAGTCTAACGGCTGCATAAAGCTGGACGCCATCTGTTGTTTAGTTTCACAGGTTTTCTTCTGCCCCTGCTTACAAAAGAAAGTTGTATTCTGGATTTTACTATTACCTGACATCCTTCGTTCATGTTAAGTATATAATATAACTTTGTGTGAGATCGTGCGTATTTGCTTGTTTTCCGCACAGAACCAATACGCGGTAAGTGTGAAATACCACATTCAGTATTCCCAACGTAACACACATAACAATTTCCCTCTTCTTACCACTTAAGCGCGACATTCATTTTACTGCTTTAGGCTTTTAACATATTATTTTTAGAGACGTTTAACATAGTAATAATTATAAATTGGAAACTTACCACTGCAATTTCACCTAAATTGCAATGTTAATTATTATTTTTAAATATTTGCAAAAATTAAGTAAAGTCTACTAATCCACGAAACTTACTGCATTCCTGATACAAGTAACATTAAGGAAGCCGTGAAAAAATCAACGAGATTCCAGATTCCGATGTTATTACTGCAATATGTTATATAAATAATATTGTTAAAATATCAAAATGAAAAATAAATCATTACATAACCTTACCGTTTGTTTTAAGTTCGCATTTATAGACTGGGGGGGAGAAAAGACAGACGTATATCACGGCCTGCTGGAGTATAGTAAACACACAAAACATTTTACAGAAACAATGTGGAAAGATATTTTGGTGTTCCAAAGTTGGCGTCATTAAACGGAAACCAACATGGAGATTTCATTGCAACTAATTAGAAATTAGTCTTTAAGTATGTAATAAACGATCTTCGCACAAAATAATGTACGATACACGAGCGGTATGTTTGTTTTCATGTTCTCAGAAATTAAAAAAGCTCAACTACGTTTCGCTTTTTCAATCTTTTCCTCGAACTTGAAAACGTCAACATACCGCTCTTGTAACGTATATTACTATTTCGTTCAGAAAATGAATTTTGAAGTATTACATTTGTTCGGATCAAATTCCTGCACATATAATGGACAAAACTAAATAATTTCAGTCATTATTATTATTATTATTATTATTATTATTATTATTATTATTATTATACGCTGCCACCTGAAAGTGTGTGTGTGTGTGTGTGTGTACGTGTGTGCATATATGTAATCTCAATAGGTTTTGAAGTGCATTTTATTTTCTGCGACCAGTTTACAAGAGTTCCTTCAATCTTAGACAGAGAATATATTTATATGCCTCGTCAAATGCTAGGTCGCCTAAGGAAACTCAAATTGTGAGCTCAAAAAACAATCCAAACCGACAAATGTAAGAAAACTACATATTTATCAATTAGCCTATTATTATTATTATTATTATTATTATTATTATTATTATTATTATTATTATTATTATTATTACACAAGAGGCTAATATAATATTCATATTGAGGTAATATTAAAATTTAAAATTCGATTTTGGAATAGCATTAAATTATTCTTTCAGTTTTTTATTTCACTACTTGAACTCCTGGCTGTAAGGGTAGCATAAAGCCGGACGCCATCTTTCGTTTAGTTTCATAGGTTTTCTTCTGCCTCCAGCATGAAAAGGAAAATTATCATCTGCATTTTACTATTGTTCTTTGTAAATGTTCATAACATCCGTTTCCATTAAGTATACGGGGTGAACCATAAAGAATGACATTAATTTCAGGGAGTTATTTTAGAGATATTTCAAACAAAAAAATTTGAAACAGTTTTGCTTGTTTTTTCTTTCTTTTCGATATCAAAATAGTTTTATATGAAACATTTCATAGCTTGTTTTGGGAAAGACGTATTAATTCCCAAAATGCTCGACCAATTTAAGAGAGCGGTGTATTATGATAATAAATTATTGAAATAATTTTGGTTTGTCCTTTAAATGTCCAGAAATATGATCGGAACAAATGTAACTTTTTGTTCTGAAAAAGGAATTTTGAAATATTATTACACCCAGGATTACTTGGAATATAGCCTGGTATTTTGCGGCGAAAGCAATTACTTAGTCTTCTTTTCAGAAATCTTCATGTGAAATTCATTGGTGACCTCATTATTTGAAGAACAGGGACTGCTGAAGCTCATTTTCTCATATAATATTTAGCATTTCGTAGTCTGCATACATAAAGGTACTTAACATAATAACACCAAAGTTGATGCCTCCTGTTGTTTGGTTTTCTCATATTTCCAAGCTTCGTATAGGTATAAGTTCAATGGAGTTTGGGTAAAGGGAGAGAAGTAATACAAATGAGTTTTGAGTTAAATGAATATTTATTATCGGACCCTTATTGTAAATAATATTCTACGTAAATAAAACACATCGAGTGCCAGTATTCTTTCGTTTTTTGCACACCCACTTGTAGAATATAACTCGTGCATTTCCCTGGGGAACAAAACTCAATTTGCAGAAAAGTGACTTAATCACCTTTACACGATCACCGTCGAATTGAACGTAGAGGTTTAGAGGTTGTTGATTAAATTCTTTTCGTTGTCCACTTGTTATCAATATAGGTTCGTTCTGGTTTAGTTTCACTTCGGAACTTTAATTCAGGTATAAAAATATGGTCATTAAGCGAATTGGTATTCCTGTTGTTTCTTTAGAATTTTACGAGTTTTGTTTCCTAAAATTTCGTCAAAAGCCTTGGCATAATATATACAGGGTGGGTAAAATAAAACTGGCCCGACTGAACTAGGCCTCATATGAAGAAATGAAAAACTGAGGATCCAAAAATCGTGATTCCACTTCACTCAGAAACCACCGGCAGAACTCAACACGCGAAGGTTCGTCTGGACGCTTTAACGCATGCACAACAGTAAATTTGTAAGAATACAGATGCAGGTCCTTTTTGATAATGTTTCGACACGACGTTCTTTTAATCCCCACTTGCACAGATAAACGGCGTTGCGATTTCGTCGGACTTTGTTCCAGGCTTTCCTACACTCGAGCAATGTTTTCTGGTGATCGAACTCTTTTCGGATAGTTACGGTTTTTATTCGCTACAGAGCCCGTTTCACGCCATTTTGCCAATAAGTTTTGCATTGCAACATTTACTGGAGATTCTGCCAAAACTCGTCCAGTCTGAAACTCTTGCGCAAACAGTTCCGCATACCCTTTCCATGAATTGTGCTTCGCATAACACTCGACAATGAACACGTGTTGTTTCATCGTGATCACCATTTTGTGTTGCATTCAACTGGCTACTAAACACGTCTGCTCCTCTCACTCACTCAAACCTAATGACACAGCGAAGCTCGGGACAGAGCATGCGGGAGATGCGCATGTACGGACATTTGACAGCAACCCATTGGTGCATCGAAATCACGGTTTCTTGCATTGCCAGAATCATTTCCGCGTCAGTCTTATACATAAAAATTCATATATTTCATATATATTTTCCGCCGGCCAGTTTTATTTTGCCCATGCATAATTTCTTATATTTAAATTATTTTGATTATAATAAATATCACTGACAGTATTTAAATTATGAAATTGTTGGCTTGAGATATTTATATCGCCTTCACATAATTTTTCTACAGAATTGAATGCCTTGCTGTGTATTACAAAAACAACCATACATTGTAAGGTTGAACTCTTTATCCTTATTCAGAATTTGGAGAAGTTCGGTTATGCTGTAATCTGAACGGAATCATTCCAATTCTGGTGGTTGGCTTTCGTCGAGTCACTTTTTTTACTCTGTTTGGGAACAGTTAACAAAGACTTGGCACTACACTACTAGACCTGTAGTTACCGAGATCTTGAAACAATTTGATTGACCTTGCTTTCATTGTTTAGGAATGTCTTAGCTTTTTAAAATGTCGTTAGACAACGTTGTGATGAGTGGTATTAGATTTTCTGCTCCCCACTTTAGACATTCGTTTAATATGCCATGAACTGCAGTTTCCTCGCAATTCAGAGTCTCTGTGGTAGAACTTGTACTTCGCAGGTTGAAGTACACATTGTTTCCTCATTAGTCATTAATTCTTACCGTCCTCGTTTAAGCCCTCGCGTTAATGAAACGTACTAGTTTACAATGCATTATAATTAATAATTATTATATTATCTTTGGAACAGTGCGTTCATACGTTGATCCACTTATGCTTAATATCCATTGTTTTCATTCTCTTAGTTTTTACCTGCATTAAGTGACTTGGAGCTTTCTATGTTGTGGGGTCTTAAATTATAGCTTAGAGACAATATGCTTACTTGGATTTAATAAAATCTGATGCTTTTCCAATTCACTGCGGGCTAAAGCAAGGAGATGCACTATCACCTTTACGTTTTAACTTCGCTGTGGTATATACCATTAGGAAAGTTCAGGATAGCACACAGGGTTTTGGAATTGAACGGGTCACATTAACTTCTTGTCTATGCGGATGAGTGAATATGTTACGAGAAAATCCACAAACGATTAGGGAAAACACGGATATTTTACTTGAAGCAAGTAAACCGATAGGTTTGGAAGTAAACCCCGAAAAGGCAAAGTATATGATTATGTCTCGTGACCAGAATATTGTACGAAATGAAAATATGAAAATTATAGATTTATTCTTCGAAGTGGTGGAAAAATTGAAATATTTTGGAACAACAGTAACAAATATAAATGACACTCGGAAGGAAATTAGACGCAGAATATATATGGGAAATGCATGTTATTATGCGGTTGAGAAGCTTTTGTCATCTAGTCTGCTGTCTAAATTCTGAATGTTGGAATTTATAAAACAGTTATATTAACGATTGTTTTGTATGGTTGTGAAACTTGGACTCTCATTTTGAGAGAGGAATAGAGATTAAGGGTGATTGAGAATAAGGTTCTTAGGAAAATATTTGGGGCTAAGAGGGATGATAGAAATAGCATTGATTGAAATCAGGATCCTATGCATACTAATTATCAAAAACGACGAAGTTAAATTTTTCGATTTTTTTTTTCTTTCTCGAGAACTACAAGCCTTCCACCGGTGTATTAGACTTTCTTATTATACTCCATATAGGCCTAACCAATTCACTCCGCAAATCTGCAGGGTTATTTCACTTCCACCCTATATTACTAAAATTAGTCAAATTACTATTAAAATAAACATGAGGAAGAAAATATGGAAATACTAGTGAAGACGATTGATCAAACGTTTACAAACGGAACATAACTACGGCGAAATGAATAACTTATGTCTGAGGCTCCACTTGCAGCTAGTTATGATTTAGCGTGTTTAATTGCATTGCATATATTCTCTTTCAAAAGATGCAGAGCTCTTTGTCCAATTATTTCATAAGTTAGCTTTTTTCAAATTGTATGAAACAATGTTAACACTGTAAAATTATAGTAGTTTTTCTAGTGAAAGAAAAAGTGCAAACTTGGTAATTTGTGAATACAGAAAATTTCTTTTCTTAATTTTCAAGTACAGTTCTAAAATATTGTCATTGTTCCTGCAATAACTCCTATGTGACATATTTATCGATTTTCAGATATTTGCTCTATTAAATAACTTAAGTAGTGATACAGCAAATAATAAAAACTCTCCTGTATGTAATTATATATCTTTGTTTCGAAAATGTAAGAATTCACAGTCTTTGTACGGTTGCAGAGGATGAATAAATGTGTTTTTCCTTCCTCCTGAAAGATTTTATATTTTGCACATAGGAGTTATTGCAGGAACAACGACGATATGATATTTATGAAAGTATAAATTTTCTTGAAAGTTACACAACGCGGAGCTGCACACATTGTATTATTCACCTGACATAATTAGGAACATAAAATCCAGACTTTTGAGATGGGCAGGACATGTAGCATATATGGGCGAATCCAGAAATGCATATAGAGTGTTAGTTGGGAGGCCGGAGGGAAAAATACCTTTGGGGAGGCCGAGACATAGGTGGGAAGAAAATATTAAAATGGATTTGAGGGAGGTGGGATATGATGGTAGAGACTGGATTAATCTTGCTCAGGATAGGGACCAATGGCGGGCTTATGTGAGGGCGGCAATGAACCTCCGGGTTCCTTAAAAGACAGTTTGTAAGTAAGTAAGTATAAATTTTCTTGTCAATATTTGAACTTCAAGAGCAGTGTAATCGCAGTAATTTAAAAAACGGGCGTTTATAAACATATTTTCCATACTTCAAATAAATAATAAAATATATTAATAATTTAGAATGCGTTATTCGTTATGAAATGGAGAAAATAATATATTCTAATCAACTATTTCCATAGATTACAATAACCATGTTTAATATTAGCTACCGTATAAAGCGCTTGTACAATATTTTAAAATGTACACAGCTCTGAACTTTGCGCAGTGCATCATATCGTAAGTTGAACGTAAGAACGTTGTAACATTTCTGACACTTGAAAGTGTCCCAAGGACGTAGTTCATAGTAGTTTATTTTATAAATAGGTCTGTGCATACATCTAATGGTTGATTCACAATAAACCGGTAACAGAAACGACAACGAGAACGGAAATATTGTTAAAATAAATGTATTTAAATATAAGCATTCACAATGAATGTGAAGCTTACTGGAGCCCGGGAACGGGAACGTAAAAGTTAATTGTGAATGGTCCTATTTAAATACATTTATTTTAAGAATATTTCCGTAATCGTTCTCATTGTCGTTTCCGTTTCCGGTTTATTGTCAACCAGGCTTAACACGAACCGTAGGCAACGTCACTGGAAGACAATTTTATTGATACGATTGCCACGCTCACTAAGACTTACAACTCTCTCGTGGTGGCCAGTGTCTTGATAACACTGTTTTGTACGAAACACGTTAAAAATATTGTGCTGCACCTAGGAGATTAAGTTAATTACACTACTCAAGAAGGTTTTCATAACATGGACAAGAATAACTATTTGTATGTAATTTGTATGTCCTGATTACGAATATGGCATTGAAAAAGTGCCTACACGTCACATTTTTTCAGAAACTTATATTTCTTAGTTAGCGAATCGTATAAAAATGTGTTAAAACCTACCTATTTGAAAGAGGTTCTTTTCTTTAAAGTGTATCTTTTACACAATTACACAAACATTTCCGTTCCTTTAAGATACCATTTGAAACATACTTTCACTTTTCTGGGTTGAATGGGTGTCATCCTTAGCGATGGTTTATTGTTTTATTACCCTTATTATGCAGCTGCATGGAGGGTAGATCACATCTGGCTATACCGGTAACTGACTAAGGGAAACTAAGGGAAAGTAGGAAATATGGTCGCTGTTGAATTGTGAGACAAGAAATGAACAATTTAGCGATTAGTTTTGATTGTGGAAGTGTTGTGAGGGGTACTAGTTATTCTATAATAGTGTTAAATGGATAGCAATCGTCGTTCCTGTAAAAAAATTTCCGAATTGCTTCTGCTATGTTTGTGGGAAATTAACTTTTAAATCACTACGTCGATAAATAACAGACAATGTAAAAAAGACATATTGCTTGTATTTTGGATATAAAGTGGGTGAACAAGACAAGAATTGAGCGCCACACGTGTGTTGTGTAACATGTTACGTGAAGTTAACAGAGTGGTTACGGGGAAAAAATAATATGTCTTTTGCTGTTCCAATGATTTGGCAACAGCCCACCACTCATCTGGAAGATTGTTACTTCTGCATTGTTAAACCACAGAGATTTTCAAGGAAAACTAAAGATAAAATTGTGTATCCTACTTTCCCACCAGCCATAATACCCGTGCCACATTCTCCTGAAGTTCCTATCCCTCCACCCAGTGGGGAAGATTATTATGTCATTCCAAGGTATACGAATTATCAGAATCCTCAGACTACCCTTCAACTTCCGCTGATCCCACTTACATTCCCGAACATCATAGAACACCACATCTGATACAACAGGCAGAACTTAATGATTTAGTTAGGGATTCAGGTCTTTCCAAGCAACACGCTGAACTATTAGGTTCTAGATTACAAGAATGGGACTCATTAGCAAAAGATACCAAGATTTTCGTGTTCAGAAAACGAAACGATGAACTGACTAGTTATTTCGTAATGGAAAATTCTGTTTGTGCCTGCAAAAATGTGAACAGGCTTATGGATCAATTACGAGATATTAGATATTTAATATAATTCAGAAGAATGGAGACTGTTCATCGATTCATCAAAACTAAGCAGTTTTATTGCACAATGGCAATACAAAACCTTCCATCAGGTGCTCATTCAGTCACTACGAAAGACACTTATGAAAACATGTCACTAATATTGAATGCAGTAAATTCTAATGAACATCGCTGGGCAATTTGTGGGGATTTGAAAGTAATAGCTTTTTTGCTTGGATTACAAGAAGACTTTATTAAATTATGTTGTTTTTTATGTTTGTGGGATAGTCGAGCAACAACACAACATTATGTGGTGAAGAACTGGCCTATCAGACAAGGTTATATTCCTCGTGACCATAATATTAAATATCCTCCGCTAGTGCAACGTGAAAAAGTACTTCTTCTTCCACTGCATATAAAACTTGGCGTAATGAAAAATTTTGTAAACGCTCTACATAAGAGTGGAGAAGCCTTTCAACACTTAAAGACTCTGTTCTCTAAAATCAGTGATGCTAAATTAAAAGAAGGCATATATGTCGATCCACAAATTAGAAAACTCTTTAAGGACAGCATTTTTGAGGAAAAAGTTAACTGCAAGGAATTACCAGCATGGAAATCTTTTGCATCAAAGGATTTTTAGCGAATCACAAGGCAGAAAATTATCGCCAATTAATAGAGACGTTACTGAGAAATTACAAAAAAAAAAAAAAAAAAAAAAATAGCCTGCAGTATGTCACTGAAGATCCACTTCGAAAATTAACATTAGGACTTCTTTCCTGAGAACTTGGGGACTGTAAGTGATGAGTAGGGAGAGCGATTTCACCAGGACATTGCTACAATGGAGCAACGGTGTCAAGGAATATGGGATCCAGCGATGATGGGCGGTTATTGCTAGTTTTTAAAAAAAGGAAAGATTCCAGTTCTTATAAGAGAAAAAATGAAGGTATTTTTTTTTTATCTTTCTCTATTTTATTGCACGAAGAGTGGTTTTTATAAGCCTTAATAGCTAGTCAGTTATTGATGTATCAGATTTATCATATCTAAGCTGTCTTGGAAATTTTCACCCAAAAAAATGAGAAGGAAGTAATTTTTAATAGGTCAAAAATCCTGATTTTTCGATGTATGAAGCAAATATCTATAACACAAAAACGTGACGTGTTACGAAATTTTCACTGTCATTTTCGTGTTCAGCGCATGCAAATTAGTTAAGATCAGCCTATTTTATTAATGTTATGGAAAAAAGTTCAAATTTGTTGAGTAGTGTTATTTATGTTTTAATAAAACTGAATAATAATTATATTTGTTATTTATTTCTTTATTTACTCATTCACTCATTTATTTATTCACTCATTTATTCATTCATTTACTCATTCATTTATTCATACTGACGGAATTAAGGCAATAGAGCTTTCTTTTACATTTCACTGAGAGACAAATACACCATATAAGATAATCAAGCAGTGAAATTAAACGAAAAGTGAAAATAACAAAATTGAGATAATAAAAATTGAAAATAATACAAGAGTAGAAGAAAGTGAAATAGATATATATCCAATGGAATACAACATACAACATTGTGCTTTGCCTGTTACAATAGGTTAGGATTGAATGGGTCCGTCTAATGCTTATCTATTAATATTGTATTGTATTAATATATATTACAATTGTAATATATCAATACAATATTAATAGATAAGAATTAGACGGACCCATTCAATCCTAACCTATTGTACTTTGCTTATCAGTCAAAACTTCAACAAAATGAAATTTGCCTGTTATGTTCAAAAATAAAAATAAATTAATTAAGAAATAAATAAAAAGTAACTGTCAGTAGGCCTACAAGCAGTTAAGACGGAAAAGTAAGAAAAAAAAAAAAAGCTGATTATAAATTAATTTGGTGATGCTGGGAGTGAAATGATGGTAAAAATATGTATTATTCCTAAAATCTGTGGCAGAAATAAAAGCTTATAATTGAAGAGAATTCAAATTGAAGAAGTGCACTTTTAATTTACAGGATGGACCGCTTGAATGTACCTAATTTCAATTGTATGTGACTGGTAAATGATTGAAGATAGAAACCTACAGTAACGTTTATATGAAAGGAAAACTCAATAAGTTTCGATATGCATATCACCAGGGAACGGATTTATATGGACTAAAAATATATGAAATATGTAAATATATATGTAGTTATTTTTACCAAAATATGGAATTAAATATGGACTTAAAATTATAAAAAAATGACTATGTACGTTAAATATTGGTACATTTTAATCAAACTAAACAAAAAATATAATGGACGTACCTTATCTTCCAATGTAGTTTCAACAAAACACAATTTGTATTGTCTGTTACCATAACAATAGGTTACAAACATTTCTTTCAAGTGCTGAAAAGTGAATCTTCTTCTATTGTCTCTGAGGATAGATTTATACTGACTAAAAGAGCGTTCGACGTCACAAGAAGTAACTGGTACATAATTCAATTTCACAATGTCTGCTGGGGATAAGTCCAAGTTAATCTTCACTGTTGATTCACCACTCATCACAGCAACAACCTTTTGTAGTTCTTCATATCCAGGGTTTTTTGAAAGTACAGTGTCCACCTTAGCTCTTACTGCATCTGCAACTTTACCTCTACCACGATTCAGTTGTTCCACAGTACTATTTATAATTTCAAAACTTTCAGATAGTGAAAGATGCCTATTTTGGAGACTTTTGAGCGTTTTTATGATGCATGAAAATGTATGCTGAATGTGAGCTAAGTCATTCTTCACACTTATGTCACAGGTAACTGTTTTCGCAGTATCAATTGAGACTGCATCTTCAGAGTCCAATGCAAGGAGAACATTGTTAATAGAGTCTATATGTTCGGCATAATATTCAACTGCTTCTAGCCATGTACCCCATCTAGTTAAAATTGGCTTTGGTGGCAATGGAATTTCAGGGTACATTTCTTTCAACACGTTAACTCTACTGGGAGCTTTGAGAAATACTTTTTTCACTGATGAAATCAACAAATCTACTTTAGGGAAATTGTCTCTGACCACTTCTGCCACACGATGAAATGCATGCGCCACACAAGTAAAATGAGTCAATTTAGGATATACAACAGATAATGCTTGTCCAGCTTTGACCATATAAGGGGCAGCATCGCTAATAAAGAATAACACATTATCGTACATAATACCCTTTGGCCACAGGATACCCATAGCTTCGTTGAACAGTTTAACTATAGTTTTGTTATTGCACTTTTCTAGAACATCACAATGTAAAAGAATTCGTTCAGAATATTGTTCACTTAACAAACCGATAACTACATTACCAACAAGTCTACCTTCTTTGTCGGGAGTCTCATCAATGGAAAGCCAAATTGAACTATCTTTAATTTCATCTCTTATCTTCTGTATTGTCTCATCGTAGATGGATGGAGCATACGTCTTCCTAAGTGTTGACTCATCCGGGATTGTATGTTGAGTATATTTTTCAAGGAATTCCCTGAAGACCTTATTCTTTAGTTTGTAGAGAGGAATATCAGCAGAGATGAGAGAACGGCACAGGTCGATGTTAAACTCAGATCTTACATTCGATGTTGTTGGTTGTGTTAAAAACAATTGTCTCTGCTTGGAATTTAGTTGTTTGTTGGCCTGATGTTTACTAGTTGTAATGTGTTGTTGCACCAGGAACTTTTGTGTAGATGATACTGCACACTGACACAAATTACAAAATAATATTTTATTGTCAGTTGATAAACCATCTTCTTTAAATTCTGAAATGTAACTTGTTAGTTTTGATTTTAAATTGACTGAATGACGTACTTTTGGCATATTTACCGTCTTTATAGTATGATTTACAAAACTGAACCTATGTGTACTCTGACTGGCATTTAACTGTTGAGCTGCACAACTGAAGTCTGTTAAAAATTTTAAATTAAATTAATACAGTTTTGTAACTTACTTTCCCATTGTTGATAGGACTGCTAATTTTCAAATAACTCTGATGTTAAAGGGATTACTGAACATGTGTTTAAATCTCTATTGTTGAAATGTATTTTTAAAAGTTAATGGAATTTTGTTTTGTTTTATTGTTAAACCTAATATAATATGGACTGTTTTATATGAAATATGGAAAATATATGGAAATTAACGAAAATATGTACTAAACTCTAAAATATGGAAAAATATGGAAAATAAAAGTAGGATTTTTCAACCCTACACATTGTGAAACATAAAGATAATGCAAAATATAAATTATATTAGCTTTATAAGTAAATATGTATTTACATATAAATCCTTTCCCTGGGCATTTCTCTACGTGAGCTCCAGCTGTCACTCTGACGATATCGAGGCGATGAACAAATTCTTGCCAAGCACGTTGGAGCATGTTTTCGGGAATGCTCTCAGTAGCCTCTATGATGCGTTCCCGAAGATCACGAAGGTATCTGACTGGGGTGGCGTACACTTTATCTTTGACGTAGCCCCAGAGAAAGAAATCGAGCGTTGTTAAATCCGGAGATCTCGGGGACCAAGCTATCGGTCCTCCCTTACCAGGGAACACGTCTACAGTCATACGAACGTCTTTGAGCAAGTGTGGAGGAGCGCCATCTTGATGGAAAAGGATGTTAGGCTGCAGGTGTTCAATTTGTGGAAAGAAGAACTGCTCCAGCATGTCAAGATATGTGGTACCACACACAGTTTTCTCGGCGAAGAAAAACGGTCCAATGACCTGCGCACCATCTACTGACAGGATTCGAAACTTGTTGAGTTTTCCTTTCATATAAACGTTACCGTAAGGTTCTATCTTCAACCGTTCAGCAGTCACATACAATTGAATTTAGGTACATTCGAGCGGTGCACTCTGTATTTCTAAAACTTGATTATGTCCGACAGTCTATGTCATTCTGTGGTAGAGATCTCCCAAGATGGGCTGAAGAAACCGTGAAAGATGAGGATTAGAAGGATGTACTTTATTCAGATGGATGCAGGATGGCATACTGTACTCCAACCACGAGAAAGTCTCTGGGGAATGAGCCGCAGCGGGGTAATGCTGTGAAAGAATATTGATGTCATAAGGTCACACACGTGGGTACTCGTATCTCTATTGGCTAGCTCTCACAGCACAAACGATAACATTGATACACACATATTTATACTACCCTAGTTACAAAATTAAATCACTGTTAATCTCCTGGTCTTTTAAACCCTCCATACAGGAAATAAGATATGCAGGAGAGCGCATAGTTTTTAAACTGACGTTATAACGATAATATTATCTATATAAAAAAATCGAATTACCAGCAATTAATAAGAGAATCCATTATAAATCATAAATATGGAACCAATAAAGAAAAGATTCTCTTAAAATAACAAAAATAAAGTGCCTTCGCTCCAATAGATGAAGCAATACTAAGCACATTCCTTTCACGGTTGATCTCCTGGTTGGAGAACAGTAGTAAGTGAAGGTGAGGTACTGTCAGATCTCGGGATGTTGCAAATAAATCGAACACATGTATTATGAACATGCTGTAGTCTGTCAGTCTCACGTTAAAGTCAGTGAAGAGAGTGTCACACTAGTAAAAACGAGGCATCGAAGAGCGACTGTACTATATTATTATTATTATTATTATTATTATTATTATTATTATTTTTATTATCATTATTATTATCATCATCATCATCATCATCATCATCAATGATTGTTGGAAAATGTAACGGATATCATTTTATATGTTATATATTTTTCTCGACATAGATCGTGTGAAAAGATATTAATAGACCCTCTCCAGGACGTCTAAAATCAATAGCGATACAAATACAGTGTCATTTTGACTGCACCTCTCCTCCACTTGTACACAGAAATATGTAGGTGAAGAGTATCAAGGGGAATGCGGAGAAGAAGAACTTAATACAACACGGAGGAGACTTTTAACAAATCGGCATCTTTATCTTACATACAAGAAGCATTTAATCATGCACGCCGTGTAGGAGACAAGCCTCGCGAAGCTGCAGCACTGCGAGCCCCACTAAGAGCTGCGATGCATCAATTCCGGAGTGACTGGAGGCAATGCTGCCAACGTCGACATAGTCACACCTCCTGCAGATTGAGCAATCTATTTCAATCCCCGCCCACCCTTCTAAATCCATCCCCCTCGAAGAACCGAGGAAAGAAACAAACTTAGTCAGCCGGAAAAGAAGATTTTTGTGTGAGAGTCTGTTAGCGAATTCTTTTTATATGGAGAATCTGTTTCTTTCTTGCTTTAACCTGAATGAACACTTCGAAGAAAGGACTTGAGAAAAGAGGCAAGTTTCGTCGACGTCATCTTCTTTTGTTTTATTTATCGTGTGTTTTCTGCTTACTATTTCCCTTTTTTATTTTTATCCTTTCTGCGCACTGTTAACTTCCCTTGATGCAAGGCTTGTATGTTCATGTGTGGAAAATTAAGTTAACAGTTCAGTTTGTTAAAATGACAATATTTCCTATGGGATGACATTTTTTTTGCTCGTTACACTTACAAACATGTTGATAACCTATGAGTTCCTGTCTATGTTAAACAATTTCCCACTCCCCCATTGAAAAAATACGCTGTTAATTGGATGTCGTGTGTCAATAGAGCAACAAAACTACAGCAAATTGAATAATTTTCATTCTCTCCTACAATAAACAGCACACAAAATAAACATGCCAGTATGAATTCTTAATCAACCACCCGTTTAGACAATTACATAGTCTTAATCTATCATATAATTATAATTCTTAGCCTGCAGAATAATTAATAAATTCGTTCACATTTGTAGCGCTGTGTAGCGTTGTGGTAAGATGAATGACTTTAATGTATGGGGACCCAAGTTCGAACCTGAACTAAACTTTTTCATGCATAAGGGTGTAATTATTTGACTTATTTGAACTGTTGTATCAGTGAAGCGAGGTGAATCAGTGAAGTTATGGTTTTACAGTGCAGTGAAT
The DNA here is from genome assembly GCF_040183065.1 of Periplaneta americana. NCBI lineage: Eukaryota > Metazoa > Arthropoda > Insecta > Blattodea > Blattidae > Periplaneta > Periplaneta americana. Next base: position 42,504,875 of record NC_091133.1, read on the forward strand.
AGTTCCGATCGGTGATAATTTATAGCGTCAATGAAATCTGTTCTATAGTGTCAGTGAAATGTGTCCTAAAGTGTCAGTGTAATGCGTCATAGTGCCACTACAGTGGGTGAGATGAGAGTAAAGTGAAAGACTATTGCAACTTATGTAGGGCCTATACATAAAATTATGTAGGTTGTATTGTAAAATTAGTTATCTTATTTATGTTGTATTATTATTGTGTTAAATTGTATTGTGTATTCATATTGTATTGTGTATAAAATTGTATTGTGTATTGTATAATTGTATTGTAAATTTTATTGCGTATTGCTTATCATTTTATTGTGTACTAGCCGTACCCGTGCGCTCCGCTGCACCCTTTAGAAATAAATATAAAGTAATTACATAATTAAAATAGGACGTTTGATCCAGGGAACATTCGTGTTTGATAGAAGGATAAATCGTTTAATATGTTACTTAATTTAAATTGTATTCAAATAATTAAAATGTGGTCATTTTAGTCCAGAGAGCAATCATTTGGTGCAATGACAATTCCTTTAACATGTTTCTTAATTGTTATTACATGCAACCATAGTTTAATGAAGATTGACATATCATTTAGTTTTAATGTGTAGACTTTATATTACTTGCTATATGTTTCAGAAGTTACTGTACTAACATTGTAAAATTATGTCCATCTGGAGAAACTACACTTTCCAATGGTGAAATGATAATTAAACAATTAATTAGCTTCCGATATTACTTCATACAAACACAGAAACATTCTCTTAGGCTATGTTTAATAGCTTTCGATTGTTGTTGTCCAAGGTCCCTTATAGACAAAGTCATTTGTTTTTATTTCAGCACAGAGCCTTAGACGGCGTTGTTATTGTAATTTTAAAACTCATTTATCTCACTAAATATCAGTCCTATCAAAATTTTGTACAGAATAAGACTTATTGGAAATTATTTTTAAAGAAACGTTTGTTATGTAATATTTTTCACGAAAATCAATAATAAGCGAGATATTTCGATTTATTTAATTCAGGTCCCCTTATAACCCCCCTTTTAAATAAAGTATTTTGAATGCCATATAGCCTAAAATCTAAGTTACAAGGAACTTAATTTACATTCCAATTTTCATATAAATCGGTTCAGCCATTATCGCGTGAAAAGGTAACAAACATCCAGACAGACGGACATACAGACATACAAACAAAAATTTCAAAAAAGCGATTTTCGGTTTCAGGATGGTTAATTATACATGTTAACACAAATTATTTGTGGAAAATCGAAAATTACCAGAAAAATTTTGGCTACAGATTTATTATTAGTATAGATTGTTTATATTGTGTATACCACTGCCATCGGGTGCTTGCCCAATTGCAGTGTAAATAAATACATACATACATTTAAATTCTTGATTAGTACATTAACTTGGTCAGTTATTAATTTGTCTTTCATTCTTCTATTCGTTAATCATTCATTCATTTGGCCTAAATTCATTAGCATGTTCATTTATTTCTTCTTCTATCCGTTCATCCTTTTTGAGGCCATCAAATTCTCAGTACGTTCTTTTACACATTTTTTTGTCTCTCTGTCCGTTCTTTTTTGGGCCTTCGTTCGTCCGTTTATTAGTTCGTTCGTCTGTCCTTTGGTCATTTCGTTTGCTCGTTGTTTCGTCCGTTCCTTTTCTCCTCAATTCGTCTGATTTCAGTCCCTTTACTCTTTGTTAGACCCTTTGTCTCTTCTTCAGACCATTTAAGAGCTGGCATCCCTTTGTAAGGGCGTTCTTCAGTCAGTTTGTTCTTCCGTCCCTCTGTTAAAGAATTCGTCCCTTTGATAAATATTTTGTTAGTCTCAGTTTTCCTTCAGTCGATTTGTTTGTCGCTACGATAATGTGTTCACATTTACGTTAGTCGTTTTCTTTCACTCCTACGTTAGCTCTGCTGCTAGTCGTTTCCTTTGGTCCATAGCTTTGTCCTTCGTCTGTCAGTATGTTTATCTGTCTTAAAGGTAGACGTTTCACGACTAAAAAATTCAATGGCACTCTAAATAGATTGTCTACAGGAAATGTCAGGATTTTTAGTCTGGAACACACAAAAATTAAGGAAATAAAGAAAAATGACATTAATACCGAATAAGATATATAGGCCTACAGGATACAAAAGCACACTTCAAAGTAATTTGAACGTTTCTTAGAAGTCGGAGGAAAAAAGTGGCCATAGTTTTTATCACTGGAAATTACTGAGAAGCTTTAAAAAAAAGTCGGCCTGGGTAGCGTAGTCGGTATAGCGCTGGCATTTTGTGTTCGAGGTTGTGAGTTCGATCCCAGCCCAAGTCGATGGCATTTAAGTGTGCTTAAATGCGACAGACTCATGTCAGTAGATTTACTGGCATTTAAAAGAACTCCTGCGGGACAAAATTCCGGCACACCGGCGACGCTGATATAACCTCAGCAGTTGCGAGCGTCGTTAAATAAATCATAATTTTTGTTTAACAAAAATACCCAAAAGACATCGGTATTGAAACTTACGAACAGTGTGAGAACCAGAGAATTCCACATAAAGACTGTGGGAATAGACGGCTTTAGGAAAGGGACAAGGAAAGATAACTCTGTCGTGTAGACTAGTCATAGTAAAAAAAAAAAAGAATATACTTAAATTGCCTGTGAAATTAAAAGAAAGCAGGTGTAATGTTGCATTCTAATAAATTAAGAATTTAGGAAAGTGGCCTCCTGTTTGTGCACCTTTTTACGATGAAAACTGTTGGCAGTATTTCCTCTTGTTTAGCAGAAGTAAGCAAAAACGAAGCAGTAATTCATCTCCTTCGTTCAGATTTTCGACTGGACAAAAACTTGATTGAATCTTGGCGTAGAAGTTTCCTCCTTGGCGCCTAACTCGTACTTCCTCAATTCTTAAATAAACGCTTTGATTCTAATGACTTCGGTCTGTCTGTAGTGTGTTATTTATCAGGGAACTGATTAAAGAAATAACTATTACTTCTTAATTATTTTGTTAATGAAGTAATTTTGAATAATAGCAATATTATTGTTATATTATTATTATTATTATTATTATTATTATTATTATTATTATTATTATTGTTATTGTTGTTGTTGTTCAACTGTCCTAAGACGGGTTTGAACTTCGCAAGTGACACCAATAAGGCATCACTCTTGAAGCAACTATTATTGTTGTTTACTATTTATTTATTTTATTTATTTATTAATATTTATTTTGCTGTACAACAGCCTAGGATCTATAACAGTTCAGGACAAGATTTACAGTGAAGAAGGAATTACAAATATAGTGCATACAAATAATATTATTAAAATTAGAGACAACTACAATTAATAAACAATAATGACAATATGAATATATAACTGCAAAATACGTGATACAGAAAAGCTAAAAAACAACACAAGAGATTGAAATTGAAATGAATGTGATTCTGATGAGTATGCATAATATAAAAATAACCAAAAAACAAACTATAAATTAATAATAATAATAATAATAATAATAATAATAATAATAATAATAATAATAATGATAATACTAATGATGATAATTATGGTTATTATTATTAATATTATTATTGCTACTACAAAAATTGTTATTAGTCCATAAAGTATTATCAGTGCTACTGTTACCGACAGTACCGTTACAAACTCCATTACTACTAATGTCACTGTTACTACTTCTTCGATCACTTAATAAAATTATCATCATAATCATCATCATCATCATCATTATCATTTGTAGTGCTATAGTCCTTCGAGTTTACTCTTGATCTCCTTTAGAACAACTGACCAATCATTCCTTACCAGTACCTTATGTTTTCATCTCTTCATACCTGTTTTAGGAAAATCATTTTCGACAGTTTCTTACAATCATAGCTCAGGTTTTCCAACTCTCCGTTCAGTACCTAATTTTGCATCTATTAACATTTTGCGCACACAGTTACTGTCTTTCATGGTTATATGGCCAAGGCACTATAATATTTACTTCAATGTTACTGACATTAGCATTTTGATACAAGTCTTGTAATTGTGAGTTTGTTCTGTCTGATTCTTTACGTTCTTTCATCATAAGTACGTCCACATTTTTTCCGCATGATTTTTCTTTACTGCATATTTAGAATTGTAATGGTAACGTCGAAGTTTCATTTCCAAAAAAAAAAAAAAAAAAAAAAAAAAAAAACAACGACCGGCTTGGCTTGATAATTATGTTTTAATTCATATTTTAATGTTTTTGATATATAGTTGGCTTTCATAATTTCATGTAAAATATTAAGACATCGATTTCCAGCTGCAAAATTTTCCTTAATTAATATTATAATGGCATTGTTATCTGTAAGTGCTGAGCCCAAGTACTTAAGCAGGAAAGTTTTTCGTAAAGTGTAAAATTTAAAACGATAGCATTCACAACTTTGTATTGATATTATTCATGCATTTGGTTTAGATGATACTAATTTTCAGACCAGAAACATTGGTTTCATCCTATATCTCCTTCAAAATTTAATTAAGACAGATCAGATTCAGGGATAAAATACAATATCATCAGCAAATTCTAAGTATTGAGACATTCTATTAAAATTATATCATCTAGGTTAATTTTTATTATTAAAACCATGATTATATTAACATTGTCTTTAGAACCATTACTGTTATTATTATTATTATTATTATTATTATTATTATTATTATTATTATTATTATTATTATTGCTACTGCTGCTACTTGCTGTTAATGGTGCTACTACTACTACCACTAGTACTAGCCTCTTACTACTACTACTACTACTACTACTACTACTACTACTACTACTACTACTACTACTACTACTACTACTACTACTACTACGGTACACCGCTGTCGGGTAACGGTTAGCATATTTGACCGTGTAACGAGCGGGCCCGTGTTGAAATCCTGGTTGAGGTTTATTCCGGAATTTTCCCTAAACCCATAGGCAACAAAATGCTGAGTAACTTCCGGAGTTTACACCCTGGACTCATTTCGCTGGTACAGAGTGAGTCAGCCAGGGTTAGACCGCTGTCAGAGAAAAGTCGTATGCGTAATAACTGCTGCACCATCGCAGTGATCAAACCTCTTGCTCGCGTACGTTTCGTGTTTATTTGCGTAAACACGTTCAGACAGTGAAGATGCAGCTGTATACAGTACATTTAGAGTGCAGTAGTGTGTCCATTATGAAATATAGCCTTGAACAACGAGTGTCTATCTACGACAACTTTGGGAAATACGAATCTTGGAAAATACTTGTAACGAACTTCCGTCAGTTATTACCTGATTCGTCAGAGCCTTCTAAAGCAATGATTTACAATTTAGTGACGAAATTTCTTACAATTGGATCAGTATTGGATAAGAAACAAACAGTGTGAAGCATATTCTTACTGAGGAGATGTTAGATGAAATTGGCCACCGACTAGAGAGAAGTCCTACATCATCGTCCTGCCTTATAGCTCAGCAGGTAGGCATATCACAGTTTTCAGTGATAACAAGTACGAAACAATTGAAATCAAAACCTTATAAAATTTATGTAGTTCAGAGGTTAACGGAACCCGATTATCAGAGAAGACTTAGGCTTTGCATGTGGTTCCAACAGTCAGTGTATGATGGACTACTTGACCCCACCTTATTTTTTATAGCGACGAAGCATGGTTCCACCCCAGTGGTTACGTGAACATTAAAAAATCGTCACTGGAACAGTAAAAATTCACACCGTTTCCACGAATAACGGCTACATAGGGGTATTGTGTGCAATGAACGAAGACAGATTGGTCCCAGTTTATTTTAAGGAAACAGTTAACGCACAAATATATACACAGTTCATACTCCGTCCATTTTTTAATGAGCTGAGTGAGGACGAAAAGTTGTACAGTCATTTCATGCAGGATAATGGTACAGCGCACACACTGCTAATGTGTCAATGGCCGCCATAAAGGAAATATTTGATGACAGGGTGGTAAGTCGTGGATTATGGTCAGCTCGATAGTCATATTTAAATCCTTACGAATTTTATTTATGGAGCACACCGAAAAGTAAAGTTTACGGGAATAACGCATATTCACTTGAGGAACTCAAAATATGCGGCACGAAAATCGAGCCATTTCGGAGAACGAATTGCGACGAGTTGCTGGGCATGCCTTCAGGATATGTGCAGCCTTCCAGATATCACAAGGACGTCATTTCGAACATGAATTGTGAATTTCTGTAAGTACATTATTACGCAGTACTAACAGCAAAAGCGCGGAACGAATCCCACGCATATGGTAGGGTCGGTAGGTATGAATTAGCCGCCGTGAGTGCGGTTAGGAGCTTAGCCCTGGGTGGTTCACTCTGTATTTTCACCTTCATTTCACTCAGGTGCTAGATGACCTCCGCAGTTACTAAAGCGCTGTAAAATGAACGAATTGAAAATAAAAAAAAAGCACCACCTCCAATATTACTGTCAATCATATGGGAATCCTGAAATGTAATGAACTGAGTGAATTCGAAACACATTAGTTCGAGTCTGTGTAGCAGTGGTTATGGCGGTGATAAGAGCGGCGGCAACGTTAGGCATAACTAGGGCTAAGAATTGTATGCCGTTACGTTGAGCTTCATGCGCCTCTGACTTTAGGTACCAGTACGTAATTGCGTTGGGGTAGGGGATTCAGTGTGTTTCGTACAGCAGTGAACTTCAGTTGACAGGTTACATTACGACCGAATACTGTTATTTGTAACAGGAAACATTTAACGTTCTGTAAAGAATAATTATAGGAAGATGCCGAGGACGAAATTTGTGACTTAATTTCAAATGAGAAAATTTGTAATAATGATACAGATTTTGAGATAAATAATGCTTGTGTAAAATATTTCAAACATGTCGTCATTGTTACTGCAGAAGTGGAACGGAGTTTCTCTAGATGCAAGGCTATGTTTTGTAGTAACAGGTAATCATTCTCTTTTGAAATTTTGAAAATGTGGTTTGTTATTCACTGCAACAATATATGAAATGACAAATTATGTAAAACAAAGACGGAATACACCATCATATTAACATAGTGATATAATACGGCTGATACTTGTCAATGTTATATTAGGTGTATTTTCTATAGACAAAAAATAAAAATGTGTTTAAAATAGTGCAATTTTTCTTTAACAAAGAAAATTATGTCTTTAAATTTCTCTTTAGGAGATAGTTGTGTTTCGAAGTCAAAGGAGTACCTTTCAACCACTCAAATGCTGAGAATTAACTTACCGTTATGATAAACATGAGTTCAAACGAACGAAAAACACTGTGTTAACTCTCCCCAAATCTTAGACGTACTCAAAGTTAAGGCTGGTTCACAATAAACCGGGAACGGAAATAATATTAAAATGTATTTAAATGTGGACGTTCACAATAGTCAATCGTGAATCCTCACCTTTAAATACATTTATTTTAACAATATTTCCGTTCTCGTTCTCGTTGACGTTTCCGTTCCCGGTGTATTGTGAATCTGCCTCTAGAGGCGCATGAAGTGCACGGGTAGTATAACGGCATATATTTCTCAGGCCTAGTCATAACAAAATTATAAAAAACAAAAACATATAAAATAGTTTGAACAAATGAAATTAGGTGAAGAAAAATGAAATGTGGCATTAAAAATATCGGAAGATTTGAGGTAAATTTATGATAGGATGATGGTGACAATGAAAATATATTTGTTGTCATGCTTGGGTAAAATGTAATTAATTTAATATTCAAGGATTTACATTCGCACCTTCCCACGATACTTCGAAATAGGAACAAGACTCCTCATTTATCTCGCCTGCCGCCATCGGGAACTGAAGAGTTGGCAGAGCACGGGTGCGAAAACAAGGGTGGAGGAAGCTGTACAGTGAACTATATAATTAATCATTGCCGACAAATTAAAGATTCGCAACAATCGCGAGGGCATACTTGGAAACGTAATTGGAAATAAATTAACCTGCGTTTCAACTCGTTAAGTTTGAAATCGCGTCCGTATTTCCGAGTAATCGATAAGCAGACAAGTTGAGCTTCTGCTCCGCACGGCATATCACGTTATTAGTGAGTTTGATTGTCCCGCTACAAATTGTCAACGTTATTAAATGTTTTCCTGCCTAGTTGACGTAATTGCAAGTAGTTTGTGTGTTAAATTTAGCAGAGAGGGATATCGACTGATCACCCTTTACGATTAGACGTTCACAAGAGCGGTATTCCCTGATGTGGCTGATGCAATGCAAAACCAAGCTTGAGGTAGCAAGGAACGTATGTATGTATGTATGTATGTATGTATGTATGTATGTATGTATGTATGTATGTATGTATGTATGTATGTATGTATGTATGTGTGTATGTGTGTATGTGTGTATGTATGTATGTATGTATGTATGTATGTATGCATGCATGCATGCATGTATGTATGTATGTATGTATGTATGTATGTATGTAATGGGTAGTTGAATATATGGGTGGTTGCATATAGGAATGTGTGGATGGATGTAGGGGTGGATGGAGTATGGGTGGATGGATGGATGGATGGGTATTAATGTTTGCAATAGGAACGTCATCCAACTAATTGTTAGTTAGAGATGCAGAACTGCTGAATATTTCTTGTATATATTACAGTTAAGATTTTCGAGGAATTTTGGCATAATTATGTATATACTGCATTCAACGCAATTCTTCCAATTGGATTTTGTATAAACAATAGTATATAGATGAAAAAAAAAATTGTTTCAAAACCATTATCATTATAATCATAATTGTTTGTGATAGTGCCAATTTTAGCGAGTATTGTTTTTCGTTTGAACATTGAAAATTCACTGAAGTCTATATCCAGCTTACTAAGGAACTTACTTACTTACAGATGGCTTTTAAGGACCCGGAGGTTCATTGTCGCCCTCATATAAGCCCGCCATAGTCCCTATCCTGTGCAATATTAATCCAGTCTCTATCATCTTAACCCACCTCCCTCAAATCCATTTTAATATTACCCTCCCATCTACGTTTCAGCCTCCCCAAAGGTCTTTTTCCCTCCCGTCTCCCAACTAACACTCTATATGCATTTCTGGATTCGCCTATAGGCTACATACTTCATGTCCTGCCCATCTCAAACGTCTGGATTTAATGTTCCTAATTATGTCGGGTGAAGAATAAAGTGTGCAGTTCTGCGTTTTGTAACCTTCCTCATTCTCCTGTAACTTCATCCCTCTTAGCCCCAAATATTTTCCTAAGAACCTTATTCTCAAAGAATTTCTGTTCCTCTCTCAAAGTGAGAGTCCAAGTTTCACAATAATAGCTATAGAACAACTGATATTGTAACTATTTTATATATTATAACTTTCAGATATTTTTGACAGCAGACTAGATGACAAAAGCTTCTCAACCGAATAATAATAGGCATTTCCCATATTTATTCTGCTTTTAATTTCCTCCCGAGTGTCATTCATATTTGTTACTGTTGCTCCAAGATATTTGAGCTTACTAAGGAACAATAAAAAAAAAACAGTTTCAAGAATAATAATAAAAATTAGGCCTAAGAATATTATTGATAATTCTTTAATTTCGGCAGCATTATCATATTTCCATCTGCATTACTCGTATTGACAATCCATAGACATAGTATCGACATCGCAATGATTCAATTCGAGGTTACTGTACAGATCAATTTTATGCATATAGTTCTACACTATGATTCTTGAAACGCTTTTAAGTATCATGGACTATTTCAGTGGGATCTTCAACGCATCCAATTCCCTCCATTTCGATTGAAGTTACATGATAGCATTCTTAATCTTTGAAAGTAACAGCTACGCCACACTGTATTCTTGTTGCAGCTGTTATTAATATTATTATTATTATTATTATTATTATTATTATTATTAGTATTACTATTATTATTGTTATTACTATTATTATTATTATTATTATTATTATTATTATTATTATTATTATCATTATTATTATTATTGTTGTAACAATTCTGCAGAACGACATTCCGATAATTGTGTAGGGAGCTGTATTTGTTGGAGGCAAATATGTTTTGTCAGGACAGAGATGTGTTATTAAGGATAGAAAATACGCTGAAAATGGAAAAAAGATATAGCTTACGTTGAGTTATTATTTCAGGGAACGCCTTAGTTTGTAGAGCAGTGTAGGATAAATTTACGCCCACTAAGGAAACTGATGTGTGCCCATTTTGTTACCTGTAAATTTTGACGTGGACCAGAAATGGCGATAAACGTACTGGAGTCCTCTCAATCTGATTGGCCTACCTTATAGACCTCCAAGCTTTTTATACCTTCGAAGAGGAGCAGTAATATGGATTTTACCGTTATGAATCAATCGTCCTCGTCCTGATGTGAATTCAAAACTTCGGAACTAGTGCGACTGTGTCTATCAGACACCACCGAAGATGACTGACTTCGATATATTATTATTAACTTATTATTATTATTATTATTATTATTATTATTATTATTATTATTATTATTATTATTATTAAATAATGGATTTCGACAAGGTTGCCCACTATCACCAACTTTATTTCATATTTATATAAATTAAATTATTTTAAAATGGAACTAAATCTACACATCAGCAATCAAAATAATTAGTGCTCTAACATTAAATACCTTCTCTATGCCGATGATCAAGTCATAATTTCCAATTAAGAGGATAATTTACAAAGAGGATTGTATACATAAAATAAAATATTAAAAGATTTTGGGAAGGAAATTTCAGCACAAAAATCAAAAGTAATGGCATTTTTAGGACAAGACCCAGTCAGAAGTAAGATAATACACAATAACCAATGCCTCGAACAAGTACAAAATTTCAATTATCTGGGTTGTGAAATATCTTATCAAAATGAAAAAAATGTGAACAAGAAAAATTACAAAATTTACACAAATTCTAGGAATAATAAACAATGCATTAAAAGCTAAATTAGTACAAAAATCTACAAGAATAAAAATATATAATGCACTAGCATTACCCTCCCTTTTATACGGAAGCTACATTTGGACATTAAAGAAAAAAAGACATGAATAGTATCAAAGCAACGGAAATGAAATTTTTCAGGACAGCAGGATATACACTTTTAGATCGAAAAAGGATTGAAGAAAATTTAGAACAATTAGAAGTAAAGTCAGTAGAAGAAAAAATCAACAGATACAAATTAAATTGGCTAGATCATGTAAGAAGAATGAAAAATTCAAGAATCCCAAAAATTATGATGCAGTATAAACCTAGAGGACATCGTCTTCCAGGAAGAACTTTTAGAAGACTGCTAGATGGGGCCTAAACAGGTCTACAGAGTCCTAATTCGTGAAGGATTATTATTATTATTATTATTATTATTATTATTATTATTATTATTATTATTTTTGTGTGTGTGTTTATCTCTCTTTTCTAATATCGTATCACAAGTTTTATGCCTTATGTGTCCTTATTAATATTTATTTAGTCGTTCTCCCGAATCTTAAGAACGATTTTAAAATCGTAAAGCATCAAAACTAAAAAAAAAAAAAAAAAAAAATGTGCAGCTGCGTTCTTTAAAATTTATTTCTAGTCACTACTCTAAAATAGGATTAATATGGCTGAATAGCTGTGTTACGAATCCTTTATGTGCCCCAATTTTAGAAATTTTGGTATGAGACTGAAAGCAAAGCTTCGATATTAAATTACATCTCACAATGGGAAAATTATACGCAATTACAATCGTTGGCCTATTATTGTAATGCGAACACAGAGTCTTTATAATGCACTTATAATCGCGGTGAGTCGCGTGATAAATGCGCAATCAGGGCTGTAATTTCACAGAACAACTGAAAATGGTGCATTAAAACAGTCGTAACGTCGGCCGAGCATGACAGATGCTAGCCGGGTTGTCTGGCCCATAAATATGAAGCTCATTCAACACACCGTCATAAACCGCACATCGCTTATGAGAGCGATCTTGAGTTCATAAAAATTAATAATGGTGATTCATGTGGTAGCAACGGCTCTGGTTGACCTCAGCCATATCTACATGAACTACTCCGGGATGAACAAACTCCAACAGAGAAGAACAGTTTCACGGATAAAGACTGAAAGAGCGAAGTAAATATCTCAAAATTTAAAACAGTCTAATCATTTTAAGGCGATGTGCTACTGAAATTTCTAAAATCCACAATAATTGATCTAGAGAGTTGAAATTTTTAATGAATTTGCATATCAAAATCATAATCACATATTGGAAATTTCAATCTTATCTCATTAACACTTAAAACAAATTAAACTTATTTTCTTTTTTAATTCTCTTAGTCAAAATTCAGTTTCTAAAAAAAAAAAAAAAAAAAAGAAAAGTAATTTTTAAAATAATATTTTCTTAAAAGTAACACTGCATATTGTGCAAAGTAGATTCATTTACAATTCATTTTTATATTTCAATATGCCTAGTGAATTATTAAATAAGTATATAATAAATTTTCAATCTTAAGACATATCAACTCGCAAATGTTTATTTACTATTTAATAAGATATTATATGAACGTTTTCGCCGTTTGGGGCATCTTCAGATATAACAAAAACATCGTATACTCTACGACATCCATAACCAACGAGCATTCATTTCAAATAATATCTCAACAAATCTGATTGCACGTAACAGTCATTTATATTCAATAAGATGTAATCAAGTCAGATAATAAATTGAAACAGTAATCTCCGACATAAAATAACATTTAGTTCATTAGCGAACGTTTTTCAGTAAGTAGTCTCATAATAATTATCTGTGTCTCTATATAATAACTTGCATATATTTTGTACTTATTATTATTTCTCCATCTCAATTTTCAGATGAAATACATACATAACACACGAACATCATCTACACAAATTATCGTATACCCTACGACAATCCTCAACGAATGACTATTCTTAAAATCTATTTTATCAATCATCATTATAAATTTTAGCATTATTGACAAATTTTAATCATAATTGTATATTTTATTTGTAACACGAGCTATATGTATAAAATATCCGTCCAATTCAATTTCAAATCTAAAGATTATATCAACAATTATCCTGTATTATTTCACATTTTACATAAAGCTCATGAATCTCATGCATTGCATACATACATTGTTCTTTATTCTTGTTATTTGCATAATTTATTATTATTAAAGGTTCAGATTATATTTTTTTGTTATATCTGAAGATGCCCCAAACGGCGAAAACGTTCATATACCTTATTAAATAGCAAATAAACATTTGCAAGTTGATATGTCTTAAGATTGAAAATATATTATATACTTATTTAATAAAGTAGATTCACTTTTGGTGCAGTGCAGAAAATAGGGTATAGAGAATGTGTTACAACTTCGAATCCTATAAATTGTTTAATGAACAAAATATTGTCAGAATCATATATAAAGATTAAAAGATTTAAAAGGGTTGGAAATCTATTACTTGCTATTGGCAATAAAATCATTAAGAGGATATTCGATGCAACGCCAGACTGGAGTAGGAAAGTTGGAAGACCAAAGCAGGCTGAGATGGGAAGATAATGTGTATGTATGTAGTTATTCACACTGCAAATGGGTATATACCGGTGGCAGTAGTAACTAATTACACTCAATAATTACAATTAATAATAAACACAACTAATCAAAAATATAATTAATAATAAATTAATAATAATACTAATAATAATAAATACTAATAATAATTAATAGTAATAATAATAATAATAATAATAATAATAATAATAATAATAATAATAATAATAATGAGCATCCTAAATTAAATGAAGCACGATCACATAAAATAAGATTTAAAGTAAATCTAATTTGTATCTTAACCCTAAGTTCGAACTAAAACCCACGAGTATGACATGTTCATACCTGCACAAGTACCTTTCAGCACTACACTTATTTCGTTGTCAACTCACTCACTGTGCTGGAACTACATCACCGGAACTACGACATCGCTGGAACTACGACACAACGAAACGAAACGTCTGTGAATGCAGAACTGGATAGTGCCATGGGGTAGCTCAGTAGGTTAAGGCGCTTATTTGCCGATCCGGAATTCCGTTGTGGTCGGGCGCGGGTTCGATTCTCTCTTGGGCTGTTTATCTGGGTGGGTTCTTTTACGTCGGGTAAATCAAATAATATCAGGCTTGATGCCTCGATGGATGAAACTCTTACAGTGCACATATTCTATACGACCAATCATTTGATCGGCCAACATAAGAACTGTCTTAATTGTAAATCGGCGCGAACAGAAGTTGAACAAGTCTTCCAACGACGGGCCCAGCAAATCCATGACCAGGACATTGTATTCCCTTTCTTGGCCGTGCCATCTGATTATACTGTAGTACAGAAAAATAATTAATCACAAATAACTACGATTAAACTGTTAGCTGTAATTACACATGAACTTAAAACATATACACACAAAATACTAAGTTAAGAATATGAACTGTGAAAGTGACAAATAAATAACAAAAACTCAAAATGATTATTATGATTTAAAAACAGTCAAAGTAGTACTTCTTTTTCTAATAACACAGACCTGCGATGAAAAAACTTTTTCAAAAATTTTAGCTCTTTATGTATTTTTGGGTGCTGAAGCCAGAAATGACATCAAGAATGGCACATCAAGCACCATTTTACACAAAACTATATTTTATAGCATTAACATACTAATGATTTTGCTGTATCCGTAACCCAATGCTTTAACGTAAAATATTGTACTAGTCATTGGTGAGTATCAGAAACATTATCTAGAAGGCTGTGTGATGTAGAAAGTGGAAGTTCTCAAATTTACAAGTTTGAACTCAACGATTTAATAAGAGATTTAGGATTACCCAAAGGAGAAGCTGAACATATTTTATGCTCCAGATTAAAATAAATTAATTTGCTGACACCAGAAACATTTCTTCATTGATACAGGAATAGAGTAGACGAATTTACTCTTTACTCCCTACTTTTCACAAGAAGGTACTTTAGCATACTGCAGTGACATTCCTGCTTTGATACAAAAATTTAATGTTCAGTACGAAGTGGATAAATGGAGATTTTTACCGATTTCTCCAAAAAAACAAAGTCTGAAGGCAGTTATGAGTGCTTTTGCACAATGGCAACATGTATGCTTCGTTATCTGTTGGTCATTCGGAGCACCTTAAATAATTTATGAGAATATTGAAGTGGTTCTTACAAATATAAAAAATAAAAATCACAGTTGGATGATCTGTGGAGATCTGAGAGAGTTGTGCATGCAGTCAGCAGGCTGAGTATACTAAGTTTCCACATTTCCTCTCTGAATGGAACAGCAGAGCAATAAGCAGTCATTGGGAATAAAAACATGATCACAAAAAACATCTCTTGAAGCTCACATATTGAAGAAAAGTTAACAAACTCAACTTCACCATGAAGAGGAAAAGTCGTTATAAAGGATTTGACTAATTGTGAGTTGTTAATGGCAATGTAACAGTTTTTGTAAAATATACCTTTAATATTTGCCAGAGGACATGTTTCACTTCATCCCTTTTCCATATCAAATTCAGTGACACTACATTTACATTGCTAGAAGTACTAATGCATGTTGCGGAAAAATGGTACGTGATAGAGAAAATCTGAATTCAGTTTTGGATTCAGCACACCAAGAAACTGTAAATGTAGCATAAATTTTTAGAAACGTTTATTTTACCTTTAATTTTGCAGGTCTGTGTAAATGATTTCTTTAATACGCTTAGTTTCGATTTTGATTCCTTTTCATAAGATTATCATGCAAGCTCAGATCGAAATTAGAACTGCCTAGGACCTTACTTCAATCTTACATTCTTGTTTAATGAGAGGAAGGGAAAATTTGTATCTTCTTCTGTTTTTTGCCATGATCGAGATATATAAAATTAGTTAAATTAAATTCAAAAATTTAAAGCCTCTAATTTTAATGTATCTAATATTAACTGTTGATAGTTTAGGCTTGCAATATTCACCAGGCTTTTATTGATAAACTGTGTTTGTAGAATATTGTGATTTACTGTGATCAAGAACCTTAAATATTTGTTTAGCGAATCTTTGCAAAAAGAGGTCGCAATATGATGATGATCACAAGAATGATTCAAATTCAAATTTCAAATTTTCAAATTCAAATTTATTCACAATTTAAAATTGAAATGGTACATATGAATAGATACCCGAAATGTGGGTATGCTCGGGTACAGTCCAATAGAGTCTACACAAATTTTACAGATATCAATAATAATATTAATGATAGAAATAACAGTAATAATAATAATAATAATAACCGTGACGGAGATAATACAATGATAGTAATACAAATTAATAGTAATAATAATAATAATAATAATAATAATAATAATAATAATAATAATAATAATAAAACAGAATATTAACAATAATAAAATAAATACTAAGACTTATAAAATGAAATATAAAACCAATTAGCGAGAGTTAACACAGCTTAAATAAGCATATAATAACCAGAAAAAAAAATTACGAAACTCGAAAATCAGCAAAAAAGTTCGTTGTATTGCAGACGACAGCAACCGCCGTATTGACATTGTGTTATGCATTATTGGTAGGAGGTGGGAGCCGAAGTTTTACAGCCTAACGTTCTCTTCGAATCTTTTCATACAATCATGGGAAGATAATGCTGAGAAACAAAATGTCTACGAGTCAAACTCTTCATTATTCCCAGGATAAATACAAATAATGCTGAAATATATTAATCAAATTTAAGTTATAGATCTCCCCTTTTGTGCAAGAGGTATCATATCAAAATATTTTATGAATGGCGGGGAAAATATAAATTTCAAGAACTCTCTAGTGACAGAGATAGTGGCAAGTACAGTCAAGTGTATCTATGGCGATGCTAAGAAATCATTTATTGGAAATATACACTGTTATTTATTAATTAAGAAAATGATCTATTTATATTTATTACAATGTTTTATCTTATAGGTTACATGCATCAGATAAATACAATAAATATTAGTAACATATAATGCTAGTAACACTTAAAATAATAATAAAATTTAACAAATATCATACAAATATTTTCAGTTTGGTTTTTAAACTTAAGAATGTGTAAATTACTTAGGTCTGGATGATTATAATGATATAGTTGTACGTGAATGAAATATTAAATGCTGCTGCAATCTATATTTTTATTATTAAAAATTATTGTAGTCTTCCTACACGAGAAAACAAAAATCTCCACACGAAATACAGTTACGATGTTAAATTATTATCTGAATTTTTTGGACGTTAGACGTCATTTCAGTTCAGTCACTAAGTAGCTACCGAGACAGGCGGGGCCGGATGTTTAGAATGGTTGCACGAAGTAATGAACAGTCATAGCAGACCTAAATATTTTCTCAAGTAAAGCAATTCGCTTTCATTTCGCTCGGTTTTTTTGGGCAGTGAGCCAGGGTTCTAAGTTGTTGGGTGAAGGGGTACGGGATAGTTGCCGGAAATTATTGTTCTATTTCACTTGCAAGCGCCTAGTCTTCTCATGCATCCGGAGGAACGTAGCATGTTCAACGGCCATGAAAGTGAGGTTATAATTCTCTCTCACGTTACACTTATTCCGAGCTTTAGCGAGTATTTCTTTGTAACAGTTATGATAAAACGGTTCTCGGAATCGTGTCGTTGGAAAAGTCTGGGTATGAGAGTTCATCAACACGGGAATAAATATTTAATCAAGATAATGAATTTACTTTCTTGCGAAGCAAAGGACAAAGAAAAACTCTTACGATGCTAAAACGAATTAATTTATATTTTTGTCAAGGAAATGCAAAATTTTATAATTCCTATCTTGATCTGCGTACTGATTTATAGAAAGAATATGAACGAATTTTTCATAACATTCACGACGTAGCAATTAAATGTCAATTCACTTGAGAAAGATCTATAAGAAATGTAAACATTGTAACCGATTTATTGTCCATTTAAAAACTTCATACGAAGTGGTTGGTTATTTACTGAAAATCGGTCAAAATATATAAAAGATTACAACTAATCAAACATCCACATTACTCTTATAATGAGAATAGTACAGGAGATCATGAAATTCTTAGTAAGGATAGAAAGAAGTTTATTTCCTCACTACATTCGTTGAGCAAAACGAATATGATGAGTGAACTTAAAGGTGAATTTACAGCTCAGAGTTACGTCAGAAAGTTCGGTGCCAGTCCTCAGATTGAATGACGAATATACAAGGTGTTTCTGAAGTGGTGTTACAAACTTTCAGGGATGATGGCGAAGGGCACATGTATCAATTTGAGATAGGAACCATGGTCCGGAAATGACTGAGTCGAAAGTTATAAGCAAACGTAGTGTGTGGAAATGGAATTGTAATTTGGCACCACGTGCCTTCCTTCCCTTAACTTTTGGAACAGTCGTGGAAAGATGGTATGGGCCGGATGTCTCTTACATGGGTAGTTGTCCCGTTACAATCTGTGACCTTGACTACTGTTCCCATTGACTCACCCGTATTCGAAAATCAGGTCTGCTTACTCCGCTGTCCTGTACTCCTCCATTTCACTAGAACTGATCGACTGGATACTGCAATTTGCACACATAAGTTACACTGCTGTCTACAGACATGCATATCAGGACCGACCATGTCCGTTACACATTACGCTATCTGCATTGCTTTAGTGTAGTTTCCTGTCCCCATCCCTCAGACAGCGCACTGAATGGAATACTGTAAGTAGACAACGTAAACAACGTCAGATGAATACAGCATGTGTAAATTGTACAGATAAATACACATAAAGTCCACGCCTGTGGAGTAACGGTTAGCATGCCTAGCCGCGAAACCAGGTGGCCCGGGTTCGATTCCCGGTCGGGGCAAGTTACCTGGTTGAGGTTTTTTCCGGGGTTTTCCCTCAACCCAATATGAGCAAATGCTGGGTAACTTTCGGTGTTGGACCCCGGACTCATTACACCGGCATTATCACCTTCATCTCATTCAGACGCTAAATAACCTGAGCTGTTGATAAAGCGTCGTAAAATAACCTACTAAAAAAAATACACATAAATAAGGTGTACAAGGAATAAAATTATTTCATTTCTACACAACTATTTTTGCTTGTAACTTTCGACTCGGTCATTTCCAGACTAGGGATCCTTATCTCAAATTGATAAATGTGCCCTTCGCCATCATCCCTGAAAGTTTGTAACACCACCTCGGAAACATCCTGTAGACTAGGGAATTAAGTTGCATTATACAGTACATATTTCGTTCACCACTCAGTGGTCGTGTGTTTTGCATAGAGGAAGGCTGAGGAATCAGGTTGCATTATGCAATACATATTTCGTTCACTAACACTGCGTATAAAATTTTAACCTTTTTTTTGCTCTGGGCATAAGATACATATTTTCTATATAATTTGAACTTCCTGAATACGAATACGATAATAAAAAACATTTGTTGGTTACGGGTTTTGAGAAATTTTCGAATTTATATCTATTCAAAGTATGCTTCATATAATGGTAATAAGGTTAAATACTCACTGTTCAGAAGATTACTGCTTTCTTTTTCTGCATTTTCTTTCATACCTAGCATCAGATACATCACGAGCTAAAGTAAAAAAATAGTTAGCTAGCATATTGGTACTCCACTGCCCTTGGTATTTTTTTCCATAATTGAAACTTCTTGATGAAAGGGGATTGTCTTGAATTTTTACCTTAGATATTTATTTTGACTAAAAGTCTATTGTTTACAATCCGAATTATGTAGGCACAATTTTTCTCCAATTCAGTTTCTTGATTGAAGTATTCATATATAGACCTTTCAATATGTGATGTACAAATCTCACATTTTCTGTGCTCAGTATACATTTCACAGCGGCAATATGTTATGATGAATTGCAGGAACACCACCAATCCAGATCATCGGGAATTTTGTTAGAAAATTAAAAAAAAGTTCCGTTTGCTTTTTCTATAGTATTAGAGAGGTGTCAAGAATTAAATATACTATTGACATAATCTTGCATTTTTGTGTTTGTGTACTTTTCTCAATTTCTTGGCTTAAATGTCTTTAAAAGGTAAAAATATTGTCTTTCTTCGTCTTTTCAACAAATAATTTTTAAGAAATAATATTATTGTAACTTGTCATAATTGCGAAAACCCCACATGTCCAGGCAATTCAGATTTTTCCTCTACAAAATACTAAAGAAGAAAGTTGAAGTTCTTATATGAAAAACACTTGAACTTATTATTAAGATTTATTAAAAACAATAGCCACTTCAAAATACCAAATACTCTTGAAGATAATCTGGTTTTTGTGTCTCCAGAAAAATTTACCGAAATGGGCATGCGAGATTTCTGCAGTTTATTATTGAAATGCATGTTCATACGATACGTTTAATAATGAGTTACCTCCAAATATTGAACTATTTGGTTATGTGTAGTTCAGGAATTGCGTAATTAGTTATTATTATGTTAATAAGAGACCGTTCAACGTTATAAGTATTCTTATTTTATTCGATTATTGTCTTTCTTACTTTTGTCACTTCATTGTGTTTTTGTTGATTACGTATCAGTTCATTTACTGTTTCACGTTTACTGATATTATTGTTAAATTACAACTACCGTCAAAGTCATAGCTAAAATATGTTGCTGCCAATCATAAGCACTAAAGAAACTCTGAATATTTATCTATAATATTGCAAAAAAGTTTGATTGTAGGCCACAACATTTCACTTCTGATGAAGTCGAGACTGTAGAGATAACATGGAATTTGTTTCTTGATAAAGCCGATACATCTACAGTACAGTAATATTTTTATTTTATATGTATATTTAGCTAGTAAGCAAAGTAAGTAAAATTCAAAAGTATACAACAGAAAATGTTTCTGGTCACTACCGTAAGAGCCAGAATCTTATACGGTGTTTTCTTAGCCAATACTACAACATAAAATTTACAAAGGTATTTTACTAAATACACTATCTTAATTCAGACCGACAATTAATACACACGAGGAAAAAGAAAGGGAAAAACACGTTAAATATAAATTGACAATCAGACAGAAGCCAATGACATTCAATAAAACCTGAATATAGTTGATAGAAATAAAAATGTAAAAATACACACATTTGTCAATATTATACATATACTGTATCATTAATAATATTATAAATTTCTTTTCAAGAGGTTCAGTTTAAAAATATTTCAAATTTCGAAAAGATTTTAAATTTTATTGTGAAGTCTTGGGCCGAAACTAGCACCATGCTTAAGTGCTACTCTTGTATGACATTTAGGCTCAATTAACGGGAAAGTAGACTTTTGTCTTTGAGAATATTTTATTTCTGTGGTACTAAGCTAATAAACTATATTTATACATTCCTTCAATAGTTAATATTTTAAAATCTGTATTAATTAAATTTATTGGGTAATGAATATTTGATCAGACAAATTTTTATTAATATTTTGTGTAATAAAATTAGTAGATTAACTGCAGATAATGCTAATCCACCCAATTTATTATACCATACTTTATCAATGGTTGTACTAAAGCTAAAAATACCATTCTCTATGCCTCCTTAATGATAAAATTTCGAAGTATTATGAATTTGTAAATTGTCTTCATTATACTTATATAAATTAAATCAATTTGTTTATCCCAATGTAAGTGCTGGTTTAAAGTGATTCCTAAATATTAAACTTGTGTGGAAGATGTTAATGTGGGACATTAAAATAATTATTTTCTAATTAATTACATGAAGTATTATGTATTATTAAGTGATAATTATTCATAGGTGGGGGTAAAACTTTGTGTTATAGGGAATAGAATATACGTAGTTTTATTAGTATTTAAGGACAGAAGATTAGAGTCAAGCCTTTTTTTCACTACGTTGATTGTATTGTTAGCATTTAAATAAATTTTATTCCAATTTTTCCCATTAAATTTCGGTACAGTATCACTCCAGGACAGAATATATTACCATCACATTTCTGTAGCTCAAGATTTTGACACTGTCTTGTTAATAAATATTACTGTCATTTATAGAGAAATAAAGAAATATTGAGACGGTACATGCGAGTTTTCCGAAAAAGAAAATAAAAACTTCTCAACATCATATTCATCTACGAAAATTGCAAATGTCCCCGGTACTTGATCTCGAATGTGGGGCTTCAACCCGAGTGCTACCATCATTCCCTTAACGATACGTGTATTACTTCGTCATTATTGTGCAATTAAAATATTTCAAATAATTTAAAACTCTTGGTTAATAAATATTACTAAAATAAAAAGCACCACACAATTCATTGGGCGTGATGGAGTATCCAAAAGCACGTTTCAACTGAACTGTAGTCCTACTCATGGATATATTCTTGCAGGAAACTGTCCGTATCCTTTCGTGATAGCTTTCATCATCTCAACAGGCAATTCGTTCACCACGCCCAGTTGATTGAAAGTTACGTTAAAGCGGAAGAACTTCGTACTTTATGTTGCAATAGTCTTGTCGGCATGAAAAGCGTAATGGTTACAAATAAAACTGGGTGTGACTGCTCAAGATTTGTAAGTTTAGAAAAAGCTTTAGACAAGGGAGTGGCACTTGGAGCCACGTGTTTATTCATTTTCATTAATTTTAATCGAACTCGTGAAATACCTATCTCTTACTCTGATTAGATATACAGTATGTAGTGTCCACAACAACTCGTCGACTTTGAATGAAGATGAATGAATGAAAGTGAAAACTGAGACAAATTGAGAGACAAAATAATCACGTCCGTTTACACCATGATTGCCTAAACCTCTGTCAACTTTGTAACAAGAATTCTTATTTCAAGTTACGTGATTTTAACATAGTGGTATTTCAGTATCAGGAACGTAAACTTTAAACTTGCTTATATTCTATAATTTACTTCAATTTATTTCCCTTGGCCTTTCGCCTTTTTTCCCAGTTCTTTCCTGCCATAATTCGTTCTTCTATTCTTTTTCTCTTTTCTTTAACTGTGTTCTATTTCCACTTTTTATTCATTTCTTCGTCTATCGTTGCTTTTCTATTCATGTTCTTTATATTTTACTTATATTCTTACTTTCTGCTTTCCTCGTTTTCCACTTTCCCCTTTTGCTCTTCTACATTTCATAATTTTTTACTCATTCTCCTTTGTTTCTGCCTTTTCGTATTGTTTCTCTCTCCTGCTATTTAATTCCATTTGCCTTTTCTTTATTTTCTTTCCGTTTCTATTTTTTCATTCTTCATTTTTCTCATCTCTTCTCTCATTATTTTTGGTCTTTTATTTTTCTTCGTATTTCTCTTCTCGTTTCTTCAATTTCTTATTTTTTCTTTTAATTTTCTTGATTCTTTCTCTTCTAATTTCTTTTCATTTTCTCTCCTTTTTCAACTGTTTGTTTCTATTCTCATTTATTTATTTTTCTCTACTTTTTCTTCATTTTTCTCTCACTATTTCCTATGTTTCTTCTTCTCATTTCATCATTCCCCTTCTTATTTATTCATTTTGTCTCTTCTCCTTTCTTTAGCTCCTTCTCTTCCTTTCATTTCTTCTCTTTCCTTTCTCCAATTCTCTCTACTATTTTCTTTCCTTCTCTCTCTCTTTCTTTCTTTATTTCTTTCTTTCTTTCTTTCTCTGTTCTTTTCCTTATTTATTCTCTTCGATTTTCTTCATTTAGTCCCTTCGCTTTTGTTGATTTAGTCTATTCTCTTCCCAAGTTTTTCTGTTCTCATTTCTTCAATTTCCTGTTTTCCTTTCTTCATTGTTGCTGTTTTATACTCTCCAACTTTAATTTAAGAATTCTTTTCTCATTTATATTTTCCTCTACATGTCTCACTTCTCCTTTCTTCGTGTTCTCTTCTTCTTTCTCCATTATATTAGTCTCTTTACTTCACTTCTCTGTTTTCCTTTATTCGTTTCTCCCTTTTCCATATTTAGTTTCTCCCTTTTCCATTTTTAGTTTCTCCCTTTTCCATTCTCCGTTTCCCTCTTTTCCATTCTTTGTTTCCCTCTTCTCCATACTTCGTTTCCCTCTTTTCATTCTTCGTTTCCCTCATTTCCATTTTTTGTTTCCCTCTTTTCCATTCTTCGTTTCCCACTTTTCCATTCTTCGTTTTCCTCTTTTCCATTCTTCGTTTCTCTCTTTTCCATTCTTCGTTTCTCTCTTTTCCATTCTTCATTTCTCTCTTTTCCATTCGTCGTTTCTCTCTTTTCCATTCGTCGTTTCTCTCTTTTCCATTCTTCGTTTCTCTCTTTTTCGTTCTTTGGTTTCCTCTCCATTCTTCGTTTGCCTCTTTTCCATTCTCCGTTAGCCTCTTTTCCTTCCTTCGTTTTCCTCCTTTCCATTCTTTCTTTTTCCTCCTTTCTATTCTTCGTTTTCATTTTTTCCATTCTTCGTTTCCCTCTTTTCTATTCTTCGTTTCTCTCTTTTTCGTTCTTTATTTTCCTCTCCATTCTTCGTTTGCCTCTTTTCCATTCTCCGTTTGCCTCTTTTCCTTCCTTCGTTTTCCTCTTTTCCATTCTTCGTTTCCCTCCTTTCTATTCCTCGTTTTCATTTTTTCCATTCTTCGTTTCCCTCTTTTCCATTCTTCGTTTCTCTCTTTTTTGTTCTTTGTTTTCCTCTCCATTCTTCGTTTGCCTCTTTTCCATTCTCCGTTTGCCTCTTTTCCTTCCTTCGTTTTCCTCTTTTCCATTCTTCGTTTCCCTCCTTTCTATTCTTCGTTTTCATTTTTTCCATTCTTCGTTTTCCCCTTTTCCATTTTTTCGTTTCCCTCCTTTTCATTCTTCGTTTTCCTCTTTCCCATTCTCCGTTTCCCTTTTTTCCATTCTTGACTTCCCTCTTTTCCATTCTTCGTTTCCCTCTTCTCCTTCCATTCTTTCCCTCTGTTCCTTTCTTCGCTTTTCTCTTCGCTTTTTTCATTTTCTCTCCTTCCTGTAATAATTTTTGTTTCTTCTTTACTTTATCTTCTACTTCATTTGTTTTTTTCTTTTGATGCTTCACTTTTTCTCTTGTCGTATTTTCGTTTTCTCGTCTTCTTCATTTTCTCTTCTCGTTTCTTCATTTCCACTTTTTGCTTTCAAAATTTTTTCTGTTGTTTCTTCATTTCTTCTTTTCTCGCTTCTTCTCGTCGTCAATTTTTCTCTCTTAGGAATTAAGCCTTGAGTGTAGAATATATTGTTTGTGATTAAGTGGTTCTATTAAAGCTTTATTACGATTTGACTTTTCAAATCCTGAACAAGCTGATTAAGAATCATGATTAATATTGTATATTACTGATCAACGGAACGTTGTTATATTACGCAGTTAGCTTATTCCATGACACAGATAAAACATTGACAAGTGGTTTTTTATTTCAAAATTTACATTTGAACTGTCAGTTTTGTTTGCGGAATCACTTCAGCCAAAACGAATGATAATATCAAAACGATTAGGCCTATTCTTTTCTGATAATCCAGTGTCTTTAGTTACTACTATTTTCGAGACCGGTAGTATTCTAGAAGTACCTATTAAACTATGGTACCTAAATGCAGTAATTCCAATAATTATTTGCTACGGAGGACGTTCGAGCAAGAATCTCGCAGAGTTGATCTGTTTAAGAAGACGAATAATGTAGTTTTTCCGTTGCTGCTGTAAGAATGTTAGAAGTATTGGAAATTATGGAGAAACTGAAATCATTATAGATGAAACAGAAGTGCAACGAGAAAATCTGACCGCCTTAAATTTCCCTTTGTTGTAACTAATATAACTAGAACTCGAAATTCCGAACCTGGAGAACTAACTCTGTACTTAGAAAACGTTTGCTAACGTACATAAGTGGGTTAACGTATGTGACACATTGTACTCGTAAATTGGCATATGCCTGTGAAGTGTTATCGGAAACTCTGCTTCAATTTATTAGTGCCTTTCACGTCTTTTTGATCTGACAGGCACTCTGCTCCAAGCTGGTTCGTAATGTTCACCTGTTACCCCATGAAACTCTGACTGAAATGCAGCAGTACGATATGCAGAAATGGAAAATTCACAAAGTAATTCTCGGGCTCGAATTTCTTTCAACCTCTTCCTTGTTCGAGGTCAATCCATCACCGGAAGCTGTCACAAGTTTTACATGTATCCATCACGTCCTTGTTGGCTTGGCAGTATGATGATCTTCGCGACTTCGTGCTGCTGAATTCCTAAGCGTACACATCTATCCTGTAAGAAACGCCTTGCTATTAGCGCAGCCTAATGGAGTAGTTCCTTGGGTGAGAGAAGTGGGAGGAGGCTTCGGAGGAAAGAAATAAGGCGCTCCTTCGCATCCATGTCCTTTTTATAAGGCCCATCACCACGGATTTAGCACTAAGTAACATCTTAGCTTTTTATGTAGCTGTTTGGATAAGAAAAAAACTTGCCGTGCTGTGTAACAAAATTGTGGTGCTATGTATGAGTATATATGACCGTTTGTGTGACCGGATACGATTTCGGATACGATTCCATGCAGCGAAAGAGAAAATTCTACCAGATTCTGACATCTGTTGTCTTCACGAAGTAAGAGTGATATTGTTCCTTCAAGAAAAATTGAAGTTACATGCAATATGAATCTTGCTTTCAATCATTAATCCTGAAAGAAATTAGCATGAATTTTTGGAAGACTAGTCAAAATATAAATAATTATGTCATAAATATGAAGTGTCTATATTTAAGAAAAGAACATTTTAAGGAATTAATAGTAAGTCTAATTATTGCAGGATATTTATTGAACATAATAAATTTATGTCACATTAATTTTAAAATGCATCAATCGCAGTCAATGACCCTGGAATCATTATAAATAAGTGTAAATGACCAGTCGTTAAATAAAGGGAAATATTTCCACTTGCAAATGCGTTTAATACTTATACAAATATTGCGTTGCTTCTTATGTTCACACAAACACAAATTTTCTGTATTTTCAACCAGTTGAAAAATATTTATAACGCTGAGTGCCAGTTGATTGTAAATACAAGTTTGTTCTCACAGCCAAAATATTTTTGGACTCGCTTTGAAAACACTACAAGCGCGGAAGGTTTGTTTATTCCTCCACATTAGTTAGAAAAAGTAATGTTTTTCTGTTAATTGAAATAGTTTATCCCACCATTACAAAAGCAAATTTCCGGAATTCAGATTTTTGATAGTTATTTAAAGGATTCGTAAGTGCCAGGAGACTTCAAATAACTGAAATACTTTTAATAATAATTAAATTTAAATAATATCAACTAGGACCAACCTTAAGAGTTTGGAATTCAAAGGTGTTTGGCTTATACTAAATACTTTTTAATAGCTTCACTCATGTTTGACACTGTAATCATTCCAAATTCATCAGATTATTGTTGTGTTGGTCCCGCGCCGTGGCGTCGTGGTCTAAGGCTAGGACTCGCGTTACGGAATGCGCGCAGGTTCGAGTCCTGATAGAGGAAGAAATTTTCTCATGATATTTCAGCCAGTGTATGGGGCAGGTGTCCACCCAGCATCATGATGCACTTAGGGAGCTACGATAGGTAGCGACATCCGGTTACGTAAACCAGCTATAACGGCTGGGGGGGCTCAGCGTGCTATCCACAAGATACCGCCATTCTGGTTAGATGATCGTCCACCTCTGCTCCGACATGTGGCCGTGAGACCAGTAGCCGGCTGGTCGGTCTTGGCCCTTCGTGGGCTGTAGCGCCATGGATTATTGTTCTGTGGATTATTTCGTTTCATCTTAAAGAATATACAGAGTGGAAGTGAAATAACCCTGCAGATTGAAAGGGACGATAGAGTACGCTTAAATGAATAGAAAACCTATATTACTTTTTATGATTAAATGCACGGTTAATTAGAAAATTAAATTTGAAGAGTCCGGCAACATCGTCGCTAATGCACTCTATTTGTGATAGAGATGTAAGAGGTCAACGAACTCGGTGAGTAAGCTGCATTCTAAGGAGACCTTACCACTCGTTCGCTTGGTGTAATGGTTTGAATTTAGGGGCTTTTAAAATTAAATTTACACGAAAACCGTTATTGAAATACGCAAGAGGGATAAATGATTCTTTATTAGATTTCCTATCTATATGAACAGAAATCACGATCATACACGAAATAATTACCCAATAAGAAGTTGATAAGCATTAGGGAGAAAACATTTTTTCTGGAAAAAAAAACTATGAACTTTCCACCAATATGATGTTATATTTTTTGTTACATACAATATGAGCTATTCGCTCTGGAAATCTGCAAGGCTATTTCACTTCCACACTGTATTCCTCTAATTACTAATTTTGTCTTGTAAAATGCAAATTACTGTCATTCACTGTTACTGCGAAAGAAATAGATAATTCTTCATCATACAATCACTTTTTTCAATGCCGTATGAAGCCTGGATGAGAAAATAAAACGACGAACGTAATTATTGAATATTAGGTCTACATCAGAAGTTATGAAGTGCATTTATTTCATTTTATTTTGAAAGAAAATATTTATAAAGTTTATTATGATTAAGTCTAAGGAATTAAAATATGTCATGATATGTGAATAACATTAATCTATATAGTTATATATACCTGGGTAGCGTAGTCGGTATAGCGCTGGCCTTCTGTGCTCGAGGTGACGGATTCCATCCTGGCCCAGGTCGATGATATTTAATTGTATTTAAATGCGACAGACTCATGTTAGTAGATTAACTAGTATGTAAAAGAACTTCTGCGGGACAAAATTCCGGCACATTGGCGACGCTGATATAACCTCTGCAGTTGCGAGCGTCGTTAAGTAAACCATATTTATTTATATAGTTATATTTTTTACTGATATAACATTTTATAATATTATATTTTAATAGTTTATTTGTGAATGTTGAGATAATGAACTACATTTTCTCAATAATATTGTAACCGATACCATCTTGAAGACTGTCATTTTTTTTATTTATATACAGAATGCTCCATTGCAGTAATGCAGTGATACTCACAGTTATAACTAACATGCTCTTTACAGTCTTTATCAGAACTTGAATAATTTATACCAATATTAGTGATTTCACTACACATTTATAATGTTTACACAGCTGTAAAATCTATTGACTTAACAGTTTTTTAATTTCCTATAGTATTTTAACAATTTCTCGTGTGAAACTGGCCATTTGTTGTGATTTTATGTACAGTATTTCCTTCTTCAGTTTTTATCTTTGCAGTATTACGTTTCACACATGAATATATATTAAGTGATTACTGTTTGTGCATCTTGAAGGCAGGAACACGCAGAGTCGTCTTGGATTCCGAAACTATGTAGATATGCCTTGGTTTTTCCATCTATTATAGTCATTCATTCATTTCATTCATAGGACAGGTCTTTCAATGCAAACCCAGCATTTTCCAGCCTTTCCTATTTTCTGTCTTCCTCTTTGTGTCTGCATATCATCCATATATCTTAATGTCATCTAGTATTTGATAGGCCTACCTTCTTCTGCCCCGAACTATTTTTCCGTTCACCAATCCTTCCAGTGCATCTTTCAGTAGGCAGTTTTTTCTCAGCCATTGACCCAGCCAATTTCTTTTTCTCTTTCCGATCAGTTTCATCATTATTTTTTCTTCATCCACTCTTTCCAAAACAGCTTCGTTTCTTATTCTGTCTGTCCACTTCATACGCTGCATTCTTCACCATACCGAAATTTCAAAAGGTTTTATTAGCTTCTCTTCACTTAGTTGTAATGTCCATGTTTCTGCTTCATGTAATACCACATTCCACATAAAGTCCTTTGATCATGCTAGTTTAGTTAATTGTCAGCGTTATGTTTTGCTTCATCCTCTGACATAAAGACCGGATGTTCACAACTTACACCATGCATATCATTAAACAATTGATTTATCAGTGCCTAGACTACATTACTTTGCAGTGATATCAATAAACTCCTTAAAATCTGGAGACGGAACGGATCAGAGAGTCCAGTCCATGGTGCTTGTGAGGATTTTAAAAGCAAGTTAAAAAGGATTCTACTCGAGCTAATACTGTACCAGCCTTATCGTATTACAGCGCCGTTGTTCCTTAGAGATATTTCTACAGCCTTGAATCTGCGGCAACATCTCTGAAACGTCTGTCTTGCGTGTACTCGAAACATTATTTAGCAGGGGTTTCTTTACTAAGTGTTCTGCTTTTGTAGGATAGAAGAGTGTGTGCTTTCATTTGGTAATTTGAGCAGATGTTTTAGCCACTGCATACATTAATATCAAAAACAGAATTGTTTGCAGCATCCAGTTTTCTAACCTTCGTTATAAGGAAAGTAAGGCGACATGCAGTACACTTCAGTTGTCATTTTAACGACAGTAGGCCCTATATTTGTCTGGTTGTATTGAAAGATGAATGTTCTCCGTCGTGATTCAAAGGATGGCTTTCCCGGTACAATATGGCAGACCAGGATTCCATTCCAGAGAGGGAAGTGAAAATTTATTTCCCTCTCCTAGGAACTGTGTTGTTTTGCTTCATGTTTCATCTTGAGCGATAGACTTGCTTGTCAACCTTCCTAAGGCACGCGCTCTACTGTTACAAAACTATAAAATCTGTCTTTCCAAAGTTACACGATGCAAGATTGGCTTCAAGCATGAGGCATGCGACATGTAACAATAAAAGAAGCCTTAAGCTAACTGTTCTATTGGAGACGTTACCAGCATAGTCTCCAAGTAATGAGAATATCTTAACATCATGTCGCGCTCGGGCGTATGTTTAAATTATACTTGGGCTATATATTATCTAGTTATAGCTCAGACGGTAGGTGCTTCAGCATACTGACTCAGAACTGCGCTCAGAAGTAAGTTCCAGTCTAAAAGACTGATTATCCCGCTGGATATTTTCCGAGATTTTCTCAAACTGTAAGACGAATGAATAATTTCAAGGGAAAAATTGTTCCGGGGCCGGGTACCGATCCCGGGACCTCTGGTTGAACGTACCAGCTGAGCTACCCGGGAACTCCACTCGGCACCGTCTCAACTTTTCCCTTTATATCCACACAACTCGCGTGGGCTGACGAAACGCCAGAGACCCACATCGAGTACACACAATCTCTGTGTGACTTGGAATTGTGGTTTTCTGTTAACGTACACAGTGACGTATATATTATGCAAACCTAGTCTTTCAGGTAAAGCTCCCTGTAAAGCAGATTTGAATAATTTCAGCTGGTACGTTTAACCAGTGGTCCCGGGATCGATACCCGGCCCCGGAACAATTTTTCCCTTGAAATTATTCAAATCTGCTTTACAGGGAGCTTTACCTGAAAGACTAGATTTGTGTAAGAGGAATGTTAGGTAATCACATGCCGAATATTCGATCTCATCTCGCGAAATAACTTCTCGCTATCAACAATTTCGTCCTTGTTGAGTAATCTAGTATTTTATACAGCGTTGTTAAATAACCGACTAAATTTGGTGAGGAGTTGTGGTGCATAATATGTCTAAAAGCTTCTTCGAAGGAAAGGGGAAGGCCTGATGGCCTTACCTTGTTACGTTAAATAAATATTACTATATTTCTCACAGGAGTGAAAACGTAGCGAAATGAATGATTCAGTTTTTTAAAACAAAAATAATGTTACTAAACCCGTGAAAGGTATGACACATATTACATCACTTCCCAAACTGGAGCGAATGAAAAATTATTTCTTTATAGATTGGGAAAAGGAAATTGTTCCAGAACAATGGAAAGAGTCCATAATCGTTCCTTTCTTTAAGGCGAGGGAAAAGAGTAATAGTAGCTATTTCGCGGAATATCACTTTTATTGACGTCGTATAAAATTTTGCCCAATATCTTTTTTGAGAAGATTAACTTTTTTAATGGAAATATTCAATTTTATTATAAACAACCAACGGAACAATGGAAATATTACATTTTATAATAATAATAATAATAATAATAATAATAATAATAATAATAATAATAATAATAATAATAATAATAATAATTCTTTATTTATATTGGCAGAGTTAAGGCCATAGGACCTTCTCTTACACTCTACCAGGTCACAAAGTATACAAGCATAACAAGCGTAACTTCATACGTAGATGAAATTATTGGGGATCATCAATGTGACTTTAGAGGTAACAGATCGACTATTGATCATATTTTTTATTCTAGACAGATATTGGAGAAAAAATAAAAGTTCAAGGGCACAGTTCATCAGTAATTCATTTATTAAAAAAAGTGAATCAGTTAAGATAGTAGTTTCATGTATATTATTCTTACTGAATTTCGCGTTCCCAAGAAACTAGTTCGATAAATTAAAATATGTATCATTGAAACGTACAGCAGAGTCCGTATAGGTCAATTTCTGTCTGACGCTTTTCCAATTCCGTGTGGACTAAAATAAAAAGCTGCACTAACACCTTTACTTTTTAACTTTGCTCTAGAATATGCCATTAGGAATGTCCAGGAAAATAGAGAGGGTTTGGAATTGAACGTGTTACATCATCTCTGCTTGTTTTTGCGGATGACGTGAATATATTAGGAGAAAATCTAAAAAGTATTAGGAACAACAAGGGAATTTTACTTGAAGCAAGTAAAGAAATAGGTTTGGAAGTAAATTCCGAAAAGAGAAAGTATATATGAAGTTAAAAGAGAATCGAGAAAGTTACACAATGTAGAACTGCACGCATTGTATTCTTCAACTAACATAATTGGAAACATTAAATCCATATGTTTGAAATGGGCAGGGCATGTAGCACGTATGGGTGAGTCCAAAAATGCGTAGAGAGTATTAGTTGTGAGATTGAGGGGAAAACACCTTTATGGAGGCCGAGACGTAGATGGGAGGATAATATTTAAATGGGTTTGGGGAAGGTGGTATATGATGATAAGGAACGGCTTAATCTTGCTAAGTATAGGCACCGATGGCGGGCTTATATGAAGGTGGCAATGAACCTTCGATTTCCCCAAAAGCCATTTGTAAACAAGTAACATATTGTAAAGTGTTTATATTGAACAACAATGTAACTTTATTATCTCAACAATAACTCTTCACTCTCTACAATTTAACTTCACTCCCGTCAACAATGGGATTTGCTCTCCGCACAGCAACACAGCGTTCGTAGTGCACTCCACTGACGACAATGACAATTTACTTGGACTATTACGAACAACAATGAACTGTTAATCTTAACTAATATTTACAAAGCACTATTTACAACACAGAACGGTCAGTTCTCAGTTCACAGCTCGTTTGTCTTGGCTAGTAGTTCTTCTAGCTCAGTCACTCGCGTTCACAGAATCTCGAACCACAGACCTTCAGAGACGATCCGCTGAACTTCGAACTCAGGTCCCCCAACTGCGGTCCACTACACTCGAACTCCGGGCTTCAGGCTCCACAGTTATGGACACAACTCAAGTCGCGCTCTGGTCTCGAAGCTGGCTTCACTGCTACACAAGACTGGCTTACTGACTGACTGACTGACTGACTGACTGACTGACTGACTGACTGACTGACTGACTAACGTTCACTTGCGTCTTCTCATATATAACCAAACTATAGTTTATGGAGAGTTCGCGGAAGATTCCACTCTCGAATAATCTGGATTTCCACTTCGACGGACTCCTGGACGATTCGGAAGGTTCCGTCTCCCCCCCCCTTCACTTCGCACATAGCAGTTGCGTGCGCAACCTCCCCTCGCCTCTCCAAGCCGCGCGCCGTCCCCCAGTGCTCCGTGGAGCCCGTGTCGACTCACGCGCGACCTGCTCTCTTGCGGCAAGTGTGTTCGAGTCTCGAGGTGGCTGTCACAATATATACCTGTTTATCCATAAATAATTAGAAGCTTGAGAAATGTATGTATGTATTATCTGCTGTTAATATTTATGGTGTGAGACACTTTGATATTATATCAGTTTATTCTGTATATGTTAAATACATATATCCTTTATATAACCTATGTGAATGTTTTGCAGTTTAGTATAATGAAAGGAGCGTCGATTTCTGGCACACAAGTAAGGATTTTAGCCGTTTCTATAGATAGTGGATGTCTATCCTTGGACTATGCTTGTTATGTATTGTCTCCACTCAGACCGTAAACTCTCAGGCACAAGATTACAGCGCTACACTTTAAATGTGTAATATCATTTTGTAACCCTTCGTAAGTACTCAATTTCCCCCAAAATAAGTGACATAAGGAATATAAATGATGTGTAATTAAACATAAGAAACAAAGAGCGTGAATTTCTGAGCTTTGGTAAAATAAATTGCTTTCACGATTATAGATTTTGAAGTTCACAGCAATTGCCTCTGATCCCCTTCTTCCATTCATCTCCATCTGTCCACAGATATTCCAGATGTCTTGACCGGACTGCCTGGATCATTCGTCCACGTCACATGTGCGATGTCTGTTTCGCACGTTATCTTCTCGCTTGTAGAGACCAATACAGGATCTTTCTTGGCATTCTTCCTTCTGACAGCCATTTAATATGTCCACACCACCGTAAGGGAATCCAATCTCCAATATTTTCAGGAGGATTTCTTTAGCATTCACGCTCTCCCTGAAGTGCGAGTTACGTGTTCCAACCTCGATGTTCACTTTTCCGAAATCTGTTCAATTCACTGCAATGATTAGCTCGTGATGTACGAATGGAGTCAATTTTTATTCCTCATAACTTTATATCTGCAATACTTCCAAGCATGTCAGTCTATATAGATTTGAGTGTATCTGTGTTCTACGGAAGTCTACTTATAACTCTTATTGCGAATCCAACAGGCTTTGCACTTTGTAAGTTACCATTCCCGCATAACCGTAATGCTGTGATAATATTTATTCATTTATTTATTTAATTAATTATTTTGTCATCAACAATTATACCAATTATGGCATATGACCACAGAATGCGTTAATATATCATTCCTAATATTTAAATTCTTCAGCCACGTTAACAGTTCCTTAACCCAGAAAAACATAATGTTATAATATAATAAGTGACAAGCTTTCTTTCAAAAGTCGCTAAACGCTTCAAACTAAATTTGTTAGAAAATGTGTTTTTATTTGATCAAAAAGTATTAACCCAAATATTTTATTTTTTTACTATCATATTGTTTATTATGGTACTAATGCTATTACGTAATTACAATTTTTAAATTAAAATTTTTAATTGGAAAAGTGAGAATACGAAATTTACTGTTTTCTTTGAAAGTTTCTAAACGCCAAGACATTGAAAATTGAGGTGTTTTATAATATTTAAATCTTAAGTTTTTCTCTTCAATTAAATCAATTCTTATCATTATTTATTTTTAGTTTGCTTTTAATTTATATTGCCTTATTTTAATCTGTATTTTATTACTTTTTCGTCTTTTTGCAGAAATAGCTAAAATGCTCTCTCAATTATTATCACTCAATAAAAGAATTGTATTCCATTGGATACCATCCCATTGTGGAATCCTGGGAAACGAGAATGCGGATGCTTTAGCAAAGAAGGGCAGCACTGCTACTTACAGACCTGTTACTAAATCTACGTATTACTCTGTGAAGAGATTGATTAAATCTACATACTTAGACTTCAACAAACAAAATTTGATAACTCAATCCCAAGGGAAAAAATGGAACTCTCTGCATCAAAATCCACAGTTAATTCCCGATTTACCACGAAAATCGTCTGTAGCTGCATTTAGATTGGCAACAGGCCATGATTGTTTGACCAAACACCTGCATAGAATTGGAATATATCAGTCCCCTAACTGCCCATTGTGCAACTCAAACCAAGAAATGGATTCGGAACACCTCAAAATCTGTGCTTTAGTGGCTAGTCATGATAATATATTTGAAAAATATTGGAGTGCAAGAGGTCAAATGACTTTATTGTCAAATGCCTGGCATTAGAAAACAACAACTTTTTCGTCTTTACATAAGTGTTTGAACATAGTACCTACAAAGTAAAAAAAAAAACACAATAATATTAAAAATTTTTGGAAACAAAATCTATTCATACAATAATGAAGATAATTGAATCACTTATATAAAAAAGGAATAAAGTCTATATTTGCTAAAATAAACTGAAATATATTATTTATTTTCTGAAATATCCACACGTAAATTTGTGCCTAAAATATTAAGATTCTGCAAGTAACAATGTGAACTAATCACTGATAATGTAAAATAAGAAAAATTGTTATGGATTTCCTCAAAACACAGGTGCCTGGACTTTGTCTTTTCCAATCACATACTCAATTTAATATGAATCTCCAGTAACATTTATGCAAAATTCTTTAGCTAATGTTGGTATTTCAAAATACTTAATGAGGTTCGAGACGTCCTCCTCCTCCTTACTGAACATAATATTCATTATTTTCTGGATGCAGGTCTGATTCTAATATCTCAACTTCTACGTGATCTTCAATGTAGGTGACCGCCAATGAAAGTATTACGTCTATATTGTTGTTTGATTTTCTTTGAGTTATCACTCGTTGAGCTGTAATTTTAGAGGCCATAAGAATTAAAAATACAATTCAATATATCCTTAAAATATTAGTACGCCCTACATATTTTTTTAACATTTTAATATCTTATTACAATTAATTAGTAGGCCCTACAATTTTTTAACATTTTAATATCTTCTTATTACAATTAATTTCATTATTACAATTTAAAACCGGTTTCATTTTCATAGTTCAATTCGCGCCACTTAAGTTCCATTGTAGTCTCCGTCCATGATGATATTTACTTGCTTGTAGGTAGTAACTTACTGTATTCTTCTCCTAATATATATATATATATATATATATAAATTTTTTTTTTTTTTTGTTGATATAAATATAAAATGCTATCTCATAGATGTCAAATTGTAACTCGTACGAGGTATCCCTGGCATAAGCAACCCGCAGCGCATATCCTTCAAGGTCGTTTGCATATTTTATATGGAAAGTTACTCATCTTAGTAAAAAATGCTTGACGTGCAATATCTCCTGGTTCTATAGGCGTTTGTACACCCATGTGCTCTCTAGTCGTCGTATGTTGCGTATTTTATTCTGCCTATAATGCAGTTGGTGTTATCAACTTTTGCTTTAAATTATTATCGAGAGCGAACATTTAGTTTTACAAAATATCACAGTTTTCATTGCCTTATGTTTGTAGCAATAATGAACTTTTGCTAAAACTGATTTTTACAAGGATACATGTAACATATTACATTTTTAATTTTGAAAATTTTGGGGTTGAGCGACTTTTGAAAAGCGCTCTAAGGCTCTTCAAAATTAATTTGAAAACAGCCCTCTTACATAAATAGGTCCACACCTGTGACGTAAAGCGAAACCAGGTGGCCCGGGTTCGAATCCCGGTCGGGACAAGTTACCTGCTTGAGGTTTTCTCCGGGGTTTTCCCTCAACCCAAATTCTAGGTAACTTTCGGTGCTGGACCCCGGACTCATTTCACCGGCATTATCACCTTCACCTCATTCAGACGCTAAATAACCGGAGATGTTGATACAGCGTCGTAAAATAACCTACTTAAAAATACATACATACACCATAAATTTAATGTAACATGAGATGGAATTTATTAATTTTGGATAAATAAAATGAAAAGAATTTCGGTATGATCAATTTCGACTCAAGCACTGTATGGGTGACTTCAGTTGCTTCGGATATGTTCCAGTTTTATTTTAAATATCATACGTAAAATCTTACATAGAATGTCTCGAAATTACATTATTGTATTTATCTATAGCCCAATAATTTTCTAATAGACAGAAGTTGGCTATCTTTATACGAAATACTTCACAATATGTGGGACTCACGTCTCTGGACACAAACATAATAATATTGCATATAAATTTACGAACTAAACTGCTTTCATTCCAAGTTATTTGTTCCAATAAGTAAATCCGTACTTATCAAAGAAGTACTAAAATAAGCTGCTTCTGTCACGAGAATAACCCTATAACGCGTCACTGTAATCCACCTCATCTGTATACAAGTGAGACATCTCTGGAAATTGATGGCAACCACGTTAAAAATGCTGGAGATTTTCAACATTCTCCATTTGCATGTAGTAAAAAAAAAGTTGCCGTATGAATTATTGCTTACTATTTATTATTAGTCGCTCTTCGAATATTCATTATGGTGCTCTGTCAGTTAGATTGAGTTATTATGACTTATTTAATTGTGGACTTTAAAATACAGAAATGATTACCCTGATTTAAAACTCGTATTGCTTCCCACTGATGTCTCTGATTTCTGATTTTCCTTTGTAAGTGAGATGGTGCACTCTTAAAATTTTGCTGGTTACGTGCTTCCCTTCCCATCCTGACACTAGGAGCGCTGAATCTACTGAATATATGAAATGGCTTCGTTACAGTGTATACTGTACAAATTTCACGAAAAGATTCCTGAGAGAGGAGTATTGTCCTTACGGGGTTCGCATTTTAGAAGAAGATCGAGCAAAGAATGTGAGTTCTTCCCCCACTTTTACAACCAACCCTCGATACGGGATCGGCCGGGAAATGACCGAGTCTTGTTTGTCCCAGTCGGCCAATCACACCATCCCCATCTACCTGCTCCTTTAGAGGCGCTGAGTTACTAGCTTACCTTCTCTTCTTACCCGCAAGGACCATACTCACCTAGCAGAGATCCTTTTGTGAAATTTGTACAGCATACCTTTCCTTCTAACGAAGATATTTCACATATTCAGTAGCTACAGCGCTCCTAGCGGTGGAATTGGAAACTGAAGCACATATTCACCAAAACTTTAAGAATGCATCATTTCACTTACAAAGAAAATCAGAAATAAGCGACATCCACGGAAAGTAATAACATTCTGAAATCAGGATAATCATTTCGAGACACTCTGTAAATATGTTGGTTATGGGAGATCGATTTTTTTTGGCCACAAATCTCCTCCAAATTGAATTAAATGTATTCCTATATGTAGAGTCACCTTGAATCCAGTTTTTACTGAACATCAATTGAGATGTTCTTAATGCTCCGGCATAGCGCTCAACAAGGTTTTAAAATAATTTTTTAACGTTTGTGCGTTGATGCATTATGGGTCTTGTATAATAATAATAATAATAATAATAATAATAATAATAATAATAATAATAATAATTTAATTTAGCTGACAGAGTTAAGGCCGTAAGGGCTTCTCTTCCACTCAACCAGCAAAAAGTATATATATATATATATATATATATATATATATATATATATATATATATATATATATATATATATATTTGTATGAACTTAGAGCTACAAAGAATACAACAATTTTATTTACGTGTATACAAGAGTTACTTATGAATTAAACCGTAATTATTATTTAAAGAATGAAATACAAACTCTGTAGCAGAATTAAACTAAAATACATAGAATGTTAATATAGCCTAGGCCTATTTCAAATAATGTTAGATAAAAGGAAGAGATTATTATGAGACAATTTTTAAAATACAGCGCTATCAGGATGCATGTCTAAAGAAAAAAGTTACCATATAGTCAGTATAATTGCAGTGAATTGCTAAGAAGGTTATCCTTTAAGGTATTTTCAAAAATGTTTATTGTCTTGCACCCCTTGATACTTTGTGACAAGGAACTGCATTGTCGCGAGGTGGATACTGTAAAAGATTATTAATAACTAGACGTTCTATGAAGAGTGCCACAGATAAGTGATCTGGTATTTACGTCGTGGTTATAGTATAGATAAGAAAAACGAGACGAAAGGTAATTTGGTGTTCAGGTGTGCAGAATTCGAGAGAGTAATGACAAAGAGTGTAAAGTTCTACGTTCTTTGAGTCGGAGCGAAGAAAGACTTGCGAAGGACGGTGATATGTGATCATATCATCGAATGTTGTACATGTATCCGACGCACATATTCTGAACTCGCTGTAACTTGACTGACAGTTCAGAGCTAGGTCACTTAACAGAACGTGACAATAATCGAAGTGCGGCATTACTAGGGTTTGTACTAGGGTAAGTTTTAGCATTGACGCATAAGGAACTTATTTTGAGCAGTCAGAAGTTGGGCAGTTTATTACTGAAACAAGAAACACTTGCAATCAAGAATAAAATTAATTATTTGGTACACAAGTAAGTGTTTACGATATTTTAAAGTTACTGAAATATACTGATTCTATCTTCGGTACTTCTTACAGCGAAACTGTGTTCCGTATAATTAATTTCGTTACATTACGAAATACAGGAGCATGTAGCCTATATTAAAGAAACGAAACTAAGCCACTCACAAGCAAAAAATATGTAATTACAGTAGAACAAATAACAGTTAGTTCAATTATTTTATATAAATAAATTAGAATAAATCTCGAGTATTTTATAGTGTGCCGTACTTCGCATGGACTTTTCATGTATAATTGCAGTTATAGGAGAAGTTAATAAGACTTGCAACGAATGGCTGTTCTTACTATAAGACTATGTTGTAGGCGCCGACAGAGTAACAGAACACTTTACTAAATTAGAAAGCGTCTGAGATTAATGTTTTGCGAAGTATCTCTGTCTACTGTAAAGCTCATGTTTATATTCTGAAATTATCTAAACGCATTCATATAGTACCCTCCTTTACTTTGAATTTTACGTGCATTAAACTTTATAATCCTTTTAAGTGAGAAAGATATTCTTGTTCTTTTTTATATTGACTTTCTACCTGTAACTTGTGACTTTCATAGCAGGAAAGTATGTAAATAATCTTAGCGTTGCTAAAATATTTTACTTACAAGGAGAGGACACGTTCTGTATATCACCGAATGGAATAAGATTGTGTGAGATGAAAATGCAAGACTTACTGTTTAAAGTCATACCTGATATGGATGGCCAATGACCCCTCGTTTTGAAAATATTGGCTATTGTTTGTAACATACTTCCGTTAGGTGGCTAATAGGGAAGTATTAGACTGTGTAAGAGCGTAGCCCTTATGGTTGGATGCTGAATTGTTATCCAGGCAACCTGAGTTCGAATCTTAACTAGTCCTATATTTTTTTCTTTTAATAATGATTAATATTGTGATCACAGTTATCTATTTACATACTTATATCATATATCTCAATGTATTGAATGCTTCATCATGTTTTAAACAAATTATTAATTAATTAACATTGTATTGTAAAGGATAAGCAATAAAATACTGCTCACGTAGAAAAGTAAAATGTGCCACTTGTGTCTGTTCTATTTCTGTAGCAGTTATTCCATTTCATTTTGTACCCGATTCATTATGTCATAAGACACAGAAAACATACATATTTCCTGCAACATGCACAGCAAATTAAGGAAGGTTGTCCACAGTCACACACATTTTTCCGCAGTTTTGCTGCGAAACAGATATCCTTCACATTCACAAACACTTCTCGTTCGTTTATCAATTTTGATGCATAACACGCATACTTCAACATGGCTTTGAATGTAGGAACTGACAACTGAAAGTGAATTAAAATAATAATAATAATAATAATAATAATAATAATAATAATAATAATAATAATAATAATAATAATATCAAGCTTTAAGAATGAGAATGCATTAGGATTTGAACTCGGGTTGCCTGGATGACAATTCAGAATCCAACCACACGAGCTACGCCGTTACACAGTCTAATTCTTCGGCTATTAGGCACCTAACGGAAGTACGTCATAAACAATAGCCAATATTTCCTAAACGAGGGGTCATTGGCCATCCATATCAGGTATGACTTTATACAGTGTGTCTTGTACTTTCATGTCACAAAATCTGATTTAATTCGGTGATATACAGAGCGTGTCCTCTCCTTGTTAGTTTCATTTGGTATTTTGTATCACGAATGACTAGAATAATAGCAACATAAGAAATTGCGTAACAATTGCTATGCGTAGCGCTTTTAGTTCTGCTACTTTGGTATTATTATTAGTGGTATTATTATTATTATTATTATTATTATTATTATTACCACTATCACCACCACCACCACCAACACCACCACCACTGCAACACCAATGAATGCCCTTCATTTCAGAACAACTTCTTTCAGTTTTGAAATAAAAACTTGCCATTTTAAATAGCGATTCTATCCGGTCCAAAGATACACTGATTTAGTCACTATGAAATAATCAAAGAGGTCTCTCTTTCACTCCTTGTATCGAATCCCCCAACACTAGACCTGTAGCCAGATAGGCCTACTCTTCGTCTTGGGCCACAG
This sequence comes from Periplaneta americana, assembly GCF_040183065.1. Taxonomy (NCBI): domain Eukaryota; kingdom Metazoa; phylum Arthropoda; class Insecta; order Blattodea; family Blattidae; genus Periplaneta; species Periplaneta americana. Next base: position 42,546,960 of record NC_091133.1, read on the forward strand.
CGGAGAATGTTACTGTTACCTGTACTGCAATAATGGACATAAAATATCATTTTCACTTTGAGAGTACTGATTAGCTTTTACTTCAGCTAGTGAATTCCCTCGGCAGTTTATTAAAATTATTTTAAAGGTTTTCAGAAAATTCAGAACGAGAAAAATAAAATTTTAAAATTTTAATTTATAATGTAGAGACACAGACTAATTAAAAAAATAACGAATAAGAAAAGACTATTTATAATAGTTATTTACTGGCAAGTGGAAACTACGATAACATTATTCATGTGGATCATTGTTACTGTACCATAATTCACTCCCAGAATTTTGCCATGATGGGTTATTTTCTGTATCATAAAATGCCGAAGCAGTGGTTCTGAAGTACCCACGGCGTTCAGATGCTATGAAATCGGGAATTTTAGGAACGTTACTGAGTTTGGCAGTCTTTATTGGCACTAAATCTGTGTAAACGGGAGGAAAATGTGTCATTGTAGGAAGCCATCAAGTTTTTAAAAGTGGCGTCACAATTGAGAAACACGTATTGTGTGCAGATTTTCAATATTGCATCTTTGTAACTGCATCGTAATGTATCGTAGTATTGTATAGGTAGTCCTTACATCGTATTGTATCCCTTAGCAAGCTCACTATTTCAACTAAATAATGTTTCGTATTTATCACAAGTCCAAGTTCAATATTAAGAAATAAAAGCTTCTTCATAAAATAATGGGGCACTGTCAACTTCGATACTTACAATTTATGGCAAGTTAGTTCTGATTTGAACTTTTTAATTTTGGTTGTAGTTAATTCAAGTTTAGCTTCTGTATTTTAATTAAAACGCACACATTTCCTTTTTTTCTTGTAATGTTTCATTTATTGTGCAATTCTATTCATTACCTAGTAAAATATTACTTCCAATAAACAATGCATTGAAACATTTTTGTTGGCAGAATTTTGTGCCGACTTCCGAACGACCTGCAATTGAACACCAAGCGGATTAGTAATCCCATGGCGTTACCGTTAATGTTCGCTTTTTTGTTCATGAACATGTGCACTTAGTTGTGACGAAAAAAATTCGTGTTGCAATTTGTCCCAAACAGCTGTCTTTCCCACGTCATGTTTACAATATTGTATTTGTAATCTAGTGCTTTATTCTTTTTATCGGCTGAGAACAGAAGAACCGCTGTTGTGTTGATAATACTTACCCACAAAAATGCATTTATGGATACACATAGCAAATGTTAAACATAATAGCTCTTTATGGTTGGAATAATTTGTTGACCTCAGAATATAAAAATTGAGACTTTGTTAGTGCATAATTCTCGAATCACACTAGTGAGTGGAACTGAAAGTTCACATTTAGACAACTAAATTTAAAAGTAAGTTACGTTTTTTTCTTTTTTACTGTTTTGGAGGTGAACACTTTGAGTTTAAAGTGCAAATGTTACAATGAAATGTATGTACTTACTAGCTTTTCCCTTTGTAATTAACCCATTTGATCCCAAGACACTTTCAATGATTGGAATATAAATATTTCAGAATTGTCCAAATTATTTGTTATTAAAAATGTTGGTGTTTCCTATATATTCCTACTTATTGACACATAAGAAACAAAATAAGATGATTATTGGTCCTCTCAAATCATTTACGCCGTAAATAATGCATGTTCCTATTTGGGAACAGTGGGAGTAAAGGGGTTAAATGTAATTCTACAGTATGTCTGCATTTTGTTACATATCATATTTCACATTATGAAGTTTGCTTATTCCTTAGATGTTACCGGTGTCCCTTTCTTCATTTATGTATTAGTTACGAAATTACTGGAAGTTGAAAATAATAACTAAATTGTCATATCAATAATTATGGCCTATTTCAAGTAAACACCTTCTTTAATTTAACAAAGTATAGATACGGAATTAAAATTTGGATTGAGTCTGGATGGAAGTCCACCTGTATGTAGGTAACAATTTCACACGACTGTCCATAAGTAGCATATATACAGGGTCTCTTGTTTACTGCACATGCGTAGTATGTTGTAAGCGAAACTTACACAATAAGGGAACTCCAAATTTTATTTCCGTGTCTGTACATTTCCTTCAATTTGACGGAATTACGCAATAATAAACCAATCGACAATTTGAAAAAAGGAAATATTTGCACAAATCTGTTGATGACAGACTAATTTAACTCGCAAAAAATCAAGAATGTGATATCTGAATTTTACTGCTATTTATAAGTAAAAATTCGTTTATTGCATAAAATTCGTTTATTTATTTTGTTTTGAATTATTAATTCAACTGCTGGTTCTTATTAAAAATCGGTTAGTCTTTTTTGGTATTATTTGTGCTATTTTTTTGTAATAGTATAAATGTTATAATACGTCTTGCAAAAAAGTTTCATATAAAAAAGCAGATTTATTTCAATGACCAATATCTCAAAACAGGTTTTTGGCACTTGGGTCACTAATGCTAATCACCGTCCAATTATTACTCCGTTTGTGTATACCGAGAAATTGTTAGTGTTCATACATTTGAATAATTGCGCCAACTGTAATCTCCAGCATTCAAAATATTTGGGATTAACGCTTGATGCTCGACTTCAACTGTTGTTCTGCGACCAGTTGAATATAATAGTGCATTATGCAACGAGCCTATAATGATAGTAATTAAGACGCAAGTATGTATGTTTATGAAACGAGTCCAAGCGAGTTTCATAATATTCATACGAGCGTCTTAATTACCATTATAGGCAAGTTTCATACGACTTTTTATGCTCGACCATATTTCTAACTTGAAATTATTCAGATGTATACATTTTATTTGTATCTGACAAGATCGGAAGTGACCTTGTTCTAGGTCGTAAATTTTGAAATGTGGGCAGACGCGAAAGTATTGATTTTTTCCGAGGAACAATAATGTCATTGACCTTGATGTAATCCCGTTAAACTTTATATAACCTTGATTATTGAATTCGACATTGAAAAACGAGATGACAAATTGCATTTATTTGAATATTATTTACAATTAACGCTAATGATTATAGTAACAGAACATAACCTTCTGCGACAGTATTGGATTTCCAGCCTCCGTGACTTTTCGCTAAATCTCTTTCGATTGCATATCCGAGAATAATCGATACTTGCGGTTTTATAACGGTACAAAGCTAACTTGTCATTGGCTGAACACCTGTAAGCTGAGTTGTCATTGGCTGAACACCTGTACTTTAATGAGTAGGTGTACTTTAATGACACGCATTAAAGGACTGCTACGAGGTGTATAATTACTACATTTCGGCATGGTCGAGCATAAACTATATAAACGAATTCTAATTCCTATTCCGCAGCTGTCTGGTGCCCACCACAACACCTTACTTTAATGAAAAAGCATTGAGCTCTATTTCTATGTCCTCAAGCGTTTTCATGGCGTATATGAGATACCTTTACTTATCTTGTCTGACATTCGGCTTATAGTGTGGATAATGTCAGTCAAAACTCAAAGAAGTAAAGGACACACCTGAAATTTTAATTCACGACCAAGGGCAGTCTCGGAGTGCTAGTTCCTGTCGCCAATCATAAATTATGTCAGTAGCTGTTTTTTTCTATATCAACTCTAAGATGTCTGCTCCTTTTAATTAAGAGGAAGTAGTATCAAATTATCGGTAAGAAAGAGTACCAGTACCTTTCTCGAAAGATACATTATATTTGATAGTTAATTCTGAAAATGTTAGGTGTGTGACAAGGTTGTGTTTTTTTTTAATACGCGAAATGTTCGAATACTTAGATAAGATAATAACTGCCTCCCATTGGAGGTAGCCCAGAAGGACTCAGTATACTCTCCTACATAAATTTTACAATATTAAATGTTTATATAAATTTTGTAGAAGAAAATTAAAATAAACATATATGAATTATAAAGTGAAGAAAAAAAAATTAAACAGAGTGAATATGATGACTCAGAATTTGGCAAGAGCGTTTCAAAACTGAAGTTATGATGTCAGCAGTAAGTGTCTGTGGTAGTTCAAAAGTCTTCCTGAAGCTTTCAAAGAACTTGGGAATCACATCACGAGCTCCAATAAGAAGACCAATCACCTCAATGTCTTCAAGCTGGTATTTTGCTTTAAAGTAATCAACTATTGGCAGATAAATGTTGATCTTTTCTATATCGACATCCTCCGGCTGGCTACTGCCCGTTTCAATCCTTATGGTAGGATCACTTATATATCCTTTCTTGGTAGCCTGGGAATACGCTATGATGTCAATACGTCTAGAGGAGCCATTAGTAGCAAGGCAAAAAACTTCCTCTTCTACTATCCAAGACTTTTTTCTTAAAGCATTTGCAATTAAGGATCGAACACGATGGTGTCTGGCATTTCGGAGGAGTAAACTCTGTTACATTGACCTTGGACGTGGGCAAGGGTTTCAGTCTCCGGGCAGCCATGTCTGCACCGGGATCCGTCCAAAGAGCGACCAGGTACTCCTCTAACTGCTGCTAAATTGGCATTCATTTTGAGGTATTACAAAAGAGAAACTCAAATCTCACGAAGATGGTCTAGAACAGTGGTCATCAACACAGTGTACTCTCGGGCTAGCGTCCCTTACCCGCGGATAAGAGATGCACTAGCGTGCATTGTGGCTGCTGGCCAGTATGCTTTCCCCCTCTCCCTTCTGCGCGACAGTGCATATTCCGATTCCTCCTTACCCGTTAGTCATTTCAGCGAGTGCTGACGACCACTGATCTAGAAAATGAATGACATTTAAACGCAATTATTCGCGAAAATAAACCGATAATCCTTTAAAATAAAATAAAAATTAATTTGGCTGTCTTCTGAAGCTTTACATCAGTTGGAAATAACGAACCTACAAGTCTTTGTAGAAACCTAAGAGTTTACATACTAATTCTAATTTATACGCTCTTTGTAACAAACAAAATTTCAGATCTTGATAGTGATAGAGAATCAACATTGAGATATTTGATCTGATCGACGAGGTTTGTCATGTTCAAATGTTGAAACTATTCTCAGAGCTTACATTCAAGAGCAGGACAGTCAAGTGCTGTAAACCGGTTTAAGATTTGGTGCTTGGGCTCGGATTGAACTCGTCCAGATTTGTGGTTTGATCAGGTACTTGTCAATACTTTTTCTAAATATATGTGAACTGATACTAAGGAATGATCCTACTTTAAAAGGAGTGTGTAATTTAATGTTCACAATATTGAAAGCACCAGGAAATTTGTAACAGTTAAAATTAATAACATAATTTCTAAATGTTCTTACACATAATACTGTATTTTCTCGAATATCCCGCACTCCCGAATAAGCCACGCATCCCACTTTTGAAAAGAAAAATAAAAAGAAAAATTATTGAAAATTAAAAATTAAAATATCGCAAATTACGAAAATTAAGCTTTCAACATGTATTTACGACAAATTAAACAAATTAAAAACAATTAAACACAAATACCGTTCAGTTAAACTACATCAATTTTATCTTAGAACAGAACAGATTTCAAACCCATACTATGTGCACACACTGCACGCATGTTAGTTGTGTTGCTTATATGCCGTTTATACGATATCTTGCAACATATCACAATTTTCATGTTCATTCGCATTTTTGATCATTTAAAGTTTTTCACTGCAATTAAAGATTCGAAATCTCATACCTTTAGTGGTACTAATTTTCAGAATTGAAAATATGAGATGCACAAATTATATATTTATCTAATTTGAACTTGATTCTGACACATTTAACCTTCTGCTAATCCAAATGCCATTTAACAATGGTAACTATTGAAATATCTGTGCGGGAACATAATGACATGCGTTCTCAGCTTAAGAGTTGAGCGGGAGGAAAATCGGGGAATATTGCTAACTTTGTTTCGAATAAACCATGCATCCGTGTTTTTTTTAATTGTATTTGTCGGAAGAAAAGTGCGCGGGTTATTCGAGAAAATACGTTATTACTTTATATGTCGCATCATTATATTTTCACAAAATATGAATATTAACTCAAACTCTCATACTTCCAGGATATGTTCACCGAAATCATTATAAGAATAATCACCGAAATAGAGGCCAAATAATCACTGCAATTAAAGATTCGGAATCTCATACCTTTAGTGGTACTCATTTTCAGAATTGAAAATATGAGATGCACAAATTATATATTTAACTAATTTGAACTTGATTCTGACACATGTAGCCTACTGCTCATCCAAAGGGCATTTAACAAAGGTAACTATTGAAATATTTGCGCGAGAACATAATGACATACGTTGTCAGCTTAAGAGTAGAACGGGAGGAAAATCGGGCAATGTTGCCAACTTCGTTTTGAATAAGCCATGCACTCGTGTTTTTTTACTTGTATATGTCGGAAGAAAAGTGCGCGGGTTATTCGAGAAAATACGTTATTACTTTATATGTCGCATCATTATATTTTCATGAAATATGAGTATTAACTCAAACTTTCAAACTTCCAGGATATGTTCACCGAAATCATGATAAGAATAATCACCGAAATAGAGGCCAAATAGTCACCACAAAATCACATCCCTAATAATTAAACTTCGATGTGCGTGTTTGACACAACGAATGATATAAAATGACTGAAAATTCCTCTCTCTGCATTGTATTGAATAGGGATAACTGACAAAGGTGGGAGAGAGAGAGAGCACAGTACGAAGCATGTATAGGAAACGGAATATAGTGGAGGAAAGGAAGATAAATTGAAACAATTTGACACTGAAAAATTAGAGCGGAGGAGCGAGAGGAAAGCAGACAAATAGACTTTAGTAAAGAAGTTTGAGAGGGGGGGACGGGAGGAGGAGGAGCAGGAAAGTTTGTGAGAGTGAAAGCTAATAAAAAGCGCTTCTGTTTGGGTAGGGACAGCTAGTGGAATAGACCTAATAATTGTTTTTGCTGCATCGTATCCTGTAATCCTTTATAGGAGTGGATAGTTCAAAGAGAAGATGAGTCGCCTCGCAAGGCTATCCACCGCACCGCACTACCGGTTAGGCAGTGTGTATTCCACAAGGGGATTTGATGCCGGACATCGAGCTGCCGAAATAATGAATGGAATGGAAACTTCTAGTTAAAGCCTATCCCTTCCTCGACTCATAGACTGCTAATAAATCCAGCCCTGTATTTTTGCTACAGTAGACGGAGAAAAGTGAAATTTCGTGTATCTAAAGCCGAAGAAATTAATCTCTTACATGCAGTGAAAAGTATCATTAATATATGCTTCATTTCAGCGACCACTCAAGAGATTCTATGATAATCTGCTTTGAGATGTTAGCCGGTTCTTTATGCAAATATTAAACCTTAATCCTAAGAGGTTTATAATTTCTCCTCCTACGCTCTGGTACCCTTTATTAAAATTAAAAAAGAAGATGACATTATTTGAATTGATGTGTGGCAAATTCTAAAAATTGATACTAAATACAAATGGAAATTTTAATCTCGTTCTTTGTAAAACTATTAAGTAGTTTCTTCCTTCCTTTTTTATTTCATTATCTTTTTACCTACTCTGTAGTACCGATTCACAAGGGAGGGAAGGTATGGTCTCTGGATCTACACTAGAAATCTACAAATTTCGGATCTCCGTGGATGTGGGATTGGCACAACGCAGAGTCACCGCAGAAACATCACAGGACAATCACAATAAAACGGACAACCATCCAGTACCGTAGGCGAGAAGAGCATTTTAACGAAGAAACTTAGTAGAAGTAACTGATCATGACTTACATACTGAAAACACCTAAGACAATATTATATTTGTATGACATACACCCGAATAATCCCAAAGAGAATAGCTTACCTCGAAGGCCGAAATCTTTCCTGCTGATAAAATAATAGTACAAAGTTTTATGTAAAGGAAAGTGATAATCATGAGAAGAGAAGTTTGTTGCGGAAAAATGGCAAAGGTATCGTAAGTCTAGGACTTCAAACATTTCTTTAGATTCTCTAAATTCTCTGTGCTTGTGCATTTTGTGACCTGGTCGAGTGTAAGCGAAGGCCCTATGGCCATAACTATGCCAGTATAAATGGATAAATGGATGAATGATCATTTTTTACAAAAAAAAAATTATAATCAATATCTACTTGAACGTATTGATTACTCTTCTAAACTCATAATTTCTAAATTTGAATCCTATAAGACTGATCAATTAGAAAAAATATATATTATTGAAGCATTATTCGTATTACAAAATTAGTAAAGATTATACACTATTTTCTTATATACAATATCTACTAGATATAATATTAATTTATCATTGTTGTTTAGTAAACTGTCCGAAGACAGGTCTGAACCTCAAAAGTGATACCAAGTAGGGACTACTTATGAGGCAACTAGGCCAGGAGATAATGGGGTAGGGTGGCTAGTTCTTTTCCCCTTCCATTGCATACATCGCCGACTAGCTATATATTACACTAGTCAGACTTCAGATGCATATAAACAATTGTTCTTCCTTTGGCACATATCGTCAAGTGAGATGTACTGCCTGATAATATAGATGTACATGTCAGCCAGAATCTCAATCAGAGAATAAATTTAGCATTAAGACAGGGAAAAATTTTTCATAACGACAGGTTTAAAACATAGGAGGTATTAGTCTTGGGTCAAAATTTTGTAACTCAATAATCAAAATGCACACTATAATTTCAACATTTTCTGTTATTAAGTTGAATACAATAATAAATATCCTTATAATGATACCTAAATTAATTCCATGCATAACAGTTTTTAGTTTTCTTGATTTTTTATGTACGGTATATATAATATTTCTGTGTATTAACGTTTCAATTTCTTATAGTACATGGAACCACACTCTAACACGAACTTTGTTCATAAGGGGTCTGAGTTTATGTTTTATAAACCTAATTTATAATGAATAAATATAAATATATCAAATGATATGCTTCTACCAATTGATCCTAGGACTTCTGGAATTGTTATCTATAAGGTAGCAGTGCTTTTGTCTTGCTCCGAGCTACGCAATTCTACTAAATTAATTGAGATAATGTTGAGGGGAAAAGAGGTTGATAGAGGACATAATGGAAAATACCACAAACTTCTCACTTGTAGGGTCAGTATCGCAAGGCTGAGTCTCGTCTTGTGATCGTCAGTCGACAGCGCCATCCCAGTCTTCGTGTCTTGAAACACCAAGACATTAGTATCTTGCTTTATGAGTTGGATTTCGAATATGTCTAGAGTGTTGCAGTTAAAAAGAAAAGCAAAAAAAAAAAAACAAAACAAAACAAAACAACGGAAAACAACAACAAAAACGAATATGAAGAACATGAAACATAAATACGCAATATACGTTTCTTGTCAATTTTCCTTTATCCTCTCTACGAATGTTATTGCTCTTTATAATTAGTTATTTCAATTGTAATTCTATATGAAGAGTACACTGCAAGAATGATGGATGTCACTTTTTTGTCGAAAATTAAACAAGACTGTCAATGCATAGCTTAAGACATATAGAATGTACATACAGAGCTATATGGCATTAACACTGATAGTCATTGTCCAGTAATGGTCGGAAAATCACTGTTAAGCTTTGAGCGCTAAGAATTTCAAACTTTTAATTGCTTCTCCTGCAAAATGTATTCCAAATGACATCTATCATTCTTGCAGTGGACTCTTCATATATTATGTAGACTAGGAAGCGGCTAGTACGCACTAGCCCTTCATGGGCTTTCGCGTCATTCATTTTTATTCACACTCTTCTTATAGTCTTATTACAATTGAAATGTGTCAATGAACTTCCTGTTGCTTGTGTTAGACGGAGATAAAATCTTTTCTCTCGCAGAATATATCATTAAAAAACACGCTTCTGTAGTTAAGATGTAATCGTAAGGATGTTTTGTTATTAAAGTTGAGTGAGAAGTAAAAGGGAAATGAACCCTAAAGGTGAAGAGAATATTGAGCTCAAAAATACACCCGGCTATTAGGTTTGTACCATGTTGTGTAGCAAAACATAAAAACTTGATTTTACCTGAATAAGTGAAAGCATTTATATGGATGTAAATTGGGTAAGGAGCCCAAATTACAGCCACTGGGAAGCAAAAGCCAACATTAGACAGCACAACAAACCGCCGACAACACGGGGTAGGGATACCGCACTAGGTTAGATGTTTCCCAGATTGTTACTGTCCTGTATGCATCGCTAGCAATGTGGTCAGAGAAGAGGCAGGCTGAAAGGGGAGAGAAAGAAGCTGATTCGGCTGTTGAGATGTAAGCCATCCAGCGCTGATGGGCATATGTTATGGAGCTACGAGATAGAGAATGGTCATTTGCGTTACTGTAATAAGGTTGTATCCATGCAGATGGTACTGTACGTCACGGGGAAAAGAGAACAGAATTATTAGAAACGCGGCTTGAAGACGGTAATATATATACAAGATCACGGCCGTAGTAAGAATGGCGTCTTCCTTAACCAGCGAGGAGGTTTGGTTCAAAAATACCTGGAACAAATATACGATGCAACACACGGTTCTTGTAAAAGTGAAGATGGCTTGAATACATCAGATACCACGCTTCGTTAATCAAATGCCTGGAGTATCGGTTCTCCGTATCAGAGATTCCACCGCCAATCCCGAAGACACTGCGTGAACTTTCTGGTATCGTACTATTAAGATACTAAGTCTGTAAGAGACTTGTACACAGTGGCCATATGGGAACGATGAATGCTTGAAGGAATTTTTTTTCGGATTATAACGAAGAAGGTCGTAGGTTATAGACCGGAAGAGGAAATGTATCCTACTAAGAAAGAACGATACCAAACAATGTGTAACTTACATGAAGGATAAGACTAACATATATAATTTAATTGAACAGAAGCTTATGTACGTATTGTAATGTACCGAAACTAAATTGATTTATTTAAAAGAAACAGCTATTAAATGTGATATAGTACATAAAAAATGTAGAACCTCGTAAAATATCAATCGATGATGATGATGATGATGATGATAAAAGTAATTAATAATAATAATAATAATAATAATAATAATAATAATAACAACAACAACAATTTAAACTGCGTTTTCAGTGAAAGACCTGCCCCTGTCACTATGAATGAATGAATAATAATTTTTATAATACATATCGTGATAATCCGATTATCGCGTAAAATTTACGTGAAAAGAAGAAATATTGAAGTTCGTATTTTTTTCGTCAAAATTTTGTTGCATTAAATTTCCATAACATTTTCAGTAGCGGTAAACCAAACACAAGAGCTAAATGGTAATTGAAGTACTGCACAGATACACTATCTACCAAAAAGTAATTGGGCATTGTTTTTGCCCCTTTAGAACCTCTTGGTACCACCTGTTGTTGCTATAACAGCAGCCATCCTGTCAGACATGCTCTCCACTAGTTTGTGTAGGATATCCACTGGAATGCGTCGCCATTCCTCTTGCAACACGGCACTCAGTTGGACAATGGAAGTTGGCCGCATCTCCCGAGACCTCAATCGCCGGTCCAATTCTTTCCAAAGGTGCTCATTGGGATTGCGATCAGGACTCTGTGCAGGTCAGTCCAACCGGTGCACATTAATGTCTGCATACCACTGCATAGTAGCCGCCGAAACATGGAGCCAACTTCCATTGTCCAACTGAGTTCCATGCTGCAAGAGGAATGGCGACACATTCCAGTGGATATCCTACACAAACTAGTGGAGAGCATGCCTGACAGAGTGGCTGCTGTTATAGCAACAAGAGGTGGTACCACGAGGTTCTAAAGGGGCAAAAACAATGCCCAATTACTTTTTGGTAGATAGTGTACTTGTGATTCTAATGTATCTAATCATTTTTGGAACACAGCATCGAAAGTGATACCTCTGTTCGTTGCATACAGTGGTTTTTCAAGCTTATTTACACTGCCGTATTTCCAAATTGTGTGATAAGCAGCCTATTAATATTATAAATTACGTAACATACGTAATATCCATATTCGGTTATGTATGAATGTATTCTGTTTATTCATTCCTGAAATTGCAGATTTATCTTTTTTGTTTCCAATTAGGCCTATAAGTTTTATATTGATTGTAATTTATAGCAAACAATATGTTGAAAATGGCTATGTTACAGCTTGGACATACGTAACGTTGCTTTCGACGCACAATATATTCTGCCCCACACCGAGTATGGATACCCGTTCCGGCTAATGTTTCAAATAAGCTATTTACTGTAACAAGACGGAGCCACAGTCGAATGCTAATGTTATTAGTAGTTATCCCATGAATCAATGTAACGTGTGTGACCACACCCACTGATGTCACCTCCCCTCTCTACGACCATGAGGGCGCCGAATTTGAGTATAAAATTAACTGTGCCACGCAGCTTCTCTCAGTAATATCTGAGCATCGAGAGCAGCTGCGAACCGATGCGATGACTCGTTTAATTTTTAATCGCTAGTAATATATTAAAGTGGCAACAAAACAAGGTTGTTTCCGATCTCTGATAACTAATTTGAATGACATCATGTGCGTCAGAAATCATACAGACTGCTGAATTGCGGTGTGAGGTGACAGACCGGTAGTGAGTGATTTCATAATCAGAGTGCACGGTGTATCACAGTAGCAGTGCTCAAGAAAATCGAGCCTTTTTGAGAGGGGTACATAACTCTTTCCGATGGCAAGTACAGTTAAGTAAAAATCATAGGAGGCTGCATAAAACGTTGTTACGTTATTTCCAAGAAAGGCATCTTGTGTATACCTAATAAGACTGGCAAAGCTCGGATGGGATTAATTCCAGAGTGGAAAAAGCAAGCAAATCCACCCCCCCCTTCACAAGTTGCCGCACCCCAGGATGTGATACAAATTAATTCAATTCGAGGTTTACCAGTCGTATTAAGTACACAGAAGATGCCTTTCTTGGAAACAACGAAATCTCGTTTATTGCAGGCTTCTTTTATTTTCACTTAATTGTACTTGACATCGGAAAGGGTTGTAATGTACCCTTCCCAAAAAGGCTCGATTTTCTTGGGAATTTCTGCTCTGAGTCGCCTTGCACTCTATGAGATCACTCACTACTGGTCTGTCACCTCGCGTCACAGTTCAGCTGTCGTGTGACTCCTGACGGACGTGGTGTCATTCAAATTCGTGATCAGAGATCGGAGACAATCCTGTAGAAAGATACGATACACTTTAAACCATAAGTTCTAAAAAAAATGTGTGATCTGGGACTGATTTCGAAATGTTTCATATGAAGAGAAAATATATTGCATGCTCTTTCTTAAGAATTTATCTTATCATAGAACCGTACTCACCATTTTTAACCGAAACGAAAATAAAGCATTGAAACTAACACAACTGTAGTTTAATTCCCGAAACGGGTGACATTCTGTGTTCCTATCCTGATACCGCTCAAGTTTATTCTGTAACTACATATTAACCTTTAGAATTGTATGTACTGCACTTGTTGAAACTCGTATTAATAGTCTGACTTCTCGGGCTGTTACGGATTTCCGTTGCATTTTTCATTTCATATCTTAAAAATTTTCATATGAATAGACCTATAGCATAAGATCTTTTCACATCTATAATTTCATTCTTCAAGAAGCTGTTGCTTGAAAATTGCGAAAAACCTAAGGAAAATGTTGGAACCTGGTAAACAAGAAAACTCGCTCATTGCCCCTAAAACGCGTATAGCTATGGCTTTCGGCAACATTTCGGAGCTGCACACGGGATGTGCTTTGTGGCGCCCGAGTCCATTAGCGGAGCTGGGAGATGTAATGGAAGACCAGGCATTTTAGCTCTATTAAAATCTCGCGGCAATGCATGTTTAAAAATAGGTCACTTTTCCATTCTCAGGCATGCACTCAGGTTCATCTGCAGCGTAAAAGTAAAGCCAGATGGAATGGATTTTCGTGTACAAAGTCGTCAGATTAAGATTTTCATTTCTTTGAGCAAAGAATGTTCATTATTCGTTGTCCCATTTTCAATCAATTTATAGTTCGCGAGTTCGATGCCCGACTGAGCGTATGCACCTGATTCGAAATTCTAATGTGCTTTTGAACAAGGAGTTCTTAATTTGTTTGGTGTAAATCCCCATTGGTAGTCTAAATGTTTTTAAATATTTTCTGAGTTCATAAAATATTATAATTTATGCACTGCAGAATTAATAATAATAATAATATTTATTTGCACGATCATAATAATGGTACACTTTTGGTTCGCACTCCCGATGAAGCAAAAGCTTGTGGCCAGGAGTGGAGTAATATCGAATAATGAAAAAGTAATATTACAAGTTTAAGCCTACACAAAAATAATTATTTAATTGTTTAATTTATGTAATCAAATATATTTAAGCAAAAGAACATTAAAATTAACATTAAAATTCATAATTGAAGGGTCCAGAGCCACAGTGGGCCAACCGCCATTTATTAAAAACGGAGAAAGGAAGGGTTAAAGTGAATACCATACTTTAATGAAGATTGACATATCATTTAGTTTGAATGTGTATACTTTATATTACTTTCTATATGTTTCCATTGAATTATGGTGACTATTTCGTTTATATGACGTCATTCCATTTTCAACCAATGAAGTGTAATGAAATTTTGAATTCCAACCAATCACAGTCAGACTTTGCGATAATTTTTGCAGCTAGATTTATCGCTTTCAATTTATCGTATGGTCGTTCTTTTGTTTAGTCGTTGTCGCCAACTGTTTCCCCGTGAATTGATAATCATGAATACATTAAGATGCAACTACACGGTTAAACGTTTCTTTCAACTTTAAGGCAATGAATACAAGATTAATATTTAATATTAATTAATATATTTACGCAGTGAAGACGACGTTCAAAACGGCGCAATCTTCATGCACCTTAATTCAACGTACCTTTTAAACTTGATTCTTTCAATATTCTTCCCAGATTGCACGCATACGCGATTGGAATATTGAACTGTGTAGATGCAGCTTTAGTTCCGTTACACACTACAGCGAGAATGCGTTTGTCGAGCTATAAAAAATTATTTCGTGTAGCACTGATTGTAACGGTCGAAATAAGACACAGCTGACATTGGTCCTGCTCCCACAGGTAACATAACCTATAAGTAGCCTATTAAATTTGTATTTTGTGAATGAAATGAAACAATTAATAGAAAGTCAGATGTTCAAATTTATGTAACATCATCGCATATCAAACCCAAAGACCTTGCATAGTAATAATAAGGTTTTTGATCAAACTGTCTTCTGTATGGCGTAATAAAATTCGTGTTTTAATTAGGCCTATCTATACAGAGATGGCTTCACTGTGTAGCAACATGTCTTGCTGTGAATAGATAAGCATTGGTATATAGCTGTCCCCATTGTTACTGTTAAATTAAATTATGATTTCAGCAGATAATGAAAATCTACTTATGTTATAATCATAAGAGAAAAGTTCAGTACATGTAATTAACATTGTTAAACTTGTATTTCGTAATTGGCATTGCTGAATAATAACATTTAATTTATTTATTGCAGTAATCGATATTCATCTACAAGTATTTCAACTTCACAATGTCTGAATAGGTTAAGTATTCGTTAATAAATAATTATTAACATTTTGTGATCGAATTTTAGGGATATATTACTTACATTTTTATTTTATTCACGAAATAGTCCTAATAAATGCCACTCGAGGTCTGAGATTACTACAGATAACTTCATTTTAACCCTTGTTTTCTACGGTTTTAGTAAATGGCGCTTGGCCCACTATGGTTCTGAAACCTTCAATTACGGAATTTAAGTGCTGCAATCAGAATTCTTTAATTTTTAACGTAAGCCATAATACGCGTGACATGCGTAACAAAATGTGTTAAAACTGTGACGTCATTAATAACTAGAGCCCTGCCTTTGGTCACCTAAACGCTCCAAGCAACCCCCAGCAGTGTACGTGTATACAGGGTGTTTCAAAAATAGAGGGCATAATTTCAGATATGTATTCCCCATATGTAGACAATACCAAAAGTTCATTACAACATGTGTCCGGAAATGCTTGGTTTCCGAGTTACGGCCTTCAAAACAGTGATATTCACCGGAACGTTTTTCTTCTCGCAGGTAGGTGTCGTGACAGAAGATATAAACAGAGGACACCCTGACAGTTAATTCCGTGACGAAGGATACATTGAGTGTTTGGCGTCGTACTGTGCGACATGTACTCAAATCAGGTGGCAGAAGTGCACTTCATGTACGGTAAGGCGGACGGCAATGCTGCGCTGGCTCATCGTTCGTACCAGGAGAAGTACCCTGATCGACGGATAGGTAGAGGTGCCTCAGTTGCTTGGCCTCCACGCTCACCTGATTTGAACCTATCGATTTCTATTTGTGGGTCTATTTAAAATCATTGGTGTATTCGTCTCCGGTGCCTGACATGGAATCCCTTCGCAATCGAATTGTGGCAGATTGTGAGGAAATACGCAATACTCCTTGAATTTGGGATCGTGTTCGCAGGGCCATGACACATCGATATGAGGCCTGTATTCAAGCAGGAGGTGGACATTTTGAACATCTGCTGTAAAGGCAACTAACTGCGGAAAGAAAACCTTTCCGGTGAATATCACTGTTTTGAAGGCCATAACTCGGAAACCAAACATTTTAGGACATATGTTGTAATGAACTTTTTGTATTGCCTACATATGGGGAATACATACCTGGAATTATGCCTTCTATTTTTGAAACACCCTGTATAGTATAACTCCGTGGCACCAGCCCTCATCAGCACAGTTGCGTTCTGCTGTTCAGTGAATGAAGTACGCGGTCAACATGCCAAAACAAACCAAAGGTAGGCGCTTGACGATCAGTGCTCTGAAAGAAGAATTTGGTAACGAGTATTTCATGCAGAAAGAAGAAAACATTTTCTGTAAGGTATGCCACATACAAATGAAAACCAACAAACGGCGTTTTATACAGAAATATTGTAACACGAAAACACATGTTAAACGTGTAAACGAATTGTCCACAAAGCATGGACACATGTCTTCCACTTCAACCTTCCCCGCTAATCGGTCTGAATTTTACAATGACTTGTGTAAAATGTTGGCATTAGCGGATATTCCATTTGAAAAGGTCGAAAATAGTCATTTTCAAGAATTCATGGAAAAATATACAGAACGAAAACTTCCTTGTGCAACAACATTACGTAGATATCATTTACTGCCCTGCTATAAAAATATGATAGCTTGCATAAGGGAATCTGAAAATGTTTATGATAATGCATTGTAATCCATAGACGCTTGCAAAGTTCATAGAAAATACAGTTTTGTTTAATGAATGTATGTCTTTTCGACTAATAATTCCAACCTGTACGACGTCTAAAGTATGTAATTGCAATATATTTATTTTAAGAATAATGAACAGTTTATTCTTATTGAGTCTTGTAAAAAATAATTTGTCGCATGACTACTGTAAAATATATCGTACCCACTGTTCGCAACGTACACAGACACACACACAGAGAGACGCAAAATGTAAACACACAGTACAGTACCGGGGAGGCTGATTCGCTGCTGCTTGAACTGTTTTGATTGACAGGGCTTTCCGTACACAGCGAGGTTAGAAATGATCGACTTATATCTAACTTCTATCCAAAGTGACTGAAGGCAGGGCTCTATTAATAATAATAATAATAATAATAATAATAATAATAATAATACTAATAATAATAATAATAATAATAATAATACTAATAATAATAATACTAATAATAATAATAACAATAATAATAACAATAATGATTTATTTAACCTGGCAGAGTTAAGGCCATACGGCCTTCTCTAACACTCAACCAGGAGTAAAACTGCGTTACAAAAACACTACAAATTTACAAAGTACACTACAATTTTACACACAAAACTGAATAAGATGATGATGATAATAATAATAATAATAATAATGATAATAACAATAATGATTTATTTAACCTGGCAGAGTTAAGGCCATACAGCCTTCTCTAACACTCAACCAGGAGTAAAACTGCGTTACAAAAAACACTACAAATTTACAAAGTACACTACAATTTTACACACAAAACTGAATAAGATGATAATAATAATAATAATAATAATAATAAAATGTAAACAAGTAAGTAGAAATCAGACATAATATATAACGTACAGAAAGGAAGAAAAAAGCATAATAAAATGTTAACAGGAGATCAAAATAAATTAGACATACGAAGTATAAAAAATAAGATAATTATTGATGATGATGATGATAATAATAATAATATAATAATGATAAAAATAACAACAACAATAATAATATAATAATGATAAGAAATAATAATAATAATAATAATAATAATAATAATAATAATAATAATAATAATAATAAAATAGTGCAGTACGAAGCATACAATGAATACAATATTTTTAAGTACACACAGTAAGAAAATTATGACTATATATAGCTCAACTTATCACATTATAGATATACCATTATCGGAAAATATGAAAACAAAAATATAAAATAAGTTAAATTTCACTAGATCATAAAAAAATGTGAATAGGTGGAAACCTGCAATGCAACACTTGTCATAATAGTAAGTTAGTTTGGCAACTCGTCATTAGATAATTTTCTAACTTGGATTTGAAAGATTTCAATGTTCGGCAGCCCTTGACTTCAGGCGGCAGAGAGTTCCAGTGACGAGTGGCAGCAACAGTGAAAGATGAGGAATACAGAGATGATGTGTGAATTGGAATTTCTAGCGTGTTATCGCGTTGTGATCGAGTATTAATATTATGATAGCGAGAGAGAGTATGAAAACGAGCGAATAAATAATAGGGGGATGAAGTGTGCACAATTCGATATAAGAGAGAATGTGAGTGCAGATTTCTCCTCTCATGTAACCTAAGCCATGATAACTTCTCGAAAGAAGGTGAGATATGATCATAGTATTGAACATTACAAATGAAGCGGACGCACGCGTTATGAACACGCTGTAGTTTCTGGGCGGAATCAATCCTGAGATCACTGAACAAAACGTCGCAATAATCGAAGTGAGGTAGAATGAGTGTCTGTACCAGCGTCTGTTTTAATTTAGATGGATAATGATACAATCTTTTTAGTGAATGGAGAATAGAGAATGCCTTCTTACATATATATTCAATATGCGTCTGTCCACACCTGTGGAGTAACGGTCAGCGCGTCTGGCCGCGAAACCAGGTGGCCTGGGTTCGAATCCCGGTCGGGACAAGTTACCTGGTTGAGGTTTTTTCCAGGGTTTTCCCTCAACCCAATACGAGCAAATGCTGGGTAACTTTCGGTGTTGGACCCCGGACTCATTTCACCGGCATTATCACCATTTCATTCAGACGCTAAATAACCTAGATGTTGATACAGCGTCGTAAAATAACCCAATAAAATAAAAAAATAATATATGCGTCTCCCAATTGAGATTAGATTCGAAATGCACTCCGAGATTTTTTACTGTAAAGCTAAGCGGGATGATTGTTTTATTCAGTTTCACAGGTGGAATATTCAGGTCGTTGACATCAGGAATTAATCTACGGTTCCCGAACAGAGTAGCCTGTGATTTACATGCTTTTAGGTTAAGCCCAAATTGTTCAGACCAGGAAGAGATGGAATCAAGATCTTCATTAAGACTATTAATGCTATCATTTAGTTCATCAGGACGGGCTGAAATAAAGGACGGGCTGAAATATATTAATAACATTAAGCCTTGAATAACTAAAATTATGATCCGTTTAAAACAAAGTAATTTCGAATACAGTGACCCATCACAAAACATAAAGAGGAAACAAACAAATAATACATTACAATGAATTCATTAACATTCGTACACAAATGAGATGATTAATAAATTCTGGCATATAAAGACAGAAGTAATTAATTTAGCGCAGTCTACTTTTAAACTATTTAAGTGTGCTATTACTTTTCAAATGAATGCAATTCTCTGTAGTAACATATTGCCCTTTAAACTTTAAAAAAAGTCATCGGCGTCGTATTGATGTTTCGATAATTAGATGCGTTGTTGTCTAGAGACTAGAACTCGTGGAGTGAGGAAGTTATGAAATAATTAACGAGAAGGCTCCGCTTTGTTAAATTTGAATGCGGGGAGTATAAGGGTAGAAATGAAAATAAAATATATGAAACTGTTATTTCAAATTCCAAACATCCTTATAATCCCAACCATGCTAACAATAACAGTTGCAAACAGCATAAACTTTTCACAGAATTGTAGGAATTCGATAAATCCAATTTTTTTAAATCGGGAGAAAAATTATTTAGATTTCTTCGATAGGATGCAATAATTTCTATTGACATTTCTGTAACTTTGAAGAGCTAATCTTAAAGAATTTTGGCATACAATGAGGAATTCGGAACACATCACATGAGACAAAAAATGGTAGTAGAGCTATTACTTTATTTATAACAAGATAAGTAATATTTTAATTCGAATCTCTAAATTTTGTGTAAAATTAGTTATGTTGTTATTTACACTCCCATTGGAAGATTATTGTGTAAAAATTTAAAAAGTGGATATTATTTAGCGTATTTCTACTTACTAGAAGTTGCCACTTAATGTACGAGTACAATCGGAGCAATTGATTAGGGTTCTGATGATGTAAACAGTTTCGGAGGGTCACATGCTCTTTACCTCCTCGTGTGGTTCACCAGTATGGGGAAAGAACAGTCTGCGTCTTCTTTACACTCTTCTGCTATCCGCTACACTGTTAGTATACCATGACCAGGCAGCGCATTTTCATTCCCTAACGTACAGCGAATCGAGTAACTTCTTCTTGTAGCTACATCTATTACGTCACGTGGATTCATAAGCAAAGTAGAATTGCAAACAAGTACACATGGTGTCATTAAATAATAATGATGTAATGTATTATAAATATGTCCCTGTAACGTCAAATGACGTAGAAAAAACATTCCCTTAATTTAAACAAATTTTATGTAATGTTGGTAAAATATTTGCTTTTTATAACCTCAGAATCTTATGTTATCTTTCACTGCAACTGGTTTGGTTTTGACAAACGAATTATTTGTATGTACTTTGTAAAATATAAATATTGATAACTTGTATATTGATTTTTGTTATTATTTTGTCTCTGTAACGTCATGTGACGTAGGAAGAACATTTTCTTAGTTGAAACAAATTTTTACTAGCATTTATAGTGAAAGATATTATTATTATTAATATTAATATTATTATTAATATTATTATTAATATTATTAATATTATTATTATTATTGTTGTTATTATTATTGTTGTTATTATTATTGTTATTATTATTGTTATTATTATTATTATTATTATTATTATTATTATTATTATTATTATTATTCACCGAAGCAGGTTATACCTTACTCAGGTCCTCACTTAAGCATTTAGAGTCAGAGATTGAACTCTAATGCCCAGTTGCAGAAACGTTAATCATTTGTGATCGGACTTCGATCGATATTTAACCGGAGTTTGACCGGCAATCAGTTATTTTTCTTGTTTTTTTTTTTTATTTTTTTTTTTATTTTTTTTTTTATTGAGAAATATTACATATTACGATTTTACCTTACAAACTTAACAAAGTAATAATTCAAAGATGAAATGAGGTTGTACACAAATAAACTTCACTTTATGTCGGTCACTTTTCATGATCTCTGAGTGGTTGCCGAGAAAAGCTGTCCTACTTAAATCTCACAATAATACCACACGCTCTAAGAAATGTCAGACTTCACAGATGTTCCTTACATTAAACAATATCAATCACTATAAAGCGTACAAAAATATACAAATAAAAAGAACAGTGCTGCAGTTATTCATCCTACCCAGACAAAAGCAAGGTGAACTTACAACTCTCCACCAATTCACGTTTAAAACACGACACAACAAACACACCTCCAACCCCTGTCCCAGAAATACTCAAATGAACAGACATTGATGAGGAACAGCTTAGACTACTTAGACTTTTTTTTTTTTTTTTTTTTTTTTTTTTTTTTAAACTACCTATTAATAATACACTGAATCTTATATCTTAAATTTGGTTTTAAATGCTTGTGATGACCTCTTAAAAATGTCAGAAGACCTTGCAGTGATGGAGTGGTACTTCTCATGCAATATTGAATATATCCCATCGTGAGCCATGTAGATGTATATGAATGTGCAGCTGAAGGTAATTCCATCTCTAGGAGGATGCGCAATATATCATTAGGATTGTCAATCCGATGTATTCTCTGCAGATGTCGTCTCAGCCATGTCCACATTTGTGTAACTTGAGCATTGCAATTGGTTAACCTATGTCTTACCGTATCTATTTGTCCACATCTCTTGCATAATGGAGACAGAACCATATTACACATGTACTTTTTATGTTCAGTAGGTACAATTTCATTAACTACTTCATATGTAGTCACCTTCCATTCACTTGGAACGTTAGACCACTTAAAACATGTCCAAATACGTAACCAGTTTTTGTTTGGGAATTTTTGTTGTATGTATGGAATTTCATACAATGACTGATGAAGACAGTGATATATCTCTTTGGTGTTTATACGGGTTATATCAGAGGTAACAGTATTAGGAAGAGACTCCATCAAGTTGATAGTTTTACGAAAATGGCTACCTATTGTTCCGCGACGAGAAGTAGATAGCTGGAAGAACTGTCTCCAAAAAACTATATCTTGTGGATGACCAATACCATTTTTAGCTAATATTATGGTTTTCATTAACAGGGAATGACATTTTATGCTTACAAATATTAAATTCAGGCCGCCTTCTGTAATTTTCCGTCTCAACTGCGGGCGTGCAACACGGAATGGGTATCCTCGCCAGACATAGTATCCGATTAACTGTTCAATTTTCTGAGATACCTTGTCCGGCATTGGTAAAACTTGAGCAAGGTACCACAATTTCGAGAGTGCAAACGTATTAACATGCCATACTTTTTGTAATAGGTTTAGGTTCCTACTTAGATGCTGATGTAATGTCCCACGCAGTTTGTTTAACGTAGACTGCCAATTATTCTCTATTATATCATCAAGTCGAGGAGAAAAAATAATTCCTAAGATGCGTGCTTCAAAACGAACTGGTATGTGTGCGATTGAAATTTCTGGGTTCCATTCACCAAGGGGTAATAGAGCTGATTTCTTATAATTAACTCTAGCATTTGTTGCGTTACAATAAAGTTTGAGAATATCCACCAGGTTGCCAAGTTGACTTTCATTCCTACATATGACAGAAATATCATCAGCATAAGCTTGTACTGTTGGTATACCCAAAGGATTAGGCATGAGGGTCAAATGTCTATCAATCATCCGAAGTAATGGTTCCAAACAAAGTGTAAATAATATCATTGAAAGTGGACATCCTTGTCGAACTGATTTCTGTATCGGTATAGGTTTTGTAAAATATCCATTGATTTGTATACGAGAATGGGCATTTCTATATAATCTCTGGATGGAATCTGCAATTAGTCGAGGAAACCTAAATTGTTCAAGAACTGTGAACAGGTATTCTTGGCTAACCCTATCAAATGCTTTTTCCATGTCGATATTTAAAATAGCAACTTTCTGCATGGGCATTTCACTACTTTGGATGATAGTGTCTCTTATTGATATCAGATTATTGATTATAGTTCTTCCTGGCACTGAACAGGTTTGTCCGGGCGCTATAAGATGATCCATGCAAGGTCGAATTCTATTTGCTAATATTTTCATAAATAATTTGTAGTCAGTGTTGAGCAGAGTGATAGGTCGGTATTCTGTAATCATCTGCGGTTTCGGGATTTTAGGGATTAACACAATTATTCCTTCATTAAATCCTACACACTCAACAGAAGTTTTAAAAATTTCATTCATTACATTTAGTAGAGGTCGCTTAATATATGCCCAGCATTTTTTGTAAAAATTATAGTCTATACCATCTGGTCCAGGAGATGATTTAGAGCTAGCTGTCAAAATTGCTTCTTTCAATTCGGTTTCACTTATATCCTCTTCTAACCGCAGTTGATCGTCTGGAGTAATTGTATTTTGAATATTGTTCAATAGGATTTGCTGGTCGTCGGGTGAACAATTTTCTCTACAAAAAACGCTTGCAAAGTGTCTTTCAGCTTCTTTTAGACACTCTGTAGTTGAAGTGGTCCTCTCATTATTTTTTAATAACAAATTGCTCATAACTTTCGTTTGTCCTCGTTTGTTTTCGCATGCAATGTGAAATAATGCAGCTTTTTCTCCAGAAATTATCGATTCTGTGTGACATCTAACAGTGGAACCCTTTAATATGTCTTCCTGCAGTTTACAAAGTCTTATTTTCACAGTATTCATGTGTTTAGCAACGTCTTTCCCTTCGCACTGTTGCTGATACAGATCATAAATTACGTTATAATAGAACTGTAATTTGGATTTGCGATCTTTTGCTTTAATGATCCCTTGATTTCGAAAGAAAGATCTTATGGCTGGCTTATATATGTACATCCATTTTCTTAATTCAGTATGTTTCGATCTTTCTGCTCGAACACTCAACGTCTCCCACCATGAAGAAAACTCGTTCATAACTTCTTCATCACATATCAATTTAGAATTGAGTTTCCAGTAACTCCTTCCAATTTGTGGAGCATTATGAATTCTAGATAAAACCATCAATACACAATCGTGATCAGAGAAGGGTACTGGATGAACTTCTATCCGCTGTAGAAAGGTTTGTATTGTTCTATTAATATAAAATCGATCTATTCTTGATGATGAGTTGCCTTGATGAAAGGTGAAATGAACGTCATTACCTCTTAATTTCTCCCAGACATCAATTAAATGCAAGTCATTTGTGAGACGGTCCAGTGCTAGAGACGGATGATATGTCCCTGTTTGGTCCTTGCAATGTAGGACACAATTAAAATCGCCTCCAATGATCAATTTCTCATATCTCTGACTTAAGTAATAGGGTACGTCACGTGATATGAAATCTTCTCTTTCCTGTCGTCTGTTTGAACCGGAATGCAAGTACAGATTAATTAAAAGTGTGTTATCGCCCATTAATACAGTTGTAAGCCTCCCACTAGGGTGAATCTCACTCTGTTGTATTGTATAACCTGCACGATAGATTATTGCTGTGCCTCTTTGCTCCTCTCCTATATTGCACACCGAACTATATCTAGCACCTAAAAAATCAAAATTATCGATATTTACTTCTTGTAGGAATAAAATATCGATGTCATTATCATAAATAAATTCTCGTAATAAATGCTGTTTACCTTGACTTCGTAGACAATTAATATTCAATGTTGCGATGTTTTCAATTGTAGTCATCAATAGTAAAATTAAAATGAAACAAAAATGATCATATTTCATCGTGCTGATGTTCTGCTAAATAATATTTCATGAGTATGTTATTTCCTGTATCGGACATCAATATCATTAATGTATAAAAGAAAGTCAACTCGGGAATCTCAGCTTCGTTAAATCTGGGATGTGTCCAAGGCGCTAGTATCACCTGTATTCGATATTTGTAGATCGTCTTGGGGAACGGATTTCTCATCGGTGCTGTCCTTCTTACCTCCTTCTTTAGTGCGTCCATATATAGCGTATGGGTGAGGACGTTGGGTGGTCTTCATTTTATTACTTGTATGAGTCGACAATAAGTTTTTTTCCGGGGATGTAACACTAGGCCCGGAATCACGTCCTCTGAGGCGTGGGTCGCGTGGAAAGTCATGTTGTGTTTGTTTCAGTTTCTTAGAAGGAGTACCTACAGATCGTTCCTCTTGGTTGTTGCAATCTGTGTTTGATGATAATTCTCCAGGAGAATTGAGTGGTTGTACTATAGTAGGAGCTGAAGTTGTTTCCATGCATTCGTCAGTTATAGCTTGTCTTGTGGTGGGCTCCTGCTCGATCTCAGTATCGTGTGGCTGGTCTAGTTCGCCTAGTGTATGATGATCGGTTGTTGGTACTACTGATTTTGCCATCTCTGTCTCCGAGGATGTATCGGTCTCTTCCTCTACAGTAGCTTCCATAATCATATCCACATTTTGTTGTTTGCTCTCGTCTATTATGACTTCTCCCTCGGTCACCCGTGTTGGTTCCCGTACATTAGATGTCCCTCCACGTACAACATCGCTTAACAAAAGCTTCCTTCCTGTAATGTTGACAGGCAGATTAAACTTTTTATTTGGACACTGTGATCGTAGATGTGATTCTTCGCCACATATATGACATAGCTGGGGTTGTCCTGGATAATGCAGGATGACAGCATAGCCGGCAATGACCAATTTGATCGGTATGTGTTTCTTGATCTCAATACGCACCGCTCGAACCCCATTATGTACGGGGTATTTGTATTGCGTACTCCAAACCTCGGGACGGACGTGTCTAACAGCTCCGTATGGTGAAAGGGACTGGACTACTGTTTTATCGTCTATTTCTGGGGGTAAGTTAAATAGTCGGACTGTAACTGTGTTGACATCTGCACGCTGTAGGGCCACTTTAACTATAGTTCCGTTATCATATTGAAAGTTAACTGGATCTGTATATTTATTCAACAATCGATCATAATGAACAGCTGATACCAGTTTTATATATACTGACCTTTCCAGTGTGTTGAGCTGAATCATATCAATTTGGTCTTCTGTGATGTGTAACGTTCCATCTATCCAATTATGGATTTCTAATGCCGACGGTCTCTGCGCTTCAGTTGTAAACACTATTTTCACTGTATTTTTTCTTTGAATGGTAGCCATTGATCTTGCACTTTATACTTAGGAAATATAAAAGGCGAAAAAATATATAATATATACTAAACTAAAGACACTACCGTATATGTCGGTGGTATATCCTATTAGTCTGTTTCACAAACAGAAATCAGTATTTGTTCGGCGATCAAACTGTCGTCAGATTTGATCAGCTATTTTCTGCTGGTCAAATAGTGATTCTCCGATCACGTTTGTGTCGTATGTTGCGTTTATAGGTTAATTCTATATTATTTTCGAAAATATTGTGCTATGGATTCTTCAGATGAAGAAATTTTTTAAAGGTATGAGGAAGAAATATTGTTAAGGCAACGAAATATACAAATACGAGACGAGTTATATTTTATGTTTGAAGAGGAGTTTGAAAAACGATTTAGGTTAAGTAAAGAATCTTGTCGTTTAGTACTTTCGAAAATCGAAAGAAATATATGTAGATAGACTAGCAGAAACTATCCTCTGTCTCCAATGAACCAGCTTTTAATTACGTTAAGGTATTATGCAACTGGCACTTTTCAGATAGTCTTGGGTGATATTGTAATCTATCAGCAGAGTGGTGAGAGAAGTTACCCATGGATTTAGCACAGACTTGTATAAAGCCTCCAAATTCTGAGAGGGAACGTCTTGAGATTCAAAGAGAATTTTCAGCAATATCTGAATTCCCACGTGCTGCCTTTTTTATTCTTGTTTTGTAATTCTGGTATGCAGTTTTTAACTGGGTAGCAGTCCTTTCGCCCTCAGACGAACACCTATTAAAATCGATAGCAATGTCTGCCCAAGCCTTTTCTTTTTCTTTTGACCAAGCTGCATCCGTTTTTTTTTTTTTTTCCTTTAGATTATGTCCATATATCCCTCCACTATATTTAATAGTAGAGCTCTGTCAGTGGAGCTAAAATTTGGGCCCCTTGGTTTTTTATTTATTGGAATCGCTCATCGACATCTTGATGTTCAAACCTCAAAGCGTATAATAAACAAACGTTCATTTACCGCCGTTAAACAGCTGAAGGTTGTATTGCGAGCTGGTTTGGCGCTGTTGCCATATGTATTTCTCAGTCAAATCGACAATCTGTTGACCACAGCCATCTGATCGTATATTAACTTTCCTGCAATTCGATATGTCAGTCAAGTAAACGAGACATCAAGTAATCTCCGATCACAACCTGATTTGATCGACGTTTCTGCAACTGGCCATAAAACTCCAGGATATGCTAACAGATAGCTTTTCTAACTTGTTTGGAAACGAAAATGCGATACCTGACCATGACGTTAAAACTTTTACCACACCACGATAGAAAGGATCACAACTCAGTGAGTTACAATACTTAGCACACATGACTAGTTTGTCTCGGAATGTGAGTAGATGACATGAAATTTTATGATAATGAAGCAATAGACGAGTAGGAATGAAATTAGGGGGGTGGAAGGTGTGGGTGAACTCCGGGAAGTGCATGTAATTATCGATACAATTTTTTGGTATTTATCGAGCCCTTACATGAATTTCGCCGAAACTAACCAAACAAAACTCCTTCCCACATTTTCTAGACATAGAACTGGCAGGCTTTCACTAAACCTGGCGTGATTAAAAATAATTTTCTGGTTTAACTTAATCCACAACTCTTAACAGCTGTTGCGTCAGGAGGGAAATTACTAAAGCCGCAAACTGTTGCATAAAATTATAAACTTTGTGGGATGCTAGTTTCACAGCATCCACTCTGTGAGCAGTGCTATTTTTGTATCGCTCAATAATATTGTGGAGTTTAGTTCGTTGTGTTTCAAGAAACTGTTTACACTTTTTCTGTTTCTCAAATATGTGCTTAATGCTTAACTTTCTCTTACGAACAGCCGCAATATTTGCAAAAAAAATGATGAGAAGAATAAACTCTTTCATTAAAATGGGCGTGAAAGACTCGCAAGCATTTGTGTTCCCCTCAGTGGTTGTATCCGCCTTAGTCCATATTGTTGGTGAAAATGTACAATCTCCGCCAAGGTGATTTTCTGGGACCTAAAGAGAATATTTTGACGCAATTTATATACTGTATATGAATTGTCATATACAAAACAATTTTACACGTGTTTCCACTTTCTGTTTTGGGAACCCCAAATTTTTTGATGGAATTTACAAAGTCCGCAAATTGGTCTTGGTCCTTGCGTAATAGGTAGGCCTAATACCGGGTCCGGGTTCGAGTCCCGGTCAGACCTGGGATGAAAAATTGAAAGTGGTAATTGTGGCGGACAAAGTCGCAGTTGGATGTGTTTCTCGGGGTTCTTTCGTTTCTCCATATTAGATATGTATATCATTCCGTCAACATTTCTCCAAGTCCGCCGAATTAACCCTGTGGTAGCGTGTCTGCCTCCAGACTAGCCTGCCCGGGTTCGATTCGCGGCGGGGTCAGAAATTTTCATGTAAAATTTCTACCTCTGGACTAGGGGAGATGACGGTGCACAACTTCTAATCACTAAATTGTGCACCAATATGCTTGGGTTAAATTCCAAATCCCTCTGCAGTGCATATGAAAGAAAGGCATAAGTGATTGTTGATAGTGTGTTCTTCGTCGGATGGGAACGTTAAGCCTGGCGGCCCCCTTGGTGCTATTTGATAGAAGTAGGCTACGTGCCGGCGCCGGGTTTCCCCTTCTCCCTTCCTCACCATCATCATCATCCTCACCCATTCTCTGCACTACACTTACATGAACACTTAACATACACTTGTGGAGTAAAGGTTAGCGCGCCTAGCCGCGAAACCAGGTGGCTCGGGTTCGATTCCCGGTCGGTGCAAGTTACCTGGTTGAGGTTTTTTCCGAAGTTTTTCCTCAATCCAATATGAGCAAATGCTGAGTAACTTTCGGTGTTGGACCCCGGACTCATTTCACCGGCATTATCACCTTCATCTCATTCAGACGCTAAATAGCCTAAGATGTTGATAAAGCGTAAAATAACCTACTTAAATAAAAAAATAAATAAACATACATTTACCCTAGTACACGATATAACTCTTCACAGATACACATCATACATAACGTGGCCCGCCGAAGTGGTGTGCAACTTGAAAATGGATCACAGTCCTGCCATCTATGCGGAACCCGAATCACGCAAGTGCAGTGGGTAAGCATTACACACACACACACACATTTCTCCATTTCGTTATCGTTCCATAGCATTCCCCGGAATCGGGTGGCGACGCACGGAGGGGGCTGGCCTAGGAAGGAATGGGTTTACCTTCTAAGCATACCTTAGTGTAGTCAGCCGGTGTGGATTCGGGAATGCGCCTTGTTTGAGGGTTAGCGCAATATATCGTGAAGTCCACATCTGTAGAGTAACGGTTAG
The DNA here is from genome assembly GCF_040183065.1 of Periplaneta americana. Taxonomy (NCBI): domain Eukaryota; kingdom Metazoa; phylum Arthropoda; class Insecta; order Blattodea; family Blattidae; genus Periplaneta; species Periplaneta americana. Next base: position 42,576,961 of record NC_091133.1, read on the forward strand.
CGCATTTGGCGGCGAAACCAGGTGGTCAGGGTTCAATTCCCAGTCGGGATAAATTACGTTGTTGAGGTTTTTTCCGGGGTTTTCCCTCAACCAAATATGAGAAAATACTGGGTAACTTTCGGTGCTGGACCCCGGACTCATTTCACCGGCATTACCACCTACAACTCATTCAGACACTAAATAACCTGAGATGTTGATACAGCGCTGTAAAATAACCTACTAAAATAAAAAATAAAAAGTATATTGTGAATGGTCGCAGTGCTTGGTCGTAGTGTCTCCTTCCAGAAATTCCGTTCCATTAAATTGTAGCAAAGATTTCATGTACACGCATCATCTTTTATCAATACAGTAAATATTGTGACAGCTGCACCGGGGTTCGAACGCGTGTCCGACAGGGCGCGCGGCAGACGAAACGCTGGTACGGTTGAGCATCTGCATGCTGAGAGGGCAGAGGGGGTTTATTAAGGCAACGCGGCGAGGGGAGGTTGCGCGCGCATCTGCTACTTGCCGAATGAGGAATGAAGCAAACTGCTACGTGCGGAGTGAAGGGGGGATGGACCCTCCCGAATCGTCCAGAAGTCCGTCGAAGTGGAGATATCCAGATAATTCAAGAGAGCTATCTCTGGACACCCGTAGAAATTTCTCGTAACTATGGTTTAGTTATAAAAGAAGAAACGTGAGTGAACTTGAGCAGTTTTAGTCAGCCCGTCAGTAAGCCAGTGTTGTTACAGGCAGATTAGGACAGTAAGCGAGTTAGTCTTGTATAGCAGTTAAGCCAGCTTCGAGACCAGAGCGTGACTTGAGTTGTATCCGTAACTGTGGAGCCTGAAGCCCGGAGTTCGAGTGCAGTGGACCGCAGTTGGGAGGACTGAGTTCGAAGTGCAGCGGATCGTCTCTGAAGGTCTGTGGTTCGAGATTCTGTGAACGCGAGTGACTGAGCTTGAAGAACTAGCAAAGACAAACGAGCTGGGAACTGAGAACTGACAGTTCTGTGTTGTAAATAGTGCTTTGTGAATATTAGTTAAGATTAACAGTTCATTGTTATTCGTAATAGTCCAAGTAAATTGTCATTGTCGTTTGTGGAGTGCAATAACGAACGTTGTCTTGCTGTGCGGAGAGCAAATCCCATTGTTGACGGGAGTGAAATCAAATTGTAGAGAGTGAAGAGTTATTGTTGAGATAATAAAATTACATTGTTGTTCAGTATAAAAATTTACAATATTAATTACAAATTCTTATTTTTATTTTCTCTTTATAGCTATTTAAATAAACCAATAAGCGTAATTTTTATACAAGGTATACCGACATACACCAGCTTAACTCCTATTGTTATTATTTACATTACTAATCCGTCTGCAAACTTGCTTACAGGACCACCTCCGATGATCCGCATGTACAATTCCGTGGCATAGAGAAAGAGGCAGGCCAATGCAGGATTAAACAAAACCAGGTCTTTTAATTGCAATATCACAAACCCACTAAAAGCCATCTAGAATTCAGCATGGATTGCTGTGAATGAAATTGTTTGTGCGACCTGTGTTAACTCGATAAGGAGGTTTGTGCATGCCCGTTCAGCGCAGCGCCGTCGAATGTGCCGACCTCCAGGCTGCAGCTGTCTCTCCGATACATTACACTGCTGCCTCAATTATGCGTTCCTGGGGGACTCCGGCGTGTTTAAAGTGGAGACTTGAAGGAAATTGTATAGTCCCATAAGAAGTTAGAGCCGTGTTACACACTTCTACCCTATTATGTATAACGCTAGAGGATTATGTTATTGGATCATGCGGCGAAAATAAAGCAGAGTGAATAAACTCCTGATGAGAGTGTCGCGTTCGCTGGTGCAGCTTTGAATTCAGAGGAGGCCGCTACACTAGGGAGATGTAAAACATGTAATCCAAGCTCTGTAAAAGTCTCGCGATGACAGTTATTACTCCAGAGCTCACCGAAACGAGTTATTTTTGTTTATGTATTTTCATGCTTCACTATTAAGACCTTATTTATATAGTACTTTTATTGATTTTTTTATTTGGTTGCTTTTCATTATTTATGTAGACTATTATCTTGCAGTACAATACAAATACAGGAATTGAGAAAAAGTTTAATTCCTTGATTCATTCAAAATTTCTTACACATGAACGTAACATTTACATCTTGATTACACAAGACGTATTATGTGTCTTTCTCGTGTTAAATTTACATTATCTCGTTTACATGTTTCAGCCTGTTATCGGCCATCTTCAGAACTATTTGTTGCTAGTCTTGGTGCCCCCCCCACAGGAAACACAAACAAAAGGCACCAAGATAAGCAACAACCAGTTCTGAAGATGGCCGATAACAGGCTGAAACATGCAAACGAGGTAATGTAAATTTAATACGAGAAAGACACATAATACGTTTTCCGAACGTGACATTTATTTAAGAACGAATGAAGTAAACATAACCGTTCTACGAAATAAGGTGCATTGTTTTTATAGCATTATTATGTAAATCTAGCTTTCAGGTATAGCTCGCGGTGAAGCAGACTTGAATAATTACAAGGGAAAAATTTTTTTCGGAGTCGTGTATCGATCCCGGGATCTTTGGATGAGCGCACCAATTGCTCTCGATTGATTGATACGGTTTCGAGTGCAGTTTACGGGTAGCTCAGTCGGTAGAGCGTTGGCGCGCTCAGCCAACGGTCCCGGGATCGATACCTGGCCCCGGAACAATTTTTCCCTTGAAACTATCTTGTAGTATTATACCGTCGTTCTGTCAGAAGTTCGAATTGGGGGAAATATTATTCCTTTTGCCTCGAAATCAGGAGATTACACACTCAGATTGTTTGGTTCTCATTAAAAAATAAACGGAAGAACATCGTTCCCCGAGTAAATGTTGAATAACTTTATGTAATAGAATAAAGTATTTTATTAAAATAAATATTACATATTCGCACGTGTAGTCTGCAAGTTTGCTCATCTGTAGATGACTTCACATCTTGGACAAACTTCTGATCACGTATACAGGGAGAATCGTAAATAATGTCGTTAATTTCAAGGGGTTCTTCTTTGAGATATTTCAAACAAAAGTTTCATACAATTTCGCTCATTTTCGCTTCCTTTCGGAGATAAAAATTGTTTTACATTGAACATTTCATAGCGTGTTTTGGGAAAGCCATTGATTGAATTCCCAATATCCTCAGTCCTCTCAATAACCCTTCAGAGGCAGCTTAACCTGACAGGCAGTACTCACCATACACTTGCAATATTTATTAAGGAATATCCTTTGCTGCCTGAACTTTTTCCCACAAGGATCGCACAACTGAGCGCTGGTTAATAGTGATACATTAGTGCAGACATGCCGCGCTGTCTTACAATTAACTGCTGTTTCTTCGTTTCGCTTGAGCCGCTTGTGAGTACATCAATACTGTGACACTTATGATAAACTGCCGTCTAGCAGTGACAGCTTTGGGCGCGTCATAAAAAAAAGTTTGATTTTATCACTTACTTACTGACTTGCTTTTGTAGCAGTTGGTTCACAGAACATGTCATCCTTAGAAATAATACATTGTTCTGCCAATTTATTAGAAGTCTAAAGAAAGCATCAAAACAATACAGTTGTTGTGGAGAGAATCCAAGCCCCCACCGGTACGACATCATGTCACAAACACATTCACGTCTGAGTATTTGTCACAAAGTAAATATTATTCAACGCTTTAATAAGGTGCAAATATCAAGTATATTTCTGGAGGTTTTAAGGTAATGCTTGCTCGTTTGCTCGCTTGTCTGTCTGCCTGTTTGTGTTTGTTTTCTTCTTTGTTTATTTGTTTATGTATTTACTCCTCTTTTATTTAATCATTCATTTATTTATTTACTTATTTATTTGATTATTTATTTACTTATTCACTGACTCACTCATTTATTTGTTTATTTATTTATTTATTTATTTATTTATTTATTGTATTTATAGATATATTCTAGGAAATAAAATTATTTTATTAACGTTGTATCATATTTACTACTTTAATTAATTAAAAACTCTTACATACCTATATTCCCAAACATGATATTTGCCGATTGCAGGGGACTAGCTCCGTGTGTTATAACTAAGCAGGTAAACATCGACTTTCTCCTATATTGACGAAGCAGTGTATAAAATAACACAATCAATGTCGCATAGGAACATCCCGTCATTAAACGTTATTTGATTTCACATTCTGAAGCAATTTAGTCCAATAACATTTCTTTCTTCAATATAATCTATTTAGTAAAATAAAAGATTTCTTACGAGTTGAAACCACAGAATGACTTTAAATCGTTTGGATAAGAAATATTCTATAGTTAAATTTTCTTTCATACTCTACATGAAGCACAATCATTCAGAATGCATATCATTGAGCAAGCTGCCAAGAGTTTTGTATATATGCATAGCGTTTTATATCAAAGGATGTATTGATGTAGTCAGCTGACGCCTGAAAGTGTCGAGTCAAAACTTTTGACGTTGTCTCGACTTGTGTCTTTGACCCCAAGCTGAGCATTTTGAAGCAAACTATATGCGATCAAGGTCAAAAACCTTACAGATCTCTAGTCAGTAAACGAGAGATAGGCCTATGATCTCAATGTTCCTTACACAGGCAAACAAAATGGGATTTAGATATATTCTCTTTAACAGAGAGAATAGCATAAAACACGCTACGATAATTCTTAGATTTTTCCACACCTGTGGATTAACGGTCAGCGGGTTCGAATCCCGGTCGGGGAATTTACCTGGTTGAGGTTTTTCCGAGGTTTTCCCTCAACCCAATACTAGCAAATGCTGGGTAACTTTCGGTGCTGGACCCCGGACTCATTTCACCGGCATTATCACCTTCATTTCATTCAGACGCTAAATAACCTAGATGTTGATACAGCGTCGTAAAATAACCCAATAAAAAAGTCTTAGATTTCTAGTTTCGTATTACGAATAAAAATAAGCAGTGGGTTTTATTACTATGCACTGATGTTGTAATGGGGAGGTATGGGTTTGAAATCCCAGCAGCAAGTTTCATCAGTTGAAATTTTCTCCGTTTTACTCATTTAGCCTACATAATGTAAGTTTTATAAATGTTACATTCATACGTATAATTTTATTGTATGCACCAAGCAATGTACAAGGTGTGCCGCTGAAAATAGTACATTCTATTTTTGGTAATCATGCCCAAACAGAACAACTATTATTGTCATTTTGTTAGCCTTGAACCGTTGGTCGCAGCAGGTCCGTGTCAGGGAGTGGTAGCATATATTCGTGAAAATAGTGATATTTTCTCGCAGCGTGAGTTACGACGTCATCACCGTATTCCGGACAAAAGGACGACATCCAGGTGGTGAATCAGTGGAGAACAAATGGTTCAGTCGTGAATACAAAACATGAGGGGCTTCAGAAAACAGTTCGTATGTCTGAAAATATCCAGCGTGTACGTATGGCTCTGCAACGAAGTCCGCAGCGATCGGTTCGTCGCCATACAAGAACTTTACGCATATCTCGCACTTCCCTGCGTAGGATTGTGAAGTCTGACTTGAAGTTTCATTACAAATTAAAGGTGTGTCAAGAGCTGCTGCCGGAAGACAGACAGAATATGCTACAATTCTGCATAATATTTCTTCAAAGAGTGCAACAAGATGAGACCATTTTGTCTGCTGTGGCAATGTCTAACGAAGCGAACTTTAACCATAGCGGGTTCGTGAATAAGCAAAATCTTCGTCACTATTGCGGACAGGAACTCACAACTTCTTCTTGAGAAACCTCTACACAGCCAAAATGTCGTATTCTGGTGCGATATTGGAGTTTCCATTGGCATTGTCGGACCTTATTTTTTAAGACGATGAAGAAAGTTCGCTCACTGTCAACGCCGAGCGGTATAGGAACATGATAGAAAACTGTTTTTTCCTGAACTCTTAAGAATGAATAATCTCAATACAATGCTTTTCCAACAAGATGGGACTACAGCCCACTAAGCCCACAACACGGCTACAATACACCAGTTGTTTCCAAATAAACTGATAGCGCGATTGGGAGATATCGCATGGCCCGTGAGGTCTCCAGATCTGACAGCCCCAGATTATTTTCTTTGATGTTATCTCAAAGAGAGAGTTTTCTCCTGACGACTACAAGCTTTTCAGGATTTTAAATTGGCAATCCAAGAAGAGATTCATGCCATTCCCAATGAAATGATTCAACTTGTCATGAGAAACTTCCGAGAGCGCTTGTAGCAATGCATCAATGCCGATGGAGCAATTTGCGGGATGTTATATTCAAGACATAAAATGGAAATTCATGTACTTCTGACTGCCATAAATACAATTTTTATAATTATTCATATGTTATGATATTGGTATTTTTATTTTGTAGCTACTATTTCCAAAGGCCCACCTTCTATATAGGGGTTTTCAAAACTAGCGGACTTGTCTGAAAATGAAAAGTTTGCTTTTTCGACTACCGCGATGTGGGCTCCGTACGATGCCAACCCCCATCTGACAAAATATACAACATTACATTAAAATATCCTTGTTCTAAGCGGAATTCGAATTCAATAACTTAGTTCAGAATCCAAGTTAAAGCTCCGCTGTTTTGCTATTTCATACATCGTGGTCGATTAATTCTGTATAACTTTCCACATCTTGCATTAAATCACGTGTTATTTAGGTAGTTATGTCTGGCTATGTAGATGTCTTGCTTATGATTGTATCATATATTCAACCCAAATTCAACAAAAAGCAAAGGATACTTAAGAACAATAAAAATTATTTCACTATTTGTCGAATTTCATACGGTTGCGTTCTTCAAAAATGTGGAAAATTTCAAACTTTATGCTACTGTAATTTTATTACTTACACCACTAAACTTCCGACAACATAAAAGTAAATCATCAGAAACCTTTTCAAATGCATGTAAAACAGTGACTTCGATAATTACAGGTTGGTTACACGGCGTCATGTGAACGAGTCTATTATATTATCTAATAGTGTTAAGGGTTGTCGTAGTGACCTGGTTCTTGATAAGGCATCTGAAGGAGCGTAATACAACTTCGATGCATATTTTATATACGAAATAACTCATTTATTAATGTGAAATAAACTAACTGCTTTTCAGTCTAAATACCGGTTTGCAGTAATTCATTGTGGTACACAACTGCAAACAAACATGTTTCAACACTAAACCAAATATATCATGCAAGCTAACATAATAGGCCTAATATTATGTTGGTATATTTGCTTTAATTTTTTCGTTGTTTTCTAAGAACATAATTGTTCATATGATGAAGGATGGGTGGAGCGGAGAAAAATTATTTCCGGCACCTGGACTCCAACCCGGATTTTCAGCTCTACGTGCTGACGCTTTATCCACTAAGTTACACCGGATTCCAGTTCCCGGGTTCGAGTCCCGATGCCGGAGAGAATTTTTCTCCGCTCCACCCATCCTTCATCATATGATAATGCAGAATTCCTGCACGGAAATATCATATATACTTCGGTACATTACAATAAAATTGTTAATATTCCTTTTCATAACTTAATTCTGATTTGGTAGAAAACATTTTCTCCATTGCTTCCTTGGATTTATGTAACAGTATGTGGAACGCAATTTCTACATCTGAATCTTCTTCTTGTTTATTTCATGTACCTACTAATTTTGTGAAATGGTATAGATTATTTGACGTGTGGTGTTTGAATGGTGAACCCTGAAATGAATTTTAATATTATTTAATTATGAGCAGGGAAAGGATTTATATGTAAATACATATTTACTTATAAAGCTAATATAATTTATATTTTGCATTATCTTTATGTTTCACAATGTGTAGGGTTGAAAAATCCTACTTTTATTTTCCATATTTTTCCATATTTTAGAGTTTAGTACATATTTTCGTTAATTTCCATATATTTTCCATATTTCATATAAAACAGTCCATATTATATTAGGTTTAACAATAAAACAAAACAAAATTCCATTAACTTTTAAAAATACATTTCAACAATAGAGATTTAAACACATGTTCAGTAATCCCTTTAACATCAGAGTTATTTGAAAATTAGCAGTCCTATCAACAATGGGAAAGTAAGTTACAAAACTGTATTAATTTAATTAAAAATTTTTAACAGACTTCAGTTGTGCAGCTCAACAGTTAAATGCCAGTCAGAGTACACATAGGTTCAGTTTTGTAAATCATACTATAAAGACGGTAAATATGCCAAAAGTACGTCATTCAGTCAATTTAAAATCAAAACTAACAAGTTACATTTCAGAATTTAAAGAAGATGGTTTATCAACTGACAATAAAATATTATTTTGTAATTTGTGTCAGTGTGCAGTATCATCTACACAAAAGTTCCTGGTGCAACAACACATTACAACTAGTAAACATCAGGCCAACAAACAACTAAATTCCAAGCAGAGACAATTGTTTTTAACACAACCAACAACATCGAATGTAAGATCTGAGTTTAACATCGACCTGTGCCGTTCTCTCATCTCTGCTGATATTCCTCTCTAGAAACTAAAGAATAAGGTCTTCAGGGAATTCCTTGAAAAATATACTCAACATACAATCCCGGATGAGTCAACACTTAGGAAGACGTATGCTCCATCCATCTACGATGAGACAATACAGAAGATAAGAGATGAAATTAAAGATAGTTCAATTTGGGTTTCCATTGATGAGACTCCCGACAAAGAAGGTAGACTTGTTGGTAATGTAGTTATCGGTTTGTTAAGTGAACAATATTCTGAACGAATTCTTTTACATTGTGATGTTCTAGAAAAGTGCAATAACAAAACTATAGTTAAACTGTTCAACGAAGCTATGGGTATCCTGTGGCCAAAGGGTATTATGTACGATAATGTGTTATTCTTTATTAGCGATGCTGCCCCTTATATGGTCAAAGCTGGACAAGCATTATCTGTTGTATATCCTAAATTGACTCATTTTACTTGTGTGGCGCATGCATTTCATCGTGTGGCAGAAGTGGTCAGAGACAATTTCCCTAAAGTAGATTTGTTGATTTCATCAGTGAAAAAAGTATTTCTCAAAGCTCCCAGTAGAGTTAACGTGTTGAAAGAAATGTACCCTGAAATTCCATTGCCACCAAAGCCAATTTTAACTAGATGGGGTACATGGCTAGAAGCAGTTGAATATTATGCCGAACATATAGACTCTATTAACAATGTTCTCCTTGCATTGGACTCTGAAGATGCAGTCTCAATTGATACTGCGAAAACAGTTACCTGTGACATAAGTGTGAAGAATGACTTAGCTCACATTCAGCATACATTTTCATGCATCATAAAAACGCTCAAAAGTCTCCAAAATAGGCACCTTTCACTATCTGAAAGTTTTGAAATTATAAATAGTACTGTGGAACAACTGAATCGTGGTAGAGGTAAAGTTGCAGATGCAGTAAGAGCTAAGGTGGACACTGTACTTTCAAAAAACCCTGGATATGAAGAACTACAAAAGGTTGTTGCTGTGATGAGTGGTGAATCAACAGTGAAGATTAACTTGGACTTATCCCCAGCAGACATTGTGAAATTGAATTATGTACCAGTTACTTCTTGTGACGTCGAACGCTCTTTTAGTCAGTATAAATCTATCCTCAGAGACAATAGAAGAAGATTCACTTTTCAGCACTTGAAAGAAATGTTTGTAACCTATTGTTATGGTAACAGACAATAAAAATTGTGTTTTGTTGAAACTACATTGGAAGATAAGGTACGTCCATTATATTTTTTGTTTAGTTTGATTAAAATGTACCAATATTTAACGTACATAGTCATTTTTTTATAATTTTAAGTCCATATTTAATTCCATATTTTGGTAAAAATCCATATTTAATTCCATATTTTGGTAAAAATAACTACATATATATTTACATATTTCATATATTTTTAGTCCATATAAATCCGTTCCCTGATTATGAGGAATTTCAACATAGAAAGAAATAAAATATTCTACACTACAAGGGCGAAAATGTTTCACGTATTCACAAGTAAAACCTCATTTTCGGTCATAGAATAGTATAGTATATTTATTTATTTAACGTGGTTGAGATAAGGTCATCAGGCTTTCTCTTCCCCTCTACCAAGGGATTACAACTACATTACATTTACAAATGCAATAAAAATCAAAGTACTAAACGATTAATTGATTAATAAAGGCTAGACAGTTTATTGTAGAAGTTAAGAACAAAGAAGGTTTTTTTTTTTTTTTTTTACTCAAGTAAATATTAAACCTAGAATAAAATTACATAATGATGAAGTTACCGGATATTGAAATATTTTGTGCTAGAATAAGAGAAATATTTACAAGTAGGCACGTCTGAACGAGTTTCAATTACTGACCAAATGCCTAGTAAGTTTGTATTTGAAGTCAATTTTATTTCGACAGTCCCTGATGCTAGCAGGTAGCGAATTCCAGAGCCTTGGCAGGGATGTTGTGAAAGAGGATGAGTATAATGAAGTGCGGTGGGATGTTATTGTTTGTATTGTTTCATGGCGAGAGCGTGTGTTCAGATTATGGTGGGAAGAAAGGTAAGTGAAGCGAGATGACAAGTACGATGGAATAGAAGAGTTCAATATTTCGAAGAGAAGAAGTGAATGTAAATTTCTTTTCTTATCTAGTTTAAGCCAACCTATTGCTTCCAAGGATGGGATAATATGATCATATTTGCGAACATTGCTTACAAAACGTGCACACAAATTACGAGCACGTTGAAGTTTCGTTTTGTTGGCGTTGGAAAGGTCAGTCAGTAAAATGTCAGCATAGTCAAAATAGGGCAATAGAAGCGTCTGCACAAGGAACTTTTTTAAGCAAGAGGGAAGATGAACATTTATCCGTTTTAGCACGTGGGGGAAAAAATTGAATATACTTTTCTGCAGGTCATGTGATGTAAATCATTATAGCGTACCGTTACTTGGGAGAGAAGTAAAGATGTATTGTCAGTGTCGTTTATTTATGGATTATAAAAGCATATTATTCCTAAATGAGTGTCGAGTGTTTGAATGGTGAACCATGTACTGAACATAATGTCTAAATCTTAATATTATTTGAATAAATATAAGGAAATTCAATACAGTATAAAATAAAATATTCTATGTTACAAGGGCGAAAATGTATCACGTATTCACAAGTAAAACCTCATTTTCACGAGGCAAAATTAACCAGCCATTTCTCACCCACCTAAAATTATCATTCTGAAGCTACAACAGTGGGACCGTATGAGAGAATGAAATTCATTTGCTCCTGCTAACGTTACATCAATTTCACGTTGAACTGTAACAACATTAACTTCAGTATAAGTTTAAGTTCTGGGAAGGAACTGTGTTGGCGTTAAAATCAATGTGTCCACAAACATTCGACCTTTTGTAAACAGCCTTCACATTTTAGCTGCAACATTATTTAAGATCCAGACACTGACTTGAGGGAATTTCATTTGTAATTTCTTTAATAGAAAAGTGAGCCTTCCTACATTGAAGATCCATTCCGCTTTGAAAGCGAATCTTTCTTATTGAAGGAAGTTTCTTTTCAAGAGGTCTATAGTGGGATTGTACTGTTTTATTAATTACATTGTGTGTTAATATATTCAATAAGGACTTATATTTGTAGCCTTCTTTATCCTCCTATAGGCCAATGAGGACTTTTGAACTGGTGACAGTGATAAATTACTATGCCTTCAGTAAAGAATGACACCTTGAATTGGAGGTGGAGTAGACACTATCTCACAATAAACAACGGGACTGGAATCCTCGCTGGAGAAAAAATGATTTAACGGGAGGAAAACTACATTCTGATTCACAATAAAATCTCATTCATTGGTAGATCAATAGATGTGCATTTATTTATGAATTTTATTATACATATAAAAGCACTACACTATCAGAATTTATGGTTAAATTCAGTGCATGGGTCCGGACCGTACGTTTTGCACAATACCAATCCTACTTTGTAGGAAAGTAGTATTCAATTTGATGAACTCATGAAAACATTTCCTTACATTATTATGTAAACTGGCATTTAAAAGATATTTTCGAAAAATAGAACTATATTTTTATTCTACGCTGATTTTACAGGATGGCCCACTTAACTCTTTCACCTCCGATAGCGTGTGAAATATTTAAGCTATACACAAATCGACAATTACAAGTTAAATTACATCGAAGGGGACGTCTGATACACGTAATGTATCTTGTGTACATCAAATAATTTTCAAGATATTACGGCAAATTTTATTATTTTTTTTTTAATGGGAACTGACTATGTTTTGTATAGCAAATGTTGCTTTAGCTCTGTCTAGTAACAACTGGCATTTTTACTGTTTCAATATCAGCAGTAAAAGTAAACATAAACCGTTTCTGAAGCACCCTTCCTTACGTCTAGTTCATAATGTTAACGTAATTGAAGATCGAACATACCCATACCTGGTTGGGTTTTTTCCGAGGTTTTCCCCAACCGTAATGTGAAAACAAGGTAATCCATGGCGAGTCCTCGGCCTCGTCTTGCCAAATATCATCTCGCTATCGCCAATCTCATCGACGCTAAATAACCTAGTAGTTGATACAGCGTCGTTAAATAACCAACTAAAATAAAAATAAATTTAAATGTGAAATCAATTTAACCTGTCAATCATTTCTAGGCATTTGATTCCACATATTGATTATGATTGCACACCTGACATTTTGTGTGATTTTTTAGAATAATTGTTTATTTTTATTGTACACTACTTTTATGTCTTACCAACCAACTATGTCCATGTGCAACATTTCCATAGTATTCAAATGTACAGTACATTGTGATTGTGATTTAATTAACGCACAACTCTAACCAGAATTGGCCTCCCTCTGTTCGATCCTTGATCAGACATTGTTTATGTTTACTCTTACCGGTAACATTCAAACAGTCAGTAAAGTAGCCAATTGTCATTATACAGAGCTAACGCAACATTTGCAATACAAAACATAATTGGTTCCATATTAAAAAAAATAAAATTGAGTCTAATATTTTGAAAATTATTTTATGTACAAAAAATACATTACGTGTATCAGATGTCCCCTTCGATGTAATGTAACTCTTTATTGTCGGTTTGTTTATATCTGAAATATTTCACACTCTATCGGAGGTGAAAGAGTGAAGTTGGTCTCCCTATATAATGAAATAAGGACATTTACATGGAAATAATTAAATTTAATTTAAGTAACTATAGGGGAACAACTTACAAAACTCCGTTGGTCTGCGCATGCGTCAATCTTAGAGTGACACAATATACTATTCACCTCCTCCTTCCTAATTGTCAGCTAATAGTAGTGCGTACTGATAGCAGTGATGCGTCAGATGACTTGTCAGTCTTAGCGACAATGGTTCAGGTTTAAGGGAGGGAAACTCCAGACTCCGCCTCCAGTATAGCGGTAAGGTTTAGTAACCTCCTACAACGGAGTTTTGCCAGTTGTAGACCTATAACATTAATTATTAAATAAAATACCTTGCGTTACAATATACAACACTGTATTATTGTGGCATTAAATGGGTACTATTATTTTAACGATCCATTTAATTGCAGATGTTATATAGTACTATAAATTCAACGTGAATCAGAAATGTCCGTTAAATTTTGCATTTATTTCTCTGTCAGGGTTTGTACGATATCGTAGCTTTATTTTCCTCTCGGAGAACACCATATTAAAGTTTGGTCGCTTTTGGACGATTGGAATTCGCTGACTATGAAACGAACGGCATCGAGATAACCATGAAAACTCTGAGAATGACTCTGTGAAATGAAAGGATGAGTAAGGCCAGATGGCGAGGCTGAACAGAATAAATTAACAATACCGAGGGAGATGCAATATGAAACTGTATGCTCAAATATACTTTTTGTTGCCAGAAGTATCACTGCGGATGGAACAAGTGTTCACCGAATAGGCGCCCCAATCCATAGCACTGAGCAATTGAAGATGCGAGTTGCTGTCTTGCTTCAGAGGAAGGTAGTAATGGTGTAATATTGAACTCGTGGTGCGGTTTGAGTGTTTGGCAACGCCCTGTGTCGGACTCCGTGTCACAGACCGAGAGGGATCGATGTGCAGGCGAGAGAAAGCATGAACCTCATACGAGCCAGAGCCCAAAAGCCCCGCTGTTCAGGGACTTCCCCGAGCTCAAAACAAAGAGAAACAAAAAGAGAAACTTAAACAAGAGATGACTCGAGATTTGGTAAGCCATCATCTGAGAATACTTCAACAAACCAACGCATGTTTCTTTACTGCATATGTTACCAGGCCTTTGTGTCTACTCTTTGGCACGTGTACTAGCTTAAAAGAGGTGTTAAATATATGGAAACTGAGCTACCGGGTGGTATGAGAACAAGAGTACAATTTGTAAGCAAGGAAGGGATAAATTAAGTTTTAGAGGATTGGCACACAAAGGAAAAAAAATGAAGTATAAGATCCGACCATGACTGGTAGTAGTGGTACCTTAATGTGGGGCTATTCCGAATGGTTTTTAATACATCCTTTTGTTATTTTAAAACTAGTTATGTTCTGAGTATTTTGTTTTCAGTAATTTGAAGTAGGTAAACTATTAGGGAAAACGCGGAAATTGTAGTTGAAGCCAGTAAAGCGATAGGGTTGGAAGTAAATCCCGAAAAGACTAAGTATATGATTATGTCTCGTGACCAGAATATTGTACGAAATGGAACTATAAAAATTGGAGATTTATCCTTTGAAGAGGTGGATAAATTCAAGTATCTTGGACCAACAGTAACAAATATAAATGACACTCGGGAGGAAATTAAACGCAGAATAAATATGGAAAATGCGTGTTATTATTCGGTTGAGAAGCTTTTGTCATCTAGTCTTGTCAAAAACTCTGAAAGTTAGAATTATAAAACAGTTATATTACCGGTTGTTCTGTATGGTTGTGAAACTTGGATTCTCACTTTGAGAGAGGAACAGAGATTAAGTGTTTTTGAGAATAAGGTTCTTAGGAAAATATTTGGGGCTAAGAGGGATGAAGTTACAGGAGAATGGAGAAAGTTACACAACGCAGAGCTGCACGCATTGTATTCTTCACCTGACATAATTAGGAACATAAAATCCAGACGTTTGAGATGGGCAGGACATGTAGCACGAATGGGCGAATCCAGAAATGCATATAGAGTGTTAGTTGGGAGGCCGGAGGGAGAAAGACCTTTGGGGAGGCCGAGACGTAGGTGGGAAGATAATATTAAAATGGATTTGAGGGAGGTGGGATATGATGGTAGAGACTTGATTAATCTTGCTCAGGATAGGGACCAATGGCGGGCTTATGTGAGGGCGACAATGAACCTCCGGGTTCCTTAAAAGCCAGTAAGTAAGTAAGTAATTTGAAGTAGGTTGGTCTTAAGATTCTATTCATGAAAATACTCGTACTTCAGTTTTTTGCCTTCATAATATTTGAAAAAAAAAAAAATAAATAAATGGCACCTTTCAGAAAAGCCCGGTGCTTGGGATTATTCTGAAACTACATTGTTTTTAATACAGACTGCTAGGAGATGCAGCCAGGGACTCTTCTGAAACTGTTTGCGCATAGATTATTTTATTCATATTAATTTGATGTACAAGTCGCCATGTCACTGTATACATCAAGACCATCGCTTAATGGGACTTGAATATATAACACATGGAAAATATCACGAGAGTAGCGTGATTTGTAACAACAGTTGCGACAAATGCGTATGAAAAATTAAATTTTATAATTAAAAATCGAAAAAGTTCTGTACGAAGCAACTATGGAATTCACAACACATTTTTAGTTTCAGAATACTAGCTAATTAAGGAAATGATACTCTGGGATAGTTCATTTTCTATCTGTAATATTCGTTTACTCTTAAAACTAAAGAATAACGGTATTTTACAGAGAAATTCACATTAGTATAATTCTGAAATTATTGAGATTAGGATAAATGTTTATATTACATTTTTTTCTCAAAATGTCTTCGGAAATAAGCTCCGTAAATGACGGTAAATCCTCGTGAATTACTTTGTGTCTGTGTGTGTATATGTATATTTATATGTATATATACATTCTGAAATTATGTAACTGAAATCTTTTCCAATTTTCAGTTATCATCATTAAGCCAAAATCGTTGAAAAACTGCGAATGGTCTGCATCTTTTGCAGCAAGGAACATTTGCAAATGTTCCGTATGTTTTTTACCGACACAGTGAATTTGAATACCTCGTCGTCTTTCTACCTTCAGTCCCACTTTGCTTACTTTACAGAATATGTTGCCATTCCTTACGCAAAAATAATAATCATTTTCAAATTCGAAATAAACTACTGCAGTATAGACATTGGTGGCGGCATTTGTCTCCTGGTGTACCTGCTCTATGGCTGAATGGGATCACAATGAACTCATCGACATACAAACCTACGTAAAAACGTGCGCTCCTACATAACACAAGTCAGAACCCATAGAGGTCTTCCAACGTGCCTGTGCCTTTGACTAACGTCATGAATGTACTAGGAGAAATTACTCCATCCAAACTTTTAAAGCCTTGTTATAATACAAGAAAGACAGAATTTTGTCATTTCTGTCGGTTAGTAGGTTATTTTACGACGCTTTATAAACATCTTAGGTTATTTAGCGTCCGAATGAAATGAAGGTGATAATGCCAGTGAAATGAGTCCAGGGTCGAGCACCGAAAGTTACACAGCATTTGCTGATATTGGTTGAGGGAAAACCCCGGAAATAACCTCAACCAGGAAACTTGCCCCGAACGGGAATCGAATCCGGGCCACTTGGTTTCGCGGCCAGACGCGCTAACCGTTACTCCACAGGTGTCGACTTTTTCTGTCGGAAAACAAAATCTCAGTTTGCTTAATTGATAGCTTCAAACAAACTCTCAATGGGGGCAGTTTATAATTAATTATATTACATAATTTCAGTATGATAATGCTAAATGTATGAATGTAACTTACTGCTTACAAAGTGAAGAAAACACAAGAACTTAATGATCTCCTTATGATAACACATATTGCTACTAGCCTACACAGTACGCATTCTATTCTATGTTTCCTATTCGACGAGTATAGATCACCTTGCTTTCCATTTTATACATTTTTTTTTTTTTTTTTCAGTAAAAGAGAAATCTTGAAAGTAAAATGAACGAAACTGTATGAGATGTTTTATATTTAATCCCTTATAATAATATTATATTACATATTATGTAATTAACATGTCTAATTATTGTGAGATCGATGTTTCGCGCCACAGTATCTCTTACACAGAGTAACATGTTTTCCTGCTTTCATTGCTCATTTACCGAAAACAGAAGTAGTCTGTCCTGCGATTGTGTACTAAACGAAAGCACTAAATGATACAAATGAAAAACGAATGGAAAGTAAATAGAACTAAAATTGAAAAGCTTAGGGAAAACCGCATTCAAAACAGAGATGTAATTAAATTTATGCCTTATTTATAAACAGGGCAATCGATCAAATCCAAGAGTCCTATATTTTTTTAACGAATACTTGCACTGGAAATTGCGTGTTAGACAAATGTTGATTGCTTCAATTTTTCAGAATTAAATTGAAAATATCATGGTATAATGGAGTTAATGCTGTAAATAGTATATCCTTTCACCCTTTTCACTAAAGTAAAGAGACATGAGCCCGAACAATGTTGCCTGAGAACAAAGTCAGAGTTAGAAATAATTATCTTTTAAATTAAATTATATTACGAACTGCGAGTGGACAATGATAAGCTAGCATAATAGATGTCATTAATAATAGAGACTGGATTAATCTTGGACAGGAAAGGGACAGATGACGGGCTTATGGCGGCAATGAACCTGCGGGTTCCTTAAAAGCCATTTGTAAGTAAGTAATTAGCCTACATTAAGAGCAATATATTGCAACAATACAATACACAGTATATATTATGATAAAATTAAAAATTAATGAGATATTACAACATTATTATATATTGAAAATATAAAATAATTCTAGGTATTACCCTAGTTGTCCGTACTAATACCACTGAAAGCTGGAGAGAGAAATATTTGTATTTCTTTTTTTGTAGTAAAAATTGTGAATTCGCAATGTCTTTGTGGTGAACATTGTGACTTGTCGTGGCTTTAAAATACACAAGGTAACTGCCATAAGGATTGCCACAGGACACAACTGCCTGGCGCAATATTTATATAAACTGGGTATTTTACCATCACCTCAGTGTGTAGTTTGTAATGAAGAAAATTATATTATGGATTGGGAACATTTAAATGTTTGCAAAAAACTTGTAAATTTTAAATCCTCTATGGTGACATTGTAGCCTACTGGTCTGCCAGAAACCAAATGATGTTGAATCAATCTGGTTGAGCATTAAATACACTCACTCACTCACTCACTCACTCACTCACTCACTCACTCACTCACTCACTCACTCACTCACACTCTTTTAAGAAATATTTAAATTATATTATGTTTAAAGTTCTTCAATAAAAGGAGGACGTAAAGATCTTGACTTCGGAAATATAAATTGCGGTAATTGAAAAAATCGCATTTTGTTTCTTAATTGGAGTCATTATGCAGGAATCGATACGAATAGGCCTATATCTACGTTTAATATTTCCTCATTTTTTCGAGTCGACTGTAACATAATACCAAGCCATTCGTATACAAATGTAAAGGATTTTAAGTAGATATATAGGTAGGCTTGTAAATTAGAGACAAATAGGAAAATAATTTCGTTATTTTCTGCTCTCCATTTGTTACATTGTCGAGAGTATTGTATTTCATACGTCCTACACAATAGAGAGAGACTTATCGAAACTTACCAAGACGCCGGAAACCTGTACTAAGATAATATTTATGGAAGAAAAATTCTAAAATATTGGGAAGCTTTTTATAGGCTTACGAGAGATTGATTTGGGCTTCCTTTCTTTCTTATAATAAAAGCTACATTTATATTTATAATTATTTTTATTTTAATTCACTATCATTTACGACAAGCAGTTTTTGTTATTCTATCAGTATCTTACCAAATTTTCTGAAATATTTTATAGGCCCACCAACTTCTTATTACCTGTGGAAATGAGGTCGCTGCTATCCCTCCAAACAGGAAACATGCAACGAGCTAAGTAGTTCGGACTCCTGCCGTCGGTAATCGGAACTTGGCTCACCTGTATCATATTGCTTACGAATTCATGTTATCGCTGAAGACTTAAACTCCAAAATTTACTAATAACCGTATAGAGTCAGTTTTATGCGGAATGTCCTAAGACATATTCCTAGATATTTCTGTCATCATCTGGACATATTAATGCAGTGAAGATGTCATGCAACCTTTCTGCAGTACGGTCAGTTCCAGGTAGAGGATTCAACACAGCCCGTTGCCGCCACTCAGGCTGTGGCGAGACTGAAACACTAGGACATGTATTGGGTTTCTGCCGAAATACTGAGTTACTGCGGAACAACCGTCATCACAGAGTAAGGACAATGCTTCCTGATATCCTAAGACAACAAGGATTAGGAGTCCATGAAGAAGTGCATTGTATCTCGGAAGATGATTAAAAAAGACGAGCAGATATTGTTGTCATTCACAGAAAAAAGAACACAGGAACAATACTAGACCCAACTATGAGGTTTGAAAGAGATGCACAACAGCCAAAACTTGCTGATGATGAAAAGATAGTAATCTATGAACCTTACATTCCTTATTTTAGCAAGCAGTATAACATCATGGCTAATCGTTGATCAGTACACGGACTTCTTTTTGGAGTTCTTGGTACCGTCTCCAAAAATGCACCTATAACTTTTTTAATTCAAAGGGATTCACATTTTACAATGTTAAGAAAATTCTTAGAGAAATTCTGAAGGACAAAATTCAAATTTTTCAATTTAAATTTTCTTTTGAAATTTATTGCACGTATTTTCATTGTAAACTTATATAGGCTTATGTATTTGTTTTCTGGATCCTTGTGGTTAACTTTATTGAAGGGCAGAAGGTTTTATTTCATAAATCGGATATGTGAAATGCTTTGAGTTTTGTTAATGGGTACGCCGAGACTTTTCCAGATTTTCACAAAATAGCGTGGTATAGTGCCTGTGCTCCCAACATTAATCTGAACACCTGTATTATTATTATTATTATTATTATTATTATTATTATTATTATTATTATTATTATTATTATTATTATTATGCTCGACCATGGCGAAATGTAATAATTATACACCTGGTAGCAGTCCTTTAATGCGTGTCATTAAAGTACACCTACTCATTAAAGTACAGGTGCTCAGCCAATGACAACTCAGCTTACAGGTGTTCAGCCAATGACAAGTCAGCTTTGTACCGTTATAAAACCGCAAGTATCGATTATTCTCGGATATGGAATCGAAAGAGATTTAGCGAAAAGTCACGGAGGCTGGAAATCCAATACTGCCGCACAAGGTTATGTTCTGTTACTATAATAATTAGCGTTAATTGTAAATAATATTCAAATACATTCAATTTGTCATCTCGTTTTTCAATGTCGAATTCAATAATCAAGGTTATATCAAGTTTAACGGGATTACATCAAGGTCAGTGACATTATTGTTCCTCGGAAAAAATCAATACTTTCCCGTCTGCGCACATCTCACAATTCACGACCTAGAACAAGGTCACATCCAATCTTGTCAGATACAAATAAAATGTATACATCTGAATAATTTCAAGTTAGAAATATGGTCGAGCATAAAAAGTCGTATGAAACTCGCCTATAATGGTAATTAAGAAGCTCGTATGAAAATTATGAAACTCGCTTGCGCTCGTTTCATAAACATCCATACTCGCTTCTTAATTACTATCATTATAGGCTCGTTGCATAATGTACTATTTTAATATTTGTTTTGTAAGGGGCTGGACAAGTAAGATACAACGGGTAGGACAAGTGCAAATGCGATTTGGTTTAAGGTATTTTCCTGATGTGATTTAAATAATAAATTCATATCATCTTATGTTTGGGTTTATAGTAATTTAACGTACGCTCATTCTACTCTTTCAGGGGCGAGTTAAAGTTTTTCTCTATATATTAAATCTTGTGTTACAATTATTAGCAAAATAAATAAATACATAAATAAATAAATACATAAATATGTAAGTATGTAAGTAAATAAATAAATAATGTTCTTCTTCTCGTTGTTCACTTTCTCAGACTGACCTTTGTGATGTTCAACTCTAACAGTAGGGTCAAGGATGTACACTTTCGAATTATTTTCTTTAAAAGCGATTATTTCCGTCCTATGACAACTACCATTAACAACAAGGCTTCTTCACGAACGGAAAAATCAGTTTTCTTAAGTTCTTCAGCTATGAGAAACTATGGATTTTTTCATTTTGTATAAGTATTCAAAAGTGGCGAAAATTCGCATTTGAATGAGATAAATTAGTACTTGTAATTCACAACAGATGTGCATTATTCCACACGTCATCCGTAACATAGTACTTTCGTCGTTAATAACAAAAACAGGGACCTCTGCATGATTCTGCGCTTAATATTTGAGATAATTTATCGGCAGTAGTGTAATAATTGTATATATATATATATGCAGCTAAGCATGTACCCATGCTGTTAAGTTCAGTTTGTTTTTATTTTGTTGCCTCGCGGTATGTAATGTTCACGTTGCGAAATGTATTTTAATGTAATCCGAGCACGTATGTCCACAGTATGAGGGTAATTTGAAATAGCATGTAAGTGTCAAAGTTTAGCGGCAGGATTGCGGAATCCAGCTCATCTCTTATTCAGACGTCCTCATGGCACGCCGTTCCCGTAAATGGCTTCATTATCCTCCGGGATCTAGTTCATTAGTCCACTCCATACCCATACTGGATGTTATCAATCCATCTTGTTCTTGACGCCGATATGACTTCGTCCTCGACGTACTAACTAAGCATCAATCAGGAAATCATATCTTTGACAGTTTCATGAAATGTTTCACGATTTCATATAGTGTGTATGACTAGGAACCGGATTTTTAGGTTTTTTAGAAATACCATTTTAGGTTATTGAAATAGGTGAAATAGGTTTTTCTTTAAGTTTTATGTCCAACCTGTGAAAAGGGCCGCAAAAACTGTCAGATCATTAAAAATGTATCCTTTCAGTTATTCTTAAAAAATAAATATATGTTTATCAAGGTAACCTGGACCACGAAGCTGACCTTTTCAAGAACAAAACTATTTTCCAAAATTTATAATATTCGAAATTGTTCTTCCTTCCCCTTTAACATTATTTGTAGTTTTAATAAATTATTTTCAAACAATCTGAACGTTAGAATATATAAAACAGTTATATTACCGGTTGTTCTGTATGGTGTGAAACTTGGACTCTCACTTTGAGAAAGGAACAGAGATTAAGGGTGTTTGAGAACAAGGTTCTTAGGAAAATATTTGGCGCTACGGCGGATGAAGTTACAGGAGAATGGAGAAAGTTACACAACGCAGAACTGTACGCATTGTATTCTTCACCTGACATAATTAGGAACATTAAATCCAGATGTTTGAGATGGGCAGGGCATATAGCATGTATGGGCGAATCCAGAAATGCATATAGAGTGTTAGTTTGGAGGCCGGAGGGAAAAAGATTGTTGGGGAGGCAGAGACGTAGATGGGAGAACAATATTAAAATGGTTTTAAGGGAGGTGGGTTATGATGATAGAGACTGGATTAATTTTGCTCAGGATAGGGACCACTGGTGGGCTTATGTGAGGGCGGCAATGAACCTCCGGGTTCCTTAAAAGCCAGTAAATAAGTCAGTATATTACCGGTTGTTCTGTATGGTGTGAAACTTGGACTCTCACACTGAGAAAGGAACGGAGATGAAGGGTGTTTGAGAATAAGGTTCTTAGGAAAATATTTGGTTCTAGGAAGGATGAAGTTACAGGAGCATGGAGAAAGATACACAACGCAGAACTGCACGGATTGTATTCTTTACCTGACATAATTAGGAACATTAAATCCAGACGTTTGAAAGGGACAGGGCAAGTAGCACGTATGGGCGAATCCAGACATGCATATAGAGTGTTTGTTGGGAGATCGGAGAGAAAAAGGCCTTTGGGAAGACCGAGACGTAGATGGCAGGATGATATTAAAATGGATTTGAAGGAGGTGGAATATGATGATAGATAGTGGATTAATCTTACACAGAATAGGAACTGATGGCGGGCTTATATGAGGACGGCAATGAATCTTCGGGTTCCTTAAAAGCCATTTGTAAGTAAGTAATAATTAATATTTTATCTAGTATAATTCGCCTTGATATAACTGGATAAATTTCAATTTTCACTAGATAAAAGATATAGTACGCACACAACGTTTGAATTAAAATTCTGCAAACTTGAACAAGAATTATTTTAAAAAGTAACAATCTAACAAAACAGCATTTACTGTACTGTTCCTAATTGCAATATGGACTTTTCACCAATAAGGTATTACAATTTCGGTACAGATACGGAAATAAAATATGGAGCTCTCTTATTTTATGTTTCGATTACAACACACTGCACATGTGCAGTAAAACAAGAGCCTCTATATATTATATGCTGCTTGTAGAGACAATCGTGTGAAATTCTTGCCAAAATACAGGTGGACTTCCATCAAGGCTGGCTCGAAATTTTAATTCCGTGTCTGTACATACAACATGAGCTGTTCGCTCTGAAAATCTGCAGGGTTATTTTCTGCCATATATTGTCTGGAAGTAAATGTGTATGGTAGAGCTGGGGACGGTGCGAGTAGAACTGTTGAGTAACTCTGTTCTAACGGTTTAATGTGCTTGCAGCGGAACACCGAAGTTACTCGGTTAACCGTAGACGTTACCGATCACTTCAAACAGAGTTCACGTCTTTCACTTAGGTCTAGCGGACAACGACGTAGATACTATTGAATTTAAATATTTTCACCTGCAAGACAAATTATTTCCCCAAGGCGTGCTGAAACCCTAGTATTTTTGAAGATAAATTTATCCTATATTTGTGTCAAGTGGGCCTAGTGAACACTGACAGTCTGTACATATTACTGTATATAATAATAATAATAATAATAATAATAATAATAATAATAGTAGTAGTAGTAGTAGTAGTAGTAGTAGTAGTAGTAGTAGTAGTAGTAGCAGTAGCAGTAGCAGTAGTAGCGGTGGTGGTGGTGGTGGTGGTAGCAGCAGCAGCAGCAGTAGTATCCTGATAAATATATCCTTATTTCATATTAAGTATTTGGAAAACTCTGCACTGTACTGTGGTATCAGTATGCTGCTTCTTACTGTGTTAATGTGATTATTTTCCGAAGAAGTTTTCTATTTTATGGTAGTTTCTGCATATATCAATATTAACAAAAGTCTACATTTCAAATAAATTTGTACTAACTAGGACGATATTTCATAATGTAGTCAGTGGCGGCTATTTGGTTTCATTACAAGCCGCCACTGGCTTCATTATGAAAATATCGTCCAAGTTAGTATTTGAAATGAATGTAAACTTTTTTTTTACTTCCACATCTAATTTGGCTCAAATTTCACTCATGGCTTACCTTAACAATGAATACAATACTACTGTACTGCACGTTACATGTTACAATTTACTGTACACTCTTAAGGTCCATTCACAATGAAAATTAAACATAAAGTAAACGTTGACTTAAAAATGTTGTAAAGTCGAAAAGTCATACCATCATTCACGATGGGAACATATACATAACCGCAAAGATTTGGTAACCATGAAAACATAACGACGACGTCATTTTCTCATATTCTGTCGTTTACTTCAGCGCTCGACGATTGTGTGTTGTTTCCAAATCACGTAAGCATAAACATGAAAGTTTGAAGTTTGCAAACTTTCATGTTAACATCTCACAGTAATGTGAAAGTTAGTGTTTATGTGAGTCATTGTGAATGATTCCATTTGGTAACCTGGCCGCAAACTTCTGTGTTTACGTTAAGTTTATGTTTAATTTTCATTGTGAATGGGCCTTTGCTTGTTAAAGGAAGTGTTTCACCTCTCGGCAATGTTCAATTTTGTAAACATGACATTGTGGACCGCTTCTTGTGCGCAACGAGTAAAGGATATGATACTTACAACGAATGAAGTCAGTGGCGGCTGGTAACCAAATATTCGCAATTAATTCGCAAATGGCTCGTTTGCGGACTCATGTTTACTGAAACTTTTTTTGCTTCTATTATCGTACACCTCCAACAGTTTCAGTGTTCGGTATTAATTTTGATGCACCATGAATAGCCCTAATAATAATAATAATAATAATAATAATAATAATAATAATAATAATAATAATAATAATAATAAAATATATTACTGTTAGTGTAAGATATTTACAGTTACAAACAACGGTTCAGCCTGTTGTAGACTAATTTGGTTAACATGAATTATGATCTACGTTCAAAACAATAGAAGGTGAGGTAATCCTATTAATACTCACACCCTTACAGCGACATTAAGGCAAGTGTGTAAAAGAGATAAAGTAAATATAGTATATAGAAATGGAACCATGTCTGTAGGAATTCAGAATCTTTAACAAAAAAGTGAAAAAATTCTATTACTAAAATACTATATGATATATTCTCAAAATATAATACATACTTTTCAGATACGTGACAGCGAATGAACAGTGTCTTACACTCATTATTTTATATTTCGTTTGGTCATTTCACCATTCATTTACTTAATAGTAATTCACATATGGAGAATTTATGTATGTTTATACCAATTGCAGTTTTAAAATTATATAGCATAATTTTTCATTTTAAAACCTCCCATGACTCGTGCGGCTGTCATGAGTTCAAGAGGAAATATATAAATGGATCCATTAAAACTGGGTTCTGCCGTTTCCGCGCCATACTCTCATTTTTTAGAGCAAATAACCACTATTAAGAAAGACATTTGGCATCGAAAAGCAATCCAAAAACTGTCTTAAAAGCTTGTGGTTGAGTCTAAGTTGGTCTGGGCGATTTCTACCCAGTATAAACACGATTTTGTGTCTTCTGAAGAAAACTTATTTATTTATTTATTTATTTATTTTTTTAAGATTCTAACTTTATCATTGCACAAAACTTTTATTGTGAACCTGCAAAAGTGTATTTCAAGACATTTACGAAGATATTATCATCATCTTTCAAGCCGCAATAATTCGTCATATATTCTGTTGATTCACCTGTGTCCACTTTTCACCACTAATTGGTTGGAATTTATTCATACTAAATGCCTACAAGTCAATTCATCAGGGATGTAGAGATGACTATGTCCGCCAACAATCCATTGAGGACGAAAGAAGCTGAGATTTAGACTTCCGTATTTCATTTACTTCGATACTAAAAGGACAAGATATATCAGCACTGAACTCTGTCCTTTGCCTCATGCAAAATCTCTGCATTTAATTCTACAGGAGACATAAAAGAATTTGAAACTGAATTTTGTAGAATAATGAGTATAGTAATTCACTTTTATATGGCAATAAGTGGTTTCCACATTCAATTTTGTAGACAGTTGCATAAAATCAGTACTAATTTACATAGAACCCTGAATAGACTCGATGATCAACTTCAATTTTGTAGGAATTAAGTGCACCTGGTACTGAGTTTTACGGGGCACCTAACAGACTTGTTATGCAGCTTTGTTGAGCACTATTTGGACTCGGTACCAATTTTACAGAATAATGCGTGCACACAGTAGGTACTCGATTTTATAGAATACTGATTGCATGCGACATTGAATTGCAAAGAATTCTGAATAGACTATCTACTGACAGCTTAAGGATACTAAATTAATTTTGTACTCAGTTGCATAAAACACACACTTTGCTCGGAACTCAATTTTATAGAAAACTTTTAGTAGTTTACCCGGATTTTATTCTATAAAACACTGAGTATATTCGGTACTCAATTACATAGAGCATTGAGTATATTCGTTTACAGAGAACCCTGAGTATACTCGGTACTCAGTTTTTATAAAACATTGAGTGTCCCCGATGTTCAATCTTATATAATATTGTTCGTCTATTTTCTTCGTCCTTCTCCTCCGTTCATCTATTTTCTTCGTTCATCTGCTCCGTTCGTCTATTTTCATCGTTTTTCTATTCTGTTCGCCTGTTTTCTTCATCTTTCTGTTCCGTTCGTCTCTTTTCTTCGTCCTGCTCTGTTCGTATCGTTTCGTAGTCATTCTTATCTCTTCGTCTGTTTTCTTTGTTCTTCTGTTCCGTTCGTCTGTTTTCTTCGTTCTTCTGTTCTGTTCATCTGTTATTCTCGTGTTTTCTGATTCTTTCATACGATTTCTTCGCACTTCTGCTTCGTTCGTCTCTTTTCTTCGTCCTAATCTCTTCGTCTGTTTTCGCCGTCCTTCTAACCTGTTTGTCTGTTTTATTCGTTCTTCTGTTCCGTTCGTCTGTTATTCTCGTCTTTTCTCCTCCTTTCATCTGATATCTTCGCACTTCTGTTTCGTCCGTCTCTTTTCTTTGTCCTTCTACGCTTTTCGTCTCTTTTCGTCGTCCTTCTAATCTGTTCGTCTGATTTCTTCTTGCTTCTCCTCTCTTCGTTTGTTTTCTTTTTCCTTTTGTCCTTTTCGTATATTTTTGTCCTCCTGCTCTGTTGTTCTGTTCTCCGTCCATTCATTTATTCACTCATTTATAATTTTATCGAAGCGGATGTAATAATTAAAATGCGAATTTGTACGTTAGCAACTCCACCTCCGTGCTTACGTTTAAGCGTCCAGTGTGTATCGAGGGTTTTATGCCACACTGTATACAGAGAACTGACCTAATGTTGTTTCACGAACCTTGGTTGAACCACAAAATCGCCCTCAGCTGCTGACAATGGGGTTACGTGTTAAAAGCCTTTTTTCCGGTCGGTTCATCTCTTTATTTCACTGAGGGTGTACCCCCGGGATAGGAGCCAGCCATCTGTCCTGTCTCTTTAATCCCTTACGTGCCGGTGAACACAGTACTTCAGCAATTTTGTAAAGGAATGTGAAACGACGAATAACAGCTTCATAAGAAACGCTTTAGCATTTCAAACGCGTATGTATTACTAACTTTCACTCTGATTCTGTACTTGAAACACACTGTTATTTTACTACTAATATTACTTCTCCTATTACAAGTTGTTCTAGTATGAGTGTACTAATATTTCGTAATTATTATACTTCTGATACTAATATCACTGTTGCTATCATGAACCTACCAAATTCTTCATTGATATTATTAATAACTGCTCATACATAACTGCTGATAAAGCATACTTCCAATTCTAATAGTATAATAGTAAATTCTGATGAGAATATTTGGTTATTAAAGCTATTGTTGCTATAACACTATTATACGAGGTGCGGCAGAGCAATCGGACGATATTCAAATGGAAATAATTCGGTAGTTATTAGGAAAAAAAAAAAGCTGGCTAGGTATGCCATTTTGTTGACATACATTTAGATTGTCTTGAAAATTATGTTCTGCAAATGGTGTCCGTCTCTCTCTACGCCTTCTTCAAGTCTTTCCCTGAAGTTGCGTGTCGCTCTTTCCAACATTCCGCCATCAATGCTGGCGATTTCCTGGGCAATGGCAATCTTCAGGTCATCAGTTGTTTGGGGCCTGTTTACGTAGGCTACACTTTGGACTTCATATAACCCCACAGAAAGTAGTCGCAGATGGCAAGGTCATGCGAGCGGAGAAGCCAGGGGATGTAGCCACGCCGATAAATGAACTGTCATTGAATTCTCTGCCGTATGACACGTGGCACAATCTTGCTGAAACCATACAATTTGTCTATCAATCCCAACGCCTACGCAGTTCTGGTTGAAGAAATGTCTTCAGCATTTCGACATAGCGTTCACTATTCACTGTCACAGTGTTCCCGTTCTCCAAAAAAAAAAAAATAATAATAATACGGGCCTATGACTCAGTATCTATACACGGCACACCAAACTGTAACATTTGCACAGTGAAGCGGACGCTCGTGTAGTTCGTTAGGATTTTCGGGGGCCCAGTATCTAAAGTTCTGCTTATTAGCATAACCATTTAAATGGAAATGTGCCTCGTCTCTCATAAACATAACAACTTAGTCAGCCAAAATTTCCACCATTCTCTCGGCGAATGTCCTGCGTTTGGACATATTCGCCCTCACTCAATTGCTGAAAAATCATGAGTTTATATGGATGAAACTTAATATCTGAATGCAATATTCGGCACACAGAACGTTCTTAAAGTCGCAGTGCTATACCCTGCTGTCTAGATGATCGATGTGTAACAGCCACTCTTACTCGCTCAATGTTATCTGGCGTTCGTACACTTCGAACGTGTCCTGGTGGTTTCTTCTTGTAAGCTGATGCTGATAATCGAAAGTTTTGTACCCGTCTCAATATTGTATTGCGAGCAGGAACGGCTTCGTGTCGGCCAACATTAAATTGGAGACGAAAGACACGCTGGGTTTTCACAACTGGATCACCATTCTTGAAAAATGTCTTGATAACGAAAGCACTATGCTCCGAGCTCCATACTTCCATGATTTATAGGAATGGGATGGGTGTGGGACAAAGGAGAGGATAAGAGAAGGAATGTATGGCGTAATATGAAGATGCGTTTAATTGATATCGAGAGGCAAGAGATTGAGCTCCAATGTTCGGAAAAGTCCTCACTACATTTAAAATAAGATCTCATGCTTAACTGGGGGAGGAGTGACTACATTAATTCTTGTAACAAAAACAGTAGAGCAGGTTTAGCGTGGTAAGATTGGGGGCATGGAAGGATAATAAAATTGTCAACGCAGGAGAGCGCCTTTGTCCGCTTTACAGAGAAAAAGACTCCTATAAACATATTTTATTACAGTGTGTCGATTTGGAACATGTACGGAGAAATATCTACCACCCACGATGCTAAGTCAGAATAGGAGTTCTCTTGCATGTCTTGACCTCATGGGGAATAGAGAATACGAACAAAAAACTGTATTGTTTCTCTTGAAGGCGAGAAAGAATAGAACTTTAGCTGTTGAAGTTTGTGATACGAACTGAGGAAGGGATAATGGTATCTACCCAACTATACACTTTTGTGTCTGTTTTAGATTAGGATATATTATATAAATTTGTGTTTTTGTGCCATTTTCATTTTAATATGTGTGTTCTTTTAGAGAGTAGTTGGCTATAATCATAGGTGAGGGGGTGAAACCTACAAATTAATACCTTTTATTTTAGGTACAAAACACTTGCGGTCAGAAGACCAGTGCATTGGATTTTAGAGAAAATTATGATAATATAAAATCTGTATGTATAATATTACTCAATAAATCCATCTGTCTATCTACTTCCATGATTACTCATCGATATCCATAACCCTTCAGGTTGCTAAGTAAACGGCATTCGAAGACCGTCCGATTCCTTTGCCGTACATTTTATACTGAAATTGCAATTCTCAGATAACCGAAGTTCTTTATCCCATTGGTCAAAACTCAAACAGCTGTTTAATCTGTTTCTTCTACAAAAATCGCAATGTCCCAAGTCCATCGGGTCATAAGCGACCTCTAACGATCCTTCAAGGGGACATCCTCGTCTGAATTCTAATAGGATGCGTCACGCCCCCCTCCCCAACACATCTAACTAAATATAACTTAAATCTACAGTCATTACATATACTCATGTCATACATGCGAAGGAATAATGCCTAATTAAAGAAAAATTTCTCTGCAAAGTAGGATACATAATCTGAGATCTCCCGGCAGCCAGTGTTGCCAATCAAAAAACTATGAAATTGACATCTATCTATATTAGAAATTAGAAAAGCCCATTACATCCTTAGCGGGCAAGGGCCTCCTACCATCGGTATGGCAGCTCTACTTTTGCTCACGGGGAGATCTAGTCCCTGTGGGCCTTACTCAAAGTTGAGTCACTTCACTTCACTGATTTGTGTTCTACTGTTACTTATTGTAAATCTAAAATTATGTCTTTCCACTTTTCTCTGTCTCTCGCAATACGCATCCACTGCGGTCCTATCACGTCAACGAAGTCCTGTGCCCATCTCCTTCTTGGTCTTCCCCTTCCTCTTCGTCCCCTCCTTGGGTCCCAGACTGTAGTGGCGTATGCCCATCTGTCGACGGGTAGTCTGGCTACATGTCTTCCCCATTTCCATTTTAGTCTTCTTGCTGTCTTGCAGGCCATTTCGATTCCGCTTTTTAATCCCAGTTCTTCATTTCATACTTTGTCCTGTAGTTTAATCTCTAATATCTTTCTTTCCATTTTTCGTTGGCATACCTGTATCTTCTGTGTTTGTTTTTTTAGTCAACGAACAGGTTTGGCTGCCATATGTTAGAGTCGGTATGATACAGGTCCGTAAGGCTTCCAGTCTTAATTGTATATTATTATCTTTGTCTAAGAGCAGGAATTTGATTCCTCAGAATTTCCCCCATGCTAGGCTAATACTTCTTCAAATTTCTTTGTCCCTCTTTTCAGTTAGGCTGACTTCTTGTCCCAAATATACATATTGTTTACAGTATTGAATGTATCTATATTACTACTACTTAAATTAATGATTCATCATATCACTTTGTAAAATCTTAGTTTTTTTTTTGTTACTGCTGAAATTCTGATTTCATTTTTTATAAAAAATATCAATACGAATATAATTCTTGGCCATCACTTCTACCACTATTTTAGTACTGAAGTTATTTATTTATTGTATTTATTGTTCTTTTTTACTATACTAAGTAATGAAATTGGTTCTATAATCTAATCCACCTACTAGTAAAATTATTGTTCCTCAAATTTATTATTTAGTCGTATTGCTTCTAGTAATATTTTAGTACTGAATATTAGGTCCGAGTGCTTCTGCCACTAATAATAAACCAGTGATCCAGCTTATGCAGTTACTGTCGGTGTCTAGTTCACTCCACGATTGTGCCTGAATTCCCCCCAATAATGAACCGCGCTCTGACAGCCCAAACGCTAGCAACCGATCTGTACTGCTGGAATTGCAGACTTCGCTGCTACTACCACACTTTGAAGTTGTCGTACAGGGTCATCATTTTATTTTTACTAACATTTTTAATATTAACGTCGCTATACCTTTGAGAATCTCAAACACCATTTGCTACCCTCTTCCACGACTGGAGTTCGATGATACTGGCGTAAAATACAAACAAATCACTTTACTAGGTATAGGAGGGAGGGAAAGTAGTTCATCCATTTACGTACACTAGGAATTTTGAGTTTGATAATTTTCATTAGGTTTCTGTTTAATCAAAATACAGTACAATATTAACAATGAGTGTTTTACTCGCGAACTGAGTTATCCATGCGATCGTATTCATTATGCAGTGTTTATTATACTGTCTACAGCATTTTAGCGTACAATTTAGAGAATAAAGTTTAATTGAAAAATAATCATTACCTGGATATTTAAGCATATATTTGAAAATGGAGGCCGTTCATTTCGATACAGGCTTCAGTTCTTTTGTGCATATTATCGCACTATAGACTATTGCATCTAATTCCAATTACCAGTTTCGTCCTTCGTACTAGTAACTCATGTTGAAATAATTCCGTACCTTCTCTATAAAAGAGTACCTTACGTACTGTAAATTCAATCTTCAATTTTGCCTGACCCGCTCAGATAAAATTACTCAGACATGCTATCTACTATCCGTCCAAGTGGTAATGTCGCAGGATCGTAGAAAGGGGAGATATTACGTGACAATTTATTACTTAACGAGGCCCTTTTATGTAAATTATTTTAAACAGTTGCATAATATTACTTAGACGTCCAATTCCTAACAGAAATTAATGTTTTCAGAAAAGAGCTAAGACAGCCCAGCCACTAGCCATTACAGTAGAGCGAGCAGAAGCAGTTGGGGGAAATCGGGATGTGACGTAGGCAAACGGACGACAGTACGTGTGCGAAAATATGATTCAATATTGAAAGCTCTTTCGTCACTGGAAAACGCGAACATATTTCTGGAACGTACTATACTCACTAACTCAGTACTGCTTAATATATGCGGTCTTGGTTCTGTGTGGACAGTTGGAACTTCATTAGTAGAAGGGGTGGGAGTGAAGTACATTCAAAAACTCAGGTACAATAAAAATTGAAGTAAAAATAAAATGATGTCCCTGTAGATGCTGTTACATCTGTAATGTATTATCCATGGTGTCATTTACGCTATTGCTGCTACTGTCATTCATATTACTCTTATTCTTACTGGTACAACCATTTACCAGTTTCGTTCATGGTAGTAGTAATGATAATATTTTATATAATGATGCTTTAAACTGCATGTCATGCTATTGAACGGGGCGAGAATGTCCATTGTGCTCATTGAAGTCTGAACAAACGAACTTTGGTTACAAAGGCTAGAATTGAACAGTGCACCGAGGACGTCAGTTCATGATGGCAGGTAGTAATCGTAGTAATAATAATTATGGCGTAATGGTAATATGTTTGTAATTATGTCGGTAATTGATTACATGGTTTTGAATTACGGTATATTGTTTTGTTTTGTTCTGGCTGACTAGCAAACACTCTGATGGAGGCAGGTAAAAAAGTTATTTTTTTTCCACCATGTTAATAATGTCAAAAGAAGTCCTTATACAAATTTTGCCCACTCGACCGCAATTACGAGGCTGTCCAGAAAGTGATTTTCCCTAGGGTCGTTTACAGAATAAAAGTACAATTGCACTGAAAGATATATTTAAACAGATAGAGCAATTGTTGCGCAATTTGTCAACTTATCCTCCACTGGAATTGAGACATTTGTCATACCATGGGATCAATTTTTGTATCCTTGTGTCGTAGAAGTCATCCGCCTGGGATCGGAACCAGCGTTTGACAGCCGTCTGCACTTCTCTGTCGATCCGATGATATGACAAATGTCTCAATTCCGGTGAGGAATACGAGTATGTTAAAAAATAGCTCAACAATTTCTGTATCTGTTCCAATATATTATTGAATGAAATTGTGTTTTCTTTCTGTTAACGGCCCCTGGCGAACTTATTTTTTACGACTCTCGTCATTGCGGTCGAGTGGCCAAAATTTTATTAATCACTACTTTTGACATTATTAACATGGTAAAGAAAAAAATTAACTTTTTTATCTGCCCCCATCAGAATGTTTGCTTGTGAGTGGTAAAAAAATTGCTGGCCTTAACTCTGCCATAATAAATGAATAATGTAATAAATTAATTTGTTCTCTTTTATTAAATGTGACCTTGTAACATGATTTAATTACCCTCGTAAGACATTGATAGGTCCGCAGCTGAGAGAGCTTGCGTTATACCCATTCAAGCTATCCGTAGTTCGATTCCCAGAGTAGGCAGTAAAAGAAATTTATTTGCCATCAACGGGACTGGATGGTTGTCCGCTGTCTTGCGAGCTCGCTTCGGTGACCCTGAGCGTCATACCTGTCCAGGGAGGACCGCAATGTGTAGATCTGTAGAGTGGTTTCAGAGACAGTATATTCCCTCCCCTAAAACGCAGTTGTCTGTAAGTCGGTACGAAAGGGAAAGTAGAGAGGAGTAAAAAAGAAAGGAAAGAAAGAAAGAAAGAAAGAAAGAAAGAAAGAAAGAAAGAAAGAAAGAAAGAAAGAAAGAAAGAAAGAAAGAAAGAAAGTAGAGATAATGAATAAAGATCCTCACATGTTCTCTGAAGAACTGGTTTGTCCTAAATCAGATTTATTATTGTGGTTCTGCTCGAGTGACTACAGAAGGTCACGTTGTAGATAATTAATCTGATTCACATTGACTGAGTTTGGATTGTGCTCTAACGGGACTTCTTGGTGCCCATCAGACTATGAAGTTCCATTATCTCTGCGAATTTGCCAGAATAACACCTCGACTGTGGGGAAAGGCCCGAGGTTGCAGGCTCAACGAAACGTTCCGGTTCGACTCACTCTTGCAGTGGATCGGAAATGATCCGCATTGAGGTGTCCCTTTTGTCAAGGAAAACGTGAACCGGAATTAAAAACCCGCGAAACACACGGTACTTAGCCAGGATGCCGCGGCGTGGTTGGGATGGGTGTGTCGGCTTGCACTCCACGTGCACACTTCCATTGATGTTTTCGAGTACTGTAGTTGGTAGTTGTTAATCTTGCTTACAGGGCACATGGATTGTGTGATTCCATCTTTCTAGATACAGAGAAAAAAGCTACGATGTGAAAATATATATGTACAAGGTGATTCACGAGGATTTACCGTCACTTACGGCGCTTATTTCCGAAGAAATTCTGAGCAAAAAAGTCATACAAACATGTGTCCTAATCTCAATATCTTCAGAGTTATATTAATTTGAAGATATTTGTGAAATATCATTATTCTTTAGCTTTAAGTATAAAAAAATATTACAGGAAAAGAATGAATTATTCAGGAGTATCTTTTCCTTAATTAACTAGTATTCTGAAGTTAAAAATGTGTTTTGAATTCCATTGTTCCTTCGTACAGAATTTTTTTTTTTTTCATTTTTAACCACAAAATTACATTTTTCTTTTGCATTTATCACACAATTGTTACAAATCACGCCGCTCTTTAAATTCTTCAATACTGTACATCAGGATACATAATTAAACTGTAAAGACTCAAGTTCCTAAAGTTGTATGATTTTCAAAAATTTTTGTGGTAAGTGTGTAAGAATAATGCAATTTTCAGTTAAAAATTGAAACACAAAATCTGTACAAAGTAATTAACAACATATTTTAAGCTTTAGAATACTATAATATAATCGAATAATATTTTATTTAGAGTTCAGTCTAATTGACATATTACAGTTTGAAATTAATAACACTTACAAATGTAAATGATCATTGCATATTATAAAATTGAAATGCAAACGTTTTCGCCCTTGGTCATCATCAGGCATTTAACTCACAATATCTTATACAATTTTTTATATCTTTGCTGTGAAATGCGTACCAGATAATTGAAATTTACAATCTTATATATAAACAACTATTTATATGGTTAACTCTATGATAAATAAATATGAAATTTAAATGAGTACAGGTATTAAAATTATATATGATATAATTGTGACTAAAATGTTGTATTGATCTTATATTTAAAATAATAAAAATTTGATCATTAAAACAACATGATGAAAAACCATATAATTCCTCTTAAACTTCATAATAAGCCAATACACTTCCTTTAGTTGAGTGTTTGTAGGACTGGGTTTATAAGGAATTGTGGCTAACCTAGTTGCGATGCATCTTGTTGACTAATAAACTAGAGGAAGTTTATTGGCTTATTATGAAGTTTAAGCGGATTCATATGGTTTTTCATCATGTTGTTTTAATGATCACAATTTTATAATTTTAAATATAAGATCAATATAACATTTTAATCACAATTTTATCACTTATAATTGTAATACCTGTACTCATTTAAATTTCAGATTTATTTATCATAGAGTTGACCATGTAAATAGTTGTTTATTAATATATATAAGCAGGGAAAGGATTTATATGTAAATACATATTTACTTATAAAGCTAATATAATTTATATTTTGCATTATCTTTATGTTTCACAATGTGTAGGGTTGAAAAATCCTACTTTTATTTTCCATATTTTTCCATATTTTAGAGTTTAGTACATATTTTCGTTAATTTCCATATATTTTCCATATTTCATATAAAACAGTCCATATTATATTAGGTTTAACAATAAAACAAAACAAAATTCCATTAACTTTTAAAAATACATTTCAACAATAGAGATTTAAACACATGTTCAGTAATCCCTTTAACATCAGAGTTATTTGAAAATTAGCAGTCCTATCAACAATGGGAAAGTAAGTTACAAAACTGTATTAATTTAATTTAAAATTTTTAACAGACTTCAGTTGTGCAGCTCAACAGTTAAATGCCAGTCAGAGTACACATAGGTTCAGTTTTGTAAATCATACTATAAAGACGGTAAATATGCCAAAAGTACGTCATTCAGTCAATTTAAAATCAAAACTAACAAGTTACATTTCAGAATTTAAAGAAGATGGTTTATCAACTGACAATAAAATATTATTTTGTAATTTGTGTCAGTGTGCAGTATCATCTACACAAAAGTTCCTGGTGCAACAACACATTACAACTAGTAAACATCAGGCCAACAAACAACTAAATTCCAAGCAGAGACAATTGTTTTTAACACAACCAACAACATCGAATGTAAGATCTGAGTTTAACATCGACCTGTGCCGTTCTCTCATCTCTGCTGATATTCCTCTCTAGAAACTAAAGAATAAGGTCTTCAGGGAATTCCTTGAAAAATATACTCAACATACAATCCCGGATGAGTCAACACTTAGGAAGACGTATGCTCCATCCATCTACGATGAGACAATACAGAAGATAAGAGATGAAATTAAAGATAGTTCAATTTGGGTTTCCATTGATGAGACTCCCGACAAAGAAGGTAGACTTGTTGGTAATGTAGTTATCGGTTTGTTAAGTGAACAATATTCTGAACGAATTCTTTTACATTGTGATGTTCTAGAAAAGTGCAATAACAAAACTATAGTTAAACTGTTCAACGAAGCTATGGGTATCCTGTGGCCAAAGGGTATTATGTACGATAATGTGTTATTCTTTATTAGCGATGCTGCCCCTTATATGGTCAAAGCTGGACAAGCATTATCTGTTGTATATCCTAAATTGACTCATTTTACTTGTGTGGCGCATGCATTTCATCGTGTGACAGAAGTGGTCAGAGACAATTTCCCTAAAGTAGATTTGTTGATTTCATCAGTGAAAAAAGTATTTCTCAAAGCTCCCAGTAGAGTTAACGTGTTGAAAGAAATGTACCCTGAAATTCCATTGCCACCAAAGCCAATTTTAACTAGATGGGGTACATGGCTAGAAGCAGTTGAATATTATGCCGAACATATAGACTCTATTAACAATGTTCTCCTTGCATTGGACTCTGAAGATGCAGTCTCAATTGATACTGCGAAAACAGTTACCTGTGACATAAGTGTGAAGAATGACTTAGCTCACATTCAGCATACATTTTCATGCATCATAAAAACGCTCAAAAGTCTCCAAAATAGGCACCTTTCACTATCTGAAAGTTTTGAAATTATAAATAGTACTGTGGAACAACTGAATCGTGGTAGAGGTAAAGTTGCAGATGCAGTAAGAGCTAAGGTGGACACTGTACTTTCAAAAAACCCTGGATATGAAGAACTACAAAAGGTTGTTGCTGTGATGAGTGGTGAATCAACAGTGAAGATTAACTTGGACTTATCCCCAGCAGACATTGTGAAATTGAATTATGTACCAGTTACTTCTTGTGACGTCGAACGCTCTTTTAGTCAGTATAAATCTATCCTCAGAGACAATAGAAGAAGATTCACTTTTCAGCACTTGAAAGAAATGTTTGTAACCTATTGTTATGGTAACAGACAATAAAAATTGTGTTTTGTTGAAACTACATTGGAAGATAAGGTACGTCCATTATATTTTTTGTTTAGTTTGATTAAAATGTACCAATATTTAACGTACATAGTCATTTTTTTATAATTTTAAGTCCATATTTAATTCCATATTTTGGTAAAAATCCATATTTAATTCCATATTTTGGTAAAAATAACTACATATATATTTACATATTTCATATATTTTTAGTCCATATAAATCCGTTCCCTGTATATAAGATTGTAAATTTCACTTATCTGGTACGCATTTCACAGCAAAGATATGAAAATTTGTATAAGATATTGTGAGTTAAATGCCTGATGATGCCCGAGGGCGAAAACGTTTGCATTTCAAGTTTATAATATGTATTGATCATTTACATTTGTGTTATTGATTTTAAACTGTGATATGTCAATTAGGCTGAACTCCAAATAAAATATTATTAGATTATATTATATCTATCGGAATATCTCTATCATCATGCTTTCTAAGATTCAGAATGCTAGCCAATTAAAGCAATGATACTTCTGAATAGTTCATTCTCTATTAGTAATATTGTTTTATCCTTAATACTAAAGAAGAAAAGATATTCTACCAACAACTTCAAATTACTGTAACTCTGAAAATATTGGGATCAGGAAAATGTTTATATGAATTTTTTTCTCAGAATGTTTTCGGAAATAAGCTCCGTAAGTGACGGTAAATCCTCGAGAATCACTCTGTATATTGAACAGAAACAAGAATTTCATTCACACCTGATATTCAAAGAATGATTTCCGACGCAGATCTTTTGGTTTTTCACCTTCTCTATCTATTCACCTGTCAGCCTCCCTCTTTGTCAGTCCGTTTTGTTTACATGTTTCTCTTCGTCTATTCATCAATATCTCTTAATGCCTATTTGCCTTTCTGTTTCTTTACCTGTCTGTAAACGGAAAGTGTTGTGACGTTACAAATATACACGTGTTTCAGTAAAGGATGCAAAAATTACGTATGAAATCGGAGATGCTCTACTGAACATGTTGAGATCGGAAATTTGGAGTTTAGGAGACCAGATTAAGAAATCTGCGATATTAAGAATCGATTATTATAATCGAGTGGATTCGTATTGGGCGATCTCGCAGGGTATTACAATACAGCATTCCTTTCCAATCAGACGACCAGAAAATGTTTTTTAATTCGTTATTTTACGAAGCTTTCATCAATTGTTATGGTTATCTGATATGATATGGTATGATGTGATATATAATATGAGATGTGATATGATATGATAGATATGATATGATATGATATGATATGATATGATATGATATGATATATGATATGATATGATATGATATGATATGATATGATATGATATATGATATGATATGATATGATATGATATATGATATGATATGATATGATATATGATATGATATGATATGATATGATATGATATGATATGATATATGATATGATATGATATGATATGATATGATATGATATGATATGATATATGATATGATATATGATATGATATGATATGATATGATATGATATAGAATGATATGATATGATATGATATGATATGATATGATATGATATGATATGATATGATATGATATATGATATGATATATGATATGATATATGATATGATATGATATGATATGATATATGATATGATATGATATGATATGATATGATATATGATATGATATGATATGATATGATATGATATGATATGATATGATATGACCTACGCATATTCATCACTTTCTTTACTCGTCTAGTACGTCCTCCGTGTCCATTCAATATACTTGTTACTCACTGTATTTCAACATTTAATATCTATTCCTTATTAACTTCCTAATCCTACCTTATTATATTTCCCTGTTCATAGCTTTTTACTTTACTATTTTCTTTATTCCCCATTTACTATACGACTTCAGTATAATTCTTTTACTCATTCTACTTATATTACTCTTGTACTTGTACTATATAATAAGTTTACATAATATTCTTATTCACTATCCAT
This sequence comes from Periplaneta americana, assembly GCF_040183065.1. Classification (NCBI taxonomy): domain Eukaryota; kingdom Metazoa; phylum Arthropoda; class Insecta; order Blattodea; family Blattidae; genus Periplaneta; species Periplaneta americana. Next base: position 42,617,358 of record NC_091133.1, read on the forward strand.
TATTAATTTCTCTTCTGTCTATATTACTTCCTCATCTCTACTGATACCTATCTTGGCTAACCCCTACTCCTAGATCACCTACTTTTACATTCGTTACAATACGTACTACTCTCTGCCAACTGTAACCATCATAATCTACTTCTACTGGTACTACTACTGGTGCTGCTGCTGCATATTTCTTAACCATTTCTTCTCTCCATTGACACTATTTTCTTAGATCATAAATTGGCTTTTCTTTGCTACAACCCGCTCGATTCTCCCTGTCTGCTGTATTCACATTACCTATACTTTCCCTTCTTACCACCAGCTCTCTTTTTTCCTCCTTATCGTCTTTCTTAGGCTCATTTACCTTTTTCAGCTTTTGACCTACATTTCTTTTCCTTCTCTGGCTGACACCACAAAAGTCTCAGCTTTTACTCTCACTCTCTTGATATACTTCACTTCTACAGTGGGCTTGTGGTGACGTTATGACAGATTTTATCCATGAGTCTATTCCAATTCTCCCTGCTTTACTTCCGTCGGCAATCCCTCTCCTTCCTTCTAAAGTCAGCGACTTTCCCGGGGTCTTCGTACTGGAACCTGCTGCTTGATCGGGATTTGCTGTTTTCATCAGAACTCCGTCTGCATTATCTTACATTCCTAACATTTAACTTTTCACGAATTCACCATTACTTCTATTTAAGACTATTGTTGTCTAGCGTCTGAGTGAGATGAAGGTGATAATGCCAGCGGAATGACTTCAGGGTCCAGCGCTGAACGTTACCCAGCATTTGCTCTGAATGGGTTGAGGAAAAACTCCGAAAAAAATTCAACGCGGTAACTTGTCTCAACTAGGCTTCCAATGCGGGCCCGTTCGTTCAGGCAGGCTAACCGTTACTTCACAGCGGTGAACTATCAGATGTGTTGTCCAGATGGTTGCGGACATTTAGACTGAAGTGATGCTGTACTCCGTCGTGCCGCAGCCGCATCCTCTCACGACAGCAAAAGGTATGACCTCCAACAATTCAGTCAAGGCTCTTTGCACAAACCGCAAGTACATGAGTACGTGTGCCGTTCAGATGTTACAGTAGGCAGGCTATATGGCCTAATGAGATGGTCTCGTAGTCTACAATGACGACCTAGATAATTACAGTGAAACTGGCTTGACCGCCTTCATCTTCCTTCGCACACTCCAAGTTCCTTTATCTCAAAATGTTCACTGGAGCATCTTATATTTACTCTTTCATTTTTCCACGCTTTTATTGAAAACCATTTTCAAAGAAATAAAAGATTTTATTAGCCCTGATTTCGAATTACTTTTGGCATACTGCTAATGGACTGTGATTTCCCGTCAACTGCTGAATAAATTCTCATCACAGAATGATGGGCAGTAATTAAGAATAATATATATCTACATTCTAAAAATTAATGTGTCCCTATAAATAAACACAAACTGAAGATTCATACAAAATGTAAAAGCAGTTGGTATGCAGAGATCATTATCATAATTTGGTGGATGATAAGCATTTTTCGTACTCATAAACCACTGTTAGCGATAGGATATGATTTGAATTATGTACTAGTAACCAGTGGATAGCCGGGGATAGCTTAGTACGCTCGTAGCGCGTGCTGCGAAATGTCTGTGAATAGCACCCTAAGTGTTTAAGTATTAAGTAATTACGTTGGTTCATTTTTAAAATTCTGTAGTGACTAATGTCTCTTTTTCGCCTTCATCTTGTGCATAAACTCTCACTAAATTCATAAGAAATGCTTTAAGTCTTCATTTTACAGTTAATTTTTTTAAATTAATAACACATTAGATTTTAATTATTCTTTACTTACAACTTTCATTTATTAAAACTGATACAGAATGAAGAAATTAGTTGCAGTAGCAAATGTCCTATTGCAGAAGTTCTCGTAGCAAAAAAATATTTTATTTACCTTTATTTAGGTTTAAACTAATTCTAAATATTAATCCGTCTAAGTTTCTAAGTGCGAAACAGAGATTACATCTCTATTTCATTCATTGGCGTGTGCTTGACTCATTCTTTCTTAGGAAAGGACTTACCTTTATTGTTAAATTGGTATATAAGCTTTACGTTGTTTTAATAAATGTTGCGGAATTCTACAGTGCGTGGTATAAGTCTCTCCGCAGCAAGAGCGATGGGCTGGCACAGGCAGTTATACCCAGTTACGTTGGCCACGAATTCCGATAAACTTAACGACGTATATACGCGTACTAAATTAAATTGCATTAAGTTAGATTAAATTAAGCTTAACTACTTACCAATCTTACATAAGATGCTGAAAAGCTCTTCCTCGGAGACCGCTCGGATGCATTTGTTTCCTGTGCTACTTTCCGCATTGATTTGGTGGAGCTGTTCAACATTACATGACCAATTTCGTCCACTTTTGCCTGGGTTAAAAGTTTAGGCCTGCTACTTCTCGGAGCGTCATGTACTGATCCAGTGTCACGGAACTTAGTAATTTTATTAATTCTCACACAATATCTCGATTAGGATATACCGAATTTGGACAACGTTCACGAAATTTACGTTTTACACTTTCCGAAAAAGTATCACCTTCACGGAAGACATACTCCACTATAAACACTCTGTCTTCAATAGATAACATATTGAACTCTAAGGCACAAAAGCAGAACCACTTCTTAAAAGCACAATTTCCACACCCAGCTGTACGTACGTAGAATGCTATTCAGTTACTACCTACTCTAGATCGAGGCCCGCACCGCTGCTCTCTCGCCTTATCTTAGTGTTGCCAACGAAAGCGCTCCCATGCGCCTGTCCCACTGCGGAGAGACTTTTGCCACGCAGTGTATTTTGGTTAAAATAATAATTCATCAATGCCATTTTTCTTTGAGTTAAAATTGCTATTCCAGTCTTTTTTATATGTTTAATAAATCAGGTCTCATATCCTAGGTTTCCTTGGTCAATGTTACTATGTATACAAAATATTTATAACGGATATGAAAGAACCTAATTATTTCTTCTAAGAATAATCCATAGAATTATACTAATGATTAAACATTTAATTGGGGAAATATTTAGGGTTCGAAGATACTTAACTTGAATTATTTAAACTTATTAGAAAAAAAAATACTGTATTTTGCTAAAAGGACTTTACTCCTGTAAAACAAAACTTAATATCAGAAATATTTTCTTACCTCTAATGACAAAGTCATCCGTCATCACTAGTCCCATTTTATATACGAAAGAATGTTATTAAAAGCATTTAGTTTCTCTGCTTTCTTAAAAGATCTGAATTTAAGTAGCTGGTGATTTAACAAGCAACATATGCATTTTGAATTCCGTTGTAAACAGTTAATTTATTCACATTACTTAAGATAATTCAAATTTTTATTTATATATTTAAATTTAAATGTACAGAATAAAGAATATAATTACAAAACAAACAAGAGAAATAGAAATAAAATAATACAAGCAATATAAAAAGAAGATACAGTAGTATTAACAAAATTTGAGACCGAATGAGCAGCGCTAATATTGGAAGAAATGGGAATAGACGGAGATGTGTTTTATTTGAAAGTATGAAGTACTAAATGTATCACTTTTTGGGATTATACAAACTATATCTTATGTTAGAAACTGATTAAGGACTTCTTTCTTTTGGATGTGTAGTAAACATTTATGTATGCAGTAGCAACAGTAATATCTATTGCGCTATCATAATGGAAATTAATATGATCGAAACAGGTTTAATATATTTTATTGTGTTTATTATGCTACGATACTGATTTATGTTCCTAACTTTAAAGTGAATACTATGTCGAGCACTCCGTAAAGCGAATTTTATTCCATAGAAAGTCCTCAGAATTTCATTCAGTATTAGGAACGTTTGGTCTCTTCGTCACTTCCGCATTGGTGGTAGGTATAAAATTGGTTTCTATACGAAAGACGTAATGTAATTTGAAGGAAGAGCTTTTCTCTTTCTAGCAACATTTCGAAATTGACCCCGTTATTCTCGACCGTACAAGAAATTACATCATGAGAAACGTTAAGTGCAACAAGGACATCTAGAACACCGCTATATATTGCTAAACTAGTGATATACTGTAAATGCAGTGATATTTTAAATTTAGTGCAGAATGTATTGATACTGTGTTATTAATTTCATGAAAATAGTCTGCATTGTAAAATTTAGGATATGAGTTTTACGGTAATGATTATAGCTCCATATGTTAAGTATCGTGTCCCGCGCCGTGGCGTCGTGTTCTAAGGCATCCTGCTTAGAACTCACGTTACGGAATGCGCGCTGGTTCGAGTCCTTATGGGGGAACATATTTTCTCATGAAATTTCGGATAACGTGTGGGGCCGGTGCCCACCCAGCATCGTGATACACCTGGGGAGCTACGATAGGTAGCGAAAATCCGGTTTCGCAAAGCAACTACAATGACTGGGGGGATCATCGTGCTAACCACAAGATACCTTCATACTGGTTGGATGATCGTCCACCTCTGCTTCGGCATATGGACGTGAGGCCAGCAACCGGCTGGTCGGTCTTGGATCTTCAGGGCTGTAGCGCCATGGATTTACTTTGTATGTTAAATATCGTATTGTCTTCGTTTCGTACTAAAAGACAATTCACCGCGTTTTCTTTCAATTATGATTGATATATTGGGATTGCCTGATAAATTCATTTGTCTCTCCGTTACATTTCGACCGCTAACAACGCCTAAGGACACTGAACAGCCCCAGATCATTCAAAACAATGAAATTAGTACGGTTATGTAAACAAACTTCGTTTTGTACAGTGTGGACCATTATTATCTCTGAAAGATTATAAATTCCATTTTTCCAAACTCTGCCGGTTTTCTGATTGGAGAACTCTTCCATGTTGAGTCTGCAGTCCTCCAAGGAAGTGTGGTGTTTGTAAGTAAGGAAGCTCTGCGGATATTTGAATAGATAAAAGTCGGGACAGGCAATGTCTGGAGAATAGAGAGAGCGTGGGATAACACAGCCCAGTCGAAATTCCGTAATTTTCGAGGGTCGCCATGGTCTGTAGTTGTCATGCCGAAAGATGACTACATCACTGTTTGCTACAGTAGCATGAGATAGTTCATCTCCTTTGCCATCCCCCGAGTTTTCATCCGTAGATTGAATTAAAATCGTTTATTATTTCCATTTCCGTAACTACAGACAGTCCAGTGCGAGGTTTGTGTTTTAGGGAGAAATTCCCAGCTTCAAATTAAGTAAACCACTTTTGAAATGCCCGATTCGTCACTGCATCTTCTCCGTAAACAGCACAATTTGGGGGGAAGCGTTGTGAGGTGGTTCTACCCCTATAATAAAAAGGTGTAAGACACCGAAAGTGTTCCTTTTCGATTCAGTGTTATTTTTATAAACAGTAACAAATCCACGCTTAGTCTCCGCACAGGACCCATAAATCTTAATGTTGTCTATCATCTTATATCTTCTTCTGTTCATTATTTCTTCCATTCATAAGTATGCAGTTTTCAGTTTTTTCTTAGCCATTGGATGGAGCAGCCAATTTTATTTCCTCTTTCTAATCAGTTTAAACATTATTCATTCTTCAACCATCCTTTCTAACATAGCATCAGTTCCTATATTATCTGTCCATTTCGCGTGCTTCATTCTCAAAATCAACATTTCAAATGCTCCCAGTCTCTTCTCTTTACTTTGTAGTAATGCCATAATTCGGCTCCATACAACGCGACATCTCAATAAAGCACTGCATCAGACTATTTCTCTGTATTTATTTTACTATATTTATTTACATTCTATGGTATTAGTACATCACTTCAGAGCTAGAATATGCAACATCTGAAACGAAAATAAAGAAACATAATGTCTTAATTATAGTCACAATCTAGATAAAAATATGTACAAAAGAGTTTTACAATATAGTCTACTACTACAACACAAAGTTTTAGTATCAATACCTAATATAAAACAGGCATATTCATGATGCGTTGTTGAATGTCATGAATTCATCTACGGAATACGAGGCGCGTCCATAAAGTAACTTTCCCACTCGTCTCACAGCTAGCAAACCATATGTTGCGCGAAGCGACTGCGTGTACGTGATAGAGTAATGTCCTGGCATGGCGCATGCGCTAGCGGAACTTCTCGAGTTCTCTCAGTAGCTTCGTTGCATTGGTTGAAGAAAGTGCGATCAGTGATATAGTTTTTGAATGCACAGGGCATAGCGCGATTGAAATTTATCGTCAGCTGGGCCAGGTCTATGGGCCTAACGTCATGAGCAAGCAGATGGTGCGTAGCTGGTGTAGAAAATTTTCAGTAGGACGCCAAAATAATGCATGACGAGGAGCGCAGTGGGAGACCAACCATCATCACAGACGACCTTGTGGAACAACGTACCATCTGCTTGCTCATGACGTTAGGCCCATAGACCTGGCACAGCTGACGATAAATTTCAATCGGCGCTAGGCCCTGTGCATTAAAAAACTTTATCACTGATCGCACTTCACACGCGGCGGGAGCTGGAATAGGAGCGTCCATCTTCAACTAATGCAACGAAGCTACCGAGAGCACTCGGGAAGTTCCGCTAGTGCATGCTCCATGCCAGGATAGTACTCTATCATGTACACGCAGTCGCTTCTCGCAACATATGGTTTGCTAGCTGTGGGACGAGTGGAAAAGTTACTTTATGCACGAGCCTCGTAGAAGGCGTGAGAATTTCTTGAAAAAGTTATTGTAGGTTCAGAACGCTTCAATGCTGGATGTTTACTGCAGTGGTTTAGTAGTGTCCAGAAAGTAAGAGAGAATCCCGGCTGTGGAACATTGAAGAGGGAATCGCATAAAAAGTTGCCATTTAACATATGATCCAAACAATTTCCAGATAAATACCTTTGAAAAATTCTTGCTTTGTAATTATCTAAAGAAGACGGTTATTTTAATACCGAATAATTGAATTGAATAATTATGGCGAATTTCGGAACTCTTCATAAGACTTTGATTGCTTTGCCTAGAAGAACAGGCCATTAACGAACAATAAAGTGTTAATCACTTACGAATATCATCTTCATCTCTGTTAATAAGAATGGACGTAGTTCTTTTGAGAATACAGTAAGTAGTTATTTTACTTTATATTTCTTTTCTTGAAATCTAAACGATATTAAATTTGCACTGAAATTTAAAGAAAATAATATTTTATTCCTCAAAAACTTTGATTTTCATTTCCTTAGTTGTACGGACTTAGTGTTGAGAACCAAAATGCTGTTCTGTGGGACAGCCGAGAGGTTCAAAAACCCCGTTAGAGGGAGTGCCACAGTACTGTGGTGTTGTTAATGCTCACTACGTAATCACAATAATGCATGCATACGATACCATGCAAGTGCAAACATAATGTTCATTCGCTTCCTAATCCTCTTGTTCATATTCAAGTTAGTGACACTCCTGTGGTGTTTCGTATGTAAGGTTTCTACCTAGGTAGATTGAAATGGCGAAGCCATTCTGTCTCTCGTAATTTCACAATGCGTAACAATAACCTAATCGCTTAATTTCTTCCACAGCTAACAACAGTTCAGCTTGAGCTTCTAGTGCGCTGTTAGTCGAATTACTAAAGCGCCTGTTTTCATACTAGAGATTTGTAAGCTGATTCTGTAAGGTCCACATGGAATTTACTATAGACAAAGACGGTATTTTGTGCTGGACTTCGAAGTTTTTTCTGTTTTAAGGTATGCATCGAATCTTGGAGTAAAAATTTACAATTTCCCCTCTATGTAATTCAAAATTCAGATACTACTTTCTTACAGTTAAATGAAAGGAATGCAAAAGGAAACCAAAAAAAAAAAAAAAAATACAATTTTGGGGACACAGGGCAAACCTTTTGTGAAAAAATCATATTCTTTTGGCAAGCATTTCTGCTCTTCCATTTGACCTAGATCATCCATTTTTTCACCAAATTAATTCCTGAACAGTGAAGAATGTTGTAGGCCTAATATAGAATCTCATCTATTTTTTTATAATTTTTTCTTTGATATAAAAATATGTTTTGTTATTTATAGGGAGGCAATGCTTTTGCTTTTATCGAGGCGGCGGTGGTACGATCATCCACTCCTCCTCTTTATCTTTCTTATATTGGCTGCTTTCGCCAGGTGGACGGCACATTGGAAGGATTGGATGTGCGCAGTGGAAGAATTTTAGAAATGAATAGTGTGAATTTGTGAAACAAATATAATTAACAATAATAAGTAACAATGTACATAAATGGAAAATGAAATAACAATAAATACGAAATAGGTGAGTGAAAATAGGACAAACTAATCTGAATTGATATCCCCAGGATATGTAAATCATGTATCACAAGGCTGAGGCCAACACACTTATAAGTGATTAAACCATCAAATGTGGCCGTTTCTCGACAATCAGTGATTAACCTATTAACCATATGTTCATGAACCACTCTCTAAATAAATAAATAAATATATATATATATTAACTATCTGAGTATGAATCTGAACACAACACCCAGCCAGCACATTAACTTAATACATGATCCATTCGACCATAGATACCACTCAGTCTAACTAACCAGACTATAAATACACGTACACTCAATAAGAGAGAAACTTTACCCAGCATAAGGCATTACATGACTGATCACTATACATTACCCATTGCACATATGGCTCGCACAAACTGTGCAAATTGCACTAACACAAATCTCTGCACTTTACAAAATGAACACCCAACGGAGAGAGAGAGAGATGGAGACAGATACACGTAATAAGTAACGGACGATAATTCCAATCTCAAGCATCGTTTAAATAGCAACAAAACTCGACGCATATGATAACAAAATAGCGGCGAAGGAAACCAATAATCAAATGGAGCAGGGAAAACACTAAAACAATATGTGAGACCGTAACCGCTGCTCTATCACTCTAACCGTCTCGGAACATAAACTCACGTTTTAAATCAAATCTCATAACATAATTCCCAATGCAATTTACCTCAAACACACACACACATACATATATATATATATATATATATATATATATATTTATATCACAAATATGTAACCCGATGCAAATATTAAAACTTGCCCCCAAGACGTATCATTAGCAAGCGATGTTTCATACTACGATCCACTAAAATCCCAAACACACACGACGCAATATAACTACTCCACTGATCTATCTCCAACACGTACAAAGCCCGAGTCACTTTATCTATATCTGCCGCGTACCAAAATGCTAAGTCTTGTTAAATGTTTCTGCCGCGTACGAGAGCTTGAATCTGAGCCAACTGTTTCCGTGTATCTCCCGCGTACGAGAGCCTAAGTCTTGTTAAGTGTATCTGCCGCGTACCGGAACCCGAGTCACGTTCCGTGTATCTCCCTTAAAACAGGTAAACTCTCTCCCCCTCTATCCTCTTGAGACTTAATGAACCAGCCAATAGGGTTATTTGGAAAGAACAAATGATGGAATTGATAGCGCTATCTATACTGTGACGTCTGAGAGCGCTCTGACGGATGAAGTGGCGTACTAGGTGAACGGCCGTGGTAGTGTGCACGGCTCACTTTGAACTAAATTAGTTGATTTTAAATTACAACATAGCTCAATGTTTATGCTTCCATTTGGTATTTGAATGAATTCGATAGCTCAAATGTAAGCGTATTTCCTACTTACTCAAAGACTGAAAAATGTTGAAAAAACTGAAATATGACAAAAATGAAGTTAAAGTTTAAGTTCAAGCTAGGTAACGAATAACTTACTTTTATGCTCCTAAAACCTTCCTGCGACATAGGTGAGGCCCTCTTCGTGTGTCTTGAGATCAATTTTCCTCTTTTTCACAGCTCCCCAGTACTATCTTTGCTACTGTTGCTAAGGAGTGCACTGTATGTTGGCTTTCGGGACTCGGGTCCTCTCTGCAGCATTCACACCAGCCATTGTGTATTTTACTGGGGTGATGCTCATCTTCCGGAATATGTCCAATTGAACTTCGTTGCCACAATTCAAGTGGCAGAGAGCATCCATGATCAGAAGTTTCAGACTTGTACGACCTACGTTTATTTTGGGCAACGTCTCCAAATCAAACCTTGAAAAACTCTTTTGCATTATGAGTGTTGTCATGCAAACACCTGCTCAGCATACTGAGGTCAGTAAGTCTTTCGTAAATAGATTTAGCCCACTTCTTGGCGCAAGCAGCTGCGTACGGATTATGAACAAATTTAATTTCGTCCATCAATAGTGGGGAAACCTAAACGTGTTATATATATTTAAAAACTAGACGAATGAGGCTATATGAGAATATAAACAACATTTCAATTTTTTGAAGAAAAATTGCCATTCCAAGGGTCGATGCATACATTAACTGTCATCAGTCCACTGCTCAGACTGTGTAAGTGGAAAAATGTATATTTTTTATCGCAAATTCACAACACCATATTATATTCCTGCTACAATTCTTATGGTTGGAATTTCAAATTCAGTTTGATTTCTGAGAGACTTGCTATAGGAGGACTTCGTTCTTTACAGCCGAATCATTTTTCGGCCCCTAACGAAGTGAACGTGGCTCGTTGACTAAGCCTATTATCAATGTCACTTATTTTTCCTCTTCTGCATCTACAAAATCTTTCTACTAACAAGGTACATTCGCGAAGTGCCTGACTAATAATGGTGTAAAATCAAATACGATGGGAAGTTCAGCTGTAATCAACGTTTATGGTACCAATTGTAGCTGCCCGTAGTGTTATTATCAGACATCGGATTCTAGGGCAAATGCCTATTTTGTTTCTTTAGGAGAAAAGTAAAAATAATTATTAATATTTGTGTTTCATGGAAATTGAAAGGTATTCAAAGAGTTTTATAGTGCCCTAAAATGCCCTAAAACGGTTATTAGAGCCTAATTTGTTAATATTCGCCTAAAAATGCCTAACTCACTGTAAAGTTTCGCATTTTACTCTTACTTTTTATAATTTATACATGCATTCACCGCGAAATTTAAGGCATTTAAAAAGTGGAAAGTTTGCTTTACACCGGCCATGAAACCATTGATAAAGGAAACAAAATGTTTTGAATCTCACGACACTCGCAATAGATTTCACCAAATTTAACATGTTTGGAGGCATAAATGCCGACAAAGAACCAACCTTAGTTTTGAAGCAGGCAACAATCACAACATGTGCTGCTACCGATTCAGAGATATACTATATTATAAAAATGACTGTTTTCGGTCTCAAACCGATTAGCTATACTGCCCTTCAGAGTGTCATAAAATGACAATTTTTGGAGAAAGAGTGTTTTTGAAATATTTATGACAAGTCGTAAAACTGCGAATTAGTAGGGTAAACCGTTACAAAATATTTAAAAGAATGGCCCTCCTAGTGTTAACACTACCAGGAAATGCAACAATAAGTGGAACTTTGTATTTTTGCGCCTGCTTTCAAAATGATTCTCAGTGACAAAAGGCAAAGGTTAACTGTGGAGAATTTAGAAAAAATTCTGGTGGTGTACTGTGCAGATAATTATAATAAAGTCTGAGCATGGAACTGAATTTCAATAACTTAAAATGAGTAATCTTGATATCAATAATCATTATTTCATTAGTTTCAATATATTAAATTTGTGCAGCTCTGTTTATAAATATAATATAGTATTCTTTTTTAATGTTTAAACATACTTTTTTGTGCGTATTTTAGTGTATAACTAAAAGTTTCAGTGAAAGAAATAAGTATGATACCTTGATGTGCCTGAAATGCCTATTTTCATTAAAATAGAGCCTAATTTTACAAATTTTGAGCTTATTTTAGGCGCCTAAAACGGCAATTTTTAGTGCCTAAAAATCCGATGTCTAGATATTATACAATGTTTATGAGCCTAGATAGATATTAGTATAATAATTAATACGGAAGGAAACGCATCTAGAAATAATTACTATTCTACTAATTTTAACTGTTCTTAGATATATTTAAACATGTTTGTGGGTGTTGATGTAGAAATCCGTTAAGCACAAATGTAAACGACAGTAAGCACATTGCATGAAAGATGCATTTCTGTAGTTGGGAGTTGAACAACTCGAATCTTCAGTGTCCCAGATAACATTGACAGGAACTTCAAATACATCAAATTCAACTGGAAAAGTAATTTTCTTCCAGGAATAATTAATAATGTTAGTGAATATGGGGATAAACACATACAGGTAACAACCACTCCACCTGGTGCAACTTCCCTTGTTCAACCGTTGGATGTATAATTTTTCCGTCAGTGGAAGAAGTTCGCCAAACGTTTTTGTGAGAGAGTTTTACTCGACAACATTGACATGACCTCCAGAGCCGTAACGCTGTCATCGACCTGCATGCACTTACTCATAATCAGTTCAGTGCCCCCATATTCACTAACATGATTAAACATGTCTGAAAGAAAGTTACTTTTCCAGTTGAATGTGATGCATTTAAAGCTTCCGTCAATGTTATATGGGACACTGAAGATTCGAGTTGCTCAACTTCCAACTGTGGAAAACCGTCATTCATCTAATGTGCGTATTATCGTTTACGTTTGTGCTTAACGGATTTCTACATCAACACCCACTTACATGTTTAAGTACATATAAAGACAGCTAAAATAATAAAATAATCATTATTTATAGATGCGTTTCCTTCCGTAGTCATTATTATACCAATATCTATCTAGACTCAAAAACATTTTATAATTACCACTATGGGCAGCTACAATTGATACAGTAAGCATTGATTACAGCTGAACTTTCCATCCTATTTGATTTTATACCATTATCAGTCAGGCACTTCGCGAATGTACACTACCGGTCAAAAGTTTTCGATCAGCTATGAAAACAACTATAGGCCTACACTTTATTCCAATGTACAAACACATAGGAAAAACTAAATAGACCAACAAAATAAATATGTTCTTTCTTTGGCATTATGATATGATAGAATATTCAAAGCAAAATCCTGTTTTAACCACAAATCCATAGTTGTGATAGGTGATAGAAAGCTTTTGACCGGTAGTGTAACTTGTAAGTCCCTCGAGGGCCATCAATGATGTCTTCATGTACTCTGTTCAGTAATTTTATTATTATTTATTCCTCTGCAGTCGTAATAATTTCGTGTAATCTTTAAGCCCTTTGGCTAAGAAGAAATGATAGCCTCTTCTCTTTGCGTAGTCACGAATATTTTTCTGGCACTCATTGCCTATATATTACAATTGATAGTGCTTCATTGCTCCCAAAACCTCTCATTCCTCTCAATTTTCTTGGCTATTTAAGGCATAGAGTACTTACATTATATTACGATTTCTAAATAATTCCAAAGTAGCTCTACATTATTTAATTTCTCCTCATTTTATTCGCCATTGCTAGCGTCACTATTAATTTTTCTGAGCGACAGTCAGTGACAACTCTTCCTCAACATTTTATCCCACTCCAATCCACTCCAGATCTAGTTCGGAAGAATAACTTTTGGTAACTGATTCAACAACTGGTTTCCCTTTCTCCTCCTTCTATGATGATAAAACCGATACGTAGTTTAAAAACTTTCTATGTTTCTACATCAATGACATGGTGCAAAAAAGCAAAATTTCGTCTCTGCTTGAAGACTGTTAAATCCGCAACTCATACGCATCTATCAAGAGTTTGTATTCCTGTATCTAACACGGCAAATAAGTTCCATAGATCACGTTGATTTTGCGTACCTATTTTGAAAGTTTCTTCTGAATGTATACTTTTTATTCTGCATTATACTACCGTGTAAGTCAACCGTTTTCTTCATTCTACATAATATATTGATTTATAATATAAATCAATGTATATTATTATATTATAATATAAACCTCAATACTGAAATATGACCTCTTGTATCACGCTCTACAAAGATTTCGAAAAATTATGCGGAATGTCATTGTTTTTTCATACATAATGTCACGTTATTCTGGCTTACCTTTGTAACCAGTAAATTAACAGCGTATTGTTTGATATTTAATGATTGTGGTATGTTATTATATGTTTAATATAGTAGCAATTACATTTTATCTCAAAGCTTCATTAATAGTATTATTATCTATAGTGAAATCATGTTACTCACTTGAAATTCCTGTCAACAATGCAACTTAATATACACAAATCTTTTTAACATTATTTTGACGCCGGTTCTTGTAAAGAGGTCCTCCCGTTATGAATAGAATTATTTTAATTCCTTTGTGATTTCCATCTGGATTAATGACAAAATTTGAAGCACGTTATTTCCATATATTATGACTACTATTTAAACTTACAAACTGTTATATTTTTGCATCATTAAAGCATGTGTAATAATTATACTGTGTGCCAAAATTTCTTTTCTTCTTACTTTACAATTAAGGCATTAAGGTAACGTACGTTACGTTGTTTTTCAGTTTGCAGCACACATCGAATTTCTAATAACATATCTATATATCTTGACAAAATATTTTTTCCCTCCAACAAGAAATATTTTAATGTCGTTCAACTCAGTGTTATACCAAATCTAAAATATTAGGTCATCTGTATTTCAAATTCAGGCTTTTGTAGTTAAATTTAAATGTAATTTGTACTTGTTTTGTTAGTAATATATCACCTGAAGATGACTTGCATAAAAAAGTCGAAAATATTCGTGATGTTTATTAATATAGGCCTATTGTAATTTGATGTAACAGAATCTATTTCTTAACCTGATAAGTGATTGATTGAAAATAAAAACCAACTATATTTGATATTATTATTTTAGTTAAGTTCTTGTTCCAGAGAACTCCTAAATTTTATTAGTTGATTAGACAGAAACTTCGACCTTTACTTACCGGTACTATAAACATTAGATAAATCGTCTTACTTGCTGTATTTATATAGGCCTACTTAGTTTGTAGCGCATATTTGAGCAATTATACAAGTAAGTGAATAATTGCATGTCTATGCTGTGATTTCTAGTACATAAATTTCGCAGTCTTCCCAATCACGATTCTCACGTACAGAATCTTAAATAAAATTTTCTTAAGATAACATGCAATATCTCCTCATTTCTCTTCTTTACGGTTTATGATTTACACTCTATTGAAACGTCAGATATACTCTCACCTTCCTCCGAGTCTTCAGTGGTCTACCTACTTGTTGTAATAGCATACAGCTTACTTTATTCTTCAATAAGGCGAGGATACATAAAGCTCAACTGTTTTTATCAGGAGATAAAATCTTAATACTATTTTCCTTTCGCTGATTTCCTCCGTTTCACTCTTTTTTTTTTATCCCACATCAGTTTTTATTATAACAGTTCACTGCACATCTCCGAGTCTGCTGTCCACTCAAGGCACAAACGTCTTTGAAGTCCTTTTCTAAGACCAGCATACATAAAATTCAGCTTAATTTTTTTTTAGATAAATCGTAAAAATATTATCACTCTTCTTCATTTCATGGTTTATATTTCACATATCAAATTGACATCACAAATCGCTATAGCATTGTCTTTGTGTATTGTCTTTTCTTTCTAGTGCACAAACTTTCACATGCGTCTCCAAGGGGAAGATGATTAAAACTCAAATTCATTGTGGAGGAAGTTGTTACTATTTTCTTTTACCTCTTCTCCTTATCTACATTACGGTTTACATTTTGCAGCCTATACCGGACAGGTAAGACAAATTCCGACTGCTAAAAACTGTTGGAGTATTTAGAATCTAAATCCTGCAGTCATAAGATATTTGGGTGTATCATTCAATGAGGAAATATAATTTGATCGGGAGATATTTATGTTAAGTCTGAAAAATTATTTGGAAAATTTAGTATCCAACTCCATGCTCCGCCCAGATTAAAATCTCATCATTGTAAACCAGTATATTATTTGGCCTAAATTTATCTACCTATTACAAATGGCTCCTGTCCATCAGTTACTAGGAATATTTTTAGAAGTTATTGACAAGTTAATCCGTAGTTCTATAATACAAATGCTTTTGTTGCCATCTGATACACCTACTAGTATGTTATATGCAAGAAAAAATATGAAGGTTTGGGACTAGTAACAGCATCATGGGAAAAGTTCTTGCAACACTGCAACATCTGAATTACTTTAATATTGAATGAAAATCCTTACGTAAATAATATGCGACCTTCGATGTCTAATCTTAATTCTTCCTGTCAACATCTGAGACTCACTTGTCCAATTGAACTTCGTAAATCTGTGATTAGGAAATTAAAAGAGGAATTAAGAAATAGGGAATTGGAATCATGGAAGAGGCAGAAGTGTAGAATTATACAGCCTAAAGCCAATGCCCGGATTTTTAATAAGTCTGGACTATCTACATCATAATGGGTAACCTGCCTTAAAATGAATACCAATTTAGCAGCAGTTCGAGGAGTACCAGGTCGCTTTTTGGACGGATCCCGGTGGAGACATGGATGCCCTGAGAGTGAAACCCTTGCTCACGTCCAAAGTCAGTGTAACAGAGGTTTACTCCTCCGAAATGCCAGACACCATCATGTTCGATCCTTAATTGCATCTGCTTTGAAAAAAAAAAGTCTTGGATAGTAGAAGAGGAAGATTTTTGCCTTGCTACTAATGGCTCCTCTAGACGCATTGACATCATAGCATATTCCCAGACTACCAAGAATGGGTATATAATTGATTCTACCATAAAGATTGAAACGGGGAGTAGCCAGCTGGAGGTTGCCAATCAAGAAAATATCAACATTTACCTGACAGCAGTTGAGTACTTCAAAGTAAAATACCAGCTTAAAAACATTGAGGTGATCGGTCTTCTTAATGGAGTTCGTGGTGCGATTCCCAAGTTTTTTAAAGCTTCAGGAAGACTTTTGAACTGCCACAGACACTTACCACTGACATCATAACGTCCGTTTTGAAATGCTTTTGCCAAATTTTGAGCCATGACATCCACTGTATTTAATTTTCTTCACTTTATAATTCATTATATACTGTATATGTTCATTTTAATTTTGTGTTAAATATTTATGTGAAACATTTACTTCTGTAAAATTCGTGTAGGAGAGAATATAGAGTTCTTCTGGGCTATCTCCAATGGGAGGCAGTTAAAAAATAAAAATAAATATAATATATATCTACCGACGGACATACTAATGCAGAAATACACTAAGAGAAAACAAATACCAATTAAGCCTAGACTAGTCGAGACATAATAGTCAAGTTCTCGACACTGGAAATCTATCAATTAATATTAATTCTAATGTTATTTAACATATAGGTATAAATGTTCTGTGCTTCATTGCATCTTTTATGATGTGCACAATCATATAATTACAGCTACACTAACAGTTTGTTACCGGAGTGCGATTAATTTTATCACTTTGAGTTCGTTGACAGAAGTTGGAGTGATACTCGTGATGGACTAGGTATGAAGATGAAGTTTCCCCGGATTTCTCCCGCATCTATGAACATAATTTCATTATAACTACACATTCAGATCTACCTTTACGTTTCCCCTCATTTTACACCAACAAATAAATAGGGTTACAAAATGGTGTACGAGCGTAGGTGATGCCAAATGAAATATAAAAGTCTTCACTGATTCTCTGTGAAACGTTCATTGTCAAGTGACGAGATCTGTTAACGTGTGGAAGTGTTTCTGATGTAGTCGGAAAGCTTCTTGTTGGCGAGACACCGGCTTTGATCTCAGAATATTTTAATACTTACTTACTGGCTTTTAAGGAACCCGAAGGTTCATTGCCGCCCTCACATAAGCCCGCCATTGGTCCCTATCCTGAGCAAGATTAACCCAGTTTCTATCATCATATCCCACCTCCCTCAAATCCATTTTAATATTATCTTCCCATCTACGTCTCGGCCTCCCCAAAGGTCTTTGCCCCTCCGGCCTCCCAACTAACACTCTATATGCATTTCTGGATTCGCCCATACGTGCTACATGCCCTGCCCATCTCAATAGTCTGTCAGGTAAAGAAAATAATTCGTGCAGTTCTGTATTGTGTAACTTTCTCCATTCTCCTTTAACTTAATCCCTTCTGGCCCCAAATATTTTCCTAAGCACGTTATTCTCAAACACCCTTAACCTATGTTCCTCTCTCAAAGTGAGAGTCCAAGTTTCACAACCATAAAGAACAACCGGTAATATAACTGTTTTATAAATTCTAACTTTGAGATTTTTTGACAGCAGACAGGATAATAAAAGCTTCTCAACCGAATAATAACAGGCATTTCCCATATTTCTTCTGCGTTTAATTTCCTCTCGAGTAACATTTATATTTGTTTCTGTTGCTCCCAGGTATAGGTATTTGAATTTTTCCATCTCTTCAATTTTTATATTTCCATTTCGTACAATATTCTCGTCACGAGACATAATCATATACTTTGTCTTTTCGGGATTTGCTTCCAAACCTATCTCTTTACTTTCTTCAAGTCGGAATATTTTAATACCTTTTTTAAAAATGAAGCTATTTCAAAATTATGCAATACTAAAACTGTGGACGTAGTTTTTTTGAGCTAAAGCCCTTCCTACGATGTTCTTTTATAGCCACGTTTCTTTCATGCCAGTGCCAGTGGGAAGGATATTTCTGTATAAGGAATTAATTTTTAACTTGACTGTAGGTGAGTTCATAGCCGGCAATAATGTAGAATAATAGGGGATGTTTGTATTCATAATAGTAATTGTAATAAACTAGTAATATATAAATCTGAATATGCCAGTTGTAATTATCGAGTGGTAAGCGTTTTGCATTCCATTCATTGAGTAGCTTATAGCATTATAAATAGAAACTTGTTTTAAAATTGATGGAATTAGTGATGCAGTGAAAAATATGTAACATTACAGTGATGCAACGTAAAACCAGCAAATACACTTTGGAGTATGAACAGAAATTAATTACACCATTGCAATACATGACAATGATGTATTTAAACAAGCTTGCTTAAACAATTGGAAAGTATTCCTGTGTGAGTATTATTTTGAAGTATTTATTTATTAGCATCGGGCAAGTAATATTTTCAACCTGAATGTGATACAAAAATTTATAATTTAACCGTGTTCTTTTGTATGACCGAGAGTCCTTCGTCTTTTATAAAATGGCAAGGAAGATGAATGTGTACAGATCGCAAGAAAAAGTTTGTCTACTTGGTTGAACATGTAGCTC
This sequence comes from Periplaneta americana, assembly GCF_040183065.1. Lineage (NCBI taxonomy): Eukaryota > Metazoa > Arthropoda > Insecta > Blattodea > Blattidae > Periplaneta > Periplaneta americana. The sequence goes on from NC_091133.1 coordinate 42,636,444, forward strand.
CTAAGAAACTTTCAACTCATTTCACTCATAAGAACTTGGCTGAAAAGCCTCCATTTTGTCTAAAAAAACTGAGTTCTGAAGACTGTGCGTTTAAGAGGAGTTTCTTTGATTTGTATGAATATTTTTATTAGACAAAGAAAATATATTTTCTTTAATGGGCGATACCTATAGAGTTAAGCTTGTGGAACTCGTGATTCGAGTAAGTCTTCAGAAGTGATTTCTAAACGGTTAAGTTTATTATACAGATGTTTTTTTATGATCTCCTCAAATTTAAACCAATTGCCAAATCTATCACAAACTCCTTAGATGCCAAGTAATCACGCATTTTATAGAGCGTCGTTAATAAGTTGCACTAGTTAACAGTAATTTTGCGCCAGACACAAAACTAACAAATTCTTACTAATTTCGACCTCCTGAATTAAAAAAATAACAATCAAAATATTTCATCAGTTCGGGTTTTGGAGAGGCACAATACGCATTTTATTTAAAAAAAATCAGCGTATTTCGTGTGTAACTGTTTTACAAATGTGACGACCCATTATGTGAAAACAATAGTGGCATAAGTAGGCCTCCATGTGAGAAGCACTTGTACAAACGGAAATTATTTTATTGCCCTGTTATGAATCTATTTGGAGGGGGTGAAACAGGTTCGCGGTATGAATTCGCTTGAGTATACGTGATTTTACTTCAGATGTGTACTTCTTTCACTGTTACCTTTAATTACACTACTGTAGTTTATATTTTGCAATAGACCACCCTGCCAAAAGCACTTCTAGAAGCGGAAATTGTTTTATTGTCGTTTTCGGTTCCGATTGGAGAGGGAGAAACAGGTTCACCGTGTGAATTCGCTTCAGTTTACCAGGAGATTTCCGTGGTGTTAGTATTCTGTGTAAGACGTGTATTTCTTTAAAATATGCTTTAATGATATTCAAAGTACGAATGGTTATAGGTTGTAGCATTGTTTCTTGGAATGCAATTAGGCTACACAAGCATTTGCTGCTTTCTGTGAGAATGGGACAGTCGCTCTCGAGATAAGCATTATAAAATAAAACGACAATCACTAGAGCCAGGGAAGAAAAATATAGGCCTACATCAATCCTTTGTACCTCAAAATAAAGTAATTTGACCTCTTTACACATTAAGTTAGCGTTAACGAAGAATTTTGTTAAAGAGATGAATTATAAAACTGAAACATTTAAACATGTTCAGGAAAAATTTCCTGCTATTGGCGCTTCAAAAATAAAAGAGGGAGTTTTCAATGGACCACAAATTAGAGAAATAATGAAGGACAATGACTTCGAATCTTTATTGGAAGGAAAAGAGAGAGCCGTCTGGACTGTATTCGAGGAGATTGTACTAAAATTCACTTCCTTCACTCGCGTCTTGTTTTTTCCCCGGAAATCATGGCGAATTCAGGGATGAGCATGGTGAGCGCTTTCATAAAGAAACTTCAACAATGGAAAAAAGATACCAAGAACGGTCGGGTACCAATATGCTAGTAGACTATTGTTGAACTTTAACTCGTTATGTACCTGGTGCCAAGTATAAAATAAAATGCAGAAAAAGAAAGCTGTAATCTTCTGAAAAGTGAATATTTAACCTTATTATTATTATATAAAGCAGTATTTTGAATAAATATAAATTCAACAATACCTCAAAAAAACTTTTTTATTGTCAAATTCGTATTCAGGAGGCTCAAATTATATAGAAAACTTGTATCACATGCCCAGCGCAAAAGAAAGTTAAAATTTGTTACGCAGTGTTATTAAAGTGTGAAGGTGAATTCTATTTATCTTTGTATTACGTTATTAGTAAGGAATTCTTAGAGCTTATAGCACGAAGAAGAAGGAGGAAGGGTCGGAGAAATAGCCTAGTATTTGCGTTACCAGAACATAATGCAAGTTTTAAGTCGAGAAATGAAAAATAGAAAGAAGAAATTAACTTATCTCACGATCAATAAAGTTCACAATTGGCTGCGAAAACGTAAACCGGTAAGTGAACGAAAAGAAGAGACTGAAGACAATATCAAAGTGTTGTCTGACTATAAATTTAATGAAGTTTCGTTTAGACTTATTTCAAAGAGAGATAAGAAGTACTGTGTGCATTTAGAGAAGCCAATTGAAGAGGAAGAAGAATAGCGAGTGGCAGTGGTTACGTCTTGATAGCCCGTATGTTTGGCCTGTAACAAATGGCTGCGAGCATTGGTTGAATCTCACCTTTCAGGAAATGAAAGCGCCCACGGAGTTTATGTCGGGATGTGGAGTCTTACTCCCGGTAATTGGTCCCTGGCCCACTTACCAACAGCGGTGTTAATTACAGAATCTGAGCGTCGGGTAGTTGGATCACGGTAGAGCCAATTCTTGGAGAACCTCCTAACCTCGAAAAAGAAAAGGAAGACTGATGCTGTTTTCCACTGTTTGTGTGCGTTCGGCCTCGATTTTGTTTGATCCCTCTCATTCTATTCTCTACACACAAGAGAGACGTTTTTTAAAAGGTTGCTAGGATTTTTTTGTGAACCTTTCTTCGTCTCTTAACATCGCGCGCCTTTTCATGAGAGCCGAGGATTTAGTTTGGACAGGCTCGAAGGGTGACGAGATCTCGAGAGAAGCTTGCGAAGGCTGCAAAACCGCCTTCATCTGCTTGAAGGCACGTAATTGTGAGAATATTCATTAGTGGCGGAAGTAACAAACGCTTTGGCCTGCAATGGTTGTGGTTTGTGGTGTTATTCCGGAAATCGAGAATAACGTAAGAGGGATACTTGTGTCTGCAGACTTCGGTCTGCGGCGGTATTGACAGTCTGAAAGATATTTCCGACATTTTCATGAATGATGGCTAAGGCGGAACGGCGACGAAAGCTTGTTTCGTAAAATAATGATGATCAACTTAACGATGTGTTATACCATGAGTGATTTTGAATTTAGCCTATCTACAGGAGTTCTAAATTACGAATTTTATTTGTTATCTGTATTTCACGAATAAAAGAAACTATTGGGGCTAGTAAAATCCATAAAATATGTTGAGAGGTTAGATACAGCTTACAGCAGTAATAGTAATATGCGTTACAAGAGCGGTATGTTGAAGTTTTCATGTTCGAGGAAAAGTTTGAAAAAGTGAAACGTAGTTGAGCTTTTTTAATTTCCGAGAATTGAAAGAAAACATACTGGTCGTGTATCGTACATTACTTTGTACGAAGATCGTTTATTATATACCTGAAAGAGGAATTTCTAATTAGTTGCAATGAAATCTCCATCTTAGTTTCTGTTCAATGACGGCAAATTTGCAAAAAAAAAAAAAAACTATCTTCAACATTGTTGCTTTAAAATGTTTTCTGCGTTTACTATACTCCAGCAGGCCGTGATATACGTCTGTCTTTTTTTCCCCCCAGTCTATGGAATCTTGTTGATTTTTTCACGGCTTCCTTAATGTTACTTGCATCACGAATGCAGTAACTTTAGTGGAGTTGTAGAGTTTACTTAATTTTTGCAAATATTTAAAAACAATAATTAACAGTGCAATTTAGGTGAAATTGCAGTGGTAAGTTTCCAATTTGTAATTATTACTATATTGAACGTCTCTAAATGTAATATGTTAAAAGCGTAAAGCAGTAAAATCAATATGTCACTTAAGCGGTAAGAAGAGGGAAATTGTTATGTGTGTTAGGTTGAGAATACTGAATGTGGAATTTTAGACTTTCCGCGGATTGGTTTTGTGAGGAAAACAAGCAAATACGCACGATCTCGCACAAAATATTTTTCCTCCATTACTGTATCTTATACAATAATGAATATTGGTACGTGTAAAACATTCTCCTTCTGCTATATGAAAAAAATAATTTTACGATTTAAAGAAATTATTTGTATACTTTTTCAAAATTCAAAATGGTGGCAGTTCACTGTGCAGTGGTGAAGCTTTTCCCTCATAACTCATAAACTTGTTAACTTTTTCATGTTCTCTCTCTTTTATTTTATTGCTGAAACTCATGTCTACAATATGCTCTGTCAACTCTACATTCCATAATAAATAATTTTTTATTTTGTTGTAGAAGAGAATACTGATATTTGACCATTTTTAAAAATGAATCTATTTTTTACCAGACAATCTATCAAAGGTTGATAAGTGATTTTGCATCATATTGTGCAGTAGATATGACATGCATAAATACACACAAAAAATCATCGCAGAATGTTGGATAATTTTTTAGTTATGAGGAAAACGCTTCATCACTGCGCAGTGAACTGCCACTATTTTGAATTTTGAAAAAAATATAGGCTGTAAACAATTTTTTAAATCATAAATCCTTTTTTCGTATAGCAGAACGACAGTGTTTTACACATACTAATTTTCATTAAGGTACAAGATATAGTAACGGAGAAAAAAAGTTGAATATTTCCAAAAAAAAATTACTGCTATAAGGTGTACCTAATCCCTTAACTTATTAAATATAAATTAAAAGTGACGCTGGAGATTGTAATAAATAATCCAATATCATATACTTACTTACTGGCTTTTAAGGAACCCGAAGGTTCATTGTCGCCCTCACATAAGCCCGCCATTTGTCCCTATCCTGAGCTAGATTAATCCAGTCTCTGCCATCATATCCCTCATTCATTCATTCAATGTTCTTTCACTACAAACCCAGCTTTCTCCAGTCTTTCCTATTTTGTTGCCTTTTTCTTTGTCTCCTCCTATGATCCATAGTTCTATACCAATGTCATCTATCATCTGTTATCTTCTTCTGCCCCGAACTCTTCTCCCCTTCACCATTCCTTCCAGTGCATCCTTCACTACGCAGTTTATTCAGTGACTTACCCAATTCCTTTTCCTCTTCCTAATCAGTTTCAGCATCATTCTTCCTTCACCAACTTCTTCCAACACAGTTTTATTTCTTTTCTGTCTGTCCACGTCACTCGTTTCATTCTTCTCTATGTCTACATTTCAAATGCTTCTATTCGTTTCGTCGTAATACCATGTTTCTGCTCCATACAAAGAATTTCACTAGTTTCTTTGTTAGTTCCTCTTCCAGAGGTCCGCAGAAGATTCTCCTTTTTCTATCAAAAGCTTCCTTGGTCATTATCCTCCTTTTGGCTTCCTGGCAGCAGCTCATGTTACTTACTCGCTTTTAAAGAACCCTCACATAAGCCCGCCGTTGGTCCCTATCCTGAGCAAGATTAATCCAGTCTCTATCATCATATCCTATCTCCCTTAAATCCATTTTAATATTACCTTCCCATCTACGTCTCGGTCTCCCTGAAGGTCTTTTTCCCTCCGGCCTCCCAACTAACACTCTATATGCATTTCTGGATTCGCCCATACGTGCTACATGCCCTGCCCATCTCAAACGTCTGGATTTAATGTTCCTAATTATGTCAGGTGAAGAATACATTGCGTGCAGTTCTGTGTTATGTAACTTTCTCCATTCTCCTGTAACTTCATCCCTCTTAGCCCCAAATATTTTCCTAAGCACCTTATTCTCAAACACCCCTAACCTATGTTTCTCTTTCAAAGTGAGAGTCCAAGTTTCACAACCATATAGAACAACCGGTAATATAACTGTTTTATAAATTTTAACTTTCAGATTTTTTCACAACAGACTGGATGATAAGAGCTTCTCAACCGAATAATAACAGACATTTCCCATATGTATTTGTGTGTTTAATTTCCTCCCGAGTATCATTTATATTTGTTACTGTTGTCCCAGGCATTTGAATTTTTCCACCTCCTCGAAGGATAAATGTCCAAATTTTATATTTTCATTTCGTACTGTACAATATTCTCGTCACGAGACATTATCTTATACTTTGTCTTTTCGGGATCTACTTATAGTTAAATTAATCTGTAATACTTGACAAGTAATTTCACATTTTCTTGACTCTGTTAGAGCTAGTTTATATTTAATTCTTTTACAACACGGAGGTGTAATATTTTGTTTTCTCTTCTAGTCTTTTTTGTTGTTTCTATAATGTTCTGCCCAGCTCTCGTTGTTCGAAAGCGCTCTTTTACTTCTGATGCAATTAAAACCAGCACAACTAAAATATTTATTTTAGCAGTGTATTCTTTTAATTCGGATATGGCCATTTCCGCTATAGAGGGATTTTATAAAAGGCAATTTAGTTAGCATGCTTATACCTAAAGTTAGTGAAATTGGAATTACAGTTATGCGTCCTATCAAAGAAGAGATAACTTGAGTTTCAACATCATTAAGTAGCGTGCAACATATTCCACGTAAATCCTGGTTACATAATGCCTGTAATCCTTCACTGCAATACGAATGTGGGAAAAAAAGTAATTCTATGGCACGGGTATATCGCACAGAGTTTCAACATGATACTTCCAGCGCTGCGCTGGATTTGTACTAATTACTAATGCCTCTTTGTCCTGGCGTAACTAGTGGGAAGGGTTTGTGTGAGGTACCATTAAACATTTAACTGATGTGCGTTATAAACAATTCATATTTCCATGACAACAGCAGCGTTTGGAGTACCGTTGGTTTCACCAACTCGGTTTAATCACATTACCGAGGTTACATTTGCAAAGAAAGCTATCATGCCTATGTTGTAGTTATATGCATGTTGAACTACGGTAGGCCTACACTCTAAGAGAGATGAATTATATATTTTTTTACGTTACAAATCCTAATATGACATAAAATGTTACATGCATTGTCATTCATTCATAGTTTTCTGCCCAAGGGCGGGTTTTTCACTGCATACCCAGCATTCTCCAGCATTTCCTGTTTTATGCCTCCCTCTTTATTTCCGCATATGATCCATAACAATGTCTTCTATCATCTGATATCTTCCTCTGTCCCGAACTCTTCTCCCGTTTACTATTCCTTCCACTACATCCTTCAGTAGACAAAATGTTACATTTGAGCCGTTCAGAGCAGAAGTGGTGTAAATCAAAAATGGGTAATGAGGGTTAAAGTAAATATTCTGTAAAATACAGCGCAAAGTAGCAAATAATTTTCAATTTATTTAAACTATTAGTAGTCAGTGGATAGCAAGAAGGCTATATTAATTGCTACTTTGCGCTGTATTTTACAGAATTTTTGCTTTAAACCTCATTACCCAATTTTGACTTACACCACTCTTGCTCTGAACGGCTTATTTATGTACATTGTTACAATATTATTATTATTATTATTATTATTATTATTATTATTATTATTATTATTATTATTATTATTATTATTATTATTATTATTATTGATAGTTGCTCGTTAACAGGGTGAAAAAATTCTTATTTCCTCATAATAAAGAGTATTCTTTTCTGAACAGTTAAATATATGTAACCTCATTATACTGTATGTAAGCTTCTCAATGTGCATGATAACGATTTTATATTTAAGTAGTACCATTAATTTTACCCCTTTTTGTCATTGCTATTGTTTGAATGTATATTTCACTTCAGATAGTGTGGAAGAAACGGCCTCATGGCCTTAGTTCTACATGAATGAATGAATTAATGAAATAAATAAATAGGTAAATAAATAAGAAAATAAATAAGTAAATAAATAAATAAGTAAATAAATAAATAATTAAATGAGTAAATATATAATATTGTAATTTATATATATTACGAAAATAATTGTACTTAATAACGTGATTATTTAAATCGAGGCGCCATAATGACCGATATAGTATACATTTACTTTTGAATGCTGTTTTGCAAAACCTACATCTTCAAAGTTACTAGTACACTTTTTTTTAGACAAACGATTTGAGCTAGACTTAGCAAATGTTAGCCCATCTTACAAGATGTATAACAATGCTACACTCTCAGATTTATTTGAAAACAATAAAACCACGTTAATCCAGACTAATTGTGGATAATTTGACCGGTTTACCTAAAGTACGGATTAACTAAAGTAACCTAAAAGAACAGTAGAAAGTGGATTAAAAGTCCGTTTATAGCGACGTTTATTATGGTGTATTTTAAGGGCATAGACCAAATTCACTACACAGTACAGTAAAATGTAAACCAATAATAAATTGCAATACAATGTTCAATACTATAGGTGTAATATTCTAATTATTGTAATTCCATAGTTCTAATGTATAAAAATAATTGTTAAAACAAGGCTGTTTAATTTTTCCAAACTCATCATTTTTGTTTGCCTGTCCGGATTAAGCGAAGTCCGGCTTATTGGAGCCCAGATTGACGAGGTTTTACTGTATATCAAAATAATTTCCATCTTTATTTCATTACATGAGAGCAGTGTTTAGATATAGAAATAAATATTTTCTTCAATGATTAAACATTTCAAGAAAAATTAAATTATTTGTAACACAGAGTTTGAGCCAAGATGCCCACTACTATCATGAATTCTGTTCGGCGGTCGGGAATGATGCGAGTCCCGGCGTTAAGCCGCCCGCTAGTACGGTACATTCAAGTCAATATTCAGTGTCTCTCTGTTGTGCGCGTTTGTGTTGTGATGTACAGTATAGAACAACGCATTTTTGTATCCAAGACTTTCGTGAAATATACGTGGAGAACGAGTTGTAAATTCAGACGTTACCCCGTTAGTGCTGTGCCAAATAAGAAAACAATACAGAGACTCGTAATGAAAGTTAACGAGACAGGCTCGGTTCAAAGTAAGAAGCACCGAGTGAATAAACGGGTCTTAACTGAGAAAACTTGAGATTAAATCTGTTTCCGGATATGATAACGAAGTCCTCAGAAATCTTTGTGCAGTTTAGTTCAGGAAGTAGGGGTGTCAAAAACCTCTGTTCAACAAGTCACTAAATTTTTTAATTTGGAACCGTACAAAATCCGTGTAGTTCATCACATAAGTGAAAATGAAATACAGGAAGTGTCGGGAATGTACTGAAGCGATGTCAAGCATGCTTAAAAGTCGAAGGTCACCATTTCCAGCAATTACTTTCCAGCAATAAGCTTTTTATTTCAGTATCATGAGTTTTATTTTGCCGAAAATTACGATCATCGTTTGGCGGGAAACGGGCGACACATCTAGCATGCGGAGCCCGCGCTGCCACCGGTAGCCTACTGAGTGGACATCTTGGCTCGAACGCTCTGTAGCAACACTCAGAGGACAGTACTGCATGATAACATTCAAATGTCGCTATTCGACTATTTCTGTAGTGTAAATGGAAACGGAAATATATTGATAGCGAAGATTCTAGTCTCCAACATATATCATGGATTACACTGAATAACAAGAATTTTGCTCCGACTTAAAACAATGTGTCCCTTATGGTATAGTGTGCGCTGAATTCGAAAATGCATCTCTTTTCTTCGTATCACGTAAGGTTTTTAGGATATATTATGATTTCACTTTTCAATAAGCGCTCTTCCGGGAAACAACTGGCGTGGGTTGGGGATTGTAAACCAAAACAAAAGCTGATATATTTTATGAGTTTATGATTGATTTCCGGTTTCTTATGGTTGTTGGCATGTTCTTTTGTACTTCTAATAAATAAACAGGTATTGTTGTTGGCATGTTCTTTTGTACTTCTAATAAATAAACAGGTATTGGTCCCTTCTATTCAGTAAATTTCAGAACAGCTCATAGTGAGATCTACGTAATGAAAAAATAAGGGTGCAGTTTTCATTATTTAAAACAAGTTTACCTCTTGAGTATAGGCAAATTAAAAGAGGGTGTTTTCATCGGTCCACAAATTAACAAAGTTATGGGTGACTCTTTGTTTGAGAAAATATTTTCCATTACAGGAAAAAATGGCATGGAGCGCTTTGAAAGATGCTTGCTCAAATTTCCTAGGAAATTCTAGGACAGACAACTACATAGAACTTTTTGTAGAAACCATGTCAAGTGCGTATGAGAAAATGGGATGTAATATATCTCTCAAAATACACTTTTTACATTCTCATATGGATTTCTTTTCTCCTAACCTTGGAGCGATAAGCGACGAGCATGGGAAAAGATTTCATCAAGAAATATCTGGAATTGAAAAGCGATATAAAGGAAGATCATCGTCCAGCATGCTTTCAGACTATTATTGGTTCCTTGTAAAAGACAGTACCGGGTATAGTTATAAACGGAAGTCATTCAGAAAATTCTTTTAAATGTAAGTTCAAATTCCGAGAGTTTTCTCATTATGCGCATGAAGTATTTTTATTGTTGTCTTTTAAACTACGTAACATCATTTTTGTATCCAGTACACATTTTTCAAATATTATGAGGCATTTTGAATCCCTAGTGTATTGTGATTTTACTAGTAGAAGTGAAAATGTTTTTTTCATTACAAATTTAATTCATTTTCCCCGGAAATTGGTAGGTGATGAGGCAATTTGGATTTTAAATTCAGATTTAGGGCACACATATTAGTAATATTCACCTATTTTTATTTCGGAACAAGACAAAAAGTAAAAATTTATTTTTCAGTGTTATCTAACGATGCTGTATAAAGTAGGTACAAGATTAGCCTCGGCGGAATTGGTGATAGGGCAGTGGTATTTTGCCGAAATGAGACTCAAGATTTCTCATGGTTTACCTTGCATAAACGAAACCTCGGAAGTAACTCTTTCAGTGAGCAGATCTAACAGGTTTCTTCCCTATTTTATGCATACTTACATTAAAATATTTCATCAGAATATAGTTAATATTAGTACAAATAATATAAGTTAGGAAATAAGTAGTCGGTAAGACATGAGTTTCTCACAAAAGCAGACTAAATGTTTGGATATATATAGCTGCCGTATATATTTTGCACAGGGAACTTCATTAGTCGAATAATAATATTGTTTTATGTTGTTATGAGTACAGTATTATTTCGTACTGAGAGTATTTGGTTATGATTTAATGTAACAATGTGTATATAGGTAACAGTTATAATATCATACTCCATCTACTTTCAAAGAGATCGTACAAAATAAACTGTTTCAGTATTAGAAACTCCTTGTCTAACTTGATCTGTGCGCTCGCTATAAACTTTCAAACACCACAGCACTTTGAACGAAATTGCAGAAATGTAATTAAGCATTTTAAATTAAATAACACTTCGACACCTAAACAATATTCCCAACACAATTTGCTTAAACTCACATTCAACCCCGAAACCATGTACAAAACAAAAACAGCTAACGGCATTCCACCAGAAGTAACATGTGCATCATGGGAAAATAGCGCCCATATTGATGCACCTTTCTGTTCCCTCGTTTAGAGTCTACTAGACTGTCACTGTTTCCACCGCTGCAGTTCATACATAGTGTGTTGTTGAATAGCGTTTTAGAAATCGTAAAGCTCAGAATTCAATGATTATTTAAGAAGCGTGTTTATAATAAACCCGAGGTCTGTATTGTGTTCAGATAGATTTCAAAGTCGCGCAAAATGTGATAAGCATAGAAACACTGAATGCACTAATGACTTTCCTAAATATGAGTAAAAAGGGACTGTTCATAACCCTTCTCAGTACGAAGGAAATCTGTTCTGAATTAAATTAGACAAACATGAAGTCTGCATTGCAGTTGAAAACATTTCCAGATCACACATAATGGGATAAGCATTCTTACCGTATCCAATGATGAGTGATTAAAAGGCATGATTATAATAACCCTTCTCAATAGAAAGGACCTCGTTATCAATTGCTTCAGACATTAAACACGAGATCTGTGTTGTTTTTGATTACATTAATTTGAAGTTGCACAAAATGAGAACTGTAGAATTACTATTTTCATATCCAATGATGTGTGAAAATGTGACGGGTTTGTAATCCTATTGAATAAGAAGTAACTCCATTCCGAATAGCTTCGGATATTGGACATGAGGTCCACCGCTGTGGTGTAACGGCCCAGATAACATATAGATTGCTCATTCCTAAGCTAAAATCGGTTGCACTTTGAAGAGAACAACCACCAGGATCGCCACCCGTTCGCCGTAAACGAATACGAGATGGCAGTACAGTCGCTAATACAATTCAAACAGGAATTATGACATGACTCCTTATGTAACAGCTAGAAGGCAGCATAGTAAACCTGACAAATGTTACCGTTAAAGCCTATAACGCCGAGCAATCTGGGTATATATGATCTAGAGTAACACGTCTGACGGTAAAACGAGCGGACTCGGATTCAAATCTTGGTTGGGACTTTAACTAGTTGACTTTTGGGGGGGGGGGAGGAGTTTCTCTCAACTCTTTAAGAGCAAATGCTGAGTAACTTTTGGCGCTAAGCCCTGGTCTCATTTTGCTGGCATTGTAACCTTCATCTCATTCAGATGCTAGATAACCACAGCAATTGATAAAGCGTCGTAAAATAACCAAATAAAAATATTGGATATGAGGTCTCTATGAGAACTATATATTCCACGAAACACTATTTTCATACCCAGCGATGGGTGAAAAAATGACGGGTTTATAATCCTATTGAATAAGAAGGAACTACATTCTGAATAGCTTCGGATACTGGATATGAGGTCTACCGCTGTGGTGTAACGGCCCAGATTACATATAGATTGCTTATTCTTATGTTACAATCGGTTGCACTTTGAAGAGAACAACCCCCAGGATCGCCACCCATCCGCCGTAAACGAACACGAGATGGCAGTGCAGTCGGTAATGCAATTCAAATGGGAGTTATGACGTGACTCCTTATGTAACAACTAGATGGCAGCATAGTAAACCTGACAAAAGTTGTTACCGTCAAAGCCTATAACGTCGAGCAATCTGAGTATATATGATCTAGGGTAGCGTTTCTCAAACTTTTTTGATGTGGGGACCACTTTTTAAAGTCAGAACAGTTCCACGGACCATCTTGCTCTTATTCCCTCCGAAAGCAAATTTATCATTCTCGTAGCATATTTTAATGCCAGTATACTTATATTTTAAAATTGAATTAAGGTTCGGTACTATGGTCCTCTGTTATGAATTTGGGTGGTCTGTCTGAGTTACAGACGCGGCGCCAAATGTGCAGAGAAAAGATGTCGAGAAACACCACGTATATAGTGCTTTAAATCCCTCTTTTGTTGCTGAGAATAGAGTGGGAAGTCGATAGATTGGTAGGTTAATAAATTTCATAAAATGCAGTACAGGGAGGAAAAGTGAAATTCGATTGCCGTGTGTCATTTCCAAACTCTGAAATTTTAAGCTGTAGTGTGATACGCAATTCGTTTGAATTTTATTTTTCTTCTGTCTTTTTTGAAGAAACACAAGGGCAGACCTCGAGGACCACAGGTGGTCCACGGACCATAGTTTGAGAAACGCTGATCTAGGGTAACAGTTAGCACGTCTGACGGTGAAACGAGCGGACCCGGGTTCAAATCCTGGTTGGGACGTTACCTAGTTGTTTTTTGGGGGGATTTTCTCTCAACCCTTTAAGGGTAAATGCTGAGTAACTTTCGGCGCTGAGCTCTGGTCTCGTTTTGCTGGCATTGTAACCTTCATCTCATTCAGACGCTAGATAACCACAGCAATTGATAAAGCGTCGTAAAATAACCAAATAAAAGATATTGAACATGAGGTCTCTATTCAGGTTTAAACATTTCAAGACCGCACAAAATGAGATAAGTTCGAAGAGTCTCTCAATGAAATATTGTGATGTAGGTCTACGATCATGGGTGAAAATATGGAAGTAGAATCGGCTCGAGCGAATTCATAGTAACTATGCTGTAATGTTCATTTCATTAAAATAAAATTCACCATGTTTTAGTGCTGACGTTTCGAGATCATAATTGTCAACAGTCACACCATTCAGCCATCGGCTGGCTCAGTCTGTTAAGGCGCTTGCCTGCCGGTCTGAAGTTGCGTTCGGGGGCGGGTTCGTTCCCCGCTTCGGCTGATTACCTGGTTGGGTTTTTTCCGAGGTTTTCCACAACCGTAATGTGAATGCAAAGTAATCTATGGCGAATCCTTGGCCTCATATCGCCAAATATCATCTCGTTATCACCAATATCATCGACGCTAAATAATCTAGTAGTTGATACAGCGTCGTTAAATAACCAACTAAAATAAAAATAAATAAGAAGTCACACCATTCATGAACTATACTTAGCTATATGTATGTTGGTGCCACAATAATTTTTCAAAAATATTCTTGGTGCAAGAAGGAGAAAAGGGAAATTAAGAAAAAAAATATTGGATATGATGACATGTTTTCAGTAAGACAGCATTATTATCCGGTAATCAAATAACTTTCATAGTTCTTGCAAAACAATATTCATATCCGAAGAACCGTGGAATAGTTCCTTCCTGCCTTTGTGCAGAGTTTCAGATTTTCCACCATAAAAGAGGATACAAAGGAGAAAGTTTATAATTACTTTCCTTGCTATATTAGTGTGCTTGTAATGACTTCGGTGGCTTTTCTGTGTCATATGGCGAGCATAAATTTATAGGAGGTAGTGTGCCCTGCCAATATTCTTTCGGTATCAAACTTTTAAAGTTATCTCAAATCAATACTGTAGCTCATCGTATAGAGTGTCTGACGTCTTATAAATTCCTCACCGGAGCTCCTGGGATGTAAACTAAATTGGACATTGACAAACAATGCTTGTGGGATAGAGCCGGTGCCATCAATTACGGGCGAGCAGCGATTGCACGGCTACTAGAATCAAACGTTTTCGCCCAAGCCTGAGTGGATGACATTTACTATTAATTAAACGACACGCTCTAATTGAGTCGTCTAATTATGTCGTAAATGAGGATAAAGATTTTATTCTTAATTTAAACATAATCTCTTTCTAGCTTCATACTCAGTTTATGTATGTATATATGTATGTATGTATGTATGTATGTATGTATGTATGTATGTGTGTATTCACACTGCAGATGGGTAACTAATTACACTCAATAATGACAATTAATAATAAACACAATCTATACTAATAATAAATCTGTAGCCGAAATTTTTCTGGTAATTTTTGATTTTCCAAAAATAATTGGTCTTAACATATATAATTAAGCACCCTGAAACCGAAAATCGCTTTTTTGAAATTTTTTGTTTGTCTGTCTGTCTGTCTGTTTGTCTGTCTGGATGTTTGTTACCTTTTCACGTGATAATGGCTGAACCGATTTATATGAAAATTGGAATATAAATTACGTTCGTTGTAACTTAGATTTTAGGCTATATGACATTAAAAATATTTTATTTAAAGGGGGGGGGTTATAAGGGGGCTTGAATGAAATAAATCGAAATATCTCCCTTATTATTAATTTTCATGAAAAATATTACATAACAAAAGTTTATTTAAAAATAATTTCCGATAAGGTTTATGCCATACAAAATTTTGATAGTACTGATATTTAATGAGAAAAATGAGTTTCAAAATTACAATAACAATGCCATCTAAGGCGGTGTAATCAAATAAAAAACAAATGACTTCGTCTATAAGGGGCCTTGGTCAACAACAATCGAAAGCTATGAAACATAGCCTACAGAGAATGTTTCTGTGTTTGTATGAAGTAATATCGGAAGCTAAATTAACCGATTTGTATAATTAATTACTAATTCACCATTAGAAAGTGTAGTTTCTCTAGATGGACATAATGCTATAATGTTATTACAGTAACTTCTGAATGAATCGAGGACAGGTAAGATTAAAATACAAATCAAGATTTCAGGTATAACTCCCTGTAAAGTTGATTTGAATAATTTCGGGGGAAAAATTGTTCCGGAGCCGGGTATCGAACCCGGGACCTTTGGTTTGGTACGTTAAACCAAAGGTCCCGGGTTCGATACCCGGCTCCGGAACAATTTTTCCCTCGAAATTATTTAAGATTAAAATAGCTTCCTATGCACAGAAAACTTGATAGGCATTTGTTTCATGTATTTCCTAAAATAATTTTTATGACCAAATGAGTGGTCTCTAGATCAAAATGATCACATTTTAATCTTTTTAATACAATTTAAATTAAGTAACATAATAAACGATTTATCCTTCTATGAAACACGAATGTTCCCTGGATCAAATGTCCTATTTTAATTATGTAATAATTACTTTATATTTATTTCTAATGGGTGCAGCGGAGCGCACGGGTATGGCTAGTTAATAATAAATGAATAATTATAATACTAATAATAATTAATGGTAATAATCATTAATGCTAAGAAATAATAATAATGTCCGTTCAGTCCGGCGATTATTGTTTTGAGAATTGAAAGCATATTTTAGAGTCCTTTCAGAGTCTTATAACAGAAAATTAATAAATACACAAGAGCTATGGCATTATAAATAGTGTGACGAAGCCATCCTTGGTTCAGAAACACACCCGCATACGGCTCTACAACACATTGGCATGACCGATGCTCAGCTATGGCAGCGAAGCATGAACACTGAGGAGAGCAGATAACAGCAGAATAACTGCTTGTGAAATGCGATTCATGCGAAGAACATCGGCCTATACTAAATGGGATCTGAAAAGAAATTTTGAAATGTTAAAGAAACTAAAAACTCAACCAGTTTTAGATTACATTGTTCAATATCAGTCTAATTGGAAACATCATTTGGAAAGAATGAGTAATAGTAGACTCCCAAAGGCAATTTATGACTATGTACCACATGGCCAAAGATGTGTGGGTCGTCCTACTGAAAGATGGCGTGAAAATTTTATGCGAGACCGTAACAGATCTTGTGGCCTAACATTTGTCAGGCAGCAGCAGAAGAAGAAATAATAATAATAATAATAATAATAATAATAATAATAATAATAAATAACAGTAGTATAATAAAATTAACAAGGCGCATCCTAAATTAAATGAAGCACGATCACTTAAAATAACATTTAAATAAATATAATTTGTATCTTAACCCTACGTTGGAACTAAAACCCACGAGTATAATATGTTCATACATGCACACGTACCTTTCAGCACTACACTCATTTCGCTGTCAACTCATTCATTGCACTGGTATTATTCGACCAAGGCCAGTGGAGTTCTGCAACCAGGAGCCGTGGCACTACTGTTCCTGCGTTCGTAATACCGTATTACGATAGTTCACATTACGCCCGCGGCCCCACTCACCTCGGTCGAGTAATACTACAACACATTTCATTGATACTATCCTGATTTCATTAATACTTCAAAAACATTTCACTGTTCAAACACGTTGCTCTGCCACTAGAAACTATGAAACTTTGCTGACACAAACACACTTTACTGACACAACACACTTCTTCACTGATACAACACTTCAAATAACAAAACATCAATTACACCCTTTAAATATTGTGCATAATATATTGCCGTCTATTAGTAAAGTCCTTAAGCCTATTTTTAAATACATTTTTGGTTATTGGTAAAACCATTAGTAAGTCAGCAGGTAAAGCATTCCAGTTCCTGATGGTACCATTGAGAAAAGAAAACTTTCCAATGTCTGTCCTCTGTCTTCTTTCCCTCAATTTATGTGAGTGGTCGTTCCGTGAAGAGTAATTTCGCGGCTGCAACCTAGTTTTTATCTCTCTCTAGGCAGGCTTACCTCTGTATGTTTTGAACATTGCGCATAATCGAATTCGCGTTCTCCTGTCCGTGAGTGTGTCCCATTTTAATGTTCAATTATTACGACAACGCTTGAGAGCCCGTTTTTTAATCTTTTTCTAATGCCTTAATATGTTCTAATCTGTAAGGATCCCAACATGCAGGACCATATTCCATTATGTTATGGTGTTAACATCATCATATAATAAAATAAGTAGAGTATGTTGTATTAAAAATAACGCAAGTGACACCACACATTGTTAAATAAAAGTAAAGTAAAGTGAAATATTCGATAAACTGAACTATGTCACATTCAGAGCGTCGCAGCCGCTGCCATCGTCGACGACGACTTCGTTTGTCTTCAAATATAGAGTTTTTTTGTATGGTATCATCATGAGTATTTCATCTACGTTACGTCATCCTACTTTCTACTAATAACGATAAAGAATGCCTCAGAAACGAACCAATGAGAGCTGTGATCCTTAATAAAATTATCGGGTCACTTCTATCGTCTTGAGCTTTATCAACTTCAAGTTTTTCTATTCATTGAACAGACATAACTAGCATTCAAGGTGCATTGCAATATGGCGACAATTGGGGGCGTTACAGATCGTTTTGGTTAAGTGTCAATAATTCGGAATACCTAAAACAACAAATAAAAATCAGGGTGTGGTTGAAAGGGGACACGACCGTGGGTTTCACGTGATACGTTTGGCTGAAATCGAGAGATCTAGATGAGGTTTCTTTGGCACTAAAATCAGCGAGTTACACATCGGAGTCTCGAGTTATTTTGGTCGAAAAATTTCTCCCACGCCCTTGCCCGCCAGGCTACGTGGGCTCCCATCCACGCGGTGATAACTCAAGGACATACTCGCATTGTAATCGTATACCCGATCGGACGAGATCACATTTATTTGAACCGTGTTATTAGTCACGAAGTTACAGTGTCGGAATGAATCACCCTGCAAACGTTACATCGCCGTTTCCGTCCTAGATTTTCGTATGTCCGTCTGATTTTAAAGAATTATTCACGTCAAAAAGAAATATACCCTATATATTGTACAGTCGATTTCAACTATTTCATGAAGTACGAAGATATGAATTGAAACTGAAGTACTTACTCAGCAACTTGCAAACATTTTTAAAAATTGGGTTGTTAACCTGAGAAGATGAAATTGTGATGAATATGAAGTGTTGTGAAAACTATAATACAATATGACGGCAAAAGTGATACATGAGAAATGTTTTAGGGAATATTAACGAAATGTCAACTCGTTTGTAGACCAAGAATTTAAATGTACTAAAAATGAGAGAAGAAAACAGAATTGAGTTTGAGAAAATAAAGTTAAGTGCTTTAGCAATAAAATCTATTGTGAATTTTGTTAATAACCAAAAGATATTTTTCAACTAATAATCACCAATAAGTTATGTAACGTTATGAAATAATCTGTCGATCAAGTAGATCGCCATCTTATCCAGACGTTGAAAGTTTTTACTTTCTAGCAGTTTCTAAAACAATATTATAATTATTTCTTTGTTATTTTGTATTCAGTGAAACTGTTCAAGCGCCGTTAGAAATTAAATAATATTGCAAAGTATAGGCCTATACAATAATTTAAATAATTTTTGTTTAACGCATGTTATGAATTTTGGATTCTAGTATTCCTGCCCCACTCGAGCTACCCGAAAATTTATCCGTATTGTCATATCCTCTCATGGTTTTATATATATACTAATTCCACTAGAGGTTTTGATTTTATCAATAATTTTGCGAATGGGACACGAGCAGATTTGTGTAGAGAAAATCAAAACTCGAGTGGAATTTGACTATGACACGATTAGAAGAAAGTGTATGAAATTAGAAGAAATAAAGTACTCAAATAGAATAAAAATCGACTTACTAAACTCTCTTGAAAATGTATTATTGTACCATTTCATCATTACAAATATTCCGCTAGATGACAGAAGTATGTTATGATGAGCTGTTATCTTATTACCAGTTGTGTCAACTATAGCGGAACAACTATAATGAAGTCAAGACATATTATTCGACTGAAGGTTACACGTCCACTAACTTTAATAGAGGTGGACGATCATCTAATCAGTATAGAATAAGATATAAAGCTTAGCTTATCTCTGATTGAGGTTCTGTCTGATATGTAGGCTTTATTTATTATCAAGCAGTACATCTCACTTGACGATATGTGTCATAGGAAGAACAAATTGTATCTGTATATATCTGAAGTCTGATGGAATATGTAGATAATCGACAATTGTATGCAATGGAGGGGGAAAGCAATTCGCCACCCTACCCGAGTATTTCCTGGCCTAGTTGCCTCATGAGTGATGTCTTATTGGTGTCACTTATGAGGTGTCACTTATGAGGTTAACTAAACAACAACAAATCTTAGCTCCCCCAATGATTAAGCTGCCTTCCGAGATTTATTTACTCTACTCATTATAGTTTTTCATATTTTCTCAATCTCGGATGGGCACCATTCCCATAAACTAACTGAATTTTCACGAGACAATTTCTTCTCCGATAAATAACTGAACCAGCGCATATTACCCCTTACGAGCGCCACTCAAGTCTAGCTTTTTGTTACGAGGATGTCGTCTCTCTGCCTCCAAGCCTCCAGGGTGGTTCTTCGAGTACCGACACTAGAAAGGCTGCCTTCTTCACTACTTAAGACCTAATCTGTTCCGCTAGTTTTGGTCCTACCCGGTATTTGGTTTCCCACGTATCTACCATACCCTTGGTAGGCATTTCCCTATCCACTGCTTGGAAAGGCGTCCGTTGGACTAGCAACCCCTCAAAAGTCTCCAGATACCAAGTTAAATGCGGCATTAGGAGACCATTGAGGAATAAATCGAGATAACACTGGCTGCCCATTAGATAAGACGTAGTTTCGGAGTGGAGGCAAACCCCCCCTTGGCCTGTTCCGGCTCAATACCCTATCATTTTCTTGATCAGCCAGGGTCTCATCTTCCTCGTGGTCTGTATACAGAGTGATTCACGATTCATTTTGAGCATAAACTATGAACATGAACATGAGTCCGATTATCATTAGTTTGAAAGTTATTTGTGAAATTCCAAACATCATACTGTGAATCAGGCTTTGGAATTGCATCGTAATAGAAACATTGGAATGTAAACTAAATAGAGGGTTACGCTGTGACGTGAAGTACGGGGCAGAAGGGGAAGGTACGTCTTGTGATTATCAGCTGCGCCTAGGACTCTACACGCGCCATTCGCATCTGTGCAACCAAGTCAAGCCTGCAGAACCCTTAAGCAGGGGAAATATGACGTCAGCTGGGGATGATTGACTTCCACGTAGAGTTGTTTACATACTCTGCCTGTGACGGCACTTCAATTTTCGAAAAGTATTGTGATAAATTCATTGTATTCATAATGCGTTACCTCGTTTCAAGGTTAAAATTATGCTAGATTTCCTGTGGGTAGGTTCTTTGAAATTTCTTTGCACCTAACCTGCTTTAGATTTTCGAAAACTTTCCTCCTGTCATCATTTACGGAAACATAAATTTATAACATTTAAGTAATTACTCTTGAAAGTCACTATTAATTTCAATTCAAAATGAACACAACGAAGACGCCCTTAATTTAACACCATATAAATAAATAATCAATATACAGTTCGTAATAATGAACTTACCCGAAAGTTTGTACATTCCATAATTCTTAATATGAGCTTTGTTGAAATGTTGTTTAGTATTGAAATGACGAGTAGAAATAAATTGGATGGGACACAGTAAACAAGCAATTCTTTCGTCTTCTGTAACAGCAAAATAATCATATTCCCATTTCCTTGGAAGTAGTATTTTTACACGGGTTTAGATTTTGCCATGTTCCATTTCTATTGAAACTGCAGTACGCGTATTGTATAGTTATTTATTTATTTATATATATATATATTTATTTATTTACTTACTTATTTATTTATTTCCTTATTTACTTACTTACATATTTATTTATTATTTATTTATTTATTTACTTAGCTGGGGTGCGTTACAATGTTGAATGACAGCATTGACATCCGGTCATATAGCTATCATTCACTTATCAACGTACAATTTATTTATCGTCCAATTACTATTAAACCCAGTTAAGACCAGTGATGCAAGTTTTGTAAAAACAGGAATTAGAGCTTTATTAATGCACGAAAATTCATAATAAATTCTTCAAATGAAGTAATTGGTTTGTTGCCTGCATGCAACATTTCGGACTTACTTCATTTTAATAGAATACAGAGCACGGAAAGACAAGTCGTAGACTGTACTTAACTTATTTTACAAAAAAAAATTACTTAATCGGCTTTACTAGTAATAGGACGATATATACGTAGGTAGACTTTCTTACTTTATATACACACATACATTTTAAAATTTATTTTACATTTTTTTTAACATATTTATTTCACTCATTCATTTTTCTCTTACTTTCCAAAGATATGTTCCTAAGGATTTTATTATCTGTTCATTTGTAATTCTTGATAGCGTATTGTATACCTGCCGCCGCGAGAATCAATGTTGGTGCAGCCGAGCGTAACTAAAACGTATGACCGCACTGGTAGAAAAAGTGGGTGGGGTAAGGAGGGGTAGTAAAGCAGTCGCTCTGAGGAGCTACAGTTCTGCAGGTCAGGACCATGTGCACTGAAGTAGAAGGAGGGTGATAGGAAAATCTGCTTACTAATTCAGAAATGTTTATTTTACGATTGACATAGTATTCTGAATTAATATTTCTGTATATTTTCTGAAAAATTCTTACTTATGCTCAAAACCGCTGCTAATTTCTAAATCAGGATTCTTAAGTGATCTTGAAACACCTTTGCTTAATCTTGTGCCTCACTATGACCATACTGTTATTTTAGGCGATTTCAATACAAACTTATTAAATTCAAGTAATTACGCTACAGTTCAACTTAAGAACATGTTTGAGTCTTACAATATATCCATCCTTCCTTCCGCAGCTACCCACCACACCCAGGAATCGGAGACACTTCTTGACATTATTGCCACGACTAATCCTCAGTTAGCATTAACGAATGGACAACTACCAGCGCCGGGTATCTCAGCACACGACATAATCTTTCTAGAATATTCCTTGTATTGTCCAAAATATAAACCTCACAACACATCATACCGTGACTTGAAGCATATTGAGCATGATAAATTAATCAACGATGCACTTAGCCTGCCTTGGACTGAAGTGTGGAATTTACCAGACATTGACGACAAAATCGAAAAATTTAACGACCTAGTAATCCAGTTATACGATAAACACGCACCCTTGAAAACCAGACGAGTTGGTAGACGCCCTGCGCCTTGGATGTGCGATGCCATAAAATTACTCATGACAGACAGAGACACTGCTTATCGTAAATACAGACGGAGCAAGGACGAATTAGATTTTAATACTTACAACGTTTTAAGAAATAAATGTAATCAAGCAGTAAGAAATGCTAAATTACGCCATGCACATTCCCTTATTATACCTTCGGTCAGTGCGAAAGAATTGTGGCGTAACCTTAATAACCTGGGTCTAACAAAAGCAAAGCCTCGGGTAGATAACATCAACTTGTCACTCAATAGCCTAAATGAACATTTCGTCACTGCTCCACCTGAACCATTACATAAAAAAGAGACTCTTGAATTTCTCAGATCTTGCCCCCAACCTGTATGGGATAAATTCTTCTTTAAATACATTAACCCGACTGACGTAATGAAGACGCTGCGATGTATGAAATCTAAAGCCCAAGGTGTAGACAATATAAATATCACTCTCCTGTATAAAATAATAGATGTGATTCTGCCGACCGTCACCCATATATTCAATGCATCTATTATGACTGGGTCCTACCCCTCACTCTGGAAAATGGCATTAGTGAAACCTTTACCTAAATCTAACACACCTTCTACAGTAAACCAATACAGACCGATATCAATTCTTCCCACTCTTTCAAAAGCATTAGAACATATTGTACACGGACAACTTACGAACTATCTCGACGAACACAAACTCCTCGATGACTATCAATCGGGTTTTAGGCATGGACACAGCACTACTACAGCCCTACTTAAAGTGACCGAGGACATCCGTGAAGATATGGATAGGGGTGAAGTAACGGCACTAACTCTTCTCGATTTCAGCAATGCCTTTGGTTCTGTTGATATCGACTTGCTTCTTGCAAAGATGAAAACTTTGCACCTATCAGACAATACCTTGAGCTGGATGGACTCCTACCTACGGGACCGCCAACAGTGTGTTTCACTTGATAATCAATTCTCCCAATGGCGATACACAAAGGCGGGAGTGCCGCAGGGCTCCGTATTAGGACCACTACTTTTCTCTATCTACATTAATGACGTATCAAAGAACTTACAGTATTGCCGATATCACCTCTATGCCGACGACCTACAACTTTACATACATTCCAGACCCAATACGATCAATGAATCGATTGACAAGTTAAATTGTGACCTAGCCACTGTCTCCACTTGGGCGGCCAATTTCGGACTCGCACTTAACCCAAGTAAGACTCAAGCCATAATTATTGGACATAAGCGTGTAGTTAACTCCCTTAATAACAGTAATCTTTCAGTTGTTACCCTTAACAACACGCTAATCCCTTATTCATCTGTCGTAAAAAATCTTGGCTTCTTTTTTGATAATAATCTAAGTTGGAATTTTCAAGTTAAAGAAACGATAAAGAAAATCTGTTCCTCCTTTCACTCTTTGAGTCGCTTGAGAAACTTCTTGCCCCAGCAACTAAAACTTACCCTAGTACAAACCCTAGTAATGCCGCACTTCGATTATTGTGACGTTTTGTTAAGTGATCTAAGTTCTGAACTGTCAGTCAAGTTACAGCGAGCTCAGAATATGTGCATCAGATACGTGTGCAACATCCGACGATATGATCACATATCACCGTCCTTCGCAAGTCTCTCGTGGCTCCGACTTAAAGAACGCAGAACTTTACACTCTTTGTCTTTACTCTTTCGAATTCTGCACACCTCAACACCAAATTACCTTTCGTCTCGTTTCTCTTATCTATACTCTAACCACGACGTAAATACCAGATCACTTATCTGTGGCACGCTAAATATACCTCTTCATAGAACATCTTGTTATTCCTCATCTTTTACAATATCCACCTCGCGTCAATGGAATTCCTTGTCACAAAGTATTAGGGGCTGCAAGACAACAAACACCTTTAAGAACAGCTTAAAAGATAACCTTATTAGCATTTCACTCCAATCATACTGATTTAAAATATTACTGACTACACTGTAGCTTTTTTTCTTTAGACATCATCCTGATTGTGCTGCATTTTCAAAATTGTCTCATAATAATCTCTTTCTATTATCTAATATAATTTGAAATATATTAACATTCTATGTATTTTAGTTTAATTCTGCTACCCAGTTTATTTCAGTGTTTAATTAATAGTTCATAGTATTTTGTTGTTTAATTCGTAAATAACTCTTGTATACATGTAACTCTCATCTAAATCAAATTGTAGAATTCTTTGTAAGTTCATGCATATGTATATACACTTTTTGCTGGTTGTGTGGAAGAGAAGGCCTTACGGCCTTAACTCTGCCAGCTAAAATAAATCATTATTATTATTATTATTATTATTATTATTATTATTATTATTATTATTATTATTATTATTATAATTTCGTAGGATTCAATCAGCTGCAACTTATTAATGATCGATAATCAGACCCATATTCACATCATATTTTATGCTTAAAATTGTCCATGGAACTGATTCCTAAGGCGCGGGTCATTAGTCGTGAATCACCCTGTATATAAGCGTGTTTCGGAAATCTGTTGCTATCCATTCTCTGTTTAACCCATCGCTTCTAGTGATGATGAAATTGGTGTAAACCTTCCTAGTGTCGGCACAGGAACAAGGGCACTTTTAAATTTGGATGCAGAGAGATTAAAGTCCCGAATAACAAGCTAGCCATGCGCGGCGCTTGTAAAGCGGCTGGAGCAAAAATTTTAATTACTGAAAAGCTCAAATACATATTGCTAGACGGAAAACCATATCTCTGAAGATAAAAATGATAACAATGAAGTAAAAAATAATACATATTCGTATTCACTCTATCCTCGGAATTGCGTGAATCCCCTGTCAATTTTGAAGTTTCGTCCAAATAATTGTATTTTTACTCATTTTCCCATTAATGTTAACTCCAATCAGTAGTTCAATTTTTATTTTTCATATTCAATTGTACAGGCCAAAAAAAAAGAACTCTTTTAAAAAAAATTAACGATAATAGGTTATTCTTATTTTTTCTTGCTGATTCCATATGCCACCTCAGTTTTTTTCTATCTCTCACTGTTTCGTCACAATGTGCCTTAGTTACAAACTAGAAAATTTGTGGAAGATACTATTTATTTATTTATTTTATTTATTTATTTATTTACTTATTTATTTATTTATTTATTTATTTATTTATTTATTTATTTAACCTGGCAGAGATAAGGCCATCAGGCCTTCTCTTCCCCTCTACCAGGGGATTACAACTACAATATTAAGAATACAATTACAATTATAATTACAATTAATATTAAATTTACAAATACAATAAAAATCAAAATACTAAAAGATCAACTGATTAATAAATTATAGATAGTTTATTGTAAAAGTTAAGAAGAGAGAAGCATTTCTTTTATTGATAAGTACAAATTAAACGTACTCTACGCAGTAAGAAAATGCTTAATAAGCTTGCATTTGAACGCTATTAAATTCCGACAGTCTCTGATGTCACTGAATAGGGTATTCCACAAGCGCGATAGTGAGATTGTGTATGATGATGAATACGATGATGTCTTGTGTGTTGGTATGGCTAGTAAATATAGGAATGACAACTACATTAATTGTTACAATATGTACAAAGCTGTAGTCCCCTATCATACTGGTATCCCAGCGGCCCTGATATCTTCTTTCCATCACTTTAATGTCTTGATGGAAACGCTCACCTTGCTCCTCACTCACATCTCCCAAACTGTTTGGGAAAAAAATCAAGGTGACTGTTCAAAAAGTGAATCTTCATGCTCATCAAACATCCTAACTTTTTTAACTACTTCAGCATGTTGGCTAAAGTAGAAATATAATGCGAGTTCTTTTTGGTGCCCAAGAACTTCGTAACAACCTGCTTGAATGATGCCCAAACCTCCCTCTCATTGACTTTGATTTTAGATTGAAAGTTGTAATTGAACATCAGTTTTCGGATATCAGGTCCAACAAACACGCCTGCTTTCAATTTTGCTTCTGATATATGAGAAAACTGCTAGCAGAGATACTAGAAACATTGCCCATCTTTAGGTAAGGCTTTTACGAACTGTTTCATTAGGCCTAATTTCATGTGTGAAAGTGGCAGCAGAATGTTTTCCGAATCCACAAGGTTCTTGCTCAGATTGTTCTTCTTCCAGGCTTTAAAACCTTTCTTGCAGGCTAATTTTTCTGACCAATGTTCATCCCCTATTCTACTGTCCCATTCACATAAGAAACATGGGAATTTGCTAAAACCACTTTGCTGGCCGAGGAGCATGCATAACACTTTCAAATCGCCACATATCTCCAACAATGAGCGGAATAGTAATATTTACTTAACGACTCTTCAGCTACAAACCTGTGGCCGGAAGGAAAAAGGTCTTAAGTCAATTTTTTATGAAAATGAGAGTTTTATATATTCTGAAATTGGAGACAATTCTCTACAATCTGGTAAAACGGTCAAATAAGAATCCTGACTGGATTTATAGAGCGTTACCAAATGTCCTAAGTACTTTTTGAATCGAGCACATACAGAATGAAGGACTTAAGAATATTTAATACTTTATTCCTTACAAACCATCGCATGCTTACTTTCCATGCTTTCCTATTAGAAAGGTTTAACTTCTATTTTAGCCATTTTATCACGTAATAATGTCCTTTTCTTTCAACATTTTAAGCACCAGAGTAAACAGTCGTATAATTGTTTAAGACCCATTTTACATTCCTAATAATTCACATTTCTCATTTGTTTTGACATGAAAAAGATTTTATGTTTAAACAGTCCCTTCTACTCAGTTTGGGTTCTAGTCTTAAAAGGGCTTATCTGCGGCTATTTTTGGAAATAATTAAGAAAATTGTTAAATGAGCAATATTACCTATTTTACAAGAAATATAAACAAGTAATATCCAGGAAAGACATCTTAATTAAAAAAAAATTATAATTGACACCAATTTCAATCTTTCTACTGCTCTCCTGAAAAGTATAACATTTTTATTTAAGACCTTTATCTTCCCGGCCACAAAAATCAAGATGGTCGTGATATAACTTTCCATAAATATATTACAGACCAGTGCTTACTTACTTACTTACTTAAGGAACCCGCAGATTCATTGCTGCCCTCACATAAGCCCGCCATTGGTCCCTATCCTGAGCAACATTAATCCAGTCTCTACCATCATATCCCACCTCCATCAAATCCATTTTAATATTATCTTCCCATCTACGTCTCGGTCTCCCTAAAGGTCTTTTTCCCTTTGGCCTCCCGACTAACACTCTATATGCATTTGTGGATTCGCCCATACGTGCTACATGCCCTGCCCATCTCAAACGTCTGGATTTAATGTTCCTAATTATGTCAGGTGAAGGATACAATGCGTGCAGTTCTGCGTTGTGTAACTTTCTCCATTCTCCTGAAACTTCATCCCTCTTAGCCCCAAATATTCTTCTTCTCAAAAACCTTCAATCTCTGTTCCTGTCTCAACGTGAGAGTCCAAGTTTCACAGCCATACAGAACAACCGGTAATATAACTGTTTTATAAATTCTAACTTTCAGATTTTTTGACAGCAGACTAGATAACAAAAGCTTCTCAACCGAATAATAACAGGCATTTCCCATATTTATTCTGCGTTTAATTTCCTACCTAGTGTCATTTATATGTTACTGTTGCTCCAAGATATTTGAATTTTTCCACCTCTTCGAAGGATAAATCTCCAAATATTATAGTTCCATATCGTACAATACTCTGATCACGAGACATAATCATAAACTTAGTCTTTTCGGGATTTACTTCTAACCCTATCGCTTTACTTACCAATTCAACATTAATTTAATCCCATTTTTACTTATTGAAATAGTGTATAAATACCGTTGAATTTGCTGCAAATTTAATTTCCTTAAATATTTAGTTTTGAAATGTAAACAAATGGTGGTTGATACAGCTTTTTTATACTTATATTCGGATTCAGCATATTAAAAATCCTAAGAATTGGGTAAATACCTTCAAAAAGTTTTTTCAGCGTTGGCATGTGTTATTAGAGTTCCATCATTTATGCTCCATACATTTCATGCACTTGGCTTGAAGTAGTTAATCTGTGGAAGAGTTCAACAGTACGTTACAGGTACGTCGGCTTTAAGAATCGAAATTTTGTGCACTAGTGACACGACCGCTGCGGGCTAAGTTTGTGCTTTAGGACCGGAATAAAAATGTGCGTTTGGGTTTCGGATGCAGCAGCAGTTGACTTCACAGCTTTCCTCGCGGGTCACTGACGATCACAGCGAAGGGTAGAGCAGGGAATGATGATAAAGTGCCTCGTCTCGTCGCATAGCCATCTCGCCCCTGGGATGCAGGCGTCCTCTGTTGACCTGCGGCGGACACAACACCACTTTGTCTTGCTTTTGGGAACGGTCCCCTCCCCAACCCGCCCTTCCATACTTTCTTGTATCTTGACCCCTCTAGTTTGATTGCTGGGTCACACCAGAAACAATTGAAGATGGATTACGTCTCCAGTTACAACGGCTGTCGTCGCTTGCTTGCTGGCAAGTTAAAACAAAAGACACCACATAGGTAGAGAAATAGCTGAGAGGAAGAGTTGAGGGGAGAATATAAGAGGAGAATGACGTTGGAGAGGAAAATGCACGATGACAAATAATGTTCCTTTCCTTGGATTCGAGGACGTTTCTGCCACACGCGTTGAGTAATATAAATGATACCGGCTCGGATCTGAACAACCTGGGAGTGATGACGTCACAGTATAATTCCCGCTGTTGTGAAGACAAGAGACTTTCTCCTTTCCCTCAGGGCGAGGCTCAAAGGAATGACAGCGGGTGTGGTTTGACAGAGAACAGAACTTTAGTAACGTAGATACCCGAAGTTTTACAACTATTTTTATACTTCTTTTCACTGTAAAAGTGAAGTAATAAACAAAAAAATAAAACATTGCAGAAAGACGAATATCTAAATAATTTAGAATATTAGATTCAAGTGAGTGTTTATAATTGTATGGCTTTAAATTTTCGAAAATATATAATTCTAGGTCTATAGTTAATATTTTATATCTCACAATATAAATTGTTGTAATAGCTTCGGCCTCCCCAAATGTTTTTTTCTCTCTGGCCTCCCAACTGGATTTTCCCATGCATGCTACATGCCCTGTCTATCTCAAACGTCTGGATTTAATGTTCCTAATTATGTCAGGTGAAGAATACAATGCGTGCAGTTCTGAGTTGTGTAACTTTCCCCATTCTCCTGTAACTTCATCCGTCTTAGCCCCAAATATTTTCCTAAGAATCTTATTCTCAAAGACCCTTAATCTCTGTTTCTCTCTCAAATTGATAGTCCAGGTTTCATAACCATACAGAACAACCGGTAATATAACTGTTTTATGAATTC
This sequence comes from Periplaneta americana, assembly GCF_040183065.1. Classification (NCBI taxonomy): domain Eukaryota; kingdom Metazoa; phylum Arthropoda; class Insecta; order Blattodea; family Blattidae; genus Periplaneta; species Periplaneta americana. The sequence continues at coordinate 42,666,530 of NC_091133.1, forward strand.
TAACTTTAATATATTTTCACAGCAGATTAAAATACAAAAGTTTAATGCTTCATGTTCATGTGGAAAATCAAAGAATCGTTGAAATTACTCCAGTTTCTGTTAATGATATTTTATGATGAACCAAAATGCAATTCTGAAGCAGGACTAAGGCGTGGCTCAAATTTCGGCCCGATATTGTGTAACAACTTCATTACAAACATACGGAATTAGCATCTTCCATCAATAAATTACAGTATTTAAGAAGCATGCACTTCAACTGATTTAAAATTATGATTACTATAAATTATATTACTTCATTATATTATTGCATAATATATTTTTGTATTTATTTTACAATTGTGTTATTTAATACTTTTTCATTTTACAGTCCCTTATTAATCTATCGTAAAAAAATGTTGGATTCTTTTTTGATAATAATCTAAGTTGGAATTTTCAAGTTAAAGAAACTATAAAAAAAATCTGTTCCTCCATTCACTCTTTGAGTCGCTTGAGAAACTTCTTGCCCCAGCAACTAAAACTTACCCTGGTACAAACCCTAGTAATGCCGCACTTCGATTATTGTGACGTTTTGTTAAGTGACCTAAGTTCTGAACTGTCAGGCAAGTTACAGCGAGCTCAGAATATGTGCGTCAGATACGTGTGCAACATCCGACGATATGATCACATATCACCGTCCTTCGCAAATCTTTCGTGGCTCCGACTTAAAGAACGCAGAACTTTACACTCTTTGTCTTTACTCTTTCGAATTCTGCACACCTCAACACCAAATTACCTTTCGTCTCGTTTCTCTTATCTATACTCTAACCACGACGTAAATACCAGATCACTTATCTGTGGCATGCTAAGTATACCTCTTCATAGAACATCTTGTTATTCATAATCTTTTACAGTATCCACCTCGCGTCAGTGGAATTCCTTGTCACAAAGTATTAGGGGCTGCAAGACAAGAAACACCTTTAAAAATAGCTTAAAAGAAAACCTTATTAGCATTTCACTCCAATCATACTGATTTAGACTATCACTGACTACATTGTTACTTCTTTCTTTAGACATCATCCTGATAGTGCTGTATTTTCAAAATTGTCTCATAATAATCTCTTTCTATTACCTAATATTATTTGAAATATATTAACATTCTATGGATTTTAGCTTAATTCTACTACACAGTTTATTTGAGTGTTTAATTAATAGTTCATAGTATTTTGTTGTTTAATTCGTAAATAACTCTTGTATACATGTAACTCTCATCTAAATCAAATTGTAGAATTCTTTGTAAGTTCATGCATATGTATATATATACATATATATATATATATATATATATATATATATATATATATATATATATATATATATATATACTTTTTGCTGGTTGAGTGGAAGAGAAGGCCTTACGGCCTTAACTCTGCCAGCTAAAATAAATTATTATTATTATTATTATTATTATTATTATTATTATTATTATTATCGCCCCTTGGACTTTCTAGTTAACCTACTCTTCTGTGCATTACCTGATATAATTAGAAAAAGTTTTGTTGCGCAGATAATTTATAAGCCCCAGAAAGGAAGCAGTGTGCATGATCAGGTATACAACGAAACAAAACTAATTTTATTACCTCAACTAGTCCTCCCCAACTGACCAGGTCACACGTCCTCTGATCATGCCTCGTTTCTGGGACTTCTGAAGTATCTGTGCGACAAAACGTTTTTCTAAGACTGTACGTTTAAAACAGTATTCTCTAAACTTGTCTAAACTAGTGCACACAATGGGCCAAACCATGCCTAAGTGTACGGATCCGGTCTCGGGGCACAGCCCATGTAAAAGTCAAACCAAGACCTTTAATCTCATCCCTCCGGAAGCGCAATATGCCTCCTCAAACTGATACCATCTCTACATCAGTCACAGTACTAAACCACACCGATCCACTTTGAGTGAATACAATTGAAATGATAAGGAATATTGAAATAAAGAGTTGAGGTGAAATTATGGAAAGAAACGGGAGAGCCTGGAGAAAACCCTAAACGTCTTTGACTTTCTCCACTAAAAATATGACTACGCCATGATCGGGATTCGAAGTCTTATTCTCATTCACCGTAAGCCAAGAGCTCTGCCATCTGAGCTACCAGGACGTCAAGCTATTTGATACTCAGAAGAGCAGTAGATTTCCTAGAAATTTCTCGTAATTTTTGTGCAGAGTGTGAAAGACAGGCTATTAATAATACAAAAATAAATGACGTCGTGTTGGTTGTATATGTTTATGGTACGGACTTCATACAAAAATAAGCTTCATTCTATTCTGGACGTTACGGTGTAATTTTATGTGAACGTTATTTTTAACAAAGCTCCGACGATTTAAAATGTATTGTCTGTAACCCAAGAATATCCATATAAAGCAAACTTTTTTTACTTTGGCTCTGACGCATGCAATACTGTAACCTTTTATTGAATATACAGAAAATTGAAAAACATCACGGAATAGGAAGGCTTGCGATCAAGAAAGACATTTTTATTGGGTGGATGAAATTAGAGTTTTCCGTGCAGATATCCTATAATAGACAAGGTTCCCATCAGCTATATTTGACATTGTATGTAGATAAAGTAACACCAAAACTACGATTTAAATCTGAGCTAGAAGAAGATAGAATATAATACATTTATAATTTTATTTTGTATTTAAATATCTTATGACTATATTTGTATAATTCTACATAAATAAATCTGCTTATTGTTCGATGGTTACATTTGCAAATTTTGTTTAATTTTTCGACTTGCCTTCCGTGAGAAAATTAGAATCCATATATAGTCTTAAAAGATAAAAGTGTTTTGGAACAACCGACAAACCAAACAACCGTCTAAGGAAGATCACTAGAGGGAAACGCGACATTTTCATGAAATCCATATCAAGTCGTCAAGTATGAGGAAAAAAAAAGCGAAAGTCCTGGACAACAGGAGTAAATGGTGAGCAATAAAAAAAAACTTTTCAGAGTTGTGCTTCCGTCACGTTTCATTACTATATTAACGCCCCAGTTCAAAACGGAACCAACTCAATATTTAAAGCTTTGAAAAACCTGAATTTTAAAGCTTAATGTTGCAGCGAAATGTCCAATTAATACACTCCAATTTGATACTTATGGTATATAATAATAATAATAATAATAATAATAATAATAATAATAATAATAATAATAATAATAATATAATACTTACTTACAAATGGCTTTTAAGGAACCCGAAGGTTCATTGCCGCCCAAACATAAGCTCGCCATCGCTCCCTATCTTGTGCAAGATTAATCCACTCTTTATCATCATATCCCACCTCCCTCAAATCCATTTTAATATTATCTTCCCATCTACGTCTCGGCCTCCCCAGAGGAATTTTTCTCTCCGATCTCCCAACTAACACTCTATATGCATTTCTGGATCCACCTATACGTGATACATGCCCTGCCCATCTCAAACGTTTGGATTTAATTATGTCAGGTGCAATTCTGCGTTGTATAACTTTCTCCATTCTCCTGTAACTTCGTCCCTCTTAGCCGCAAATATTTTCCTAAGAACTTTATTCTCAAACACCCTTAATCTCTGTTCCTCTCTCAAAGTGAGAGGCCAAGTTTCACAACCATACAGAACAACCGGTAATATAACTGTTTTATAAATTCTAACTTTCAGATTTTTTGACAGCAGACTAGATGACAAAAGCATCTCAAACGAATAATAATACGCAGTTCCCATATTTATTCTGTGTTTAATTTCCTCCCGAGTATCATTTATATTTGCTGTTGTTGCTCCAAGATATTTGAATTTTTCCACCACTTCAAAAGAAAAATTTCCAATTTTTTTATTTCCATGTCGTACAATATTCTCGTCACGAGACATAATCATACCTATACTTTGTCTTTTCGGGATTTGCTTTCAAACCAATCGCTTTACTTGCTTCAAGTAAAATTTCCGCCTTTTCCCTAATCGTTTGTGGATTTTCGCCTAACATATTCACGTCATCCGCATAGACAAGCAGCTGATGTAACCAGTTCAATTCCAAACACTGTCTGTTATCTTGAACTTTCCTAATGGCATATTCTAGATCAAAGTTAAAAGAAATAAAGGTGATAGTGAATCTCCTTGCTTTAGCCAGCAGTGAATTTGAAAAGCGTCAGATAGAAAGTGGCCTATATGGACTATACTGTAAGTTTCATTTATACACATTTTAATTAATCGAACTAGGTTCTTGGGAATATCAAATTCAATAAGAATATTATATAAAACTTCTCTCTTAACCGAGTCATATGCCTTTTTGAAATCTATGAATAACTGATGTAGTGTACCCTCATACTCCCATTTATTCTCCAATATCTGTCGAATACAAAAAATCTGATCAATAGTCGATCTATTACGCCTAAAACCACACTGATGATCCCCAATAATTTCACCTACGTACGGAGTTAATCTTCTGAAAATAATATTGGACAAAATTTTGTAATAATGATAATAAGAATAATGATAATAATAATAATAATAATAATAATAATAATTTCATTTGAAAGATAATACTAGTAGACTTTTGGTTGGCACTCCTGGTGAAGCAAAAGCATGTGGCCGGGATTGGAGTTTACAATAAATAATGAAAAAGTATTGTTACACGCTCAAGTCTACACTAAAATAATTATTTAATTGTTTAATTTAATTAATCAAATATAAGTAAACAAAAGTAAAAAGAAAAATACCAAATTAATAACATAGTAAATAATAAATACAAGAAATACAATGAAATTATATCAGGTAATGCACAGGGGCGATGGCATCTTGTAATAATAATAATAATAATAATAATAATAATAATAATAATAATAATAAAATAAAATAAAATTAAATGAAAAAGTATTGAATAATAAAATTTTAAAATAAATAGAAAATATTATGCAATAATATAATGAAGTAATTAATATTACGTATACTAATCATGATTTAAAATCTGTTGAAGTGCTTGCTTCTTAAATAGTTTATTATTGGAAGATGCTAATTTTGAATGTCTTTTAATGAAATTATTATACAATATCGGGGCCGAATTTTGAGCCATGCCTTAATCCTGCTTCAGAATTACATTTCAGTTCATCATAAAACAACATTAACAGAATTTGAAGTAATTACGATTCTTTGATTTTCCACAGGAACATGAAGTTTTAAAATGTAGGTTTCACAAAACTTTAAATATTGATTCAAAAATGAGTTCTATTCAGTCAATACTTGACATAAAAGACAATAAAACATGTTATAATAACATTTACACAAATTTAAAAACAAACGTTTTCGCCAATTTAGATTGGCATCTTCAGGTCGTGTAGGTCGAATGGAACATGTTATAAAAATGTTAAGTATTGACTGAAATGTTATTATAACATGTTTTATTGTGTTTTATATTAAGTATTGACTGAATAGAACTCATTTTTCAATTAACATTGAACTTAACGGAACCAATATTTCTTTGAAATTATTTAAATGTTGAGTTGTTTCCCTTTTGAACTGGGCCGTCAATATATAACACTTCCATTGATAGTCAAGAACCAATTAATTTTTGTGAATTCTCACATTTAAACGCATTTATTTTAACAATATTTCCGTTCTCGTTGTCGTTTCCGTTCCCGGTTTGTTGTGAACCAGCCTTTAGGCTCGACTCATTTCTACCCCTGCCGTTGCTGATTATGTTATTGATCTATCCGCTTTAAAGTATTACGAATCAGAACGCAAGGATATATCAATTGTTCTCCTTATGTTATCGTGTTACTTAAGTTTCTTGCCCTTCAAACGCAACAAGAAAGACTCGCCAGCTGCCGCAAAAGAGAGCAAGAGACTGAACCGATATAGCGATATGAGGGGTTATATTCCGAGAAAATCGTTTTCTTAATGGTAGAGAGGAAAGATCTTGACAGAGATTTGCGTTCAAAACGCTGTCCATATGCGTGAGCACGTACCATCACAGGCATTAACCTCGTTCTGTGTTCACAACATCGACCAATAATCGACATGAACGAATAGTTGTCTCACCAAGCTGTTGCAACGTCGTTACCACAATCTGTAATGGCCATGTTTCATTCTTAGGATATTATATGTTTTCTGCTCTGGTATACCCAATGGTAAAGAAGTAGTTCTTTATTACGGTGTAGAAGCCGCGGTCTTAGGTTCGAATTCTCTAAACCATGTACATTTCATTGTTATTGTAAACTCCTTTGGTTTCTTAGGTTGTCGCCCATTTTGGCGAAAATCTCACGAATGTTTTGCTTCACTTATAGAGAAGAATGTACACAATTAAGTTGAGTGTAGTACGAGCAGCAGTGTTTCACGAGAGTTGGATAAACAGTAACGGCAACACTGCTACTGCGTTAGGCACTAAAATGAATCTAGTCTTAAGGTGCATCTACACAGTTCAATTTTTCATGCGTTTACGCATGGAATCTGAGGAGAATATTGAAAGAATCAAGTTGAAAACGAACGTTTAATTAAGATGCAGAACATTTTGTGTCTACACGGTGAGTCGTATTGAACTTAATCTTCACTAAATAGAAAAATTAATTATTAAATATTAAATATCAATCCATTCGAAAAACTGTGAGTGAACACCACTCCTTACGGACTTGTATTTGCGACAATATTCAATAAAGTTAATCGTACTTACCGCCATTTTCAGCTCAAAAGTCCACCGTCACCAGACAAGTAAAATATCAGTTTATTCACGGCCACCTCAAACAATCAGCTACTCGCTACATCCTACTCATCCTTTTACACCAGCGATCATCAGAACACTGCACTATCGGGCTAGCGTCTCTTACCCGCGGACAAGACACTGCACTAAGGTGCATTCGTGGCAGCTGGCAGGTATGCTGTCTCTCTATCCCTTGCGCACGACAGAGCATGTTCCTTACCCTCCATGCAATCTACCCATTTCAGCAAGTGCTGACGATCATTGTTCTATACTGTAAAAATACCTCGCCTCTGGAATTCGTTACCAAATGACGTCAAGGACTGCCGGACTTTATCAGAAAAATTTTGTCTTATTTAATGCTTTTTAGGTAGGCCTATTGCTAGAATTGTTGATTTGTGTTCTTTTAATCTAGATTAAAATTGCAAGTTTCTTGTTTATGTTACTGAATTAGTTAGGATATAATTAATTGCGATACATAATCACTCATTTAAAGTTTGTGTGACTGCAACCTATGTATATTTTTGTGTGGCTTTACTTTGTTTATAGTGTGATTTTTTTTTTTATTTCTATTATTGTCTTTGTATTTCTGGTGATGTGGAAGAGAAGGCTTGATGGCCTTAACTACGCCAGAATAAATAAATATATATATAAATAAATAAATAAATAAATAAATGAATAAATGAATAAATGAATAAATAAATGAATAAATAAATAAATGAATGAATGAATACTGTTGAACGAAATTCTCACAAGATGCCAACCGTCGATGGGAAGCTTTCAATTGACGCATGCGCTCTTATTTTTAGTGGAAAAAAAAACATACACAATTAAATGCGTCTCGTTCACTCTTACATGCATTGTTTGAATGCTTAAAGTTTAAAGAAAAGTTGAGTCGTGTAGATGCACCTTCATGGTTTGTGAAGCTGAGAACGGAAGGTCTCACGAAGTAGTACAGCGAGTGGTATCGGTTGTACGACATTGTCAAATACGGAGATATTGGAAAGTAGAGGATGATAGTGCAAACGCCCTAACGACATGTTTACGAAGCTGGGACAAGGTCCGTGCATCAAAACTGAAGTTTCTCGAAATCGTAGTGTAGAAGACTGTTATTAGGGACTGTGTGGAGCATGTGGTGAAGCAGCGTTGTCATATCGCAGAATGGCGCGATGGATGAAAGTGTTTCGTGAAGTCATGGATGCAGTTCAGAATATATCCCGTCCAGGACGACCGCAAATTAACCACCACGCTCTTCAGCTTCTTGCTTCCCTGCTGGATGTTGATCGCCCATGGACCGCGTCTGAATTAGCTGCAGAGATAGGCGTACGCCAAAAATATTGTTCCACATTCTGCACGATATTCTTGGGTTATGCAAAATGCAATGAGTTGGATACCCCATCGAATCACTGAAGTGCAACAACGGCAGCGCTATGCAATCGCATAAGAATTGCGGAACCGTTACTAGGGGTAAAGTGACGACTTTCTTTGACGTATCGTCACTGTGGACGAAACGAGAGATTGTTTATACGAACCACACTTGAAGCAACAATCAAATTAATAGAAACATCCGGGCTCTCCTCGTCTAAGGACAGTGCGCTTTGGGTGAACAGAGATAATGTTCGATGCAGAAAGGTCTAACATACGAAAATGTCCATATACTTTTAATATTCAAGGTACGAAAAATTCTAATTTACTGAAAAAAAATCTGTTACAAAATACACATATAGTAATTAATTCCAAACGCCAAAATGTCCAATTAACGAAAATACCCATGTAATTGTAATGTCCAGTGTACGGAAAAGTTAAGTCTAAATATAATATAAGAACACAATTACTCTCACAACGACTTCTGTAATATATTTGGTAGTATAATAATTATAACAGAAACCTCATTAAACATACATTTTTAAGGACTTCGGATGTGCAAAGTAACATAATTGAGTCTTCATCAACATTTTCAGGTTCATCCGGGTTACTGCATAACTTAAGATGCTATGTAATTGCTCTTAAATAGCGAGGTAAGTCATTTTCAGCATAGTATGGCTGGCAGGTTACTAGGACGATGATTCTTTGTTGGTTCTCTATATACCTTTATTTAGGAGCTGTTTAATATTAGTGTGACCAGTAAGTAATAGTAAGGCCATGGTTTCTGTTTGGCTTTGTTTCTGTTTGGGATGTTCAATAAAACGCCATATACTCTACTTATAGTACATATTATATTATCGCATATTGGGCTTTCCTACGTATTGGACCTTTCTGTATATCGGATCTATTGCGTATTGGACCTTTTCATGTATTAAATGTATTACATTTTGGATCCTTTTGCTTCTCGAACATTAACTGCTTGGACTAAATTCTTTGGACATTTTTGACTGGATCTTTTCAATCTGTGAACATTTTAAATTGGACGAAATCAGCTGTAACCGCGCTGTGCACAAAGTGATGTGAAGGTGATGTTCAATTTGCCGTACTTATGACTACACCATGTTGCACCACCAAGGCGGAGTCCACACCTGTGGAGTAACGGTCAGCGCGTCTGGCTGCGAAACCAGGTGGCCCGGGTTCGATTCCCGGTCGGGGCAAGTTATCTGGTTGAGGTTTTTTCCGGGGTTTTCCCTCAACCCAATATGAGCAAATGCTGGGTAACTTTCGGTGCTGGACCCCGGACTCATTTCACCGGCATTATCACCTTCATCTCATTCAGACGCTAAATAACCTAAGGTGTTGATAAAGCGTCGTAAAATAAACTACAAAAAAAAAACCAAGGCGGACGGTAGATGGTGCCTAATACTGCAACAACACCTTTAAGGGGAGAGCGGCTGAACATTCTGGTGCAAACTATTACTCACTTACTTACAAATGGCTTTTAAGGAACCCGAAGGTTCATTGCCGCCCTCACATAAGCCCGCCATCGGTCCCTATCCTGTGCAAGATTAATCCAGTCTCTATCATAATATCCCACCTCCCTCAAATCCATTTTAATATTATCCTCCCATCTAAAACTATTAACAAGGAAAATCCACCACGGCTACCTGACGCCCGGAATTTGTCTGCCACTAACCTTTACAGTTATTGAAACGCATCTAGATACTTCAGGTCTAATTAAAGTTTGGAATTAAAGAAAGAAAAATTGAAATATTAGCTCAAACTTAATATGAAACAAATTATGAGTGCGTGCCTTAGGAGTCTCTACAGATCACAATCAATGACTGTAAACATTTTAAGTGTTTCAAATGAGGAATGTTTATTTTCTTTCTGATAAAATACATGTTTTTCTTTCCTAATTAAGTAGGGCTACTGGCTACTGAATTCTTCTATTGGAGCACTCATTTTCAACCGCCTAGATTTGTTTTGTTTTCGTATGTTCATTGAACAGCAGGCCTGAGCTAAGTAGCGCTGGTTGCCGCCGAGTTGCCCAAACATACCTACACAGTCGCGGGTTACTTGGAGGCTTTAGGTAATCAAACACTGGACCTACTGATAACTCAAATTATTCAAGATATTTTAATGAAACATTGCTTTCATGTATAGTTGTCTCGTGTGAACAACATACTCTAAAATCCTTAATCTAGAATTTATAGTCCATCTTTAGGAAAATAATATGAATTGAACATTTTGAAAAATGTTTAGTATTAAATCAATATCATTTTAAAAGTAAACTATACATGCTATATTAAAGATTTTAGATCATGTTCTTCGCATGGATATACTATACATGTATGCAAAGCTTCATTAAAATGTCATGAGGACTTTTTGAGTTGTCCACCTTAACAATTTCGGAATATTTACGTCATACATTTTCACAATTTAACGAAATAAATATTTCAAATACATTACAATTTCTTAGTGATAAAAAATTTGTTATATTAAGTGTAACAATTTTTATTTACAAATGATATATAGAATTTGAGAAAAAAAAATTATAATGCAGTAAAATTATGCTAATGAAAGGTATACTACCCTCCTTATGTAAACGATTTAATCATAATAAATGCAAATTGAAACAAAATTACTAATATTTAAAAAATGTATGCAATAGGAACAAATATTATTTCAGATGGAAAAGTAAATTAACTCTTCCAATTATGTAGGTTACTTAAAACAATGGAGATAATTTACGGGAAATTAAGAGATGGAATTATTTGTGCAGTGCAATTAAAATAACTCTTAAAAATGCAAGGTGCAAAAAATTGACTATTATTATATAATATAATGGCGAACCCTAGGCTGATCCCTGCTTCCAAGTTATGCACTATAAGGAAATAAATAAATAAATAAATAGGTAACTAAATAAATAAATAAACAAGAGCAGCATATAGAAGAAATAGAATTGAAATCCCCGGTAAGTGTGACATATTAGTAGACAAAAATTATAGACATGAGAAAATAATTCAAAATACTTAAGTTAGCGTATAAAATAGCTCAATATAGGAATAACTGGACAGAACATAGGCCTATAGACAGATTAACAGAAGACCGCATACCGAAAACAGTATTGAAGTTCAAATCAACTGGAAGCAGAAATATAGGACGACTAATGAAAATATGAGCTCAAATAATATGAAAACTTCCGTAAGGCAGGAATAAGCCTTTTGAGCTTAATCCCTGCCGTCGAGTAACAATAATAATAATAATAATAATAATAATAATAATAATAATAATAATAATAATAATAATAATAATAATAATAATATAATGTTGAGAATGTTGATTAGAGATGGTACGAAAATTTTGAGGTTAGTATAGAGAGAACTTGTTAACCGCCTACTTTTCAGACGATGTGGTAGTTTGTCTTTACTAGGTCTTACATTCGACTAGGAGAAGAAGTAATAGCTGTGACGGTTAGTGGCAGCAGACATGCGAACTCACACTTAGCATTTGAAGTTGAAATCTCCGTACCTTGTTATTACTTGATACATTCATCACAATTTCCGGCATGCTACTTACAAATTGAGTGGCAAGGCGAATATGTATGTTCTTCCAATACAATAAATCAACAATGCAGAAATTTAAGAACTATAAACGTATACATAGATACCGTAAAGAAACAATGTCACTCTTAATCCAAATTCTATGATATTAGATGATTCATAGGATTATGTAGTGCCTCTGGTTTGAATAGCAGCATAGTAGCTCAATTGGTAGAGCAACGACCTCCGGATAATGGACATTGTATTGTGTAGTATGGAGAGATAACACTGGCTGAAGTGACGCCAAGGTTAGAATATTATTAATAGAGCCCGGAATTTTAGGTGCTGAAAGTTAAGAATGACACAGAGTGTAGATGAATAGATGAGGTCCCCGTGAGGAGGGTTGTAAGCCTAGTTCACAGGAGTTCGATATGTAAAAATAGACAACAGAGTCACAAGGACTAGGTAATGCATCTTGTAAACCATGCACTAATTTGTAAGAGGTAGTTAAGAGGGTTAGAGACTTTTAACGGTACCAAAAGAAAATATTGAATCACAAGAATGACATGTCGAAGAAGTGGGGGCATGGCTTCTATTTTATAAACCATACCGAGGAACAATATTAACTTTTAGCACCTAAAATTCCGGACTCTAATTATTATACAGCTCAGTTCCATCCAATGCAGTTCAGTTTAGTTCGTGGCAATGCTGTTCACATTACAACAGAGAATATTCGTCTGTGATACAGTCCACACCTGTGGAGTAACAGTTAACGCGTCTGGCCGCGAAACCAGGTGGCCCGGGTTCGAATCCCGCTCGGGGCAAGTTACCTGGTTGAGGTTTCTACCGTGGTTTTCCCTCAGCCCAATTTGAGCAAATTCTGGGTAACTTTCGGTGCTAGACCCCGGACTTATTTCACCGACATTATCACCCTCATCTCATTCAGACGCTAAATAATCTAAGATGTTGATACAGAGTTGTAAAATAGCCTACTTCTCATTCTCTATGATACATATATTACGAAGAAATCTTTGTCATCCTATATTTCCAACTGTTGACTTACTATAAGGTAAGCCAATAAATTACGTTTAAAGGCTGGTACACAATAAACCGGGAACGTAACGAGAACGAGAACGGAAATATTGTTAAAATAAATGTATTTAAATGTGAGCATTCACAATTAACTATTGTGAATGTTAACATTTAAATACATTTATTTTAACATTATTTCCGTTCTCGTTCTGGTTGTCGTTTCCGTTCTCGGTTTATTGTGAACCAGCCTTAAGTAGTGAGATTTTATGGCCGGAAGCTGACGCCAAGCGGGCTGTTTCATGCCCATTAGTACTAATGGAAACCTCCTTCCAGGCGTACACCTGTTAGGTTTGCGGGAATCAAAGATACACTTTGTATGATCTGCCAATATTCGTTATGTGAACTGGACCGTGGGGCAATGTTCAATTTGCAAGTATGCTTAGATTTGAAATAGGCTATCATTAATCAATTATTTGCAAATAACATTTTATAGGGATGTGATCGTATTACTCAGTACGTGAATTGCGTGAAAAATTATATGCGCTTATTATATTGTCTCTTCTTCATTTTTCTTTCTCTTTATGCACGAACGCGGTTGTACTGTGTAAGCTTACCTTGTATTGCCCGCTGTACGAGTCTTCCTGCAGCGCTGAAGATAGCACTCGTTATTTGTGTGTGCCGTAATAATAAATCCATCGTTCACGGTGGCCTCCAGCAATATAGAGATATATTACGCTATACATGTGTAAGACCTGCCGCGTTTCTGAAATATCGATGCTTGCTGAGGCTGCTCATTTGTTTGTTCTGGTAGTTACAGAATTTCTCCTTTGATGAGAGCTCCCCTGTTTTTTAATATAGTCTACACTATATTAACTCGAGGACTTCATCTCAATTTATAATAATTTTTATATTATTGGTTTCATTAATTCAAGTCAGATTGCGTGACCGAGCGAATTCCGCGTTAGCCGTTCAATCCCTGGTTCAGATCTGGTTGAGGCTTATGGATTTTGAAGGGAAATAAAATCATTAGCATGGCTTCCCCCGGGAGAGAAGTAAAGCAGGGTGGCTCGTGTCTGAGATTTGCACTACAGAGACCTTTCAGCATATTTCCTCATACTCATATTTTTTTGTGTTTGCTTTCCTATATTTAATCATCCGTAGAAGGCAAAATAAATACTCAGAATTTACCCTTAATAGTGTTTGGGGTTTAGAAAATACCATTGGGCACATACACGTGTTCTAAGTGTCTTTTCTATTTATTCGGTTATTGGAAATACAAATAAACTAATATTTATTATAAGCCATAGGCGTAGCTCATTCGGCAGAGGCGCTTAAATACTAATCTGAAGCAACGCTTGGGTAGGGGTTCCATTCCCGCTTGTACTGATTACCAGGTTGAGTTTTTTCTGAGATTTTCACTAAGCGTTAGGCAAATGTCAGGTAATCTATGGCGAATCCTCTGTCTCATCTCGCCAAATCAAATCTCGTTATCATCAATTCCATCGACGTTAAATTACCTAGTAGTTGATACAGTGTCATTAAATAACCAACTGAAACTCCATTTATGAGCAATGTAAAGCGATTATATTTGAAGCAATGCTTACAGTATTTAGGTTTTTTTACTTTTTTATTTAACTACGATGTTATTTAGCTTCGATGGCATTGGTGATGGCGAGATGGTATTTGGCGACATGAGGCCGAGGATTCGCCATACATTACCTGAAATTTGCCTTACGGTTGGGGAAAACCTCGGAAAAAGCCCAACCAGGTAATTAGCCCAAGCAGGAATAGAACCCGCGCCCGAACGCAACTCCGAATCGGCAGGCAAGCGTCTTAGCCGACAGATCTACGCTGGTGACTCTATTTAAGTTTACATCTGTTATTTTATATACGTTAAAATTACATAAATAACTTCAATAATTTAAAGGGAAAACTTCTTACTGGTATCGAACTCGGGACCTATGGTTCATTGGATAGAGCGTTGGCGCTCTCAGCTGAAGGTCCAGGTTCCTTACCCGGTCCCGGAACTTTTGAATCGGTTATTGTTGAAAGGAACTAAGTCCACTTTTTAAAGTTTTGAGATAATCGAAAAAAAAACTGTTTTGTGAAAAATCTATCGAAGATTAATCCAAAATATATTGTACACATAAAATATATATGTACAATCTATTGTGGTTTAATCTTGGATAGATTATTCACAAAGTAGTTTTTTTTTTCGATTATCTCAAAACTTAGTTCCTTTCAACAATAACCGATTCAATTCTTCCCTTGAAATAATTCAACTCAGCTTCAGTGAATGCCATATCTGAAAGCCAGATTTATATAATAAACATTGTTAACAGGAAATCACAACTTTGTCACACGGAAAGTGTGCACTCAATGTTGGGGTCTCTAACGTCTTTGTCAACCTACTTCATGTATGTGGATAGAAAGGGAATAATTAAGCTTGAGCATGGTAGGGATCCTAGGTAGCTCAGTCGGTAGAGCGTTAGCCAAAGTTCCCGGGTTCGTTACCCGACCCCGGAACAATTTTTCCCTTGAAACTATTCAACTCAGCTTTTCAGGGAGCTATACCTGAAAGCAAGATTTGTACATAAATAACTTATAGTAGTTGCATTGCAGTAGGGATGTCCGCTAAGAAGATTTCTATACAAGAGATGAGCCGTAAGTAATGCTATTACTTTTAGGGAGTTATCTTTGAGGTATTTGAAGCAAAAAAATTGTTTTATGTGAAGCATTTCATAGTGCTTGGGAAAATCACTGATTTAATTCCCAATATGCCCAATCAATATAAGAGAGCAGTGTATTTTGATGATTGATCGAAAGAATTTGTTTTGTCCCCTTCAATGTGCAGATATTTGATTTGACAAATGTAAAGTTTTCAAATTCCATTTCAGAACATTTGTTCAGATAACATTTCTGCACATTGAAAAGACAGAATTAAATTCTTTCAATAAATTACTGCCATAATGAACTGCTCTCTTAAGTTGACTGAGCTTATTAGCAATTAAATCGATGGCTTTCCCAAAACACTCAATGAAATGTTTCATATAAAACAATTCTTTTCTCGAAAAGGAAGAAAAAATGAATGAAATTGTATAAACTTCTATGTTTGAAATATATCAAAGAATAGCCCCCACCAAATTAATGGCATTACTTTTAACTTCTTTCGACTAGAAGACCTTATTGATATTCTCGGTTATCTTGAAAAAGCCGATGATAACTTGGTATTTCCTTGCCGGCCGTTAATAATAATAATAATAATAATAATAATAATAATAATAATAATAGTAATAATAATAATAGTAATAATAATAATAATAATAATAAGATTACGCGTACATGTGTGCATTATGTATCTTTATAGGATAGAAAATGTTACGATATAATTTTGTTCATATTCGTAAAAAATCACAATTTATTTTTTTTAATGTTTCTTTTTGCGTGTGTGTATTTATGTAAGTGGAGTCCACGGAAAGAGTATCCTCAATACAGTTATTAATATTTGTTTTTGGTGCCATTCGTTATATCATAAAGAGAACTATAGTATCTATTTATTAAATCAGTATAGTAAATCGAAGATCTGTCTTTGCAAAGGGGCCAATTGCCAGTTTTTAAAATTAAATTTTATTCATTCTAAAGTAAGCACATCTATACGAGTTTATCATACTAAATGAGCTCTGTCGTAGCTCAGTTGTGACTCATTCTTTCGCCAAAAATGCTGTCGGAGGTATCGAAACATGCTTTTGGCAGTGTTTCTTTTTTTTTTTTTTTTTGGCAATAAGTTACCTCATGAAATTGTTTATAGCGCTTAGTCCCTTTGGAAAGATTGCTCTTCAATTTGTAGATTTCTTTTGTCTTTCGCACTTAATGTATATTATATTGATATTAAAGTATTTAGTACATACGCTATTCATCTTACCCTGAAACGAAATGATAACTCTGCAGTCTTTGTCACAACTTTTCTTTCCAGGTAAATATCTTTGAATTAATTTTCGTTTGCAACATTACTTACTTACTTATTTACAAATGGCTTGTAAGGACCCCGAAGGTTCATTGCCGCCCTCACATAAGGTCGCCATCGGTCCCTATCCTGTGCAAGATTAATCCAATCTCTATCATCATATCCAGGCTTCGAGACTTTGGACCCGATACAAGAAGTTTGCTGTGCATGTACTATAGGTTGTTGACTCGCTGCAGGTAGTGAAATGTAGAGATGTGTTGAGGTAACAACGTTGCTATTTAGAATAGAGTACGGTAGTATGGGGAAACACACACATAGGCTATGTACATTCTGAAAGTAAATATACATTACACAATGACAATGTCAAAAGAATGTGAAAAGCATTTATTCTCCTGTCTTTTATAAGCATTTGTGTTTAATTATACACAGTGTTAATGATGGAAATAAATATGTAGCAATTCTAATTTCTTCATTTATCTTATTGGTCGTCTTTAGGAAGTACAGTTACAGTATCGAACTGCAATGTACTACAAGATACATTTTCAGTGTTTCAACGTAAATCTTTTTCGGTTACCTGCCAAACAAAGTTTGTACTGTGAAAAGCTGCGCTCTACGTCGCATGACGTGATAGGAGCAAAACGAGAAAAACTAACATCATTGCAGTCTCTAAGAGACAGTCCTTTATTCTCGGGTGACTATGTCCACTCTTTTGCTGTTTATATTACACAATGTTCCATATCCGTTATTTTTACATAAAATTGATTTCCACTTCTGTTTTACACGTTCAGTAACCGGTGTACTTGGTGACTCATTAAATCTCTGTGTCAATTCCTCAACTAATTTGAAGGCTTCCGGCATCTCTTGCTCTGACTTTTCTAACCGTGTAATTGTTTCAGACTCAGTTTGAAAATGGGTTTGTATGAAAACCAAATTATTCGTCAGAACCTTCAAATCCAGAGCGTTTTCCATTACGTATTTGTTGGCATCCATTCTACAGTACCCCCACCCACTGTACGGTTTACCACTATACTCAGTACGCCGTTATGCGGATTTCCCACTGAACTGCTTTATTGGGTCCGAAGTCTCGAAGCCTGATCATATTTCACTGCCCTCAAATACATTTTAATATTATCTTCCCATCTACGTCTCGGCCTCCTCAAAGGTCTTTTTCCCTCCGGTCTCCCAACTAAGATTATATATGCATTTCTGGATTCGTCCATAGGTGTTACATGCCTTGCCCATCTCAAACGTCTGGATTTCATGTTCCTAATTATGTTCTTTGCAACATTAAAAGAAAAAAATTCTCATGTGTGTTTATTCCGTCCATAATTTGAGAACTGGCAAGTCTCATATACACGTGATATTGGTTCATTTATTTCACTACTGGTAGTGAGTGAGTGAGTGAGCCTGTGTTGTATTATTCAGGAGTACGTCACACTTGATCTTTATTTTGACAAAATATTCTATTTGTGTCGACATGGAGCTGGTTAGTACTTTGAAGAGGCTGGGATTCCGAGACGTTTTTATGGGAGTTCAGATGGGGTGCTGAGTGAGAGGGAAGGGGATTTGATCTCTCACGATCCTGCTCACGTACGTGCAGACCTGTCAGTAGGGCGCGGGGTGCGTGGGGAATACTGCGGCTTACAGGGACAAAATGAACTGCGAACCCTTTCCAGATAAACCCACATCCCGTGCTTCGGCATCGCCTGCAGATGATGCTCTAGCAGGATTTGGTTCCAGCCCTGTGCGTTATAAAATAAATATATTAAATTGACTCGCAGGGGAATCTTGCCTCCCGTACTCCCTGAGGAATCTCTAGAATCACATCTCAGATAAATCATATTTTATTGTTATTGTTAGGGACGATTCTCCTTAGCCTAAGTAGTTTATGCCTTCAATAATTTTAATCCCTAGTTTTTTTCATCCTAAGTTCTTTATCTTATCTACTTATCTGTGTCAATGTCGTGACAAGTTCACCTCTTTTCATTTTCTTCTGAGATAGAATTATTAATTGGTTCACAGTCTCGCTGCCCTATATTTTCGTATGATACAATACCACATTAATTTTTCCTTCTGAATTGCCATTTAAAAAAATTCATGAAGGAAGTTTTAATGTGGAATACTTATAAACTATCACTAATGCTTATCAAAATATAGCATTAAATTAAATTAAATTAATTAATTCATTCTGTCTTTTTAAATTTTATGTTATAATATTGGCTAAGACCGCACTGTACAGAGCAACTTGTATTGTGTACTTTTGAAAATTGTACTGACGTTGCTTGAAATGGAATGGACTTTAACTGAGGGGAGGCACGGATGGCCCAGCACTGCGACCTGTAGAGATCTATTGCGCCAATCCTCGATATGGAATGAGTTGCGTGCCACAGATCCCCTACGCGCACCAACCCAAACTCATGACTCTCTAACGACAACATTAAGACAGAATCCATACATCATTCCTGCTTTGGAAACTTCGAAGACCCCCCTGTCGGTCCGAGGCGAAACTCCTCAGGTGCTCGTTGCAGAAGCCATCCAACGTCGCTTAACTACATTCCAGGGAGGCCGGTCGAGAGAGCCAGTAGATTCGAAAGGCTGCCTGTAGAGTGATCTGAAAGAACCAGAAACGGGATGATGAGGAAAGGATGATGGGGGAGGAAAGGAAGTGGCGAAGATGAACTGCCTGAAAAAAGTTACCTGATATTCATCCATAGGCGTGAGGGGAAAAATCCCGAAAAAACAAAAAGAACTCACCCAGGCAACTCGTCCTGACCGGGAATCGAACCCGGGACCGCTGGGTTCGGAGTTAGACTCGCTAACTCCTCAGCCAACGGTGGACACTAGCTTACTAGCTAAATAAAAAGAATAAATAAATTTATAGTTTTCTTTTTTCGTAGGACAGGTCTTTCACTGAAAATCCAGCATTCTTCAATCCCTTCTGTTCTCCATCTTCCTTTCAGTCTCCGCATAAGATCCATGTATCTTAATGTTGTCTATTATCTTAATTTTTCGGCCCCGAACTTTTCTCCCGCTCTCCAGTTCTGCCTATGCATCCTTCATTAGGCAATTTCTTCTTAGACAGTGACCCGGCCAACTTGCGTTTCTCCTCAAGATCAGTTTCAGCATAATTCGTTCTTCACGCACTCTTTCTAGCACTGCTTCATTTGATGTTATTGATAAATTCAATGTAATGAAATTTTAATAAAGGAACAGTTCTAAAAAGCGAAAGATGTATTATTTGTTTCATGTTTCTACTAGTAACTAAGTGGAAATTAGTAGGACCTTCTATGAGGTATGTTTTACCTTTTATAATGACACAATTTACCGTGCGGAAGAGAAGTCGCCCAGTACTGGACAGAGCAACAGAACGCAAGAAACAGACTGCTTCTCTCGCTTCTGACAACAGCATACCTATGGCCACAATCTAGTATTTATAGTCACGAAGCTCAATACGTAGTAAATATGCATCCATAGATAGTTGCTAACCACTAGGATCGCTAATATCGCTTCATTACAGACAATGCGAAATAGTACCGGTACAGTCTATTGTTTCAGGAACCCTCACAACTCAAGCTTCGTCACTGCATATACTAGACCGTGCCCTTGGCTACATAATCCCCATTGAAAGACTTGTCAATTAACAGCCGGAGGCTGCTGCCAACTGATACTTTAACTAACAGCAGGTTATCACTCACTTTAGTGCGGAGAGACATCCCTACAAGGAAATATGTCTAAATATAGATGTAGATTATGGGCCTCCTTAGTGGCTGTTTTGCAGACATTTGATACAGATCAATCACTTTCTTTATCCTTATCCAACCTCCTTACAGGTCAGTGTCCGTAGAAGAGGGATAACATTCTTATGGATCACACACGTGACATGGACAATGGAGAAACTTCCTGAATACATACTGTATATAGACAACGAACAGAACGTTCGGGGAACATGGAAAATAAATTCCAATCCGGTAATCGCCGTGGCCAACAGGGATGCATGGAGGGCACTCTACATGGGAGCGGACCAGTCTCAGGGCTGAAGCACTTTCTAGCCATGTTGACAGCTATAAGATCCTAGTTGCAGTGACTTACACCTTCGCTACTTCTTCTTCGTCCTGTCCTGTGTTCAGTTTGATGAAATTCCCCTCCCCTCGCGTATGTGTTACCTAAGAGGTTACGTCCATTTTCGGCTTTTCCCCTTCAAAATTTTCTAGAGCTCCTTCAGTGGAGCAGTGTAACCCGGAGTGAGACAAGTGGCCAACAGACTTGGAGCTCACAAATTCAGTTTCTTTCAGCCCCGAACCCTTTGCGAGAATGCGGTTTGTATCTTTTAAATTTCTCCTACCATTTCTCCCCTTTCAGTTTTATTCAATTCACGAATGTTGAAAATTTAAGATGTCATTTATTATATTTCCAACATTACCTTATTTTATTTTTGGGTCTTGTTAAGGTAACCCGGAGTAATGAGGCCCACCTAAGGAATAAAACGTTCTTTCTTTGAAATGGAGACGTTTAGCAATTTTTAAATAATGGAATAACATACTTTTATAGTTATGTTATAATATTTTACTTCAAATAAATATTCAAACGGACACATAAATGCTATGAGCAAAGAACATCATGGACATCATGTCACTGGGCCTTATATCCTGCTGTGACAGATAATAAGGCGCACAAAGAAGAATATAAGTATTGAACACAATTTCTGCATACAGTTTTTTCCTCAGTGAGACCTACACATTCATCGTGCACTCAACATTCACAAGAGACACACACATGTGTATCTACAACAATTCTCTTGGCAGATAAACACATCCGCGTCCCCTGGATGTTTACAAATCCTGAACTTGATGGTCCATCCAATGCTCTTTCTGCATTAGGAATTGTCAGTCTTTTCGGTTGTTTCATTTCTTGCAAAAATAAATTGTGTTTCAGAGTTTGAACTTTACAGTTCAGGACTTCTACGAACTTGTGGGCGTTTCCGCGTATTTATTTCATGGGTCTTATTTCCTGCTCTGTTACTTCGCGCCAATTTTAATTTATGGAGTGCTCATATGCTCATTAGCGAAAGTTTCACGGTAGCCCCAAACCTCTTAATGTTAACATGATAGCGTGCATTTAATATTATATTAATAACACACAGTAAAACGATTAAATATCAACTTAAATTTTACAAAACATTATTATGAAAGCAGAAATAATCACACATAACTTGTTGCCACCAGTCAGCTACAAACAAGAACGAGAATCTAAGTTCTTTATACCTCACTCGAATGCAAAAATAAATAGGTCTTAAAAGCTGTTGCTCTCTTTTGCAAAAATGTATAACTAATGGCGTGGGCCTTATAACATGCTGGACCTTAATACCCCCAGGTACCTTACTTATCTTAGTTCGTTCCATTAGTGAAGCAGTCCTATCAAGAACAATTTGTAATTTTGAATTTCTCTAGATAAATTCCCTTATCACTAAAGTGACTTGCGTATTTATCTGTAACTTTAAAATTACTGGTGGCATTACATATGATAATTGAGGTGCAAAATGCACATACAGTATATAATCTAATTAAGAGATAATTTTTAATGTTTAAGAATGTCCATTTGGGAAAATATGAATTTACAGGAATTTATGAGAAGTGAAATAATAGACCTACTCGTACATATCAAGGACTCAAGTACCAGTAACTTATATGTTGAAATTATATTATCTTTGCCTGTATTAGCAGTTTATCACTAGAGTTCAATTGGTACTGTTTCCTTAGGTGACTGTTACATTATGATTCGCAGCAAATCTCGTTTTGCAGTGTACTATTTTCAACATGAAATGAGAGCTAAAGCACTTCATGCGTCTCGTGTAGCCACTGGTAGCGGAACGCACATGGTTTCCTTTACTTCACACTGTGCACAAGTGTGATGGACAGATTTACTTCCGAAAAAATGAAGTTAGTTACACGTCTCATTTTACTGACTCTCTTGAAGCTCCATCCGCGGAATAACGAACTGGACCGTTGCAAACTCAATTACAACCGAGTTACGAAATCAAAGAAATTGTGAGATGAAGAGCCGAGTGTCTGCCAGCGTAGAGGAATTTTTTTTAATTTTTAAATCCCGCTGCACAAAGGGAGAAGTTTTTTGCTTCTATACTTGGTGCGTTTATTCATTTTTCGACACTTCACGTTTTTGTATTTAAACTCTTGGCGTCAGCATGTTCAGTTGTGCGTATGTTGCCTATTCCTCGATCTCGGATAATTTGTACGAATTGAAGTGTTCTGGAAGATTTAAAACAATTTGGCTACACGATTCAGTAATATTTTGTATAATGACACATTTTAAGATATGTCCAGTTGTTCCTTCTGCCACAGAAACATTTTTATGCAGTGCTCAAGCCACAAATTATTACGTTTGTCACATTTTATCTGGTCGCAATCAGGAGGTTCCGTATACTCTTCAGAACACAGAGGACAAGCAATGATGTTCGTCTCGTTTATATTAAAAACCTATCCAATAGATCTTTTGCTCTCACTTCTAGTTAGACTTTCCTTTATCTTCTCCATCATTACTTCCGTAAAAACTTTCTCTCGGATTTCCTTTTATATTTTCCCATTGTTCCCTAATTCTTGCAACTCCACTGAAATTACAAAAAACAAATCATCTAGGATTCGAATAAATAGCACATAATTAAATAAAATATTAAAGTACAATAACAATTTTAACTAACATAAAATAAAAAAATGTAAGCTAAAATATTACCTGTATAAAACTGAGTTGCATTGTAGCTGCTTTCGAGTCTAAGAGAACGCATGCGAACTCTTGGGCGCGTACTCTTAGCCATTAGTGTAATATATTACAATTGGCAGTACTGATTAGTGGCTGCTCACATCTTGGAGTGGTAGTTCATGATTTATTAACAACAGTACCGAGCCATATTTTAATATATGCTATAGTCGCGACGCTGTTATTCCCGGCGTGACTCCTCCTCTTTCCTTACGTCTTAGGAAGTCAAGGCTCTATAAAGACTAGGTAGGTAGTATCGTTCGTCATTTTTGTTCTTTCGTTGCCGAGCTACCGTACGAGGAATCTATTTGCCACACCGTTAAAAATTATCATGTCGTAGCTCCTATGATAATAAATCAAACGCACTGTAATTCAGCAAATAATTGAGCGGCAAATAACGTCCTCGTGTGCTTTCTGCGAACGCCAACGAAAGAGCCAAAATGGCGGGCGATTATATATTAAGTATTTATCCAGCCTTAGGAAGTGCTCTACAACTTCATAAGCGAATCACAAGACGCACACGTTTAAATGTAGCCGACCTGCAACGTGATTGGCTGCCGGAAATTAGAGCGACGGGACTGTAGAAGTGATAACTATTCATCTATTACCCTAGTAACATGAACATTAATAACATTCAGATAAAAGATCGCAGAGGGCAAAGCCAGATTTCTTACCTTTAAAACAACTATACGAAACTCGGAACGATTTACACCACATTCAACTTGTCTTACTTCACTCACACAACATATGGAAAGTCAGTTTTGCCAACATCGTAACTACCATAAAAATTCGGAGGGTGCGTACTCTTACTCTTCTCTCCCCTACCTGTGTACAAGTATTTACCCTGGTCCAATTTGAGTAGTTTGTTATGCTGAATACCTATAAGTTGGAGTCGTGCGGTTAAGGAGTTGCGCTACAAACCGAAAGGTCGTGGGTTCGATTATATCGATGAGGTCATGGATTTTTTCCATTCCTCTAATTCTTCCGGCCGCATTATGGTCCTGGGATATTTCCTTGCCAGTAAAGGCGGCAAGTACGTAGAACTCGCCTATTGCTACTAATGCCGGTTATCTGCAAAGGTGGGAGCTTTAATGTTCAGCTACTTTACCTTCTGTCTATTAGTAAATTTCACTGTGAATGATGCTCTTGAATTGTAACCATTTTGCTACAATATTGATTTTTCTATTTATATAGCCTATAGCTAACTAATATTGTAATGATTTGTTTTTATTATGTTGTGGTGTATGACGTGATACGAAGATGGCTGCATGAATATCCATATCAAAATAGATATTTACATAAAATATGATGTGACATAATATTAAAGTTTTATAAAATAATGTCAGTGCCAAAACTATTGTATGGGAGCGAAATTTGGATCATGACAGAGAAAAATGAAAGTAAATTTCAAGGAAATGAAATGAGATTTTTAAGAGCAGTTGCTGGCTATAAGAAAATAGGCCATAAAAGACGTGAAGATATAAGAAAGGAATAATTAGATAGATATGTGTAATCTGAATGATAAAACTAAAGAGTATAAAACCAAGTAGATAAACCATGTACAAAGATTGAACCTAGAGAGATTACCATTTCATTTTAAGAAGTATAAACCGGTAGGGAAAAGAAATGTAGGAAGATCCAGAAAACGGTGGCATGAACAAGATATGTAGATTGCTAAAGACAATAATGTCTGACGCGTAGAGGAAGAAGAAGAAGAAATATAATTTGATTTTTTCACAGTGTTCAACGTAATACAATTACTTAGCTTTTGCGTTATGTAATAGAGGTAAAAATATTCAAAGTCGGAGATGCATGTCATTTGCGTTCTGTATTGCTGTCAATCAAGGATATTGATAACCCGAAAAGAAAAAAATGTAAGCTTCCTGCTTAGACCATATTACCACGAACAGAAACAAAAAATAAAACAAGAACTTGTAAGGACAAAAACAACATAAATACTCATCGATATATCTCGTTTAAACACATAATAAGAGTAAACCCCATTAGAATACTGTATATTGTACCGAAAGGATGTCTGCGGTGTATTCCGTCTGGACTGAGAGTACTGTACGAGTAGTTTTCTATTGATCAGAAGTAATCAGGGCAAACCACTTTAACGTAACAAACAACTTTGAGCAACACAGACCTCTAAATGGAATACTGTACCACTGTACACCGCATTTCTGTGGCAACATACTTTATTACAAGTTACATGACAGTAATAGGTTTGGTAGAAGGTACTCAAGTGTTAGCAGTGTTACAGTCAAACCTGAACTTATATTGAAATGTAGGTCAGTGTCTCAAACGTGGTGTTTTTGTAGTATTGAAGAAGCAGTGCGCTAATGAATTGTATAAATTCCTTCATTCATAGTGTTCTGCCCAAGGGCAAGTCTTTCACTGCAAATCCAGCATTCTCCAGTCTTTCCTATTTTCCACCATCCTCTTTGTCTCTTCATATGACCCATATATCTTAATGTCGTCTATCCATCTGATATCTTCTTCTGCTTCAAACTCTTCTCCCGTTCACCATTCCTTCCAGTTCATCCTTTAGAAGGCAGTTTCTTCTCAACCAGTGACCCAACCGATTCCTTTTCCTTTTTCTGATCAGTTTCAGCATCATTCTTTCTTCATCCACTCTTTCCAACACAGCTTCATTTCTTATTCTGTCTCTCCATTTCACACGTTTCATCTTTCTCCATATCCACATTTCAACTGCCTCTAGTCGCTTCTCTTCACTTCGTCCACACAAATAATTTCACTGAAGAGGTCCGCAGAAGATGCTCCTTTTTCTATTAAAAGCTTCTTTGCCATTGCTATTCTCCAAGAGGTGGAACTTAAACTGAGAGGATTCGATCCGACATCGAGATGGGAATCCGGTGTGGCTTAGTGGATAAAGCGTCAGCACGTAGAGTTGAAAACCCGGGTTCAAATCCCGGTGCCGGAGAGAATTTTTCTCCGTTCCACTCATCTTTCATCATATGATGACGCAGAATTTCTGCACGGAAATATCATATGTACTTCGGTTCATCGTAATAATATCTTATTTATTATGTTTCACTTCTAATCAAAAAGTTTGTATAAAGCTTCGAAACTTTTGATTTCTCTATATCTCGGTGCACATACCACATATCTTGCGCCAAGCTAAACACCGTGAAAAGCTCTAATCATAGAAAAAAAATAGTGTAATAAAAATGTTTATGGAGTAATATCTTATACCACACGACATATCACAATATTATATTGAAAAGATTATGAATTCAGAAAATAAGTTGTCGGGACTCCAGATCAATGTACCAACTACAATATGGTATCCCAGTTCAACGTCTACATGTTCTCAGACTTGATGTCTACGAATCCTTCGCTTGGTTCTTGTGTATATCCTCTGTAGTGTCTGTATAACTTTTTGAATTTAATAAAGCTAACAATGTTTACTTAAGACAATAAACTGAGAATTTCTTCATTCAATTTTCTCTATGAAGTTCTACCAAACGCTAAGGAAACTTATCTTCGTTGTTTATTAGGAAATGCATTATTGTGAAATATGTATTAGCAAGAAAGTAGAAAGTTCAAAATTACATACGACAAAGCTCTTTCTCTATTATAACAATGTTCCTTACTAAATACCTGCGTTTATGGTGAGAATATTCTTTAAATATATTAAGAAAAATAGTTCACAGTCTGTTTTCCACCTTGCTCTAATATGAAGTATTATCAGGCAGTACGTCTTACTTGACGATATGTATCAGCGGAAGAACAAATTGTCTGTACACATCTCAAGTCTAATTAGTGTAATATGTTATAAATCAGCGACGTATGCAATTGAGGGGGGTAGAGAAACTGGCCACCCTACCCAATTAATCCTGCCTTAGTTTCCACACGAGTGATTCCTTATTGTTGTCATTTATGAAGTTCAAACCCGTTTTCGGACAGTTGACAAAATAGCAAAAAGAGGAAATAATGCTACTTTGAGATAGGTATGCTAATATATTCTTAAATCGAGAATGTTTCTGTTATACTATTTTATGTGTGTGGAGATTGTACTAACCTGTTTCACAAATAATGTTAGTATTCAGTATTAAGTTGCATTTCGCTCTGAATAGATTTCAATTTATTTATTTATTTCAAATATACAGAATAAAGAAATATAATTACAAAACAAACAAAGAGAAATACAAATAAAATAATACAAGCAATATAAAAAGAAGATACAGTAGTATTAACAAAATTTGAGACCGAATGAGCAGCGCTCGTGCTCGGTCGCAGTTCAGATATAATATTAAAATAAAAAATAATAATATAAATAAATAAGTAAAATAAAATAGGAACTAAAATATAATTACAGCGGCAATGGAATTATATAATATAATATTAACACTATAGAAGAATAATATTGCACGTGAAAAGTAGGACTAATATATATTTCAAAATTATAGAATACAAATATAATATAGGTTGATTAATTCATACACATAGGCTATAAATTTATTTAATCAAATTGAAGATATTAACACGTTTCTAATTTTCTTGTTATATGTTAGTAGGTTACATGTTAGAAGTTCTGGGTGTAATTTAGTTAAAGCATTGTACAACCGAGGGCCAAAATTTATGCTATGCTTTAGACCAGCAGACGTGAGACATTTAGGTTCTACTAATGTTGAATTAATATTTCGTCTTGTGTCATAATTGTGTGTCTGTGATACAAACTTATTACGATTTTTATGATAAAATTTTAACAGCGTATACTTATAAATTTGTTCAATATTAAATACATTAAATTCAGAATAAATTAATTTAGTTGGATAATCGAAACGTTTCTTCAAACAAATTTTAATTATTCGTTTTTGTAGTAAATTTAACGGACTAAGATTAATTTTTGTACTTCCACCCCAAACAATTATACTATATTGAATGATAGACTGAATAATGGCCAAATAAACATTTCGTAGAACTCTAATAGGTAAGTAGCATCGAAGATTAACGAATTTATAAATTGTTTTACGAAGCCTCTTACAAAGATAAGTAATGTGATGAGGCCATTTTAAATTCTGATCAATAATGATACCCAGATATTTGACATACGTGGCTTCTTTCAAAGGTGGACATTTACAACTTTTGGGATGTAAACAATTTTCACTGTGTATTATTAGTCTATATTTATCGCTAAATTTTAAATTTTGAACACTGGCAGCTGTTAACGAAAAAGGAACTAAAGTTGATTTAGATATATTTAAAGAAAGGAAGTTGGAATTAAGCCAATTAAGCCAGGATGCACCTGAAAATTAAACATAGTATATAAAGTAGATTATTGCAACAACTTCCCTTATTAAAGAGTTGTCACATGAGAAAGTGTTAAAAACAATTAAGATTAATGAATGTAAAATGTTTGTTCACAAACTAAAATATAAGATTTAAA
Source organism: Periplaneta americana (assembly GCF_040183065.1). Classification (NCBI taxonomy): domain Eukaryota; kingdom Metazoa; phylum Arthropoda; class Insecta; order Blattodea; family Blattidae; genus Periplaneta; species Periplaneta americana. The sequence goes on from NC_091133.1 coordinate 42,695,309, forward strand.
ATATTTAAATTATATTTATATTTAAGCCTATATATCACAGTGCTCAGTCTTAAATAAAACACGTTAATTGTTAAATCCATAAAGATGATTTTTCAAAATTGAAATAGAGCCCTTAATATTCATAAATAGCTGTAAAAATATCCTGACTTAAATTTTAGTTAAATTGATTACTCTTTTAACCGTCAATGAAATGTGTCCTAAAGTGTCAGTGAAATGCGTCATAGTGCCACTACAGTGAGTGAGATGAGAGTAAAGTCAAAAGACTATTTAAACTTGTGTAGGGCCGATACATATGTAATTATTGTGTTAAATTGTATTGTGTATTCTTATTGTATTGTGTATTGTATAATTGTATTGTGTATTGTTTATATTGTGTATACCATTGCCACCGGGTGCTTGCCCACTTACAGTGTAAATAAATACGTACAACCTTTATTTTGTTATTTTTTCTTTAACTTAAAAAAAAAGAAGATTTATGAACTGCAAGGAGTCCGTGACACACAAAAGTTTGAATCCGCTGTTCTTTATCTTTTCCTTCCTTACCAAGGATTGGGCTGTATCCCACTACCCGTCAAAGGTGGAAACCGCTGTGTTAGTCAATTCCTAAGTTGACCCCCCTTCTCCCGTACATACTGAGGAAGAAAAAGTAGTTAAATGTCAAAACGAAGGAGTGATGATAATGAGGAATGATAAATAAAATTAAGAAAGACGTTGTTGTTTAGTCATCCATCCGGAGATAGTTTGGAATCTTATGACACCAATAAGACATCAGCCATGAGGCAACTAAGCTAGTAGAGAGGTAGGGTGAAAAGACACTGTGTGGAGAGAAATGAGAACAAGTGTAAATTGGGCAACTTCTGTGTAAGGAACTGACAGTAGAGTTAAAATGGAGCCATCAGAAATTGGTAGAGTGCACTTCTTACTATATTTAGGATTATAAAAACGCCTATTGTTTTTACTTCAAAATATTTTAATTTGGGTGCCTAGTAATTATATGGATTCGTAACAATTATTACTACGCACCCAAATAAAAATATTTGAAATATCTTGAAGCAACACTAACAAATCAAGAGTCCACTGCAAGAATGATGGATGTTATTTGGAATACATTTTTCAGGAGAAGCAATTGAAAGTTTGAAATGCTTAGTTCTCAAATCTTAACTGTGATTTTCCGTTCATTACTGGACAATGACTGTCAGTGTTAATGACATATAACTCTCTATGTCCATCCTATATGTCTTAAGCTATGCATTGACAGTCTTGATTCATTTTCGACAAGAAATTGACATCCATCATTCTTGCTGTGGACTCTTCAAATATAAATGACACTCGAGAGGAAATTAAACGTGGAATAAATATGGTTAATGCGTGTTATTATTCGGTTGAGAAGTTTTGTCATCTACTCCGCTGTCAAAAAATCTTAAAGTTAGAAATTTATAAAACAGTTGTGTTACCGGTTGTTCTGTATGGTTGTGAAACTTGGACTCTCACTTGGAGAGAGGAATAGAGATTAAGGATGTTTGAGAATGAGGTTCTTAAAAAAATATCTGGGGCTAAAAGGGATGACGATACAGGAGAATGGAGAATGTTACACAACGCAAAACTTCACGTATTGTATTCTTCACCTTACATAATTAGGAACATTAAATCCAGACGTTTGATATGGGCAGGGCATGTAGCACGTATGGGCGAATCCAGAAATCTATATATAGCGTTAGTTGGGAGGCCGAGACGTAGATGGGAGGATAATATTAAAATTGATGTGAGGGAGGTGGGATATTATTGTATAGACTGGATTAATCTTGCTCAGGATAGGGACCGATGGCGGGATTATGTGAGGGCGGTAATGAACCTGCGGGTTCCTTAAAAGCCATTTGTAAGTAAGTAAGGTGCCTAGTAATTGGTAATTTGTTTCATTTAAGTTTGCCTTTTGAATGATAGTTGAAGCAAATATGCTAGATTTTAGAATATGAAGGGGAACATCCTGCACACCTTGGTAAAGTAACTGAATTGTTGCAAAAGTCTTGATACGTATAATGAGGAAATACGTGTCATCACCTGCGCACAGAAAGGAACTAATTTGGAGAATTTAGTACTGCATCTTCCAGTGAACAACACAATATTGTGCTAGAATAGTTAAGTGCACATCTTGTTCTGAAGACGATAGGACTTGTCTCGGTGCACTTGTGTGTTATTGAACCTTCCCTGATCGCAGCTCTCGTAGTAATGCCTGATGCAATAGTTAACACGTAGATTAGTAAAGTTTCTCTTTGTTTAATGCTTGCTACACTACCAAAAATGAATAATATTACTTGGTGAAGGAAAGTTTCAGAAGAGTCTCTAGACTTAGTTACGAGTTGGAGGACAAGTCTTCCTCGTCGTTAAATTAATAACACCAGTGTCACCCACCGCACCCCCATTCATGAAACTCCTCTGCCAACTTGAACGTACACAAGTAACGACTTGAGTGTGTGAGAGGTGCGAGATGTAACTTTATTCATGCTATCAATGTAAATTTCTCCCCAACTTTTTGGACTCCATGTACAGTATTGCTTTCACGCCTCGTGTTTCTTATGATAACATACTCATATAGGGCTATATCTGTATTTAGGTAGAGTGTACGAGATATAAGGTTCCTAAATTTTACGGATGGCGGGCTGCAGTTCACAGAAGAAACAGGTTTAATAAGTTTAATTTGATTATAACTATTTGTTCAGAAGTAGTTCTTAAAGTCTAACGTCCTTGTTAAATTTAACAATAGGCCTAGTGTGAAGTTGAGAACTCATTTGTACAATTTTTTAAATTTAATTTAATATTCATGTTGGATCTGATAAATTGTGTTGATTTATCAATTTTTTTCACAAAAGACCGTGATAAATCATCTGTACAAAGTAATTATACATGAACTAATAAATTAACATGTCTGCATCATTAAACAGGTGATATCAATTCTTGCAAGTGACTGTAATTACACCGGCTTGAATAGGTTAAAGCCACAAATTATGTGTAGCAGGTATAGCACAATTAATTGAACAGATTATTCGTGATAGAATCTTTTCTAATTGTAAAAATTTTTCCAGAAAAGGAATACCTATTTGAGTTGACTGTATCTCTGTTACAATGTCTACTACTACCCGTCCGTTGTAAATTGACCGGTGTTCATTCCACGAACTAGCAGAGCGCGTCATTCCTCTCCACGAACGCTTTGATTCCCTCAATTCTCTGCCCTCCGTAATTGCTTGCGATATCTAATATACCATGATAGTGGCGACATCAGCTCTTAGTGGTCATGTAACATTGAACGCGTAGTACACATCTCACATAGCAATTTCAGACAATGAACTAATAGCCAGCATTGCAGGAAGCATATAACTGCGTCATCAATGAGTGATAAGCCACTTTCTGCTCTTATTTATCCGCTTTTATTGTTTTTCTCATTTGTGACATCTTCACAGCAGGTAATACATACATATATATATATTTTTTTAAATTTTGACTTGGACTAAGTTGTGGCTCTCTTGCATTTGTCCTGAACAGCAATGTTGATAATTGATTCGTAGATAATAGTCTGTTTCTTTAAAGATTTTGAGGAGTAAGATGAAGATGGCGTCCACATACTGTCAGCAGCATTGTACTCGTACATTGTGTTACTTTAACAGAACAGAGATTATTTTACAACTGTCATTAAATTCATTACGCAGAATAATGTAGAAGTTAGTGACATAGATTTGCATTGTAGGCATTCTAAGGTTACAGTGAGATTTCATAATATTGAATTCAAGATGTAGGCTACATAAAAAGTTTACCTCACTAGTGCAAAGAAGGTAGAAAAGTCAATCTTCCAAAAGCGATGTTGTGAGCCTTCTTAGACACAGCATTTCAATTACTAGCTCGCATATATATCCAACCTAAGAGTATTTGCTAAATTCACTGTTCAATAGAACACCAGAAACATCTAAAGTTCCGATAATTGAAAAGTTCGTATACCTGATAATTCCTAAATAAGTTCTGGAAGTTATGATGGCCATCGGCTCAGCGCAGACTGTACCGCGTTTTCCAGTTGATCTGGAGTTGAGCTCGGGCGTGGGTTCGATTCCCGCTTGAGCTGGTTATCTGGTTAGATTTTTTTCTGTGGTTTTCTCCAACCGTAAGAGAGAGTCTTAGGCAATCTATTGCGATTCATCGGCATCATTCGCCGAATACTACCATGACCAATTTAATCAACGGTAGTTGATACAGCGTTGTTAAATAACCAATTAGAATTTTTGATAATTTTGTTTCATTAGAAATGTTATTGAATTACAAACTATTTAATCTAGTGAAATCTACATTTATTTTAAATAATAATAATAATAATAATAATAATAATAATAATAATAATAATAATAATAATAATAGTAATAATAATAATATCACTACAAATTGTCAACTAAAAGTAACTAATAAGTACAACGTAACGTACAACGCAATAGAAAGACTAATATTTGGATCTAAATCGTGTTTAGAAATATTGTAATGTTTCTGAAGTACCACGAATTGAAGTTTTAGTAATGATAACTTAGATCCTACGCTATAAAATTTTATGCAATTTCTCAGTTTACATTTATGGTTAATTTAGCGTAGAGCAGGGCATGAATTTGGAATGTTAATGAGAATTCAAAACAGCAAAGTGATGAGGAAAGAATTCTCACGATATTTATGTCAAACGCAATTTGTGTATTGAATTCCTGATGACTTGCTCTTTGTGAATCGCCTACCTGATCAAAGGCGTATTGAAGTGTTACAACACGAATTAGATGTAATTATTAGTCGAACGTGTCCATCGCTACGGTTATTCGAACGCAAAGCTTTACTTACAGATGTAGTGGTTTAATTTCAAACCAGTAATCATGTTGCGCCCTTTATTAACAAATGAATGAATAATATCTCTCGGTCCCTTGGGTGCTGGATACAGGCCAATCGAGTGACTACAAAGCTAGTGTTTGTATGCAAAGGGGCATAATGCAGCATTGATAAGTGCGGACACTTCCGGCTACGTTAAGTGCTTTGCACAGGATTTGATTCGAAATCGAACCTTGCAATTAAGTCACAGTTCAACGAATCCTCATTCCAAAAATAGAGCGATCACATCTGATAAAATAGAGGACTAGCTTAATTGTGAAACAAAATACATGATTGTTCTTCCAAAATTTTTTTAATATATCGAAGCAATTGTATTGAATTGAAATACATTCAGTTAAGACCCCTGATGGTTTGGTAGCTAATGGTTTAAGACAGGGATGTAAAGCGCCTGTATTAGTTGCTCACACTTGAACTGAATTGAATTGAAAGAGGAGAATTGGGAGGAGAAATTTAAAAGATACGCAAAACGCGTCCTTTCAAGGGGTTCGGCGCTGTAAGAAACTAAATATGTGAGCTCCAAGCCTTTTGGCCACTTGTCTCACTCCGGGTTACGCTGCTCCACTGAAGGAGCTCTAGAATATTTTTCTACAAGCAATACAAATCCAATAAGGTTCACTTTTTAGCAAGATAAAGTAGCTACAATCATCGCCTTTAAGGAAATGTTGTGCGGGTTCTTGAGAGCACGCAATGCAGGCGCTTTGACATTCCTGGTTTAAGAATATGTTCTTATATGTGTTATTTCCAGAAGTTTGTAGCGTAATTTGAAAACAGTGCTTAGCTCAGGAATACAAAGAAATAAGAGAGAATTTAGGTAATCGAAATTAGTAGACAGGGGGGAAAAAAGTCATTCGGATGTGAAGGTAACTGTCTTGTCAGAGGGTTGTTGTTTACGTAAACACAGTAGGTACACTAGAGGCGCTTGCAGGTACTGGCCGGGGGAAATATAAATTGACACACTGAATAATCACTGAATATTGCTTTACGTTTATATAACTATTGTAATGGCATATTTGGTGTACTTTTATACAGAGTGTTACCGAGGTGGTGTTACAAACTTTCAGGGATGTCGAAGGGCGCATGTATCAATTTGAGATAAGGAACCCTGGTCCGGAAATGACAGAGTCGAAAGTTACAAGCAAAAATAGTTCTGTGGAAATGAAATAATTTTATTCCTCTGTACACCTTATTTATGTGTATTTATCTGTAGATCTTACACATACTGTATTCATCTGACGTTGTTTACGTTGTCTACTTACAGTATTCTATTCAGTGCGCTGTCTGAGGGATGAGGACAGGAAACTACACTAAAGCAATGCAAATGCGTAATGTGTAACGGACATGGTCGGTCCTGATATGCACGTCTATAGACAGCAGTGTATGTGGACAAGTTGCAGTGTCCAGTCGATCAGTCCTAGTGAAATGGAGGAGTACACGAGAGCGGAATAAGCAGACCTGATTTTACAATAAGGACGAGCCAATGGGAACAGTAGACAAGCTCACAGATTGTATCGGGGCAAGTACCCACGTAGGAGATATCCGGCCCTTACCAGTTTCCTACGACTGTTCCAAAAGTTAAGGGAAGGGGGGGCACGTGGTGCCAAATTACAATTCCATTTCCACACAATTATTTTTGCTTTTAATTTTCGACTCTGTCGTTTCCGGACCATGGTTCCTTATCTCAAATTGATACATGTGCCCTTCGCAATCATCCCTGAAAGTTTCTAACACCACCTCGGGAACACTCTGTATAAACCCTTTAAATTGAGGATTGTTCAACGTTTTGAATGGAGTATTGCAAAAGTCATATTTCATATTTGAGGCGGAATTTGAAGTTGAACCCTTATTTTCTTCTAACATACGAGCAACATTTTCCATTTTTTTCTGTGTACTACAGTGATTTTCTGTCAGTTATTGTTTTATCTTTTTTAATGCACACATACATAACCAACACTTAATTGTTTCACCAGTATCGCTGCTAAAAATGTGGAGACCACAATCTTGTATTAAAGAATACACCCTAAGATTTTAACATCGGTATTCTACAATATGATCACTTCACTGAACACAAATGAAGAATATGTTTACGTATGTCAATGTTCTCTCTTCACGTACGGACGAGGACTAACTGAGAACGCAGAGTGGCAGTTGTTTTCGGTGTTCGCGTGGTGCTCTCTGCGGACGGTACCGTGTTGTACCTACTTGGGATGCGTGCGCACCTCATGCCATAGTCTATGCGTACAATACTTGTAAACCGTAAACATGACTTTTATTTGACTTTTTTTTTCCACTGTCTAAAAATTATAATCAATACGAACGAGAAAGTAATGATATACTAAACGTTTACATGAGAGCGCGTCCTTCAAAAGACTCCTTTAGCTGTAGGTAAGAAACTATGAGTGTTCCAAGGCTGTTGGTCACTTTTCCCAGTCCGTGAGTAACAATTCCGCTGATGGAACTTAAGAATTTGAAAGGAAACATGACAAAAATGGACTTCACCAGATACGTTAACATGTATGGGAGGGAAAACCCACGTCTGATTACAACCAGAAACGTGGTTTAAGAGCAGTACAGTTGGGGAAACTGATGATGTTAGCCGCGATTTAGTATTGAAATTCTGACTAGTCTTGAAACCGAAGCGGACGTTGCATGGAAATGAAATGAGAATTCAAAACAGCCGACTGATGGGGAAATAATTCTTAGGATGAACATACATTTTTTAATCACAGCTCTATAAGAAGTCTGCGAAGACAAGCAACAGTTGTAGAATTAACGCCCATATAAATAAAGGCATAACTTAAAAAAATGTCGGAAGTTTTGCATGGAAGTCTGTGTACGTCTTTGGTACATTTCTTATAGGACTCATCTCATCAAACTTCAGTCTTAATGCCTGAGGTAAACCTCAGCAGCATGATTATCTCAATTTGAGAGAGGTCGTGAACACACCATAGCATTACGAATTCTTAGAACAGATCTTAAAATGAATCCGTATGAAATGAAATTTCTGCTGCGATAGAAGTGAAGGCAGAAAGCTACAGGAAACAATTTTTTCTCTGAGAACAAAAGCTGTAACTCGTATGAGTGTATTGTGGCCTGTTAATGTGTTTCGAAGCAGACATATTTTTAATATAATACGTGATTTTAGAATTTTCCTAGAATAATACTCAATCAGACATACAACAAGAATTTGAAGGTTTAAAAGTTGGCGTTTGTTATGCCTTCACAATACATTTCGTAATGTGATTTTCCCTAGTAAAGAAATTATACCTAGAGCAATAAATGAAGGTTTAGTTTCAGGGCAACATTTTCCGACGAACTTCTTCACTGAAAGTTGGGACAAAACCATGGTAAATTATGGGAGACAGAGGATATCCATACCATTTAATAAAAATCTTTGAAGTAAGACTACATGTTACAAAAGTGTCTGTTATAATACAACGACTTATGTTAATATATTGTCCAAGAAGGGAGAGATAATAAACCAAGTTCTCCATTCTCCCCATATTAATTCAAAATGTACATGATCGGAGGCATCAGCCGACGTAAGGAATAATTAAGCATTCTTTAAGCTTGGAAACGTAGGTGTAAGCATACTAATTTATGCGGATGATGAAGTCATTTTTTAGACTGCGGAAGATCTTAAAAAGCTGGTTTCAACTTCAAACATCCGCAGAATGTTGTAAATTAGGTCATAATATTTAATGAATCTAATATATATTTAACTGTCTGCGATGTCTCATTTAGGCTAATATAATTCAGATAACGATCTGGAACAAAACATATTAATATTTCAATGTATGTGCCAACTCCTGTCTGAGAGAGAAAGAGATAAGGAAAAGAAGACAGAGAACTTTGAAATTTGAAATTCATCCCACCAAACTGAAATTCGAATTTCTCGCAATTTATGTGATCCCAGTAATGCCGTAGGGATGCCAAATTTGGTACCTGACAGATCAATAGAAGAACCTGCATCGTGTGTTCCGAGGAAAATGAAAAGGACTTTCCAACAGCTAAGACTGCAAGGCAGGATATGGAACATATCAGAAGAAGGAACGTTATCGAGGATGCAGTTTTGTGGCGGAACGACTCAAATGGAAATTGGGCGGACACGTGAGTAAGATGGACAGGAGGAGATAGACATAAGCCTCGACCATATGGGACTCGCGTATTGAAAAAAGAAACAGAATACGTCCAAGGAAGAGGAGGGTCTGATATTTTTCGGAGTGAGACGGGAGAGCAGTAGACGAGGACAGCGAGGAGCGGAGAAGCTTGGAAAACATTGGAAATGACTTTTATAAATACTGTAAACTGTGTATCATCGCGTATAATGTATATTGAAGGGTACAGTGTATAATCTATCTATCTATCTATCTATCTATCTATCTATCTATCTATCTATCTATCTATCTATCTATATATATATTTTTTATTCTAGTAGGTTATTTTACGACGCTTTATCAACAGCTTTGGTTATTTAGCGTGTGAATGAGATGGTGATAATGCCGGTGAAATGAATCCGGGGTCCAACACCGTAAGTTACCCAGCATTTGCTCATATTGGGTTGAGGGAAAACCCCGGAAAAAACCTCAACCAGGTAACTTGTCCCGACCGGGAATCGAACCCGGGCCACTTGGTTTCGCGGCTAGACGTGGTAATCGTTACTCCACAGGCGTGGACTCTATATATATATATATATATATATATATATATATATATATATATATATGGGTGTGTGTGTGTATATTTATATCTATATATATGTATATATATATCTCATATATCTCGCTCTATATATATATATATATATACTGTGTATAGTGTAACTAAGCTCTCTTGGATTGACTCCCGAAGTAAAGTAGAATTTCGAGCTCATCCTACACTACTGTAGGAGGCCGTTTCCCTTATGGCAGGGATTGGCAAAAATGTCAACGTGACCACTAGCAATAGCGACTTCGCAAGGGCAGCATAGTAAACTATCTTTGCTTTACCCCCTCCTTTCCATCCAACTTCCCTACAACTTCAGTTCACAGACATCTATATCAGTGGCGGGTTACCTGATTACATTTAGATTGTTTCTTTCTCAAAACTTTCAACATCTGTTCGGAAACATGTGTTTGAGGAAGAATGGGAGGAACAGTATTTGTTGGGCACATGGTGACAATGTAGACGTCTCTTGTGTTCTAAAATTATAATAGACACTTATAAATCAAACATTTAGGACATGTCATAAGATCTTCACGAAATCATAGGCAAGCAAGAAAATATCCAACGTAATTAAAAAAGTAACCAGAAATATATACAGTAGAAAATAAGTATAAAAATAATTTTGTTTTATAGGGCTGAACAGGGCGAAGCAAATAAAACATAGAAAACTGAATTCAAAGAAAATTATCAACAGTAATCTTACTAGACGTTTTGATTTATCTAGAGAAAATCAAAACTCGAGTGGGATTTAATTGACTATTACACGATTAGAAGAAAGTATATAAAGATTAGAAGTAACGAAGTACTCCAATACAATAAAATATAAATTGACTTACGAAAATACAACTGTCTTCAAATGTATTATTGTACCATCTCAACATTACAAATATTACGCTAGATGCATGCTAGATGGCAGTAGTGAGCAATGCCTTCTCGTCGAGAAGTTCTCGTTCTATTATACACGATGGCAATGTTACTAGTCAAGAAGGCTTTGTTGATTCAGTTTCATTTTTATTAAAATGCAACATTCCACTTCAATTATCCGAATCCCAGTAATCAACGTCACTTGACAGATGATTTTCAATAAATCTTAATATTAAACAATCTCTGATACGTGACTATCCATAATATCATATAGCAGAAGCTATAACATAACCTAACTAATATACTGTACACAAGTGTTAGAAACGTTTTAATTAACGACGATGACATAAAAAATAAACATGAATAATTTTAAAAGGAATAATTATTGAATGTACAATTTTCAAATTTGAATGTGGTTGGTGGATCAATTGATGTTATTTTGGACGTGTGCGTAATAGAAGTGGAACTCGTTGATTTAGGCCTACATGGTGTATTCAACTTATTCAGAATTTCCGAATGAATAATTTTAAAAGGGATAATTATTGAATGTACAATTTTCAAATTTGAATATGGTTGGTGGTTCAATTGATGTTATATTGGACGTGTGAGTAATAGAAGTGGAACTCGTTGATTTAGGCCTACATGGTGTATTCAACTTACTCAGGATTTCCGAATGGTGCTCTTCATTTATTTGTAAATCGGATTTCAGAAGATGCATAGGTATGATAAGTGATTTTTATTAATTATTATTCTTGAATACCAATGCGAGTCATATTTGAAACTGCTGTGCATCGACTGGAGTAGTTTATATATATATATATATATATATATATATATATATATATATATATTTGACTTCCAGACCAGCGCAGTTTCAAATGTTGGCAAACAAAGAAACAAATGCTAGGGACGCGATAAAATTAAACAAATGCTAGGGACGCGATAAAATTGTGCGATAAGCAGCCATGATTGGTTGAAATACGTCCTTTCGTACCGTTTTATTGGTCAAAAGTAGTATGACGTAGTAAGAGTGTAATAGTCAATATAAAACTGTGATGCAGCAAGCTATGAGTCAAAGGCAGCCATCGTCAACAGGCCTGCATATTAGTTCGGAGCGCCAAGACGCTGGCTGAGGAGGTAGTAGTGCGCAGCGTGTCGAGCCAAGCCAACGCATCCCATCACAGAAGCGAACTTTCTGACCATAATTCACAAAGTCTTCTTTGATTGTGTTCTACACGAGCATTGACACCTAACATTGACCAGTTGGTGAGGGAAAAACGAATTAAAAAATCCAGGAAAACCAATGCTAATGATCAGCGAAAATTATTTTTATCATTCATTATTTACATTGTAATAAAATAATTTAGGCCTACTTCAGTCTTGTAACAGGAAGGTAATATGTTTCATATGTTATACATAATAACAAATAATTGATTTTGTGATATATAGTGTCGGATAAAAAAATGGATAATTCATTTTATTTTATTGACGACACTTGAACAAAGGAACAGGATGACATGATTTAAATATTACTAATGGATTCAATTTGTTTAATATTTTGTAATAATGAAAATGCATTATAGGTCTGTAAGTTCTCAATTACTTTAATATGAAAGGAAAAAAATTATTTACTTTCAAAACCGTTCAAATACATAACGGAAAAATACGACTTGTTTCTTGTCTTAAACTGAAAAGTAATTTACTTATTACACAGTTCCTTTTAAAATAAATTAAGTACATGCTTCTTCCGTGTTTATTTTTATTACAACTATTAGAGACTGATTAAAAGAGTTGAACAAATGAACGGACGCCGCTGCCATCACCTGATTCCTTCCCTTCCCCCAACTCCTGCTGCACAGTTGATGTCCAAGGGATAGAACTGAGCTAGCGAGCAAGCTGTGCCTGCACCATAGTGCACTGAGATGACGACTCCTGGTCAAAGGGAACTTCATGCAAGTTATGTTACTGTTATCGCACAATCATTGAAGTGTTATAATGAAAAGCAGTTAATGTCTGAATAAAGTTGCTAACATTATTTGTCTCGAATAATCCGACATTTTGAACAGTATGACTTCACCCACACGGACAATGCAAAGCAGGGTAAAGGTGTATTGAAACACTAGTTGAACGAGGAATAAATTCAAAGACGCATCAAATTGTGGTCTAATCTCTCGCTTTAGGTGGAAACACACAGATACAGTAGAATTTTTAATATTCACTAGCGGAATTACGAAAGATCTCTCTGTATAAGAATATTTGCTCCATATCATTGCACTTAAAGAAAATACAATAGGAGAGGAGTTATTACAAGCATGAAGAAAATATAGAGAAGGAATGAATCTGAACATAAAGCAACTTGCAACTCTAGTAACATACGGGACTCGAAATACGACTTTAAAAAAGTTTATTAGGTAGACTAACGTGTTATTAAGAGAGCTGGAAATAAGTGAGGACATAACACGTAGCCATTGTATAAAACACCATACCAGCTTAGATTTATTTAAAATGCTCATCATAGAGATATGTGTGTAGTCCTATCATAGGACTGCCGCTATATAGATGCTATGTTTGGCTCCCTACATTCAGTATATTTCCGAAAAATTGTTTTCTGAAAGAAAACTTGTAGGGTGCTATGCATAGACATTTCGCTAGCCCGCGCTACGAGCGTGCTAAACGAGCCCCGGCTATCGACTGATTACTTGTACAGGATTCATAACATATCATATCGCTAACACTGGTTTATGAATACGAAAAACGTCAGTTCGCTGATCATCCACCGGAAGCCCGCGCTAAGACTGTCTATGAATATGGCCCGTAAAGTCTAAACAAAGATCGTGACTCTGGAACTCTGTCCCTCAGTGATAAGCCTAGTATCCTTCCCAGCATATTTCTTTGGTATATTTGGAGACTGTTACGAAGTTTGGCAGTGAGAGACCATGCCTGACACCCATATAACAGTACAGGAGTTACGCAGGTCTCCAATATTTCCATTCTGAGTTTCTTGCTGAGTGTTCTCTCCAGTACGATGAACTTGAGTCCAGAATGCCTTCCACGCGAGAGAAATCCTTCGTTTTATTTCCTTCTCTGTCTTCTGGTGGAAGGAGACTAGCTGTCCTAGGTATACGTCTACCTCGAATACCCCACGAGTAATACCGACATCAGAGATGAGTTAACTATCCTTAGATTGCGAAAAATAAATTGATAAAATTAAGGAAAAGTGATTACAGCATAATGGAATCGATAGAAATGACAACACAGATTTTGTAATACAAACCCGCGGACGACATTCTATTGGAAGACTTATATTAAGAGGGAATAGAGCACATTCCAACCATCATAAATTAATTTATAACTTTAAAGTTCTTCACATATTTTGAACATAATATTTCAGATACCAGTGTTATCAGTATGTAGATACTTAAAGAGGATCTTGAAGGTTGCAGCATTCTGGTTACGGACTTATTTAAAATAGGGTATGTTAATTCAATTGAAAGAATGAATCACGTACAAATTTAGCAGTTATTCAATTACCGCACGGAGAGTTGCTGATGAAGTGACGTTAGTATACTGGGGTCTCTACAGCTGACGTTCTATTAATAATTCAAATCTTTACTTTCGAGAATGGTGTAAATCCATTCTATTGTTAAAGATTGATACTAAGACGAACTTTCCTACAAATTAAAATTATTTGTTCATTTATTTATTTTTACTGGTACTGGCAGAGTTAAGGTCATAAGGGCTTCTCTTCCACTCGACCAACATAAAAATACCTAGCAAATATAAATAACATCAATTCAGAAAAAATGAACTAACAATAACTTTTTTTATTATTTTATTTTAGTAGGTTATTTTACGATGCTTTATAAACATCTTAGGTTATTTAGCGTCTGATTGAGATGAAGGTGATAATGCCGGTGAAATGAGTCTGGGGTCCAGTACCGTAAATTACCCAGCATTTGCTCACATTGGGTTGAGGGAAAACCCCGGAAAAAACTCAACCAGGTAACTTGCCCCGACCGGGAATCGAACCTGGGCCACCTGATTTCGCGGCCAGACGCGCTGACCGTTACTCCACAGGTGTGGATAATAATAATAATAATAATAATAATAATAATAATAATAATAATAATAATAATAATAATAATAAGAGCAAAAGGAAGATGTAAAATTTTATATCATTCTAAAGAGTTAAACAGGGTTTTTATTTTATTTTATTTTATTGGGTTATTTTACGACGCTGTATCAACATCTCATGTTATGTAGCGTCTGAATGAAATGAAGGTGATAATGCCGGTGAAATTAGTCCGCAGTCCAGCACCGAGTTACCCAGCATTTGCTCATATTGGGTTGAGGGAAAACCCCAGGAAAAAACGTCAACCACGTGACTTGCCCCGACCGGGATTCGAACCCGTGCCAACTGGTTTCGCGGCCAGACGCGCTAATCGTTACTCCTCAGGTGTGAACTGCAAACGTTACATTGCTGTCCATCTTGGTAATTACCGCATGTGTCCATCTGATTTTAAAGACATATTCTCATCAAAATGAATGCAAACGGTATAATTCAAATAATCTGTTACTATTTTAAATATTTATGTACAAATAAAGTTATGACGGTAATACGAATACCGCGTTAATGTGTAGCACAATCCTAGAGATTTTGTCTGCGATGATAATCCAGCAGCACGTGTCAAATGTTCTTATATAGCACAGTGCTCACGACCGTGCGTTAAAAACTGGAACGCTAAGGGACTTCCTCTGTTCCAGGGAAACATTAATAATTAACAATATGGCCGTCAGAAAAGATTTGCTCCGTGCGGATGAACTAGAGGTGTGCAGGTGCTAACGCTATGGGATCCCCTGTGTTTGGTCTATAGCTAGTTCATGCATAATGCAAACGTAACACCATCCAGTTACATTTTAGCTGGATACTGAATTAATAATATAAGCACCATGCGTTATGCAGAAGAACAAAAATAACGCCATATCTGAACCAAGGAAGGCAGTTTCTCCTGGCACCTGAACGGAGATTATGAGCAGAGAGAACAAAAATGAAATTTAACTTATGTTTGCATTAGAAACAAGGTGAAGGAAATCAAGCTGTAATACACTCTGGGTTTGAACTATTCAAAATACTCCATATCATCGTCGGGTTATCGTAATAACCTTTATCAATTATTACTTTTTTACTGTCATGTTATAGCAGCTAGAACGCTGGACTTATAACACTGCTCTGCAGCAAAGTGATGTTTTCGAATGAATACGTGTTCCTAAACGGATTTTTCAGGCTGAGTTCAACGGTGCAATCCGTTTTTTCCTATCATGTCAGGTTTTCGAGAAAATCGAGAATTTGTGTTTCGTAAAACTCCCGTTTATATACCATAGGAGGGCATGGAGAGTATCTAGCGTTAAAATGCGATTACATCTTTGTGTGTGGTCTGGCAACAATAATTCTTAGTTGCTTATTCTAAACTATTACTTTGAAAGAATATAGGAAAGTTTTCAGTTTCTATTGCAGTGCGTAAAGTACTCCGATTATGCGTGGATTTTATGTGGTGATTTCAAAGTTACTAACCTTTTACTGGGACTACAAATGGGATACACAAAAATGTCTTGTTTCGTGTGCGAATGGGATAGTCGAGACAGACAACACCACTGGCAAAGGCGGGAGTGGCCAACCTGAAAACCCTTGACATCCGGAAGAAAGAATGTTATGAATGTGCCCCTTGTGGAACCCACAAAAGTTCATCTCCCTTCCCTTCACATAAAATTGGGTATCATGAGCCAGTTTGTACGTGCCCTAGATAAGGACAGTGAGTGTTTTAAGTACATATGTAGTGTTTATTGTAGAATGACCCTAGATAAGCTGGAAGCAGGTGTTTTTACTGGACCTCGGATCAGGAAATTAATGTGTAACCACAATTTTGAGGATACATTGAGCCAAACAGAAAAGCAAGCCTGGCAGAGCTATAAAGGTGTTGTAAAAATTTCCTAGGAAACATGATTAAACTTAAAATTAAAGGCGTTTCGAAAAAAAGACTTAACCTGGGATGAATATAATTACAAGTTAATATTAATTTACATCCTTATAAATATTAGAAATTGTTAGTTTCGTCATATATTGTTTATAACCTAATACTATTTTCTATTTTCTTATTACTTCGTTGTGTCTATTCATAATGAAATATTAACCCCCAAACTCGTGCGTTGTTCAACGCAGAGGTGGACGCCAATGGTGTGTATCTACTAGGTCTAATAATCGTTATTCCATTTGGCGTACCACCATGACTGACATACTACAAGGCCCTGTGCTAGGGCCTTCCTATTCTCTTTTTATATTAGTGATCGAAGTGTGGCAAACAAAATTGCTACCGATAATTGTAAATAATACTACCATTCCATACAGCTCGACTGTGTGGACAAAATGTCGTGGATCCTGGAAATAAAGAGACTGGCTTCTGATTTTTTTATTAGTTTTGTCTTTTATTGCATATAAGGTGCCTTTCAATAAATACGTTGTTATTGTTATTAAATCCAAGTGGTATTTTGTACATAAGCACTATTTCTGTTGTTCACAGACTTACTTATACACGCAGGTATAGGAATAAACAGATGTGAGCACAGTACCGGACTTTGCAAGTAGAATGCTGAACTGCAGCTTGAACTGTTGACTCTCAAATTGCTCTACGTAACATGTGAAGTTAGTATGATCGATGTACACGCAAACTGTATTCAAAGTAACCAAACGCAGGACTCTAGTCATAAGTTGGTTCCGTATAATGTCATTACTATTAAAACTATTGGATGGATTTTGTTCATATCTAGTATCTAGTATTAAATTCATCGTACAGTATAGATTGTATACTAAAGGGGATTAACAAATAACCTTGGGCGGTTAGAAATTAGTGCTCCAATAGAAGAATTTGGTACCGAGAACGTCATTAGGTAAGAAGAAAATGTATTTTATCAGAAAGAAGGAATATGTTTTCATAGTATAGATTGTAGGGGAGACTGTTGTACCTTTAGCATAGTGTATCTTTGAACATTTTTTGTTTTTTAATTTTTGCTGCTACCTAGAAGACTCAAACTGAAGTAGAGTATAGAGAAAGTTGCCAGGTAGCTCTGGACGTAGTTTCAGTTTGATTTACTGCAAAGTGTGAGTTCCGTGGACAAAAGAATTTTTTTAGTACCGAGAGTAACATTTCGTTCATTGATATATGTTTTCTAACACAAAACTAAATTGTATTTGTAACTATCAATCAAGTACAGTGTGTTCCCTATCATCTGATGAGCATGATAACATATTTTAATTTTCATGATTTTTCGAATATCTAGTTTTGGGAGCCATATTTGTTTAAACGTGCACCTTTTAACTCAAAACATCTTGTACCATGAACATGTTCCAAAGTACACGATACTATCAGTTTTTGTTTTTGTTTTATTTCAAGATCATGTCACGAAATAAGTCTGAAGTTAAAAGATCCCCAATTGAACCAGATGCCTTGAAGAAAGCTGTTGAAGCAGTTATTGTTCCTCCAGGAAAAAAATCTCAATCAGAGAAGCCTGCTCTAGTTTATGATGATGATAATAATAATAATAATAATAATAATTTATTTATTTAATCTGGCAGAGCTGAGGCCAGTAGGCCTTCTCTTCCGCCCAGCCAGACTCTAATTCTAATTAAATACATTTGTTTACATAGTTATTACATTAATATCTAGATCATAAAACAACACGAACGTAAATAATGAAAATTGGTTAACTAATGTTAGTGTGACAATAATAAACATTGGAAATACATTTTAAATATGATTGTCAGTTTTTACAGCTATATTCCCACATTTATTCCATGTATTCTAAATACGAGAAGGTATGTTCCAAGGGACATGAACCTTTGAACACATTACATATCTCTCCAATTTTATTTTTTCCATCCTTAATAGATCTGTAAAACAGGAAAATACATAGAGGAAGTTGTAAAGGAATCTTCAATAATTATTTCAAGCATTTTTTCATTTAAAAAATTTCATTTCCCAAAATTAAAAAAAAAAATAATAAAATAAAATGTGAAAATTGTTTAAAGGTACAACAGTATCACCTATGCAAAGGGGGATTTAAAAAATAACCTTAAAAATTAAAAAGAAAATGTAGGCCTAATTACTACGAAAAGGAGTAAAAATGGGAATAATATGGACATTTTTACAGGTAATAAAGTCTCCATTCATTTGCATCTTCGTGGCTTGATTTGATTAACTGCACTCTCAATCGTTTTTTTGATACTGTGCATCGTGTTAAACATTATATTACACTAAATTCTACTACGCTACAATAGAATAAATATAATATTACAGACTATTATTCGTAATATTTACGTTCATGTTTGTGATATAACGCATATTTCTCACTTGGCATGTTATAATGCTCTGTACATGAGAAGAGAGCGTTGATGTTCATACTTCACAAACAAGTTCACAGAGATTTAATGTCTTGATGAGAAGACACACCGTCTCATTCAAGCCAACGTCTTCCTCGGAGAGAAAATTCCCATTACTACCGAAGCTGTATACGAAATATCCAGCATTCTTCCTTCTTATCTCTGCATCTATGAGTTCTTGCTCCGTAATAGAATGCTCTTTATTTTCTCGTAGCGACGGACGAGGAAAGAGCAGCACATAGGAAAAGATGAGCTTCCTTACAACGCAAGTTTCTATTACAGCTGTGGTGACGTAAATGACGCTATCACGGTACATTGTTTTTCCTAGTAAATTAATTATTGAGGATAAAATATTGTGTTGTTTTAAGAGACATACTTCCTTCCTTATTTCAGGAAAACGTTCGGACTATTTTGTCAAATATTAATGCAATAAACATTATTCTATCTAAACACTTATGTAGCACAACGTAAAAGTGAGATTGTTCGGTGATATGCCCAAAATAAATGCAATAAATTGCATTTTATCATGAGTATTAAGAGAGAAATAACACGCTTAAGTATGGGAACAAAAAAACGAAAGATAGTGTGAAATTGTTTGGTTTCTGTAAGTGTTACGGATGCGGGCATACCCTACATCTGAGGATTACATATCGGTTCTTTCATCAGAAGAAGGCGAAATTGTAAGTCGTATTCAATACAAAAGCTAGACTCAAATCTTGCTAACGCATTAAACAGATAGATTCACCTTTCCTTTTCCAATAACGCAGTCAGTATATAATAGCGAAACATTTTAATCTTCTCTATTCATAACGTAATAATACAAGCCAACAAATTTTAGCGTTAAGTTGACCATGGTGAAAGTCTTGAATTAGATGAATGTGAGTATGGTCAGTAACATACAGTAATAGCTTTGAAATGTAAAAGGCAATTTAAAATTTATGATAATTTGTAAATTGCCATTATATTTTAAAACAAATTACCTACTTCTACGTAAATAATAACGCATTGAAGTATTTAATGTAATATAAAAACTATATTTATACGTTCAATCCTTGTAGTGAAAGTACTGTGCTAAACTGGTGTTACAAGATATCTGATCTACAATTTTCTGATAGTGTAAGCGAACTTCCTAACCACGGTATAAGTCAGAACCAAAGATGTAACAAATTAACAAACTTTGAAATAGTTCCGCTAGTTCTCAATAGATAACCATATTGCTGGTACGGGTAAACAAGCATTTAGGAAAATGATGATGGAGTATAGATTAAGCAGAATTATTCTCATAATTGACAGTGAGACAAATTAACTACGTCTTTTTTTTTTTTTTTTTTTTTTTTTTTTTTTTTTTTTTTTTTTGCAAATCATTTTGATTAATTTTCAGAAAAGTCTGTGATATATAATACGGATATTTATTTTCAGTCAATGACTTTACTATCAATATATGTAAGGTGCGAGTCCTTACATTACATGATTCAATATTGTATGAACGTTTTCGTCGGTTTCATACCAACATCATCAGATACGACATTCTGTATAGCAATATCATCACTAACATGTGCATATGTCTCTACAACCAAAATACAATATATATTAAGAAGCATAAAATATGATAAAAACATGATAAAAACCAACATAATTAGGACATAAATATGTATTTCTTGTGTGACTACACCCTACTGTCAAATGATTAATAAGCAAACGTGTGATTACAATACTTGTACAAATGTGTTTGCAGGTCCCTTTCTGATAAAATAATAAAAAATAAAATGAAATCTGTATACTATATTATGTGAAGAGATGCATTACAGTCTTTCAACTATGTTAACAATGTTCAAAGACTAATGCATCTCTTCACATAATATAGTATACAGATTTAATTTTATTTTTTAATATTTTATCAGTGAAGACCTGCAAACATATTTGTACAAGTATTGTAATCACACGTTTGCTTTTTAATCATTTGACAGTAGGGTGTAGTCACACAAGAAAACATATTTGTGTCCTAAATATGTTGGTTTTTATCATGTTTCTATCATATTGTATGCTTATTATTATAGGCTGTATTGTATTTTGGTTGTAGAGACATATGCACCTGTTAGTGATGATATTGCTATATAGAATATTGTATCTGATGATGTTGGTATGAAAACGACTAAAACGTTCATACAATATTAAATCATGTAATGTAAGCACTCGCATCTTACATATATTGATAGTAAAGTCATTGACTGAAAATAAATATTCGTATTATACAAGAGTTTTGCTTTACAATTATCGATCTTATCACAAGAACGCAGAACTAAAGGAGCAAATTAAGTGAAGCAATGGTTTAGATTGCAAAATTAACAATCGAAATCCACGTATTATACTATTTTGTATTATGTAATTTTGAGAGTGTCAAACATTATTTCTCATTTACAATCAGATCTCGTGCTTAACTGGGGGAGGTGTGACTACATAAACTTTTGTAACAAAGACAGTAGAGCAGGTTTAGCGTGACTAATATTGGGGTCATGGAAGAATAATAAAATTGTCAACGATGAAGGAGAGCGCCTTTGTCCACTGTATTGGGAAAAACATTCCTGGAGACATATTTTATTGCAGTGTGTCGAATCGGAACATACCCGGAGAAAATATCTACCACCCTTAATGCTAAGTCAGAATAGGAGTTTGCTTGCATGTCTTAACCTCATTGAAAATAGAAAATGCGAACAAAAGACTGGATTGTTCCTCTTGAACGTGAGACAGATTAGAACTTCGGCTGTTGAAGTTCGTGATGCGAACTGACGAAGGGATAATGATAACTACTCAGCTATACACTTTTATGCCTGTTTTAGGTTGGGATATATTATATAATGTGTTTTGTTTGTGCCATTTTCATTTTAATCCTTGTGTTCTTTTGGAGAATGGTAGGATCTAATCATAGGTGAGGGGGATGAAACCTACAAGGTAGGACTTGTTTTATACAGCACGTACGGTCAGAAGACCCGTGCATTGGATTTAAGAGAAAATTCTGATAATATAGTACATCTGTATGTATAATATTGCTCAATGAATCCATTTATCTATAATGTCGTCCAAAGCGATAAATACTCCTATCATTTCTAAAATTAATAGATATCCACAAATTAATCTGAAGACACCATGGAAGGTAAGTCTTCTTTCATACTACTGTATTTTTTCTCTGAATGGAACGGTTAACGTCATTCATATTTACCCTGAGAAAAACAACTTTATTTTCACGATTCAAAATCATTACGAGGAGCAATAGATTTTGAAAATGAATTTTAATCTATTGTGGGTATTAAGAGGAATCAAGGTACGTTAAATTTTAATTTGGATTAATTACATTCACCGAAAGACCACCAATTCATGGTGGAGGTGGGGCAAGATACAGGAGACTTCAGCGACAGTTAGTATGAAATAGTAAAAGAATGTAACAAAGAGACGAGATGAAGTCTGTCTCCTCAGTAGTTATCATAGTGCTACATTACAGCTAAAAACATTACCCACTTACGAAAAAGTGCATGCAGAAAGCGTCTATTGTTTTGCTAGATTGTAAAGATATGCTACATTAACGAAAATATGAACTGTTTCTTTGAAACTAATAAGGCTGATATTTTGAATGTGCCGTGTACAGTAGTATGCCTACACTTCTCCACTCACCCGAGTTGTGATATTGTTCAGAGTTTAAAATATCTTGCAAATACCTTGGCTTAAGAGATTTTAACGCAGTTTCCTGCTTTGGGTAAGCGTTCCTGTTGGCGGAAACGGTAATAACTATGTACACTCTCAGTAGGCCTATCTATCCTACAAAACTTTTTTTAAGTCCCAAAAATGAAGCAGTGCACATATTCAGACAAAGAACGAACAAAACATAATTTTATTATGTTAACTAGTCCTTCTCTTATGAACCAGGCCGCTCCTCCTCTGATCATGCGCACTGCATCCTTTCAAGTATCTATGCTACAAATTTTTTTTTTTGTATTACTGTACAATTTATAGCATTTCCTAAATATTCAGTTTATTTTTAGTAGGTTATTCTACGGCGCTGCATCAACATCTTAGGTTATTTAGTATCTGAATAAAATTAAGGTGATAATGCAGGTGAAATGAGTCCGGGGTTCAGCAGCGATAGTTACCTAGGATTTGCTCGTATTGGGTTGAAGGAAAACCCCGGAAAAATCTGAACCAGGTAACTTAGCCCGACCGGGAATCGGTCACCTGGTTTTGTGATCAGACGCGCTAACCGTAAAGGCTGGTTCACAATAAACCGGGAACGGATACGGGAACGAGAACGGAAATATTGTTAAAATACACGTAATGTGAATGTTCACATTTAAATATATTTGAAGACATTACTACAAAAACAGTCCTAGTCACTTTTAATGAAATTGAGTTAAGGACACATTTGCTACTATTTCAAATGTTCATTGACTCCAAAAATGACACATGTCAGATGCAATAGCGACAAGGATAAACACCAGCTGTACGTAAACAGCTGACATGTGTTGTTCTATTTATTTTTATTGTTCTCTTGAAAAATAGCAATTTTGACAACGGTTGTTTTTGTAATAATGTCTTCATTTATTTTAACATTATTACCTTTCTCGTTGTAGTTTCCGTTCCCGGTTTATTGTGCACCAGCCTTTACTCGAGTTGTGATTATAACGTAAAGAACGGTAGACACATGTTCTTGTTTGCGGAAAAAGTAATTATGCAAGACGTTTGCTGATTTTTTCCGTTTATTGTAAACTGTGATTACAACGATAGCATTGGTAAATACACGCTCCAATAGATGGAAAAGTAACTACACAGAACGTATTCTCAATTTTTCCATTTATTTCCAACTGTAATTCTAGCGTAAAGAACTGTGTGTAAACACATGTAGTACAGAAGATTTCTTCCTTTTTTACCGGACTGTTATGTTTTTGTAATTACTCCAAGAGAATTGAAGTTTGTATAGAGGCACATGCCTTCAAATATCATAGTCTGTATAAATCTTCCATTCCCCTGTGATGCGGGATGATGTTGAAAATGCCGTGTTGGGATTTTCCGGTTAAATGAGAGAGCTGCGACACAGAGGCTTGCTTGCGTATAACATCGTGCATTGGAGTGATGAGTATCTTTTGTTGAGACGTTTTGAAATATTAGATTGTTGTCGAGAGAGCTCGTTGAGTTGGAGACTGGCCGCTTGGACTCCTGCCCAGTTAGAGATTTTATCCAGGGATTCGGAACTGCTCGCACCGATTGAATCGGATTTCATTTTCCTGTCACATCTGTTATGAAGTTCTGGAGTTACGACATAGCCGCTTATGTCTATCCGATATCATGAATATTGTAATTATATGATAATAACATGCAAACAGACAGTTCATCACACTAAAATTAGCCTATACAAGTTCATATGAATGAATTGCTATGACATTAAATAATTTGAAGTGTTGCTTTCATAGGATTAATTTTTAATTGTTTATTTTTCCTGGAAAAATGAAATGTATTTTTATAATACTCAAGTACAGATTTTCATGAAATTAAAGTTTCTAACTTTTCCGATCGAATAAAATGTTACACATGTTATGTTACCCACTCATTCAGATATTCATGCTGTCCGTCAACGTCAGTCATTTAGTCTGTCAAATATTCAGAAGTTGTCATTCATTCTGCTGTTATCTGCCAGTCATTCAATTGACCTGCCAGTCAATCATTCAGTGCTAGTCGATGAGTCAGTCATTCAGTGTAGTTGGTGAGTCAGTCATTCACTGAGTCTATGACTGAGTCATTCAGTCTGTATGTCGTTGAGTGGGTCATTCAGTCTGTAAGTCTGTGAGCGAGTCATTCAGTCCGTGATTGAATCATTCAGTATGTGATTGAATCATTCAGTCGGGAGTGAATCAACCAGCCTGTATGTTAGTGAGTCATTCATTCGGACTGTGTCGGTCATTCAACCTATGAGTCAGTGAGTCAGTCATTCAATCTGTCAGTCGGTGAGTCAGTGATTCGTCTGTCAGTATTTCAGGCTGCCAGTCATTCACTTTTAAGATTTTGTGTGATTGTTACACAGTGATTTTTTCTGATATACCAGTATTGTACAAATGT
This sequence comes from Periplaneta americana, assembly GCF_040183065.1. Lineage (NCBI taxonomy): Eukaryota > Metazoa > Arthropoda > Insecta > Blattodea > Blattidae > Periplaneta > Periplaneta americana. Next base: position 42,720,306 of record NC_091133.1, read on the forward strand.
TCTTCGCATTCAGTATTTTAAGGGTAAATTAATCCCTGAGTGATGAAGTATAAAAATGCTTATTTAAAATAAGTTTAGAATATAACAAAATTAATGTTAATAGAAATGACTATCACAAATTGGTGCTAATCATTTGTACTTGAATGTTCTTGTTATATTAAGTAGAGTATGAAATGGAAGAGTATAATTTAAACGGTATGTTTCCAGCAATATTTCCGTAAATAATAAAATGTTTTTCTCATTATTTTTGAGCCACAAAGCAAGAAATCGAGGTACAAACTTGCAATAAATACCCAAACTAACTACAAGTTGTGACGAAATAGTTCAAATGTATTCACCAATACAGTTATTTGTTGGAACACACATCTCTCCTAAATTATAGCCTTAATTGTTTCTTTCTCGTATATGTATTAGCTTATTCCATGATAGAATATGACGTCAAAATTCAGTAATATGTAGCCGCTTGGTGAATATAAGATGAGGACTGTTATAGATAACGTTACAATGATAGAAATTTCAGTAAATACTTGCTTCTCTTATCATTAAAATTCCTCAAGCCTTCTTTACAATAAAATGGTCATCGCTTCATCGCTGATTTACTCTAGTTTAAAACTCTTAGTGTCATATAAATGTCTCGTATGTTCTTATTACACATTACACACACTAAAAAAATAAAACAGCTATTTTAACTTTGAGTTAAATTAAATGTGGGCAACAATTGTCTAACATTCTTTCTGTTCGAAATGTCGTATTTCTCACATCATTGCGATACAGTTGCAGAAGACATAATATTTTAGCCAAACTATGTTACATTATACAACTCAGTTAATCACTTTGCAAATATTTACGTTTATATTTTCATTAGCTATCACATATATAAATAAAATAATTTACTGTTTACGAAATTGTCCTTGCTGGCCTTATGCTTACCGTGTTTGTACTGGGTCCGAGGTTAGCGGATTCAAATCCATCCGATATCGGTCTTAAGAGCGATAAAAGTTCCTAGCAAGACTTCTTTCTGAAGAGTAGAGAAGCTAGGGATCTCGTTTCATATGTTTGCTTCGCGTAGAAGAACTCTCATCCATGATAGAGAACTCCAGGGTATATTTTCCATGTCTCGTCCATTTCAAAATTTTTGCAATAGCATGATGTGTCCATATTATTCGTTTAAATAATCGTCCATGCTAGAATTTGAAGGCTGTACATATTACAGATATTAGTAGTTTAAATGAGCAGGGCCTAATTACAGAAATTGGTATTAGTAAATAGTGACATTCTAATCATAATCCTATACGAGCAAATTGTTATTCAGGCAGTAACATCGATTTCTTCTGAAGAGGAGTTCAGAACTAGTAACTTCTAACTCATTCAGAAAAAAGGATTTCCTACATAATCCTCTGCACCTAACGAAGTAACACCTTCTTCCTCCTCTGGCAGGCATTTTACTCGTACCTTGTTTCGTTGAGGCTCCTTTTAGAATCTATTCTGTCTCTCTTGGTCTGCTGACGTATCTTGTTCTTCCTGGCTGGTGTGAATGTGTCCAAAGCTACAAATCATAAAATCATCTCTGCGGCTTCCATTCGGCTTTTCTCCCCACTTTTTTAGTTCATGATTCACTGTCATAGGCAGTTTATCACAACCACAGTATTGTAAAACTTAATTTTTGTCTCTTTCCTGGTTACCCCACCTAACGTTCTTCGAGTAGTACCGTAGACTTAGTTGAAGCTTTCCTAATTAAGGCTGATACGATTTTATCTACAAAGAATATGTCATTCAACAATTTTTTTAATGATTGGCCCACCGTATGACGTACTTAGTACAGTATTTTCTGTCCACACCTGTGGCGTAACGGTTAGCGCTCTGACCGCGAAACCAGGTGGCCCGGGTTCGAATCCCGGTCGGGACAAGTTACCTGGTTGAGATTTTTTCCGGGGTTTTCCCTCAACCCAATACGAGCAAATGCTGGATAACTTTCGGTGCTAGACCCCGGACTCATTTCACCAGCATTATCACCTTCATAACATTCAGACGCTAAATAACCTAGATGTTGATACAGCGTCGTAAAATAACCCAATAAAATAAATAAATACAGTAGTTTCCTTATAATCAGCTTCTCACTGGTGTAGAACCTACTCTTTTCTCTACTGAGTTTTTGAAATTGTATCTCGCTATGATTGTAGTTTGATCAATATATTGTCAAAGGACAGATCTGAACTTCGTAAGTGACACGAATAAGGCATCACTCAAGAGGAAACTAAACCAGGAGATTATGGGGTAGAGTAGCCAGTTCCTTTCTCCCGCCATTACATAAATCGGTGACAAGTTACATATTATACAAATCAGACTTTCAGATGTATACAAACAAATTGTTCTCTGCGGCTTCCAAATCATAAAATCGTCTCTTTGGCTTCCATTCGGCTTTTCTCCCTTCTTTTTTTAGTTCATGATTCACTGTCATATAAGTAGTATGTCACAACCACAATATTGTAAAACTTAATTTTTATCTCTTTCCTGGTTTCCCCACCTAACGTCCTTCGAGTAGTAACGTAGACTTAGTTGAAACTTCCCTGATAAGATTTTATGTACAAAGGATATGTCATTCAACAATTTTTAAATGATTGGCCCACTGTACGACATACAGTAGTTTCCTTATCAGCTTCTCGCTGATGTAGAACCTACTCATTTCTCTACTGAGTTTTTGAAATTATTTCTCCCTATGGTTGTTGTTTGGTCAATATAATGTCAGAGGACAGATCTGAACTTCGTAAGTGACGCGAATACGGCATCAATCATGAGGAAACTAAACCAAGAGATAACAGGGTAGAGTGGCCAGTTCCTTTCTCCCTCCATTGCATAAATCGGTGACTAGTTACATATTATACAAATCAGACTTTCAGATGTATACAAACAAATTGTTCTTCTTCTGACACTTCGTTAAGTGAGATGTACTACCAGATAATAGATTTACATATAAGAGGGTTGTTTCGTAAGTAGAGAGCGGAATTTTAGGCCCTAAAAAGTGGCATTTTAGGCGCCTAAAATAGGCTCTTAAACTCCTATATTTAGGCTCTATAAAATAAAAATAGGTTATTTGTTAAGAATTTTACTAATATAAGATTCACCATATATTTAATGCAAAATTCTAGGATTAAAAGAAACCTCTACACATTTCACATTTTACAAGGGTACACATACATACAGAAAATGAAGACATTGTGTCTTTAAGTTAGTGTTTTTCAGTCACTAATCATATTTCCATAGTTTGCTTCACAGTAGATGATCAGCACCTATTGTGACTATTGTGCCGCTCACTGCTGTACTTACAAATGGTGAGAAAAAAGAAAGGGGTTGTTATCTGTCTCGGAATGTAAGAAAATGCTTATTGAGGTACAACCCAGCGAGTTTATGTTAAATTGCTGACAGAGGAATAATAATAATAATAATAATAATATAATAATAATAATAATAATAATTTGTCCCGCCGGAGTTCTTTTACATGCCAGTAAATCTCCTGACACAAGCCTGTCGCAATTAAGCACACTTATATGCCATTGACCTGAACCGGGATCGAACCCGAAACTTTGAGCATAGAAGGCCAGCGCTATACCGACTACGCTATCGAGGCAGACTGAAAGTTGGAATTTTAGGATTGACAGATTTTAAGAATGAAAAGTGTTCAATAATAGAAAGGAGTTATTGTTATTCCTCTTGGAATGTAAACAATTCAGGATGTTAAGAGAAACAGTAAACAGTTACGAAACATGATGCAGAAATTAAAAAAAACTTTAAAATGGGCACTAACGTCGAAATAGGCATATTTAGGCTTTATAAAATATCCCCTTTATTTATACCTATATTTCTACGAAAAATGTAAATATTAAATCTCAAATCTGTATGTATCAAGGAAAAAAATAGGTTTTTGCCTAAATTCCGCTCTCTATTCATAAGTCATGGTCACTGTATTATATCAGCCGATAGAACTGCAGCAATTGAAATCCGCTGTAGCCCTATGCGTTTGAAAGTCACTGGAATGTGTACCGCAATGCTAGCACCAAATGAGGCAGGACAGGGAACCAATGTGCATGGGACGATCGAAAAATGCGTAAATAGAAATTATTGCTTTATTATATACAAAAAGGAACAAAGTACATTACGCACAGCTAACACCCTTCAAAATAGTCACCCAAAGCTTCCACATCTCTTCCAATGATGGGGAAAATGTAAAATACCATCGGCTCTGCGTGATTCATCAGTGTATACCTCCTGTCGTCGAAACGCTGTTAAGATGTCCTCTTTGTTTGCAAAGCGTAGAAGTTTCTTTAGTTGCGGAATGAGATCAAAGCCTCAAAGACTGAAATCGGGTGAGTAGGGAGAGTGTCGTAAGACCTCTCACACTCACCACTGTAAAAGGTCCCTGACACGAGCTGCGGTGTGGGCTGTAGCGTCATCATGAAGGACTATGCCGTTGTCCATCTTGGAGAATGGCCGCCAGCTTATTAACTTTGCGTGTGTTGTTAACTAGCCATCAATACACACATGTCATCTGATGGTGGAATTTCGTAGAGTGTAAGACAGGTTTTCAAACACATATATTGGACTATCCGAAAATATAACATGGTTGCCATGACTTGTGAGACAACCCTGGTATATTAAAGATAAATTCATGAACTATCACATGGGGATCTACGAAGAAGAGGGCGAATGTAAAATTTTATGGACTGAGTTAGAATTAAACGTTAACGCTGAAATTGTAACGGAGAAGACGCCACCGGCATACCTCCGAAAGGAGATAATTTACCTGCTATACCGTAGTTCCTGCTTGGGCTGATTACTTGGTTGGGTGTTTTTCCGAGGTTTTCCAACCGTAAAGCAAATATCAGGTAATTTGTAGCCAATCCTCTTATCAAATACCATCCCGCTATTACCAATTTCATCGATACTAAATAACCTAATAGTTGATACCGGATCGTTAAATGTCAGACTAAAAAAATAAGGAAGAGAATATTATAAGTATTTCTATATAATGAATAGTTCATTTTAAGAATAGATTTTCGTTGAATACCACCAGTTATAAAGTTGCATTCGTCAGTTTGTTGTACAGTAGTGGAAAAAAAAACAGACAGACCCTTGTAGCTGATTTCAGAGCCTTCTTCAGTCCAGAGCACGATAGACTGGTAACTAAGACTTTCGTGGTTCGAATCCTGCCTGGGAAGGAAACTTTTTTTGTTCCTTATTTAAATTTATTCCCAATACTTTTCGATTGCAGCGATATTTTACTTCAGAATATGTATGATAAAACTTCCTTGTGTTAAATTTTATTTCAAATTTTACTACTTAATTAATTTATTATTCCCAGAAAATGAATTTTACCAGCAATCGAAAAGTATTGGGAATAAATTTGAATAAGGAACAAAATAAAGTTTCCTTCCCAGGCAGGATTCGAACCACGAAAGTCTTAGTTACCAATCTATCGTCTCTGGAGTGAACAAGGCTCTGAAATCAGCTACAAGAGTCGGTCCAGTTTTTTTTGCCACTACTGTACATGGTGAAAAAACTACGAAGAAATTAGTTTAGTTTATGCTTTGCGCTAAATTGCCATTGGGCATATTTGAATTAATTGTATGTACCGGTACTACAAAATATTTGTGTATTTCATGTGCATAATTCCCATATAAATTGGCTTGCAGTTGATGAATATGAACAAAATTCGACCAATAGTTTAAGATAAATATTTGTACACACAGATAGACGGCATGTTCCAAGTCATCATGTCTGCTCTCTGAATTTCCCTGAAAATCTTAAAATAAATTTTCTGTAACATCCCAATAATACTTTCTCTTTGTATCTCGCATGTTGGGACTAGAAAAGGATATTACGGTTGAGTACTGACTTTCTCTCTAAATACATCAGGCCTGGGGGACTTTCATATTGTCGTTTATATACTTTACGAGTATTTTGATCTCAGAAAACGAATATGAGAGAGACCATGAATACATCCATGGTTTATTGCCCATTGAGAGGAAGACTGCGTAAACAGATAAATGAAGTCAGAGACATAACGAATCCGTCTCAATCAGCATGCGTAATGATCCACTTGAAATTTAGATCCATGTATTTAAAGGGGTCAAAGCAATCCTTGAACCGCAGTGTCCTACAAAGCCCCAATATTCCGCAGTAAATCTCCGCCCGTAGCGGGCTGCACTCAATTCTGTGGTGAATTATCTTTTAAGCAAAGTGAAATGGTACATTGGCGTGACAAAACGGCATGACAGCACTAAATTCTCTTGTACAGTTCAGTTAGAAAGCGCTGGACATTACAACCATGAAGTAAATCCCAAGTAGAAGACTTGTGCATTCGTAACACACTGAACAGATTAAAATACATTCAGGTTACAGGCTCACACTGAGGGGGAGAGTAAGCATTAGTCAGGTGTGTGTAAATTGATAGTATCAATGTTAAAGTAAGTTAATGTTTACTACACCTGTCTTACCTCTAATATTATTTCATTATTGGAATAATAATAATAATAATATAACAATAATAATAATAAATTTTATTTCTCCTGGCAGAGTTAAGGCCTTAAGACCTTCTCTTCCACACAACTAGATCTACAATTAATACAAATGTACCTAGATGTTGATACAGCGTCGTAAAACAACCCAATAAAAATACAAATGTAAAAGTAATAATAATAATAATACTAATAATAATAATAATAATAATAATAATAATAATAATAATACGAAATACTTTAATATAATTAATATTAGAGGAGAAAATTTCGCTCTGGCGACGGGGATAGAACACGGGTCCTTGGTTCTACGAACCAAGCGCTCTAACCATTGAGCTACGCCAAAGTTCAATCCACAGTACCGGATCGAATCACTCCCCCCTCCAGTGTTTTTCCCTTTGTGGCATGACTCCAAGTTCGACATGTATGTTTACATTTTTATATTAAGTCAACTGTCATTATACAAGGAGCGCACTCAGTTGAGTGACTTGGTGGCCGAGATTCCACAGTAATATGCATTGTTGCTCGAAGAATCTACGTAAAAGAAGATAAAAATGAATGAATGAATGAATGAATGAATGAATGAATGAATGAAGTTGAAAATTGATGTAGATCTTACCTTTCATTAAAGCAGCTGTTGAAAATGATATCCAGCGTTCTCGATACAATCGTTGCATCGTGTTAAAAAATTATGAAGCACTCGTTATACCTCCGCCTCTGAAATTTCAGATATCAGCGTCTGATTTCATTTTCCAGGGCTTCAAGAGTATGTGGATTGTTCTTACACACTTTCTGCTTGAATATCTGCAAGCTTTTCTTCTGTTAATACCCTCTTCTGTGGTTCTCTCTTTTTGATTAAAACAGACTCTATTTGTCGCCATTTTGTGAATAACTTGGTTATGTATTGTCTCGAAGGCATTTCAGCGTCACGGAACTAACGTACAAACTTGTGAACGGTACTGCCATATGATTTGTCTTTTAGGAGAAATGTCTCAACTAGAAATATCCGTTGTGCAGCATGTCCGTCACCATACTGATAGTGAACACAAATAATATTCAATAACTAGTGTAGTAATGCAACACTACGTAATAACGTGCGCTCAACAAACATTGTACACTAACACTCCGTACGCTTCCCGCTGTCCGAGCACTCCATCCCCACCACTCTGAAATTTTAGGACTATCGTATTCAAACTTAACGCCCACCCGCGCTGCTACAATTTACCCGTGAGTCGAGCAATGGATTGCGGGCAATCTGTTCCCCGACGTTCCCTGCTTAGTGCGGTAACTTTTTCGCTGCCTCTCTCTGCAGTATATGTCCATAGAATGGCGGACATCTGGGCGACGCGCTGCCACAAGCTCTGTAGTGGAGGCAGGGTAGTATCGATGATTCAACAGCCACAAGGTATTAATGTAAAATATTATTAAATACAAGCATTAAAACATCATTTACACACTCAAATTAAGAAGTGAGATTCTGAAATTGTCTACCGTTTTGTTTGAAGTATTCTTTGCACTAGATGAAGAAGTGATGTATTTCTCTTTAGAGATGGAAGCAGTGTATTTCTGGATATAATTTTTCAATCTTTTCCGGATACGTGTTATTTTGTGTATGCCTGCGCTTTGTCCTTTAAAGTTTCCCAAAGATAAAATGAGACGCAGAAGAGACAATTTCACAAAGTCACTTTTTAATTTAAATAAATGATGATTGAATTACTTATACTTCCATTAGTAGTTTGCCGAATCACCATTATTATTTGTCCTCATAACGTGTGGGAGCATGACCGCTGATACCAAGACTGCCGCTTTCAAAGCCGAACACATTTCTTCTTATGATTGATGTGTTGTTCATTCCTTTAGCCATTAATAGAGAAATAACTTCCTGTTTCTTTGATATTGCTTTTCTGTATCTTGACTCTGAATCAGAATATTCTCAGGAAAGATAAAAACTAACTTAGATAAGGAAGAGCTCCAGTAACTAAATGCAATAGTGAAGTAGGCATTATCCATTGCATGTAGGACAAATTGGTTGTTGACTGCCGGTGCCGATAATCTTAGTGTCGCAGTTGTAATTTAGTTTAGTTAACATGTATTAAAGATATGATGCGTGGAAGAAAAAGAGTTCTTTTGGGAGGAGACGGTGAAATTTTTGTTCATTTTCAAACAAAATTCGAAAGGAAACGGTAATCCCTTATTTACGTTTTGACCAAGTTTCAGTGGTCTGAGGGTGCTAGGAATCATAAAAAATTTAGTAATATTTAAATTGCTGCGATCTTGAATTTTAAATGCATGTAGGCTAAACTTTAATAAAAGCTGTTTCCTCACACCTTTTCTGGACACATTTTTTATGTTTAATGTCTAAAGGCATCTTACAATTTTGTTGCTAGGAACATGACTTTTTAACCCTGCTGTTCTGTTAGATTTAACTATACGAATGTGCTGTTCGGGTCAATATGACCCGACCTATTACAATTGCATATAAAATTACAAAATCATGTCTGCGAACATTTGCATGATTACAATAACATAGTTTATCATTATTGACAGTGTTAATATTACTGTTATTTATTTTTTTATTTTATTGTAATCTTACATTATTTTGCTTTTTTTTTTACTATTATTCCTTTGTGATATTTTATTTTGCTATATTATTCATTTGTTTTTTTCTACATTCTTATTAAAAATTAATAACAACAAATTGAAGAAACATACTTGTTTGAATGAAATTTTTAACTTATAATATAACAATAGGCCTTGAAAAATTATAGATTGAACTAAATGCTTGTGCTATGTTATAATGATTAACTTTTGTCTTATGTTTTGTGTAACACACATGATATACATAATCACAATTCTCACTGCTTACAATTATGTGACACAAATATGTGACATGACCTTTACAATATGTTTCCTATAGTTTCCATACAACATGTTCGTTTTATTGTCATTGCTTGATGGACAAAACTTACAGCGTTGTTTTACAGTTTTCCCTCTTGTAGACTCTGATACCGGTACTGTAGTCACAATTTTAGGTTTTTGAATGTTCTTGACAATTCTGATTGCTTCCTCTGTTCTTGAAAAGTGCTTTCTTGATGAAATATGTTCCTTTGTCAGCGATTTTTCAAGTTCCTCTAAGAATAATCTCCTTCTAGTCAATTTATTTGCATTCCAATTTGGGCCTATCGAAGTTCACAAGACATACGCATTGTAAGCAGATACATCAAGAATGTTGTAGAAAAATATCACTGGCAATCTGTTTTTTCTTTGCAAGTATATGTATATGTTACTTGGTCAAGTGTGTCTACAGCCTCTTTGGATGCATTATAATCTAAAATCATTTGAGGCGTCTTATCATTCCAGTTGCTGACTTCGTTGTGTGAAGATGCAGTGTACTCATTAGCCCAAACTTTTTGTTTTTCTTTGGGATACAATTGACCACAGTAGTTTCATTTGTGAAGTAGAATGAAGAGCTATGCACTTCCTTGTTGTTCAGTTGCTGTGGAAGTTCTGGCTTATTTTTCCGTATAGTCCCCAACATTTTTTTCAAAAGTATTGTTCAAAATTGTAAGAAGTGAAAAATTTGTCACAAGTTACATTTTGACCCCTTAGGTTACTGGAAAGATCACACACTATCCTCATACCCTGACTTTTTTCTGATGGTCCATATTCTTTCCCTGTATAAACTTGTGCTACCAATGCATATGAAGTTATGCTGTCACAAAGCGTCCATATTTTTATTCCGTAGTTCGATGGTTTGCTGGGAATATACACCTTCAATGGACAGCGACTTCAAAATCCTACTAACTGTTTGACAGTTATATTTTCGCCACGATTGAAGAATTTAGGAAGGACCTCCAGACATTTCTCCCAAATGTAACGAATAGCAGCAAGTTTATCAGTGGGTCTTCGTTATTCTCTAGTAGATTTCTCATCAAATCGAAAGACACGCGATATCTTGCAAAAGGTTTCAAATAACATAGTTGCCCGCAAAATGTTTCTGCCCGTTTTCTGATCCCACAAAATTTTGTTGACTCCCCATGAGATCGAGTAACACCAGCAAGAAGCAAGAGTTGTACATAAGCCTGGAAATCAATACAGTCGATATTTGCCCATTGCTGACCATAAACTCGCCGTCCTTCTATGTTTGGCATCTATATTGTTTCATTATGGTGGCATACCTTGTAAAACCTGATGTAGTCTTGATGAGGTTCGAGGCAGAAAGATGGCCCTGTTGTGGAGATGGATTCAACTTCCATTCTATAGCTTTATTCTTGAAAGAATTGACTGAACAATATTGACAGGTTGTCGACTGTCAAAATTGTCATCATTTTCACTTTCAGATTCATAACTTACATTATCTTCAAATTCTGAAACAAACTCTTCACTGCCGGAGGAATTCACAATTGATACTAACTGAGTATTACTCAGTGGTCTTTCCGTCATGGTGTCTGAAGTCAGACTGAGAAACAACATTGAAATATTTATCCAGATAAAATGTAACAGTTTAGAAGGAATTCATTGAGAAAAACAACAGGAAACCAGTCCATTGTTGTAAATTAGTGTATCTGATTGTTGGCAATAATTTAATTTCTACTCATTATAATAAAAGCATAATACAAATTCTTGAAAAATGTTAATACCACATCAGAAAATAATAAAAGCTTATGTTGGGTCATATTGACCCGAACATTACATAAGTAACAATTACAGATTATGACAAAACTATTTGAAAAATTTAAATTATTTTTAAATCACAAATGCATATTGCATTGTTAGACAAAGTCACTGAGTCTCATAAGCATATCTCACTATTTCAAGATAATATTAAGAAAACAATATTCACTTCGGGTCATATAGACCCGAACAGAACAGCAGGGTTAAGCTGCATGTTCTACATACTATGGTTAAGAATAAAATATACTAACTTAATCCTAAAAAACGAATTTTTAAAAGTGAGTAAATGTAATTTTTTTCTCTATTGCTGAATTTAAATGTAAAATTCCAGATTCTGTGCTATTAACGTAAATATTGTAATAAAAATCAGACTCAATGGAATATCTTCTAATTTATATACAGTAGAGCGTCTCTTTTAGGCACAGTGAAAACGTAAAGAAAAAGCGGGTAACGTATGAGGGGAGGACGAACCGTACGATAAACACGAGGGATGCACAAAGTTTTAGTTGCAATATTTACGGCGGTGCATTAATTGAAATTAGTTTTCCAAAAACACACAGTAAAAGAACATAAATTGCATAACGTCATCATATACACATTTTAACAAAGTAGCAAACGTAATATTCAAATAATTGAATATAACAAATCAAATTTTGCTACTTATATAGTATTTACGGTCATGAATTTCATTCTCTGTATGAATAATATAATATCACCGTCTTCTGTGCTCTACCTGAATAAGTTGAACTTTGAGAAGGAATAAATATGTGTAGGAAATAGTGTTGTTACTTCGTCCAATATACTGTTAGTTTTGTTAATTCGGTCACAGAAGTCGGTGATATTGTGTTAGTCACACACAGAATGAAATTCATGACCGTAAAAATGCTGCTTGAAAGTAATATCATATAAGTAGCAAAATTTGATTTCTTATATTGAATTAATTGAACGTTACAATTGCTTCCATGTTAAAATATGTACGATAATTTGTGTTCTTTTATTTTGTGTGTTTTCGAAAAATATAATTTCAATTAATACTCCGCCATAAATGTTATAACTAAAATCTTGTGTGTCTCCCGTGTTTATTGTACGAATCGTCCTCCCACTACGCGTTACCTTCACTTTGTTTACGTTTTCACTGTGCCTAAATGAGACGCTCTACTATAACCCAAAAACTTTCTAACTGAGGATGATGAAACTCACATATTTTATTACTTGTGTACAAAAAATCTAATTTTATAGCTTAAAAAATGCATAAAATAGAAATTTGACACATTACCCCGTTAAATAAGATACTTTGCCGGACATGCATTGTGGACGAAATATAAAATATGTGATAAAATATTCAAATTCCACATTAACATGCACTTCTTATATCGAGGTTGTAATAAAGTCCAGACTTACTCGCATGATGTCCTACATTATAGTACATTACAGAAAATGTTAACGTATTTTCTTCCTCTTATGCTGGAAAACCTTCAATTCAGAGTGTGGATATATATGTTGTATATTTATATTCGTATTTTCTGAAATACCTAAAGGGCCCTATAACCACCAACATTCATAGTTATTTGACCCTTACTTAAAGTTTTCTTAAAATTTCATATTATCTTCTATAGATTTTGCTAGTGCAAAACGTGGACCCTTTCTCGGTGTAAAACATCTCATTCGAGAAAATGCACGCGAAATAAAAAGGAGAGAAAACAATTTGAAGTAAAGCTGTGGTGTGCGTGCATGCAGAGCAGCACCCAGGAAACGGGCGCCGTTGTCTCCGTCATCTTCCTGCGTATGGCTGCCTTCTCCCAGGATCTCATTAGTGTGACGTCACAGGAAATAAAGAGACAAAGACAAGGGAGCGCGGCAGGCTAGGACAGGCTCGGAAACGGAAGGCACATGAACGCCTGAAGGAGCTTAGTGTTGAGGATAATCTCTGAAAACTCAAACACCCATCTTCTCCAAGTTGGCTTCTATCTTGACGGAAACACACGATAAAGCAGTAATGCTGTACTCGAAGGCCGACCTTAAGTTTTCCATAGAGAACATAAGACTAAACGTTGATTATCTTAAGTCTTTTCTTCCGTCTTTAGTTAAAGATGTTCAAGGCAAAGATGTCGAAGGCGTAGTGTGGCGCTCAACGTCTGTCTTCAATTTACTGAGTATAGTCTTGTTCTGTGCATTGTTTTATATTCTAGATACAGATGCCTCTTTTTTAACTTAAATTTAACAATACCACTAATGGAACGCAGGCAGACGAATGAAGATGCCCTTATTATCATGCGATACACAATTTGGTTTTGGTAAATCATGTAACCATTATTGCACGGAGAATTCCTCGTTTCGGTCTCATACCACAGTCTAGTAAATACAGTCACGAAGCTTGAGTTGAGGGTACTAGGAACAATAGACTGTGCCGGTACTATTTCGTATTGTCTGTGATGAGGCGATAGTAGCGATCCTAGTGGTTAGCAACTATCTATGGATGCATATTCCCTACGCATTGAGCTTCCTGACTGTATATACTAGACTGTGCTCATACTGTATTTTTCAGTGTAGCTTATATTAAATTTCCTATCCTCAGTAATTCCTTAAATGGTAAAAAAGAGCATTCTCAATGGGCGACATCTAAGTAGGAAATAGTCTGGGTCTGTCTGAAAGGTTGTCTCATTCCCTGAATACAACGCATATTCTTTGTCTTCCGGGTGGTAATAAGTGGATAGTTTATCAGAAGGTTACATTTTAAGGGTTGTTTTAGTTGTATGCAATAAGAATCCTAAATCAGGGATACAAAACTGTGATACAATTTTGGCACACGTCACAAGCCGGAACACGTGACTCTTCCCTTCATTTCTCCACCACACGTCATTGGATATGGCAGGGGAAGAGGAAATATATATTCAGTGTGCTTGCGACGTCACAGATACGTAATTCAAGGCCGGAGGCTTGTGGACGGGGATCAAACTCTTTCCCTATGCTTCCATCCCTCTCTTCTCCAGTTCTGCATCCCTGTCATAAATGTTATATTATAACATTCTACATACTTACTACATTAACTTATACTGTCTTATGGTCCAGGGTTGAACTTAAATACTACATTATACACTCTTATTCTATTAGCTTGCACTTCCGTGTGGTACAGACACACTTTATGTCACCTGCATTTTTTGTGTCGAAACTAAGACATTAATGGATAATTTACTTGAATATATACTTAAAGTCTTCGTAGCCGTCAGTCCTGTGTTATTTATAAGCCAGTCTTTTGCAAAAAGATGAAATGCAAACAGTAAAAAAGAACGCTACACAAAGATGAAACAAGCAACACTTTTTGATACATAAATGAAATGATGATTAATGTTACGGCTATGTTAAGATAACTTCAGCACTCTTTTGAAGTCTGATGATATTGCATTAAGATTTATAAAACACAAGTCTTCTGTTTATAGCCCAGAGGTAAATGACAGTAGCGAAGATTAAATTTCATTTTACTGCGTATCTGCTTTTAAACATTATTCTCTATTACGGTTATTACTCTTATTAGGAGGAAGTTGGGTAAGAGGCGGAGAGATTCAAACAATCGAGGAGCAGAGAAACAGGTTGCATGCAGAAGAGCTGGTGTCTCCTGCTTTGCTGCTGCTTCGTCTCTTTCAAGAGCTTGGCACTGATAACATCTCACGCAGGGCAACTTGAAGTTACCCCCAGGGGAATTACTGTGCCAAGTTCCACATACCTAAGATGCTACAATGCTCTTTTATTCTTTAGTCTTCCTCTTTCTTCCACTCTTCGCTCTAGGAGTTACAACGTACCTCTGAGGAACAAGTTGTCTTCACGTTGTCCTTGCTTCAACGGGGTGACATCTTGTGCCCTTTCTCCTTCTTCTAGTAGCCTATACTGTACGTCTTATAAACGAAGACAGTTGAACAACTTAATTATATCTTCATAAATAGCGGTATAAAATTTTGTTAATGTGGTCAACATGACACAAGAGCAATCACAATAGACGGCAAAAGTTATTTTAAGTTTATTATGTTTGTTTTATACAGGGTTTTCCCGATCACTGATAAAGAATTTTAATGACTTCATGTGCGTCAGGAATCACACCAACAGATGAATTGCGGCGAGAGGTGACAGACCACTAGTGAGTGATTTCATAATCAGAGTGCGCGGTGTATCACAGTAGCAATGCCCAAGAAAATCGAGCCATTTTGGGAAGAGTACATAACAACCCTTTACGATGCCGAGTATAGTTACATGAAAATCATAGGAGCCTACAAAAAACGTGGTTTCATTATTTCCAAGAAAGGCATCTTGTGTGTACAAAATAAGACTGGCCAAGCTCGATTGGGATTAATTCCAGGGTGGAAAAAGCAAGCAAATCCACCCCCTGTCACAAATCGCCGAATTCCACAAGATGATACAAATTAATTCCATTCGAGCTTTACCAATCTTATTAAGTACCCAGAAGATACCTTTCTTGGAATAACGAAGCCTCCTTTATTGCAGGCTTCTTTTATTTTCACTTAACTGTACTTTACATCGGAAAGGGTCGTAATGTACCCTTCTCAAAAAGGCTCGATTTTCTTGGGAATTTCTAATGTGAGTCGCCGTGCACTCTGACTATGAGATCACTCACTACTAGTCTGTCATCTCGCGCCAGAGTTCAGCTGTGGTGTGACTCCTGACGCACATGATGTCAATCAAATTCCTTATCAAAGGTCGGAAACAACCCTATAGTTGGTATTTAATTAATGAACTATTTTTCCTTCTCCTTTAATAACAATTGTCTCAGAAAAAAAGGGGAGGAATGAAGCCTCTTTTCGTTGCATTTACAGCTACATATTGAAGCTTATAGTGATCATTGTGACAATGCACAGACTTGAAATTTTGTCGTCGAAGGTGTCTGAAGTAGTTTTAAGAAAGTATTGTCTTAACCAATCCAGTACAGAATCCCATGGATTATGAATGCATTGAGAAACATAGGTGTTGTGAACTGGGCGTCGTCTGTAAAGTTTAAAATATGACACAGGCTACTTTCTTTGTACCAGAAAGTAAAGAAACATATTCTTGTTATGATGATGATGTTGAACATGTTAATGATGATGATCATGATGATGATAATGAAAGAATGTTGCTCCCTGTAGTAGTAGAAATGGAGTTATAGCAGAGAATTTCAAAAGATATCAATTTGCATGAGAAAATCCTAGAATACAGAGAACTGATACACAAATATGTTAAGGATAGAATAACAAACATATCCTTATATTACAAATCTAAAGCAAGGAGAAATATAGGACGACGTCCATGAAGATGGAAGGACGATCTCATTGACCAGTCATTTCCAACTGCCCAAGCTGTGACGTCGGAGGGCGTTTCCCCTCTCTGAGCAGAGCTGGTAGAGCACGTGAGAGAGGATAATGTTGTGTCTCCACTGAGACTGTTACTTCATTATATTTTAAAATGGCGATTGTCAGGAAAATACAAAGAGTTCAGTGCCTTTTTTGTTTCGGCAAAAACATATTTTGTCATGCAGGTAAAGAAACATCTAACTGCTATTTACGATAGAAACCCTTGAAAAATGTCAATTCTGTAGAGGCGGAGAAATCTTCACTTGACACACAATAAGTAGGACCCTGAAAATTGATAGGCCTACAGAGAAAGGAAATACTTCGCAAGGTGATAGGATGGATTTGTTTATTTTTTCTTGTCTTTTTAAAGAATGTTCATTCCTTTACAGAAAAGTGTTGGCTACATGTGCGTGATGTAATTCTGTAATGACGCTCCACGCAGTCCGGGAAACAATCCTATAGGCAAGAAAAAATTAATCGTTAATTTTCTCATATATGTTTAGTCATTTTAAACTAATCCTGTATTTTACGGGAACAGACTGTGATCCAAGAATTTCTTTTCGTGGGTTACAGAGGACAAGAATGATGGATTCGTAACCCATATGTTATGATGATGCATACGATAGGTTTATTCTTGAAATAATTAATGAACTGCGTATCAGTCATTTCCGAAAATGTACAGTGTTTATTTTCGGTGTATTTTCTAAACGACTCATTAAGTAATTACTCACTATCTACTGCCGGTTGTAAAATGAAGTGTAATTCATTTAGGTATTTGTTACGTTCTCCCTCTACACTCCTAAAATGAGATAAAATTATATCACATTATAAATTCAATAGTTACAGAGGTGAACTTTTGATTTGTATATTTGTTTATTTACTTATTTATTTACGTGATATGAAAGAGCAAAGCTCCAATTACATAGCTACATGTAGGTTAGAGTATATCATTGAAAATTTTAAAAAGCTTATACTAAGAATAAAAGCTGAACAGTTCATTAATGCAGTACTACAGTGACAAAAATCTGTAACATTTGAACAAACAGGCACAAAAGTAATAATTTTAACAACATAAAGTAATATAAAAGCTGAGAGTAAAAAATGAATCATTTATAGACTATATTAATACAGTGACAACAACTGTCGCTTGTGATTTGTGTATAAACAGACAAATAACAAAAACTGTAATCACTAGACCACGGATGTTTAGGTATTTATAACAGTTAAAATACGCAGACATAAAGGCAATAAAAACGTAAAAAAAAAGATACAATAATCTTTGAAAAAGGCATTATAAATTTAAAAAAGGCGTAATATATTTTAGCAATAAATTTAAATTACATCATCATAACTCACATATGAAGTGTTCAAAGCCATAGTGGACCAAGCGTCATTTATTAAAAACGGTTAAAATTAAGTGAATACCATAGTTAAATGAAGATTGATAGAACATTTAGTTTTAATGTGTATACTGTACTTTATATTACTAGCTATATGTTTCCATTGAATTATGGTAATAACTTCATTTTAACCCTAGTTTTCTACGGTTTTATTAAAAGACGCTTGGCCCACTATGGTTCTGAACCCTTCATATTTACTTCGTAGCTGACACAGTTAGGTTGAATTAGAAAATACTCTTTTTTTTCGTGATTAACCATCTTTTCACAAACTTTAGGTACATAACAAAACTGTTCCATCGATTGAAAAAACGTGGGCACCAAATTCACTAACGTAAGCATGAAGTTTACTTTTCAATGGTTTACTGAATTAAGGCGTTCTAGCTAAGCGATCTTACACCTTCTGTCACACGACAGTAACAGACTGTTCCTCACTCATATTTCTTTCCCCTGCAATAATAAACACGTGTAGCACAAAATTGTAACAGTAAGAATTGAAAGTATGAAAGCAAACAATTGAAAATTACGTGACAACTTCTATGAGAACAAGCTTAATATTTAAATTTATAAAATTGATTGTTTGCATTTTGAAGACATAACAATATTTTATTTGTAACTGTGGATTGTCGATCATTATTCATATTACACCTATAGTATTAAAGCACGATTATATTAGTAGATTAAGCACCGAAATAAATTACTTTTATTAACTAAGTTAGTCATTGTTTCAAATATTTCAATTTCATACACATTACATTGCAATTAATTAGAAAATTGGATATAAACAAGAATTATTGCTTTAAAATAACAAAAAGGCATTTATTAGTAAGAAAACCTCAAAAAGGCAAAATAGGCAAAATAAAAATTTTCCCTATCACTTTGATTTACTCCAAATCATATTTATATCTATGAAAATAAAGTAAGAAAGGCATTTTGCCAAACATCCGGGCTCTAGTAATCACATATCAGTAATAAAAATTAACAATATTAGTAAACTTACGCGAATCAATGCAACATGGATATCGCAAGTAGATAATTATTATTGTTGTTGGCTGGTTCTTAAATTGATTATAGAAGAAAATATGGTTAAATTGAAGCTTTCTGTGGTAAAATAATGGGTTAGTTCTGTGAAAATGCGAAGATGTAATAGAGAGTAGTTGCGCACAGTTGATTTGAAGATTACCTTAAACAGCACTTACAGCCTATTACTAACTTTGTAAAATCTGTAATTGTAGGAAAAGGATTAGCCTAGAAAACGTTTTTGATAAAGGTGATAATTATTAGGAATGATCCAATTGCATCTGCAGCTAGTATACCTATAATTTCACACTAAGTTTGGAAATTAAGATATCATAAAACAATACGAAATGAAAAGACAGAAAGCTGAACTGAATTCTTCACCGCGAATGTAGAAGCTCACATGAAGTTGATAGTTGCAATCATACAATTTCATCTTCGTAAGTAGTAATTTAAACTTTATATAACTTTTTAAAGTCTTTCAGTTCGGTAAGATAATCTGAAAACTTTCGCTGTACCAAATGTATTTCAGCGACCTCAAGTTAAAAGAAACGCCATAAAGTTTTAACGAAATCTCTTTTCTCTTTATGAAACAACTGTGGAACTCCGTCATAGAACGTACCCTACGGTCTTACTGACGGTGTAGAAGTATATATCGTTGTGAACCCATCAGCCTCTTTCTCTTTAAAATCCCCCAGATTGCTTCAATAGACAGTAACTAGAATTAAGGGGCAGAGCTGTTCATAGAATTCTAAATGACATTTACGGGGTCTGGAGGAGGGAGGGTTTCAGTTAGCACACAAGTCCTTTCTATACCGGAGCAATTCCAAACTTGTCTGTGTCATACAGTCATCGAAGTCTCTGTAGTAGAACACAAATCCAGATTTAGGGTCCAACTTTAATCCCTTATCGTAGTTTTGAAAGCAACACTACAGGCCTCGCAAAACTGGCGAGCGGGAACACGAATCTTTGGTGTCTTCATAACAAGGATAAATGAAGAGTTATGGCGAGATTACTTCTGGAAACGTCTTACGTTCCGCGAGCGGGCGTAGAGGGGGAGGTGTTCTCGTGGCGGCTGCAGCTTCAACTTCCTGTTACTTTGTTCATAAGAATTCTCCTCCAGAACTTTCAACATTCCCTTTTTCTCTGAGCTGTCGACGATTTATCCAGATTATTTAGGACATTTTAAAGGGTAGAGCGAAGAAACGTTGCACGGCCTTATTCATCTATATTAATTTTAACCAGTTAAATGAAAGATAGTTTTAATTATTGTTATAACATTTAAAACAACTTCTTTAACTAAAGGACTGACAATACCATTTTACTCATTAGTGATTGCGAATTGGCATACTTTGGGTGGGATTGTCATATAATTAAATCCATAGACAAAAATTCACATAAATGTTACAGATATAATAATAATAATAATAATAATAATAATAATAGTAATAATAATAATGATAATAACAATAATAATAATAATGGTAATAATAATAATAGAAATTAAAAACATAATAAAAGTAATTTATTCTTTGAAGAGATAGAAAAATTCAAATATCTTGGAACAACAGTAAGAAATATGAATGACACTCGGGAGGAAATTAAAAGCAGAATAAATATGGGAAATGCCTGTTATTATTCGGTTGAGAATCTTTTGTCATCTAGTATGCTGTCAAAAAATCTGAAAGTTAGAATTTATAAAACAGTTATATTACCGGTTGTTCTGTATGGTTGTGATACTTGGACTCTCACTTTGAAAGAGGAACAGAGATTAGGGGTCTTTGAGAATAAGATGCTTAGGAAAATATTTCGAGCTAAGAGGGATGAAGTTACAGAAGAATGGAGAAAGTTACACAGCGCAGAACTGCACACATTGTATTCTTCACCTGACATAATTAGGAACATTAAATCCAGACGTTTGGTTTGGGCAGGGCATGTAACACGTGTGGGCGAATCCAGAAATGCACATAGTGTGTTAGGAGACCGGAGGGAAGAAGACCTTTGGGGAGATCGAGACGTAGATGGGAGGATAATATTAAAATTGATTTGAGGGAGGTGGGATATGATGATAGAGACTGGATTAATCTTGCACAGGATAGGGACGGATGCCGAGCTTATGTGAGGGCGCCAATGAACCTGCGGGTTCCTTAAAAGCCATTTGTAAGTAAGTAATAATTATATAATAGTAACAACAGTAAAAAAAAATAATAATAATAATAGTAATAATAAGAAGAAGGAGGAGGAGGATGATAGTAATAATAATAATAATTCGACACGTACTTTTAAATAATTACTTTCCTTTTAAATTATATCTGTATTCCTTAACATATCAGAATTTATTCACTCTCTTTCACAATTTTATTTACTCCGAATCTCGTTAAAATCTATTTAAATTCCACTATCGCATAGATTGGAAACTGCACAAGGAACATTGAATATAAATTAAAAATTACTAGTTACATTCTCTAATGTAATGTGAAATTGCGTTTTAATTAGTTTTGCATAATTTTAATTGCAGAAAACAGTATTGACGAGAACTAAATGTCTTGTATATCGGACAAACAAGCTACGTATTTTAGTCTATGACAGCAAACATACCAGTTCATTTCCATTTAATATTTGCTCTAGTGTTCGTATAATTATATTCTTTATTTCCACATTGACTTCTCTTTTTTTTCCTCCTTCAGATATTCTTTTCAAAACATGTTTCGGAAGATTCTATTCTTGTATTTTTTTTCTCAGGTGTAGTCATACTTTCTTAACCGCTCAGATTTGTCTTGCATGACGCAGGTCCTATATTAAATTCTTTCTTTTAATATATTCTTTCGATTTCTGTGCTGGATACATATGTTGATCGATGGCTGGGTGGACTAGGTAATGAGTCTGCCACAGAGGAGGTCCAAGTTCGAGTCCAGGTTAGGCATAACATTTTTCATCGCATATCCATGGTGACAGGCGTGGCAGACATTCTCGCAGTTCGGATCTTTCTCAGAATTCTCCCGTTTCCTCATGGTAGGTATTAACATAATTCAAGTCGATCTCCATTTCATTCTCATATTCATAACATTTATTCGATGCCTGCTGATCCGGAGTTGCGCTCGTGCTTTGTTTCGATTCCCAGTTGGGCTGATTATCTAGTTGTGTCTATTCCGCAAGGTTTTTAACAATTTTAAGGCGGATGTTAGGCCTCATATCGCCAACGCCATCTCGCTATCACCAAATGCATTGATGCTAAATTACCTAGTAGTTGATATAGCGTCGTTAAATATCAAAACAAAAAAAATATTTATTCTATCACTGGTTGGCGGCGTGCGAAGGGGATTGGTCCAGTGACATGTGGATTTTCCTACATGAAATCTGGATAAGTAGGAAACCTTGGTACAATCACGAGGTGTAAATATGAATGCACCTAGGCTGAGGTTAGCATAGTAGTTTACCATGATGGATGTAGTGCTATGGGTTCAACCTCCTCCTTCATGATATTGATGATTACAAATATTATTTTGTAACTTGGGATTATTATTACCTGAGTAGCTCAGGCGGTAGCGCGTTTGCTTGTTGATTCGGGTAACACTGGGGCGTGGGTTCCATTCCCGCTTGGGCTGATACCTAGTTGGGTTATTTTCTATATTTTTTCCCAACTGTAAGGTGAATTTCAGGTAATCTATGGCGAATCCTCGGTCTAACGCTGTCACGAATGCCATCGACGCTAAATAACACAGTAATTGATATTATCGTCGTTTCAGGGGTGATAGAGGAAGTAAAAACAAACATCCTTTTTATACGACATACAACTCTCAGTCTTGTCGTTTCGGCGCTACGAGTTAATAAATGATGTGAAAAGATTATGTTCATACTCTCTTAGCTGAATGCAATGATGTGAAAAAAAAAAAATGTTGTTCAGAGATGTGGTTCAAACTGCCTTCCATTTAACGAAATGCACAAATAATTGTACGCACTACGGACTGTGTGATAGGCTACGCTCAAAAATGTCAGGAGTTTGTCAAATAATCGCTGCAGCTTCAACAACGTGAGCAACCAGCTCTTCTGCCGTATTTATCGGCATCTCGCAAACAAGACATTTCATATCTCCACACAAAGAAATCCATAGAGATAAGTCGGGTGATCGAGATGGCCAAGATACCGCTAGCATATTTCAAACCTACCTTTCTTAGCAATTCACTCATTGCGTTTGTACATGATTCGCCTTATAATGCATTGCAGGCAAAACAACGAAAACAGAACTGACTAGTGAGTGGTCTGACGGAAGCCAAGCGACCTACCATTTTAGGAGAGCTACTGGAAAAATAGCGCATCTGCCAGATTTTTTCAAATAAAAATAATATTCGTTTTTATCTCCTCTATCATTCAAACGTTGTAAACGAACTTTTTTGATATTCTATATATGCCATAATGGCGCTTGGGATATCTGGAGGTAGAGTTTCATGCTTTCATTAACAAGGTGATGTGGTTGTTATAACGCTCCGACCGCCTATAACAGGTATGCCAATTGACGCCCACAGGACCAAGCGCACGCTTTAGACCCCAGGAGATCCTGAGCGTTTTACAGCGGAAAGGAAAGAGACAGACGAAAGAGGTGGTATACGCCGCTTGGTCGAGCTACAGTATATTCAGGGATGGCCAGCACTGATTCAATAGATAAAGGGAAGAGAACTTACTAAAACTGTATCCATGTTAATTTCTAGATTTGCCTGAGTGTAAGTGAATTATAATAATGTAAGTTCTAATTTTAATGCTCATTTTTCACAAGTTTAATTTTTTTATTCAAAAGAAATATTTTCTCAACTTTTCGTATAGAAAAGTGAAATTTTCAGGTATAGGCCTATTAATTTAGTAGCCTTAAAGAATGTTTTCGTAAATCTAATATACCGTATATACGATTTAGTGAAGATAGGGTATTGAAAATTTTGAAAATATTCGCATGGAAATTGTTTATAAGGAAATGAATTAACAAAGCAACTACTGTTACATCATAAGCAAAAGATACGTGCCCATGTGTTGTAAAAATGTCAGCTCTATAGCTTCAGCAGATTTCGAGAAAATAATTTAATATTCTGATGATAGGAAGTTGCTCACAAATATCACCTTAAAAGCATAATGCGATAAGTGTTTTGTTAAGTAATATTAGTTACACTTAAAACACATACCGTACCTAGGTAGCTTTGTTTTGTACTGTAATATTGTTTTGATTAGTTTATTGATTACTTTTATAAGACTAATGATACCACCAATATAAATTCCAACTTATCATGTCATACTCAATCCCTTTCTTTTTGAATATCACTTTCTTTATGGATGATGTATTTCATCCACTTAATACAGTATAATATTATGTTATTATGGAATTTAAGTGAATATTCCTTCTTAACTCTATATTATGTTATTAAGATTTAAAACACAAGTGCAATATTAAGAAATCAGTGTTAGTACTTTTGTTTTACAGACAATATAGATAATATTAAACAGAAAGAAGCCATATAAAAATAACGACATAAAATTTCACGTTCCGTTTCAAGTTTGTGCACCACTGTCTCCTTAATCCAACAGGTTGCTTAGTCATAGACACAACCCTTCCTCTTTCCATACTTGACGCTTGCTGCCCGCACACGACGTCAAGGTTAGAAAAATGGCTTGCTTTGAAATCACTGGCCTATAACTTCTGGAAAAAGGAACTGTTACTGAATTTTATATAGCAGGCTGAGTGAAACTCGAGGCCGTTCTGGAAGTTTTTGCAACCAGAAAAATTTAAACCCAGGGCCATCCAGTGTGTAGACACTTGCTTTACAAACTCAGCCACCCGGCCGCCTGGTGTTTATAAATGGCATTTATTTTGCTGATGGGGTGGTGCAGCTCATGGATTTTGTGAAGACACTAGCGATGCGCAGTACGGGAACAACGTTACTGTGGAGGGGGTAGAAGTAGAAAGGAAGGTCGGGCGTGTGTCTACCGAATTCAAGGCAAGGCATTCCCCTATAATTCGTAAGTAGACTCATCCGATCTTGTGCGCAGATCTGTAGGAAGAGTGGTGGAGTATCTGGACATAATGCATGAGATGTATAGGTTATGGTAATGGTACCTACTTAAGATCATTAATTGTGCTGATGATGACTGGAATCATGGGGTAATGTTTATGTTTAATATGATAATAATGTTGATGATAAAAGTGTCGGCGATAGTAGGAAGGACATGTTGTGATATGTTGTTATGACAGGGGAAATTTCTCAAATCTATTTTAAAGGAACTGTAACTATTATTTTGAAAGCGAAAAATATTTGGCATATTCCCAAGTAGACTTAATTGAGATTCTTAAGATTATAAACGTTCACGTATGTAAGTAATACCTTTGCATATTAGGCCTACATGCAGATCATTCTTGAACCAAACTGAGTAACACAAGAGAAAATAACCATTTTGGTTAGTTGATACTTGAATGATAACCTTATACTCTAGCTGTAAATTGAATCGCATAAGACCGGTAACGAGATCGCAGAACAACTGTCCCCTAGGTGGGATCACCGAGACCCTCGGGAAGCAGAGGATGATAGAGTTTCCCTGTTCCGTGACCTCCGGCGTGTGGTCAAAACCTCCGACCTGCTTGCACTTTAGTTCGAAACAATTAAGTTGAGGTGCCCATCACAGCCAACTTCATCCAGTTAATGAAATTTGCATCTTCCAAGTTTGGTCACCCGTTAGCATTTACATAATATGTACTTATGTACTTTGAAGTTTGTCAAATCTCTGAAGATTTCTTGGTAGCCGATCTCTTTTGCAATATTGTCAGAGTACAAAGTGATTTCATTTTCTCCTTATGCAAAGTGTATATTTGTACAGAATGAGCACTGGAAGGTTACAGCAAAGTTATTTTACACGCCTATTTCATGAAAATGTAGATCTTCTGCACTCATTTACCGAAAAGTTCTGTTTTAGCTTTCCATATCTGATTTCAACCATCTGTGTTCAGCGATTACGTCGAAATTATCAGAAGGATTTTTATTCACAGTCAGTATCCAAGAGTAAATAAATATATCTGGAAATAATAATAATAATAATAATAATAATAATAATAAAATTATTATTGTATTACGGTATTATTTTTTATTTGTAGCAGTAACTTCAAATAAGCTAACATGGCTAGAATAAGCAGATGTCAAATTTATTTTCACTTCTAATGGAAAGTAGTGCAGTCGAATTTTTGCAGTTGAGTAATTCCGTTGGTGAATTTCACATGTGACTTACACGACATGGAAACTCTTAGTAGACTTTGTTTGCAAAAAAAAAAAATGCCAAGAAATGATTTAACGGTTCAAAATCTTGTACAAATGCAATTATTATATATCAGAGTTGTACAATTTGTATGTTGAAAAATTTACATCACATATGAGATAATATAATAATAACATTTTGTCATAGTGTGATTTACACGACAACAAAAGACATGGAGAATACATTCCTCATTATAATTTCATAATTCCTGCTGTTCTATTTGCATGGAAATTGAGAGATGGGTAGGTCTTCAGCGATGATGAACTGAATTGCAATGGTAAGGACATTAAATTTTGAACATTACTTTACCGCTTATTCCTCAAAATATGCTGTGACTTGCACGACTTTTCAAGGTAGCCTATTTACAAACATAATATTCTCTATCTTCTGTATGTTTCTGTGTCCACATACAAAAAATAAATGAAATGAGAATACAATTACACCTCTATGCAACATAACAAGCTAATATAAAGTATAACTCCACACTATATAGTTCAAACTAATGACTTATATTGTATGGAGTTATACTTTATTTGTCAATAATAGAAAACATATGACTTTTCTTGCAAAATTTATGTATCACCTAGCCTAAAATTGTATTCTTGAAATCAAACTTGAAAGAATATTTAAGCTTGTTATCAAACCTTGGCTTTGGTAGTACTGCTTTAATTTCTTTCTCTTCGACTACAGACTAATCATCCTTCACTGGCCAATGAAATTTAGAGGTTTCTGCATCATATCTTAAGAATTTAACTTGAATTACTTTTTCTTTTTCAAATTTATTCACCACATTTCCTGCAAAGTGTTTGACGGTTTTCTTTCCAGGGAATTGTACCAAAATCCAGTCCCCTATGTTCGCTCGTTTCTTAGAATCTTCCTGTGTCACTGAAATGTTAATGCTATCACTGTTGCGCTTACTGATACATTCAGCTGTTGGACAGAAAGCACCTTCCTCAAAATCAAATAACCTTTTCGACACTCCGTATGCAATAACAGAACTTTCAATTGTGTATCGAGATACAGAGTGAAAGTAATGATAATTTCTAGTATCAGGTACATTGCACATTTCTTTCCTGTTGGGATTCCACTTCCTTAGTTTTTCTGATTTGTTTGAATTTATATCACTTGCTCTTAATGCATCCCGCCAAATACGAGTATTTCGTTCGTTCTTCTTTTTTTAATTTCCGTTATTTTTAACATCAATTGTAAACAGACTTTGAAATTGGAAATTAATAATAAACGAACTTCTATTCACTGACGATCAAGTAGTTTTGGCATAGCCAGAGGACGATCTACAATGAGCTGCATGTATGTTAATTAAAGCAGTGCAAATTTATGTTATAACATATTCATATCCATTAAAAAACTAGAGGTATGACATCTCAATGAAAACAGTGAGGTATAAAATAGTAGTTCATAACGAAACTATACAACAGTTTAATTACTTTGAGTACTCGGGTTGAGATGTACCATATATCAAAGATAAATACTTACAAACTAAATCATGTAACTTCCGACATATGTGCGGAACTATAAACAGGACCTTGAAGAACAAAACGGGGAAGAATAGCAAACTGAAATTCTATAAGGTGATGGCCACTCCAATGCTTATGCACGGAAGCGAAAAACTGCACTCTTAACGAAGCGATAAAATGGTGTTTGAAACAGTTGAGATTAGATTCATTAGGAGGAAATAAGGTCAGCAGAAGGATAAGAAAATAGTTAAAAAAATTCAAATTATGATGTGAAGAGATTGCAGACCGGAAAAGTAACTGACATAAGCACTTACTGTGAATAGATGTAATGATATTAGCTCGACAGATTTTATAATACAGACCCGTAGGAAATAGTGATGTGATGGATAGATGACTTCTAAATTCCTAGGGCCGTATTCATAGACATTCTTAGAGCGGGCTAAATAGCTACTTCCGGTGGGTGATTAGCGAACTAAAGTTTTTCGTATTCATAAACCAGTGTTAGCGATAGTCCGCGTGCTGATCAGGGTTTGGCCGGCTAAATTTTAGCCTCCGCCAGTAGGGTAGTTTAAAAGGTGTGCTAACTCTGCAACATGGCTCGCTATGAAGTTTATAATTTCGCTTTTCTTCGTCGAATTCGTGAAATGAGACGAAGGAGGAAAATATACCTAACAAAATTAATTTAGAACTTCTCATGATGTTAATTTTAGAAACTTTCCTGATTCACGACGGAAAATGTGAGATTGACAGTGTTGCTGCGTTCTAACCTATATGAAAACGAAGATTATCGCAGTTACCAATTTCAGTTCAGACACAATTTCTAACCACAATCCGTTATTACGCTAGATGTAGTGATAAAAATTTAATATCGAAAGGTTCTTCTCAATAATTCCCTCTTATTAAGCATTTTTAGCATAGGCCTACTGTTTTTTCTGAGTTCTGTCATTGTACTGCTATAATTAGGCCTATGCATTATGTCGTGATGAAAATTTAATATCGAAAGGTTCTCCCTTTTATTAAGCATTTTTTTAGCTTACTGTTTTCTCCGAGTTTTGCAATTGTTCTGATATAATTAGGCCTATACATTATGTTGTTGCCTGCGTCATCAATTTTGGGAGCAGGGCATCCTCCACCAGTTGTTTTTAGTTATTTGTTCAACTGAAAGTAAATAAATATATACTGAATTAGAATAATTCATTTTTTGAAATCCAATATTTCATAATAGTTACGTCTAGGCCTAACCTAAAAATATTACGTATCATATTAAAACATTTCTGCTTACATTTTGGCCATTTTTTCTTGTGTAGTCGAATTACCCTCACAGTTTCATGTATATTTCTTGATTTTATTACCACAGAAGAAAAAACAAATAGTTCATTGTAGTTTAATATCGCCTATAGCCTCACAAATAAACAGAAATGATCCAGAATCATTTGCGTCTGAGCATGACACCTGCCACTTTGCACATGCGGAGTAACATTTCCAGCATCGTGTAACATTTTGCACTGAATAACGTAGCCACTGAATAATCGGCGTCTATGAATCCCTTAAAAGTAACCAGGCTATAACCAGGGCTAATTTAGAACGCTTGTAGCGTGGGCTAGCGTGTTGTCTATGAATACGGCTCCTAATGTCTGTTCAAACCAAGAACTGTACTAAACCAAAACAATATGACGTCACTGACTGATCTGCGATTGGTTGGAAGCCAAAGCCGTATAATCCCGCAAATATATCATTATAACTGATGTTTTTACACATATTGTGTTAATTCAAATCAGTGAAATGTAATCAACCATTAGGCTTGATTAAAATAAACCTAATGTACCTACAGGCTACATTAATGTGTGCTTGATCTTTTCTGTTTGCCACTGTATAATGATTCTTGGCTTGCATAGATAATATATAATTGGGAAGGATGTTGGGTCCACCTTGATGACTATGACGGTGTCAATGATTATGATGATACAGTATTATATCTTGTGTGTTATACTGTTATCTAATTCCTTCATTTGCTATTTTATATTATATTATGTATTTATAAATTTTTTTATTATTATTCTTATTATTCTTTATTTCTGTTGTCCTGAATTTTTGTTGCGTTCAATGAGTTTAAGTTCGCATTTCTGATGCAACAAAAGCAGTGGTTTTACAGTGCTCTTAAAGGTTCTAATATTATTTTCTTTGGTCCTATATTTCCGTTGTTTGGAGTTTTCCGTCGAGTCTGTTCATTGCGGAGTTTAGCTTATTCCATGATCAGTTTTGACGTTTTATAGTCTTCGGACAGGCTTCTCTTAAATTCTATATTGTTCTTCTTAGAGGTACTCTTCTTTGGCTGAAAATTCCAGTTTTAAGGTACCGAAAACTCATCTTTCATTCTCTTTCGTTAGCTACGCTCTAAGGTGCATTTCTAAGAAGCTACGATGAGGTCGTGGAACAGCTACTAAACATTTCAGAAACATTAACCGAAACTTATGAATACAAATACTCAGTATCATTGCACTCATCAGGACCATACCAGCTTAGACTCTCTTTACCTGATTGTTGCTGAAATTCCTGCTAGCAGTAAGGAAAACAAAATTCCAATGCATTTTAATAGAGAGATTTGCAATGTAATTTTTTTATTGATACTGAACTATTAATAATTTACATTAGGAATGATTTCCGAAAAAATTTTTGTGTGACGCAATATGCTAGTTAGGTTGCTGAGTGTGCAATTTTTGATGAAAATTTAAGATCAACTTTGAAAGTATTTGGAATACAAAGAAGCCGAATGACAACAGCACAATCTGGATGCCGTTCCTTAAATTTAAACAGCTGAGCGCAAAAACTTGTTCTTTAAGAATCAATGAAGACCGACTGCTTCAGTCATGCCCTTATTCATAGAATGTGTCCGTAGGATGTCTTCAGAATACCGAAGTTCAACGACAATCTTATTGACCACTTTTTAGAAGGAAAGAAGGTAATGGAGTTTTTCTATCATAAATAATCAGCAGCTATAACCATATCGAGTAATATATTTTATTTCGCGTTTTGATATATTTTTAACAATACCTACTTAATTTTCATTTTAATTTCATTTATTACATTCCATACATCTTACATTAGCAATGAAGCTTTAAGATTTGGAACAAGTCAAAATTTTACAAGATTACAATTACAATTTTTACAATTTCTTTACAATTTCAATTTTACAATTTCTTTACAATTTCAATTTTTTACAATTTTTTGGCGAGATATAATGAGATGAGTTAAGGCCGAGGATTGGTCAATAGATTACCTGGCATTTGCATTATGGTTGGGGAAAACTTCGGAAAAACCCCAACCAGGTAATCAGACCGAACGGAGATCAAGTGAAGTGAGGCCGAGGACTCGCCATAGACCACCCGGCATCAGTCTCACGGCTGGGGAAAACCTCGGAAGAAAACAATCAATCTGACCAAACGGGCGATCCAACCCTAGCCCGGGCCCAGCAGGCCAGCGAGTCTGCCGACTGAGCTACATTGATGGCTCTACTAAAAATATGCAGTACATAGCGAGTCAGGTTATTAAATTTACAAACTCAAACGATTATTCATCAGTTGAGTTATAAAATACACTATAATACAAAGCAAGTAAGTTAATTCAATTTAAAGGCATAAACAATTCAATTGGTTGAGATATACAGAAACTGATAATACATATCCTGCAAATTACTTCAAATTACAAGCACAAATAATTCATCAGTAGAGCTATATAGATCATTATTCAATTTAAAGCATATAAATTCATCAGCCAAAATATACAAACATATACAATACAAGATAAACAGATTAATTCAATTTACAAGAATACTTTCGTTAAACTATACAAAATTGTACAATTCATATCAAGTAGATTAATTCAATTTATAATCAAAAACAATTCATCAGTTGAGATATACTGATTGTTTCATGTTATTTCTTATCCATTATATTGAATATAGAATCACCAGTCAATCTCTTCACGAGTTGTGGTTAATGGAAAATAGAATTGTGGTGTACTTAGAGTACAGTAATTGAAATTGCAGTTTTTGAGTAGGATATTTGATCTTACAGTGTGGAGGAGAAAAGGATTAGAGAATCAGTAGAAGTGCAATTTTTTATAGTCTAATTATTTCTGGATGTAGCTGAATTGCGAGGTCGTTGAAAATTTATGTAATAACATTAATTAGGTTTAAAAATGTAAGTAAAAATATGAAGAAACAGACGTTTTATCGTAACCCATCAATGTCGAAGGAACGGAAAGAAGAGAAAAGTTCAGGTGAAAGATACTTTTGTCTGCCTAAAAGATTATTATGATGTTGATAATTATTCTTATCATTACCATTGAGATAGGGAAATTATTTAGACAATTTCAGAAACGTTTACTTCTATAAATATGGCTACTTCATCGGAATATTAAAGACAATGGTAACCGCTTCAGTTCAGGTATATAATCATTTACAATAAGATTTAAATAGTAGCTTACTTTGGCTTCTTTTTTATTCTCTGGAAGCAGTTAACTGCAAAGTGACTTGTTTACGACCTGCGTTCCCAGCAAGATTGTTCGGTAATTTCTTTGGGGCCCATCTATCCAGTGGATATCCAGGACGCTTTTCCCCAGAGTATAGACCAACGGAGCACAAAAATGACCATTGATCTTCTTTTCTACTGAGATCAGAACTCCTTAGGGACTTGCCCCTCACACCTCTTCTGTTTTCGTGGCCACCCACACATTCCTGAATATTGTAGCTTTTACGGGCACACTGAAACGTTATGCGTATACCTTGGTGCACAAACAAAACCGTGTTTAGGAAGAAAATGGAATCTTAATGTTTCGTTGTAACAGGAAAATAAATTATTACTTGTATTAAATTACGCGCGAAAGCGAAGATGCGACGCATGAAATCGGAACAGGAACATTAACTCCTTACTCAAGAAGATAAGCTAAATTAATTTCCTTCTATTAAATATCAGGAATATGCTTTGCTTGAGTTACCTCTCTTTGTTTCTGTTTCGTATTTATGTCGTCATTGTTTCTGGAATAACTCCTATGTGCAAAATATAAAATGTTTCAGTAGGAGGAAATATCACATTTATTCATCCTATGGCAGCCGTACATAGGAGACTATGAATTCTTAAATTTTCGAAACAAACAAATATAATTATATATAGAAGATTTTGTTATTTGCTGTATCACTATTAAAGTTATTTAATAGAGCAAAAATCTGAAAATTGATAAATATGTCACATAGAAGTTATTGCAGGAACAACGACGATATACTCATCTTCTTCCTCCGGTTCTTTATTTCTTTCTCTTTTCTTGATGATTGTCCTTCTTTTGCCATTCCTTTCTTGCTTTATATATGTATAACTTTTTTTTTTCATTTTTCTCTTTACCTTTCTGAATAACTACTTAACTTTTATTTTACATTCCCTCTTCCTTTATCTTCATTTGTTCAATTCTTTTTTCATTATTTGCTTGTTTAACCTTTTCGTTATTTATGTTACGTCTCTTTTTTCTCTCTTTCTTTATGCCTTTACTGTCCCAATTTTACCCTATATATTTGATGTTATTCTCTGATTTAGGGATCTGGTTGTAAAATGTAAATGTATCATCAGGCATTACATCTCACTTGACGATATGTGTCGGAGGAAGAACAATTGTTTGTATACATCTGAAGTCTGATTGTTGTAATATGTATCTAGTCGGCGATGTATGCAATGGAGGAGGAAAGGAACTAGTCGCCCTACCACATTATCTCCTGGCCTAGTTGCCTTATAAGTGGTGTCTTGATAGTATCACTTGTGAGGTTCAGACCTGTCTTCGACAGTTGACTAAACAACAACATATTTCATGTCCTAAATATTATGAGCCGTTCAGATCAGAAGTGGTGTAAGTCAAAAATGGTTAATGAGAGTTAAAGTAAATATTCTGTGAAATACAGCTCAAAGTGGTAATTAATATTCAGTTTATTAACACTGTTAATAGTCAGTGGATAGCAAGTAGGCCATATTAATTGCTACTTTGCTCTATTTTACAGAATTTTTACTTTAAACCGCATTACCCAATTTTGACTTACACCACTTTTGCTCTGAACGGCTCATTTAAAAGTGGTACCTTTTTCTTTTCCCTCTATTTCTTTTTTGTCTTTCATTCTTTGCTCATTGTTTCATTTCATTTATATTTCCCTTCTTTTCTTACTTTATTAATTTCTTTATTCCCTTTTCTCTTTCTTGCCTCTTCTATCATTTCTACTTTTCATCCTTTTCTGAATTCCTCTTCGTCATCTTGCTATCTCTTCATTGTTTCTATCTACTTTTCTTTAATCTATTCATTTTACGTCTACGCTTTCTAGTTCATTGATTTATTTCTTTTCTGGCCCTAGAAATGTTTACTAACCCAAATTTTTTTAGGTAGAACCACACTTACCAGATATTATGTGAACCAAAATCTCTCACCATGTTTACCGGAATCATCTGAAATTACAATAGAACAAAGGAGTAAGTGAAATTCAGGGAAGTAAGTTTAAAACAGGCAAGAGAAAGTACTGATCAAAGAAGTGTGTTCAAATAAACGTGAAGAACTGTAAACAATCATCAGACATCAGTAAAAATTAAGAATTCTGTATGAAGAACAACTTACAAAATAGGTCTATTTGACAAAACCTCAGACTCATGATTGCTTAGGAAATTAGTAAGTTATAGCATATTTAATTCAATTATGAGAATGTACTTATTACTTACTGAAATGTATTTTAAAAACACTGAACACATTGCGCGGTATATATAGAGTGATAACTACAGTTTGATTGGAAGAGGGTGGTACCTACTGCACATGCGTTATACTGATTTCTACACCCTAGCTACAACACATCTATATCAGATGAGTACGTGATCAATGTTTTTGATTTGCTGTATACGATCGCTCGTTTTTACTTTAACTCTTGCGTTCACTGTCGTCATCCAGAGCTGAAAGTAGTGCTACCATGAGATGTGTAATATAAGAGAAAAAATTACGAACCTTGTAATCAAAACTTACAGGGATGTAGGGATTCTGGAATAACTGAGCTTTAATAAAGCAGGGAAGTAACAAAAATTGATACCCTGAAGAGCATATGAAGTTGGGAAGGAAATGGCTGTTTGTCGAAATACATTAAATAATTTTTGTCTTGAAATGTCCATTGTTGTTATTTTTTTAATATTGGGTTATTTTACGACGCTGTATCAACATCTCAGGTTATTTAGCGTCTGAATGAAATGAAAGTGATAATGCCGTGAAATGAATTCGAGGTCCAACACTGAAAGTTACCCAGCATTTGCACATATTGTGTTACGGGAAAACCCCGGAAAAAATCTTAACCAGGTAACTTATACTGAACAGGATTCCAACCCGGGCCACCTGGTTTCCCAGGCCAGACGCGCTAACCGTTACTCCACAGGTGTAGTCTGAACTGTCCAAAATTATTTGCAGTGGTTATGTTCAAAATCCCTTAAAGTGTCGCATACATGTAAGTACTGTGAAATGTAGTGATGTACAAGAAACTAGTTGAGAGTAGGAACCATCAGACACAATATGCAGCTCCAAAATAATACATTATGCAACGAGCCTATAATGAAGATAATTAAGAAGTGAGTATGGATATTTATGAAACGAGAGCAAGCGAGTTTCATAATTTTCATACGAGCTTCTTAATTACCATTATAGGCGAGTTTCATACGACTTTTTATGCTCGACATATTTCTAACTTGATATTATTAATTTTATTGTATCTGACCTGGAGCAATGTCCCGTATGTTGTGGGATGTGCGCAGACGCGAAAGTATTGATTTTTTCCGAGGAACAGATGTGCACATTGACCTTGCTAGCCCATAAGAACCTACAGAGATAACATTGAAATAAAATTAGATATTGAAAAACGAGGTGACAAATTGAATTTATTTGAATATTATTTACAATTAACGCTAATTATTATAGTAACAGAACATAACCCTCTGCGACAATATTGGATTTCCAGCCTCCGTGACTTTTCGCTAATTCTCTTTCGATTGCATACCCGAGAATAATCGATACTTGCGGTTTTATAACGGTAGAGAGCTGACCTGTCATTGGCTGAACAGTTGTAACCTGAGTCGTCATTGGCTGAAAGACCTGACCTTTAATGAGTAGGTGTACTTTAATGACATGCATTAAAGGTCTGCTACCAGGTGTATAATTACTACATTTCGGCATGGTCGAGCATAAAGTACCTTAAACACTGCATGTCAATAGTCACTTTGACAACATGTTGGATCATATGTGCTTGCCATGGCTGTAACTGATAATTCACTTTTCTCCACTCTCTAGAAATGTGTCACAAAATAGACAAACATTCCGTTTATCATTAAGAATTTATGTTGGCACAGAAATACGTAAAATATTCACTTTTCTTCACTCTCTAGAAATGTATCACAAAATAGACAAACATTCTATTTATCATTTACAATGTATTTTGGCACAGAGATACGTAAATTCTTCACAACCATTTAATGAGACTACTTACCACAATGGACACTGATTTAATGAAACATCGAACTGCAAATTTTATTTCCTGCATGGTCGCACATAGTTCTCCTTGGTAACAACATGAAGAAATGTCATTCACGTATCAAGGTATCGAAGTATTTTACTACATTTCACAACCTAATTTTTGTGAATTACAGTTTTCGTTGTCAGTTATGTTGTTACAAGTTAGATTTTCTTTTTAGTATTCTACCTGCATACAATCTTTCAAAGAGGAGTTCGATAAGATACTTCGGGAAATCATTTCGTAAGCCAGATTAATTGGGTTAATTGTGGATTCGTGTAACGGAGACTAAATATGTAACCAAGTTATAATTATAAACTTAAAAAAATACTTCTTAATCAACTTCAAGTTCTTAAAATTCAGTTCTTAGTTTCCAAAATACTTACTCACTTCATTCATTTGAAAAACTGTAACAGATTTATGTTGTTTCTTCCTATTTCACACAATATATTTTAAACGAGACACTATAGGTAACAATCTGTAATTGTCATGTCGGACAATATTTAAGCCTATTGTATTTCATGGAACGAGAAATCGAATAGATAGAGATTATGGGCCCTTACTGGTAGTGATGGGTTCAACCAGCTCTTAGGAGCGAGTTGGTGAATAGCTCCTTCGTTCGCGAGCTGGTTGCCAGCTCGTTAGTTCACGAGAGCTAGACAGCTCGCGAACGACATCATTCAAAGAGTTGGTTGCGTAACATATCCAAACTCAATAATAGTGTAATCTGTGACATTAGGAATCAGAAGGATAACAGGGACAATCGTATTATATTAAACAAAATAGATGAAAAAACAAAACCTGCAACATAAACGTTATACCACAGTCTAGTATATACAGTCGCGAAGCTTAGGGTGATTTTTTGCATTTCTGGCGATAGTTGCTAGCCGCTTGGAGCGCTGTGTGTACTAGGAACAATAGACTGTGTCACTAGCATCGTGATCTAATACAAGCCGTAAGGCAGACCTTGAGACTCGCTTAACCCGATCACGAAGGGCGGCGTTTCAACCATATAAATTAATTGGAATACATAAAAAGTAACATATATTTCTCTAAAATGTAGTGTAATTGCATTAATAAAATTTAAAACAATGATTAGGAGACACTTCAGACATAATTCCTTGCGAGTTAAGGTGTAATATTATTTTTGATGTGAAAATTACGTTGTCCGTATGTGTAATACCTGCCTTTATTTCGATTAAATATTGCAAAATTCTTGTACATTTATGCACGTTTCAATAATTTTCAGTTGCACTGCACGAATATCTAGATATGTTGAAATTATAGGTTATGTTTACTGTCCCAGTTACCCCTTTCTGTCTAATTTTAGTGGTCTCCAATGCCCTGCAATTCATGTGGAAATATTATAGGTTATGTTTACTATATCTTATATTCCTAAATTCGCAATTATACATTATAATTAAGCATAATGTCATGTATGATACTCCGCACATTCACTTTGTCTGTGTTTTAATACTACAATTGAGTATTGAATTATTGTATTTATCTTTCAAAAGAGTCAGTTCGTTCGCGAACGGCCCATCACTACTTACTGGCATATTTTTATCTCATAGGCTCATATTGCACTCTCAGAAAATTAGTATCATAATTCGAAAATTATGGGTGTAAAGATATGCTATTTCATAGTAAAATACTTCTGTAAAAATATTTTAATAAATAGGTACCAAAACCTTCGATAACTCACTATTTTATTATTATAACTTCATACTTTCAACTAGTAAAACAGCGTTGTCAATAATTTACGAAAGTAACATGCGATTTTAAGCTTACGACACTATTTTACTGGAAGTGTGATATTTCTCTTTAATACTAAGCATTGGGTTTATGGTAAGAGTGTTGAAACATTCTTTTTGACAAAAGAATTAGTTTCGTCAATACTTGACTCCAGATTATCCAGAAACATACTGGAGATCAAATTCCAGATGCTTTATTAAGCCAACTAAATTTAATTGGTTGGTGGTCTTATAATACATGTCGTATGTTTATCTCATTCTTAAGAATAAATTATTGACTGATTTTTTTCCTTTTACTACAGATATATAAGATAAAATATTTTTAAAATGAATGTCAGTGTAATAAAAAAATGAATATTACCAAATTATTGTTGTTTTCCCCTGCCATTTTACCATAAAATTTAACTTTAAAATATTTTAATTTAACGAATTTTCTAAAAAAAAAATCAGACGAAATAAAACTATCGCTGCCTTGCGAAAAAATGTACAATTTTAACGAAAAATATTTTAAATATAGATTACAATTCGTTGGCAAGTAGGGATATATTTTATATTATAATAAATTGCAATTGCTTAGTGATGAGGTAGTCTTGAATATCCAGCCCATTTAATATGTCTACTATGATGCAAATGTTCCTGAATTTTGTCTTAGTTTTTTCATGCAGTTGTTCTCTTGTTCTCTCCATTTAGTTTCCTTCTACCAACCACAGCTCACTAATACCGCAGCATGGCGTCTCCAATCAGAGTTCACCAATCTCACAACATGGCTTCCCAAACAATATTGCACCCCTTGTCTTACAAAATTCGTAATAAAGAACTTGAATTTCGTAGTTGTCATGTGCTTTCTTTAAACTTATTTTATCTTGTACAATATAAGTTTAGATTTGTAATTTTATTTAATGATATTGTCAAGACCTAAATGCAAAATATCCGAAATTTACGGCGTAAATAAGGTAATTAAACAAGAAGGAATTTTCCTTTAGAAAAATAAATTATATCTTGGTTATATAACGAAATTTAACTGTAATGAAGTAATTTCAGAAGCATTTCGTTATTCTGGATTTTATTGCAATCATATTAACAATAAGATGTTTCAGTCTGTAATTACCCAGTCACACATTGCAAGGGGCCTTTACGCTCTGGAACGTAGTAGGAATGGACGACGCTGCGCTTTTAACAAAAGTATTTTGTTGCTGTAATTGGCTGAAGATAATGAGAGAAACGTCTCTTCAATGCAAAGTGGAAAACAGCAGCAACGTGTGCGGCTTGCAAACGAAGGAACAGTCGATAAGAGACTGTCCGCCCCCCTTGTCATATCATAATAAGAGCCGAAGCATAATTAGGCGTCCATCTTATAGAACAGGTCTTCAATTACAGCTTTGTTAGCGTACACATTTTGCCAATTAAGGATTTAATTACGAAATCTGCAAGAAAATGTCGGAGACAGCTCGCATAACATTTCGATAGTAATTTAACATCAGTTTCAATAATCAAAGAATCCTCATATCCTTTAATTACGTCTCTGTTCACGTTTCGTGATTATGCTTTTAAGTAAAAACTGCAGTTTGAGAAGTGAGTATGCAGTTTGTTCGTTTTTGAAGTTTCCCTGCAGTTCTTTATTCCT
Organism: Periplaneta americana; assembly: GCF_040183065.1. Taxonomy (NCBI): domain Eukaryota; kingdom Metazoa; phylum Arthropoda; class Insecta; order Blattodea; family Blattidae; genus Periplaneta; species Periplaneta americana. Next base: position 42,759,942 of record NC_091133.1, read on the forward strand.
CGCGTTTCATTACTTTTTGTTTGACATGAAATTAAAGCAAAAGAGTAAACCATCCCCAATCAGTCCGTAATATATATAAAGAATAAAACACCACATTCATGTCATTTAATCACTTGGAAATAGGGCCTATGCAACATATTAAATAATTTTTGTTGACTGTCATAAGCATCGACTTATCTATGGTAGTAAATTATTTATTATATTTACTATTAATATTAATATACTAGACAACAGAAAATTAGCTCATAATACAATAGCACATGGGATACAATAATTAGAATACACAAATTTTAATAATAATAATAATAATAATAATAATAATAATAATAATAATAATAATAATAGGAAATATTTACAGTTATGCATATTTTAGGTCTATAAATTAAATACATCAAATTCGCTGCCATAGTTCCAAGTTGATAGTTTTAGTTCGTCTGAAGAAAGGAGACTTTAGATTCAGAATTTCTGTTGTAACAAGTTTATAAGTCCTTTTACTTTTTAAAGAAACACGAAAGCTAAGGTCTTATATGAAAGATTCGCAGATTATATCATCTTCAAAGACCTTGAATAAAATAGGGACTGAAAATGTTGGCGTCCGAAATATAAATTATAACATTATTTTGAGATAATCATAGTTTTTCTCATAGATACTTTCCGAAAATATATATGAACACTACAATGTGAATATTTATCAGTCAATTCCTAGTTCAGTCGAGTCATTATGAATGATGATGTCGTTTTAACAGCTATCTTCACATACGCTGTTTCATGAAAAATTACTTCCATACTATTCTTGTCTGTCACCATAAATTGTAATGTTATTATGTAAATGTTCTTTAATGGTAATTGCATATCAGAAATTTCTTTCCTCCTTAGTAGTTCATGTATGTGTTTTTTTTTTATTTGAATCAAATCTTGAAGAACACAGATTTCGTAAATATTTAGCACCTTCTATGTATAACTTAATTATAAGGATTCATAAAACTTCCCCATTTTTTTTTTCAGACATATTACATATGACTTGAAACAATAGCTTATTTTTTTAACGGTTTTGTGTTTCAAAATGTTTACTTAAGAAACAATAAATCTGATTTTTCTTCGTCAATTCGAATTGACGCTTGGGAGATATTTTCTGAGAGAACGCTCCGAAATTCTCAGATAGCTTCATGTGAGTGAAATACCTCTTCAGTGGGCAAGATATCGGAGTATCTTTGGTAGTACTTTCCATGACAACTCTATGAGATTACCAACAGCTACCCGGTACAAAAAGAAATTGAGGCATTCTCTACAACAAGAACTTAGCCACCGACATAGCTCAGTCCGCTTAGGCGCTTGCCTGCCAATCCGGAGTTATGCTCCGGGCTAGGTTTCATGAACTCGTACCCTACATGAACTCTGACCCAACAAAAACATGAACTCTGTCCTCAGGTACCAACGTCTTTCTTGCCATTGTAAACATACTTAGAACTTCAGTAGCACGAGGTTATTCTATTAGCAGTAAGGCCGTAATGTTGGTATGTGCACTCGAACTGCGGACCCCGACAAGGTAAACATCACGAAACGGATCGAAGTAGGTAGATAACTTTCTGCGGGAGAGAGTTCATAAACAACACGGGAGAGAACTCATGGTTAGACGTACTAACTTTGATACTATCCCCGTTATAACAGAGTTCATGTGCCGCTACTCGGACATGCGTTCGATTCTCGCTTGGACTGATTAAGTGGTTGTTCTTTTAGAGATTTTCCCCAACTGTAAGACGAATGTCAGGTAATCTATGGCGAATCCTCAGCCTCATTTCTTCACATAACACTCGCTATCACTATTCCTCTCGACGCTAAATAACCGAGTAGTTGATACAGTGTCGTTAAATAACCGAAAAAAAAGACAAGCACTTAACTCTTGAATTTGAGATATATAGCACGAAACACATAACAACGATGTGCAGAACGAAATTTAAAATGTTTCTAGAGGTCGCCGTGTTTTTTGGAGAGGAAATAATATTTTTTCACGAGAGAGATGTGTTCTTAAGGAATGAATATATGCTAGAAACAGAAAAACGACGTAAAGTTCAATAAGGTGTTATTCCGGAAAAGTCTCAATTACAAGAAATAAGGCATAAATATCTGCCTTTCTTACCAGAGCACATTTGGTGAAATAATTATGATTGAATGACTCACTGGCAATTAGTAATAAGGATAGAATTACAGTGGACTCTTCTAAGTTCGACAGAACAGAATTGAAAGTTCTGACCAATAAGAGTAGTGGGTGTGGCAGGTGAAATGAATACAAATTCTTATTGATTATCCATCAACGAATATAGTACTGTATTGGCATTTCCTGCCCGCCCCGAGACTAGTGTATGCACTTCTAGTACCACAGTGGGTTTCGACAGTTCCGTCTCACAAACGGCACAATTCTCAAATAGAAAAAGTAGAGTTCATTAATTCAAAATCAGTGATCAATATGGATGTCCTAATCAATAAAATATTCTGTTTTCCTTTTTTCTTAATGCCCATATAGGGGCGTGTCTAATTCTCCTACGTAAGCAGTCAAACTATAGGATGTCGAACTTTATTTCTGTCGAACTTAAGAGCTTCCACTGTACTTAAATTCACAATAAAAATGAACATTTTTTTTTAAATAGTATAGGCCTAACCAAACGTCGACAATATTTTGAAATGCCCACAAAGGAGAAAATTTCAATACTTTTCAAGGCTGTTATTACATTTTATACGCGAATTACTATTTCCTTATGCATGTTTTTGAAGTCATCCTCGTAAATGACATAAAAAGTGCGAGATCATAGCTAGCATTTTTTAAATAATCAGTAATTAAAGTTCTTTTAATTCACATGTTTTCAATTGTTAGCCTGTTTCCAAGAGGCTTTATTCATCCCCATATCTTGATATCCTTTAATAATAATAATCCGAGGCACGACAACCCATGGAGGAGCATGACGACCAGCCAGCTGCTGGCCTCATGTCCACAAGCCGAAGCAGAGGTGGTCGATCATTCAATCAGAATGGAGGTATCGTATGGTTAGCACGATGATCCTCCAACTGGCTTTCTTAACCGGATTTCGCTGCATATTGTAGCTCCCCATGTGCATCACGATGCTGGGTGGGCACCGGTTCCATACACTATGCACTGGCCGAAATTTCACGAGAAAATTTCTTCTCCCATGAGGACTCGAATCAGCGCGCATTCCGTAACGCACGTCCTAGGCGGGATGCCTTAGATCACGCAGTCCCGGCGCAGGACACATTTCTGTTAAATTTGTAAATTGTTTTTTGAAATTCTAGTTTCGTTTAAAGTAAACTAAAGTATAGAATTTTCTTGTTTCCTTCTTATAAATAGTTATAGTTCTCTAACACTGGTCAACAGAATTAAACATTTTTTGTTAAAAGATAAAGAATGGGTGATTCTTATAGCATTTTTCGTGCTGATTTCAGATTTGTTTTCAAAATTTTTCTATCACTCAGGGTTTTTGAGTACTTATATGAAATGTACTTATTGCTACCTTGTAACATTTTACCTAAAATCATATTTATTTACCTAAAATGGGTGTGAAATAGACTTTAGGCTATACTTCGCTTGAGAAACATCTCTTTTGAGTGTCCAACAGTAGTCTGATAGAATATTTGGGTTCCATTTTTCCTGGTAGCGCTTTCCCATTACATAAAAATCCTAATGAAAACGCTCCCCATGTTCGTCGCTCACTACCCGAAGGTTTTGAGGAAAGAAAAAAATAGAGATGAAATCCAAGAAGTTATTTTGAGAGATATGACACCCCATCACTTTATAGTTCTGAATCAGCTCGCTGACAAGTTCTCTGTAATCTTCTGATCTGCGGTTCCTAGAAAGTAATAGTCTGTTGAATGATTCTTGGGTTCCCGGCATATCATTGGAACTGGAAAAGGCATATGAAGGGATCATTTTAGCCAACCAGTTAATAGAATCACATGGAGTACAACAGATTTCAGCCCAGTTCATGTCCACATATATTTTGCAGTCAAAAGAATACTCGTAAGCTCTTTTAACTAGTATAGTAAAATTCAAAGTTAACTAATCACAAACGTAACAAACATTTCATGTCATTTATACAGTATTTCGAGGTATGTTTAACTTTATAAGACACTTTTACCATACTTAAGCTTAGGACAAAGAAAACATGAGTTTTTATTTTATTTATCCATTAAAGAAATCAGCTCAAAGAATTTGAGTGACCACAAGGGTCCTGAATACAATAAACATGTACAATATAATGTGATTTGAAACATTAAAGAAAAAAGAAAGTTAATTGTTGATGGCAAATGAAGAGTCCACAGCAAGAATGATGGATGTCATTTGGAATACATTTTGCAGGAGAAGCAATTGAAAGTTTGAAATGCTTAGTGCTCAAAGCTTAACTGTGATTTTCCGATCATTACTGGACAATGACTATCAATGTTCATACCATATAACTCTCCATGTGCATTCTATTTATGTCATAAGCTGTGCATTGACAGTCTTGGTTCATTTTCGTTAAGAGAGTGACATCCATCATTCTTGCAGTGGACTCTTCAAATATAAGTGGATTTATTGAAATAGAGATGGTGATGTAATATTTGAAGAGAATCCTTGATAATATTTATAAGAATAGACATTACGTAACCAAAAGGAATGTGAAGTTCCTTAAGATAATTCTATGTAAATTTTGTAATAGAACCTCTACTGCTAAATAGCAAACCAATGACAGACCATTGTCTAAGAAGGACGTTGTACTTTTGAGAAAGATAAGACAGACAAGGTTCATAATATATATAGACTTCTTTTCAATATCAACTTCGGTTGCCTGATTTATGTTCCTTTCGAAACGGATAGTAGGGTCAAAAACAAGAGCCCGTTTTAAGCGTCCGTTAATAGCAATAGTATCTGCCGTCTAAAAGAACCTTCGAATGATACACAATGTACTTCCTCATGAATCTCCCAATTTAAAGTTTTTAACGATGTTGCCAAAGCATGTCGTACACAATGATGTCTAGCATTGATCAGCAGCTCGTCCTTAGGGCACTGTTTCGTGAATGTAAGTTCCAACTCGACTGAAAATTAATACTAACTCTCACAGTATAATGAGGAATAAAATTAATTTTTATGAACTATGACTTCACAGACAACAATCATCTAAAGTTATAGGTCAATTGTTAAAGCAATTTAAAGCAATAAAATTAAATATTAATACATTTTCTTTTCATTATCATATTAAGGACTGTATATAGCAGTAAAACTAAATCAGTTTTTCTAAAATTAAAAAAAATGGTGGGTGGTAGAAAAATTCTGACTTCATTTTTGAAATCGGCAGATGAAATTACATAAGAAACAGCAGAAATGGAACATTTAACAAAATTACTGTTGACCAGTGTAATTATTCTCTATAATCTGCTTTCCCAGTAGAATTATCAATTTCAAGATCCTTCCAAATATGTTTGACGTAAATAATGATGTTTGCATGTTACTTGCCTCAGATAGTGTGACATTTGGCCCCACTAATCTTCAATGTAACATGTAGGAAAGCGTTACGAACACTTTGTCAGTAACACAGTCAAGCTGTGAGCCATCAGAAACTGCTACCGTGGCAGTCTAGTACGTCTGAGTCATTAGCCTCTCTGTTCCTCGTTTTGCTTGTCTTGTGCTTTCTTCCACAATGAAATATTCCGCACGCTGTCGTCTGCCTCCTCTGGAACTACTGAATTCTAATATGAAGTAAATTTACTTTTCCAACTAGTTACGAGAGATTTACTCGCCTTCCCTTCCAGCTACAATATTTTCGTTAAATAGAGGTGAAGATCATTTCATCTCGGTACGTGGAGATGAAGATGTGATTAGAATAACGATTCAAACCAGAAATTGATATTTCCGTGCTAAGGATAGTAACTCTGCTTCATGATAAAGTATTCAATATGTCGCGCCCCTAGTTCTTAGCGTGCTTGTTACTGGTTTCAGTAGATCTGAATTCATCTCCGCTTTGGAACGAAGAATTAAGGTCGATGAAGACCATTCACACGCCTTAACTTTAGGGAAGTGAAGTGGGTAAATCCCTGCAGTAAATGTAGGGTAAAGTTGCCTAATGCCGTGATATCCCTAATTCCATGATACGATTTTTTTCACTGAATGTCACGGATTGGGTATCTTGCGAGGAAGTTCACCGATGTCTCAAAAGTAGGCGAAAGATGCACTCTTTCGAGAAAGTTGCCTGGCGCTATGGTCGAACGACAAAGCTTTGACTGACATTGAATTTTTAAAAAGTATCACGGGATTAATGGTATCATGAAAATAGGCAAATTTATACTACTACTTGTAAGACAATGATACTCCTGAGTGAGGGCTTGTAATTTTTCATCCACGCAAACATTCTAAAAATAGTATGATGGGCTTCGCTATCGCCCTGAATGTCTGTGGATTTATTCCATTTGTAGCCGTAGTGCATCCATCCAGACATAGCCTACATTTTTCACGCCTTTTGGATAGCATTTCCAATGATACTTCCATTTCCACTGTCAAAGTTCCATCTTTTTCTCTGTCAGTAATTTATCATTGTATTGCTGTAATACAGTATGTATCTACATGGCATACCACAAACTGGCTGGAAAGCAGAAAACGTATCTGACAGTTGCAATAATACAGTGTATTAGCCAGAAAACCTGTTTCGCTAAAGTAAATGTCGTCGAGATTTTACCACAGTCTAGTCCAAGTGTCCCTTGTTAGATGTAATGAAGGACTCCTCAGAGCTTCTGTGGTTTCACATTCCGATAAAATATGGTGTAATGTCTCGCATCTACCGCAAAGAGGACATATTCTCGCCCTCCTCTTCGTCGTTGACGATTTTAAGTACTCTCCAAGCTCCTAGACGAAACCAGGTTGAGCCCAGTCTGCTCCTTCCATAGAGGTATAACTCACTTCCCCAATTTAGCTTAATAAGTAGTAAATGTGCATCCATAGATAGTTGCTAACCACTAGGATCGCTACTATCGCCTCATCACAGACAATGCGAAATAGTACCCGCACAGTCTATTGTTCCTAGTACCCTCATAAACTCAAGCTTCGTGATTGTATAGTGCTTTTACTGTTATAGATAGAATACGACTTCCGAGGAAATAGTGTGCACATTTCCTCCTTGTATCGAGGGTGAGAAGGTCTTGCGTTGCGTTTTATGAGCAGATAACTCAATCTGAAGGACTCAATGTTAGAACAATTGTGTACAAGATTAGGCATAAGTCGCACACTATAGAGATTAAGAGTAAAATGTTACAATTATTACTCTACCTAATTGGTTTCGATCGTTCTTGCGTTACATTTTTTCCCTGTGAGGTCATTTAAGGGGTGCTGTGCTTTTAATGCGTCCAAGAATTATTGACGAACTGAAAGAGGAGTACATTTGGAATGCAGAAGTATTTTGCAAGAAACACTGCACAAGTTCGGGAAGCACACCGCTACAAAACTGAAAAGTGTTCATAAATTGAAAATGAATAGTTTGACTACACCATTCTAAGGAATTTAGAATTAACTATTGTAATCACTGAATAATTTCGTTACTGTATATACGTTAACGGAAAGCCACAATTTAAGTCATATAGAATTGTGAGCACACAAAGTTGGGTTTCTGGCGTCGTGTCAGCCCATTTGAGTTGTGTGGATATAAAAGGAGGAATTGTGATCCTGTCGTGTATAGTTTCTGGGTAGCTCAGTCGGTAGAGCAAAGCAAAGGGTCCTGGGATCGATGCCCGGCTCCGGAACATTTTTTTCCCCTTGAAATTATTCAAGTCTGCTTCACAGGGAGCTTCTTCCTGAAAACCAGATTTTCGTATTGTAATTACTGTATCTAAGTAATTGATTATGTTCGTATTTCACTTAAACGTTATTTGTTTACGTCTCACATGGTGTACTCAAATTGTTCGCCTTCATTTTATAAATACGTTTGCCTTTGTACAGTTGACATCTATTCGGTGCACTTCAATTTAACTCGTAACAATGCAATGTACGTTATATTATGATACTATTTTACGAAGACATCTAAGAGTCAAGTGAAGTACTTTGTATGGGGTGTGGCATTGTATGGAGCAGAAACATGGACAATTACGACGAAGTGAAGAGAAGCGAATAGAAACATTTGAAATCTGGATATGGAGTAGAATTTTTTTATTTTAGTAGGTTATTTTACGACTCTTTATCAACAGCTTAGGTTATTTAGCGTCTGAATGAGATGAAGGTGATAATGCTGGTGGAATGAATCCGGGGTCCAGTACCGAAAGTTACCCAGTGGAGAAGAATGGAACGTGTGACGTGGACAGACGGAATAAGAAATGCAGCTGTGTTGGAAAGAGTGGGTGAAGAAAGAATGATGCTGAAACTGATTAGGAAGAGGAAAAGGAATTGATTGGGTCATTGGCTGCAAAGAAACTGTCTATTGAAGTATGCACTGGAATGAATAGTGAACGGGAGAAGAGGTCGGGGCAGGAGAAGATATCAGATGAAAGACGACTTTAAGATATTATGGATCATTAGAGGAGACAAAGAGGAAGGCAGAGAATAGGAAACCTTGGAGAATTCTGGGTTGGCAGTGAAAGACCTACCCTCGAGAACACTGAATGAATGAAATGAATAATCTTATAAAAAAAAGTGTCTTGGGCCTATTTCTACAGAAATATCTTGACGTTCAACAACCATATGATTGAATAATTCAGAATTTAGTGGTTAAATAAAAGCAAATTAAGTGCATAAATTGCGTTGTAACTGAAGAAAAAATGGGTGACACAAGCTGTAGTCTAAAAACATTCTTTCAAGAAATCGTTAAGAGAGTTAGCTCAACAGGCAGGTGTATGCAAGGTTTCATCGAAATTGTTTAACTCCTTATCAAACAACAATCGTCCATAAATTGAATGAAACAAACTGTGTTCCTGGAGTTTAGTTCTAACTATATAAACGAAATTCATCGTCTCTCTTGAAATTTTTCATCTACAGATATGAAATGTACGATATATGAAAGAGGATGACCGCAGTTTAAGCATACTATAAAGTCATAGTCGTCCTCAAGGATTAGGCCCAATAGATCTGTTCAGGCTTATTAAATCTGCTCTCTCCACCTCTGCGTCGTCCTGTAGGCTCGTATTTTTGTGCTGTTTTAGCTTTCCTAGTATGTGCCATATGCTCTAAGTGTTTAATGGAATTCTGTCTGTTCTTTTGTAATTTTATGTGTAATAATCTGGGGATTCAATTCATTCAGTCTACACTTAGTTTATGGTCAAGCAGTGAATAACATCCTTCATATCTGAGTAATATCATTTCAGTGGTTTACTAGCTATAAAGTAAGTCAATAAATTATATCTGTATAGACTAGTCATTACCTCGTGAGAGAAAGAAGAAAGTGGACTGGGAAGCTTCCCTCCCTCGCTACGCTTTCCTTGTATGCAGAGTGTTTCATAATTCCTATTACAAACTTCTAGGACTTGTACAGGGGACTAAGTAGATAAAGTTTTGATTGGGAACCCCTGTCCGAAAATGTATCGTTTCGATGCAAAATAAGTTTGTTGTATTTTGACAAAAATGGTATGTGATGGAGTGGGGCGATGCGGAAAACGTTCGTGATACCTGCGTTGTACATTACCGGTTATGCTCTACGTTTGTGAAACTTGGACTCTCACTTTGAGAGAGGACCAGAGGTTAAGTGTGTTCCACAATAAGATAATTAAAAAATATGTGGGGCTAAGATGTGTGAAGTTACAAAAGAATGGAGAAAGCTACATAACGCAGAACTATACCCATTTTATTCGTCACCATCATAATTAGGAATATTAATGGAATACGGAACTACGTGTTGGGATCCCTATAGAATATATCAGATAAATTCCTTAGAAAGAATCCAGTATAGGGTAGCTAAATTTGTTAAAGGTAAAAGAGAAGATGGAAACGATACGATAAAAGAACTTAAATGGGAAACTTAGGAAAACTAGAATAACATCATTGTATAGAGCACATCTAGGTCAGAAAGCATGGGTAGACATAACGGCTCGGTTAGAAAAGCCAACGTACTATAGTAGGAACGATCATGATTTTAAAATCAAATGTAGGAAACAGAAAACGGATGTAGGTAAGTTCTCATTTTTAAATAGAACTATAAATGATTGGAATGACCTACCTGCAGCGGTCTTTGAGGGCTGTCCTTCCTTAAGGAGATTCAAGAATAATTTAAAAAGTTGTGTATAAAGTGAAAACTAAAATTAAGGTGACATTCAACATTTAATTTTTTAAGGTGACATGTATTTATCTAGCCTGACGAGTTTACTTCCTTGGTTTGAATTGTAAATTATTTAAAAATAGCGTGTAAGAGGGCCTTAGACTAGAAATGTTTAGTTTAAATGTAGTTCTGTTTATAAGTATGCATAAGGATGTAATTATTTGACTTATTTGAACTGTTGTATCAGTGAAGCGAGGTGAGTCAGTGAAGTTATGGTTTTACAGTGCAGTGAACAGTTCCGATCAGTGATAATTTATAGCGTCAATGAAATGTGTTCTATAGTGTCAGTGAAATGTGTTACAGAGTGTCAGTGAAATGTGTGCTAAAGTGTCAGTGAAATGCGTCATAGTGCCACTACAGGGAATGAGATGAGAGTAAAGTGAAAGACTATTGAAACTTATGTGGGACCTATACAGTACATAATTATGTAGGCTGTGTTGTAAAATTAGATATTTTATTTTATGTTTTATTATTATTGTGTTAAATTGTATTGTGTATTCTTATTGTATTGTGTATAAAATTGTATATGTGTTGTAAATAGTATTGTGTATTGTAGATTTTATTGTGTATTGCTTATCATTTTATTGTGTATTGTTAATATTGTATATACCACTGCCACCGGGTGCTTGCCCACTTGCAGTGTAAATAAATACATACATTAAATCCAAATGTTTAAGATCGGCAGGACATGTAGCAAGTAGGCCTATGGGTGACTCCAGAAATGCGTGTAAAATGTTATTTGGGTAGAACTCCGTAGAACTGATTGTAAACAGAAGACACACGATAACAGGGGACTGCAGAAGTCTCCCTGAGCCCATTTTGTTTGCGTACCGTGAAGTAAGAGATTTTAAATCGAATCGATCTTCAAACTTATTTTGCATCGAAACGATACATTTCTGGACATGAGTTACTAATCACAACTTTATCTACCTAATCCCCTCTACAACCCCTAGAAGTTTGTAAAAGGAATTATGAAACACTCTGTATAACTTAGCTAGCTCACTTTCTCCCACCTTAAATTTCTTACTATAAGCTACGACGCACGCATGCATTTGGTTTCACGAGATAACGAATGACTTATAATGTAGATAATGTAATATAAGTCGCGAGATTTTAATAATGATTGCTGAATCACTATTAAATGTCATGTTGCTTATCCATGACACTTTTCGAACAACGCTGTTTTTAGAGAAACCTATTTCTAGGCGTGCATCCGCTACTATCGTTAAAAATATCAATTAAAATGGATTCACTTGTAAATGTCAGTTTGAAATCGTAATTCGTGTAATTTCACCATGCAGATCGTGGGCTGTAGCCATAATACCCGTAATGATCACAGAGTACCGTAATATTCGCAGCGAAAGGATGAATTATTCGAAATCATGTAGGATTAATGAAAACACTTCAGTAAATGATAAATAACTAAAGGCAGGTTCACAATAAACCGGGAACGGAAACAACAATGAGAACGAGAACAGAAATATTGTTAAAATATGTTTTTTGAATGTAAGCATTCACAATAGTTAATTGTGAATGCTCCCATTTAAATACATACGACATTTAAATACGACAACGAGAACGAGAACAGAAATAATGTTAAAATATGTTTTTTGAATGTGAGCATTCACAATAGTTAATTGTGAATACTCCCATTTAAATACATACGACATTTAAATACGACAACGAGAACGAGAACAGAAATAATGTTAAAATATGTTTCTTGAATGTGAGCATTCACAATAGTTAATTGTGAATGCTCCGATTTAAATAAATATATTTTTACATTATTTATGTTTTCGTTCTCGTTGTCGATTCCATTCCCGGTTTATTGTGAACCAGCCTTTAATTATGTTCACAATATTAAAATACTACCTATATTTAAAAATTATATTTTCATTAATAAAAGTGCTTCTAGAAATATGCCTCATGTCAAAATTACGTATGCTGCATTTTGGCCTATGTCTCTTCACTATATATCTGTTGTCTTCTGAAGAAGAGTGGTCCAGAATATATACAAGATGTCTTCTAGCTGAGAACTTTGATTCCTGGACAACTCCCATTCTCTGTTTTCAGACTTGGCAACAATTTCGCACAATGCAAAAAGCTGTCTTGTATATGTGTACGTTATGAAAATAAACACCAAGTAGAAGGGGGCATTGCGTTGCCGATTTTATTTTGTTTTGTTGTAATACAAGGTCTTCACAATATTTATTGACTGCAGAAAGATTTCAAAATCTGGAATAAAACAACAAAATATTATTACTTCAGCTCTGCATAAAGAAAAATGCATCCTTCCATGTTGTTACAAAATGTTACTGTTATAGATTTCAGGAGTAGGCCCTATTAGGGATGAATTTGTAAAATATGTCTGAATAAGAGGTCAATTTATGATATTTGTGGACTGATCTATCACGGGGAAACTGGCTTCTAATGAGAAAGTGAGGACGATAACTAAACTCTGCCATTACGTTGTTCTTAACTTTCGTAACACACATGAACACCTTGAAAATAAACTACGGAAGTATCTGGTATAGAAGATGGGAGAAATATAAATTCACTAGTCCACACACACTGTTTCTAGATATAAGGTCCAAAGGGGTAATAAGTTTAACTTCCAATTTTTCACGTGGAAAATTTCAAGTTTGACTGGCTTATATTACCCAAAAAGTAAGTAAATAAACTTTTACAGTGCGTGTTTAACCAGTATAATAACCATCTTACTTCTACGAGATTAAATAAGAAATAAAGAAAGACTGAAAGAAAGAACGAAATAGATAAATGAATAAATAATAATACTTATTTACTTATTGACTTTTAAGGAACCCGGAGGTTCATTGCTGCCCTCACATAAGCCCGCCATTGGTCCCTATCCTGAGCAAGATTAATCCAGTCCCTGTCATCATATCCCAACTCCCTCAAGTCCATTTTAATATTATCTTCCCATCTACGTCTCTGCCTCTCCAAAGGTCTTTTTCCCTCCGGCCTCCCAACTAACATTCTATATGCATTTCTGGATTCGCCTATACGTGCTACATGCCCTGCCCATCTCAAACGTCTGAATTTAATGTTCCTAATTATGTCAGGTGAAGAATACAATGCGTGTTGTGTAACCTTCTCCATCCTGCTGTAACTTCATCTCTCTTAGCCCAAAATATTATCCTAAGAACCTTATTCTCAAAGACTCTTAATTGTGCTCCTCTCTCAAAGTGAGAATCCAAGTTTCACAACCATAAAGAACAACCGGTAATATAACTGTTTTATAAATTCTAACTTTCAGATTTTTTGACAGTAGACTGGATGATAAAAGCTTCTCAATCGAATAATAACAGGAATTTCCCATATTTATTCTGCGCTTAATTTCCTCGCGAGTATCATTTGTATTTGTTATTGTTGCTCCTAGGTATTTGAATTTTTCCACCTCTTCAAAGGATAAATTTCCAATTTTTATATTTCCATAATAATAATAATAATAATAATAATAATAATAATAATAATAATAATAATGCTTTATTTCATCTGGCATAAAGAAAGAAACAAAAAATAAAGAAAGGAAGAAAGAAAGAAAGAAAGAAGTAAGTCAAGAAATAAATAAAAATACCTGTAACTGAGTAAGTAACTGAGTAATGAATGAATGAATGAAGACATAAATGAATACCTTATCAGTAGACCTATCCATTTTACAAATCGCCAGCGATGTTACTTCTTGGATAGGTTACGCTTGAATGCGCGACATTGTATGTTTACATTTGCAACAGGTTTCTAACGCCCGCCCATCAAGTGCACAAGCGCCCAAAGTGCAAAATGCCCGCCATGAGCACGTCTGCTCTACACAGTCTGTAGGCAACAACACATTTTTTGATGTACTGCTAATGCATTAACAAGTCATAAAAGAAGCCGCTGATTTACTAAAAGAGAAGTCTTTTAATTTATTAACAGTGAACTACATATCCCAAGTTGATAAACTTGACATAGGTTAAGTGCCATATGCTTTGGAGAATAGCGGAAGAACCGAGGAGAGAAACGTCCAATGATACTGCTTTATTGTCTGCTAGCATTGCTTTGGAGTATAATAATAGAACCACGTCTGTTTGTTGGCTACGAGGCCTTTGTGAGCGAGTGCGGAATCCCTTGGGATATGCACGACGTAACTAAGTGACGGAATGGATGACAGTGTCAAACAATGTAAGGTTGTGTCTGAGGACGTATGTTGTATTACAGACAAGCAAATCGTTGGACGTGTACAGACACCACGCTGTGTTCGCTTTACCGTACTCTGGAATCTGAGTGACACGTGTATCTATTATAAGATCACAGGCAGCAGAACCTTTACGCTTCGACCTTTGTGAGCAATCCACAATGCACTGTGGATGAAACTATCTAGACAAGATTTCTGAGATAATTGGTGCGATGAAAAAAAATGAAGTATGTGGTGGCTTAGTGGTCAGACCTCCGGTCTGCAGGCGATCCGGGTACGAATCCCGATCATGAATGGGATTTTTCATTGAAAAATCCATAGCGATACTTGTGGCGACAAGGTCGCAGTTGGGGTTTTTCTCGGGGTTCTCCCGCTTTTCCTCATATTAGGCATCTACATCATTCCGTCAACATTTCTCCATTCCGTCATCATTCCATAGCATTCCCCGATCGCCGGCTGGTGACGTACGGAGGGAGCTGCTCTTGGAACGAGGGAGGGATACCTTCTCGAAACGTAGGTATGCAGCGAACCTTAGTACAGTCAGCCGGTGTGGGATTGGGAATGCGCCTAGCGCAATAGATCGCAACAGGTCGCAGTGCTGAGCCATAGTGCCCCCTCCAGTAAATTTCACTACATTCCAAGTAGAGAGTTGATTTGTGTGTGTGTGTGTGTGTGTGTTTGCATTATAATGTTGTATATAGATGGTGTTCAATAGCAATCTCGTATGTCAGAAAAGGACAAATGACATTAGCCTATCAAAGAAGTCTTCCCGAAACTTCTACATACCATCTAAAGTCAAGACATAGATGGAGACTTTACAACGATATATTTCAATACCCTCTTATAGCAGATATTTTTTCGTTATTTAGATATTTTTTAAGTCGCCTGTAAAATTGAATTTTTTGACATACGATGTTGCTGTTCAACACCATCGATATGGTGATCAATAACAACTGAAAATGTACTAGCAATGTTACATTCAATTTATGTTATTCTTACGAGATCCTAAAAACACGGCCACCAGATCGGTATAAAGCTATTAATAACGCAGCTTCCATTGCCTTAAATGTAGAAAATGGCGTCATGTCCTACAGTGACTCTTTCTGTCTTTTATATACGAGTGAATGACAAATTAATAGGAAATTAATACTTTTTTCTCGCCTATAAAACCGAAAATTAAAGGTATGTAGTCCGGTGGCCTCGGAGGCCACGAAATAAACGGGAGGAAAACCCAACTTAAATTCCTCAGGAAACATATCTGACCCCTCATTGTTTAACAAAATCTACTTTAATCCAACCTACCATTCCAATAAGTTGTCTTACCTGTGCTAAGTTGTCTTACTCAAAAGATGTCATCTTTTAGTTACGTAGAATAGAGAGATGTATTCCTTTCCTAATGTTATAGAGGGTGCCTCTAAAAATCGAAACAATATTTTAGAAGTAGTTCTTCACTTAGAAAGGTTCAAACCCGAATCATATTAAAGATGGAGATCTTCCAGTGGTCATTCATACTTTCTGTAGTCATTCTTCTTCTTCTTCTTCTTCTTCTTCTTCACGGTGGCTCATAGGCCTCTTCCTGCTTAACACTTCCCATCTCATTCTTGGCATTCCTATATCCCTTCTTCCCACTGCCATGTATTGAAATATAATTTTTGTGAAACTTTTGTTATCGATTCGAAGTAGATGTTCACTTCACTTCACTTCTATATGTAACTATAGACTTGTTCAAAGAGATAGGTTTTTCCTAATTATTTTCCTATAATATCATTTCCTATTCTGTCTGTTCTTCTACAATCCTTTACTGATGTAAGGTACTTCATTTCTGCTGTTGTTAGGGACTCGTAATATTTTTGATTTGAATATCCATGCCTCACTGTTATACAAGATAGTGAGTATAGCCATGACTTTATAACATTTTATCTGTTTTTCTATTCTTACTTTCTTTTTAATGCCCTTTTAAATGTGCGATATATTTTTTTGAAACTTACACAGCTTTCCGTCTATGTCTCTGTCCCTGTTAAATAATCTCTTTAGTCCAAAATATGTTAAATGAGATAGCCACTCTTAATTGGTTATTTAAGAACACTGAATCAACCACAAGGTTATCTAGCATCGATGGAATTGGCATTGTAAGATAGTTTTTGACGAGATCAATTCGTTGATTTGACATGGAATAACCTCACATTTATTTCAGAACTGGGGAAAAGCTCGGAATGTACGCAACAAGGTAATCAGCCTAAGCGGGAATCGAACCTACGCCTGAGCGCAACTTAGGATCAGTAGATAAACTCGCTACTGACCGAGCTACACCTATGAGTCTGCAGCTTTTAGAAGTATTCGAATTGCATGCCACGTAGGTACAGGCCTCGGCACGTAGCTACATTGACTGTTGCATGGCATCCAGCATCATAGGCATTGGTATAGGTGAACAGTTGCACGTACACCAGCAATACGTTTCGAAAAGCCTTCACATCATTACTGGAGTGGCGTGGCTAAACATTTCAAATGTTTCCACAAGAAGAAGCGATGAACGTGGAGACCACGTAACAGGTCCAACAAGGCTTATCTTTGTCCGAAGAGAAACATGATTAAACCTAGATGTTGATACAGCGTCGTAAAATAACCCAAAAAATGATTAAAATCACTGGGAAAATTCCGTGTTTATACTAATGTTTATTCTAAATATGCACTGTATATCAACTACTGCTTTGTTCATAAGCCTGCGCACACGTCAATCATTGCCCTTAATCGGTTAGGATAACTAAAAGAAGAAGAGAAACGCTGAACCTGACTGAATCAAGCGGATTTGCTTCCTACCTCCTGCTAAAGAAAAGGTTAATCTGAGTACCATTATGTTTATGATGGATTCAGAAGGTTGAACAATTTAGACAGCTCTTACTTTGAAATATGTCACAGTGAAACTTCTCGTAAGGGGAGACTCCACTGAATATGATTAAAATTTTCCTAATTATTTTTATCGACTATTTCACTTCTTTAGAATATACGAGGGAGAGTCAAAAAGTAACCTCAACAATTATTTGATTAATTTAATATGTACAGTAGTGGCAAAAAAAAACCGGACCGACCCTTGTAGCTGATTTCAGAGCCTTGTTCACTCCAGAGCACGATAGACTAGTAACTAAGACTTTCGTGGTTCGAATCCTGCCTGGGAAGGAAACTTTTTTTTTTTTTTTTCCTTATTCATATTTATTCCCAATACTTTTCGATTGCAACGATATTTTACTACTTAATTAACATATTATTCCCAGAACATGAATTTTACCAGCAATCGAAAAACGTTTCCTTCCCAGGCAGGATTCGAACCACGGAGGTCTTAGTTACCAGTCCATTGTGCTCTGGAGTGAACAAGGCTCTGAAATCAGCTACAAGGGTCGGTCCGGTTTTTTTGCCACTAAAGTACAATTAGACTACAAACACTTCATCACTTTTCAACATAGTCCCCACTACTTCAACGCAAGTGTTCCTGTTATACCAAGTTGAAAAGTGATGAAGTGTTTGTAGTCTTATTGTACATATATTCAATTAATAAAACAATTATTAATGTTACTTTTTTACTTTCCCTCGTATATTCTCCTACCCCAAATAGATTTAGTTCAATTCTGATTAGAAATATGTTTAATTTTTTTTTAAATAAAGAAGAAGAGCTGTCAAAATTATCTTTTCATTAAAAAATTCTTTTTTACAAACCTCTGATTACAAATCTAGTAACTTTTTGTTCTCATGTTGCCTCTCTGAAGTTAATAGATTAATGCAGCGGAGAAGAGTTATAATAGGTATGTGTTACATAAATATTCATTTTACTTTCAAATACATTTTTCCGTAAGTTTATTTTTCTTGATTCAACACCTGCGTTTTTCTGCCGAATATTAATCAATCTGGATTAAATTTTTACTACTAGTATTTATGTGATCGCTGCACATTTCCATGCATTTATTTTATAAGAAATGCTACTAGTTTATTTCATTAATATTTTTTTTCATGAATTGTAGTAAAAATAACATTTTGAAAAGTTCAAAATATCTTTTGAATGCGAATAAATGAGATATTTCATAAATGAATGCATAGAAATGTTTCCCTATATCTTGCTATATAAATATATTGTAAATTTTTAAACTAAAATTCTTGAATAGCGGGCACAAGATGAACTAAACTTAGTCAGTCGTCTGATAAACCTACTCATACTTCCTTAGTCTTAAAAAACTGTTTCTCGTGAGATCATAACTTATTATTCCACACTTTTCCTACCTTTTTGTCAGAATAGTCGTCCGTTGCTAAGCTTTCCACTATTCTATCAGTGAATCTGTCATTATTGGTGGGACTGCAGAAGAACAGGAGAGGAAAGTGAAGTCCAAGAACTTGAACT
This sequence comes from Periplaneta americana, assembly GCF_040183065.1. Lineage (NCBI taxonomy): Eukaryota > Metazoa > Arthropoda > Insecta > Blattodea > Blattidae > Periplaneta > Periplaneta americana. The sequence continues at coordinate 42,778,792 of NC_091133.1, forward strand.
CAAGTCTTATGTAGAAATGTTAGTTACAGTACCTAAAAGGTAACTAAGGATATGCTCAAAAATGTCAAATTTGTTTACATTTTTTCGATGTAAAACTGATGTAAAATACTTGAGATAACATGAAGAGAGAAAGTATTTTCTTGAAGAGGAAATCTGAAATAACTACTTACTTATTGTGTCAAAAAGCATGTTACGCCTCTGCTGACGATTTCATCTGTACATGGCTCAGTTTTTCTCGTATTGAACTGTCATCACCATTTCTTGTGACAAACACTTATATTTTGAAGTAACTTTCGTAAGTATTCAAGAATAAAATCCTTCTTCTTTTTCTTCATTGACATAAGTAAGGAAATACACAAAAATTTCAAATTTGTCAATTTTTTTCATGTAAAATACTTGAGACTATATGAAGAGAAAAAGTATTTTGTTGAAAAGGAAATCTGAAACAATGCTTCGATAATTATTGTGTTGGGACTGTGATTAGAAGTGCGTTGGTTACTAATTTGTTGTATCAAAAATCATCTTACGCCTGTGCTGTCGATTTCATCTTTACACGACTCAGTTTTCCTCGTATTGCACTATCATCACCATACACTTATATTTTGAAATAACTTTCGTAAGTACTCAAAGTATAAAATCCTGCTTCTTTCACTTCATTGACACATCGCAAGCACCAATCACAACTACTGTAACATAGAAACTGACATGAAAATACTACACATGCAGCCAAGAAATCAGAAACCTGACACTCTTGAACGATATGGAATTTACAAACATACAAAAACCACACCCACAGCACAAGCTGAACACTCAACTGAATTTCAAAACACACACCCTTTTCGACACAATCGTGAACACATTCCACCACAACTGGAAACCAGAAGATAGCGCTAGACCTTAACTAGGCTTCGGACAATGACGGACACCATGTCGAAACTAGTCAGCCAGGTAATATTTATAATATTAACACAGCAAAGAAGTTATTGTTAATCAGTGATTATACAAGTGTTAAAAGAGTGCCAAGCAATCAATAATATGCGATGTTGAGATTTTACAGTTATACTTATTTGCAACATTTTAAAAATATATTTATTTTTAAACTACACATGTTAGGAACAGACTGTGAAGACAAAACCTTCCGTTGCTCTAGTGATTGTCAGACTCTTGGCGTTGCTTCTCATAAAAGCTCGTTAGTGTTCTTTCCTAAATTTCACGCACACCATACCTTCCTAAGAGCACAGCAGTGTCTTCGTTTATCGCCGCGATATTACATTTGTTCCCAGAGAGTATCGAAAGTTGCATCATGTGGAAGCTGCGACTGCGGTTTTCTAAAGAACGCCATCTCACCATACTCTACCGACACTTATGGACCAAGTCCAAGTCATCCCCTTTTCCCCCCGCTTCCCATTTTCTGTAGGAGACAGGGTCTTACTTCTTGCCTTTGTCGAAGTTTCCTCTCTCGTTCTCTTTCCTAGCTAGTTCTGCTTCAGTGTCTTCATGAGATCTCAGATTCGCAAGCTGAGACGGTTGTTACCCTTGGCTTCTCTGGCTGAATGTCATAAAGCTTGAAGTTTCTGTAGCACTTTACAACTCGAGAAAAGAGAAGGGACACGAGAGGAGTGTAAAAATGGTGGTACAAATGAATAAGATGGAGGGGAAGTGAGAAAGAGTGCAAGAAAACGGAAGAGATGTAAAGCAAGAAGCAGGAGCCGGGACCCATAGTTAATAAAACAGCACTCTTCATTCCACTTGCCTTAACTCATTAACCGTATTTACTCCTTGAAATAAAAGCCTAGCAGAATGAATTAAGTTAGTGGAATAAATGATAGTAAGATAGACATGGGGTTGCAAAGGAGTCCTTGTCGGCGCAATCTGTCGCACCAGTGTCCCTACCTCGCCCTAAGCTTGCAATCTTCTTCGACTTAAGCTTTCAAATTAACTAAATTGAAATGTCATAATGTAGATTTTATTAGATTTCCCATGCACAAAAACGTTTATAAAATAAACATGAAACTAATAAAACTACCATTAAAATAGCTGCGAGCAAACATTTGCACTGTAATTGCGTTCTCTTCCACATACAGTACGACGAAGTGATAATATTTTTTACGTTTAAGTTAATATATTAATCGTCTTTACTGTAAATGTCAGTAATGAGAAAAACTGCGAATAAGTTCGTTCTCATTTAGTTTTAATGAGATAGTGTACAAGCTGTTACGTTGTTTACCAATCTGAGGGTTGGATTTCAAAAGAAAAAGATCAATAAAAAAATGAAAGTTAGCTGGGATGTAAACTTTGAGGAATGGAACTGATTTTAAATTAGTTTCTTCTATACTTGAAAAGTTGACGGTGTAGACCGGTACAGTGCTGTTCAGTTTGAAGGTTACAAATGCTCATCATTGGTTACTTCACCTTTGATAAATGTATTTGCTGGCCATTCATGTAACGTATGTAATATAATTGATGTAATCACAATAATATTAAGTGCAGTAATAACTCAGTGCAACTCTTTCAGTATAATGTATGTATGTATGTATGTATGTATGTATGTATGTATGTATGTATTTATTTACACTGCAAGTGGGCAGGCACCCGTTGGCAGTGGTATACAAAATATAATATAAAAAATATATAATAAAATGATAAGGAATACACAATAAAATTTACAATACATAATACAATTATACAATACACAATACAATTTTATACACAATACAATAAGAATACACAATACAATTTAACACAATAATTACAATTAATAATAAAACATAAATAAAATACCTAATTTTACAAACCTACATAATTATGTATAAGCCCTACATAAGTTTCAATAGTCTTTCACTTTACTCTCATCTCACTCACTGTAGTGGCACTATGAGTGGTATAAGAATATTGATGTGCACTAAAACCCCTTTATCTTAACAGCCCTATATTCTAGAGTCCTCGTTACATTGGACAGAATTAATTGAAACCGGCTATAAATCAATCACATTTCATGTCCGTAGTGCCCTATATCTTAGACCCGCTTTAACCTTGTACTTGAACACTCCTTCAATTAAAATTTGTGCAGTACTTCTGTATCATACTCGAAATACAGGGACATCATTTCAATTTTACTTCAGTTTTTATTGTATAGCTCGCGCAAGGAACGATTACCGAAAAGCAATGGTGGCGTTGCTGTCTGTTTTGTCATGTGTATGTAGGCAGGCCGAGGGTGGGAGAGGATGCGGGCCGATGGAAGTACTGCCTCTAACAAGAAGATGAACAAATGAGGACATCTCTGTGGAAATAAAGAACGTAGCAAGAGGAAAAATTCGAAGATGATTAAACGCGCAACATATGTTATGAATGAAATAATACCGTGCGATACAAGACACGTATTCACATGCAGTGAAACAAACCAAAGTCGTAATGTAACTATCACAACGCAAGATGATTCTATCGATGTCATTTCTCTTCCGACTGAACTCTTGAATTCATTCAAGCTATCTCATGACCTTTCCTGTCGCCCTCTCTTCCTTATTGCATTGCTTCATTCGCATTCCTTCCGTCGGTATTCCCTGCTTGCGAGACCTATACCTGAGTTTTTGAATGTACTTCAATCCCACCCCTTCTACTAGTAAACTTCCAACCGCCCTGCATCCTTAACAGAACTTGCATATATTGATATAAAATAATTTAAATAAAATGGCCTCCAACTGAATTTGTGGACTTCAAGGTTATAAAAATTGAATTTTAAATCACATCAACGGGAATTGAAAGTCGCCTTGTGGTCATAGTAAACAGTACTTAGTTAATGAGTATGGTACGTTCAGAATTATGTTCCAGTGACGAAAGAGCTTTCAATATTGCATCATATTTTCGCACAGGTACTGTCGTCCGTTTGCCTACGTCGCATCCCGGTTTCCCCCACCCGCTTCTGACCGCCCCTCTGTAAAGGCTAGTGGCTGGATTGTCTTAGCTCTTTTCTGAAAACATTAATTTCTGTTAGGAATTGGACGTCTGCGTAATTAACTTTCACGTGATTTCCCCCCTTTCTACGAACCTGCGACAAAACCACTTGGACGGACAGTAGGTAGCATATGTGAGTAATTTTTATCTTTGGGATCGGGCCACTAGCCGATTCAGTTATATGAAATTTAAAATTGGAAATGTTACCTTATGCATTAATTCAATTTGATATGCTCCATCATTTACTACAGAGAATTAGTATTACAAACTTAGAACATGATTTTCTCATCTTATTAATGGAATGATAAGGTGAGAAAATCATGACTTATGTTTTCTGTTTTCCTATTTTTTTTAACACTTTATGTTTCCAAACAACAAATATAATAAAAACTAAATCGGTTGAGCAGGCATGAGATTAAACTGATTAAATAGGAAAATATGCTTAATATTTTTAATGCATGTATATAATATAGAGAAGAACAACATGTTTATCCTACCAGAAGAAATTTGACATGTCCTTTAGCTGAACACAACCACTACTGGAATAAATCATAGCCAGAGTTACGGGCCAAGTTTATACAACTATATTTTGGTAATAAGTTATTTTGAGTTTAATAAATGTAATATAAATTTAAGCAAATTATTTAGACTTCATGTCTCCTTTTCCTTTTTTTTTTTTTCTTAATTTAAATATACTTTACGAAGGGTTCAGAGCCATAGTGGGCCAAGCACCATTTATTAAAAACGGAGAAATCAAGCGTTGAAGTGAAGTGAATACCATAATTTAATAAAGACTGACATATAATTTAGTTTTAATGTGCACACTTTATATTATTTGCTATATGTTTCATTGAATTATGTAAGCACTTAATTTTAACCTTAATTTTCTCCGTTTTTAATGTTTGGCGCTTGGCCCAATATGGCTCTGATCCCTTCATTTATTCTTTCCAACTGACATTCTGTTCTTGACTTGATTCTTTACTTTTGTCTTCGTAATTATTTCTGTTTTGTAATAATTGTATTGATTTTGTTATTTTATTGAATCTTTGTTACGTTCCATTTAGTACGAAATAATTATTTATGGAAACAGTCCCCGAATACGTGCTTGCTCAAACGAGTGTGCGCTACATCAGCAATATGTATTTATTTTGTATTGCATGTAGCAATAAATACAACATACTAAATACTAAATGTGTTTTTGTTATATTATTCTGTTTTATGAAAACTCGTATATGGGTTAAAATTAAATGAATTAAAATAAGTCACAATAATAATAATTATGTTCCCTTATAGGTTCTATAATCAAAGCGAAGTACATAGCCTAGTCTGGATAGTAACTGAAAATGATAACATATTCCTTATTTTTTATTAACTTGACTGACTGAAGGAAGTAACTTCAGCTGTCTTCATAATACCTCATTTCCGTGAGATATAAATCAGAAACTCATATCATTTTCCTGTCTTGTTTTCCTTCACATCTCTTCCTGGAACCTGATATGTCTCCATCGTTTTCATATATCTGTAGCATGATGTCTTATTTCTGTATGTCATACCGTATTTCTCTTTTCCATCTCACATCTTATTCCATGTTTTGTTCTATACGGCTTCCATTATTATTTTCTCATTTTGTGCTTTCGTAGACAGTCTTTTATTTTTCTTTAGTTTTGCTTCTTACGTCATTGAAGCCCGGGTACGAGGTCTTCACATTCGAACTCTGCACTCAGTGCACATGCATTTTTTATTTCTTGAGACATTCTTCGAAGTCTAGACATAGCAGTGGTTCCACAAAGCTCTGAGAAGACGTATAAAACAAATTTGCTCACATATTAAGCATAGCTAGCTTGGTCTATTTTATTTTGCCTTCTTTTCTGTACACTAGTGCAATTGCTTTACAAAAAAATATAGAAACCTTAACATCATACTCACGATGATCATTGTCATCATACACGAAGTTCGGGAAATGCAGCACAGAATCTAAAACTACATTTTCAAATGACTTATAAGGATGTGAAATATTCTGATACGTTGGAGCAACCGATATGTAGATATGTATTTTAAGGTCTATTTGTCTATTTATTGATTTATTTATTAATTTGCTTGCTTTTGTTAATTAATTAACGAATTGATTTAATTTTACTGGCAGAGTTAAGGTATAAGGCCATCTCTTCCACTCTGTGAGTTTTTTCGATAAATCCCTTTTAACTCACCTTCATTTGGATATTATTTCACTCTGTTTAAATATTTAACATTCAGGGTGAAGGAGACTTGGCACATACTTTTTCACAAGTTTTTTTGTGAAAAATTTCATAAGTAACTTTTCTGAAAAAAAAATTAATAATCATTTTCAATTAAGGCGTAAAATCTGGCAACATTGTTGAGTAATCAGTTCCTCTCAGAACCACAGCTGCCCGAAACGTTTTACTATTCCATTCCTCGCTGAAGCTCGGATGAAATAAAGCCAATAGAGTATTGTAAACTGGTTAAGACTTCCTTCCTTGGGTCTTGATTCAATATGGTTTCTTTATGTCTACGGTAATTTTAATGTTATTATTGGAGGAGACAAATTCAAATTTTGATACAATAATTCATAATAATTAATCCGAACAAAATACAAAAGAAAATGCTTCAGCCATGATGATGCGAATTCTACGCAAACTTCAGGACTTGATGAGCTTAGGAGGTTGTTGCTTAGTCAACTGGCCGAAGACAGGTTTGAATCTCTCAAGCGATACCAACAAGGCATCATTTATGAGGCAACTAGGCCAGGAGATAATAGGGTGGTGTTGCCAGTTTCTTTCCCACTCCACGACATATATCGGCAACTAGCTACATGTTACACTAATCAGACTTCAGATGCATACAAACAATTGTTCGTCCTCTGACACATATCGTCAAGTGAGATGTACTGCCTGATAATATATGTACATATCAGTCACAACGTCAATCAGAGGTGAAGCTTAGGTTTCGGTTCAATTTTGTTGACAATTTTTAACACTTAACATGTATTCTAATATAAATGAAAATAATGATTTCTTAAATATTATGCATAAAATGGAAACTTTTAGATACTTGACTTCAATATAGGTAATAAAGTTCATTTTAAAATATTCGTATTTTCGTATTTTTTTCTTGATAGGCATCTTACTGACATATGTTTAGGAGAATCTATTTAAAAATTACAAAATTGTTTCGTGTTAGAGGCCTGGAAAAGTGAATAATTGCGTAAGTCAATAAAACACTGTAATCTAATGTCTATACTGAGTGAGCTATTATCTATGACACATGAGTACAGAGTGTAGTTCGCGAACCAAGGAGATTATACTCTCAGCCGGCCGGAAAGAAGATTTTGCTGAATGAAACGAGGGTTAAAAGTCAGGTCAGAAAACAAATACAGTTACTTTATGACAATTTTTTTAAAAGGACAATTTGTTCGAAGGTATGTGAACAAGAAGTCATTGATCAAAGTGTGGAGAAAAATTTGGAACTTCTGGTAGCTGAAAAACTTTTTTGTTAATGTACGTTATTTTTTTAATAAAATTATATGCACTGACTTATATTTATATTTAGATTGAAATAATTGAATATAAATGCAGGCCACATCCTTTTAAAGTTATTATTCGGCATGCTTATTATTGCATTTAAATCTGGGGGTGAGTGTAAAAGCCAGCATCCATTCTTCAAAAGTAGCTTCTGGGCTAAAGAATTTAAAAGACAAAAGTGTAATTCAACGACAGGCAGCGTTGAAGATTATGACTTAATTAAGACGAAATTTTACGACTTACAATATCATGCTGTTGTTCCTAGGAATTGATAAGTTTCTAGTCTCACTTAGAAAAACAATTGAATGTAAGAAATATATTTATTCAATATAATCACCCTGTCAATCCATACAATTAGCAAAACTGTCATGATGCCTTTTAAAATGTTTGTCTTGCTCTGCAAACCACTGTCCACGATACTTATTAACACTTCATTCGATGAAAACTTATTCCTTTAAATGTGTATTTTTAAAGTTTTGGAAAAAAGTGGTAGATTTGTGGGGACTAAATCTGGCAAATACGGGGGGAAAAATGTTATGTTTTATTTAACGACGTTCGCAACTGCAGAGGTTATATCAGCGTCGCCGGATGTGCTGAAATTTTGAACCGCAGGAGTTATTTTACATGCCAGTAAATCTACTGACATAAGCCTGTCGCATTTAAGCACACTATAATGCCATCGAGGTGGCCCGGGATCGAACCCGCAACCTTGCGCATAGAAGGTCATCGCTATACCAACTCGCCAACTAGGTCGACAATAGGGGGAATGTTCAGTCCTTTCAAACGAACTTCATTTTCTGGAAATAAATCAATGGCTTATTAAGCAGATGAATTGTCTCGGAAGAACAGCATATCTTTGAAAATTGTACCACGAGATTTCTGCATTATATTTCCCGAAGCTTAGCTAACAATAAAGAACAATACTCTCCCATTACGTTTTGCCCCGTTCTAAGTAGTCTGTCATAATTCTCGAGCTAGAAACTCGAGTCGCTACAAACCATAAGAAGAGAATAAAGTAAACACATAAAATAAAAGTAATAACGCTTAGTGTCGTTGGTTAAGATGCTTGATTCACTTAGATGGTGCTATATTTCATTCCCTGTCACGTTATACTTCATTCCTAAAGAAGGAATAAAAATTTTTATTTAGAAATGAAGAGTTCACTGCAAGAATGATGGATGTCATTTGAATACATTTTGCAGGAGAAGCAATTGAAAGTTTGAAATGATTAGCGCTCAAAGCTTAACTGTGATTTTCCGATCATTACTGGACAATGACTATCAGTGTTAATGCCATATAACTCGTATGTACATTCTATATGGCTTAAGCTATGCATTGACAGTCTTGGTTCATTTTCGACAAGAAAGTGACATCCATCATTCTTGCAGTGGACTCTTCAAATATGATCATGAATGATAGAAGGAACGAGATATTCTAAATGCACTTTTAAAAATATAAACACAGTGCAATTTAAAGTCTCGGAAATTTAAATTACATAATTGAGTCATTGAAAGCAGAAGTAGTGCGAGTCAGAAAAGTATACTGCGGGTTAAAATGAAAATTCTGTAAAATACAGTGCAAGGTAATATTTTATACTTCTTCGGAGCTACTATCCACTGACTGCTAATAGTTTAAGTAAAATAACAATTTCAATAAAAGTATACAAATTATAGTTTTTATTATGTTAATCTATATTATTATTATTATTATTATTATTATTATTATTATTATTATTATTATTATTATGTCTCAGATAGTGTGCATCACATCATTCTATTACTTCGTGTGATAAAGGTTTACGTTTATTACTATAGGGATCATTGGTATAACTTAATATACTAATAGCAAGCTCATCAGCAAAAACGTAAGAGCTGAGGCATCCATCTTGTACACAAAAGGGGAAATCATTAATATAAATGTTGTAAAAAGCATAAGTCCGAATACAGAGCCTTGTGGGACACCACACATTTGAGTAATTTGAATGTAGAGTTATTATTGTTCAAGTAGACAGATTGATGCCTGTCACTTAAACATGAATTGTGTATAATAACTTGCTACTTGAGTTGTTAAACCAGTCATGTCAACTAACTCCTATAGGTGCAAGAGCGCGCTTTAGAGCTCAGGAGAGCCTGAACGCTTTATAGCGGAAAGGAAAGAGACAGACGAAAGAGGTAGTATAATAACCCTTAGTCGAGCTACACAGGGATGGCCAGCACTGGTTCAATGGATAAAGAGAAGAGAACTTATAGAAAATGTATCCGTGTTAATGTTTTTTTGTCTGAGAAGTATAAGTCCATTATAAGAAAGTAGGTTTTAATTTTAATGCTCATTTTTCACAAGTTTGCTTTTTTATTCAAAAGGAATATTTTCTCAACTTTCTTACAAAAAAATGAAATTTTCAGATATGTTTACTTAGTAGCCTTTCAGGTACTGAAACAATGTTTTCGTAAATCTAATACGTCGTAAATACGTATTACTGAAGATAGTGTATTTGCATGGATATGTTTGTAAGGAAATAAATTAACAAAGCAACTATTGTTACATCATAAACAAAAGATATGTGCCCGTGTGTTGTAAAAACGTCAGCTCTATAATTTCAGCAGATTTCGAAAAAATAATTTAATATTCTTTAAAACCATGATGCGATAAGAGTTTTATTATGTATTATTAGTTACAGTTAAAACATATAACTAAGTAACTTTGCTTTGTACTATATTGTTTTGATTAGTTTATTGATTACGTTTATAAGATTAAATATACCACTTCTTATGTCATACTCACTCTCTTTCTTTGGGATATCAGTTTCTTTATAAATGATGTGTTTCATTCACTTAGCACAATATAGTTGCACTATTATGGAATTTATGTGAATATTCCTTCTTAACTCTTTTTTACGTTACTAACGTTTAAAACACAACTGCAATATTAAGACATTGGTGCTAATACTTTTGTTTTACAGACAATATCTATAATATTAAAACAGAAAGAAACTATATAAAAATAACGACATAAAATTTAACGTTCCCTTTGAAGTTTGTATACTACTGTTTTCTTAATTCAACAGGCTACTTATTCATATACATAATCCTTCCTCCTTTCATACCTAGCGCTTGATGCCCCGCACGATGTCAAAGTCAGAAAAATGCGCTTGCTTTGACATCACTGTGTTAAACCATAAAATGCAAGCTTTTTTCTGTATTGAAAGTTTGTGTGAAAAGTTACAAAAAGCTTCAGTATAATGAGGAAACTGCTAAGAATTGGGCCACCTGTTAATGTTTAACAAAATCCAAAACCACTTCAATAGTACTGTGTCCTTCTCTAAATCCTTACTCGATTGGAGTGAATAGTGAATTAATTTGATAGTAATGAACTAATGAGCTACTTGTTTATTCAATAATATTTCAAAGACCTTAGATAAAATTGGTACTACATTAATAGGTGTGTAGTTTAAATAATTATATTCTGATTGAGTCAGTTGTGTTAATATCTTGGTGTGGTAATTTGCGACCTCGTTGCTGCAGGTGTCTTGGGTTCGCCGCAAGGACGATGAGCTGCACCTGATCACGTTCGGTCTGCACACGTACTCTAGTGACTCACGCTACTCGCTAAACTACCAGCATCCCAATGACTGGCGTCTGCAGATACAGTTCGCTAACGAACGCGACGAGGGCTACTACGAGTGCCAGGTGTCCTCCCACCCCCCGCTCGTCTTCTACGTCCTCCTCAACGTCGTGGGTGAGTACTTAACTTCCTCTTTATCACTAGATGTTTGAGTTACGATAATGAACTGTCTTAAAACCTGAGAAAAATTACCAACTTAAAACATTAACTGAAAATGTGCAAGATTATTATCTAGGATGCTGAATTATTTTAACATTTAAATTCAACTGGACTCCAGATGAGCGAAAAGACTATCGGTTATACGTTGTGAACCGTAAGATATGTCATTAATTTCAGTGGGGTGTTCTTTGAGATATTTCTAACAAAAAAAAAATTAACAGCCTACATTTTGCTCATTTTTGCTTCCTTTTCAAAATAAAAATTGTTTCATACGAAACATTTCATACCGTCTCCTGAGAAAGCCAGTCATTTAATCGCAATATGCCTACTCAATTTAAGAGAGCAATGTAATATGATAGTAAATTATTGAAAGAATTTCAGTTTTGTCCTTCAAATAAACAGAAATTTGATCCGAATAAATTTAACTTTTCGTTTTGCAAAGGAATTTTACACTGTTACATTTGTTCGGATCAAATTTCTGTTTATTTAAAGGACTAAACTAATATTTTTAAAATCATTCATTACCATAATACAGTGCTCTCTTAAATTGACTGAGCATATTGGGAATTAAATGTATTGTCGTCTCAAAACACGTTATGAAATTTTTATGTAAACAGTTTTTATCTCGAAAAGAATGCGGGTTTTTGGTTGCGGGTAGCTTGGAGGCTTTAGGTAACCAAACGCAGGACTCTAGTCATGAATAATTTTCCACATGCTAAAATGTATGTAAATTGTGAGGGAATTATGATATTATATCTGAATAAATATTAATTCATTACTTTCTGAAACAAAATAGAAAACTATATTATAACCGACAAAGTAAGGCGTTATCACAGATGGTGGCAATATTGTTCACAAGGTTGAATGAATGAATGAATGAATGAATGAATGAATGAATGAATGAATGAATGAATGAATGAATGAAATAGCCTTTGGATTTCCCGTGAAGGGCTATGGCCTCCTACAAAGGGGAGCTCTTTAGAGATCATGCGGTGAGCTAATCTGCATGACGGTAGGTTCTGTTCTATATAAGTTTTGTTCATCGTTCGTGTGTGTACACTTGCACTCGATACTTGCAAACTGTAGCGATCTCCATTCTTCTCGGTTCTTGGCTGTTCTGGACCACAGGGGTCCAGCTAGGCTCTTGAAGAAGTCCGACCATCTGGTCCCAGGTCTTCCTCGGTTTCGCCTCCCGATGCGTGGGTCCCACGTGGTGGAAATATGCGCCCATCTGCAGCCTTGAAGTCTCGACACGTGGCCTCTCCATTTCCATTTCAGGCGCTCCCCTTGGTGTGCCATGTCTCTGGTGTTACCATTTAGAAATTTAGAGTCAAAAGTAGTCATCGCTACCATACGGTAACCAATGAGGGGACAGTCTCTTATTTTATTTTCCCCCATAGCCTTCCTCAACATTTTCAAAATGCACTTTTTCTCTAATAAAAAAAATAGTTTAAGCGTAATAACAAAACTTCAAAATTTAATTAAACACTTAATTGTAAGATAAACAGGACAGATAACTAAGTTGTAACATTTGGAGAACAGTTGATCACCTTTCTAAATGAATTTTCAATGTAATTGAAAATCCGAGTTATTGTCCACTTTCTATCCTGCAGCTCTTCAGCTTCAACGTTTCTTCATCACTCCCATTAATATTTTAAAACCGATATTTATTCTTTTGTGGGATTATTGGCATGTGATAGGCCTAACTTAAAGATAATGGTTCCTTATCCATCTTTTTTATTGTAGATGTGTTATTATTTCCTTCTTGTTTAAAAAATATAGTCCCTTTATTTTGCCGTTTTGAAGTTAGTAATATTCTTGTACCTGAAGAATTTCTGGTTTATTTTTATGAGTAAAGTATTCAGAGCCCTCGCTTCGTCAGCTTGTATTCCACCCTTTTCAATTATATCAGTTAAAAGGTTCAGAGCCATAGTGGGCCAAGCGCCATTTATTAAAAACGGAAAAAAAGGGTTAAAATTAAGTGATTACCGTAATTCAACGAAACATATGTATAGCAAGTAATATAAAGTATGCACATTAAAACTAAATTATATGTCAATCTTCATTAAACTATTGTATTCACTTAACTTTAACCCTTGCTTTCTCAGTTTTCAATAAATGGCGCTTGGTCCACTATGGCTCTGAACCCTTCATATGAAAATTAATAAAATGGAATGGTGAAAATGAAACATAAAAATCAACTCATTGACTTTAAAGATTCTAAACACTCTTTCTCAATAATAATGTTAAACAATACATGGAAAAATGAGCTCTTTATCGAACTGGGTTTCATTAATGTGGTTTGGTGTTTCGAAACGGCCTACCTCAGTAGCAGTTAGTGGAATGAGAAGAAAATTACTACTGTATTAAATAGCATAAAACCCACAAAATACTTCAAATATAGTGTCGAAATATATCACACATATAACTCAGTAATCGTTGCTTCTAACTGGCAGACTCGTAAAAATTATGCACTAGTGTGTAGATTATTACATATTCACGAATTTAGATGTTGAAATGCATGACTTTGGAGGTAGAATACATGAAGGGTTCAGAACCATAGTGGGCCAAGCGCCATTTACTAAAATCGTAGAAACAAGGGTTAAAATGAAGTTCTCACCATAATTCAATGGAAAACTAAATGATATGTGAATCTTCATTAAACTATGGTATTCACTTTAATTTAACCATTGTTTTCTCCGTTTTTAATAAATGGCGCTTGGCCCACTATGCCTCTGAACCCTTCATTTGGAGCAGGAAGAAAATTTATCTTTCCTCTTGGAGTTGTGCTTCTAAGTATTGTGTTTAGATCCACATATGTTAAAAAGGTATGGGAGAACATGGTCCTAGAACCCTGTATATTAAATATTAATGGATTCTAGTTCGCGGTTAGCCGTTACAACGACATCGTTTATACTGCGGAATTGTTACTGTTCTGCGTTTTGACTGCCTGCCATTACCACTGGAAATAACTTCTCCTCAAGTAGAAACTTTTGATCTTCAGGTGGGACTAGAAAATAATGCTCGGTAACACGAAATAGTGGGATAATAAAATTACCGCAAATATGCTTGAGGTTTCACCATTGTGATAATTAATGAATTGTGGAAAATTTATACGATTCTGTTAAAGCGTAATTTGTATTATAACGCCAAGTGCATCTCACCCTCCCCAAAATCTGACGGTACTAATAGGATATGGTTTGTAATTCTCTGCTGCATTTGGCAACATTTTATGCTTCAGTTTGTTCCAATATTCTATCCAGTAATGCTGGAAAATGTCTATCACTGTCCTTACACGCCATATATTTAGTTTTCCTTCCCCCCCTTCTCGTATATTTGCTCTTTCAGGCTTTCGAACTTGTGCCAATTGTGGCTTCTAATTTTTATGTATCTGATTTTCCTCAGCTGGCCTAGGCTTGAGGGTTCCAGAGGTTAAAACTAAAAGAACATTCTATTACACATATCCTTGTTATATTTCTCTACATGGATTAAATAACTGGGATGAAATATAGACATATTTTCAATTACATTTTTTAATTACTTCCTCTGTTATTCTTACGTTCGTAGTGTAACATTATAAAACCGAATAATGATTGTTTTAATAATACCTTTGAAATATTGTAGACATTCAATATTATTGTCTTGATTTACATATAAATTAACCGTATTAGAGCTTATATTTATTTAAAATTCACGTAGTATTTTTGTTATATTGAATATGAATTTGTTATTACGAGATTATGGATTTGTATTCGTAATTAATTTTTCATGTAACGTTCTCAAACAATTTAAAACTGACAGCATATTATACCATCGTGGACTTCACCTGCATCCATTTTGTGTTATGATTATCCAAAGTTTAAAATAGGAATAGTTAGCAAAACTAGTACATATTTTAATGAAAGTCGTATCAAGTTGTGTAGTGTTGTGCGATCGAAAAGTCTCTCCGCAGCTCCATTACTTCTAGTTACCCTAGAATATAACCCTGTAGAAAGTTGGCACTCCCCAATTCATTCCGGTTTGAAAACCTCACACCTCCAGTCCATCAGCGGCTAGTGCAGCCATTTGAATTCTCTACCAAATACACTTGAATTCTCTGCCTGGTGCATTCTCGGCTACACAAGCACTGCGGAGAGATTTCTCGATCGCACTGTACTTTAGGCTACCCATATTACAGAAGTTTACAGGCAGTACTTTAAAAAATATTTATATTAAGAGTTTTTATCCTTTTGAATTTATAACTACAGACTAGTTAAATGTCGCTTCATCAGTGACCCAGCTGAGTAGCTATCATCCTAAGCCTACATAGTGTGTCTTAAATTACAAACCCTACACCTGCGCTTCCACTTTGTTTCTTTTAGTTAAAATTGTTATGCGTTTTTATCCATTCTTGAAATTTAGTAACTAGAAAATAAATACTTTGAATCAAGATATTGTATTTAAAGTTTTCAACTTCATTTTTCAGATTTGTTGAATTCGTACTTCCTCCTACGATATTGGCCGCTAAAAGAAACAAGTTATTTCACGTTATACTAACACCTTTTTTTTTAAATAAATTTTGAGTAGTTGGTGCAATACTTCTCAGTCTGCTTCCTTGCATATAAACATCGCAAGGCCGTTAATTGAGGAGTCTCACGTTGCAGTAACGCCTTACGACGAAGAAATAATATTTTCGCAGTGCAAAACCTCCTTGAGAGTCATACATGAATTTTAATGAGAAAACCACAGAATGTATTACACTACATTCTACTTCAGATTGAAGTAAATTTCTTGGAATGTTGTTCATCATATTTGTTGTTCTTCTGGCCTGATTAATCCGCCAGTGTGTGTCCCTACGTCACAGGACACAAAACTTTAAAATTCTTGATATTGGAGGAGAAAAATTCGCTCCGACGCCGGTGACCGAACCCGTGTCTTGGTTCTACGTACCAAGCGCTCTATCCGTTAAGCTACGCCGAAGTTCAATCCACAGCGTCGGATCGAATCCCCCTCATCAAGTGTTTTTCCCTTTGTGGCCTGACTCTGTAGGACCAAAAATTAATCTTTACGTAGATTCTTCGAGCAACAGTGCACATTACTGTGGAATCCCGGCCACCAAGTCACTCAAATTAGTTCGCTCCTTGTATAATGGCAGTTGACTTAATATATAAATGTCAACATACATGTCGAGCTTGGAGTCAGGCCACAAAGGGAAAAACACTGGAAGAGATGGATTCGATCCGGTTCTGTGGATTCAACTTCGGCATACCTCAATGGTTAGAGCGCTCGGTACGTAGTCACATGGGCCCGGGTTCAATCCCTGGCGCCGGAGCGAATTTTTCTCCTCTAATATCAATTGTTACCATAACAGATATATTCTGTAGAATCAAAAATGAATCTTTACGTAGATTTAAAATTCTTGTTACGGCATGCCAGATTGGTTTGTTTTATTTTTATTTCTCTCATTGCTCATTATATTGCTCATGTAGGCCTACCTTCTAATTAGTCTCAGTAGCCGGGTAGCTCAGTTGGTAGAGCAGCTGGCTACGGACTGGGAGGTCCGGGGTTCGATCCCAGGTGGTAACAGGATTTTTTCTCGTTACCAAACTTCCAGAACGGCCCCGAGGTTCACTCAGCCTTCTATAAAATTGAGTGCCGGGTCTTTCCCGGGGGTAAAAGGCGGTCAGAGCGTGGTGCCGACCACACCACCTCATTCTAGTGCCGAGGTCATGGAAAGCATGGGGCTCTACCTCCATGCCCCCCAAGTGCTTTCATGGCATGTTACGGGGATACCTTTACATTTTTTTTTACCTTTTACTCTTTTTTAGATCCTGAATTATATTTACGCAAAAACAGTTTCTAGTTTGTTTTTATTATTAATGGAGATATTAGGAAGTATCTGAGATATTTTTTTTATATTTTATGTCGGTAGGTTCCGTTTATTATAAATATTACAACGTAAGGAAAGAATAAATTTCTGAGATCCCAGTTTTTCGATTATAAGTTACTCTTATTCTATTGGCAGTTACTGATGTAAAACAAAGTGGGTATATCAACAACAAATACACAACGTTGAAAGATTACCATGATTTTTGATAGTGAAATTTAGTCCCACTACTTTTTAATTATCTTATTTTAAACTAATGTACCTTATTTCTTTCCTGAAGAGACGAAACCAGTTACAATAGCTATACGTAATGACGAATAACGATGTGTTTATTCCATTCTTAATTTGATCCATATTAATTTTACCCCTAGCTGTTTAGCAGTTTTATGATTTCATGGTCTTTATCAAGCTTTAATGTTTTATATATGTTACTCAGTTTTATTCATATTTCTAAACTATGTAACAGCACCAGGATTGTTAAAGAATTTTTGAATTCTACATTTCTTTTTTTTTTTTTTCTTCAATAAGATTGCCAGCGTACATAACTTACATGGTCTCATGACCTTTATCACTCTTTAATGGCTTCTAATTTTATTGCTCAGCTTTATCCACATTTCTAAGTCATGTAATAGTACCAGGATTGTTACAGTCTTTTTGAATTCTACATTTCTTTTTTTTTCTTCAATAAGATTGTTTTCATACAAAACTTACATGATCTCATGAACTTTATCACTCTTTAATGGCTTCTAC
The DNA here is from genome assembly GCF_040183065.1 of Periplaneta americana. Lineage (NCBI taxonomy): Eukaryota > Metazoa > Arthropoda > Insecta > Blattodea > Blattidae > Periplaneta > Periplaneta americana. The sequence continues at coordinate 42,796,678 of NC_091133.1, forward strand.
TTTTGATGCTCAGTTTTATTCATATTTCTAAAGTATGTAACAGCACCAGGATTGTTACAGACTTTTTGAATTCTACATTTATTTTTTTTTTCTTCAATAAGATTGTCTTCATACAAAACTTACATGATCTCATGAACTTTATCACTCTTTAATGGCTTCTACTTTTGTTGCTCAGTTTTATTCATATTTCTAAACTATGTAACAGCACCAGGATTGTAACAGTCTTTTTGAATTCTGCATTTATTTTTTTTTTCTTCAATAAGATTAACTGCATACAAAACTTACATGATCTCATGAACTTTATCACGCTTTAATGGCTTCTAATTTTGTTGCTCAATTTTATCCACATTTGTAAGCCATGTAACAGTACCAAGATTGTTGCAGTCTTTTTGAATTCTACATTTCTTTTTCTTTCTTTTATCAGGTTCCTGCATACATAACTTACATGATCTCATGAGTTTTATCACGCTTTAATGACTTGTAATTTTGTTGCTCAGTTTTATTCATATTTCTAAACTATGTAACAGCACCAGGATTGTAACAGACTTTTTGAATTCTACATTTCTTTTTTTTTTCTTCTTCTTCAATAAGATTGCCAGCATACATAACTTACGTCATGGTCTCATACCTTTATCACACTTTAATGGTTTCTAATTTTGTTCCTCAATTTTATCCACATTTCTAAGCCATGTAACAGTACCAGGATTGTTACAGTCTTTTTGAATTCTGCATTTCTTTTTTTTTTTTTTTTTCTTCAATAAGATTAACTGCATACAAAACTTACATGATCTCATGAATTTTATCACGCTTTAATGGTTTCTAATTTTGTTGCTCAGTTTTATCCACATTTCTAAGCTATGTAACAGCTCCAGGATTTACACAGTTTTTTTGAACTCCACAATTTCTTTCTCTAAATTTAATAACATTACGTTCAAACATATTGCACATGGATATAATGACATATTCTGATAATTGCTTAATTTAAACAATTAATAAGTACAACGTAATCCGATGCTGTACTGGAAATACCCCTAATGCAGTAATTGGAGGAGGTTGTATTATTGATTTAGACTGTGTATACGCTGGGAAGAAGCATCCTGTCAGACGACAGTGAGCTCAAATTATCGTGCAACTCCCAGTTGAGTTCTTGGGGGTGGTGTTACGTAACATGGTAAGATATTCTCTAGAGACACACAAACTTGATATTCCTTACGCAATTACAGCGCTCACCATGCCCAACACGTATACTGCAGACCAACTAGATAGCTTTAAAAATGTAATGAGTTGATCGCATCTTCAGTTCATCGCGTCACGGGTTCGGATCCCTGATAAGAGAGAAAACGGAGGGAATCTCGTTGTGTTACTGGTTCCAATTCAAAATGACGCTACATGTAAATGACAGTAAGACGGCACAGATCTGTAGATCTGTAGCTGGCTTGAGATAACAAATTTCTAATGTAAAAAATATGTGATTGATTTTTATATCTTTCTTTCGCATTTCAGAATTCTATTCCATATCTAGGCATTTGTGAAACAAATTTGAATATTCCTATAAGGAAAATGTACATATTTATATATTTATTTTTTCGTTTATTCATTCTCAGTGATGCACTTATTCATACATCCATATGTGCATTAACTGCTTGATTGATTTGATTGCTCGATAGATTCATTGATTAATTCATTGGTTGTTCCATTCATTTGTTCATTTTTGATCAAACTATTCACCTGTCTCTTAGTTCAGTGATCCGTTCATACTTCCATCCATCCACCTATCCAAATATAATTTATTAATTCATTTACGAATTTATTTTTTAACCGTAACCTATACGTCAGACCAGATTATCCAGAAAATAATAACCACATTCTGTTATACTATGAGAATAACATTACGTAATAAAACAGGAAAGATACGGAAGTACAATTTTATAAAATTATGACAAAGCAAACGTTATTAAGTGGATTAAACGCTTGGAATATGAAGAAATTTAAATTTGGACAGACCAATAAAACATTGATAAAAAGTTTAGAGTCGGAAGGGATCGAAAAGAAATCAATTCTTGACGGTGACGATGACGACTAAGATGGCAGTCGTGTATTTTTATTCACTCATTTCTTTTGTCATTTACTTACAGTGTTTATTTATTTGTAGTCCCGCTCCTTGGCGTCGTGGTCTAAGGCATCCTACCTAGGACTCGCGTTACTGAATGCGCGCTGGTTCGAGTCCTAATTGGGGAAGAAATTTTCTCAAGAAATGTCGGCCAGTGTGTGGGACCGGTGCCCACCCAGCATCGTGATGCACTTGGGGAGCTACGATAGGTAGCGAAAATCCGGTTTCGCAAACCAGCTATAACGGCTGGGGTGATCATCGTTCTAACCACACCATTCCTTCATTCCGGTTGGATGATCTTCCACCTCTACTTCGGCATGTGGACGTGAGGCCAGCAGCCGGCTAGTCGATCTTGGCCCTTCATAGGCTGTAGCGCCACGGATTTATATTTACATTTATTTGTAAGTCATTAATTCCTTTATTAATTCATCAGTACAGCTATTCAGTATTCATTCATTCCTTGTAAACCTTTGTCTTCATTCATTTAGGGATCATCAAAAAAGGTTTAAAGCCAGAAAGGATCTAAGTGCAATTTTCAAACTTTCTAGGAAAATTATTTCTCAATAGTATGCTGAAGCTATTGACATATACCGTACACTTCTCATCATCTATGACCTTCAACTGAATGTAATCTTTCATCCATTCTTTTATTCACAAATTCGTCTCTTCATTCATATAACCATTCATCCAGTCAACTTTCTGTTCATTCATTCGTTCATTCATGTATCTCTTCATTAATTTACTCGGTCATCAATGCATTTTTTCAATCATACATAGATTCAAGAAACAATGTGTTCTAGTAATCAATCGTGACTGAATTTGTTTACTCAATCATCCGCACATAATTTTATTATTTTTATGCACTCACTCACTCACTCACTCACTCACTCACTCACTCACTCACTCACTCACTCACTCACTCACTCACTCCATTTGCTTACTTTCTATTTAACGTCTTTGATTGTCTTTAATTTATTTCTCTTTTTGTTCGTTTACTCCTTTCTTTCTCCCCCTGTTCTCATCTCTTTTCCTTTCTTTAACTCATTTTCTAACTTTATTTCCTAATATTTTCCCTCTTATAACTCTTTAATCTCCTTTTCGTTCATCCTTGTACATTCCTTCTACCCCATGTCCCTTTTTTCATTTTCTTTCCCCGTTCACTTTGTTCTACTTTTCTTTTTTCTCCTCTGCTTTTTACTGTGTTTGCTTTCCTTTTTATAATTGTTATCTTCATTTTTCTCTCTATATTTTTTTTCCTTTTGAGCTTTACTTCTTAATATTCTATTTCTTCTTCTAACAATCCGTTTTCGTCCGTCTTTTTTTCTTCTATGTAACGTAATTTTATTGTCATTCTATTCCCTTTTCCATTTTATTATAATTCTCCTATTCCCTTCCATCTCTTCCTTTTTCTCTTTAATTCATTTTTTCCTTTTCGTCTCTTTCCTGGCATCACAGCTTCCTATATCATTCTAATCACAGTTGACTGAATTGTTTGATATTTTATGTTGTTCCATGGCAACGTGTACCGTGCCGTGACGTCGTGGTCTAAGGCATCCTGCTTGGACTCGATTTACGGAATGTGCGCTGGTTCGAGTCCTCGTGAGGAAAGAAACCTTCTCATGAAATTTCGGTCAGTGTATGGGACCGGTGCCCAGCCAGCATCGTGATGCACTTGGGGAGCTACGATAGGTAGCGAAAATCCGGTTTCGCAAACCAGCTATAACGGTTGGGAGAATCATCGTGCTAACCACACGATACATCAATTCTGGTTGGATGATCGTCTACCTCTGCTTCGGTATGTGGACGTGAGGCCAACAGCCGGCTGGTCGGTCTTGGCCCTTCATGAGCTGTAGCGCCACGGATTTCCATGGCAACGTGTTGTTGTTTTATGTTTTTTTTTTTCAGGTTTTATTTTTGGCCGCTTTAACTTAGAGGTCATTTCACGACTCTCGATTGTCTCTCTGGAGAAGTATATTGTTGTTGATACATAGGATTGCTCATATCTATCGGCCAGTAGTTTACACCATCTGCGGCAAGATGCATGTACATATAAAAATTTGAGATCTTGAGAAATATAACTGTATCTTTTATAGCAAAAATGATAACGAATCTTGCATTTACCTCCTAAAAAACTAGAGTCCTAATTATTTTGTGACACAAGGAGCCAGTGAAAAATCCCAAAAGGATTGGCCGGCTTCACGATTTCAACCGAAATAATATACAGTGTTTTACCACTGAGCCACCGCGTTCGGTCGTGTTGTTGTTTTATTAATAATTATCGATTTCTAATAAAGTTAATTAAATATAAATTTATGATCCCAAGGTGATGAACGCGATGGAGGAGCAAGAAGGAACTTCCACAAGGTAAACTTCGAAAAACAACATTCTCTTCTCATAATTCTGTAAAATTTGCAGTCCTTTCGAAAGAACGGTGCACGTCTTTGATTTCAACAGCTAGAGTCTAACTTCTTTTTATCCGGAATAACCCTGATGTCACGAAGTATCACCAGCGTATAGATAATTATAAAGTATGGACACTTCGCGTCGATACCTTTGATGTAGCAGGACTGATTTCAAAGACGTTCAAACCAGTTTGAGCGTGAGATTCTGCTTTCTCACAGGAGTTGTCACTGACATCACACCAGATAGCAGTCGACACAGCGGAAATATAACACATATAATTAATACATCTAGGTACATTATGTACTCAAAATAAATTGGACCGATGAAAAAATAAATCCGTCATTAACTGTAATGTAAGCTATAGACTCTAGAGTTTCTTTATAATGAGGGTTGAGACGTTGGCCCCAATCAACAATTAAAATATGTAATGATTTGTACAATATATGGTTTTAGTACTCATAGGAGTTTTGTTTTCCTATTGTCAGCGCTATCAAATCATTAAATATTTTAATTGTTGTATTACATATACAAATATATTAAACAAATTTGATACATAATTTTATAATGTATTTTATTATTTTATAATGTAATTTATTATATATAAAATATAAACAATTATTGCAATTAGTTTTGTCACTGACAAATAAGGAAAATCTGTTAACTTGAATTTATTTGAAGCAAAGCGTTACTGGATTATGCAATAAGGTAGGCGATGTTTGGATCCTGTGTCTCAACTCTATATTCAATTATTATCTTAGCGTGTGATTGATTACACTAACCTCTAGCGCTTGAAAGTGGAACTAAACGCAGGCAAACAGAGAAACAAAACACAGGAAAATTCGCTCAGTGTCCATTCTTTGTAATCCCTACTCGCTAGTGTCACTACATAATTTCAACTTGTGAATGTAACATGAATGTCTCGTGACCAGAATATTGTATGGAATGGAAATATAAAAATTGGAGATTTATCCTTCGAAGAGGTGGAAAAATTCAGATATCTTGGAGCAACAGTAACAAATATAAATGACACTCGGGAGGTAATTAAACACAGAATAAATATGGGAAATGCGTGTTATTATTCGGTTGAGAAGCTTTTGACATCTAGTCTGCAGTCAAAAAATCTGAAAGTTAGAATTTATAAAACAGTTATATTACCGGTTGTTCTATATGGTTGTGAAACTTGGACTCTCACTTTGAGAGAGGAACAGAAATTAAGGGTGTTTGAAAATAAGGTTCTTAGGAAAATATTTGGAGCTAAGAGGGATGAAGTTACATGAGAATGGAGAAAGTTACACAACGCAGAACTGCACGCATTGTATTCTTCACCTGACATAATTAGAAACATTAAATCCAGACGTTTGAGATGGGCAGGGCATGTAGCATGTATGGGCGAATCCAGAAATGCATAGTTGCATGCATAATAATATTCTGTTAGTTGGGAGACCTGAGGGAAAAAGACCTTTGGTGCTGCCGAGACGTAGATGGGAGGGTAATATTAAAATGGATTTGAGGGAAGTGGGATATGATGATAGAGACTGGATTAATCTTGCATAAGATAGGGACCGATGCCGGGGTTATGTGAGGGCGGCAATTGAACCTGCGGGTTCCTTACAAGACATTTGTAAGTAAGTAAATAAGAGTGTGACGTTCTTTAAGAAGTATGTGTCTATAGATCGTCTGAAGTCTACAGGGACTTCCTGTCAGGTATCGGCTGGCTCCACGCACGCAAGCGACAACAGCTACCGATCGACCAACTATCGGCATTTTCGGTCTGCTGTCTCCCCACACAAGATCATAATATTCAGGACAGTCGTGCAACTTGAGTAATAAAAGTATGCACATAATTTCGTTTTGTTTTGTTGATGTACTGTAATGACTGTGTTATTAGGAGTAGTTCGAAGTGGTCTCCGTCTATATTCCTGGCATCTTCTGATAAAATTAATATTAAAGCGTAAAACTTCCGCTTCTGAAATTCTTCGAATTTCTATTGTTATATTTTCTTTCAGTTCATCTACTGTCTATAGTGTTAGGGTTATTTGACTACATTTTTTAGAGTTCCTCATAATTAAAAGTCGCACGCGGTAAGATCAGGTGAACGTCATCAGAAACTCTCTTTATATCGGCCAAAGCCTCACCGTCTGTGTGTAATATAACAGAATATTGCTGTAAAGAATCATAAAGTGGTCTCCGTCTATATTCCTGACATCTTCTGATAAAATTAATATTCAAGCGTAAAAGTTCCGCTTCTGAAATTCTTCGAATTTCTATTGTTATATTTTCATTCAGTTCATCTACTGTCTATAGAGTGAGTGTTATTTGACTACATATTTTAGAGTTCCTCATAATTAAAATTCGCATGCGGCAAGATAAGGTGAACGTGCAGGTCATAATCCTTTAGAAATTGTCATCAGAAATTCTCTTTATATCGGCCAAAGAGTCACCGTCAGTGTGCAGTATAGCTGAATCATGCTGTAAAGAACCATAAAAATGTCTCGTCATCTGTCAACAACTAAAAAAATTGGTGCGAGTTTTGCTGCACGGTACATCTGTATATTTACTGTATTTTTATAAAATACGAAGCTATTATGTTAGTTACATCACACATACCAGTTTTTTATTATTAATGCATACTTTGTGAATTAATCCAGTGTTTTCTGTCATACAGTACCCATTAAAGTCACTAAAGCATACTATATACAGGGACATCATTTTATTTTTACTTCAATTTTTATTGTACCTGAGTTTTTGAATGTAACTTACTTCACTCCCACCCCTTCTACTAAGGAAGTTCCAACTCCACACAGAACCAAGACCGCAGATAGTAAGCAGTACTGAGTTACTGAATATAGTACGTTCCAGAAATATGTTCGCGTTTTCCAGTGACGAAAGAGCTTTCAATATTGAATCATATTTTCGCACAGGTACTGTCCGTTTGCCTACGTCGCATCCCGATTTCACCCACCTGCTTCTGCTCGCCCCTCTGTAATATCTGGGCTGTCTTAGCTCTTTTCTGAAAACATTAAATTCTCTTAGGAATTGGAAGTTTACGTAATATTATACAGCTGTTTAATTTAACTTAAATAAAAGGGCCTCGTTATGTAATTAACTGTCACGTGATTTCCTCCCTTTCTACAATCCTGCGGCATAACCACTTGGACGGATAGTAGATAGCATGTCTGAGTAATTTTATATTTTCGGGTCGGGCAGAAGTGAAGATTGAATTTGCAGTACGTAGAGTAGTTACAGAATTATTTCAACATGAGTTACTAGTACGAAGGACGAAACTGGCAATTGGAATTAGATGCAATAGTCTATAGTGCGATAATATGCACAAAAGAACTGAAGCCTGTATCGAAATGAACGCCCACCATTTTCAAAATTGTGTTTAAATATTCATATTATGATTATTTTTCAATTTAACTTTTTTCTCTATATTGTACGCTAATGTGCTGTAGACAATATACACTGCATAATGAATACGTTCGCATGGATAACTCACTTCGTGAGTAAAAACACTTATTCTTAACACAGTACTGTACTTTGATTAAAGAAAAACCTAATGAAAATTATCAAACTCAAAATCGCGATATTTCCTAGTTTACGTAAATGGATGAACTACTTTTCTTCCTTCCTATACCTAGTAGAGTGATTTGTGTTTTACGCCAGTATCATCGAACTCCCGTCTTGGAGGGGGGAGCAAGCGGTGTTTCCGGTTCTCTAAAGGTATAGACATGTTAATATTAAAAATGTTAGTAAAATTAAAATGATATCCCTGTATAAATCTAATTTTATTGTTTCTAATGTTCTTTTCTTTGGGCATATATTTGATAATATGTTTTGATACTGAAAAATTTTCAACCATCCTTCGTGTTCTTCTCAGCTACTTTTATTTATTTATTTATTTATTTATTTATTTATTTATTTATTTGTCCATTCATTCATTCATCCATTAATTAATTCATTCATTCATTTTATTGTATTCCATTGATCTTACATTAGTATTGAAGCTTTAAAGTGTGATACAAGTCAAAATTTTACAAGATTAAAATTTTTTCGCGAGATGAAGTGAGGTGAGGCAGAGAATTCTCGATAGATTGTAATGCATTTGCCTTATGGTTGTGGAAAACGTCGAAAAAAGCCAACCAGATAATCAGACCAAACGAGGATCCAACGCAACTCCAAGCGCAGCTTTGGATCAGCAGACTAGCGAGTCTGCCGACTGAGCTACGTTGGTGGCTCTAGAAAAAATATACAGTACATAGCAATCAGATGATTAAATTTACAAACGTAAACAATTATTCATCAATTGAGCTATTAAATGTACAAGTAGGTTAATTCATTTTTAAAGCATAAACAATTCAATGAGTTGAGATATACAAAAAATAATTATAGGTTTACATATCATACAAATTACTTCAAATTACAATCATAAATAATTCATCAGTTCAGATGTACAGATTAATATACAATTTAAAGCATATATAGGCCTACAATTCATCAACCGAGCTATACAAAATATATAATACATAGTAGACAGATTAATTCAATTTAAAAGCACACTTCCGTTAAGCTATACAAAATTGCACAATTCATAGCAAGTATATTAATTCAATTTATAAGCATAAGTAATTCATCAGTTAAGCTATACAGGCTACTATTCAATTTACATCCTATACAATTCATCAGTTAAGCTACAGACTACTATTCAATTTACAGGATATACAATTCATCAGTTGAGCTATACAAAAATAGACAATATATAGTAAACAGATTAATTCCATTTATAAGGGTATTTTAGTTGAGCTATATAAAATTGTACATTTCGTATCGAGTAGAATAATTCAATTTAATAGCTTAAACAATTCATCAGTTGTGTGGAAGGTATGAGTATGTAGAAATTTGATTCATTCGTTCATTCATACATTCTTTTATTTATTTGTTTAGGTATACATTTATTCTTTAATTTATTCATTTATTGAATTATTTATTTACTTATTTATTTATTTACTCACTCACTCACCCACCCACTCACTCACTCACTCACTCACTCACTCACTCACTCACTCACTCACTCACTCACTCACTTATTTATGATTATAAGTGCTGTATATTTTCAACTGTGTTGTACCTTTTCAATTTAAGTTTAATTTGTACATGCAGTACGTCTATTTGAGCGAATATAGTAACGTGTGCATTGTAAAATTATCGTTGCAATATAAAAAATACTCCTAGTTCAAAGGGCTTAAGTAGCACTTACCATCGAGGTTCTTGAGTGAAGTGGTTTAAATTCGAAGCGAGTAATCTAGATGGCTTTTGTGAGTAGTGTGTGCTTCATAATAGGATCACTGTCAAAGTTCCTTCATAGACATTCTCATGGCAATATAGTGGAAATTGCGACGTACTTGAACTGAGTTCACGTCTCTTACCTATCATGATACACCTTGATGTTCTGTGTTACGAGATAAACGTTTCATAATCAAGAGTTCATTAATTCCATATTAACATAATCTTGTTAATTCTCTATATAGGCCTATGATTTAGTAGTGCGTCGATGAATCAGAAAAAATTGGTAGTTGTTCATTTGTTTCTAATGCATAGCTATTGAAAGTAGTGAAGTTCTGATCATTTCAGCTAGGTTGTAGTGTACTGTACTGATATGTGAGAGAAGTTACTGCACAAATATGGGTCCTTTGTAACCATAGAGATGGAGAATAGATACGTTTCCACTTTTATCCTTTCTCCTTAGTCAATATCGGAGTGAATTCTGTTTACCAAAAATTGTGAACGGAGTAAAATTATTTTTATTTATTTATTTAATTTGCTAATAATTGTAACATAAAATAGAATATATAGAGAAAAACTTTAGCTCGCCCCTGATAAAGTAGAACTTGTGTTCAGGGATGGATTCATGAATTGAAACTAATAAGTATATAAATACAGTTTGTCTTAGGCTATGTCTACTATGCAATTAGAATATATAAATTTAAATTTACGATTTTTCAATTTTTATAAAATCCATACATAACGTTTTAAATTTAATACTAGAACTATTAGAATTGACAAGATTAGGATATTTAAATATAAATTTGTTATATATTCTTGGGCCTAAATTACTACTATGATTAAATACTGTAACAGTGTTGCATTTTGCTTCAAACAATCTTAAAGTATTCATACCTTTTGTTTCATAACTATGAGAATACAATTCAAAATTATTTCGATTTTTATGTATGAATTTTATTAATACATTATAATAAATTTGTCTTATGTTAAGAACATTAAAGTCTAAAAACAATTTTTGAGATTGAAAATCAATATATATTGAAGACGTATTTTATTATGTAATAAGTAAAGTGGATTAAAATTGGATTTAAATGAGTTACCCCATCCTATAATTCCATATATAATTACTGGTTGAAATAAAGTTAAGTATATTGTGCGTAATAAACTTATTGACAAGTAATTCCTCAATAAAACAAAATTATATATTATTTTACGTAATTTATTACAAAGGTAATTAATGTGTTGGTTCCATTTTAAATGATCGTCGAAAATTATGCCTAAATACTTAACTTCAGAGGACATTTACATTATATAAGACAGCAATCAGAATTATGTAATATAATACTTAATATAGATGTAGGAGGTTTGTTACATTTTTCAGATAATGAGAATGGAATAATTATGCTAATATTTTTTCGCGGGGTATCGGCCGATTAAAAATTTTGGAATGTTCCAAGCTTTCAACTGCTATCTCTGCAGCCATCTTCAGGGAAGTTGTGTCTGGACAGAAAGTGATGGGTTATATAGATGTTAGGCTGTCTCAGGTGATAAGGGATTGGTTGGCGGATCGGCCTGGGATTCTTGTGTGAAGTTTGGCGGGCGACGAGTCCTGTTCCGCCGGTTGGAATCGATTGCTGTCCTCGGTCCGCTATCTTCGTGACCTTGATTGTGAGAGGGCCTAAGCTGGTCCAAGGCCGGTGTCCATGCCTGACTGAGCTGTAGTCCACCGTCTCTGTTAAAGTTATAATTATAATTATGGTTTAATTTCGTTGGTAGAAAGATAATTTCCGTGAAACAATATTTTTCATTAATTTAAGTCCACTATTTGAATTATTATATTCATCATACCAGGTTTTTCCACCGAAAAGTAAAACTGTGTCATCTGCATAAGAATAATGAACAAGATTAAATTTGTATTTTGCATGTACAGTGTCTGCCACATGAATCACACGACTTTACCTTCTCAGTCGATGGAAGGAAATATACTAGAAGTAATTTCCCCCTAAAATTTTTTCGCCCTCGTCCAGGACTAAACAAGATTACCTCAGATTCATAATTAAGCACAGTAACCGCAAAACCGCAATGTGATGGACCAGAAATAAATATTCATGCAAATATTACTTCATATGCTTGACACTCTTGAAAAATATCGATGTACTTAACATACAAAACAATTTATTTACATTTTGAACATGGTTTTCGTTCACCTTTGGATTGTCGCGCCACTTCTAATACTTTTTTCCTATTTCCTACTCTGTCCGGCATAAGTCTATGCGATCGTTAAGATACAGGAGCGTTTTCGAACCATTTTCAACATGTGCCATACTACCGACGTATTTTAAAATCCAGCGGCACACTCATATAATGTAAACTAGTGGTTCCCAAACAGGCCGGAATTTTGAAGGCTTTAGAGGAAATGTATTTACTGAATGCTGACTGTGCCATATTCACTGAATGTTGACTCTTGTGGACTCACATTTTTACCACTTTTCGTCCCAGTGAAGCAGTGAGTAACAAGGTGGCTTGCGACGTTGAGTTGAATTCCTGGTCAGCTGGGGATTTCTTAAAATAACGTTGCTAATTGTATACATGTCACCTGTTTGCATTCAATTTTTATGGATTAATACTCGGCTCGAATTGGAGAATAACATCCAGTGTGTGTATATGCGTGTGTGCGTGCGTGCGTGAGCGAGCGTGCGCTTGGGAAATAAATTTTCTTCCCGAAATAAAACAAAGATAAAGAAATTAATGCAAAAATATTTTAAAATACATATGGACCTAATACCTTGACCACGTGCCACCGGCATATATCACCGCCTGAGATCTTCGGGGCGTAGAGTCGACCAAGTTGCGGAAATACTTTTCGTTCTGAGGACATTTTCCCAGATGTTCAGAACTATGAGCCCACAACTGATCTGGATTCCGAGGTGTCATTCAGATATTTTTCGACTCTTCTCCGTTTCAGTACGGCTCATACGTTCTCGGTAAATTGAATATATTAATAAAAGGAAGTAGGTCACTTATTATAGCAAAGGAATAACTATTTTCCGTTTCTAAGCATTTCCTCTCTTGTAAATAGGTTGCCTTATTTTTTCTCGAGACTTCATTTCTCACCTCTATAGTTTGGTCATTGTTTTCTGCGTAGGTACCCAGCTTTCACATCTGCAAAGTGGCATGGTGTTGTAGAATTTGATCTTAGTTTCGTTTCTTGTTCTATTATATAAATTGCTTAGTTCACACCCAATAATTATGTCACCAAAGTTTGAAAGACATGAAGGGAAAAATGTGGATTTTGATCCTAATAGTCAATGAATATGTCAAGTATGGAGCAATATTCGGAATTATACATAATTATTGGGTGTAAACTAAGCAATTTATATAATTCAAACTTGAAAATCAAGTGTGGTTGCTCAAAGATTTTTTTTTTAATTCGGACCGAAATTTCCATTATAAAAATTGATTCTTTCGCGAAAATGATCCTCTACATACGGATAATGTTACATACAAAAATTATTTATCTTGAACCATTCAAGCGATATGCCACATTATATAAGCACTTTTATAGGATAAAATAATTATAATGGAGTGAAATTAATAAAGTTTAAGCTTTAATTTGGTACCTCAATGAAGTCTTTTGTCCAATTGAAAGTCTAAATTTTGTCCGTCGGAAAGATGATATATGTCGGAAAATGTGAAATAGAAGAAAACAAACACTGAAGGTGGCGCAAGGTACAGAAATTGTAATGCGCTTATGTTATAAATTCCCAAATAATTATTAAATTATTGAGATAATAGGTACAAGTTATATATTTTGGAAAACTAGGCGAAATGAGCTTACAGGTGAGTAAAAACATTATTAGCTAAATTTTGAAGAAATCTCACATTTATAAAGTCAAATAATACCTTTCTTATCTGGGTCTTTATCTTTTTAACTGCTAATTTCAGAACCCAAATAACTGAAGGAGGATACTCGTTCTAAAATGCCATTTTCAACTACTATTTGTAATTTCTTTGGTGTTTTCCCCAGCAGGAACGGGCAGGAATATGAATGTACAATATTAAAGGGAAAGAAAGAATAAATAAAACTGAAAATGGAAAGTTAAAAGTGAATGACTGAATGAATGACTGAATGAATGACTGAATGAATGAATGAATGAATGAATGAATGAATGAATGAATGAATGAATGAATGAATGAATGAATGAATGAATGAATGAATGAATGAATGAATGAATGATCGAGCGAACGATAAGTGAAAGTGAAAATAAATTGTACGAATAAATAACGTAATGAAGCAAGAAAAAATTAAATTGAATTACTGAGGGAAAAAGAAGAAAGGAAGTAATAAATGAAATTAGTACCTAATCCTTCATTGATTGATTACAAAGGAAAGCGACAAAGTCAATTAGTAGAGGAGGAAGGGAAGAGGCAGGGGAACGAAAGAAATAATACATGTAAGAAGGGATGAAAGAGAATAGTAAAGTTCATAACATTATCATTAATTACAGTGATATTAAGCAAATCATAGGCAATGTAATATTTAGATCTACGGACAGCTTAAACATCGTTGTAATTCTGTGTTTTCAGTTTGCAGTGACAATTTTAATGCTTTCTCTTTTTAAGAAAGTTTCTAATAATAGGATAATTGAAAATGTTAAGTGATTGATCTGTCGTAGAGTGTGTAATTAACACGTTAAAAATTGTCATTGAAAACTTAATGTTAAAAATGTTAATGTTAATGTGTTAAAAATTCGCGACGAATTCATTTAGCTTCATTTTTAAAGTAAGATTTCTATTCAAGAACAACGTCTTTAGATATCGGTACATATCTATATTTTCAACGGTCGCAAGAAACAGTCGCAGTTATCATTGTGTTATAATAAAAAAAAAGTTCTACGGGAATAAACCTGAGAGTTTCATCCAAATAGATACTCAGACGCGTCGAGATCTTCTTCTAGAGATACTGTTATTTTTAGAATAGGAATAATTACTGAACAAGTGGAATGCTCTTTAAACTTTTAAATTAGAATTTCTTTTAAAAAAAATCCGCGTTTTTTCCCTCATTTGATGAGGCTCTCTGCATTTCTGTGCAGATTGTTATTCAGGACGATTTGATTAGCATAATTTAAAGCCTGTTCAAGACCGGTTGTAAGGTCTATGATTTGAACTGTAATGCCAGTTTTAGCCACTGATTAATGCGAAAGCGCTGCCTTGTAGACTACAACGCCAGGGTTCCCAGATTTCCGTCCATTATGCATCACGTCGGCGTGTACGAAAGCAGCTTTATTTAGTATGCATCGTAGGCTCTGCCTCAAGGCAAGGCACACAGAATGGTTGACGCATAACAGCCTACGACGACGCATTCAAAGAAATTGAATGAGCCAGATCTAGGTGAGCATATATTAGATTAGACCTAGGTCTATTCGTATTGGCTATGGCACAGGATGGCTAGTGCATTGATACGCACACCTCAGCTCAAATTCAGTTTCTGGCTTGAGGATATTATACGTTCATAGTTTCTGCTGATATTTTATTACGATTAATATCACGTTCACATCAAAAGGAGTATTAAACATAACCATAACATAAACACAGAAGTTTGCGCCCAGGTTACCAAATGGAATCATTCACAGTGATTCACATAAACATTGACATAAACATTGTCGTAAGATGTTAACATGAAATTTGCAAACTCCAAACTTTCATGCTTATGCTTACGTGATTTGCAAACAGTACACAATCGTGGAGCGCTGAAGTATACAACAGAATATAAGGAAATGGCGTGGTTGTTATGTTTCCATGGTTACCAAGTACAGAGGTGTGAAAATTATTAGAATAATCTTAATTTTAAAGGATTTTTAATAGTTCCTTCACAAATATTCATTGAATTGATGAATATTGGTATATAATATTACTATACTGATGTAGGATATATTTACTACTAACAATGCCGGAAAGCACTGTTGTACATTGGTATTTTTCTTATTTTATAATTGTTATGGGAATTCAGAAATTATTATATTATGTTGGCGGAATTGGAAACATAAAAAATTAATTAAGAAATGCTTTATACAAATTGTTCTTTGCGTTTACATTGTTGTGAAGGTTCAAATGAACGTATACATCTGTTTTGTGCATATAATTTTTTATGTTTCCAGTTCCGCCAACATAATATAATAATTTCTGAATTCCGGCATTGTTAGTAGTAAATATATCCTACATCAGTATAGTAATATATACCAATATTCATCAATTCAATTAATATTTGTGAAGGAACTATTAAAAAACCTTTAAAATTAAGATTATTCTAATAATTTTCACACCTCTGTATCTTTGCGGTTATGTTTGTTTCCATTGTGAATGTTCTTAATTTTACCGTAACGTTTACAGTTTTAAGTTAACGCTTAAGTTATGTTTAATTTTCATTGTGAATGAGCCTTTACAGTCTCTAATAATTTTTCACTATAAAGTGCATAAAGGCTCATTCACGATGAAAATTAAACATAACGTAAGCGTTAACTTAACGTTAAGGTTCATTCACAATGAAAATTAAATATAACTGTAACAGAAACACACAAGTTTGCGCCCAGGCTACCAAATGGGATCATTCACAATGATTCACATAAGCATTTACATAAACATTACCGTAAGACGTTAACATGAAAGTTTGCGAACTCCAAACTTTCATGCTTATGCTTACGTGATTTGCAAACGGAACACAATCGTGGAGCGCTGAAGTATACGACAGATTATGAGAAAATGGTGTCGTTATGTTTCCATGGTTACCAAGTATGTTTACTGTTATGTTTATGTTCCCATCGTGAATGATGGTATGACTTCTTGATTTTACTGTAACGTTAACGCTTACGTTATGTTTAATTTTCATTGTGAATGAGCCTTTACAGTAAAATCAAGAAGTCATACCATCATTCACGATGGGAACATAAACATAACAGCAAACATACTTGGTAACCATGGAAACATAACAACGACGCCATTTCCTCATATTCTGTCGTATACTTCAGCGCTACATGATTGAGAACGGAACTACAGAGTCTTAACGCTATTCTGAAAGTGAGTGAAGATTCTTCTTAGTACGATTCATGAATCTCAAGTTGCATAAGTACGACAGTTATCGAGATTTGTGGTAAAAATAAAATCCAGATGGATGACGCGATATTTACGTGCACACATGCATTTTTTCAGTGGTTGGTCATATATTGTAAGTAAAAAGTCGGGTGCAGTTAGAGTTTACCTCACGTATTTCTTGTTGAGGAGATTTATGAAGATATTCTACCGCAGGAAGCCAATTGCACGAATATTCAAGCTAGCGGTCAATTCTGAAATCGACAAGCGTACAGTGGATAAATATCACTATACTGTATATTGGTCTCATTTACGTGTAAATCCAAGCACGTAAAAGGCATATGGTTGTGTGCTGTTGTAGGAAGGTCGTAGCACGTTTTACATTTTAAGGGATATAGCACTGGCCTCCCTCCCTGGCTGTACCACCACGCGCATCGCAAATAATCAGAGGTCAGTGAAAATTTTCACAACCTTAGCGAGCACGACCCGTCGCGTGACTGTCGCCATATTGGGCGAATTAACGACGTCAGGCAAGTGGGAGCTTCTCGCATCTTGGGGAAGTCCACGCACAACATGCGGAGAGCTTAACTAGATACCCACAACTTCGTTTAGATTTAGATGTTCTGGCAAGAAATAGACCTACGAATGTTAGAAACTTAAAATAATAACGTATTGGGATTAATACCATGAATTCCATAACTAATTAAAACTGACGTAACAATCATAACGGTAATTTTATTACTTTGTGGTGGAATGAAAAATAAATATATCTGGATGTAAACAGTGAATAATAGCAACACAGTAATATTACCAGTATCACTGATTGACTACTATCAGTATCACTACTGCTACTAGACCTACTAACAATAATAACAACAACAATAATAATAATAATAATAATAATAATAATAATAATCTATATTCGTAGGATAATTTCTCAACAATGAATGGCAGGGAAAACTACATCGTCATAAACATCATCATCAACAACTATGGGAATAATAATAATAATAGAAGAAACATTTAGAACGAAAACTGCGTAATTAGTATTAATTCTATTATTAATGTACGAAGTAAACTTTATATTTTGTTGTTGATATATTATATCTTATTGCACTGATACGAGTATAATGTGCTTTCAATTTGTTGATCTACAACGTTACTATTATTTATTACCTCTAATATTCTCCCTTTTGACACCACCGCTTCTCACGTCCGAACGACGACTATTGTATTGTATTGTATTGTATTTATTAACATTCCGTGGTATCCATATATTGCTTCACAGCTAGAATATGGAACAAGTTGAAAAACTTAATACTACTACAGAACGTTCGCCTACGGGTGGGGCCAGGAAAGCGGCCTGACTGCGATGTCGCTTGCGGGAATCGTCTATCCGTAAGCTTCCGCTTTCTATACTACACTCTGTAGAGTTTTAATTTTATAAGTTTAGTAGCAGTAAAGACTGATGTTTTTGAAACACTAACTTCCTGTGAAACACGTCTTAAGACTTGTTAGGAGAGCGTGTAAATGATGCACTGATTTCATCAATTTTTTCTTCCGTCAATACTCTTTGTTTTCGCTTAGGAATTGTAGCATTTATCGGCCCTGTTGTCCTTAATTTTTAAATAAGACGTCTAACAGTTTCTCTACCCTGAATTGGAGCACCCGGATATTTCACTTCAAATTGCCTACGCACCTCTCTACATGACTCTGTTTTCACATATATGCATCATACGTAAAAACTCTCTGTTCAAGCGTGAATTTTGCGTTTTGCGTTGTTAACAAATTTTACACAACGCTGAATATTTAAGGAACTGTGCCAAGAAACTGCACTGTACGTATTAAATACTGCAACATCTGGCTCACAACTGATAACTTTTCGACCTTGATGTCCTTGATTGTCGAGCGTGTCTCAACAACTGCGCGCACAAAGCGGCGTATAAATACATGCCGCTTTCCTGGCCTCACCCGTAGGCGAACGCTCTGTATAAAGTCTTAATTTATAGTCACAGTCTAGTTGAAATATATACAGGAGACATTTACAATATAGTCTACTAGTACAACACAAAGTTTTAGTATCAATTTCATGAAGCTTTGTTGAATGTCATGAATTCATCTACAGAATAGAAGACATGAGAAATCAGATACTTCTTTAATTTGGCCCTAAATATTCATATGTTTTGAGTTTCATTTTTTATATCGATAGGGAGGCTATTAACAATTTTTACTGCCATATAACGCACTCCTTTTTGATAGCACGATAGACTTGCCGTTGGAGTATGAAAGTTATTTTTGACGTGTATTTATGCTGTGAACTGTTGAATTAGTTACAAAGTTTTCACGATTACATACGAGGAAGATTATTAATGAAAAGATATACTGACAAGCCATGGGCATTATTTGTAGTTGTGTTTAATAGTGCTACACGATTCCCTAGATTTGGCACCTACTATTACTCTAATTACTCTTTTTTGTAATAGGAATATACTGTTAAGGCTGGTTCACAATAAACCGAGAATGGAAACGATAACGAGAACGGGAACGGAAATAATGTTAAAATAAATTCATTTAAATAGGAGCATTCACAATAGTAAGTTGTGAATGCTCACATTTAAATACATTTATTTTAACCATATTTCCGTTCTCGTTTTCGTTGTCGTTTCCGTTTCCGGTTTATTGTGAACCAGCCTTTACTATCCGTGGAATTTCCCCAGAATATTATTCCAAACACATTACCGAGTGGAAGTATGCAAAGTATATTGTTTTCAAGGTATTCATATTTACTATGTTTGCATAGATCTAATAGCAAAACATGCTGAATTTCGTTAAGGGGTAATTTATTTAATATGAATGGGCCTTAAAGCTTGTTTCGAGGTATACTGTCTGCAACGTTTCGGTTCCATTACCAGGGCCATATTCATAAGGCATGAAATTTCGCCTACTTCTTTTAAGTCCAACAAACAATACTTCAGAATAAACAGGAAGTTACGAGAATAGAATAACAATATAAACAATCGTAAATTTGTAATGTTAAATAAAAATGACTGAAACAACAACTTTTATCTTGCAGACTCATTTATATTACATTTCGTTTCAATCAGTTAAAATACATCACGTTCGAGACAAACTTCAGTCATCTTTAAATGTCGGTCGCTATAGTTCACGATACGGTAAATATTCCTGTGTTATTACAACATCTGTGTAGAATGAAATCAATATAAATGAAACTGCATTTAAACCCGATTCCGTGTGTTCTTGCAGGTAAAAAATTTCAGACCGAACAGCCAACGAATTCGGAATATTTGAAGCATTAATAACTTCACTATGTCTACAGTATGATTTCACTGAGAATGTTTAACAAAAGGAGAAAGAGTCCTAATACATTAGTGATTACAAAAGGAAAACTACATCGCACAGTTTTTCATTGCACATGAATAAACTCAATTCCTGTGCGGAGAATTGAGTTCGTGCTGAAAAGTGTTGAATTTATGTTGAAATTATTGGAACATATCGTAATGGCATATTAACCTGCTAGCTGGAAAAAAAAAAGTATAATTTTCGTACGCTAAAATAGTTACAAATAAATTATAAAGGTAAATTATACAGATTGCACATGGGTTACGAACACAGGATTCTATGTTTTCAACGGTTAAAGAGCAGCTCTAATGCTGGATTTTAATCCTGTTCTTTTGCATGGATGATTACAAGAATCATCACTGGAATCTGATAGAAATAACAAAAATAAAAGCAGCAATTTTTATTGGAGATAACTTGAAAAGCTCAACGTTAATAAACATTAATTTGTAACAGAAATGTATTCATGATGCTTGATGGTAAATACCGTTGGAGCACAAATGAATTTCTCAATTATTATATTA
Organism: Periplaneta americana; assembly: GCF_040183065.1. Taxonomy (NCBI): domain Eukaryota; kingdom Metazoa; phylum Arthropoda; class Insecta; order Blattodea; family Blattidae; genus Periplaneta; species Periplaneta americana. The sequence goes on from NC_091133.1 coordinate 42,817,441, forward strand.
TGGAATAAAACGTGAAAATGTGTTAACTCATATTATATTTGACGGTGGCTATTTCTGCAAGATATTTCCGCCAACGTAACACTATATATAAAACTGAAACCGAAATTACGATATAAAATAAGAAATGATCTATAAACACGAACTGATATTGTGTAATAAAAATTTTATTTCATATACGTATAGGCGTGTCAGAAAAATCTGATTTAGAAGACATGATTCTCGAAATAAAATTTTTGCAGCTCTCAATAAATTTGTAGATAATTTTGATAGAAATATTTAATTGATTTGGTGTTCTGCCCAAGGGCAGATCTTTCACTGCAAACCCAGCATTCTCCAAACTTTCCTATTTTCTGCCTTCCTTTTTGTATCTTCATATTATCCATATATCTTAATGTCGTCTATCTGATATCTTCTTCTGCCCCGAACTCTTCTCCCGTTCACCATCCCTTCCAGTGCATCCTTCAGTAGACAGTTTCTTCTCAGCCAGTAACCCAACCAATTTCTTTTCCTCTTCATTCTTTCTTCACCCACTCTTACCAACAGAGCTTCATTTCTTATTCTGTCTGTCCACTTAAAACGCTCTATTCTTCTCCATAGACTGAATAGCCTTCTTTCTTTCCAGTCTACACCTATTTTCTTTAGGATCTCCATCAGTTTATTCGAATCCATTCCAATTCCAATATAGATATATAGGTTAAGAAATTGGCCGTGAAAAAGACGGTGAAAAAGATAGCTACATATTATCATCCTGCATGCGTGTGTGTGTGTGTGTGTTTTAAGAAGGGTACAGACGGAGAGTTCTATATTTAGAACATGTGCTTATAATTCTTACGAGTATAGTGTAATGCAGGAATGAAGTGGCAACAGTTATACAGGATGTATAAAAAAGTAAGGGCAACGTCACGAAGGTGATACAGGACCTGACTTCCAACATAATATGTTTATAGTTTTTTTTTCGAATTCGTAACCGTTTTCGAGTTACACGATGATAAACTTTCCTATAAATGTAATACTCTATGAACCCAGTTGGTATTTTATTTCCCTAAATAATTATAGTATATACTTAAATAAGTATAAATTACTCTGAAAGTCTATCGGAGCAACAAAAATGTTTCTCACTCTTACGTACGCACAGGTCTAATCACGCGTTGCAAAATTCTTTACACCTTGCTGTTGTTTCTCCGCTGCAGCTGTGTTAATCTTTGCAATTAGATCATCTTTATTTGATCTCAGGACTGTGGACATACTTCTTCGTGGGGCCTTACAGATAGAAGGCCAGTGTTGTCAAGTCTGGAGACCGCGCGGGCCATTAACTGAACCATCTGTAATCACAAGTTGAAGAAACCGAATGCAGATTGTAGAAATAGAGGACATTCATCACAACGGGGCTTATTTAGGACCTAAAGCGACAAATGGGTTCACAGAAGATGGCAATCAAAAAGTTGTTTATCATCGAAAATGGGGACGAATTTAGAAAAAAAAAGTATTAACATTTTTTGCAGAAAATCAGGTCCTCTATCACATACATAATGATTGCTCATATTTATTAGATAAAATCACATTAATTAGATAATATTCCTGTGTTCTCTGGTTGACATAAAAATCCACGTGACTAGCAGTGGCTTTAGCATTAGCAACGAGCTTGACGAATGGGATATCTTTTCCTCTTGATTCGCTTTTTTGAAACGAAGAAGGAGATTGATCTACTCGTAACAATCGAAACGTTGTTAAATGTACAACGTACATAGAAACTTACAGGCAGATATTCTTACTACAGGTGACACACAAAATTATTACTAGTAATTGAATATTGCTCTGTTATTTTTCCGTGAACTAACAATTGTTTCATACTTATCATTATATCGAGCTTCTGTACTTTTCGAAAGAATACAATATTAAGCGTCTGCAAAATTAGGCTGGTCACAGAAATAGTTGGCCCCTTTTTCCTTCTCAACAGTCTCAATGAATCAGCCTTTCTGATCAATAAAGTCACTTTTCAATTATTATACTTGAATTCGTTTATTTCTAAAACCCCACAAGTAACAAAAACAATACTTTTGGAAGACCAATAAAAAGTATACTAATCCATTTTCTTATATGTATATTTATCACGGTCTTCATCACGTTCTTACAGAGATGATTTTCCTTCGGGAGGATAAGTGAATTATTAGTTTAGTTATTTGTCACTGAGGCTCATTCGGTCTCCTGTTAGTTGAGTACCGCAATTACTCATTCATTTCTGTTAATTAGGATGTGTACTAGTTTACGACAGGGTTAATCCGCTCAGACAGTGTGCACGTCACCTTCTTAGGAATGTAATCAGAGTAGTTGAACATGGAGAATGTTATTGCAGCATTTGCATGGGAGAACGAGTGTCTAGTGCGCTGCATGTTTACCTCCGCGCACTCGGAGCCTTCTCCATTATTTTCCATATTAAACATTTATATCTTCTGAAGGGATTTTCTCCTTCTGGTTCACCGCTCCTATTTTACCACATGCCTATTTCAAGTTTTATAATGCGAATGTCAGCGGCAGTCCCAGAACACAACACTGTGTAACAAAACCGTACTACAATCTCGCTTTCCTCCCCCGCACACTGTTTTCTATCAAATCTCGTTGTCTTTGTTTTCATTTCCCCTTCTCTTTTCTTTTACATTCTCTGTCTCTTCTCCCGACTGTTGTCTTCTGGAGACTTTTATCCAATCACTCGCAGAAATCCAATTACTGGTAACGGGCAACAGTAGCTGAAACCTTAACAATCCTTTCTGTGTCTTCAGTCAATCTTATTCAAAGTGCGGGTGGGAGGAGAATATGTCCCAAACACACCGCAACAAAGTCGAATGAGAGTGAGAAAATGGGAAATTTATGTCGCCGAACGCGTTATTTTAGTTCCTTCCCCCCCCGAAACCTGCAACACACCGCAAAATCTTACTTCAATGCGGCTGTGGAAGTTGTTACAATTCCAGTGGGACAGATAATCCAGAATTCCCGAAAGAAACATTCCATAACGACGAACTGCATGGCGCTGGGCGTGTAATATATTCTTCACGACTTTAAGAAGTGTCGGAGGTTGATCACACCCGTAGTTCCTTTGAATCTTACAGTCTTACAGTCGTACTTAATGCTAACATAGCGTTATAACGTATTTAAAATGAGTGTAATTATTATAATAGTACATTATGCAACGAGCCTATAATGATAGTAATTAAGAAGCGAATATGGATGTTTATGAAACTCGCTTGCACTCGTTTCATAATTTTCATACGAGTTTAATTACCATTATAGGCGAGTTTCATACGACTTTTTATGCTCGACCATATTTTAAACTTGAAATTATTCAGATGTATAGGTACATTTTATTTGTATCTGACAAGATCGGAAGTGACCTTGTTCTAGGTCGTGAATTGTGAGATGTGCGCAGACGCGAAAGTATTGATTTTTTCCGAGAAACAATAATGTCATTGACCTTGTGTAATCCCGTTAAACTTGGTATAACCTTGATTATTGAATTCGACATTGAAAAACAAGATGACAAATTGAATTTACTTGAATATTATTTACAATTAACGCTAATTATTATAGTAACAGAACATAACCTTCTGCGACAGTATTGGATTTCCAGCCTCCGTGACTTTTCGCTAATTCTCTTTCGATTGCATATCCGAGAATAATCGATACTTGCGGTTTTATAACGGTACAAAGCTGACTTGTTATTGGCTGAACACCTGTAAGCTGAGTTGTCATTGGCTGAAAACACCTGCAGTTTAATGAGTAGATGAGCTTTAATGACATGCATTAAAGAACTGCTACCAGGTGTATAATTACTACATTTCGGCATGGTCGAGCATAAAGTCATTTATTCAACAATATAAATATCATTATGTGAAAATTTTAGTAAAGAGTTCCTATATGAATTTAAAAAAATTGTAGGAAGAGGATTCTAAAATCATATAAAAATGTCAGTCACGAAGATGATGCGTACTTCCATGTTTTAGGACAAATCAATCATTTATTTATTGACATAGTTTCTCTTTATTTAAGGAGCAAACGCGACAATTGACGTATTCATTTGCAAAGGGAGGTAGTGATGTCATGTATTGAACTAATAATTGAATTGATTATTATTGAAAGGTCACGTGTCCACTTTTTTGACAAATTGAGTTATGAGACATACATACATTTTCTTGTGTTGTGTATTTGATTATGTATACATAATTATAGCCTTCTTGTTCCCTTGATATATTAATTAGTCTGTGTATCATGTATCATGTATCTTATTGAATTTGGTATTCCCAAGAAACTAGTTCGATTAATTAAAATGTGTCTCAGTGAAACATACACAGAGTCCGTATAGGTCAGTTGCTATCTGATGCTTTTCCAATTCACTGCGGGCTAAAGCAGGGAGATGCACTATCCACTTTACTTTTTAACTTCGCTCTAGAATATGCCATTAGGAAAGTTCAGGATAACGGGCAGGGTTTGGAATTGAACGGGTTACATCAGCTTATTGTCTATACAGATGACGTGAATATGTTAGGAGAAAATACACAAACGATTAGGGAAAACACGGAAATTTTACTTGAAGCAAGTAAAGCGATCGGTTTGGAAGTAAATCTCGAAAAGACAAAATATATTATTATGTCCCGTGACCAGAATATTGTACGAAATGGAAATATAAAAATTGGAGATTTATCCTTCGATGATTTGGAAAAATTCAAATATCTTGGAGCAACAGTAACCAATATAAATGACACTCGAGAGGGAATTAAACGCAGAATAAATATGGGAAATGCCTGTTATTATTCGGTTGAGAAGCTCTTATCATCCAGTCTGCTGTCCAAAAATCTGAAAGTTAGAATTTATAAAACAGTTATATTACCGGTTGTTCTGTATGGTTGTGAAACTTGGACTCTCACTTTGAGAGAGGAACATAGGTTAAGGGTGTTGAGAATAAGGTGCTTAGGAAAATATTTGGGGCTAAGCGGGATGAAGTTAGAGGAGAATGGAGAAAGTTACACAACACAGAACTTCACACATTATATTCTTCACCTAACATAATTAGGAACTTAAAATCCAGACGTTTGAGATGGGCAGGGCATGTAGCACGTATGGGCGAATCCAGAAATGCATATAGAATGTTAGTTGGGAGACCGGAGGGAAAAAGACCTTTAGGGAGGCCGAGACGTAGATGGGAGGATAATATTAAAATGGATTTGAGGGAGGTGGAGTGTGATGATAGAGACTGGATTAATCTTGCACAGGGTAGGGACCGATGGCGGGCTTATGTGAGGGCGGCAATGAACCTTCGGGTTCCTTAAAAGCCATTTGTAAGTAAGTAAATAAGTAAGTATCATGTATTGAAATGATGCATTTTTGCGTTGTGTTGGGTAGTAAGTTGTGTGTTCTATTATTGCTGTTGTTCGTTTCTTGTAACTGTCAAGCCTCAATTACTATAACTCAACACTAATCCCCATTTCATTTTGGTTGATAGGCTTACTGACACTCTTTACCATCCGTGAAGGGGAAGATGCTACTGTCTATCATACTAACGTTCGACTAATTGACTTTGAACATAGTGAAAATTCTTATTATTGAAAATGTTTACCTGTAATCTATATTTCGAAAATTTATACTAAGCGTTTGTATTTCATTTTATTGCTGTTTATATCAATTGGCACATTAGAAAGCTATTGACAGCAGAACATAAATGTTTCCTCCACTGTTAGTTGCTACTCTACAGCAATGGAACAATATGCACTGTGTACTCCCCCCCCCCCTCGACTTCGTAATACAAACTAGTATCTCTTAATTTAATTAATTATTAGTTGAAAATATTGTAAAAACGCCACTAAAATATATTGAAATATATAATCGCCAAACAACCTGTGTCACTGTATTTTATATCCACTTATGCACTTTATTTAATATTTTATTTTATTGTGTGTACAACTTTTGGGGTGCAGGTATAAGAGGTAACAGCTACCGGTCTGTTACTGACTGGCTCAGGGCAAGTTTAAGGGGAAAGAAATGCCTTCGCATCCTCTCAACTTGTATGAAATGTCGTTTAGTCTTATTGTACGAAGTGATAGAATTATTTAAAGTTAATTTAACTGGTATTTTAATTATTATTTTTAAGTAATCGTGACCCTATAATCGTTACCTAGAAACAGAACTTTGTTTCTTCTTTGCTTGTACACCCCTAATGAGAATCGTAACTCTTTTACTCGCGGAGTATGAGCCTTTAAGTTTCAATTATAAATGAAACACTTACAAGCTAACCCGGTCTTCCTGCTTTTAAAGTCCTTTGTTGTCGATTTATATATTTTCCGGTAGGATAATGGAGTGATAGGGAAAAGAGGTAGACTGTAGTGGCTTTTGAAGTTGAAAGTTTCAGAAGAAATACTTCTTTCTTTTCCTTGTACTTGGGAATCTAGTTTGCCGGGAAAGATCGTTCACATTACAAGGGCAAAGGGTGTGGCGATCGAATCGTGTAGTAACCCCCTCTCAGCTCACTTTTAACAATGGTAACCAAGACATGTCAACTTCTTTGTGCAGATTGTGTGCAAAAACCAAATACCTCCTCCCCATTTCGCGCCGTCATCCAGACACCCAATGGAGCTTTGATATCGGTCTCTCTTTCCCTCGCCCGTTCTCTTATAAGCCATATGGGCTTATAAGGTAAGCTTACTGTGGTTTTGGGAGCTGTTACAATGGCATCTCTTTTGCTATTCACGCGTATTTTCGACCTGCAAAAACTTCGTTTCGCTAGTTTGCGGACGGGAAAAGGATATAAAGGACAAAAGACCACAAATGTGTGTAACATTGAAGTTTTCTGCTAGGAAAGCTTAACAACCTGTATCCGCTTGTCTCAACGTGACATTTTCATAAGACCGCTTCTCTTTGGTTAGCACAAGGGTTAATTGAAGTACATTTCTTTTTAGTTCTGCGTCACACAAAGTGTACTTACCACTTTGTTAGATTCATTTCATAATTGAAGGCTTCTCTCGGAAAAGAATGTAACATCAATTTAATGAAATATGTGACTTCGGTGGAAAGAGTAATTTTGAAGCATTTATTTATAACAATAAATGATTGCATCCAGTAGCTGAAAAAACTTGTATCCTTGATTAATATAACGATTCTGCTAGTAAATATAGGCCTTCATAGGAGGAGAGAGAACCATTTCCGTGGGGAGGCAAAACAAAACCATAGAATCCCCATATAACGGGATTATGGGAGACATCATTTACCTCCTCTCCCGTTATAGCTTGACCGTGGTACAGTATGTTGGAATATGATCATTTAATAAAGGCATATTTTGGAGGCATATTTCTTACAGTGTTACATCCATATCCGCGATGTTTCGAATCGATTTGTACAGTTGTCAAAAGAAAAAGCGGCCGTTCTCCTGAAACAAAGTTCCCTTCGGGTATCTTCGCTACAATTCGGAGACAGGCGATATTACATGTTGTCGGACCACGTTGCCTGATATCTACAGTTATAATTAAAGTATGCTGTCTGTTACTTGATAGCGTAACGGTAGCGTTCCGGCCTCTTATTCGCGAGGTCCTGCATTCGAATACAACTTCGTGCTTTTTATGTTAACTTTTGTTTTGTTTTTAAGAGAGAGAGAGAGACAAAATATACATAATTGTTCCTTTCTCTTTTATGATTATTTTAGTAATTAACATCAGGTTCATTAATGTATTATGCCATAACTTTATCATTATGACATTGTGGCTGCAAATGGAAAGAAAAAAGATTTTACTCTCAACAAAAATATCGTTCGTGGCATAAACAAAACAAACTTACTGGCGTCTACCTTAGAACATTGAAACAATTAAGCGTTCAAAAGCAAAACAAAAAGCCACGATTCAATATTTAGTCTATCTTCCCCTTATCTCGATCACATCATGCAGTCGAGTGGGCATGGAATCGACTAGTCTTTGCAAATAGTGACTGTTCCTAGACACGACATTCCAGGCATTCTGGACATACATACTGTACATAAGTGTTATGCCCATGGGCAGGTCTTTCATTGCAAACCCAGCATTCTCAAATCTTTCCTATTTTCTTCCTTCCTCTTAGTCTCCGCATATGATCCACATATCCAAATGTCGTCTATTATTCTTTTCAACCAGAGACTCAACCAATTCCTTTTTTCTCTTTCTAATCAGTTTCAGCATCATTCTTTCTTCACCCACTTTTTCCAACACAACTTCATTTCTTATTCTGTCTGTCCACTTCACACGCTCCGTTCTTCTCCACATCCACATTTCAAATGCTTCTATGCGTTTCTCTTCATTTCGTCGTAATGTCCATGTTCCTTCCCCATACAATGCCACACTCCACATAAAGCACTTCACTAGTCTCTTCATTAGTTATTTTTCCAGAGGTCCGCAGAAGATGCTATTTTTTCTATTAAAGCTTCCTTTGCTCATGTTTGCAGTTTTTCTTGGGAAGGATAAATGCGATAACTTCCCTTTGCGTTCCGCACGCCAATGTCTCACCGTGCAGTTGAGGAGAGTGGATTTGACTAAATGGGCCCTCTGGACTTCACCGAAATTCACCAAATATTAGTTCTATCAGGATGTTTGACCCGATCAGAGACCGGGATATCCCAATTAGCCTTTGTCCTCTGCATCCTGGACTAGTTTCTACAAATCATCAGAAAATCTTGGATGGGGATTGGGCCAATTTTTCCGCAAATTTTTCCACGCTTGTGCCCTCGTAGCTCAGCGGAAGAACGTCAGAATTTAGATGTCAACGTCTCAGGTTCAATTTCTCGTCACTCCTTTTCATTTTATTGTGGTTCAAGATAGTATAATATAATAATATAAAAAGGAAAACTAACACCAGTATTATGCAACTGTATTGTTCCAAACCTAATAATAAATTTATGTTATTTATATCGCTAAAGAACGGCAACTGAATATAAACTATGACTTGAATATTATTTATGTCGTTAAAGAACGATAACAATATAAATAACTTGAATATTATTTATAACGCTAAAGAACGAAAACAGAATATAAATGATAACTTCAATATTATTTATGTCGCTAAATAACGATAATAGAATATAAAAACGTGAATATCGTGAATATTATTCATTTCGTTAAAGAACGATAACAGAATACAAATGATGAATATCATTTATATTTCTAAACAACGGTAACAAAATACAAAAAATAATAACTTGAATATTATTTATATCGTTATAGCAACGATAACAAAATATAAATAACTTGGTATCCATAAAGAACGATAACAGAATATAAATGATAATTTGAGTATTATTTATATAGCTAAAGAACGATTAAAAATAAAATGAAAACTTGAACAAGGCCGGAACCCACAACCTTCTAATGATTAAACAAACACCCTACCGCTGGTCTACGAAACCCAGATACGGGATACTTCCATAGTTCGGGAACTTCTTCTACAACACATGCATCGTGTAACATCGCCGTGACCCGAAGAGGACTTAGAAAATATTCGCTGTTCACGAGTGCGGCCACTTTTTTTTTTTTTTTGACAACTGTACAGGGCTTGAACAGTAGGTCTACTACAAATTATAATAGAGCATAACTTAAAACAATCTCCCTCTTTTACAGTATTCTCTCGTACAGAAACACATGCATACATCAATAAAACTACGTAACAGTGCTAATAGATACTTTTTATATGATGTTTACCTTCCTGAAGATATCCTATAAAATGTAAATTCTAATTATTTTATTTTATCTCCTCTTTAAGTTTACACATTATACTGGAATTACTTTTCTTTTTTCTGCATTGTTGTGCAGTATGTTATTCATATATCTTCAAGTGGCGGTCTGAACACCTGCAGACTTCTAATACATTAGTACAGACTCTTACAAAAGAAAAATTACAGTGTTTCCATTCCTCAAATGAGGTATAGGAATTCTTATACATTCAGAAATTTAAAATAAATATTATAGTCCAGATACATGATCTGAAGACATTAATTCAGCGATTTAGGCACAGAAACTTAATCATATACAAAAGCAAACAATATATTTTCAATTCAATAGAATAGAAGAAAAAGAGGTCAGATAATGGCCCCCCTCCATAACTCCGCCTATAGCCTAATGAAGTATGTCCCTGAAATAATTTTCTTTTCTCCTGAAACGTGTATTATAGATTTGGTGCTTACACCCTTATTCGAGGAAGGATTTCAATTATGCAATGCCCAGATCGGACCAATGGTATCTTGTAAAGACTACTTTTAATTTGTATTTTAGGTTAGATTAAAGAATGTTGTATTTTACGCTTTCAAAAGTGCATCATTATTGTTATTATCTATCATGGTTATTATTATTCCCTGTTTTCTTCTGAGTTTCTTCATCTAGCATTCATAATGTAGGGAGTCTCATTGTATACGAATTTCACATTGTTTCATATGTTCAGTACTATCCAAAAAATCTAGTTTTCTGTAACCGCAGAAATGATTCCGTCTGAATAAAAATATTCTATATTAATGTAATTCAATAGAAGCCCGACCGATGTTACGGTCCGATATAGTTATAACATAGATTCAGGTTTATTTCGGCATTTCTTGACTCGCGAGTCAACACCTTAATACTCGAGGGTGGAAGGATAATGCATGTTCTCCCTCCCTTTTGCCATCACTTGTTCACGCTTTATCAACATCTTAGGTTATTTAGCGTCTGAATGAGATGAAGGTGATAATGCCGGTGAAATGAGTCCGGGGTCCATCACCGAAAGTTACCCAGCATTTGCTCATATTGGATTGAGGGAAAACCCCAGAAAAAACCTCAACCAGGTAACTTGCCACAACCGGGAATCGAACCCGGGCCACCTGGTTTCGCGGCTAGACGCGCTAATATTTATAGGTATTATAACTTGCAAAATTTTTATTTTTTCGTTGACTACATTTACTCATATGTTTTTTCCATTCTTTTTGGTAGGTTTTGAGTTAAGAATTTCACTATTTTTCCTCAATTATTAGGGCTATCTTGTGAGTTTATACTGTCTTAAGCATATCGACAACTCCAAATTTTTTTGGCTGAGTGTACGTACATTCTCATCATTTGGTTCCTTTCATTACATATCTAATAAATCATGATGTTACACAATACTATGACGTCATGAAGACGATCTTAATCCTTAACAGGAGACATGAAAAGAAAGGGATACATTTCTTTCCGCTCGTCTCACAAAATAAATAACCTTAACAAATGATAGCAAGACATGTCTAAAAACCATTAGTATACATAGATTACATTGCTGTACAGTATGTGTTGGAGACATAATGTGGACAGCGTAAAAAGAAAGACTGTGGCACACAATTCAGAACATTTATTATGATGTCTCCGACGCCATTTCTCATTAAACTTGCACTTGCTCGTGGGGTTATCTGGAGCACTATGCTCGGAATATTACGTTTCTTCCTAGAGATAACAGAGTTGTTCGCAGTGCATGTACTGGGAGTGGCATCCGTCTCTAGGGATTGAGGGAGTGCAGACCTCTTGGATTGGAAAGCAAGAGGAACGGAGCTTTGGGAAGGAAAGCCATGGCAGTTAAAATTAGTTACAGAATAGAGAAGAAATAGCCACAAAAGCTAGGACACTACCTTCTCTCACTTTGTAGTACTTCTGTTTGAGTTTTTGCTAGGACTTCTCCTTCTCTCTCCCTTTCCTCCTGCTCAAGTTCTTGCTTTCCTCTCCTGTAAGCATTCCCTATGATTACGCCCGAGAGTCATCCATTAGACGGAACGGTGCTATCTGTGACCCCACACCTTGTCTCAGATAACTGCACATGCAATAATCTATGTTATATATTTTGCTCTATTGTCGTCTTCGCAAACAATTTCCGTCGCTACAGGAAGATTGTGAAGTACGTGTAACAATTTGTATGTTCCTGTAGTCATAAACGCGAAATATTGCAAAATATTCTGCTCTTGAAGTGACCTATCTCTTTAATTTTGTGAGTTGCAGTCTTTAATCGACATTGTTAAGATTACGCAGTTTTTTTTTGGCAGTGCCATTCATACTTTGTGCGAGATCGTGCGTATTTGCTTGTTTTCCGCACAGAACCAATACGCGGTAAGTGTGAAATACCACATTCAGTATTCCCAACGTAACACATAACAATTTCATTCTTCTTACCGCTTAAGCGCGACATTCATTTTACTGCTTTAGGCTTTTAACATATTATTTTTAGAGACGTTTAACATAGTAATAATTATAAATTGGAAACTTACCACTGCGATTTAACCTAAATTACAATGTTAATTATTGTTTTTAAATATTTGCAAAGATTAAGTAAAGTCTACTACTACACGAAACTTATTGCATTCCTGATACAAGTAACATTAAGGAAGCCGTGAAGAAATCAACAAGATTCCAGATGCGGATGTTATTACTACAATATGTTATATAAATAATATTGTTAAAATATTAAAATGAAAAAGAAATCATTACATAACCTTACCGTTTGTTTTAAGTTCGCATTTATAGACTGGGGGGGGGGGGGGAAGACAGACGTGTATCACGGCCTGCTGGAGTATAGTAAACACAGAAAACAATTTATAGCAACAATGTTGAAGAAAGATATTTTGGTTTTCCGAAGTTGCCGTCATTAAACAGAAACCAACATGGAGATTTCATTGCAACTAATTAGAAATTCGTCTTTCAGGTATGTAATAAACGATCTTCGCACAAAATAATGTACGATACACGAGCGGTATGTTTGTTTTCATGTTCTCGGAAATTAAAAAAGCTCAACTACGTTTCGCTTTTTCAATCTTTTCCTCGACCATGAACACGTCAACATATCGCTCTTGTAACGTATATTACTATTACAAAACACTTCGACTTTGACACTCCGTTTTAATTGTCATGTTCGCGCTAAATTGGAATATGCCTCTGTAATTTGGTCATTCTCTTACAAATCACATAGTAATCAAATTGATAAATTTCAAAAATCATTCTCTAGATATCTGTATTTTAGAAGATATCATTGTTCATTGCTCCATAAAAAAATTTCGTACAACAATCTACTTGCTGAATTTAATTTAATGTCTCTTGGAAGTCGTAGATTTCTTGCTGAGCAACTTTTAATATATAAAATATTCAAGGTCTACTGGATAATAGCGAAATATCACAAATCCAGATTAACGCTAGAACATTACATTTAAGAAATCGTCAATTGTTATATTATAAAAAACCAAACACTTCAGCACATAAAAATTTAACAGTGTTAAAAATGTGTTCAAATTTCAATGAAATATGTAAAACGTGGGATATAGATTTCTGCATTTCTTAAATGGAATACAAAAAATTTCTTATTAATATACTAAAGGTAGTTGATTTTATATAATATTGATATTTGTATATATAATACTAGACGTCCCCGTGCGCTCCGCTGCACCAGTTAGAAATAAATATAACGTAATTACATAGCTAAAATAGGACATTTGATCCAGGGAACATTCGTGTTTGATAGAAGGATAAATCGTTTAATATGTTACTTAATTTAAATTGTATCCAAATAATTAAAATGCGATCATTTTGGTCCAGAGACCACTCATTGGTGCAATGACAATTCCTTTAACATGTTTCTAATTTTTATTACATGCAACCATAGTTTAATGTAGATTGACATCATTTAGATTTAATGTGTATATTTTATTTTACTTGTTATAGGTTTCCATTGAATTATGGTAATAACTTAATTTTAACCCTTGTTTTCTACGTATTCAGTAAATGGCGCTTGGCCCACTATGGTTCTGAACCCTTCAAATAACTTAAATTATATTATATAATATTACATATTATATTATATTATATTATATTATATTATATTATATTATATTATATTATATTATATTATATTATATTATATTATATTATATTATATTATATTATATTATATTATATTATATTATATTATATTATATCAGAAGTTACTGTAATAACATTATACTACTAGGTTCAAAAAGTTCCCGGAATTTTACTACCATTTTTCGTATTAATATATAACAAGGGATATTATACATTTGTTTTGTTGGTAACATTCATGATGTCATTTCCTTAAAGTTTGTTGATAATGGCAATTATTGGTTTTGAGTTGTAGGCAATTGTTTATCATAGTGTTTTGTTTGTTCGTCGCATTTTGTAATTATGTCCACAGAGCAAAGTACAAACATCAAGTTCTGTGTTTTGCTGGGGACATGATCAGTATGGCTGATGAAGATGGTGATTTCTTAAACAAAATGAAACTGGTGCTACTTGTACGACCCAGTCCCTAAACGACAGTCATCTGAGTGGAAATCGAAAAAATCTCCTCGGAAGCAAAAATTTCCTAGGGACACTTCCAAAGGCAAAGTTATTTTAAATGTTATGTTTTATTTAACGACGCTCGCAACTGCAGAAGTTATATCAGCATCGCCGGATGTGCCAGAATTTTGTCCCGCAGGAGTTCTTTCACATGCCAGTAAATCTACTGACATGAGCCTGTCGCATTTAAGCACACTTAAAGCAAAGTTATTTTGGAAGTTTTCTTCGACTCTCAGGGTCTCATGCACCATGAGTTCATTCCAGAAGGTCGTACTGTAACGAAAGAATTGTACGTAGAAACCCTCCGTCGCCTCTGGGACGCAGTGAGAAGGAAACGTCCAGAAAAGTGGGTAGAAAACAACTGGTTCCTTATGCATGACAATGCACCTGCTCATCGCGCAATTATTGTAAAGAATTTTCTTGCCAGGCACAACATAACTGCTTTGGATCATCCACCATACTCTCCTGATCTCTCACCACCTGATTACTTTCTGTTTCCCCGTCTGAAAAGTCATCTGAAAGGACGGAGATTCAATGCTGAAGAGGTTATCGCAAACGCGACGAGAGCACTAAGACGGGTTTCACAAAATGGCTTCCAGGCCTGCTTCCAGGAACTCTACACGCGTTGGCAAAAGTGTGTTGTTGCGGAAGGCAACTATTTTGAAGGGAATGCTGTAGAATAGTGTTTAAGGTACGTTGTTTCTATGATGCTAGCAAATTCCGGGAACTTTTTGAACCTAGTATGTAGCATTATGTCCATCTAGAGAAACTACACTTTCCAATGGTGAAATAATAATTAATTATACAAATTGGTTAATTTAGCTTCCGATATTACTTCATACAAACACAGAAACATTCTCTGTAGGCTATCTTTCATAGCTTTCGATTGTTGCTTCTAAGGCCCCTTATAGACGCAGTCATTTGTTTTTTAATTCATTACACGGCCTTAGATGGCAGTTATTTTAATTTTAAAACTCATTTATCTCATTAAATATCAGTACTATCAAAATTTTTCAAGGAATAAAACTTATCGCAAATTATTTTTAAAGAAACTTTTGTTATGTAACATTTTTCACAAAAATCAATAATAAGCGAGATATTTCGATTTATTTAATTCAGGCCCCCTTATAACCCCCCCTTTAAATAATGTATTTTGAATGCCATATAGCCTTAAATCTAAGTTACAACGAACTTAATTTATATTCCAATTTTCATCGAAATCCGCTCAGCCATTATCGCGTGAAAAGGTAACAAACATACAGACAGACATACAAACAAAAATTAAAAAAAAGCGATTTTCGGTTTCAGGGTGGTTAATTATATATGTTAGGACCAATTATTTTTGGAAAATCGAAAATTACCAGAAAAATTTCGGCTACAGATTTATTATTAGTATAGATTTGCCAATTATAGCTACATTTTACATTTTTGGCTATGATGTTTATGCTTCTATTTTTCATTTATTTTATTTTGTATTTTCATTTATATCTATGTCTGTGTCTTTTATTTAGGTAGTATCTATTTGTCTGTTCTTTTTTTTTTTTCCTTTTCTCATTTTCCATTTTAATTTGTATTTACACTTATATCCTGCATTTGTATCTTTTCATCTCTTTTTTTATGTTAAATGCAATTCTATGTTTTTAAACTAATATCTGTACTGTCTATTGTAATTGGGGCTTTGCCCTGTTATAGGCATAAGTAAATAAATAAATAAATAAATAGACGGACAGACAGACAGACAATACAAAGTATAATTCTCTGTAAAACTTGCAAAGTGGACAAAGAAGAGGAATAGATCGACAGTTGATTCTTTGAAAGGAATGCGATAATAAAATTTAACTTCAGATATTTGGCATGTTTCGTCGTCAAATATTGTAAGTAAAAATAATCTTGTTTTGAAAAAAAAATAGTTTTTTCCTTTATTTTAAAAAGTCTAGAAACAATTGGACGGAGTTACGCAATAATAGACCAACCGACAATTTGAAAAATGACATATTTGCACAAATCTGTTGGTGGCAGGCTAATTTAATTCGAAAAAAATCAAGAATGCGGTATCTGAATTTTTCTGCTATTTATAAGCAAAAATTCGTTTATTGCATAAAATTAATTTTGCTTTGAAATATTAATTCAACTGTTGGTCTCTTATTAAAAATCGGTTAGCCTTTTTTTGGTATTATTTGTGCTGTTTTTTGTATTAGTATGAATGTTATCAGGATAGGGACCGATGGCGGGCTTATGTGAGGGCGGCACTGAACCTGCGGGTTTCTTAAAAGTCATTTGTAAGTAAGTAAGTTGTAAGCATGAATGTTATAATACTTATTATATAAAATGTTTTATAAAAACAGATTTATTTCAATTGCTAATATTTTCGAAATAGGTTCTTGGCGCTTGGATCACTATTGCTAATCACCGTCCAATTTTCATCACTGATGCTGAAGTATACAGAATGGAAGGGAACCTATTACATTAATTCATAGAGGCAATAGATCATGTCAGTGCTAACAATTTTTGTCAAATAATTTTTTTATACGTCCATTAGTTTTGAGAATACGGAATGTGACGTGTTGCAACGCTGCAAAGTGTACCAGTGCTTTTTAAGGTCATTGCTTGTCAGAGATGGTGAGTGTAACTCCAATCATCCACTACGCAAGACTTGCGAGTGGAGAATGTAAACAGAAACCCCTTATCAGATAAGTTTCGAACAAATTACTGTATTTAAAAACATAAAATATACAATGAATTAATTATACACAAATTATTTGGTTTTTAACATTTTTTGTTGTAAGTTACTATAACCTCGTTAACTCTAAATTTAATACCTTGAAATTTATTTAACAGTCATAGTTTCTGTTGATTTCTTTGCTTTTTACGTAATTACAAAATGCTGAAGCATGTACATTCTTATAAAACTAAACTACAGTAGAGCATCGATTATCCGAATACCAAACAACCGAATCATCGGTTAACCGAAAGCGTTCCAGTTGGCAAATTCAAATTTGCGCGCGCACCGTGTAGAAGATTGGCTAGATCTGTTTGCGAGATTTAGCGGCAAAAAAAAAAAAAAAGTCTCAGCTCTGAAGGAAAAAAAAATTGGACTTCTCTTCCTAAACTGTAGGCCTACTTTAGGGTCGTATTCATAGACGAGACTTTGGACCAAAGTTGACTTTGGAAAGTACAAAGTCGCCATTTTCCTATTCACAGTTGATACTTTGACGAAAGTAAACTTCGATCGTGACTTTACTTCGAAATCGCCGAAAATCTATACTTAGACTGTGACTTTCATTCGTGGACATAAGAAAAATGGCTGATATTTGGGAAATTGTTATATTTGCCGAGAAGATTGATAACATCCAGGAAATTGTTGAAGCTCCTCATGTTTCTCGGCGTATTATTAGACATGTGCAAAACTCTGTTGAATTTTATAGAGATAATGAATTCAAATCAAGATACAGATTTGAAAACTAGACCGTATTAAATAATATTCACATGTTTCAATATGCACTGATGAATAATAGAATAATAAAAAAGGATTACCTGTTCCATTAATAATACTCTCATTTCACTTCGATATTGCTCTATGGATATAAGGATTAATGGTTTACTATTGATTTTGTATATTTAATTGCATTCTTTATATGTCTTCACCAGTTTTAGTAGAATGTCTCTTTCATAATCTGTCATTGGTGGCATCTTCTTATCTTTCACGTCTTCACAATTATTTTACATTGAAATAATTAAAAAATGCTGCAACAATAACTTAACGTCTGCCGATGTTCATTTGTTTCACTGATTTGAGACTCAAAAGATGGCTTTTATTGTGGCAATGCCTACTCTACTTCAGCTATTCATTAATTTAATTCGTTTAGAAGGCCATGATTGTGATTGCCAACATTAGAACAAGATCGTCAAATCTCGACTTACCAAAGTCAAAGTCAAATTCTCAGAAGTATTGTCTATGAATAGGACTTTTAATAAAGTTAAACTTTACTACGAAAGTCGACTTTGGGAAGTCTTCAGTCAAAGTCTCGTTTATGAATACGACCCTTAATGATTGATTTTAACTTGCCAAAACTAGGCCAGTCAGTTCTCTGTGTTATTTGTAAGACGTGTGATACAAAAATATTTTATTTATCAGAGCTTCCTCAAATTAGAGGCTGCCATTAGACAAAGCATACAAAACAATACAAGAACAAAATAGAAGATGAGAGCTAAAAGAGTAAGAAAAAAGGCAAACAAATACATATACAAACAATGGCAGTTTACAGAAGAAAAAAAATTTTCAAGTAAAGAATCAATGAAAGCTAAGAAGGAAAAAGAAAAATGATAATGGTGCGTCAATTTTTTTTCCGTACACTGAATTAGAGTCCATATACGTGGTTCCGTAAATTTTGACTGACTCTTTAATTATGAGGAGGGCTAGTTCGTTCAGAAAAGATTTGTGCAGTCCTAGGGTCTTACAGAATTGAGAAGAGAAGTTGGGTATCGTTCCTCTTGCTCCAAACATCAATCCCGTAACACTGATATCGTGAAGTTGGTATTTATCTTTATAATACAGGAAGGCTGGAACGTAGATTGTTCGTTTCTCCTCATGTACGTCTTCGGGCTGTCCTTTGTACGTTTCAAACGTGATGGTGGGGTCGATTATTATACCCTGAGACAGGGATTCGCTAATGGCGAATATGTCAATTCGTCTGTTACTGCCATTGTCGGTGATTTCGTGGACTTCTTCATAGACGGTGTATTTTAGTTTTCTAAGGGCATCGGCCAATTTAGTTCTAATTGCATGCTGCCTATGTATACGCAATGTTTCGCCATAAGGACAGGCTCCCAGGACATGTCCAAGGGTTTCTATCTCACTGAGGCATCGCCTGCAGTGGTTGTCCTGAGACCTACCGGGTATGGCTCTTACAGCGCTTACGTTTCCAGTCATCTTGATAGCCTCCTTCCATTCACCGCTAGTCATTCCATCGGGCTTAGTTATCCATTTGTTAGAGGGAGTGAATTAACTGTACAGAATAACGCCTTTTCCCTTTAGAGGTAAGTTGCACCATGCGTTGTACTCTCGCTGGCGTAATTCGGTCCTAAATTTTCTGGTGTTTATTACTCCACTCGTAGAAGTTAGGTACAGTTTTGTGTTTAATATCGGTGTTTCTTTGTTTCATACTGCTCCTATGACACCGGTACAATTTGTTTAGTAAATGATCGGTTATCCTAAAAATCAGTTATCCGAACACCCCCCGTCCCCAATTGTTTCGGATAATCGATGCTCTACTGTACTTCCATTAAAGATTAATTTAAATTTTAATGTAAACTGAAAATAACATTATTACGAATACACATTCTTTAACTCAGTCTCAATTTAAGTTTTTATCTATGAAAAAAAAATTAATTAATTTAGAAGGGAAATTAAGTTTACAGTAATATTAAGAAATGTGTTAAGTATTACATAAGTACAGTAATTTCATCGAAACGCAACTGATGAGACGTTTTTGTTTACATTCTCCACTCGCAATTCTTGCGGATTGAATATTTGGAGTTATACTTACCCCACTGAGGATTGATTACCCTAAGGATCACTGCTACTCTTTGCTGCATTGCAAAACGTCACATTTCATTGTTGGTAGAGTTATGTACTATGGCCTTACTTCACTTATCAAAGTGGGGAATATAATGGCATCACTATCTCAATTTCGATAATTTTTAACTTAGCCACTTGTCAACCAAGCAGCCCATTTAACATGCAGAACACTTTTTTAGTCTTTGTGCCGACAGGAGGAATTATTTTTAAAAGTTTTATTCAGTAAAAAGTATACATGGACTCTAAAATGGTGTAAAAAATCTTTCCAATATTTGAGTCATGTGTTTCTTCATATCATGTTGTAGGTGAGAATCATTCAATACTAAAACATTTGTCCAGGATTTTTTATTTATTCTAAGTGCCTTTCGGTTCATTTAATTAAAATATATCTAACAGTAAATATACTGCTTATCGAATAATTTGTAATATAGTTTCTTTCATTGAGCAGTCCGAAGAACGAGGTAGTTGGTGCCGATGCGACAGGGGTGTCCTCATTTTTTAGATTTCAGAATATGATAATCCTAATGAATTTCACTACCTGAATCCATCATTTATACAAACTGACTATAATTAACTGTGCCTATTTGAGCAGTTTCAGACGGGGAACTCTTGACTCTAGGACAGGCCTGCAGAACCCGTAAGTAGGGGAAATATGACATCACCCTCACTCAACTTCCATTGCGGATGATCGACTTCCGCGTAGAGTTGTTTACATTCTTTTCCCGTGCAAGGTCCATCAGTAGCGGCACTGTAATTTTAAAAAAGGATTCCAATAAATTCATTGTATTTATAATGCGTTATCTCATTTCAAGGTTTACAATTATGCTAGATTTCCTGTCGGTAGGTTCTTTGAAATTTCTTTGCACCTAAGCCTGCCTTAGATTTTCGAAAACTTTCCTCCTATCATAACCTACGGAGACATAAATTTATAGCATTTAAGTAATGAACCTTGAAAGTCACTAATAATTTCAATTCAAAATGAAAACAACGAGTGAAGTCCTTAATTTAACAGTGTATAAATACGTAAATAATCAATATACAGTTCGTAATAATGAACTTACCCGAAAGTTTGTCCGTTCCATAAATGTTAATATGGGCTTTGTTGAAATGTAGTTTAAAATTGAAATGACGAGTAGAAATAAATTGAATGGGACATAATAAACAAGCAACTCTTTCGTCTCCTTTAACAACAAAATAATCATATTCCCATTTCCTTTGGAAGTAGTATTTCTTCACGGGTTTAGATTTTGCCATGTTCCAGTTCTCCTTAAACTCAGTACGTGTATTGTGTATTTATTTTTTATTCAATTATTAATTAATTAATTAATTTATTTATTTATTTATTTATTTATTTAATTTACTTAGCTGGAGTGTGTTGCAATGTTGAATGACAGCATTAACATCCGGTCATATAGCTATCACTCGCTTATCAATGTAAAATTTATTTATCGTCCTATTACTAGTAAAACCACTTAAGTCCAGTAATGCAAATTTTATAGAAACAGGAATTAAAACTTTATTAATGCACGAAAAATCATAATAAATTCTTGAAATGAAATAATTGGTTTGTTGCCTACATGCAACATTTCGGACTTATTCCATTTTAGTAGAATACAGAGCATGGAAAGATAAGTCGGGGACTGTACTTAACTTATTTTACACAAAAAGTGGACTTAATCGGCTTTACTACTAATAGGACGATACATACATAGATAGATCTTCTTACATTATATGCACACATACATTTAAAAATTTATTTTACATGTATTTTAACTTATTAATTTTCCTCATTCATTTTTCTCTTACTTTCTAAAGGTATGTCCCTAAGGATTTTATTATCTGTTCATTTGTAATTCTTGATAGCGTATTGTATACTTGCCACCGCGAGAATGAATGTTGATGCAGCCAACGTAACTAGAATGCTATGACCGCACTGGTAGAAAAGGTGGGTGGGGTAGAAGGGATGGTAAGGCACTCGCTCTGAGGAGCTACAGTTCTGCAGGTCTGCTGTAGGAGTACCAAGAAAGATCCAGACTGTGCTTCTAATTATTGTGGTTATACATAATAGTTATTTATGGTGCTTGTGAGGTAAGTGCATCTTTATTGCACGAGTGGAAAGATCACGCTCACAAGTACCATACGTAATTTTATTCATGACCATAACGAAAAATTGTTTGTGAAAGAAAATATGTTGAAAATAAGTCCTCCTGTAATCACATACCATGGCATGGATTTTAGAATCAATACGTGTACTAGGTAGGTCATGGTGTAGGAGGCCATGATTAGTAAAAAATGGTATCTATGGCGTTGAATAAATAACAAATTATAATTAATTATATAAATTTAATATATTTTTTTTCATTTTAAACGTGTATTTTCGTCTTTTTGAAGTTTCAGGGATTATTTAGAAGTTTTCACGGGACTATTGTGATTAAAATAATTTCACATTTTACTTCTGTAAACTTAAGAGGATTATTAAAACTGATTTAATCATCGTGTCTGTTTAGCTCAGTTGGCTAACGCGTGTTGTTTTAAAATCCTATAAACCCAACTTCGCAGGTTCAAGTCTCTTCGCATCCCAAAAGGTAAATTATTACAAAATTTTAAAAATATGCATATTAGATATGGATGTAATGTACAAATTACGACGTAGCAGATAGAGAAAAGAGAAGGAGATTGAGTGTATGTATATTTAAGAAAATGGTAATAAAGAAGTAGAGGTAGTGACATCTAGTAACTAATATATTAACTTCTTGAGTAATAGTTCAATGGAAAAGTATACGTGTGTACCCGGGTACTAGGAAAATACTAATGAACTGTGAGATAAAGTACAAACTGTGAGGTAAAGTCTTTATCTCACTAGTGAAATAAAGTAATGTTGAATAAAAGTCTACTTTACAAACGCAAAAGTATTTAGTAAAGGCATGTTTTTCGTTATGGTCATGGATAAAGAAACGTATTGGCTACGACCTTCGATTCTTTGTAAGGGTAAAGTTAAGGACTCCTGATCTTGGACTGTTCCATTAAGTGAAGAAGCGTTTTTCTCTTACCAGTGGAAATATATATTTTTTCCTGTGATTCACTTTATAAAATTAATTTGTCTTTTCAGCTTCAATTTTTTTTTTATAATCCAAAGATCTTTGTACACAATAGGGCCAAGAGGATATGCGGGGTCACAGTAAGCCCAGGTATACAATACAACCACAGCTGTCAAAAAAGGGTACGCAGTCCAGGGTTAATACTTACACATTTAGGAAACTTTATTTTGAAATTTCTATCATCGACCAGTTATGTTCGAACAGTCATCACAACATAAACGGAAAAAGAAAAAATCAGGGCTTCCAGGTCTGCCTTAACTTGCGTTGTACATTACTGACCGAATGAACGCTAGCTAGCTAACCTACAGCCAACCAACCAACCAGCCAATCAACTCCACCTACGCTATCAGACTACCAACTGGTCAGAGGTTCACAACAGCAGTTTGTGCTAGACCGCCCTGACGCTTGTATATTGTATAATTCGCGTTTATATAGTAACGTTAGGCTATGCGTGACATTCGCAAGAGGTAAAAATTATCCAAGTGTTGCAATTTCTTTTTCGTATATACAGTATTTTCCTTACATTCGTTATCTAGTTTATATATTTCTCTATCAAATGAGACTAATTTAAATTATCTAACCATATGTCGGAGAAATTGCACTTTTAGCCCCGCTAGAGGTAGCGCCCACACTCCACACCATTACAAGCGTCACATTACTATCAATTTTATCTTTGCTGCTGTCAGTAATGGGTATATAAAGCGTTATTGTAAATTCATTCTTAATGTCAAAATTAATTTTGTCTCACTAAAGCACAAGACTGCCTCCGTGGCCTGTTGGTAAGCATGCTGGCTTCCAGATCAGGAGGTCCCGGGTTCGATTCCCGGGCTCGGCTCTCGGTGAATTTTTTCTTGAAGAAGAAGAATTCCCTGGGTGTCTAGAGTCTGGAAATTTGTATGAATGTGTGATTGTAAGTGTGTCGGGTTAATATTAATTAAAATCACAAATATAAAAATACATCAGGACTGTTGCTGCGCAGTACGTTTCAGCGTCATATTGTTGACATGTAACTCCATCTATTAGCACCACCATAAAGCATCTAATAGATGCTATAGAGTTACCAACAACGAAAAAAAAGGAATTCACGTTACTTGCTATAATGTTTTTTTCTCAGTACTTAATTCATACGCCTCATCTTCTTTGGGGTTGCAATATTTTGTTTGGGCGCATGTAATATTTAAACTATTGCCATTAACAGCGACTGAGTTTTAAATAGAAAGTAGCTTAAGCACAAATGGCTCGTGTTGTTTTTTTATTTGATATTAGTAGCTTATTTTACGACGCTTTATCAACATTTAGCGTCTGAATGAGATGAAGGTGATAATGCCGGTGAAATGAGTCCTGGATCCAACACCGAAAGTTATCCAGCAATTGCTCATATTGGGTTGAGGGAAAACCCTGGATAAAAACCTCAATCGCGTAACTTGCCCCGACCGGGAATCGAACCCGGACCACCTGGTTTCGCGGCCAGACGCGCTAACCGTTACTCCACAGGTGTGGACGATCGTGTTGTTCTAAGCAGATAAAAAAAGCCACGCTCTCCACGAATAAAGCCACATGAAAAGTGATATACGTAATGTTTTCTTCTTATTTCACAACTTTGCTTGGCCTTTTTCAACATTGGTTTAAACGTATCCCTTGTACAAAGCATTTCTGATTATATTTGCTTAGTTGAAAGTCACGACTAATGATGATGATGAAATTTACAGTGTGGAGGCATGTCGTCTGTCGAAACTGACACAAATTTTCAAAAGTTTCTTCTTGCACTTTTGAACCAATCTGAGACATTTACGCTTGTTTCCAGAATAAAGTATCCTTCCATACGTTCTCGTGAGTAATTGCCATGACCACGGCACAAGTGCGAAACAAAAACAATGGAGCTATGCCAGGTGCGTCGAGAAAATGAGGGTCTCTAGATACCTCTGCCGCATCATAGTAGGCCTACAGGAGATGCCTCAAGGTTTTCCCAGACATAAGACATAATAGTAGCTTTTGTTTTTTTTTTTTTTTCCAGCATTGCAGCTTAAACAATTGCTGCAAGTGGAGAGAAGATTTATTTATTCCTATTAAAAGTCAACAAAGAAATGACGTACAATATAGTTAACATTATTATTATTGTTATTATTATTATTGTTATTATTATTATTATTTTATTTTATTTTTTATTTTTTGCTGATTGAATATGTATATTGCAATGAGAGACATACTGGTATAGTGAAAATGTTCATTATCACATTGTCTGTTATATTTCTTACATATTTTTATGCTCGATCATGCCCAAATGTAGTAATTATACACCTGGTAGCAGTACTTTAATGCATGTCATTAAAGTACACCTATCCATTAAAGTTCAGTTTTTCGATTATTCTCGGATATGCAATCGAAACATAACGAGGGAAACGTCACGGAGGCTGGAAATCCAATACTGTCGCAGAAGGTTATGTTCTTTTACTGTAATAATTAGCGTTAATTGTAAATAATATTCAAATAAATTCAATTTGCCATCTCGTTCTTCAAATCTAAATCAATTTCCAGGTCATACCAAAATTAGTTCATGTTACTCTCTACATCAAGGTCAATGATATTATTGTTCCTCGGAAAAAATCAATACTTTCGCGTCTGCGCACATCTGAAACGAGTTATGCACAAGGTCACTTCCGATCTTCAGTCAGATACAGGGACATAATTTTATTTTTACTAACATTTTTAATATTAACCTGGCTATACCTTTAGAGATCCGGAAACACAGTTTGCTATCCCCTTCCATGACTGTAGTTCGATGATAATGACGTAAAACACAAACAAATCACTTTACTGTGTATAGGAGGGAAGAAAAGTAGTTCATCCATTTACGTAAACTAGGAAATATCGCGATTTTGAGTTCGATAATTTTCATTAGGGTTTTGTTTAATCGAAATATAGTACTGTATTAAGAATAAGTGTTTTTACTCACGAACTGAGTTATCCATGCGGACGTATTCATTTTGCAGTGTATATTATACTATCTACAACACATTAGCGTGCAATATAGAGAATGAAGTTAAATTGAAAAATAATTATAATATGAATATTTAAACACATTTTTGAAAATGGTGGCCGTTTGCATATTATCACACTATAGACTATTGCACCTAATTCCAATTACCAGTTTCTTACTTCGTACTAGTAACTCATGTTGAAATAATTCTATACCTACTCTACGTACTGTAAATTCAATCTTCACTTTTGCCCGACCCGCACAGATAAAATTACTCAGACATGCTATCTACTGTCCATCCAAGTGGTTATGCCACAGGATCGTAGAAAGGGGGGAAATCACGAGACAGTTAATTATTTAATGAGGCCCTTTTATTTAACTTATTTTAAACAGTTGTATAATATTACGTAAACGTCCAATTCCTAACAAATTAATGTTTTCAGAAAAGAGCTAAGACAGCCCAGCTTTTATAGAGGAGTAAACAGAAGCAGGTGGGGGAAATCGGGATGCGACGTAGGCAAGCGGACAGTACCTGGCGAAAATATGATTCAACATTGAAAGCTCTTTCGTCAAAGGCAAACGCGAACATATTTCTGGAACGTACTATACTCACTAACTCAGTACTGCTCAATATTTGCGGCCTTGGTTCTGTGTGGAGGACAGTTGGAACTTCATTAGTAGAAGGGGTGGGAGTGAAGTACATTAAAAAACTCAGGTACAATAAAAATTGAAGTAAAAATAAAATGATGTCCCTGTACTTACGAAAACATCTTAATGTACACCAACTAAGGCCACGTTACTTACACAGAGTAATCGCGTCACTTACTATAACGTCTCTATAAATAGTGGTTAATAATGATAATAATAATAATAATAATAATAATAATAATAATAACAATAACAACAATAATAATTATGTTTATTGCCTGAAAAGTATAACGCAAAGAGATTGTATGTGAACAGAATTCTAAAACTCCCCTGAAGGAGATTGTTCGTCGATACATAATAATAAATTTACATGAATAAATTACAATAAAATAACATCCAAAATTTATAATTAGTCATAAAAAATATTTACAAATATTCTTAAATTTCATACTGTTGGAGGTAAATATATGTGCGTATTTCTTTATTAATTTGATATACATTCTAGGGCCGATGTTGGTACTATAGTTGAAAACAGTGCTGAATAAACACATGGGTTCAAACAACATATTCTATCTATGCCTTTGGTTTTGTGTTTGTGAGGATATATGTTCGGAAATGTATGTGATTTTATGTATAGAATGTAATAAAGCAATAATGCATTGATGTTAATTTGATCTGTTTTCGAGACTTTAAATTCTAAAAACAATTTTTCGGTAGAACAATCGAAAGATTTTTTTAGATATATTTTAATTATTCTTCCCTTTATTAAATCTAGTGGATTAAGATTAGTTTTATAAGTACTAACTATCCTATCCTAATATTCCATATTGGGTTATAGATTGAAATAAGGCAAGGTAAACAACTATGCGCAGACTAGTACATCCAGTGTTATGTAATTTCGTAACCGAACAAAGTAGTATATAATTCTACGTAATTTGTTACAAAGGTAGTTGATTTCTTTGTCCCATTTGAGAATTTTTTATCAATAATGTTTCCTACTGTAAAACGCAAAATAATTTATTATGATAACTGGACAAATTAATAAATAGTACATTATGCAACGATCCTATAATGATAGTAATTAAGAAGCGAGTATGGATGTTTATGAAACGAGCGCAAGCGAGTTTCATAATTTTCATACAGCCTTCTTAATTACCATTATAGGCGAGTTTCATAGGACTTTTTATGCTCGACCATATTTCTGACTTGAAATTATTCAGATGTATACATTTTATTTATATCTGACAAGATCGGAAGTGACCTTGTTCTAGGTCATGAATTGTGAGATGTGCGCAGACGCGAAAGTATTGATTTTTTCCGAGGAACAATAATGTCATTGACCTTGATGTAATCCCGTTAAACTTGATATAACCTTGATTATTGAATTCGACATTGAAAAACGAGATGACAAATTGAATTTACTTGAATATTATTTACAATTAACGCTAATTATTATAGTAACAGAACATAACCTTCTGCGACAGTATTGGATTTCCTGCCTCCGTGACTTTTCGCTAATTCTCTTTCGATTGCACATCCGAGAATAATCGATACTTGCGGTTTTATAACGGTACAAAGCCGACTTATCATTGGCTGAACAGCTATAAGCTGAGTTGTCATTGGCTGAACACCTGTACTTTAATGAGTAGGTGTACTTTAATGACATGCATTAAAGGACTGCTACCAGGTGTATAATTACTACATTTCGGCATGGTCGAGCATAAATGTCTTTATGAGTTTTAGGAATTGTGTATGGATGTAACACACTCTCTTTGAAACAGAAAAAGAAATTACTTATAAGTAAACGGTATTTCCACTAGTGACTTTAGATTTTCTTTAATCGATAACGTAATTTAATTCAAGTTACTAATATTGCTCGTGTATATGAGAATATGGTGAAAGACTTCATCACGTGAACAATTAGACTAGTATGGTATTCAATTTATCTCAAATTAAATCTATAACTCTATAACTACAGCACACTGTTATGTTCTATGTCAGACTGCTTACTTGCTAGTCATTGTCTCGCTACACAAGTATTGTATAGAGCTTGCATTCTTCCGAGCGATAGCATTAGGGCTTCTGAACTACCAAACTACTACCAATATTCCAAGTACTATTTAACTGTCTTATAGGACGATTTCCAAAATTTTTTAGTAGAAAATTTGTTATAAATGCAACCTTTCATTGTACAAAATTTGAAGGTCCTATCCAATTTTCCAGCGTTGAACGTTTCTTTATGAGACTTGAACACTTCACACGTTTGTTTTGTGCAAATATCGAATTAGTCTTTTAACCACTTGCGCCATGAAAACAGATGTAAAATTACTGTTACAAGTTCATATGCACTCTCATTAGAAATACATTTTGTAAGAAGCTAGTGTGAATCATGCTTTTATAGCCGAAGTATTTCGATTAGAAGATAGAATTTTATTTTATCGTATAATTCTTTCTGTCCTAAGCTCTACATCATCCTCACTGTTGAATATTTACTCCTGTCAACTCTCTTCTAAAGCAGATTTAGTTAGTATTTCTTATTTCACATCTTTTATTTCAATCAAATTAAGCATAGTATGTAGTGGGAAATGACACACAAAACTAACCTTTAGAATAAACAGACTATTTTAAATTCCTGAAATCTCTTTCGTCCTATTTAACAGATATGAACTTAAAATTTTCAATTTAATGTAAAAATGATCCCACAGCTAGATAAATAAATAACACAATAATGAAGTCTGTAAAATAATGCATAATTATCCTTGCTAAATATTGTGTCATACGCAAAGAAAGTAAAATATGAATCTGAGAGAATCAAATTGTCTACGTTAGAAGACTAACGTTTTCTTAAGGTAACCCATGAGTGAAATTTGTAAATCCGAAACTATTCAGTCAATCCTTATGAAATTTTTACCACACATATTCATTGATTGCAATAAAAAACTGACAAAGTTTCATCCTCCTAGGGCAAATATTTTCTGAGTAATAAAATATTTACTATTTTTTATAACTACGCTACAAATTGCCCCCTGCGTTGTAATTTTATTTGAAATGTTTTGATTTTTGGTCAGGACATCCCCCATGCATATGGTTCTTTAATTTGCTATCAAGGTTTTGTGTAATGTTATTAATTTGACTTGTGGAATTTTTTTCTTTTGTGATATTGCATTTTTCACTCATGGGTTACCTTAAAGAACATATAAGAATTGCAATGATGCTGTTACGAATTAATATATAGGCCAAATGATTAGATTATGTGGGATGAGTAATATCCATGCAAAGAACGGAAAATAAATTATCTAAGTTAATTTTTAGGTATAGACCATCAGAAATAAATCGTGTACAATGTCCAATGAAAAAAATAGAGTTAGCTAGAAATGCTTAATATGATAAAAAACGAAACAGAACATATGGAGATAGTGATGATAATGATGAAGATGAAAGTACCTTTAGTTATCTTTGTTTAATTTTAACCCAGATCTCCAGCATAGAAAATATTAGCAGTGCTTACGAGAGTATGAACACCTCTATAATTAATGTATTCAAGCCTCTTTGACAGTTGATTGAATGAAAGTTCTTTTGTAGAACAATTATTCTTCATTCTAGAGTGTAGCAATTTGAAATGCGTTTTATCTACAAGCAATATGTATGCTCATAAATATATTACAAAATTGAATGCGATCATTAAAGACCTGAGTAATTAAAGCTCGCCACAAAAGAAGTGGAAAGCTGCAACGAACAAGATCAAACACTTTATTTGAACAAAGAACTTGACTGAACCAGCGATATGAATAACAAAAGAGAGAAATGAATTGCTTTTGAAGGACCGAATGAGCGATACAATGGAGGTGCTGATGAGAAGAAAGGTGAAACGGGAATTCAAAAGCTAATTAAGGGTAAACGTTTATTCAAAACGAGTAGCTTATCAGTGAAATGCTCTTTCACAGTAGGATATAGTACTGTGATGCGTAGGTGGGACATATCAACAAGACTAGTGTAGTTCAGAATCTGATTATACTCATTCTCTTTCAAAATACATCATCATGGTTTGTTCATATGTTAAATTCTAATTCGAAAGTCTTCAGTCAGAGAACTACTAATTTATAATAATAAAGACGTAGGTCTAATTCCCATTTTGTATACTACACGGGAGACACGATCTCATTTCAAAAGTTTCCTTATGTTCTATATCACTCGTAATATGTAGTATTCGTATTTATTCATAACTACTATTAAGAATTTATCACTTCTATAGGGGCGTCGCTCTTATATCCGGCAGCCAATCACGTCGCAGGTCGGTTATATTTAAACGTGTGCCTCTTGTCATTCGCTGCTGATGACATTATGCACTTTCTATGGCTCGATAAATACTGCCGCCATTTTGGTTCTATCATTGACGTTCGCAGAAAGCACACGAGGACGGTATTTGCCGCACAATTAAACATTATCATGTCATAGCTCCTACAAGAGTCAATCAGTTGCGTTGTAACTTTTAGGATTAATAGATAAATGTCTAAGGAAATCATAGAAAAAATTTCTAAATCAAAATCTTTTTTTGAAAAATGAGAAAAAAATATTAACTTCGAATTGAGCCGTCCAAAATAGACTTTGATATGATAAGCGACAAACATTTTTATTTTTAACATTAGATAGTGGGTCAAAGCGAGAGAAATGTTTAGAAAGAATGGAAATTACTTTTAAAAGTGGCTGCTATTCACAACCTTTACTGGTTTGCGAGTTGTGGCAAGTTAAATAAATATGTTTTTTATGCCTCGCGGACTTTCGTATGCAGAGTGACAACTTTTGTCTCTCTGCATACTGCGGATTCTCATAGAAATCATCACTCTGAATTCAAATTTGTTTACAAAATATTTTCATTCCTTAAAGTTTTCGATTTAACCGTGAGTTTCAAAATGTAATTAAAATATTTCTAGTATACGAGTATAAATATTATCTGCCCTGATTAAACACTAGCGTGACATACTTTGAAATTGGTGGTTTCTAGCGGAAATGGAAAACGGATACTGTGAGTAAATTCGTTTCGTCTTCGAAGAAAATTACAACATTCTAGCTTATATGAAAATAATTCCATTTTTTTCTGTATTTTCACAAATTTTTACATTCTTTCTACAAAACAAATCATTAGGCCTATGGTATCTTTGATTAAGATATCTGAAAAATTATATTGGAAACATAAGGTTTTAGCTAATCAAAATAAATGTGTAGTCTGAAGAGAGGCAGAAGCGAAACTTCAAAGTCCTGATTGCGTAATAATATTTTTAAATATTATTTGGTGCAACGAGGAACGATAAATTGGAGCTAAATTTAACACTGTTATATTCAATACCCTTCATAATAATATTGCAAAAATGAAAATAATTGGTTTTTGATAAGAAAAAGGAAATATGGCAAATGAAGCATATAAAACCAACATTGATTGCTTTTTTTAGTTGGTTATTTAATGACGCTGTATCAACTACGAAGTTATTTAGCGTCTATGAGTTTGGTGATAGCGAGATGGTATTTGGCGAGATAAGGCCTAGGATTCGCCATAGATTACCTGGCATTCACCTTACGGGTCGGCCTGGTTGACTCAGTTGGTATAGCGCTGGCCTTCTAAGCCCGAGGTTGCGGGTTCTGTCCCGAGCCAGATCGATTGCATTTAAGTGTGCTTAAATGCGCCTGGCTCATGTCTGTAGATTTACTGGCATGTAAAAGAACTCCTGCGGGACAAAAATACCGATGCACCGGCGACGCTGATATAACCTCGGTAGTTGCGAGCGTCGTTAAATAAATCATAACATTTTTCGCTTTACGGTTGGGGAAAATCTCGGAAAAACTCAACCAGGTAATCAGTCCAAGCGGGGGTGGAACCCGTGCTCGAGCGCAATTTCAGACGGGCACGCAATTGCCTTAACCGACTGAGCCACGCCGGTAGCTCATTGATTTTTTATACATAGTATTTTTTTATATTTGATTAGCACTTTTATTTAATTTAATGTCTTTATACAGTGAATTACGATTTAATATTCTAAATATCCAATAAATATATTGGCTTAATAATTAAGACCAGATAAAGATCTATTCGAAAGAGACCTAGACGTAAAGACATGTATCTTGGGTGCGCCGTTTCTCTCTACCTACTGTCTGTCCCCGTATTTCTCTCACTATTGTGCTAATCATATCTGGATTCTGGATGAACAATCTCATTTATTGCAAGTGATGCGTTGGAGTGGGGTTTTTATAAATTATTTCTCAATTATCTTAACCATGTATGCACTCAAACTACTTAAAAATATAATTACGACAAATAATTGAAAAGATGTTCTCCCGTATACTGCGACCTTATATTTTATTTATTGGTAACTATATCTCTGAATAAATACATTGGACACGGAATTGTAGGTAATAGTTTCTTCCAAAAGTTAATTTCTTTCACTGTACTGATAGCGTTAAAGAATAGGCGCATTGGTCGCACGGTGTAAGGTGAAATATGGGAAACAGTGAACACAACACAAAGCAATTAATTAATCGTGATGTGGATTAATTGAACAGACTGCGTGATCGTGAATGTGAGAAAAATATTTGCATGTTTTCCTGGAAGCAAAGTAAATGAGTATCAAAGCAGATGTCCTCTGGATTGACAAGGAGGAAAAATACAGGGTTCA
This sequence comes from Periplaneta americana, assembly GCF_040183065.1. NCBI lineage: Eukaryota > Metazoa > Arthropoda > Insecta > Blattodea > Blattidae > Periplaneta > Periplaneta americana. The sequence continues at coordinate 42,850,734 of NC_091133.1, forward strand.
CTGGCATTGCTATAACTCATTATAAGCTACCGCTTCATTATAACAAATGAATAAATCAGGAAAGTTCCCGCCTTGACGTGTGCTCATAACAATAATGGGGCGGAATATTGACTCACATAAATAATGTTCAGATGCTTCCAACGAATCGTTTTGCTCCTCCCTCTCGTATTATTATTCCTCCATTACCACCCAGACCCCTTCATTAATTTCAGTTTAATTGCTGTAATGTTTACTAAAAAATGTTCTGGGCTTTGGTGCTAAATTGGTTTTAATTGTTTTTATAAATACCAAAAATATGTAGATTGACTATCTCATGTTGAAATTTGTTCTATATTCTATTCAGTCTGTTAACATATTGTGTAAACATTGACATTACATTTCCTTACTCCATTGAATTTCATAACAACAGTTTGTTATAGAATAACTATTCTCGGGTTCTCAGCCAGGTGAGTTAGAGATTAGCTTCCAAGCTTTTGACGGCTAGCTCTGCCATATTCTTCAGGGAATGAAGTCGTACAACATTTTATGTTTGGTATAATTTTACTGTAACATGTCCGTGAGTTTCAAAGTTTATGGGTTTAAACCTGGCCGATAACAGTTGATTTTTAAGAAGCGATTAAATTTGTGAGCTTAGTTTCTTTTCAAAGAGAAGTAAGGCCAATTCTGAATGAGTGAGAAAACTTTGTTTGCAATGGACAACATTCAGTATTGCTGAAACAAAAATACACATATATTTAAATCGAGTTGTTATCGGTTTGGTTTACCGATGTGCCGACATGCGGATCCTCCGCTATGACTGCAGCTGCAACAGTCAGAATTTGTACCGTAACAGCGGAATTAAACTACGACACACTTACTTTATAATAGGTGCTGAAAATATCGATCCTCTTTTCCCAGGCAAGTGAAATATCGGCTAAATATGTACTCGTTCACTCTCTCCTCTTCTACCACTGAAATTCTTTTAATTTCTAACCCATTGTTGCAGGTGATAGACACCAGTCTGCTGAGCTAAATTTATTACCAATTTTTGTGGCGAACTTTCGAGAATAGCGTCAATGTCATCTATTTCAGACTCTTTTAAAACCGGTATGTTTCCAGGGAATACTTTTGTTTAACATCAACCCCGTTACTTCTGATTAAAGTTCTAGCTGATATGTACTTCTATTATAAGGCAGTAGAAGGTTATTGAAAAATAATAAGTTCCCGTTTCGAAATAGCTGTATCTTCTGTACATATTAGCAGTTTAGTTTCATATAGGTACTGTACCGTCATTAATGTTTAGAAGGATTGGTTTTTTTTTATCGATGCATGTTTCGTTGGTATGGTAACCGTGTTACGCTTGTATAAACAATAAATTTTGTTCAGAATACACACGGCAGTAGGAGAGTAATTTTAATAATTTTTACAATGGTTTTACCTTTGCATGAGATCAAAGTTATTTGTCTGGTGTGGTTTTACGTCACATTTCGTAATAGGACCGAATATCTATGAAGAAATTGACAATGGACAAACAAAAACAGTGACGGTAACCGTGCAGCGATATTTTCAAGTGTTGCAAGACTTGGCAATACCAGTGTTACAGAATCATGAAATCGAAAACATTGTGTTCATGCAAACGGCGCTCCACCTCACATACACAATAATGTAAAAATACTATTGCGCAATACATGTGGTGATCGTGTAATTAGGAGGGATTTTCCGAACAGTTGGCCTTCTAGGTCGCCAGACATAAATCCAGCTGACTACTGGTTATGGTGTTATCTAAAGGAAAAGGTATTTCTTAATAGACCTACTACATGTGAGGAACTGAAACATCAATATCAGATGTCATTGAAAATCCTCTAGGAATGTGCTTACTAATGCCGTTTATAGCATAGACAAAAGATGTTTTTCTTATTGAACAACACTGCGGTGGCCATATTTAAATTTTTCGTGTTTTAATAAAATTCCATTTCTTTACGAACAAATTAGTGTTTTTATTTTTGTGGAACCTAAAAATTTGACAAACTTATTGGCATTTCAAAATGGGAACTTACTTTTGATTAACCTTATACATCTCACTTGACGATATGTGACAGAGGAAAAACGATTGTTTTTATGGATTTGAAGTCTGATTAGTCTAATATGTAGCTAATCGGCGATGTATTCAAAGGAGGGGGAAAGGAACTGGCCAACCTACCCTTTTATCTCCTGGCCTAATTGCCTCATAAGTGATGCCATGTTGGTATTACTTGAGGTTCAGACCTGTCTTCGGACAGTTGAATAAACAACAACAACAACAATCGATCCCGTGTTCTCATTAACTAACTTATGTAGAGCCTCCCTGGTTGGCGATCGAAATTTCTCAATAAACTCCATACATTCCTGGTGAACCGATTACTTATAATTAGAGCCCAAATGTTAGGGAAAACGCATTTTTTAACTGCGTGTATGTATAAAAGACCTATTACAGATAAACACGTTTCCACACAATTGATGACGATATGCCCAATTTTTATTTTGCCTATTTTAGCTCCCGTTGATTATTTTAAGGTTAAATACCTTTTTTTTAGCCTTTTTACGTCATTATTGTACATTTTCTATAATAATGCATTTAAAATAAACTGCACATAAATTATATCAAAAAACATAAAAGAACAGTTATACAAATTAAAAATATATATTCACCTCACACAAATATTTGCTGAGAATCTTATTCTCCAGCAATACGTATGTTTCCAAGAAGTCGTAAACGATTCCATCTTTTATGTCGATTAACAAAGATGTTTGAACAGTATAACCCTCAATGCTGAGGTCACTTCTGGGTTTACCAGCGAAAGAATGGGATGAGGGAAGTATTAAAACAGAGCCGGGCATGAGAGTGGCTCAGGCTAGCCGGCCAGAGCTGCTCTCGCTCCGCAAGGCACTTCAATTCCAAGCCAGAGCAGAACGCTCACGCAGTGGCGGACTCGCATTACAGCTACCTTCCCTGCATTAATATAACAAGAGCCACGGTTATTCTAGTCATTCAGTCTGTCAGTACATAATAGTTTATAAGGATATTACATCAATCCATTGTACATCACAGAATTTATAACACTCTTATTAATTTAAAGAAATAAACTTCGCTCTATGTACACACACAAATCATTAGGCTTATTTACATAACCCATACGCACATACTGCAATCTCCTCTCCACGGTTCTACGAGACAGGCGTATGGCTTCCACTTCCGTTACTTGCTGTGGACAGAGTTCATCTGCCAATATAAATCGCTTGATGAATTCATCTTCGTTGAATGTTTTCAATTCCTTTGCAATTTCGTGGCGAATTTTGTAGCTAATCCTCATAACCGATTCACTAAGTGCATTATTGTCTTCCTGTTAATACATAATATATAATATAATATAATATAATATAATATAATATAATATAATATAATATAATATAATGTAATATAATATAATATAATATAATATATGGTATGATATGATATGATATGATATGATATGATATGATATGATATGATATGATATGATATGATATGATATGATATGATATGATATGATCATAAATTAATACATCTTAAAAAAAAATGTTTCTCAGGTACATTATATTAGAGTATCTATTCGATATTTATATTGCATTATAAGTTATTATAGTACATTTAGTAATATATAATTTTAAATTATACAAATATTATGATATATCATAGTATAGTATATTACAGTTCATGATATATAATATGATATATGATATATCATGAACTGTAATATACTATACTATGATATATCATAATACTTGTATAATTTAAAATTATACATTACTAAATGGATAATAACTTATAATGCAATGTAAATATCAAATAGATACTCTAATATAATGAACCTAAGAAACATTTTCTTTAAGATATATTAATTTATGGCGTTCATTACCAACATATTTGTCATATTCAGTAGCATGTTGTAAAGAATAATGTCGTTGGATATTGAACTTCTTAATCAGTTGGAGTTTTTTATGCCAAATTAAACACTTTGCTAATCCACTGCTCTCTACCAAAAAGAACTCCTCCTCCCATGATACATTAAAAGCATTGGGAGTAGCGGGACGCTTTAGTGTATGAGCGGAAGCTCCGTCTTCAAAGTTCGTCTCATATTGCAGAGTCACCACTGCACCGACACTGAATGACGTACAGTATGCTTACGTCACAGCGCTCGCAAGACGCACTCTTTATAGCACACAGCGCTCATTTCTCAGAATCACGTAATGTGCCCAGCCCTATATTAAAAGCAAGTCTCCAGGTACCGTTACTGTTGTCGCTTGCACGCACAAGTCACGCGTACTTTGAAGTCTCTAATCCCTTTTCATACTCCTCTTCTTGGGACAATTCTTGGTCGGTTTTTCCCGATCTCTGGAAGAAAGTAGAGACTGAAATATATAGTCTTTTAAGTTTGCTCAAATCACTTCAGTAGAAATGTTATGTTTTATTTAACGACACTCGCAACTGCAGACGTTATATCAGCGTCGCCGGATGTGCCGGAATTTTGTCCCGCAGGAGTTCTTTTACATGCCAGTAAATCTACTGACATGAGCCTGTCGCATTTAAGCACACTTAAATGCCATCGACCTGGCCCGGGATCGAACCCGCAACCTTGGGCATAGAAGGCCAGCGCTATACTAACTCGCCAACCAGGTCGACACTTCAGTAGAAGTGGAAATATCTTTTTCCACCATGAAAAACGTTCCCTCTGACAGGTGGCTCACTATAACAGTTAACAACTTAAAAAAGCATCTTGTGACATATGGTTATAACCAAGGAAAGTGAGTACCGTATGGGAAAGTTTATTAAGTATTAGTCTATTTTCTGTGTCTGTTTCCATGATTAATAAATGCCTATTTCACTGACTATTTTTACTATTTTTGAGCCTATATGCCTGGCTCTTTTAACCAAAATAAATGCCTTAACATTAGGGCTCTACTTTCAATATGTCTTGTACACTAGAAGCGATTTTATTAACGAAAGTTTGGGGCCTCCAGGGAACTAATCACACTATCTTTTAAGTGGTAATGTGTCTTTGATCTAAGCTGTTATTATCTATAGCCTAAGTTTTTGGGCTGTACGTTAAAAAGTGTGGCGAACATTATATAAATGAAATACTTAGTAAGGTTGTAATATTTCGAAATTAAATTTAAAGTTGGTCTCCAGAATATAGTAGTGTAATAGTGTGTTTAACAAATGTTTATTTCTCAAATTCACGCAGCATACATTGACAAAAAACGGCTAGATGGTGTTTGGAATTTCCCCCTAACAGACTGCATGCTACGTCCATTTTATAATTGTTGATTGTTGTGTTGGTGTACGAAGCTCGTTGTATTAATTCCATTAGGGATGTACTGCTCCAGAAACTTAATCTTCATCAAATGGAAACATGTCCCCTACCGCAATGGCGCTAGCCCTGGGGCCTGTAATTTACGCGACATGTACTCCTAGGGTCCCTCCTACCCTTTACCTCACCCTTATTCATTTAGCACCCTCAGTAAAATCTGGTCACTATTCATTAGTTTCACTCATTTTGTTACTGGTACAGACGATAAAGAACAACGAATGTCAAATTTTACTCTATTGCTATGCCCGCAATATTCTTAGACCTGACTGGAAATGTAATGCAATTAATGCAGTACTATACCTTTTGAGTTTAATGTTCATATTCCTGATATGCATACGCATTCTAAAGAACAATAGTTTTGAATAATTTTTAGGGAAAAATTGTTCCGGGGTCGGGTATCGAACCCGGAACAATTAACGTTGGTTTAACGTACCAACGCTCTACCAACTGAGCTACCCGGGAACTCTACCAGACACCGATCCAATTTTTCCCTTTATATCCACAGACCTCAAAGTGGGCTGACAACTGTCAAGCAACCAAAGTTGAGTGCACACTAACTCTGTGTGACTTAAATTGTGGCTTTCTGTTAACGAACAGTGACGTATATTATGCAAATCAAGCTTTCAGGTATAACTCCCTGTAAAGTTGATTTGAATAATTTTTTAGGGAAAAATAGTTTCGGGGCCGGGTATCGAACCCGGGATCTTTGGTTTAACGTACCAACGCTCTACCAACTGAGCTACCCAGGAACTCTATCAGACACCGATCCAATTTTTCCCTCTATATCCACAGAACTATAGTTTTATTCCTTAATTTTGTAAAATAGCCACAAACTTGATTTGAAGAACCGAAACAAGCTGAGATTTATAGAACAGGAAATTTCTACATTGAGACTGATGGTGACATTATCTTGAAATGTGGCATGTCTTGTATTGCCATCAGCTTCTATGAATGACCCTATGAATGCAGGGCATTACAGCATTCGCAATCGCCAAGAATTATCCGAACACAAAAATCACACTGCGACATAATCGCTATTATTTGTCACAGAGATTTTTCAGGAGCTGTGACGGCAAACCTTTGTCACACCCATCTCTAATTCTTATTTAACCAATATTTCAAAACAAGACACATTATTTATACGAGTGAAAATATGACGAATGGCTTCAAATTTATTCATTGCTACAGATTGCTCTTAAGAGAATCTATTCGGTACTCTTGATCGTCTGCCTTAATTAATTAAACGGTCGTGTTCAGCTCGCAGTTTATCTATCTGCATATCAAATTGCCATAAAATAATAATAAAATTTACACCACCTGAATGAAAGGAAACGTTTTTTAATTGCGTCGTAGGTTTTAGAATCCCTTTAAAATCACAGAACTATACCTTGCAATTTGCAATATAACTATTCGAAAAGTTAAACAATTTATGCGATGCAGATACTTCTATGTCCGCAAAATTTAATCAACTGAACTACTGCCATCCTTTTATTATATTAAATTAAAAACGTATACAAAGTTAAATTGAAAAATTGAAATGAAGCTCCATAAAAAATTAAAGTTGTAAAGTGTAAAGTTATTCTGGAATTTATTATTTTAAACACTTCATAGTTCCAAATATTTATCAATATATGATTCCAATTTTAGGTCGGATCTCGTCTGTGTTACAAATGATATTATTTCACACTGCATAACAATTCACGATCGAAGTGTTACATACAGAAGATTCAGGTATCATCACTGGTGAGGATCAGCGCTCTCACATCAGAATTGAGAATTTACTTGCTAAATATCCATCACAAATTCATTTCTATTACTCGATGCATGAGGTAACAAAATTCATTCATTCATTCATTCATTAAATTCCATAGATCTTACATGAGCAATGAAGCTATAAGATGTGGAACAAGTCAAAATTTTACAATGTTACAATAACAATTTTTACAAATTTTTACAATATTTTACAATTTTTACAGTTTTACAATTTAATAATTTTCTACAATGATGAAGTGAGGTCCGAGGATTCGCCAAAAGATTACCCGGGATATGCCTTTTGGTTGGGGAAAACATCGGAAAAACCCAACCAGGTAATGAAATCAAAGTGGTGAAATGAAGTGATGCCGAGGACTCGCCATAGACCATCCGGCTTCAGTCCCACGGCTGGGGAAAACCTCGGAAGAAACCACTCAATGAGACCAAAGGGGGATCCAACCCAAGCCCAAACGCAGCTCCGGATCAGCAGCCCAGCGAGTCTGTCGACTGAGCTACATCGATGGCTCTACTAAAAGTATACAATACATAGCCAATGAGATTATTAAATTTACAAACGCAAACGATCATTCATCAGTTGAGCTATATGTATAATGCAAAACAAGTAAGTTGATTAAATTTAAGGCATAAACAATTCAATCAGATGTGATATAAAGAAATTGATAATACATATCATGCAAACTACTTCAAATTACAAACACAAACAATTTATCAATAGAGCTGTATACAGATTACTATTCAATTTAAAACATATACAATTCATCGGCCAAAACTATACCCGTACAAACATATTATACAATACAAAGTAAGCAGATTAATTCAATTTACAAGCATACTTTCATTAAGCGATACAAATTTGTACAATTAATATCAAGTAGATTAATTCAATTTATAATAATAAACAATTCATCAGTTCAGCTATACAGACTACGAAATAACTGTATCTCGCAGAGTGTTGCGTTTTCGTGCACGACATGTAAGCATAGAATGATCCTAATACAGGAAAACTGATGCGTGATAAGTGACATACTGTGTCAGTTGGAAATGTGTTTCCATCCAGACATTTCTTCAAATGTAAAAAGTATGAAAATTACATAGAGATCAATCTGGACTGTAAAAACATTACATAGAGGTCAATCTGGACTGTAAGAGGAATATGCGATGCAAAAATCACCTTACTTCTGATACTGTCTGAAGCTATGTTGGCAGTTTCTCACGTTCGACGTTCTGCTCAGCAATTGGAAAGTTGGCACTCACTGCACGTAAACTAGGCTCTTGTGGAGAATTTTAAGAATACTTCTCTGGCTGATAATTGGCAATAAACCAATTTGGCTTATTGTTATTCTCCTACTCTGTCGGACAAAAACATCAACATGTTGAATTAAATTTGGCGTCATAGCCTTGAGCGCATCTCCTGGTCGTGGATTGTCCTGTAGAGATGTTCGGCAGAGACAAGAAACCGCACACACTTCTTGCATTGCAGGTCTCTTCATATACCCTACTGCAAAAGTTCTGCGATAGTTTTCAGCAGGTGTGCATCCTTTGAGAGTCAAAAACTAGTACAACGCGATTCAATTTTGGACGCTTCCATCTTACGCCATTTGCTTTTCTTTATTTATTCGGAGCAACAGTGATAGGTATGCCAATCACATCTACCAAAAAACCCTATAAACACTGTTGTCAATACTCCTAAAGCTAACTCCGACAGATACTCCAGTTGCACGTAATAAGCCTCGGCCGACTTTCATTTAAATTACTATATTTCGGTTGGAAGCGGAAAGATTTATGAATCTCTTCGTTACTATTTATGACACATTGCTCAGGAATTTTGAGCGAACTAATATGACAATTCAGTTAGTTCTACTTCTCAAAGACTCGAGTAATTTCTTGTAATCAAAGTTAAGGAAATGATTACGAACATGTTCCACTTACACTTAAACTACATTCCTCTCTACACAAGATCACATAAATAACAGAAACTGCATACTTCAACCACGCTAGAAGCCCCAGGCCTTATGTTACTGTGATTTATAAAGTAATTTGATGAAATGGCTTTAGCGCACGAATATATTATTTAACTCCGTTAATCTTCGTGTCTTTTATATTTGAGTGAGTACGAGAGAGCTTTGCGTATATGTGCGTTGGTAGAGGGTGTAGGAGGATTGAATTGCAAGTTTACGTGAGGTATTAAGGTGTAACCACTCAGTGAAATTACATTACCGCTGCGAGTGATGAAATCATATAAATGATGCCTTCACTCCAGATATGTTGAATTTGTGTTAATATCTACATTTAATTAAAAAGCATTTTCATAGTGTGTCTCGATTTTATGGTACGCACAACGAAATAGACGCAACCACAAAATTAATTATTCACATGTTCGTGATCTTATTTATTTAAGGAAGCGATGATATCACAGACTTCTATTTTAATTTCGTTTTCCCCAGCTCATTTTTAGTATCTTAAATTTCGTATATAGATTGTACCTGTTTCGTTTCAATTTTATGTCTCATACGTCAAAATATTATGTCATTTTTCAAATGGTTATTTTTAGTTGGTTGTTTAATAACTCTGTATTAAGTACTTAATTATTTAGCGTCAATGAAATTGGTGATAGTGATGTGGTATTTGGCAATATGGGGCCGAGGTTTTGTCACACATTACCTGACATTCGCTTTACGGCTTGAGAAAATCTCTGAAAAAAACATACCAAGGTAATCAGCTCAGGCGCAATCGAACTCAGCTTTGGAACAGAAATCAAACTCACTTGCAGACTGAGCTAAACCGGGGCCAATCCTCATGTAATTAATGTATATAATAAATGTAGATTATATGGAAAAAGTAAGCGATTGCAATAGACATGTTAAGCTCAATTAGAATAATTGTAAAGGCATGTTATATGGATTCCGTTAAGCTAAGATATAGGAATTAAATTAATATTATGTATTTGCCGTCTTAGTTAGTTTATCAAATGCTAAGGGAAAATTTATTCACTTAATTAGCATAACTTGTAGAACAATGTTAAATCGATGAATGTTTTCGGTAATGATTTGCCACCTTCCCAAAGTTAGAGTACGAAAAATATCAAGGTAAAAAATCAGTCAACAAATAGTACTACGAAAACAGCTAATAACAATACCAGCCACCAGCGCAGCTCAGTCGGCTAAGGCGCTTGCCTGACGATCCGGAGTTGCACTCGGGCGCGGGTTCGATCCCCGTTTGGGCTGTTTACCTCGTTGGGTTTTCCCGAGGTTTTCCCCAACCGTAAGGCGAATGTCAGGTAATATATGGCGAATCCTCGGCCTCAACTCGTCAAATGTTATCTCACTATCACCAATCCCATCGACCCTAAATAACCTAGTAGTTGATACAGCGTCGTTAAATAACCAAGTAAAAAATATAACAATATCAATTGTTACACCATATATTAATTTTCTTCATTGTTTTATTGTTATATTTTAAATAACTAAGTAATTAGCACAATTTATTTTATATGTTTTAATTATTTTGACTGATTTTAACCTTGACATTGTTCGTACTCTAACCTCGTAAAGTGTTCATACATTGTAACACCCACATCTCAATGATCTTCAGATGCAAATCATTGCCGAAAACGTTCATCGATTTAACGTCGTCCTGCAAGTTATGCTTAGGGAATAAATTTTCACTTAGCATTTGATAAGCTGTCTAAGATGGCAAATACATAATATTAATTTAATTCGATTAGAATAGCTCCTTAGTCCCTCTTCGCAGACTCGAAATTCAATATCTCAAAATGTTCTGTAGAACATTATCTTTTTCTGTTTAATTTTTCCTTGCTTCTACTGAATCAGCCTGCTATATTTAATTATTCTTCCTTCACAAGGCAGTTATTGTATTTTATTATTGCTGGAGAGTTTACTTACAGCTTTATAAAATAGGAAAAAGCAAACTTGAATAAAGTAATGGTATGTTTATAATTCATTTCATATTGGAATAAATGAACAGCTATCAGGACGGTCATTATAGCCTGTGCCCGATATTTCGTGTAGCCGTTGAGTGGTGATGGAATTTCTATAAGAACATCTAAAATATCGAAAACCAAAACTTCTACGTAACAAACAATAAAGTGATAGAGATGGGGAGGCGAGACATGACGTGACCTGTGACAGAAGTGAAAGAGTGAGCTATTAGAAAGGAAGTTTGTTTTATGAAGGTTAATATTATACGAATCTACCGATACAGAAGTTTATTTCGGACCAAAACCTATATTCCCCCTTTATTCCCATTTCTGATGTAGCCACGGAACATGGTAAGATCACAGGACAGGTCTTGTCTCGTCGGCTGTATCTATTATTCAAAATGTCAACGGAAAGAGATATTTACAATTAGAGATGAAAAATTTCATTAATTTAATCCACCAACACTGGTCCTTCTTCGCCTTCTTTTTAATGTGTACTCACTTCATTAAATTTAATCTGCCTTATTATCCTACCGCAGGCACATACCCATATCCTCATAGTCTACATTGCTTCTATTGTACATCAATTCATGTAAAATTTCTCGTCTGTCATTATACCTGTAAGTATTGAGACAGTTAAATATATTTAGTCATTCACAGCGGCCTTGAAAGCACGAATCTTTTCGCTTTTTTACCTAAAGAAGAAAGTGGATTCAAATAATTTCAAGGGAAAAATTGTTCCGGGGCCGGGTATCGATCCCGGGACCTCTGGTTGAACGTACCAGCGCTCTTACCAACTGAGCTACACACAACTAGGGAAAAATTTTCCCTTTAAATTATTCAAATCTGCTTTATAGGGAGCCTTACCTGAAAGGCTAGATTTGCATAATATATACATCACTGTGTACGTTAACAGAAAACCACAATTTCAAGTCACACAGAGTTTGTGTGCACTCGATGTGGGTCTCTGGCGTTTCGTCAGCCCACGCGAGTTGTGTGGATATAAAGGGAAAGGTTGAAACGGTGTCGGGTGGAGTTCCCGGGTAGCTCAGTTGGAAAGAGCGCTGGTACGTTCAACCAGAGGTCCCGGGATCGATACCCGGCCCCGGAACAATTTTTCCCTTGAAATTATTCAAATCTGCTGAAAGACTAGATTTGCAAGGTGGATTCAGTTTTCAGAATTTAGTAGTTGACTAATAGAGATGAACAACGTTCAAGAAAGCAAGACTAACAGCGCCCGGAAAGCCGAAAACCCGCACCAAAATGTTGTATACGCCGCGCCACTCCCGAAGTCAAGAAGCCTTGAATCGCCACAGCTATTTATACCTGACTGAATTTTATCTATTTTGGCAACTCTTATATATGTATAAACAATCAAGTAACCTATTTGAAACATCTCTACCTTTCAGTGTATAATAACCCGTTCCCCAGTCTTTATTTAATTACTAGGCCCTTATTCATATGTTCAAGATCAAGTGTGCAATCTCAAGTAAAATGGTATTAATGTTATGTTTTACGTTTCTTAGAAATGCAAATTTATTTGAGAATTTTTTTTCTATTTATATAACAATAGGTAATATCATATAATAGAACCAGAACATTTTGATAACTAGGATACTGTTTTGTTTTGTCTTTTTGTCTGATTTAAACATTTATAATGTTATTTATTTCAATAATATATGTTATTCAAAGTTACGAAATCTTTCCACGCCGACCAAATGCTATTTCGAGAATGATGAGCGAGACTCGAAGCGCACGAGAATGTCGAGACGAGACTCGAAAGACAAATGCAACGAACACAGCGAGCGAGAGCGGCAGTTAGTTTTGTACATCTCTATTGACTAAAATACCGCCAAATTCTTTAAGTTTCAAGGTCTTAACTAATACTATTCAGGTTACAAATAATTTATATCTAAAATAATAGGGTATCTAATCCTAGTTTAAAACAAAAGATTTTGTAGCCTCAAACAAAATAAAGTCGTAATGAATATTAAGATTTCACCCAAAAACAATAAAATAACCTCAACAAAACTTTATGTATTCTATCATTAACAGAACATACGTAGATTTAAAACCGTCCATGACATAAAGGACTTCCAAACTTGACATAATAACCTAACCATAGCATTTCTGTACAAATTTACGTTGCTATAGGGTTATTTCATTGTCAATTGCATGCTTTTAGGTGATATGACAATTCTACCACATTCCCTTATCTGTCACACTCTCCGGTTTCCGACTTGAAATGCCCCTGCTATATTTCGAAAAGGTTAATTTAACTGTAATTTACAAATACGTCATGTCATTTGTACAGCTTTTCAAATAGAAAAGGGAAATCGGAAAATCGCAGTGTAACTGAAAGAAATCGCAGAATTCTGTGCATGACAAAATGACGCGTTAAGTTTAAATTATTTTTCTTTTTCTTCTTCTTTACTTCCAGTATTAAGGCGTTCGACCTCTTAAAACCTCAAATGGCTGGTTACACTAAGTTTATATTCACATTATTATATTCTAATGCCTGAACTTCACGGCTAATAAAGCATATTTTTTTAATGGTTCAGATATAGTTATCTTCATAATCATCATCTCTCGGATTCTGCAACTTGCTTCACACTTATCTCCAGCATTTCCTAGGTCTGTCTCTATCTCTTTTTCCCCTCGAAATATAACAAGGTTGTTTAAGGAAACGCATTGTTTTTTATTCTTACCAATTATTCACTCCAATTTTGTCTATTGTCTTTTATTTCCTTACACACTAATTCTATGTTTAAGTTTTCAATAACATATAAATTCTTTATTTTATGAAGTCCTATACTCCATTTCCACGGTTCTAGGGAATTCCATTTATGCCTATGTTATTTTGCTCATTCCTTTTATGTTGATACTCGGATTTAACTGAATAAATCAAAATGAGTATTACATTGTTGTTGTTTAGTCATCTGTCCGAAGACAGGTTTGAACCTCACAAGTGATACCAAAAAGCACCACTTATGAGGCAACTAGGCCAGGTAATAATGGGATAGTGTGGTCATTTCCTTTCCTCTTCCATTGCATATATCGCCGATTACACTAATCAGACGTCAGATGCATACAATGGTATTACATTATAAAATTTCATTTTGGTCTCCTTTCTAACTTTATTTTTGAATGTTGTTTGAATGATCTCACATATTGCTTGAAATTTACTAAATTTTTATTCGATAACGTTGTAATTATCAAGCTTATTACAACTAAGTTATTTAAAATCAGATTCTTATAATAAAATTTTTTTCTCTTTTACAATTATTCATCTGACTGGATCTTTCCCCTTAAAGGTCATATTTTTATTTTCCTTAATTGAAATTTTATAATTGAAAGATTTGCATAAATTATTTAGCGTATACCGTTATTCGAACGGCAAAAGCGTCTCCTTTCCTCGCTCATAAACTATGTTTGAATTCTGTCGGAACCAACTGGAATTTGTGATGGACAATGATGATGTATGGTGATAGATTTTCGCTGGATACTACAGTTTCCCCTATCGGTATTCCACCATTCTACAATTACTCATCGACATAGGGAGGTTACATAGTTTGCCTACTATAGTGTACCAAGGGCAACGTATTCATTGAGGCAGAAAGAACTACAAGCTTCGGCGCGTCTCCCACGAGATGGAGACACTTGAGCTTTAAGTGCCCTTCATTAGTTAAATGATTTAGTTTGTTTTAAGAGGTACATGGCCTTTTGTAAGTGTACTACGTCTTGTAAAAATACGTGCATACATTTATTTATTTTATTTATTTATTGTAAAATACACATTAATTTTAAGTTGAATCTTCATAATAAATTTGCATAAGTACTTTTATTTCATACCTGCCTTAGTTCGTTGCATTATAAACCTAATAGAAGTGGTACTGGAATTAAATGACAACTGTGAGCAGTATGGGATGAAGATAAATGCAAATAAGACGAAGAGCATGGTCATAGGAAGAGAAATACAGAAGATAAACCTGCGAATTCTAAATGAGGCAGTAGACAGCTTCAAATACTTGGGGTGTACTATAAGTAGTAACATGAGCTGCTGCAAGGAAGTGAAAAGGAGGTAGCAATAGCAAAGGAAGCTTTTAATAGAAAAAGAAGCAACTTCTGCGGACCTCTGGAAATGACTAAGAAAGAGACTAATTAAGTGCTTTGTATGGAGTGTGGCATTGTATGTGGGAGAAACATGGATATTACGGCTAAATGAGAAGAAGCGAATAGAAGCATTTTAAATGTGAACATGGAGAAGAATAGCGAGTGTGAAGTGGACAGACAGAATAACAAACAAAACTGTGTTGGAAAGAGTGGGTGAAGAAATAATGATGCTGAAACTGATCATGGAAAGAAAAGGAATTGGTTGGGTCACTGGTTAAGAGGAAACTGCTTATTGAAGGATGCACTGGAAGTAATGGTGAACGGGAGAAAGTTCGGGGCAGAAGAAGATATCAGATGATAGACGACATTAAGATGTATGGATCATATAAGGAGACAAAGAGGAAGGCAGAAAATAGGAAAGATTGGAGAATGCTGGCTTTTCAGTGGAAGGCTTTCCCTTAGGTAGAACACTAAATAAAGTTAATTTAATTTTTTTTTAATTGTAGAGTCTTTCAATAAGAGCTATTGGAAGTTCTCCTAATTCAAAAGAGTTTAAAATTCCGCCAATGGAAATTCCCCTAAAGACTGAATAGGTAGAATGTTGCCCAAATGTAAACTCCCCTAAATCCAGAATCATAAAGCATTACCGGGAGGACACATTGTGTGCATTGTTTCTCTTAGATATTTTAGGTTTGTAACTAGTACTTAGAAGTGACTCACATTAAAGGCTTTCGTGGTTTCTTTTGAGGATTGTCATTTACTTTTCGTTTTCCCTCTCCAGCGTCTCCTGTCGACGCTGCAAAACTCCAACACTGCATGTATGGTTCATGCTTATGGTCCTCAACACATGAAACTAAGTTATTTTCAGGACCCAAAACTTAAAAAAATAATACAAGATTTTTTTCTTGATGCACCGCCAAATTTCTACTCACTCATCAGAGACCGTTCGAAGTAAAACTTGGAATTTCTAAAAATCGTTCTGTTCTTAGCATTTCATTTCTCTTTCAGTATCAGTACATCTGAATTAATTAGGGGCAACATTATTACAGTCGTTTTTAAAGCAACAATTCCCGGGGTTGTTATCGCTGTTGAGCAAAAGATTGTTACATGTAGGCCCTATGTCTTCGATAAATTTCATGTCACACCCTTACTCCAGTTAGGGGAATTTACCGTTAGCATGTAGAGCACTTAGTGTAGTTTTAGAGGAATTTACTTCTTTTTATGATGATTTCGGAGATTTTACACATAGCCGAACTACCTATTCCATAAATATAATGGAGACTAAAAATTAAAAATAAATGCTAACAACAAGCTTACTACTACTACTACTACTACTACTACTACTACTACTACTACTACTACTATTACTACTACTACTACTACTACTAATAATAATAATAATAATAATAATAATAATAATAATAATAATAATAATAATATAGAGACATCGGCATAGCTCAGTCGGCCAAGGCGCTTGCCTTGCCAATCGGGAGATGCGCTCGGGCGCGGGTTCGATGCCCGCTTTGTTCTGATTACCTGCTAGGGTTCTTTCCAATCGTAAGACAAATGCCAGGTAATCTATGGCGAATCCTCGGCATCATATCGCCGAATACCATATCGCTATCTACACTAAATAATCTACTAGTTGATACAGCGTCGTTAAATAACCAAGTATAATAATAGTAATAATAATAATAATATGAATAATAATAATAATAATAATAATAATAATAATAATAATAATAATAATATAAATGACACTCGGGAGGAAATTGAACGCAGAATAAATATGGGAAATGCCTGTTGTTATTCGGTTGAGAAGCTTTTGTCATCTAGACTGCTGTTAAAAAATCTGAAAGTTAGAATTTATAAAACAGTTATAGGCTATTACCGGTTGTTCTGTATGGTTGTGAAACTTGGACTCTCACTTTGAGAGAGGAACAGAGATTAAGGGTGTTTGAGAATGAGGTTCTTAGGAAAATATTTGGGGCTAAGAAGGATGAAGTTACAGGAGAATGGAAAAAGTTACACAACACAGAACTGCACGCTTTGTATTCCTCACCTGACATAACTAGGAACATTAAATCCAGACGTTTGAGATGGGTAGGGCATGTAGCATGTATGGGCGAATCCAGAAATATATAAGTGTTAGTTGGGAGACCGGAGGGAAAAAAACCCTTTGGGGAGGCCGAGACGTAGATGGGAGGATAATATTAAAATGGATTTGAGGGAGGTGGGATATGATGAAAGAGAGTGGATTAATCTTGCACAGAATAGGGACCGATGGCAGGCTTGTGTGAGGGCGGCAATGAACCTTCGAGTTCTTAAAAGCCATTTGTAAAAAAGTAAATAATAAATTGTACATTATGTTACGCACATGTTTATTTTCCTTGTGTAACTGTGTCTTTTATGTTAAACATTTCACAAATTGTTACTTTATATTATTAAGAAATTTGCATATTAAGTTAGTTGGATTTCATTTCAGATTAAATATTTTATATGATCTATAAAGATACGGGATGAAAGTACTTATCCTTGAGAAAATATTGCAACAGCACCTCATAATATCATGTCATGAGCATCATATGCATAACATTCCGGTTTCTAATTCTAAGGGAACTGGAAGGTATCTCCAAATCCTGTGAGACAATGTTAAACATTTTGCTGCGTGCACGTCAGGAGATAAGGAACGGGCTGGCAGAGTACACTGGCCTTGGGAGAGGCGCCCAACATTTAGTCTGATTTATAGCTCCGGGGGAAGGAAGAACCGCAGTGCAAATTGCAAATGCAGTGTAAAGTGGCAGCACGAGTCCGTGGTTGACATAATTGGTATCGGCACAAGCTGGCCGCGCATCCGATTTGGGTCACTACTTCACCAACTTTTTCCTTTTTAGAAACTCTTAAACTTGCTATAAAGTTGCATTTTCTATGCATATAAATATCGTCTCAGGTTCTACACTTCACTTGTTACTTGAAACTTCCCGGGAACTTGAAAGTCGCCATGAGCTGGGCTGCGTTTCGTGATACGATATCTTTTAGTAAAAATTACTTTATCCTTATGTAATCCACGAAAATATCGATGTAGATTAATGACCTATGTTTTCCTTCAAAAGTACGTATTCCAACATAGAGTCATTAATGCTTGAAAGTATATATATATATATATATATATATATATATATATATATATATGAGTGAATAAATCATTTTATGCTCCACCATGCCGAAATGTCGCAATTATACACCATTATACAACTGGTAGCAGTCCTTTAATGCATGTCCTTAAAGTACACCTATTCATTAAAGTTCAGGTTTTCGATTATTCTCGGATATGCAATCGAAAGATGAGGGGAAACGTCGCGGAGGCTGGAAATCCAATACTGTCGCAGAAGGTTATGTTCTGTTACTATAATAATTAGCGTTAATTGTAAATAATATTCAAATAAATTCAATTTGTCATCTCGTTTTTCAATTCTAAATAAATTTCCAGGTTATACATTCTCTGCATTAGATCAAGGTCAATGACATTATTGTTCCTCGGAAAAAATCAATACTTTCGCGTCTGCGCACATCTCACAATTCACGAGCTATGAACAGGGTCACCTCCGATCTTCTGTCAGATACAAATAAAATAAATACTTCTGAATAATTTCAAGTTAGAAATATGGTCGAGCATAAAAAGTCGTATGAAACTTGCCTATAATGGTAATTAAGACGATCGTATGAAAATTATGAAACTCGCTTGCGCTCGTTTCATAAACAAACATACTTGCGTCTTAATTACTATCATTATAGGCTCGTTGCATAATGTACTATTATAAACGTGTGAGTGTGTGTATAAGTGTAAGATTTACTGTGAGAGTTAGTGAGTGAGTGAGTGAGTGAGTGAGTGAGCAAGGTTACGTGTAAATGAAGTACCCACGTAGGAGACATCCAGCCCATACAATTTTTCCATGACTGTTCCAAAAGTTAAGGGAAGGAGGGCACGTGGTGCCAAATTACAATTCTATTTCCACACGACTATTTTTGCTTATAACTTTCGACTCAGTCATTTCCGGACAATGGTTCCTTATTTCAAATTGATACATGTGCCCTTCGCCATCATCCCTGAAAGTTTGTAACACCACCTCGGAAACACTCTGTATATCCGTATATAGAGACAGTATTATATTCTTCACCTTGTACTTGTATTATAATTTAACACAGAATTTGTCTGTATAATATTTTGATTACTATTTTATCTCTATTGTTACATATTGTATGATATTGTACC
Organism: Periplaneta americana; assembly: GCF_040183065.1. NCBI lineage: Eukaryota > Metazoa > Arthropoda > Insecta > Blattodea > Blattidae > Periplaneta > Periplaneta americana. The sequence goes on from NC_091133.1 coordinate 42,870,196, forward strand.
GAAATTTATACTTAGCTATATGTGTTTTATTAATGTAATTTATGTCCTCGCAATGAGGCAATGAAGTTCAAGAAACTAAAAATAAATTCTTCAGAAAATATTTTTCCATTTCCAGCGAGTGATGGAAACAAATTGTGTCATGGATGTCTTGAGAAATACAGTGGTATGTATGTATGTATGTATGTATGTATGTATGTATGTATGTATGTATGTATGTATGTATGTATGTATGTATGTATGTATGTATGTATGTATTTATTCACACTGCAATGGGTATATACCCGGTGGCAGTGGTAACTAATTACACTCAGTAATGACAATAATAAGCTTATTAATTAAAAATTAAAAATTTAGCACACGTAAGCAGTTGCGATTATTTTTGTTTTCTGACTAGATTTTTACAACATACGCTGAAATATAATTATCTTATCTACATGTAAGCTTGCTGAGAATTTTAAAACAGAGCATACAGTGCAATATTTTTTTTTATAATTCCCAAAATCAACAAGTAGCATAAGTCGTAGTATATGTTGACGCAGCCACCGGTGTGGCTCAGTCGGTTATGGCGCTTGCCTGCCGGTCTGAAGTTACGATCGGGCGCGGGTTCGATTCCCGCTTGGGCTGATTACCTGGTTGGGTTTTTTCCGAGATTTTCCCCAACCGTAATGTGAATGCAAGGTAATCAATGGCGAATCCTTAGCTTCATCTTGCCAAATATCATCTCGCTATCACCAATCTCATCGACACTAAATAACCTAGTAGTTGATACAGCGTCGTTAAATAACCATATAAAATAAAAATAAAATAAATATGTTCACTCGGTAGACCATAAAACTTGTAAGAGTACAATAAGGATTCAGTAAGGTGAAGGATCTACAGAAGGTAATCGTGTGCAAGACTGCATTGGTCAAGCCTCAATCTTGTAAGTGTTAACCACTCTAAAAATCGTGACAATCTCACTTGTGTATTCTGTTGTATAAACTTCTGGTCGTCAATTTTGACTACCCGTTATTTCGTTATTCGGCCTTCTGATTAGGATACTATTTTGTAGCTTAATCCCAAATATTTTAGATCACATTTAGATAATGTGTTTTGCCGTCGTCCCCTACGTAAATTATATTCGCTGCGATTATAGAACCCTGTTTAACCTGGGACCCTTGCCAGGTACTATCTCCTGGGTCAGCAGAACTTGGACCTCGCATATGTAGGCGCGCTGCTCCCTGAACTGGAAAGGTCTCTTGAGTTCCCTTTGCTGCCTCAGTTGAAAATTGTGAGAAAGAGATACGTTGAGGATTGAAAGATATAATTTTTGTCATAGTTACGAGGTAAGGTGTTAATTTTAATGATTACGTGATTTGTAGTCTGAATAGAAATATTTTAGGTCAAAATGAATTAGTCTAAGTGAGGCTTAGTTGGAACGCCGATATTTGCAAAACAAAGCCTAATGTAGCTTTCCAGGTTCTCAAAAATAATTAAAAAATAATCGAACTAAGACTGACGGATAATCGTAAAGATGAATTTTAATTAGCTTCAATTTATAATTATTATACACGTATGTGTGATGAACAGACTTAGGATCCGGGACACTTTAGCAACCAATGTACGCACAACTTGACTATAGAGTTCCTTGAACATAGTAGACAGACATACTGTGAATGGAAACAGCGACGTCAATGTGCTGCGTTATATTATACTATTAATAGTATAATCTAGTGACTGTGGAAAATGAAGTAGGATACATACCTCACAAGTTTTCATGTCCCTCGGCGACGTTGAAGGCGTTAGCGTTACAGTGAACAACCATGTATTACAGGGTGCGTCAGAAAGAACGAATGGATTTCACATAGCAAATTGTAAAGATTCATCAAATCAAAAATTTATTTTGTTATCAACATATTCACCAATACATGCAGTTTATTTATGGAAAGAACATTATCCATATGATGTCCTTGGCTTTCAATACAGGCTTCGAGGCGTTTTCTGATGTTCGCCATCACTTTCACAGTCATAGCTGGTGCAATTGCCACGATTTCTTCACGAATCGCTGTCTTCAGTTCGTCCAGTGTATGTGATCGATGTTTACAAACTTACGCCTTCAAATGGTCCCAAAGAAAGAAGTCGCAGGGCGCGAGATCTTACCGTAGCCTAGGACAATCTCAGTGCAATAGAATTTCGTCCAGGTGATTTCTTCTTTAATGTTGAACCTGTGATACGAAATGAAGCCACCCACCGCAAAATTGTATTCCGAGTTGGAATCCTAGCGTGACATCCGATGTCGAAATGAGTCCTGAGTGGCGATCACAGACTCTTCACTTTTCAAAAATGTCTCTACGATGAAAGCACGTTGTACACCAGACCAACACCATATTCTCAACTGAAACTGCATTCTATGGCTGAACCAACAGTCGTGGTCCCCCTCACTATATACCTCTCCTCGTTGCGTATCGATAGTTTGAAATCCATCCGTTCTTTCTGACGCACCCTTTACTTGTAACTAGTTCGAAAAAAACTGTTCGCTATGAATTGAAAATGCACTGTGATGGCCTGAGTTCGTTTGTAGGGAGAGACGGAAGAAAACTATACCTCTGATCACGAACCGGATTCTACACTAACGCACAGGTAAACAAAACTCAACGCGCCACCTCACTCTATCTGTAATCCGTTGCAATGTAACTTCACTTCATTCTTAAGTTGTCTCAAATGCTAAGCCTGTTGATGAATATGGGGATCTAAGGTAAGTGACGAAATTAGGTTTCAACGATTTGGGAAGGATCGTCCTGTTAACCATAAATTACATCCGTACTCGATTGATGATCGTTCCTCTCTGATGAGGCATATGGATATATGAGGTCAGCAGTCGTCGTATAGACAAAGTTCTTTATAGACTCTCATGAATGTTGTTATTATTATTATTGTTATTATTTATTATTATTATTAAGTTATTATTATTATTACTGCTAAAAAATTCAAATATCTTGGAGCAACAGTAACAAATAAAAATAACAGTCGGGAGGAAATTAAACCCAGAATAAATATGGGAAATGCCTATTATTATTCAGTTGAGAAGCATTTATCATCTAGTTTGCTGTTAAAAAATGTGAAAGTTAGAATTTATTTATAAAACAAATATATTACCGGTTCTTCTGTATGGTTGTAAAACTTGGAATCTCGCCTTGAGACAGGAACAGAAATTAAGGGTTCTGAGAATAAGATCCTTAGGAAAATATTTGGGGCTAAGAAGGATGAAGTTACAGGAGATTGGAGAAGGTTACACAACGCAGAACTGCACGCATTGTATTCTTCACTTGACATAATTAGGAACATTAAATCCAGACGTTTGAGATGGGCAATGCATGCAGCTAGTATGGGCGAATTAAAAAATGCATACAGTGTGTTAGTTGGGAGGCCGGAGGGAAATAGATCTTTGGGAAAGCCGAGATGTAGTTGGGAGGGTAATATAGGCCCTAATGTGGATTTGAAGGAGGTGGGATATGATGATATGAGAATATGATGGATTAATCTTTCACAGGATAGGGACTGATGGCGGGTTTATGTGAGGGCGGAATGAACCTGCGGGTTCCTTAAAAGCCATTTGTAAGTAATCGAACTAAGACTGCCTTGAAGAAAGATAATCATAAAGAAGAAATTTTAATTTGCTTCAGTTTATAATTATTATGCAAATGAAACATGTGAAGAATTTGGGGATATACGATAATGTCAACATCCGGTTCTAGGAGGCAGATATAATGGTTGGGGGGATCATCGTGTTAACCACATATTACCTCCGTACTGGAATATAAGGCCAGCAGTCGTGGGATAGGCAATGTTATTTATAGGCTCTTTTGCGTATTATTATTATTATTATTATTATTATTATTATTATTATTATTATTATACATTAGAAACAGGTAGTACTTGATATAACAGTAGAATTAGGTAACATGAAATTGCTGCGGAGGTTGAACATTTTAAAACCAAAAAAAATTTCCAGGAAATTAAGAAATGAGAGAACTGTTATTACTGGCATTTGAAGAATAATTCACTAAGGGCAGTAAACCATTACTGGTAAATAATCTGCGGAGATTAAAAGTGAAACTACGAGCACTACATACTATTTCTGAACTTCCAGGAAGAATACAAACACTTAATGTTGGTCATAATGTTTATGGTAATGCTGACGTGGAAAAGCGGCGTTAATGTGAGACGTGGCCTTGTAGAAAATGGAGATATTGCATATTTATGCCTGTCCTATCCTTATCTGAATTATCGCCTTCGTGATTAGAACCTTGGTGAGATCGGGTTGTAGATAGCACAAATAACCGTAGGTAATGCCGATAATCAAAACTTTTCCAATCTTTGATGTAATTTTCTGCTCAGGTCAGGGATGAGGAAATTTTTCTATGGGTTGCCTAAAGAGGACGAAGGAATTACATGAAAGACATATCGCATAAATCTTCTGAAATCTTGAAAGGTTACTTATTTGTGGTTTAAAAGTTGATGTTTGGTACTAAACTCTTCAATAATAATAATAATAATAATAATAATAATAATAATAATAATAATAATAATAATAATAATAATAATAATAATCATATTATAATCATATATTTTGTTGTAGCATAAATGAATGGGTTATTATGGAAGGGCCTAAGTCTTGAATACTAAATTGTTAGCAATTTAGGAAAAACTGCTTACAGGCCGAAATTTTGAAATTAAAACTGAAATAAAAATTGTATCATAAATTCTGCTAAGCATTAGAGTGTTAAACTTACTCCTCTTCATATCTAAATCGATCTATCTACACCCAAAGAGCAGTATTATTACAAACTCGTTTTCACAAAATTAGGGACTCAGGCTCTTTCATAAATAACCCATAATAAATTATATTATGCCATAATCTCTTGAAATTGGTTAATTCAGGGCTGCGTTGATATCGGAATTCGTCTATGTAATTAGTTTATATTTTAATATGTTATTTAACGACGACATATCAACTACTAGGTTATTTAGCGTTGATGGCATTGGTGATAGGAAGACGATGATAGAGAAATTGTATTTGGAGAAATGAGGCCGAGGATTCACCATGAGTTTACCTGTCTTCCGCCTTACAAATTGAGGAAAACATCGGGAGAAATCCAACCACGTAATCAGCCCAAGCGTTAATCGAATCCACTTCCAAGCACATCTGCAAATCAGCAGGCAAATGGTATACCGTCTGAGGTATGCCGGTAGCTGTGTTGATTTAACTCGTTCAATATTTCTAAATATAAATTTTGTGCATTTCTTCAATATTTTAGAAATATTAATACGACTTACTTACTTACTTACTGAATTACAAATGGCTTTTAAGGAACCCGCAGGTTCATTGCCGCTCTCACATAAGCCCACCATCGGTCCCTATCCTGTGCAAGATTAATCCAGTCTCTATCATCATATCCCACCTCCCTAAAATCCATTTTAATATTATTTTCCCATCTACATCTCGGCCTCCTCAAAGGTCTTTTTTCCCTCTGGCCTCTCAACTAACACTCTATATGCATTTCTGGGTTCACCCATATGGGCTACATGCTCTGCCCATCTCAAACGTCTGGATTTAATGTTCCTAATTATGTCAGGTGAAGAATACAATGCATGCAGTTCTGCGTTGTGTAACTTACTCCATTCTCCTGACATAAACACTTATTACTCGTATTATTATTATTTTTATTATTATTATTATTATTATTATTATTATTATTATTATTATACAGTTATAGTTTTCAGAGCTTTAGTAGGCCAAACCCTCGCTTAATTGAACTTAAAATATCGTGCAAACAAAATTTAAGAAAACACAATTGGAGAAAAAGAAGAAAGGTACAACAAATTTATAAGAAATAGTAAGGCCATTTTCGCAATTGTTTTATTTCGTGTGCTGAATAAATTTCCTGAAAATGTGTAAGAATACAAGATGTTTGTAGTGGCTAACTAGTGAAGTGCGCTGAAGTGTTTATGGGCTAGAACTAAATTTGTCAAGAAAGGGGTTTCTGCTGGAAATTTGCGAAGAACATGTTTTTAACGAATGAATGAATGAATGAATGAATGAATGAATGAATGAATGAATGAATGAATGAATGAATAGTTTACAAAGTACAAAATATCCTTAAAGGCTACAGACAACAAAGTATACTTTCAGATTAGACTTATATATTAACCCCTTCAGGCCTGGTTACATTATAGTGTACATTGTTTCTTTTTTTCTTTTTTGGAATGTCTTCGATACTTCTAAATATTTTGAAAAATTCCGTGTGATAGAAATGGAGAATATTATATTTGAAACATTTCTATACCTGAATTGAAAATAAAATTTAAAATTTTGGGGCTCCAGGAGTCAAAATTGTCCCCAAATTTAGATTTTCTGTGAAGACTTGATTTGGGAATATTGGATCCCAAGATTGATTATGTGACTAGTTTTTTTGTTCAATTTTTTCAATATAAATTCAGGTCTGAAGGGGTTAATACAATGTTTTAGAATGGATGCTTATGTATTAATGTCGAAGTCAACCATGTGCTAAAATGGTGTGGGGAATATAGAGTTCATAAATAGGATTATGGATAAGTATGTGTACAATAACATTTTAAGGCCAAATGTTAGGCAGAGTGAACAAAAAATGGGGATTTCACTTGTGTATGTTCCAACAAGACAATGACAGTAAACATACTGCTCAAATTAATGAGAATTGGTTCGTATGGAACATACCCCAACAACTGCGAATACCTCCTCAATCACTAGACTTAAACCCGGTCTTACATTTGTGGGAAAGTTAGAAAAGAAGTGTGAGAAACAGAAGTGTGAAACCATAGAGGATTTCAAACGTGCAGTGAGAGAAAAATGGGCTAAAATAAAACCAGGACAGTGTAAAAACTTGTTTAAATTAACGAGAAGATGTCAAGCAATAATACAGTCGAAAGGTTATGCTACAAGATTATTATTGTTTCTCAAAAGTGTAAATAACACTGCGTAACAAATTTTAAGTTTTTTTTTTTTTTTTTTTTTGCGCTGGGCATGTGATGCATGTTTTCTGCATAATTTGAACCTCCTGAAGACGAATATTATGATAAAACAGTTGTTGGTTACGGTTTTTGAGAAATTTTTGAATTTATATATATTCTAAATAATGCTTTATTTAATGACAATGAAGTTCAGAAGATTACAGCTTTCTTTTTCTGCATTTTCTTTTATAATGGGCATCAGGTACATCACGAGCTAAAGTCACAATAGTCTGCTAGCATATTGGTACTCCACTATCCTTGATATCTTTTTTCCATAGTTAAAATTTCTTGATGAAAGCGCTCACCATGCTCATCACTGAATTCTCCACAATTCTCAGGGAGAAAGTCAAGATGGGAATGAAGGAAGTGAATATACACTGTTGAGGAACTGCTTTCGTATTCGAAGGCTTCAGAAGGGCCACCTTCTTTGGGTGATGAAGAAGAATCATGTACGAAATTAATTGGAGGTTTTGGCTCAAGCAATTCGGAACTATGAGGGATTGGTCGGATGGCTGATTGAATGTTTGGATAGGAGATTGTAAGTTTGCTTTTAGATGTCATACCCTGTACTGGTGGAGTCTGTATTATGATTTGTTGGTTCCCTCCAAATAATTGGTACGGCAAACCTTATGGCTTGATGTTCCCCTTTAACCAGTATTATTCATTTGAGGTACAAGTTTCGCAACAAATATTAGGGGCTCATTTTTTATCAAAATCATCTACTTTGCACCCGAAATATAATTCATATGCTTTTTGAGTTTATGGGGTTAATTTGAATTTTTGTTAAACTGGAACGAACTCTCCACAAATAAAGCAGAAATTGTCAGTTTTGTTCGCACACTTAGGAGACATTTTTTACTTATCCGGCATATCATAAACTGTTAATTATCATTAAAGCACACTGTAAAGAATTACACGTCTTACACAGAGTACAAACATCATGGAATTCTCCTGGTAAACTGATTTCATACGGCGAACCTGTTTCTTCCCCTCCAAATGGAACCGAAAAGGGCAATAAAACAATTCCTGCATCTAGAAGTGGTTTTGACAGAGTAGTTAATTGAAAAATATTAACTACAGTAATGTCATTAAAGCTCACAGTGAAAGAAATATACATCTCAAGTAAAATCAGGTAAACTCAAGCGAATTCATACCGCGAACCTGTTTCACCCTCTCCAAATCGACTCGTAAAAGGGCAATAAAATAATATTTCCATTTCTACAAGTGCTTCTAACATGGTGGCCTACTTACATTAATATTGTTTTCACATAATGGATCGTCACATTTGTAAAGGAATATAGTTATACACGAAATACATTGATCTTTTAAATAAAATGCATAAAAAATAAACTAAGATATATTGTGCATCTCGAAAACCCGAACTAATGGGACATTTTACTTGTTATTTTTTAATTCAGGAGGTCGAAATTAGTATGGTTTTGTTAGTTTTATGTCTGGCGCAAAATGACTGTTGACCAGTGTAATCAAAGTGTTCGAACAAGACTGTTACATAAAAATTGAACATGTGTCTGTTTAGTTTGTTTTGTTTAATGTATCCAAAATTTATACTTTGTTTGTGGACTTTAATATATTCCAAAATCCATGTGGAATAGTTCTATCATATGAAAATAAATTAATTTACATATTTTCGTAAGATAAATTAGCGTTTTATTTGCAAAATAGAACTGTACGAACAACACTATTATACACAGTATGTTAAACGGTACAATAAATGCAATTGCCGTCCGGGAATATATTGATTACACATTGTATCTGTGTTACGAACCAACAGTCATTTTTTCACAGAATAAAACATATATTTAACGACGCTCGTCGGTGATTACATACTTTCATTTTTTGTGATATGGGTTAATGAAATTAACTTTATCCATGCTTTTAAGATGTCTGATTCTTCCCTTTAGGTTTGGTGGGTTCGATTTGTGTAGTCTTATTTTGAATTTACTTCAACGCTTAGCGGTCTTTTTCGTTTCGTGTTTTTATATTGTATAAGAAGGCTGACGTTCCAGTAATTGAGTTTCAACTTTCCGCGTCAGCGATTCTATGCGTCGGAAGTGCGGTTCCGTGCAAGAATGAGAGTAACGTTGAAATCTGTTCCTTCTTTTGTTTTATAGATTGTGGGGAAGGATAAAGGAAATCATTTTCCTATTGTGAAATCAATATTCTGCCTTTTTATCTTGAAGCAACTTTTTGTAGGTTTCTCTATGTTACTTTGGATTTGTCTTACCCTAAACATAATTAAAATGAATGGATTTAAGTATCTTGCCACATTTAAATGTATATCGATTACGTTTGAAGTAGTGCAAATTATTTGTATGTTTTTCTTTTAGTTGTGAAAACATGAATCGCTTCAGAGTAACGTATCGGTTACCAGCACCTGGTATCGGAATCAACAGATATCAGTGAGAATCGTATTTTCTTTTTCATTCTGATCCGACATGAAGCAGCTCCGAAACTGTTGATATTGGCTTAATTCTACGTGTATACGACGGTGCTCAACTCTTTGAGCTTCATTTCATGGTTACAATCAGTATCTTTAAAACTGAGTAAAAACAGTTAAAGTAGTAAGTAACAGAGAAGTTAAGTAAGCATATGGATTATCTGTAATATTCTTCAAAATATACGTTAATGATTTTATGTACAAATGACAAGGGTATTAAAATAGATGGATAGACATTTATGAATTCGCTTCTATTTCAAGATGATGGTGATGGTCATTTTTAACATGGAAAATACTATTCAGCATGTTTTATTCTGTTTAAGTAATGTTTGTAAAAAAATAAATTTAAATATAGCATTTAATATAATAAAATTGATTAATTTTATTGGTAAAAACACAATGAGACCACAAATTTTAATAGAGGACAATATTTTAGAATGAGCCAGTAGGAATAACATATAAAGGAAACACAGAAATAGGGACGAAACTAAACTGATTTCAGAATCTATGTGGGACTTCAAGAAAAAATCTGAAAGGACAAACATGAAAAGAAACTTTAAGGTTTATAAAGTGTTGGGATTTATCATACTATTTTATGAAGAGAAAACATAGATAATCAGAGAAAAAGAGATGACATTTTTTAGAGCTGTGAAATGTTTCACAATTAAATATCGAATATCAAACAGTAATATAAGAAATGAAATTAACATGGAAATTACAGAGAGTTGTTTCCGATCTCTGGAAACGACTTTGAATGATGTTATGTGCGTCAGGAGTCATACGACAGCTGAACTGTGGCGAGAGGTGGCAGACCAGAAATAAGTGATATCATAGAGTGCACGGTGTCTCACAGCAGCAATTCCCAAGAAAATCGAGCCTTATTGAGAAGGGTACATTACGACCCTTTCCGATGTCAAGTACAGTAACGTAAAAATCATAAGAGCCTGCAAAAAACATGGTTTCGTCATTTCAAAGAAACACATCTTCTGTGTACTTAATAAGACTGGCAAAGCTCGGATCAGATTAATTCTAGAGGTGAAAAAACAAGAAAATCCACCGCCGCCATAAGCCGAAACCCCCTGAGATACAAATTAATCCCATCCGTGCTTTACCAGTCTTATTAGGTACACAGAAGATGGGTTTCTTGGAAATAACGAAACCACTTTTTTTTTTGCAGGCTTCTATTATTTTCACTTAACTATACTTGACATCGGAAAAGGTCGTAATGTACCCCTTCCAGAAAAGCTCGATTTTATTGGGAATTGCTGTTGTGAGACACAGTGTACTCTGACTATGAAATAACTCACTACTGATCTGTCAACTCTCGCCACAATTCAGCTGTCGTGTGACTCTTGACGCACATCACGTCATCCAAAATTCGTTTCCAGGGATCGGAAACAACCCTCCATATAACAAACAAATTAATAGCATACAGAGATAATTGCATTGATCATGTAGAAATAATCTAAGACACTCGCATTTCAAAACAAGTCTTAAATATTATGGACCACAAGGTCGTCATGACTTAGAGAATACCTGGATAAATATGGCGGAAAAGTGAAGTCAGAACAGACCTAGGGTCTTCACCCTGAAAGGAAGAGAAAGAAGAAGAAAAATAAGATGATGTTTATGATCGTATGGTGTAGGAAACTGTACTTCCTTTTGTTTAGAAAGTTATTTAATTTTAAGTTAATTGCATCTACACTATATAGCATGGATAACAGACTTACTTTTATTTGCAACAGAATCGTATCTCTGTGTGCGGAGTTGCATTATAAGGTACTAAAGTGGCGTTCCTGCAGACGAATAGAAACATGTTGGTTCACGCCCCTTCACTACCCTCTCATTCCCTCAACCCTCTTTGTTGTAACTTGCACTACAATTCAGAATGTTCCTAAGGCCCCTAGACGTTAGGACTCACTGTTATTGTAGCTGTGAAATTTAACCTACACATATAAATGCTGCAAAATACAGTCTAGAAATCTATATACATTGTTTCTCTTGGGTTGTTTCACTCTAAGTAAAACAGTAGTTTAGTTTTCTGCGCTAACAAAAGCATGTATGCGAAGTAGAAAGTATTGAAAAGACATGTAAAGAGAAAATAAGATAAAATCGTGACTACGAAATGGTCTTTCCTTGAAACAATTGTGCACTTAAGAACAATTGAGACACAGCCTACTAAATTAAGTTATTTAAATCCAAGGCTATTCTCGGATATTGTGTTCTGACGCCAAACAAAGCATTTCAGTGAGACAATGAGGAAGTAGTTTTAGCATTAAAGGGGCTAAGTCTAGATGCTAATATTATGTCATTGCAGAACAAGGCCAGCTGATTTGTATGCAATTGATCAAGCGCAGATTTTAGGTTGCATATCCCCAGCTTCGGCTACAATTCTGGGTACAGATCTCGGATTTTATCTCTGCCGGTGAATGGCAGTTGGGATTCGGACGCTTGTCATGGTTGAGGGCGTTGAGTACTAACACAGCAAAACAAAAACATCTGGTCGCCTTGCTCCCAACAGAATTGTTTTCCTGTTGGTACTGTGTGTGTCAGAAGTCGGTTCGGTTCTGCAGTGTAGCCAGAGTTACAGTTATTGTTATTATTATTATTATTATTATTATTATTATTATTATTATTATTATTATACATCTTGATTACACAACTTTTAACACTGTATCACTTCGGAATATGTATGATAAGAAGTTTCTTGTGTTAAATTTTAAAGTACCTTGTTAACATGTTTCTACCTATTTTGGGTCATCTTCGGAACTGGTCGTTGTTGGTCTTGGCGCCTCTTGTTTCCTGTGAGGGTGCGTTCGTAGTGTAGAGTCAAAGAGTGTATGTGTTTTCAAATTTAGTTGTGTGTTGAGAATATCGTTGGGGTGTGTTTTCGTGTGTCTGTAGGCTATATTTCATATTGTTCTAGTGTGTTGAGTTTCTGGCTTTTTGGTTGGATGTGCAGTATTTCCATGTCTGTGTTGATGTCTCTGTAGGTGTGGTTGGCATTTGTGATGTGTTCTGCATATGTGGAGGAGTTTTGTATACAAACTAAAATGTAACACCTGCAACAACTTCTACATAGTACAGAGAGGCAGATCATTTCAAACATTTTAACATATCACAGCCATAACAAAATTACAAAACACCTCCACATATGCAGAACACATCACAAATGCCAACCACACCTACAGAGACATCAACACAGACATGGAAATACTGCACATCCTACCAAAAAGCCAGAAATTCAACACACTAGAACAATATGAAAAATACAGACACACGAAAAACACACCCCCAACGATATTCTCAACACACAACTCAATTTCAAAACACATACACTCTTTGACTCTACACTACGAATGCATCCACACAGGAAACAAGAGGCGCCAAGACCAACAACGACCAGTTCTGAAGATGACCCAAAATAGGTGGAAACATGTTAACAAGGTACGTTAAAATTTAACACAAGAAAGTTCTTATCATACATATTTCGAATATTACTATTACTACTACCACTACTACTACTATTATTATTATTATTATTATTATTATTATTATTATTATTATTTTTATTGGAAAATTTATTATTGGATATTTATCCTTTGAAGATGTGTAAAAATTCAAATACCTGGGAGCAACAGTAACAAATATAAATGATACCAGGAGGAAATTAAACACAGAATGAATATGGAAAATGCCTGTTATTTTTCGGTTGAGAAGATTTTATCATCCAGTCTGCTGTCAAAAAATCTGAACGTTAGAATTTATAAAACAGGTTATACTACCGGTTGTTCTTTATGTTTGTGAAACTTGGACTCTCACTTTGAGAGAGGAACATAGGTTAAGGTTGTTTGAGAATAAGGTGCTTAGGAAAACATTTGGGGCTAAGAGGGATGAAGTTACAGGAGAATGGAGAAAGTTACACAACACAGAACTGCACGCATTATATTTTGCACCTGATATAACTAGGAACATTAACGCAAGACGTTTGAGATGGTCATGTAGCACGTATGGGGAATCCAGAAATGCATATAGAGTGTTAGTTGGAAGGCCGGAGGAAAAAAGACCTTTGGGGAGGCCGAGACTTAGATGGGAGGATAATATTAAAATGGATTTGAGGGAGGAGGGATATGATGGTAGAGACTGGATTAGTCTTGCTCAGGGTAGGGACCACTGGCGGGCTTGTGTGAGGGCGGCAATGAACCGCCGGGTTCTTTAAAAGCAAGTATGTAATTATTATTATTATTATTATTATTATTATTATTATTATTATTATTACTATATATGATTTCATTAATTCATTTGTAATACATTTTATTTAATTGCCATCATTTTAATTAGCTCACTGAACTAATTTTAATAATATTATTTGTGCTATTTATTTTGTTGCATTTTGGTCAATTGAGTAATGTAGACTATTATATTGATTGTATTTTCATCTCATTGCCATTTTCTATCATTCATTCTCATCATCATTTGTTGTTTTTTTTCGTTTTGTACCTGTGCTAAACTGTAATTGGCCTTGTGCTGTTGTTTCGCACATTAATATTCTAAATAAATAAATAAAAATAAATTATTATTATTATTATAGTACTATAAAAGTCTAGTTTATAGTATTTTGTTCTTTAGTTTTGTAATTATTTATTTATTTATTTAATTTATTTAATTTATTTATTTTATTTATTTATTTCATTTATTTATTTAATTTATTTATTTTATTTATTTATTTCATTTATTTATTTAATTTATTTATTTATTTATTTACTTACTTACTTATTTATTTATTCGAATGACAGGTACATAGATAACTTATCTTTGACCTAAACACAACCTCAAGATTTAAACAATATAACTTGATAGAACAGTTTCGTAATTATTAATAGTTCAAAGTGTTATACTCGTAAATTGTCTACTGGTAGTCATTTTAATTTCAAATTTTTCATCATATGTCTAAAGTTTGAAACAAAAAACTGAGTGGTCAAAGTCTGGAGCTAGTGGCTAATGTATTAAATTTTATAAAGAATGAGGCAGATCGTGATGACTGCAGTATTCCTGTCGCTAAATCACAAGAGTGGACATCCGCTGTCACAGGCGTATCAGATAAAGCGGTGTGTGTGATAAAACAAGAACAATCCGCCATTGAGAAAGGAGAAGCCAGTTCGTTCACAACAACAGATAAATATCGCGAACGTACTGCTACGAACTTGGGCGAAGAGCAAGACAGTTATGATGAGGATGGAGTTGAACATTAGCAATAATCCTGAAAGGAGACGTACAGGTATGCTTCACTGCAATATATTTATATAATAGGCCTACAATGAGTAATTTTCATATTGCAAAAATTACAATAATGCTTCGTAACATTTAGCTCTTAAACAGTTAATGTTAAAATGAAATGTAAAAATACTTAGATACTCAGGGTTAAGCATTTGGGCGAACTTTTTTTTTCACGGACTAGTACAACCGCTGCTTTCCCTCTTCCTCTCTACCGCAAAATATGACGTCGTCAACCGGCAGAGCTAAAATCCGAGATCTGTATGCAGGATCGATTCTTAATGGATTAATAGAAGACGATGAGTTTTATACTGTGTAATATTTCCACATAATACTAGACTTCAAGAATTATTTACTTTCCTGAGTTTGTTATGCCTTACTAATAAAAGAAATGGATCTTCTATTTCATTTATAATAATCGAGAAGTTGTGTTTGTCACTACATCCATTAATAGAAGGTGTTAAAATCTGGAAATATTTCAGTGTGGTTCCTCCTCGTGGAATATAATTGTATGGAATTTTGTGGTTCCGCGATTTTATCTTCCGAAGAACAGTTTTTGATGTTGCACTTCTAATACAACTTAATATCTTATAATTTTGAAACTGCTTATATTTTCCACCAACAGAACAATACAGATGGTACCTTCTGCCAAATAATTCAACAGGTACTTTTGTCTTTGCTGTCGGAATCGTGGAATTGTATTGATGCCACACCACACAGTGGGGAATATTAACAAATGCAGAAGTTTTTCTTCCTTCAATAAATAAAGTTGCTTAAATGTAGAGATATTTTCCTCCGCATAGAGGCTAATGAAAAAAAAAAAAACTTTAAACTTCAACTATGACTTGAGTTTTCGATTTTTCAATATTTGAAATTTATATAGACCTATCAGCGTTTCAAAATTCTGACAGGTTCCGTTATTAGACAATATAACAGACCTGGAGGGTCCAACACACCATCTAACATGTTATATCTGACTATTTCAAACAACTGGATTTGCTTTATTTGCTAGAATTTGTTCTTACATAGGCTTATGAATATTAGGCTTATGTTATTTCCGTCATCGTAGAAGTGAATGATATGAAATTTCAAACTTCATGATATTTGTTAAAAATAAGTCTTCGGTAGGTGTGGTCACGTATTTCAAACCTTCCTAGATATACGGCAGACAATCGGAATCTTTAGGGAGTGAGGCCGTGAATTAACCTATATCACCATTTGCCGAGCGGGCAAGAAATTAAGTATTATTCACGAAATAACTCTTTGTGCACCAAAATGCATCAGTATTATCATAGGAACTTTGCGATGGCGGCACATTCAGTATACATACTGTACTTCTATATAATATATTACAAATGTCTGTGGAGCCAATACAAGTTCTTGCGCGTATTAAAAATAGCGGCTTCCGGCCTCACTTCCCGATGCGAAATTAGCTATCTGTCTAGTCTCTAAATCTGTGGTTTGTACACACAAAAGAGGCACTTGGCATGGGCATTTTATAATTACGTCACACTCAGTATGTATACTGCTCGTGTATATAGCGCAAAACAGAAATCTGTGGAGCAGAGAAAGTTCTTACCCGCTTTAAAAATGGCGACTTCCGACCTTCCTTTTGAATGCGAGTTTAGTGACCTAGGTAGAGTTCAAATCTATGAGTGGCGTTTATAAATTTTATTTTATTGAGCATATTCCTAACTTTTTAGAATTGCTTAGAGATAAAAGGTTTCCTTGTTAGAGTAATACAGTGTCAGACGTGAAAGATCGCTATAGAGTCTGTCGGGCTTACCTAATTGAAACAACAAATCCATTCATAATTATACAATAGTCGTCTTATGAAATTGGGCGACCTAGGGAGTTTGACTATTATGCACACAATGTAAAGGGACTATCCGGATATTTAAAAAATCTAATAAAATTAATTAAATTTAGTTCTTAAACTCAGAGCAAATTTATAAATTCAATAAATAGGCCTATAGAGAAATTCCAAATTCAATTAAAAGAGTGAGATCTTCCAAAAATTTAAATTTTAAAATATACTTTTTCCGTTGGTATGAAAAAATCTATACGATCTAATTTGAAGCTGTTCTTGATATCGTAACTCACAAAACAGTATTTTGTTTCTACTAAAATATTTATTTCTGAATACAATGTATGACTTCTCTGAGAATTTTGTCCAAATTACTCCGATTCAATTGTAATTATAATTATGAATTACTTTTGAAAAAGTCTCTATATATACCACCAATACAACTACCGTAAAATTTTGAGATTTTGTATGTATACACAACTCTCAGTATTTAAAATTATAGCCTATTAATTATACAGTACATTTGAGGAGCAAACTATCAAAAGTTGACATGTCCATTTCCAGAAAATACACTTCATATGCCAAAACTTACATCTCTACAATGAACAAAATATTTTCTGTGGCGTAATATTAAATATTAGTATTTTATTATAGATTTTATCAAATATCACCATAGAAAAAAATCGTTTATTACAGAGACACATATTTGTAGCATTTTCTGAAAGGTGACATGTCAAGTTTTGAAAATTTGTTCCTCATATATTGTTTTCTTCATTTTCATAAATTCTCAGTCGGATAGTAACTAATGAATGAAAAGGTACGATCTTTTTCTATTACATTGGACAATTTAAGTATAAAGGAAACCATTTGTTAGGAACATATGGTACGAAACTTAGTTATATTGATTGGATCCTTGTGTTAACAAGGAAACTTCATTGCCGGGTACACACGCTCCGTCTGCGAATTTGGCATGTATGAAGCTAAATCGCACTAGTTACATACATATTAGGTTTCAGCTGGAAACGGGAGACAATTTCGCATCCTATGATTGGATGCACATATCTATGGAAGAGCTAATGGTACTACTACTCATGGTTCCAGCGTTTATTGGCTTTTGTGCGCTTCGCTCTTGCATTTCCTGCGACGAATTAGCATTATGCTACCCAATTTGGGAGCCGGCGTGTGTATGAAGGTGCGTGTGTTGCTGCCATTGTGCCACTTTGCATATTATTCTAGTCTAGTTAAGCTCAGACTTATTTAAGTCGGAACGGCTGCCTTATCTATTGTCAGGACACAAGCCGCTAAGATTCGTTTATTGACTTCAATATTCATTAAGGACGTGCACTTGGCTGGGCATGGTGATATATGCATCAGTTGTTTGGTAAGATGCACTCAGCATGCTAAATGTGGGACAAGTTATGTATTAATGAACACCAACTCCAAGTACACGTAAATTGTGTGTTAATTAATTTGCTGCCTTACTCTGTGGACGTTTATTAAGATGTCTTTTGTCTTCAGGTATTTGTAATATACTTACGCATCAACGAAGCGGTTAATATCAGTGTTTTTACTGGGCAAGATTAAAATAAATTATGTTTTAAATACAGAGTTATGAATTGGGATACGTATGATTTCATGCTAATAAAGCTTGAAACAAATTGAGCAAAGAAATCTATTTTTTTTTCTCAAATTCTCTAGAAACTTTCCTTTCTTAGTTCATGTCGATTTAAGTACCATTCCTAGCTCTTTGGACATCAATACGATACTCCATATCCTTCCCAGTACTCTGAATTGTACCAGGGGTTTGGTTAAATTGCTTTAGTGGCCCTCTCTTCCACGCATAAGTTGTTAACGTTCTTTTAAATACCTGTTATGCTCCTTTACTACTGCATCCAAGTTTTGTTATCTTCCATATCTGACACGAAGTTTATGTCGTACTGTGACTTAGTCGGATGGCTTGTGTGGGTAGGTTTGCAACTCCGTTCAAATCTCGACAGTAATTATACTCTCATTCTTCAGGATTTTATTCTCACACCATCATTATACAGGGTGGATGGTGACCTCTACACCAAAATGAAACTGGTAATAGAGCATGTGGATAGATTTG
The DNA here is from genome assembly GCF_040183065.1 of Periplaneta americana. NCBI lineage: Eukaryota > Metazoa > Arthropoda > Insecta > Blattodea > Blattidae > Periplaneta > Periplaneta americana. The sequence continues at coordinate 42,888,871 of NC_091133.1, forward strand.
AAGAACCTAAATAAGTTTTTTTCTGTAGATTCACCGTTTTAGAGGAAATCGTTATGTTTCTCTAAAGCATTTGGCAACTTCACGGTTACTACAACAACTCTACTAAGCACTGCCTCGAATATTTACCTTCCCCTCCCCCTCTGCTGAAGTCAGTCGTTGACGCGCGACAGTACGCTGCTTTGCAAGATTTATTTTAACGATTATCGAAATTATTAAATTTAAATTCATGGCTGAACGGTTTGAATGAAAAAAGTATTCAAGACGTTAACTGTTAAGATTATTTCTACCTATCTGCTTGTATAACATCAGTCATTTCTCTACTGCCAATGCCGCAACAGAGCGCTGTTAATATTGGGCAAAGACTATTTTTTTCTTGCTTAAAGGTGCTTCATCGAACTAAAGGTAAAATAAAAGTTTTGTTGCATTTAACATGTAAAATCCCTTCTTGAATTTTGGTGAATCGGTTTCCTTTCACTCTGTACTTGATATGGACTGACTTACTTGACTTTCCTTCTATTTATCTTAACACTTTCTCATAGTCATTCTACATCTGATTGAGGTTCCGGCTGATATGTATATCTATTATCAGGCAGTACATCTCACTTTACGAAATGTGTCAGAGGAAGAACAATAATTGTTCGTATGAATTTCAAGTATGATTAGTGCAATATGTAGCTAATCGGCGATGTATGCAATGGAAGGGGAAAGGAACTGGCCACTCTACGCCATATTTCCTGGCCTAGTTGCCTCATAAGTGGTGCCTTGTTGGTATCACTTGAGATTCAAACCTGTCTTCGGACAGTTGACTAAGGCCCAGTTGTATGATCACAGAATAAATCTTGGAATAGCTATTCATGGAATAGCCTAACTACAGAATAAATGGAGTATCGTGTTGTATGACGTTCGTTTATTCCAAAGGTTATCTATTCCATAGTTAGCCGAATTGGAACAGAGGTTGGCAATATTTTAGATGGTGTTCTGTTTATAAAGTACATTCAGAATACCAGTAATTGTTGAAATTTATTTTCTGAACATATTATTTTGTGTACAGATTTTGTTATAAAGAAATGAGTAAATCAAAATAAATCAGAAGTCAAAATTATTAGATAGAAGATTACACTTAAGCTAGTTGTGATAGTGAATGACTATAAGAACGTGCTAAATAGCAAAAACTGATGCTATAACTTTTAAATAAAATACAAGAGCATGGGAATCTATAGCTAGGTTATAATAATGCAAAACGTAATATTGATATAATATTGTGCTATGAATTTGCTTAAATTTAATTTTAATTATTAAAAAAATTACAATTTCTTTATAATGATGAAATTCTGAACTATTTTTACCTATGTGTTATAAGTTCCAATAATCATTAATCAATCCCAGCACGCTTTAAGCAGTATCCATTTTTAGACTGAATCTTGCCAGAAATTCTTCATTGTTACACTCGTTTAAAAGATAAAGTCTGTGCCTTATTTTCTTTGTTTCAGCACTCTAAAAAATACATTACATGTAATTCATGATCACTATCAGAGATTCATGTCTAATGCTGCTGCCATTTTATGTTTTATTCTCTAGATATAAATTTAACAACTGCTGAAAGCATGGAATAACTTATTCGGAAGTTATCCTCCGAATAATGCACTATTCCAAGTTCGTAAAACACATTTCTCGCATAACCGTGGAATTAATTTTAACAGGACTTTATTCCGTGTTCTTACAACTGAACCTAAAACAACATACTAATTTAGCTAGTATCACTTGTTTTACTTGTATGAGAGTTATTCATAAAATAACTTCCGTTTTCATATAGATCGCTCTAGATCAAATATACCAGATTGCTCAGCCTTATAGGCTTTGACGGTAATAACTTTTGTTAGGTTTATTATGCTGTCATCTAGTTTTAAATACATAAGGAGTCACGTCATAACTCCCATTTGAATTGCATTAGCGACTGTACTGCCATCTCGTGTTCGTTTACGGCGGACGGGTGGCGATCCTGGCGGTTGTTCTCTTCAAAGTGCTACCGATTTTAACATAGGGATGAGCTGTCTGTTTTATATATATATATATATATATATATATATATATATATATATATATAATCTAGGAGATTGCTTAGTAATCTGTATAGCGACGTCGTCTTTGCGATGAATGTTGCGTGCTTCAGTTCGCTTCGAACAGTGGTACAGAGAGGATCGTGCGACTGTTACTTTCGTGTTCAAAATGTGTGGTCTAATTATTTATTTGAATTTATTGTTAGATACGCTTGGTGACACGATTTCTTGTGGCGAAAACTAAAGCAACTGAAATACATAGTGTTACGCTCTGGGATGTTTTGTCTTTTTACGAAAACGCCCGCTCGTATATTGCGCAGCGCTCTATGTCCGAGCTGCAAAATTTCAACCTTGAATTGTTTGGTTATCCTCCATATAGCCCTGATTTAGCGGCTATTGATTAGGCCTACCATCTTTTCACGCATATGAAGAAGTGGCTTTCTTCGAAGTGCTTTCACAATGACGAAGAGTTGCAGTCCAGCGTCATAGGTTGGCTTCAGTTACTGCTAGACTGCTCAACATTCACCGAATTTTTTTTTATCTAAAAAGGAAGTTGATGCTATTCTGAGTAAAATAAAAATAAGAAAATCTATTCTTATTCATTCAAGAACAATAACAGAAGTAACCGAGTATCACATCAAACTTTTTCCAACAAATAAATCTGTTTTATACATTTATGTGGCTGATAATAATTTTTTTAAACTCTGTGCAATATCGCTTCCTTAAAGAGCATAAAATGTACTTCAGTAATAGCAGCTTTAAACAATTTGAAACTGATATTTCGATATATTTTAAAGTATGTATCAAATTAGCCAGACTTTTTCACTGTATCATAATAGTCCTATATTACCCTACCTGTGAAGTAAATTCAATTCGTTCCTTTCAGCTCGACTTATTTCATTTCTGACACATTTGTAATGACTTATAATATTCCTAAAATATTTATCAAGATGATCTAAGATCATACCAATAGAGTGCTGCAGGATAGTTATTCTCAGGTCACAACGTAGCCACACGAAAAGATTTACACTTGTGAATTGTGGTAATAGATCAATGCGCACTAGCTGCATACTTTCATTTTGACTAATAGGAATGTGTCTACCGCTCTTGAGTAACTGTTACCATGTCTGACTGTGAAATTAGCGGACCCCGGGTTAAAATTCTGTTTGGGAAAAGGTACTTGGTTGGGGATTTTTACCGCTCTGGAGTAAATGTTAGCATGTCTGACTATGAAACTAGCGGGCTCCGGGTTAAAATTCTGTTTGGGAAAAGGTACTTGGTTGGGGTTTTTTACCGCTCTGGAGTAAATGTTAGCATGTCTGACTATGAAACTAGCGGGCTCCGGGTTAAAATTCTGTTTGGGAAAAGGTACTTGGTTGGGGATTTTTACCGCTCTGGAGTGAATGTTAGCATGTCTGACTATGAAACTAGCGGGCTCCGGGTTAAAATTCTGTTTGGGTAAAGATACTTGGTTGGGGATTTTTACCGCTCTTGAGTAAATGTTACCATGTCTGACTGTGAAATTAGCGGACCCCGGGTTAAAATTCTGTTTGGGAAAAGGTACTTGGTTGGGGATTTTTACCGCTCTGGAGTAAATGTTAGCATGTTTGACTATGAAACTAGCGGGCTCCGGGTTAAAATTCTGTTTGGGATAAGGTACTTGGTTGGGGTTTTTTACCGCTCTGGAGTAAATGTTAGCATGTCTGACTATGAAACTAGCGGGCTCCGGGTTAAAATTATGTTTGGGAATAGGTACTTGGTTGGGGATTTTTACCGCTCTGGAGTAACTGTTAGCATGTCTGACTATGAAACTAGCGGGCTCTGGGTTAAAATTCTGTTTGGGAAAAGGTACTTGGTTGGGGATTTTTACCGCTCTGGAGTGAATGTTAGCATGTCTGACTATGAAACTAGCGGGCTCCGGGTTAAAATTCTGTTTGGGAAAAGGTACTTGGTTGGGGATTTTTACCGCTCTGGAGTAAATGTTAGCATGTCTGACTATGAAACTAGCGGGCTCCGGGTTAAAATTCTGTTTGGGAAAAGGTACTTGGTTGGGGATTTTTACCGCTCTGGAGTGAATGTTAGCATGTCTGACTATGAAACTAGCGGGCTCCGGGTTAAAATTCTGTTTGGGAAAAGGTACTCGGTTGGGAATTTTTACCCCTCTGGAGTGAATGTTAGCATGTCTGACTATGAAACTAGCGGGCTCCGGGTAAAAATTCTGTTTCGGAAAAGGTAGGCCTACTTGATTGGGGATTTTTCCGAGGTTTTCCTTCGACCTACTGAAGCTGAATTGCTGGGTAACTTTCGACGTTGTACTTCGGACTCATTTCGTCATTATTGATTCAAATGTAAATGTCATCACTCTCATAGCCCGGGTTAAGTTCACGGTGCAGCGTGCTGTATACGTACAAGAACGCGGCCCTTTGGCGACAAAATCATTAACAGAATACGAGTGGTAAGTACAATAAGCCTCAGGCCTCGGTGCAAGCGTTCAGGTCCCTCTTAAAAAAACACAAATGTACCGCTACCCATGAATATTATTAGAGTTTTGGCAGCTTCGTATTCTGCAATTGAAACAATTGCCGCAGCCATTGATGTGGATAATATATTTGTCCGAAAAAAATTAAATGTTTTAACTGCCCCATTCATTTAGTACGTGCTTAAAAATTCGACACGATTGGAACAATTTAAATGATTTAATACACATGCAAAATTGCCTACTCTCACATGCATGTATATTTTACCCGGTGGAAATTGGTAACCTGCATCACTTTTCAGGATCACCGTCAAAAGATTAACGGCTTCACTCTTGACAAGATTCAGCATATGTAATTTTAAGGAACAGTGAATATTTCTTTCACGTCTGCAGATACAATTGGTGCCCATTATAGCACTAAATAATGAAGTAGAGAAGAAGCTTAGAGACAGATGAGTCACTTATTTTCCTCTGTTTTCGTAGCAGGGTATTTGTAAAGGAATCTCGTGTATTGGTCATATACAGTATTTACCATCTCAACAGGTAATTGGAATACAATGATAATTTACTAAACGAACATATTCTTTATGTTTAGATTATGAAAAGGCCCTCGATAATGAAAATAGACATAGATAATGGAAAATAATTATGAACAAACGAGGGATACTTCGTCTTAATTAAAGTGTTTAAAAGTCTATATAAATACTAATAATGGTGATAAAATGAGTGAAAATAGAATTTAACATCTCAAGGAGTTCGACAAGAGTGCTCAATATGCGTAACATTATTTGATGCCTGTTTAGATGATCAAGTAAGAAGCTGGAAGAATGTAGTGATAATAGCTTAAAATTAAACAACTTTAACCTATAATATAATTTACCACATACAAATGAATAGATCCTATTGTTAAGATGAGAAAATATTTACAGAAATGATTATTTAAACTCAAAAATGTGATTTACGTCTGTAATTTAAATCTATCTACAAGAAATAAAAATTAATTCCATTTCGTGAAAAAGGACGAATAAGAGGGAAGTCAGGTTTAAATAACAGGATAAAGAAGCAAAATTATATTTTGAACTACAGAGTGTCCCAAAAGTCACCACACACAGGAAACGTCGGTTCAAAATGAAAATGTTATATAATATGTTCAATATACCCAACTCGCTTTCCAGATGTCATTGCCCTTAATTTTTACCTCTAGAGTCACGTCAATTCGCAGGTCGACTCGCAGTATCTGCAACTAGTTGGAATGCATTTGTTGACCTGTGCCTGACACTCGAAGACCGCCACATTAGCACTTTATGCGACATTTCTAATTTGAACTGGCATTCCTTATGTATGTAGAATTTTGGGACACTCTGTATTCACGTTTTAATATAAGTTACAGTACAATTTCAATTAGGATATCGGAAAGAAAATTTGCACTTCAGTAATATATGTGGCACTATTGTTGAAAACCTTACAGGAAAAATACAAAAATGAGATCCCATTGAAATTTTGTAAGGTATTGATCATTCCTACGTTGTATATGGATGTGAAACCTGAACACTCACAAACTGTAGCTAATTGTAAACGAATCCAGGTATCGGGTAGCTGAAATGATGATTTTGCTATTATTAGTAGGGTATAGGGTAACGGTTAGAAAGAGAAATGATATCAGAAAGGAACTGAATATTTTCTAATATTAAATGAAAAGTGAGATAACTCGGAAGGAAATTGAAGAAATATTTAAATAAACAGCCCTTTAGTAATATCGCCAGAGAAGCTTTAAAATAGATAGTGAAGGGACGGGTACGGCTTGTTGCCACCAACGTTTGAAGCAGGAACAGATATAAGAGCCTAATCTCTCTATGAAGACGATAGTGACAAGTTACGATATTCTTGATATACAGTGCGATCGAAAAGTCCCACCGCAGCTCTATTAGTTCTAATAATCCTAGAATACAACACTATAGAATGTTGGCACTCCCCCAGTCATTCCGATTTGACAACCTCGCACCCCCAGTCCATCATATGCTTAGCGACCAGTGCTGCCACTTGAATTCTCTACCAAATACATTTGAATTCTCTGCCTAGTGGATTCTCGGCTACACAAGCACTGCGGAGAGACTTCTTGATCGCACTGTATTATTCAATGCTTATGTACTGTTTTATGTTCCTGTGATAAGCGAGTGATTAGTGAAGCAATAAAATAATAACAACTTCATGGTATTGAAATCGGACCAATATTTTCGATTTTTACTCGTGCTATAGGCGCAGAAACTCCTTACGGCATAAAACTACTCATAGGAACCATTTAAAATACATTTCAATTTTGTGTTCGAAAGCACCAAGCAATCAAGCAGTAGGGAGAAGAATGGGTGAAATTTCTTATGACAATTCAAGGCACAATACTAGACTTGTACTTGCAGGAAAATAATGCAGGGCTCCAAAAGCACACAATTTCTGATGTAGTAGATACTGTAGGACGAAAAGAGACATCAAGATAGGTAATTACCGTTGATAAATGTGTAATTACTCTGCTATGGTCGTAAGTTCTATTGCTGTAGAGACAGACAAGCTAACACCATTCAAACTGTGATCTTTAAAGTGGCACAACCCCTCTTAATGCTACCTTTATAGTTTGTAGTAAAATAAAAAGGCAGTTATTTTACATAATAATTTTTATTTCTTGTAACAAGGCTACAAAAATGCTCAGCATTTATATCTTGAAACTACAGAGTAGGACACCTGAGGATAAGACATTTTAGTATTCGCTCGAAAATTCCAGAGGCATCTTCGATTGTTCGTGACGTTTCAACAATGCAAGTGAATAAGAGCTTCAGACTCCACTGGCTATAAATGCACAAATTCTTTCATGTATCATCCAAGAAAGAAATCCAGGCGTACGAAGTCTGGAGACCTTGTAGTCTAGGAAGCTAGTCCTTCACATCTGTTCCAACTTCGCCAAATATTGTTCCCAAATGTATACCATCAGCATATTGATCATCAGCCTATAACGTCATATAACGTTTGGTATCCTGCAATGGTACGTCCTCGTCAATTCCGGTAACGCCTATTCCAGGAAGATCTAATACAGGGGCATCACTTTATTTTTACCAATATTTTTAACATTAACCTGGCTATACTCGGAAACACTGTTACCCCCTTCCATTACAGGAGTTTGGTGTTATTAGTGCAATATGTAAACAAATCATTTTACTAGTTATAGGAGGAGAGAAAAGTAGTGTATTCATTTATGTTACAGGGTAATACGATATTACGATTTTCAGTTTGTTTATTACTTTTACGGTATTTTATCAAAATACAGTAGAGTAGTAACAGTTTTTTTTTCACAATCTCAACTCTTCAGGCGGTTGTATTCTTTATACAATGGCTACTTTATTCCGCATATTACCGTACTTTCGGCTCAGTCCGCACAGTTAAGTTATTCAGTCATGCTACACACCGTACCTGTGCGAAATAAGCAGGGCCAGGTGTTTATGGAGATCGTGAAAAACACGACATAATAGATATACAACAGATTTTTACTAATCTTTACGAATTAAGTGATTCTGATTAATAATATACGGATAAAACAAACACGACAAATCGCGAAATAGAGTTCCAATAGCGAAATAGGAAGACATTCGCGAATTATTATTATTATTATTATTATTATTATTATTATTATTATTATTATTATTATTATTATTATTATTATTGCGTAGTTTCATATTCTGATTTCGTTTTTAGGACTTTTTCTTTTGAATTTGTTATACATTCAAACAGTCTACATTACATGGTATTCCAGGTGTTCTGATTACATTAGTGAACTCAAAAAACGGAGAATTGAACATTTCACCAATAATTTGAAAGTGTTAATTTGAGGGCTGCAAGTTTTTTTCGTGTTTAATGAATGTGTGGTAAATGCAGTCTCAATCCAACAAATATTGTCTATTGGCCATACCACACCTTTACCAGAATCTAACGAACTTTGATTGTTAATTACTTGGAAAGTAATATTCATACTGAGTTAATACTCCAATTTCAAAATAATTGTATTTTCCAAAATCTCCATTAATACCCTCCAAGAGCACAAATCAATCTTTAGCAATCTCCGCAGACACCAGTATTAAAAAGCACAAATAATAACATTAATATCCATAAATACTTGCCCCTGGAAATAAGCTTCAATAATATAGGCACTTTCTTCTATAGAAAACGCAAGCATATTTCTGAAATACACTATATTCTGTACTGTTTACTCACTGCTAGCATACTTCGAATGCAACAGCGGCCGTAAGTTTGTGTGGCTGACGAGAGCAAGAACATTAGTGAAAGGGGTGGAAGTCAAGTACATTCAGAAACGCAGGTACAATAAAAATGCAAGTAAAAATAAAGTGACGTCCCTGTATATTTAAACATTAAATCTTCGTGGGAGCAAGTACGCGCCAGCCAGAGTCATTCACGATATCTCTCAAGCAGGTATAAATGTTACTTTTCATTTTTGCTACAACTTATTGTTGTACAATAAAATTCAGCACCATACCTTCCATAGTTGTTGTGGGTTATTTTACGATGCTTTGTAAACTACTGTGATTATCTAGCTTCTCAATGATATGAAGGTGATAATGCCGCCGAAATGAGTCCATGATCCAGCGCTGAAAGTTACCCAGCATTTGCTCTTAATGGGTTGAAGGAAAATCCCGGAAAAACCTCAACTAGATAAATTGTCCCAACTAGGATATGAGCCCGGATCCGTTCGTCCCACGGTCAGGTATGCTAACAGTTACTCTAGAGCGATGGATACTTCTATAGTGTTGAAGAAAATATCTATGTGCACAGCTGTCAAATTACGCGTTGCTAACCCACGGTTTCCTACCTTAAAATGTTTCTTTTGGTCGCATCTTACATTTTCCAAATAGTTTAAAATTAATTTTTTCTTCTCTTTATAAAGTATATTAGAACGAACTACATCCCGTAAGAGTGATCTGAACTTTTTCCGTCCAGAACTGTTAACTCCTCTAAGGAGAACATACTTGCTACAATGTACCTACTAGAGTAAAATAGTAATAACGATAGTTAAATATTCTGTTACTCTTCTTTAGCATTTCGAGCTGATCATTTTGGATAGTCTATATTATAGGAATCTTTTTGCGCAACGTATCTTTTGTACAATAAAATTCACTTAGTCCATACTCTTCTTGTTATGATTGTACGGTCGTAAGAAAATATCCATTTGCTATTTAGTGTGTGCTTACTTCGATGATTTTTACACTGAAATTCAGCAAACGTTATTTCGTTTTATTTTTAGTCATATAAAATGAATTGAGAGCATGAGAACAAGAATTTTCCATTATTTCTGTGATTTTAAAATATAATTTGTAACATTTCTTTCTCCATTTTGGAATCACAAGCCTTTATGAATATTGTTATATTTTTCATGCACTTTTTACATTTTGAAGTAACGGCCAGTGGTTAAAAATATTAATTATTTTTTTTTCGTGTATACATTTTATCAACTAATTAAATATTTATACGAAACTAAAAGGGTTTACACGTTAATCCTAGTATTTCATGACATTTGAATTTCTAAAAAAAATTCGAGTTTAGAACAAAGCTTTTATTAATGTTATATCCATCTATCACACATGCCGAGAATTCTTAATGACATCCAAATAAAACATTCTCATCAATGTTGCAGTACAGCATTTATGTTCTGGAGATAAAAAATATTATATCAGAACTTTGTTCAAAATGGCTATTGTAGATTACTTCCTTGGCTAATATTATCTTATGGGAAGGTCTGGGATAATATTGGATAAAATATTAATGATTTTAAATACTGAATGTAAATGAGAATAATATTTATGAAGGCATAATTATTGTGGCATTATGATATATTTTCTTACTGTAATAGTAGTTTATGCTATTGTTATTATTATTATTATTATTATTATTATTATTATTATTATTATTTTTATTATTATTATTATTATTATTATTATTATTATTATTATTATTATAGAAAAGGACATTATAGACTGAAAAACAAACAACCTAAATGATGTGAAAATAGTAGAAAGTTAATTAAACATGGGAAAATTTTGTCAATGGAGACTGGATTAATTGAGGGGCTCACAACCAGAGTGGACCAAGTCCACCAGTGATCAGTTTGTGGATTACTACAATCTCGGATGAAGGAAACTTAGATTTATTCATTGCCATAACAAACAAAGTCCATAACTCATTTGTTACTCCACAGAGGGTAGCATTTCCTATGGAAGGTGAAGATTGCAAAGCGTGAGCCAGGAACTTTAAGACTCAATATCTCAGAACTATTCCAGATGGGCTTGGTCCACTCTGGTTGTGAACCCCTCAATTACATAAAAAATTTAGAACCAATAATGTTACCCTTGGAAATATTAACCTGTAGTCCATTTGGAAGAACAAATTTGGCTGCTTTAGAGAGAAATGATTTATTTTTATTATTATTATTATTATTATTATTATTATTATTATTATTATTATTATTATTTCATTATTATTATTATTAAAAACGACATTATAGACTGAAAAACAAACAACGTCAATGGTGTGAAGATAATAGAAAAATAATTAAATATAATGGAAAGTTTTGTCAATGAGGAGACTAGATTAATTACATAAAAAGTTTGCAACCAATAATGTTACTCTTGGAAATATTAAACTGTAGTCCATTTCGAAGAAGAAATTCGGCTGCTATACAAAGAAAGGATTTATAATAATAATAATTATTATTATTATTATTATCATTATTTCATTATTATTATTATTATTATTATTATTATTATTATTATTTCATCATCATTATTATTATTTCATTATTATTATTATTTCATTATTATTATTATTATTATTATTATTATTAATGTCATTGTTGTTATTATTAAAAACGACATTATAGACTGAAAAACAAACAACCTCAATGATGTGAAAATAATAGAAACATAATTAAATATGGAACGTTTTGTCAATGAGGAGACTGGATTAATTACATAAAAAGTTTGCAACCAATAATGTTACTCTTGGAAATATTAAACTGTAGTCCATTTCGAAGAAGAAATTTGGCTGCTATACAAAGATATGATATATTATTATTATTATTATTATTATTATTATTATTTCATTATCATTATTTCATTATTATTATTATTATTATTATTATTATTATTATTATTATTATTATTATTATTATTATTATTATTATTAAAAACGACATTATAGACTGAAAAACAAACAACCTCAATGATGTGAAAATAATAGAAAAATAATTAAATATGGAACGTTTTGTCAATGAGGAGACTGGATTAATTACATAAAAAGTTTGCAACCGATAATGTTACTCTTGGAAATATTAAACTGTAGTCCATTTCGAATAAGAAATTTGGCTGCTATAGAAAGAAATGATATTATTATTATTATTATTATTATTATTATTATTATTATTATTATTATTATTATTATTACTATTATCATTAGAAAGGACATTATAGACTGAAAAACAAACAACCTCAATGATGTGAAAATAATAGAAAAATAATTAAATATGGACCGTTTTGTCAATGAGGAGACTGGATTAATTACATAAAAAGTTTGGAACCAATAATGTTACCCTTGGAGGTATGAAACTGTAGTCCATTTCGAAGAAGAAATTTGGCTGCTTTAGAAAGAAATGATTTATTATTATTATTATTATTATTATTATTATTATTATTATTATTATTATTATTATTATATGACTCTCTAGAGTGTATGCCTTAGTTTGACGTAGATAAAGATTGGTGGAATGAAATTTTCTTCGCAATTCTTTGAGTACAGTTAATTTCTGCTCCAGTCCCATTAAACTGTTAAACCTCCGTACTTGTAACAAGGCGAAATGTGAACATTTCTATCTATCGAGAGAGCGGGACTATCTCCACACTCTGTGCGCTTAACAAAATTATAAATTGAAGTTGATAATTACGGATTACAAAGTTCGTGCAGATAAGTGTGAAATAATGTGCCATTACAAAAGTTTGCACTAATCTTTGGCAATATTTCCGCCGGGCTTGTGAAGCCCCTAAGAAGTTTGAAGTAAGGTTCAGGTTAGATAGGCCGCCTGTATTAGCATGTTGTTGAGCTTTTGTCTACTTTGCGGCGGTCCCACTTAGAGCCGTAACAATGCTCCGAGCGCGAGGTATTAGATAATAACCACTCTTCTCGAGATGACCACATGCAGGGGAGCCTACCCTTGATTATTCCGCCTGCTGCTACGGCTGCTTCCTGCCGTAGTTTGCTGCTACAGGATGTATAATAACCTAAAACATCCTTCCCTTGTTGAAACAGTGGTAATGTAGAAAGAGCGACAAATATACGAGAACCTAAACATATACTTTCCTCCTTCAATTTTAATTGAGCGTTTTATTTTTAAACAATTATTTACTCTTTAAAATACATGAGAAACGTAAATATTTTAATTTATACCTCTTCTTTTTTCGTTTTCTTCACATAATATAATTAGGACCAGGATTTATATGCGGAAAGAAAGTGTGTAATATGCATAACAATACAATGAATATGAAAAAAAAAAATGCAAAATTCAATTTTGTGTATGGTTTACTATGTTTACAAAAAACAAAATATTAATAATAAGTCCAGTATATATAGGGGAGAAGTAAATCTATCATACTTTTTTAACAAAATATTTGTTGAAAAATATTATCAAGGTAGAGACATGGACGAAACCTTTCATTACCAAATGAGATAAAGAGACCTATTAAAATGCAAATATATTTAGTTGTACATTATTGAAAAAAGAACAACTCGGGTAATTCCGCAACAGTGCGGATAAATCGGCAATTGGATTTGGCTAATTCCGCAGTTGTAAATAATTATGAAATACATTATGAAAGTAACATAAAAGAAACAATTTATTTGTAACAATGCTCACTTTCTTCACAGCTGTGTAGCAAAACACAAAAAACAGCCAACTTTCGATGTTTCACTGTATTGCCGACAGAGGTGTCGACCAATATCCTTGATTTTTTTTTTCTGTAGTACTGCAGAAGACATGCCTCCTGTTGACAGCCTCTCAAAACGTACGTTCACGCTATTGTAAAGCCGCAGTAAAATCATATATGCACTACTGCGGAATTACCCGTACTCCGGAATTAGCCGAATTTCTCCTATATGTTTTTTTATTTGTCATTGTTCAAAATGTAGCTTAACTTAATTTCCTTGTTTACCTTCCTTCTTCTGCTTGCAAAACATAACCAACAATTTAAAAAAAGTTTCCTATTATTATACATTGTTATTTAAAAGATTATTTTCGAATGCTGAATATGATCATTCATCATCACATGAGGTTACTGGACAAAATTTTAGTACAGAAATTGTGAGTTTGTAGGATTCTAGTTCAAGGAAATCACGCTTTTTCGGCACAGAATATTCTTTAGCCTACTTTCAGCACAATGCTGTAACCAGGGTTTTTTTTGACAGCACTATATCTAGTTTTATCATGGCAGCCCTACCATTGGCTTTGTACGTGGGAAATGTGTTCTTTTTAGGGATCCTGCTATTTTCAATACTTTTGCAAGAGGCATCATGAACGAATACACTTACACAAGCACCACACAAATTACAACAAAATCACGTACTTGACACTCTGACTGCTGGCGCGCCAACTGAGAAGAAGAAACATTAATTCCAAGATTTGAAACAAAGTTCTGTGGAAATTGGAAGGAGTTTCACTGTCTATGAGACCAAGACTCTATGTCATACAATGGAATTAAAATGCTAAAAGTTGCGAACTACTGCAAATTCACAGCATTTTATACCACAGAGTTTGATTATTCCATAGCATGACAAAGAGGTAGAAGATCTAATGACGCAATGTTCATCAATCCAGTATGCTTATAACGCAAGTGTAAAGAAAATAGGCATATTGTTACTCTGTAAAGATGGTAGGCCCTTTACACCAAGGATTCGCCATGAGTATTATTTGTCACGAGTATTATTTTGTCGAACAAACGAGGTGTAAAGTCTCAAATATTACTACAAAAGTATTAGAGTGTGAATAGGCTGTGTTTTGTTTCATGCAGAATTAAAGTAGGCCTTATATATTCTTTACTTGTGTGTTAATAGAAAACAGGTTTGATTTTGTACAGTAATTAATCAGTTTTAATGTAATTTTAATTAAAAAAAATATAAAATCATGGTTTATTTAACGACGCTCGCAACTGCAGAGCTTATATCAGCGTCGCCGGTGTGCCGGAAATTTTGTACCACAAGAGTTCTTTACATGCCAGTAAATCTACTGACATGAGCCTGTCGCATTTAAACACTTAAATGCCATCGACCTCGACCGGGATCGAACCCGCAACCTCGAGCATAGTATGCCAGCGCTATACCAACTTCTCTACCGAGGGCGACGTCATTTTAATTAAGAAAGTTACATACCGCTATCATTTAAAAAAATTCAGTAACTGGAAGCCAATTTTGGAAAACTTCAAATTATTTTTGTTTGTTTGTGGGTATAAGTATCTCACCGCTGTGGACTACGGTTAGCCTGCCTGACCATGGAATAAGCGAGTCCGGATTTAAATCCTGGTTCAGACAAATTACCTGGTTGCGGTTTTTTTCCGGAGTTTTCCCTCAACCCATTAAAAGCAAATGCTGGGTAACTTTCGGCGTTGAACCCTGGACCCATTTCGCTGGCATTACCAACTTCATTTCATTCAGATTCTAGATAACCACAGCAGTTGATAAAGCGTCGTAAAATAACCAACTAAAAAGTATGAGTAACGGATATAAATAACTGTGCAACAATGGACAGAGATAAAAAGTTACAGTGAACTGTATAAAAGATATATTAATCGTATAAAATATTGTTGTAAGTCATTTTTGAATTGAATAAAGAAAATTAAGTACCATTAGATTGGATCAGCTTTAAAGTGCTTTATATTCACTAAAAGAATGAAACTGATATTTGGTAATCCTGATTATCCAAACGACTTCGGTTTCATGATCAGATATGCTAACCGTTATTCCACAGCGGCCGATTGTAATTTATACTTACTCCTTTGTTTTTAGTCTACTGCAGAGGAAATTATTTTAAAAATGTTTTTGTAATAATAAGTCACAAGAAATCTTGGGGTATTGGAAATGTTGAGAAAACTATAAATGCCGTAGAACGTTAAGCGGTGAATATGAATAGAAACGGGTAAATTCCTTCGTGCGAACGCACAGTACTTGTAAATGATCCACCAATTCAATTTGAAACCTGGAAGCCAAACAGTAAGGGGCTCATACCACAACACGCGCTGATTCTAGCGAGACGATAAGGGCTTCGCGATGAAAATGCAATGCAGATGCGATTCTCTATCGTCAAATGACACACACACACACACGTATAAAAAGTTTGAACCCGGACAGAAGATTCACTTCGCTCAGCCAATTAGAACATTCAACCAACAGGGAGCGAAAATTCAATTTCCATGCTGATTACATAACCGTATACTGAGGCGGAAAACGGGGGTGGGACTCTCGTTCAGACGCACACATGGCTTAAACAGGCGTGGAGGGACCTATCGGGCACTGCAAGTCTCCTGATTAAGCTTTGTAGTCGTCCAGTTATACGAATAGTCCATTCTGGATTCCACAAGAAAATAAGACGTGACATGTTAGCAGTAAGTATTCATTTCTCCTTCCCCCAACATCAAACACGGTTTTATCTTAATTGGTTTGCGTCCAGAGTGTAACAAGATATGAGCTACTATACATATGCAAGTCGTACAGTAAAGTACACTTGACAAAAGGTATGATAAATTTATGTTCTGATTTTAATGTTTTAACCTCTAAAACAGTTATGTCAAAGCAAGCGCATTTTTCTGACCTTGACGTCGTGCACGGGCAGCAAGCGCTAAGTATGGAAAGAGGAAGGGTTGTGTATATGAATAAGCAACCTGTTGGATTAAGAAAACTGTGGTGCAAAAACTTCAAACGGAACGTGAAATTTTATGTCGTTATTTTCATATGGCTTCTTTCTGTTTGATATTATCTATATTATCTGTAAAACAAAAATGCTAACACTGACTTCTTAATAGACCTGTTGCACTTGTGTTTTAAATCTTAATAACATAATAGAGAGTTAAGAAGGAATATTCACTTAAATTCCATAGTAGTATAATATTATATTGTATTAAGTGGATGAAACACATCATCCATAAAGAAAGTGATATTCCAAAGAAAGAGAATGAGTATGAATTTATATTGTTGGTATCTTTAGCCTTACAGAAGTAATCAATAAACTAATCAAAACAATATTACAGTACAAAGCAAAGTCACCTAGGTACTGTATCTGTTTTGAGTGTAACTAATATTACATAACAAAACTCTTATCACATTATGCTTTTAAGGTGATATTTGTGAGCAACTTCCTATCATCAGAATATTAAATTATTTTCTCGAAATCTGCTGAAGCTGTAGAGCTGACATTTTTACAACACATGGGCACGTATCTTTTGCTTATGATGTAACAGTAGTTGCTTTGTTAATTCATTTCCTTACAAACAATTTCCATGCGAATATTTTCAAAATTTTCAGTACACTATCTTCAGTAATAGGACGTATTTACGGTATATTAGATTTACGAAAACATTCTGTAAGGCTACTAAATAAATAGGCCTATACCTGAAAATTTTACTTTTCTATACGAAAAGTTGAGAAAATATTTCTTTTGAATACAAGAATCAAACTTGTGAAAAATGAGCATTAAAATTAAAACTTACATTCTTATAATGCACTTACACTTCTCAGACAAATGTAAAAATTAAAATGGATACAGTTTTAATAAGTTCTCTTCCCTTTATCTATTGAATCAGTGCTGGCCATCCCTGAATATAGCTCCACCAAGCGGCATATACCATCTCTTTCGTCTGTCTCTTTCCTTTCCGCTGTAAAGCGCTCAGGCTCTCCTGGGCTCTAAAGCGCGCGCTTGCTCCTCTGGGCATCAATTGACATGCCTGCTCTAAAATATAATTTTTGCTAGATCAACTTATTTTGGGGGGGAGGGACAAAGGCTAATTGGGATATCCCGGTCTCTCGTCGTATGAAAATCTCAGATAATTAATCAAATACAATCTCCTTACTCCACGCTGGGTCCTCTGAAATCTTTTAAAATGCGAAAGACAGAGTAGTATGAGGAAATCAACGGGAAGTTATCGCATTTATCTTTCCCAAGAGAAACCACAAACATTCCAGGATGAGTATCTCCACGGTAAAAGATTCCGGATGTAAACTACCTCCCCCATTCAGATGTCCGGCATACTGAACAAGGATACATTACGATGGAACCTAACCGAGGGAAGAAAAGGAGAGTTATAGACATTAAGATATATTTAGCGTATATGCAGACTAAGAGGAAGGCGGTAAAGAGATTGGAGAATGCTGATATTCCGATGAAGGAAATGTCCTTAGGCAGAATACAATGAATTAATATTTTTGTAAAAGTGAATAACAGGGTAGGATTGGAAACACTTCGGACTAAGTACGCAGAACTGTAACAAGTGAAAAGAGGACCAAAAATTATAAAACTTATATCAGTGAATAAAAGTAAATTCGTTGTAGTTTAGATTAGGGTTATTGCAAGTGAAGGGGAATGTCAGGTAATTGTATGGCGAACCTTCAGGACTCACCTCACAGACTACTTTCTAAGCTATGAACAATTCTAGTAGTGTTAAAGTTCGGTCGCAGCTCAGATATATTATTAATATAAGAGGAATATAGGAAATAAAATAAAATAGGAACTAAAATTAAAATTACAGCTACAATGAACTTATATAATATAATTTATATTGTTAATATAAGAGGAATATAGAAAATTAATAAAATATAATAGGAACTAAAATTCAAAATTACGGCTAAAATGAAATTAAATAATACAGTATTAACATAGAGAACAATAATATCGTACGTGAATAAAATAGGAGAATTTATGAAAAATGTATATTCCGAAATTGTACAACACAAATGTAATACATTTAATATTTAATAAATTTAATATCAGATATACATTAAAAGAAGCTAGGAATAAACCAAGAAACTCTAAGAATAATTCATAAAGCCCCCTTTCCTCTTATAAAATAGTTCAATTTCACTTCCGAAACTAACATTAAGTGTGCGCACTTGAATTGATATTTGAGGACGTAGCTGCAATAAGGGCGCATAGCCCCATAGGCCCTTTTTCCTTTGTTATACCCATAAAGTTTCGTTGAGAAATTTTGAACAGTAATGCTCATAGATTTGCTTATTTTAATATGTGTTATAGGCCCTGCACTGTTTTTAAAAATTTCAAGTCTATACTGTATACCTCAGAACAGCATTTTGGAGTATGGGAACTTATTGCAGCTACATCCTCAATTTTCTTACGAGTTGTAGCGTACATCCCCGCACCGCTCTGACGTCATCGGAGCGGACAGAAAATGTGTCACATAACTGCAAGTATAGCTAATTCGTCCCATATTCTAATTTCGTTTCTTTCACTTTGGTTAATTATGTCGATGTGTATATATGTAATTAGTTAAAAAAAAAAGGGGATGATTCATTATACAGTTAAGACTCTGTTAGAAATATTCATAATATGTAAAACAGGCAGGAATTTGTCGACTGAATCCTTAACAGTCCTAAGAACCAATATTTGTTGAGATATGAAATTATAAAACCTCGAGTTCCAACGTGACTTGACAATATAAAACACTGAAATTAATTCTCGGTATGTGGTATCGATTATTGATTTACACTTTACGCTTTCATTCCATTGTGGTCTCTTGTTGTGTGTACGTAATGGAATGCAATATCTGCTTCCTTTATAGATTTTGATTGCCTTTAGCATTGAGACCACGGGTAACGCGAAAAAATTGATAATCGAAGGGTAATACAGTCGGCCTCTAGCAGAAATTCACGTCGTCTCATTGTCACTGAATGTTCTTATAGGCTAATTCAACATTCATCGCAAAGAACAATTCATAGCAAGATTCAGTATTTAATTATGGTTAATAATTCATGAATCTTAAAAGATCTCTTAATTCCAAAAAAATATCGTCCATTAGGTATTTCGGCCTGTATAGTCATGAGAGTTAAAAAAATACTTGGCTGTCCATCTGTATTCTGTATTATCGAAACTGTGCGCTATCCTGTAACCATGTATTTCAATGAAATGAAATTTTATGAAGAAAAGTTCAAGACTAAAAATTAAGAGGACTAATACAACCTTCGAAAATCGAAAAAGCGATTTTTTTATAGACTTCCCTCAATAGTATGATGAAAAAATTAAGTTTTTATAATACTACTCGAGTTATAAGCTAAAACGTGGGACTGTATCAATTGAATTGTCCATTTTAATATGGACAGAACGTCTCACCTTTCGTAAATTTGTCGCTAATTTACCGTAACTTAAATTTTACAACGCCATTTCCGTCATGACCATCAAATTCTTTGGATGAACTTATGAAATGTATAGTTTACAAGTGTATTTGATACTGAGGAATAAAACCCTCCTTTAATACTGTTTTATCATTTCAAGTTCTTCTTCCATTAATGATTACTCGTGCAGAAAATTTAAATGCCACATTTCATGTAAAAATTCGCAAAGAATATTTCTCATTCATATATTCAATTCATAAGGGCAAGATTTATTAACACACTCGTCAAGAATAAGGCAGAAAAGAAAGTTAAAAAAAAAAAAAGAATTCAAAATTTTACGAGATATGGGAGAAATCAACTTTTCTTACACAAATTGCACTTCCAAATTTATAAATAAAATTACTTTTAACAATAAAATATTTTTGGATTCCGAAAATAGTTTATTAATCTAGAAGAATCGTCTAATGACTACGCAAAATTCCAGCAGAAAATTCATTCAGGACATCTATAAATTTAATTTTGATTTTTACTAAATTTGTAATAGCGAAAGGTATACGTACCCCCTTAAATGGAGAGTTGTTGAGATATGAAGTTTGTAATGTTAAAGACAACGCGAGAATTCAAGAAAATCATTTTTTTCCGATTTAATCTACCCCGAGTATCACTTTAACCAACAATGGGAAACGAATCCGAAATGATACGTACATCTTCTGACACTAAGATAGTCCTATCTAAGGGACATGAACTATTCTTAGGTTTTAGGGATTTGCTGACTGTCTTTCTTTCGAAATTCCATATTCCCTTGGTATAATAATTATGTTGTAAACGGTGCCACCGGTGTGAGTTAGATGTAGCTAGCGGAACTCGCTCCGTAAAGATGTTTTCGGCCAAGGGTTCCAATCGTACATGCACGGATTACCTGATTGGAATTTCTCCCGATAGTAGAGTTGGTAGAGCAATATTGGCAACGGCTGGGAAATTCCTGGATTGTAGTGGACTTATTTCTGTTTTCAAAACTTCAACAACTGCCCGTGGGGTTCATTCAATCCCTTTTTTCTCTTGGCATTCCTCTTGTTCTCCTTGTCTTCCCCTTGTTATCTTTTATTCCCCTTGTTCTTCTTGTCTTCCTCTTTTTCTCCTCGTACCTCCATTGTTTTCCTCTCTTACCCTTCAACTTGTCTTTCTCTCTTGCCCTTACCTTGTCTTTCCCTTATTCTTCTTGTGTGGTGCTGGGTAACTTTCGGTGCTGGACCCCGGACTCATTTCACCGACATTCTCACCTTCATATCATTCAGACGCTAAATAACCTAGATGTTGATACACTTTCGTAAAATAACCGAATAAAAAATATATATTCTTCTTGTCTTCCCTTCTCCTTGCATTTGTCTTGTTCTCAATTTGTTCCCCTAGTTCTCCTTGTATTCCGAATGATCTCGTTTTCCCGCCATTTTGCTTCCCACTCCATTATGTTCCTTTTTTCTTCTTGTTCTCTTTTCTTTCCTGTGTCTCATATTATTTATCCTCTCTTTCTCTTGTTTCCCTTATATTCCCCAGTGCTCTTATACAGAGTGTTAAAAAGTTTTTAGAGGAGATAATATTGTATTAATAAAAACAAAAATGTATAATAAACGTGGCTATTAAATTGATATCTTTGGCGAAGCAAGGACATCTAATGTGAGTTAAGGAAAAAAGTTGTAATATTTTAGGAGGAGGTAACCTTAATTAAAACAAAAAGTCCTAAAATTAACATTTTTAAAGAAACAAGGATTGTGAAATTGGTAATGTAATAACAGCATAAATCCTATGTTGAGCTCTTCGCTTGATACTTCTTCCTTTTTTTATTAGTAGGTTATTTTATGACGCTTTATCAAAATCTTAGGTTATTTAGCGTCCGAATGAGATGAAGGTGATAATGCCGGAGAAATGAGTCCGGTGTCCAGCACCAAAAGTTACCCAGCATTTGCTCATATTGGGTTGAGGGAAAACCCCGGAAATACCCTCAATCAGGTAACTTACCCCAACCGGGGATCGAACCCGGGCCACCTGGTTTCGCGGCCAGACGCGCTGACCGTTACTCCACAGGTGTATACTGTTTTTCGTTACAATGCAGTAAATAAAAGAATACGCAGGCAGATGTGGCATACTCGAAGAGAAACCAGCAAGGAGCCTACATTCAAAAGAAAATACAAGGTGTTAAGAAAAAGGGCCTAATATTTGAAGAGACATAGTATTCATGAAAACAAGAAAAAGTGTCTAATATACATCAGTTATAAAATTATTATATTTAAAGAAACAATAACTGTGAAATTGGTATTTTAACAAGAGCATATTTTTAATGTTTTTTCGATCATAAAGCACTTATAATTATATTTATTTAGAAGGTGAATGCCAGATTGTTTACGATTTCCACTACAAAGATAGAGATACGAATACTTTTCCAGAATGCTGTTGTTGCAATATAAATTCCTCAGTCCTTGTCCCGGAAGACCTGATGGTGAACAGATTTTCGTTAAAGCAACTGAAATAAAACTAAAAATATGATCTGTTCTCTGTGTGTATATAAATTATACCTTAGTTTTCAAGAGTGGGAAAGGAAAGGATCATAAAATAGAACTCTTGATAGAAGAGGATAATGATGATGACTCTCATCAGTCATCACTATTATCAATGAAAGTTCATTGCGCCTTCCAGGGTTTCTAATTAATTAATACAACAATTTATTGTCATCCTCTATCACAACTTTATTCACGTTTATTGTATAAAACCGCAAAAAAAAAAAAAAAACAATTTAAATTGATCTGTATTACCTTTCTACCAAAGTGAATAATCTTGTTTCTCTACAATTACATCCTTCTAATATCATCATTTTTCAGCTATACAGTGATACATAATTTATATGTTGCTGTCACTTTTACTTTTTCAATGAGTCGAAAAGAAAGACAAAAACAATATATATATGTGTCTGTGAGAGTGAGTGTGTATTTATGTGCGTATGTGTGCGTGTCTCTTCAAAGTTAATTCTCTCGTGAAATAATGGATGGATTTTTTTTCACATTCGGTATCTACTTGACGTGTCAATTTAATTGGGAATTATGTACATGAAATACAGAGTACAATGGGGCTTTGTCGATATTTTGTGTAGCCTCTATTGATGAATCATTCAAATAAAAAAGTTATTTGGCATTCGTTCTTTTGTTGTTTGCTTCAAGAGCACTTCAATACACTTGAATGATTCATATAAAGGAAACTACTTAGTTAATAATGTGCGATACGTTGTATAGAATATTGTAGAACATTCTCATTGTGGTAAAATGTTTTGATTTTTTCTCTAAAATATACAGTTTACGAGTTATTCGCAGTATGTAATTACAGAAATTCTTATCACCTTCATTTTACTATAAGTGCAGATATTTTCAATAGAGCTAACTGTGGACGGATGAGCATGCATAAGTAAGGGTTATAATTATGTGATGTTCAAAACTGGTCAGACCTGTAGGCATGCGAGACGAACAGGTATTACTCGACCAAGGCGAGTGGAGCCGCGGGCTTAATGAGAACTATCGCGATTCGGTATTACGAATGCAGGAGCAGTGGCGCCACGACTCCGGGCTGCAGGACTCCACTGGCCTTGGTCGAATTGCCCTGCGGTTTCCTAACTGATTTTATTTATTTGTACGATAAAACAAAAATATGCATGAAGCGGTAGCAGTTAACTGTGCTACTTTATTCGCAATCGCATGCTTTATTGTCCCTAAAAATAATTAAGATTTTATATCAGACTTTAGCCTACAGCGATTTTACTAGAAATGAAGGATTGCTTATTTTTAAAGTAACACAGAACGTTGACATACACAAAACCAACTTTACTACTGCCTGTTGATCAGAAGGTAGTGGAATCCCATTCTTTGAAATCTTGTTAAGTTTTTAAATATGCATTTCTAATGTTTTTATCAAGAATATAAAATTCATATCCAAATCTGTTGTGAAGAATCACCGTTACTATCTCTCTCGTTTCGAAGAAGCGAATAAAACTGTCGTCTTTTATTACATGCAAATTCCTATAAACTCAGTTATAACATTTGGCCTGCTCAGTGACATCCTACTTCATTCAACCCAAATGAATGATCAGACTCAGGTCTCGCAGAAATATTCCGACATCACACATATCATAACTTATACAAATCAGAACGATCTTAAGATTATTTACAACAACAACAAATTCCACAATTTGGGACATCTGTCCGAAATCTACGGCTGACCACTAGGATCCAGAATACAAAGCAGAGGTTAAATGAAAAATATAATATGATTACGGAGAGATCTTGATTACACAACTTTGAACACTATATCACTTCGGAATATGTATTAAATGTCTTTCTCGTGTTAAATTTTACCGTACCTGGTTAACAAGTTTCGGACTGCTATTGGCCTTCTTCAGAACTGGTTGTTGCTGGCCTTGACGCCTTTTGTTTTGTTTCCTGTGGGGGCGTGTTTGTGTAGTGTAATGTGAGGTCAAGGAATGTGTGTGTTCTGAAATTGAGTCACAAGAACACATCCAAATGAAATTCTCAACACACAACACAATTTCAACTACGTAAACGTGTTACGCAAGTCGTGTTGTTTACGTCAATTCAGGATAGTACAAACAAATAGATTATAACACACATTTACGGAAGCACTTACCTCATTCTCTTCGTTGTAGAAAATGGTAATAGATTTTAAATGAAGTTAGAATTTATAAAACAGTTATATTACCGACAGTTCTGTATGGTTGTGAAACTTGGACTCTCACTTTGAGAGAGGAACAGAGATTAAGGTTGTTTGAGAATAAGATTCTAAGGAAAATATTTGGGGCTAAGGGAATGAAGTTACAGGAGAATGGAGAAAGCTACACAACACAGAACTGCACGCATTGTATTCTTTACCTGACATAATTAGGAACATTGAATCCAGATGTTTGGGCGAATCCAGAAATGCATATAGACTGTTAGTAAGGAGGCCGAGACATAGATGGGAGGATAATATTAAAATGGATTTGAGGGAGGTAGGATATGATGATAGAGACTGGATTAATCTTGCGCAGGATAGGGACCGATGGCGGACTTATGTGAGGGCGGCAATGAACCTGTAGGTTCCTTAAAAGCCATTTGTAAGTAAGTAATGGAGGCTTATTAAACGCCGGTTATGTACGAGTATATAATTCCATGCTGAATAAAATAGATGAATAGTTGCAAAATCTATAATTCCCATGTGTCTATAGTTTGAGAATTTCTCTACATTAGAGTTCTTCCAATAATTTGACAAAGTTTTCATTAAGCAAGTAAAGCGATCAGTAATACTGGAACAATGCTGAAGTTTCTGCAGTTATTTCATTCCTTAGGGCATAATACAGTAGGCTATATTTATCATGCAGCTTTCGACAGAAAATTCTGCCAATAATTAGACGTAAGAAGCATCAGCTCTTGAAACAAACAGAACACGGTGAGAAGTAGAAGGAATTTCAAGACAGATCACGGTAAAATGCACAGCAAATCTCAAACACATACATGTATATTGAACATCATTTTGCAAAACATTTCATTTTTGAGAAGGAGCATTCGAAAATTCTCTGTTAATGTCCCTTCTTTCTACGAATCGGTTCATTATTTAAATGGAGGTATGCTGTAGATTTATAGTAGACTTAATTCAGTTGTGCCAGTTATATTATTTTACCATTCTCCTTGAGTATAAATAATTGATCCAATGGTTAAGCATATTTTTTCTGGCTATATTGGTATTACTGGTGTTTTAATTATATACTGCAGAAGATATTCTCCCATGGCCTGCAAGAAGACCGGACATGAACGAAATTGAAAATCTGTGATCTATACTGAAGAAGAAAGTGAACAAAAAGAGGCTTACAACAAAACGTGAACTCATTTAAGCACTGTCTGATACCTGACTAAATGATGCTGATATTCAAAGAAAGTGTCAAACTTTGGTTTCCATCATCCCTGACAAAATAAACATGTTAATGAAGAATAAGGGAATATTCACAAAATATTAGTAACCTCCAGACTCAATTTTCTGTTCATTATTTCTGTGCAAAATACATTTTTGTTCATTATTTCTGCCGATAAATACAGTTTTGTTGCACATATAATTTAGTCTAATAATTTGTCCACGCTGTAAATAATTGCATTTATGTTTGTCTCTTCAATGATGCCTGAAGAACATAAACAGGATTTTCACCCGCAAAATTATACAAGAATGTCATTTTACGGAAATGTGTAAAATTTATAACGGAAGATAATGTGAAATATTTCTGGCACAGAACATATTTCTATTTCATCTAGAGCAAGTGACTGTTTTATTTTTATTTCCCTACAAAATCCTTTAACCTGACCTGGTAGTAAAGCCGCGAAGTTTGTATCCCTTCGCATTATCTAGACCATCTCGGACATCAATGCTCATGCTTAGTAATTGTGCAGAACTATCGAAAAAAATAACATGCACGGTGTCTGGTTCGAGAGAAGCAAAAATGTGCTGTCGACTCGACAGATTTCATTACTATACTTGTCACATAGATAATAATCAAAGTTTAAAGCTTTGCTCGGTGAAGTTGGAAGCACAAAACATTATTAAAATGATAAATTGTAGCTCGCTGTGCGCCAGGCTTCAAAGCAAACAAACGCCATCAAACCTCATTACCAAAGTAGAGGAAGAAAAAACAGACGCGAAAGAGGGAGAGAGAATATCTCGTTAAACAGAGAGCTAGAAACAGCAGAATCGTAGCTCATAGCGCGAGGATGCTGCTTGTCTGTCGGACAATTAACTCTGATAGTCGGGCTGCAAGTTCGCACTCAGACGGAATCAAACTAAATAGCTGTTTCAGCCTTCTTGTTACCGTCACCTCCCTCGCCTCTTGTTGATCAAATTGATTAACTTTTTATCAACAGAATCATTCATTGAACTTTGCCCCATTGTCTATTGACGAATATGATTTTATAAAGTGAAATTTTATATCCCTATCCGTCTTCGATGAGACAATAAACATTTTCAGCTAATTTCATTTCCTCATGTTTATGTTTCAGTTTACCTTTGGCTGCATCTTTCTGAGTGAGGCAATGCAACATAACTCTTTACTTTATCAACAGACCTAAAACTCAGGACAGGTGTATTAGAATAGCTGCAAATAAAACAGGAAATACTGTAAATTCTTTCCTCCTCCATTACAGCCACAACAAAATTACAGAACACCTCCACATATGCAAAACACATCACAAATGCTAACCACACCTACAGAGATATCAACACAGATATGGAAATACTACACATCCTACCAAAAAGCCAGAAACTAAACACACTAGAACAATATTAAATATACATACACACAAAAACACACCCCAATGAAATTCTCAACACACAACTCAATTTCAGAATACACACACTCTTTGAATCTGCATTACACCACGCGAACACACTCTCACAGGAAACAAAACAAGAGGCACCAAGACCAACAACGACCAGTTCTGAGGATGACCCATAAAAGGTCGAGACATGTAAAGCAGGTACGATAGAATTTAACACAAGAAAGTCATATAATACATATTCCGAAGGTAAAGAAACTGCATAGATGACTTGGACAGATCATCGCATCAAGCAACTCAATCTAATCCGTCATAATTTTTGGCTACAAAACATTAAAAGTGAAGTTTTCGTAATTCGTGTAGTACACGTATAATATGTAATTAAACAGCATACATTTGAAGGGCTCAGAACCGTAGTGGGCCAAGCACCATTTACTAAAACCATAGAAAACAAGTATATTATTTTAATGTGCCGAAGTACATATGATATTTCCATGCAGATATTCTGCGTCATCATACGATGAAAGAGTAATGGAACGGAGAAAAATTCTCTCCGGCGCCGGGATTTGAACCCGGGTTTTCAGCTCTACGTGCTGATGCTTTATTCACTAAGCCACACCGGATACCCACCCCGGCGTCGGACAGAATGGTCTCACTTTTAAGTTCCAACTCTTGGGTTCCCTCTAGTGGCCGCCCTTTGCACTATGTCATAGATGTCTATGAACGTAGGACTGAAGTCCATACATGTGCTGAGGTGCACTCGTTATGAGTGACTAGTTGGCCGGGATCCGACGGAATAAGCGCCGTCTTAAATCACGAAGTGATTTACGCA
Organism: Periplaneta americana; assembly: GCF_040183065.1. Lineage (NCBI taxonomy): Eukaryota > Metazoa > Arthropoda > Insecta > Blattodea > Blattidae > Periplaneta > Periplaneta americana. Next base: position 42,917,011 of record NC_091133.1, read on the forward strand.
TATCATATATATTATTTTATTGTACCGAAGTACATATGATATTTCCATGCAGATATTCTGCGTCATCATACGATAAAAGGGTTGGGTACATTAAAATAATATATATGATATGTGTAAATCACTTCGTGATTTAAGACGGCGCTTATTCCGTCGGATCCCGGCCACCTAGTCACTCATAACGAGTGCACCTCAGCACATGTATTGACTTCAGTCGTACGTTCACCTCTATGACGTAGTGCAGAGGGCGGCCACTAGAGGGAACCCAAGAGTTGGAACTTAAAACTGAGACGATTCTGTCCGACGCCGGGGTGGGTATCCGGTGTGGCTTAGTGGATAAAGCATCAGCACGTAGAGCTGAAAACCCGGGTTCAAATCCCGGCGCCGGAGAAAATTTTTCTCCGTTCCATTACTCTTTCATCGTAGAAAACAAGGGTTAAAATGAAGTTATTACCATTATGCAATGGAAACATATAGCAAGTAATATAAAGTAGACACATTAAAAGTAAGTGATATGTCAATCTTCATTAAACTATGGTATTCACTTGAATTTAACCCTTGCTTTCTCCGTTTTTAATAAATGGCGCTAAGCCCACTATGGCTCTGAACCATTCATTTAATCGTCAGTCTCTCCCTTATCGGCTAGATATCTGCATAACACTAGTATTTTATAGGCCTACGTTGTTAAACTACCTTTGGTTTATTTTATTTACTTCCACTGTTAACATACTGTACATTCGTCACTGTGCTCCAAAATCCGCTAGACTATGTGTTTTCAAAAAGATTGTGCAAGAGAAAGAAAAAACAGGCCTAATTGTCACTTTTAATTTCCATGATTTTCTAAACTCCTTTCGGTATAATTTCAATGATTACAATAAAAATTATGAAATTATATCGAAAGTAGTTTCGAAAATCAAAGGATTTAAAATTGACAAAGTTTTCATTCTTTCTCTTTCAAAATCTTTTTAAAAACAAAGAGCGGATTTTGGAGGCACAGTGACATCCCACTAACCGAGCGAGGTGGCTAATGTGTTAAGCATAGGACTCGCGTTCTGTACGTCCGCGGTTCAAATTCCCGGATCGACCAACCTGACTGTGGTTTTCCGTGGTTTTCCATAGTTATTTAAGCAAATCCCAGGTTCAAAATTTCATTGTCACGGTGCATTTCGTTTCCTCAACCTAGTAGAAAAATAATTTTAATTTCATATTATATCATTCAGCTACACAACTCATTGCCTCAGGCATATTCAGGTCATGACGTATGTCTTCTTCCGCTTACGCGAGGGGCATCTTCTCCGAAACCGTCTCTGGGTTCTGAGCCTTTCGCAATATCTCTACGAGGATTCATTCCTTAAGATCACTTCCGAGAGCAGATCTTTACTCTCGTTTGCTCTAATATAAGTAGAAGTATAAAGTTGATCAGTTCGATGTTCACTGCAACTGGTCCAGATGCATTTTTTTTATTCTGTGATTTTGTCATTAATGTATTCATTACTACTTGCTATTATTATGTTTCTTCATGTATGCATAGGTTTTTTTTTTTCCTTTTAGTAGGTTTTGGATTGATGAATTGATTATTACTTTGTTCTTTATGTTGTTTACATAATATATCATTACCAAGCTGCGGATTTTTAGGCACTAAAACAGTTGAAATAGCCAGGCAAAATAGGCATTCAAAATTCTAAAATAGGCATTTAAAAAGGCACTAACAAATTTCTAATTCTCAACGGCTATCACGACCATAGTGTAGCATTACACACTAGTTTCTATTGGAATGTCATTATGGCAGTGAATAATTAAATACTCGTCCAAATGTTGTACTGAGAACTGATGTCTATTGTCTGTAAGAATGCTCTTAAATTAGGAGAAACTCCCTTCCACTTCACACGAAGTGATGGGGCAGTACTTCAGGGATCCAGTCTCAGCTGGGGACCAAACCAGTGGGAACGCAGTAATGTCAGTGTATTTTCCAATCAGTGCTTCTGATGATTTTTGCTTTGGCATATCTCCACGGTGTACTTCACGTATTAGAGCAGAAAACTCAACTCCATACACAATTCACAAACTCACAAAACGAATAAACAGTTTAAAACAACTACCCTAGTCAACTACCACAATGATTCATGCGGCTTTCGAAATACTTTTTTTTTTGGTTGATTTTAAATTATTCGATTTCTCCGCGCTCTGCTGGCAGTAAAATGGAACACACAGAATTATCGATAGTTCTATATCACTTCCCTCTGCTAGATAAATAAAGAAACAAATTACAGATTCAAAAAGTATAGATAGCATGGTCAGTAAATTCAAGTATAATATATAATACGGATGTTTAGGCAACTTTTAGGCATTTATAAGCAAATAGGCATTTACTAGTGAAATAAGCAATTATAGGCACTATAGAATTCGCATATAATATAATATCTTAAAATGTATATGTAACCTAAAATCTTCAGCCGTCAGGTTAAGGATTAAAATAGGCATATAGGCATAAATCCGCAGCTTAGTCATTACATTGTAGAATTTACATTAAAGGCATAATTAATGGGAGAAAATAATTTTGTAATCTCTGCCCAACCATTTCATATTCAACTATGGGTTTGAATATTAACGCTGAAACATTAAGACATTCATTGCGATGCATTTGAACAGAGTATTGGTGTCTAGTGTAGTTTGCGCGAGACGAGGATATATGTCTTCTGCGCCACAGACTGCCAGACGCAGCCGAGTTGCCATTTATCAAGAGTTTACCGTCGCATATGCAAACAGCTATGAGCTTCTTGTACCTCCATCATTTCTTCGTCAACACAAATTATCATGAAACAAATTTAGTGGGGAACCTGAGAACATCCCTTACTTGAGAATGCGTTAGAGTCGGGACAAGGCTGGAAAATGATGATGAAAGTCGCAGCCTTAATCCTTCCTCGCCAGGCGGCAGCACTTGCTAGCTTTTCCATGCGTTACCGCATGTGTATATATGTACTGCTTTATACTGTGAAATTAACGGCTGGGAAATAATTGCTCTAAAAGGCTGCCGGCTGCAGATGCTGGAATGAGACAGATAATACGCAGAACTGGATGTGAAGTACTCCCAGTGACTCTGGTCTCGCTGTGAGATAATGTTTGTGGAGGAGAAGACCCAATATTGATAGCAGTACTGCAAAAATCAATTCTGGCACTGCGCCTAATTTGACAGCACATGTTTCATATTATGCTCAAAACCCACTGGAGGGATAGGCCTACTTATTATGGAGCACTACACGTTCTCAAAGATGCATCCATTTCACTGCAGGTTCAGTAAAGGCTACTTCCCAGTATCCATCCTGATATATTAATTATGATTATTGTCGTAATCGTCGTCATCATCATCATCATCATCATCATCATCATAAACATCATCCACAACACTACCACTGCTACCATTACTGTCGCTAATCCTAGATCATATATGTAACAGATAGCTCATCCCTATGTTAAAATCGGCAGCACTTTGAAGAGAACAATCGCCAGGATCGCCACCCGTCCGCCGTAAACGAACACGAGATGGCAATACAGTCGTTAATGCAATTCAAATGGGAGTTATGACGTGACTCCTTATGTAAAAACTAAATGGCAGCAAAGTAAACCCGCCAAAAGTTGTTACTGTCAAAGCCTATAAGACCGAGCTATCTGAGTATATATGATCTAGGCGCTAACCTACCTTAATCGACAGTATCGGGAATTCGATCAAAATTTTAGTTTCATTTCCACGCAGAATTAACCATTACGACGTTGTAATTAGAGAAAACATTGTGATTTCGTAACAAAATTGATTTCGAAATTTTCACAAAAACACGTTTTTAACCCTTAAGTTCGCAAATTATCCTATAGGAAACAACAGTTAATAGGCTATAATATGCTGTAATTTTAATAGAACAATAAAAAATTAAAATTTCGCAATAGTATAATTTTGTACAACATATAAAATATGGACATTGCGATAGTTGTTTTCTTTACAGTCCAACATGGTTTAATAAACTAGCGTGAGAAATGAAGTTTTGCCAATTTAAGGTTTAATATCTCATCCCTGATACCGAAAGAGAGATTTTTCGTCATTACTTATTCTCTGTCTCTTCATTTTGTTCTTATGTGTTTCTTCTTCATATTTAGTATATTGCGTAAGAGTAAATACATCCGAGATTGATGCAAATGAAATGTGGTAATTATAGTAAACAAAATTCTACTTATTTTAGGTCAAAACTCAAAATAACTATTAACTAGGCCTATGCATCGATCGTAACGAATTTTCTTCATATTTTGAATAATATGAAGAACTGAATGAACTGAGCAATCAAGCACACCCTTAGACTGCGTATTTTGAAAAAAAAATGGACTACATAATTAAATTATGATTAATTATGTTTATAATTTTCAATGTAATTCTTCTATTCCGATAACTTTTTATAGTACAAATTTCTTAACAATATTTTTGTCTATACTTATCATATTAGATGAATACAGTAGTTTTACACCTTATTGTACACATATGGAATTAAAAAATGGGCCAAGTCTTGGTAGCTTGGTAGCAGTCCTCTATTTAGGCAGCAAGCTTCGCAAGATTGTCCACAAGTAGCATATATTTAGACGCTCTACTTTACAGCACATATGTAATGCCTTGTGTCTGACACAGTAAAATTAAGTGATCGAAATTTTATTTCTCGGTCTGTACATGTCTATAATTGGACTGACCTTCTCGATTTTTACATAAACAATCATTATTATTTTTGCTGAACACTAATACGTTTTGACAGTTTAATTATATCTAGTTTACTCTACTTTACGAATTTCCTGAAGTCAATCGAGTTCCTTTCAGCCCCTCGCTAAATAATTTACATATATACAGAATAGGTAATAAGTAGCCTAATATTATTAATTTCATGGGGTTATTCTTTGAGATAATTCTAATAAAAGAAACGTAATATAATTTTTCTCGTTTTTGCTTTATATGAATTATTTGATAGCATATTTTGGGAAAGCCTTGATTTAATCTCCAATATGCTCAGTCAGTTAAAGAGAGCAGTGTATTATGGTAATAAATGGTTGAAAGAATTTTAGTTTTGTCCTTTAAATGTGAAGAAATTTAATCCGAACAAATACAACATTGAAAAATTCCTTTTCAGAACGAAAAGTTACATCTGTTCAGATGAAATTTCTGCATGTGTAGAGAATAAAACTAAAATTCTTTCAATCATTTATTATCATAATACACTACTCTCTTAAATTGACTGAAAATATTGAAAATCCAATCAATGATTTTTCCAAAACACGCTATGAAATATTTCGTATAAAACAATTTTTATCTCGAAAAGGAAGCAAAAACGAGCAAAATTGTATGTATCTTTTTTTTTTTAATCTCAAAGAATAACCCCATAAAATTAATGACATTACTTACGATTCACCTTGAATATGTAATTAGCATCTATTTTAGTAGGCCTACAAAAATTTACTACGCTTGAGTAGAAAAGAAATGTAACATGTTTTGATATTCATTGCACTTCTAAGAGCCAAATATCTCAATATAAATAATATATAGGAAATTATTTCAATAAGTTGTCATATATAATGCAAATGTGTGAAATTAATTACTAATAATAAAATAAGTAGAATATTATAATTTTCAAATTATACAGAATGCCCTATTTTGTGTAAGATAGAAAACAAAATTTCGTCTATTTAATTGACTTCATATTAAATCACTACATTTATGTAACTCTCGTGAATAATAATTCAAGAAAATAAAGTACAAGTTTAAACGGAAAATTTATTTGTAACATAATAAATGAATAAATACTAGACGCATAGAACATGGGTACGTGTTTTAATGAGATGAATCTCCTACTTATTTTGTTGTCAACACTAACAGCAACAGTGCACATAAAGTAGGTATGCATATTTCTACAAAACAGTAATGATAATTTATTTAACAAAATATTTATTTGACTAGCTAGCTAGCTAGTGAGTACAAATTAAAATTATAAAACAAAAATGTTTCTAGCCACTACCGTAAGAGTCGGGCTCGTGTACGGTGTGGTCTTAGCCAATAGTATAACATAAAATTTACAAGGACAGTTTACTAAATACAGTAAGTACCTTAATTCAAACCATTAAATAACACACAAGAGCAAAAAAGAGAGGAAAAAACACATTGAATACAAAGTGACAATCAGACAGAAGCCAGTGATATTTAATAAATACATGAATATAGTCGACAGAAATAAAGGGTAAAAAATACACACATTCATCATATATCATGAGTAATTTTAAAAATTTATCTTTTAAAAGCTTCAATTTTAAATTATTTAAAATTTGGAAAATGGTTTGTAATTTTATTATAAAGTCTTGGGTCGAAAGTAGCACCATGTTTAAGTTCACTTGTATGATATTTAGGCTCAGTTAATGAGAATTATAAAATGACAGTTTGCGTAATATATGGAAGTAAGAATATTGCTTTGTAATTCTCATTCAATTTCGTAAGGATAAACTACAGTGATAAATGCAGCGTTTTAAGGGCTACCTTATTCTGAAAAATTATCAGCAAAATTGAGTTCGAGAAAAGTGTTTTCAGAAGAAAGATTTAGAACTTCGAGAAATAACTGCGAATTATTTTGTAACATTGTCACTCTTATTGTTCCGGCTGTATTGCAAAATGTCTTTCTGTTTTTAACCCGGGAGTGGTCTCTAGGAAAATGTCGCGTGGTTGGTCGGCCGTGAGTGATTCTCTTATACTACGTTTACTCGAATATTTGTTTTAATACGTAGATATTCAAATCGTTATTGGTATTTGCATTGACCGTTGTATTTATTTATGTTGAATCAAATATGAACAAGCTAGGATAAAGAGACTGTGGAAGTATAGTAAATAATAGTAATTAGTGTCGTGCAATATTCGAACATGAGAGGGGATATCAAGATACTACAAAATTCGCCCTATTCCATAGACATCCCAACACTACGTGCAAGTGAAGGATGTAAACCAGTAAGAAGACTTATGTTCGTTTCATGTTTGCCAAATCTCTGTAGAATTGAATCTTCTTTTGCGTTTGTTCAATATTTCCCTTTCCTTACATATGCTTGGTGACATTCTTTTGAATTCCTACTCTCCCTGCGGCTTTATGCTTTATCTGCATCCGGTTATCAGGCACATTACGAATAGTAATGAGTATAGGCAATTTTTCTTGTTAATAATATGACTAAACATTCACAAAAATTTACGTATTAATAAATAAAATAAAATATATTTTAAAATTTATATGTTCAAAGTACCGACTAGTACGTGCAATGTTCAAACATGAGAGAGAAAACCAAGACATTGCAAACTTCATCTTATTCTAAATGAAAAAAAAACTAATCGCAAGATATGTGCTTAAATCCTTAAGCCAGTGATGTCAACTGATGTCCATAGGAACAAGCGCTCGCTTTAGAGCCCAGGAGAGCCCGAGCGCTTTACAGCGGAAAGGAAAAAGACAGACGAAAGAGGTAGTATATACCGCTTGGTCGAGCTATATACAGGGATTCAATGGATAAAGGAAAGAGAAATTATTAAACTGTATCCATGTTAATTTTTAGATTTGTCTGGGAAGTATAAGTGCATTATAAGAATATAAGTTTTAATTTTAATGTTCATTTTTCACAAGTTTGCTTTCTTATTCAAGGTCCACACCTGTGGAGTAACGGTCAGTGCGTCTGGCAGTGAAACCAGGTGGCCCGGGTTCGAATCCCGGTCGGGGCAAGTTACCTGGTTGAGGTTTTTTCCGGGGTTTTCCCTCAACCCAATATGAGCAAATGCTGGGTAACTTTCGGTGCTGGACCCCGGACTCATTTCACCGTCATTATCACCTTCATCTCATTCAGACGCTAAATAACCTTAGATGTTGATATAGCGTCGTAAAAATAACATAATAAAATAAAATTTCTTATTCAAAAGGAATATTTTCTCAACTTTTTTTTTACAGAAAAGTGAAATTTTCAGATATGTTTGTTTAGTAGCCTTACAGGTAACTAAAACAATGTTTTCGTAAATCTAATATATCGCAAATACGCATTACAGAAGATAGTGTATTAAAATGTTTGTAAGGAAATGAATTAACAAAGCAAATACTGTTACATCACAAACAAAAGATATTTGCCTATGTGTTGGTAAAACGTCAGCTCTATGGCTTCAGCAGATATCGAGATAATTTAATATAGAAAGTTGCGCACCAATGTTACCTAAAAGCATAATGCGATAAGAGTTTTATTATGTAACATTAGTTACAGTTAAAACATATACCGGTACCTAGACAACTTTGTATTGTACTATAATATTGTTTTAATTACTTTTATAAGGCTAAAGATACCATCAATATCAATTTCAACTTATCATGTCATATTCAATATCTTTGGGATAACACTTTCTTTATGAATGATGTGTTTAATTCTCTTAGTACAGTATAGTTGTAGTTATTATGGAATTTGTGTGAGTATTCTTTCTTTACTCTTTACTATGTAATTAACGTTTAAAACAACTGCAATATTAGGCTAAGAAATAGGTGTCAGTACTTTTGTTTTACAGACAATATAGAAAATAACAAACAGAAAGAAGCCATATAAAAATAACGACATAAAATTTTACGTTCCGTTTGAAGTTTGTACACCACTATTCTCTTAATCCAACAGGCTGCTTATTCATCCTAGCATACCTAGCGCTTAATGCCCGCGAACGACGTCAAGGTCAGAAAAATGCGCTTGCTTTGACATCACTGCCTTAAGCGGTTTAAAATAGTGTCCTGCAATGTTCGAACATGAGAGGAGAAAGGCAACCAAGACATTACAAACTTCGTCTTATTTTATATGAAAAACTAATCGCAAGGTCTAATGCTAAAACATAAAGGAGTGGGAGTGGAGGAAAGCCAATATTGTTATTACAAAGTGGAACAAACACGACAGCATTCTTCTGCAGAGCATACATCGACGAATATCGGACTTTGTCAAACTTGACTAACTTGAATCGAACATAGTGCCTGTAATACTTTCATCATCCGTATAGTCACACAAATATTGTTACCGAGAAACTGTGATTTATTTGTATATTATGTGAAGAATGTAATTATAGTTATTTTCTGTCGGTAATTGGTATAGTAACTACTGTCATATATTTTAAAAACATAATGTGATGTACCTATATGTGCGTATATTTCTGTCGAAGTTTAATAATATTTTTGAAATTAAAATTACCTCTCCTTATAACTAAATACTTCACAAGATTTATTCTAAAATTCTTACTCAGCTAAAAGCTTGAAGGGTTGGGAGAGGAGTGTAAGAGAGGCCAGCGAACTTCAAGGGCATAGATCATATAAGGCGCAAGACCGAGCGAGCGAGACAGATCAGCTTCTTCAAGGCAGACTTCGGTTCTTGTCACGCTCGACAAACTTGAACCGAACATAGCGCATGAAATTCACGACACTAATAGTAATAAACTACCCATTTACAAGACTGGCAACAATTGTAATTAATAGCAGTATAGTAGGGCTATACACAGAAGATAGCATAAACAAAGAACAAAATGAAAAAATTTTCACATAAGGCATTAATATAACGCTATTTAACAAAACAAAGAACAAAATCCAATAATTTCTAAGGAAGCCTATATAAAACTTTCATAAACATTAAAAAAACATAAAGTAAGAAAATGTGGAACTAGAAAAAATAGTGATACAAAGTTACGATACTGACAACAAATTGTAATCAATAGCCGTAAAGTAAGTCTATACAAACAAGAATTGAAGATTGGCCCAAATTGACATATAAAAGAACAGAATCCTATAATTTCCACACACTTCATTCAGCACAGAAAAAAAAAACATAAAATAAGATAATGTAGAAATAAGAAAAATGTGATTTTCAGTTATAATACTGGCATCTAAATAACAAAAATTGAAGGTACCTGTAACGAAAATTAACATGAACATAGAAAAAAAAGTAATAATTTCCTAATATCCACACTACCGGTACCTTCATGTCTATAACTAACTTCCTATTTCACTCGTGTTTATGTGTACTGCATTCAGGGAATGTTACGATGTCAACAAGCTCGTTTTTGAAAAGCCGAACATGGTATTACAGAAAGGCATGATTTGCGTGTTGAGAGAAATCTGTGGAATTTCCTTTTTGTTGTTGTTTTCTTTTGAAAATTCCTATAGCAGAGGTTCTTTCGCCAAGCTTTTCCTTTGCTCCCTCATCTACATTATGCTGTATCGGAATTTCAGGAACTTGATTCTTCCGCTCTTTTCCTTTAAGAACTAACGAAAGTAATAACTACGATTTGGAATTATGAATTTACAGAAACAAGACAGCAAAATAGTAACGTTATTACGAAATACAAAAACTTACATTGATATTATTTCTTAGAGCTAATTCGACAAGTTTTCTTTCCTGGCTCATTTTCACTCATTTATAATAATTTATTCACAGATTAAAACAAAATAAAAACAAATTTGTGCGACATTGAATTGAACACTTGTTAACTAGACAACTCAATCTAGAATAATGACAGTTTACATAGAATGACACTCGTAACGGATATTGTAGAAATTGACAGGAAAACCCAAGCATGGTTGGTCGCATGATGAGAGAATGCCTCACAGGTAGATCAAGGGCCTTAGAAAAACCCAGGCGTGGTTGGTCGTGCAAAGAGAGAATTCCTCACAGATAGTGCAATTATGGTGCCGGTAAACACTTATGGCCACATACATCAATGTCGGTTAAAAATTTAGTAACCTTGGTTCACTACACAGAAGTTAAAAAAGTAATCATGGTTAGAAGGCTTTATGGCCTTAACTCTGCCAGTAGAAATGAATCTACTAAATAAATAAGTAAATAAATAAATAAATAAATAAAATATAATTTCTGTGCACCGTTTCTAATCGCCTGTTACTTAAATATGGTCAGCTGACACCTCATTTAACCAAGGTAAAATATGTGATCTGTTTCTAAAAAATGACCAAAGGAACGCAACCATACCTCTGCAAAGATAATAGTCATGTCTAAAACGACTGTTCGTACTTCGTTCTACATCGAAATGAACGTATTCTATACTGTATTTTCGAATTGTTTTTATTTGCCTTTGGGTCTGTTATGTTTACGGGTTGCATTGCTTTGTTTCTCAGTATTAGGTTAAAATAATATCAAATTGAAATTAAAATCGAAAATGAATATATCCCAATTTGGGTATGAAATATTGATAAATTTCATTACTAGACTTAAATATTGAGAACCCTTAATATGTTATATTAAAAATAAATGGAATATTCATAAAGGAAACGGATGAAAAAAATAAGGAGGATTGTATGTACAATCCAGGGTTCCAATTATACCAGGAAATTATGTAATATCCTAAGATCCATCCATAACCTCTTCGTTCACTCTGCGAAGTAGAAAAAGAGATACTCGAATTATTCCCATTAAAATACTGAAAGCACCACTTGCATATAATCGTAATATAAACAGCCGATTCATGGAGAAATGGGATTGTTTGTGGGTTATTTCAGGTGATCCATTTGTTGTAGCAGAAATGACACGACAGATTTTGCTAGACGAAATCCCTTCTGAAATTATCCGTCACCGAATTCCTCGTAAGAATTTTCTTTCCACCAATAATACTTCACGCCCACCATCATCCCTAGTCAAGTTCAATAATAATCGTCTTCGAAGTAATCAGCTGTAGATCTTGCCGCCATTTTATTTACTATGACTGTTAATCACTGGTTATCTCCTTTAACCGCTCGAATATGACCGGTTAAAGATGTCAGGGGTTTGGTGGCAATTTTAACCTATGGTTACACTAACCGACGTTGATGCACGTGGCCATTAGTATCCTTGAAAATAATACCAGCTTGTGACAAAGTTCATAAACTCCTTTAAGAGAACACTAGAATTCAGAATCAAAATACAAACATATTTGCGCATTTTTTATGAAGGTATGAGGGAAATGCTAATATAGCGACAACTGACGGGTTAATAAATCAATATCAAATGATTTGTGCCCCTAAGCAAAACATTTTCTGAAAGTGAATAACATATATGTATGTCATTGTGATTGTAAAAATATTTTCTCTCAAATACTTTAATTATTGAATATAAGAAGAATTTTTACAACATTGATTTATTCCTAAACGTTACCGAAGTAAGAAGAAAAGTAATATTTTAGTATCAAATGTACTTCTGTGTAGGATTCGTAAGTGTACATTTTATTTTATTTACACAAATAATTTGAACGTCAGTAGGATGTTTTTCACCTGGACTTCATTATTTTTTCGAAACCCGCCAGTGAATAGCGAAGTTTAAATGTATTGTGCTTACACATGCAGTGAAATTTCTACAATAACATTTGCTTTTGAACTATTTACTATCAAAATATTGTTGGTTGCATCGATAATAATTAATATAGAGTGTAAGGGAACTTATTACATTTCTTCCTCCTGCATTCGTAGATATAATAGTACGCGAAAAAGTTGTTAAGTAACATTTACCTCCTACCATCACACATTAATGAACGTCTATTCCTTTTCTTGTGAGAATAATGCTTTTAGCTTGGCTTGGCTTACGAGCACCGAGCCTAGGATGAGTTCATGCTCTTAGGCACTCATTGACCCTTTGTGAACACTAAACTGTATATGTGATAATTGATGGCTGTCGGAATCAGGTGGATGGACTGGATGGTATTTGTTTATCCGATGCTGACAGGCGGGTCATCGTGTCTCGGCCCTGGTAAAACAGGTCGTAGTCCAAACCGAGTAGGCCTACCCGATAAATCCCATGACTGGAAGCCCTGAACTCTTAAATTCTGTATCATCATCATCATCATCATCATCATCATCATCGGAGACCCTTAGTATCTCCAAAGACTTGAGATCTGCCAATTTTTAACTATTTCAGATGATAGATGAAATCATAGGGAAATGGAGAGTGTTGCTTAAATGACAGAAAGAAACGGCAGCACAGCCATGTCGTCCGCTTTGTCCGCCACAAATTTCATCACTACCAGACCGGCGATCGATCCCTGACCGCCTCGATGGAAGAGAGCTTAAAAGAAATGCGCCCAGTTGATTTTTGTTTAGTCAACTAACCGAAGACACGTTTGAACCTCATAAGTGATACCAATGAGGTATCACTCGTGAGGCAACTAAGCGAGGAGATAATGGAATAGAGTGGCTAGTTGCGGATTAATACATAGCTTTGCTCAAGATTTTAACACAAACCAGCCGCGTTTTGCTACTTTTTCCTCTTTTATAGAGACAAAAATAATAGGTTTTCGTTAGTACATCTCGATTCAAGAGACGATTTGTTTATGTTTTATGTATATTGTTAGTTCATCAGTAATGTTATTGTAAAAGTAAGTGTGATTGAATCTGTTAACGTAAGTATGCCAAATAATCTGAAAAAGAAAGAAAATGAAGAATCCTTCAAGCGGTAAAGTTGCACACTAAAAACTGTCTTTTGAGAATATTTTATAACAGCCCCCAGAGTTTTGCTGTTTTCTACGCTGTGATACAAGTAAACAGATTTGGTTTTCCTCCTGAGTTGCATGTTAATCCAAGATGCTGATTTTTACACAAGTTCGCTTAATATGAATTTGATCAACGTTATTACAAGGGTGAATTTAACTGAAACTCTTCAGGTTATTCATGCTAATTAATCCGAGAGAATATTACGGGAATACTTTATATGTGACAACAATACGAAGTTGACACAAACTTGGGAACTTGCAGGGTTTACGCTCAGTTTCGTTGTTCATTAATTTACAATTACTTGTAGATTAAACTTTTTCCAATATTAATAACAAGTATAAGGTCATTTAAAACTAACTTCAAATTTTAAAGTGTTAGAAATATTATAATAATTAAGGTAAAAACTACACATTGTTGAACAAACAATAGGATTCTTCATTTCTTACATTTTCATTTCCGTAAATTCCATTTTTTTTTTTGATGAGATATTAATGATTTCATTAGTATTTCTACAACAATTTTTAAGTTTCAAGCCATGGTTCTATATTTAAATGTTATAATGTAGCTAATCCAAAGTTATTATGAAAACAGTAGTAAGCTAGTCATTCTCAAGATGTGACAAAGTTAATAATTCTTAACGGCTTATACTATGTAAGAAAACCCATGTACCAAGAAGGTTTCAGGAAACTGGTTATTTTATATAATAAATAATTAACTATTTACTAAGGGACCATGGGGAAAGAAATTTTCTCGTGAAATTTCGGCCAGTGTACGGGACCGGTACCCACCCAGCATCGTGATGCACTTGGGTTTCGAAAACCAGCTATAACGGCTGGGGGGATCATCGTGCTCGCCACACGATACCTCCATTCTGGTTGGATGATCGTCCACCTCTGCTTCGTCATGTGGACGTGAAGCAAGCAGCCGGCTGGTCGGGCTTGACCCTTCATGGACTGTAGCGCCACGGATTTATTTCATTTTTATTTACTTATGGGACTATGCAATTTCTGTATTACTTTAAGATATAGCTAGCTGCTACTACTACTACTGCTGCTACTACGATTACTACTACCATGCCATACTACTAATACCGGTATTACTACTGCAATTACCACCACTGACACTACTACTACTGCCACTACTACTACTGCCACTACTACTACTACTACTACTACTACTACTACTACTACTACTACTACTAATACTACTACTACTACTACTACTACTACTACTACTACTACGCTTCATTATAAAATGCAATTAAACAATAGATACTGCAATAGATACATGATATAGACAGTCACTCTGTCACACAGGTGGTCCAGATTCGAGTCTCGGCAAACCCTGTGACTAATTCATTCATAGTTTTTTATTATTTATAGTACGAAACGAAGTATCTGAAGCTGTCCACTTGTTCTATTGCCTCATTTAAAATTCACACGTTTATCTTCTCTATTTTTTTCGATTACCATGGTCTTCGTATTGTTTGTATTTATCTTCAGTCCATCATTATAAGTATTAGAGCTGTCATTTATCTACAGTGGCATATCATCATTTTCTGCTAACAACTTCATATCACCATCAAATCTTTATTCTTTTTTCTCCATTATCACCCATTCCATGTTTTTCAAACAGTTCTTCACTAAATCCTCCAAGTATATGTTGGACAGGATAGGTGATAAAGGGCATCCTTGTCGTGCTCCTCTTCCTATTCCACTTTCTCTGGCATTTCTCTTCCTATCCTGATTTTTACGGTTGTTTGATATAAAAATTACTGAATAGCCTCCTCTCTTTCCAATCTACACAAATTTTCTTCAGGATCCCCATAATTTTTATTCCTATCCACTCTGCTACATATCTTTTCCATGTCAACAAATACTACACACACTTATTCATTTTTATTTTATCTTCAGCTGATTGTTCGCAGCAGTCCAATTGCATCTTTCGTACTTTGGCTGCTTTGGTCTGGGATTATTCATTGAAAACTCCATAGTCTCACTTGAGGCGGCTTGAGGCATTTGGAGCTTTCCTCGAGGTTCTTCTGGTGCCCTAATACAGACATCGGCATATTATTTCACGGGCATTTCACAGGTTACCATTTGTTGATGTAAGCAGGAGGCTGGTCTAGGGGAATTTTGGATAGTGCATGCGAGCCTTTATAAACAGCAGAACTTAACATAGCCGACCGATGTGGGTGAAATACTCCTGGCTAAGCGTAATATACCAGTATTTGCAGGGATCCTCAAGATAGCAGCGGACCCAACCTGACATTCAGAAAACTTACAAGTGAACTAATATTTGGATGTTTATTTTGAGATCAGTACGAAGGTACGAAGTGATATTATCTGAAGGTGTAAGTCGTAGATACACTGAAATACTTTTAAACCTATTAGAAATAGCAAAGGGAAAAGATAAATGGAACTAGCAGAAGCCAAACTTAGTACCAACAAGTCAAGTTTGACCGAAAAATTAACATATAAATAATACAGATAGAGTTATGGCATCTAACGGGCTTGACAGTGGTTAATTATGCTTAATGATATCTTTTTTTAAATTCTATTAAAGAGAAGCCTTATAATAATGGCTGAAGAAAAAACTTGTTAACCAAAGCTAATTTTTTTAATTCCATCCGAAAGAAACCTTATAAAAATGTCTGAAGGAACGATTCATAAACAGAAGCTGAAATCATATTACTGATTACTGGCTCAATAAAGACTAAGCCTACATAATATTCACTCAATAGTTCTTCAATGATATTCCGTTGTGATACTGCATCTCGTAATTGCAAAAATAGCTCTCCTGGGAATTGGATAGATAGTGTGTAAGTGAATGATGTGAAATTTAATTGTTTATATTTGGGGTTGTCTGTCAATAAAGATTTGTAAAATATAATGGGCTTTAATTGATACTGTATGCATTTACAAATCTTGAGCTGATAGAAATAATGCTCTACTTGATACATATTCAGTACACATTATAGCCACTGCCCTTAAAGATACCGATTACAACAACTTTGAAGAAGTACATGGTCTCTCCGTCACTGGCAGTACACGGCGCATAGATATAATAGCTTTCAAGGAATCTACAAGATCTGGATTCATAATTGATCCCACTGTGCGTTTCGAAACGAATGAGGAACAGCCAGCAGACGTGGATAAGGAAAAAAAGAATATCTACAATCCTACCATTCCATATTACCTCCAAAAGTACCAGCTAGAAGAGCTTGAAGTAATCGGACTTCAGGTTGGAGCAAGAGGTACCGCTACTCTCTTCATGAAAGATGTGTTCAAGAGGCTTGGAATACCTACATCTATTATTCCGATTGTAACTTTAGCTGCATTGAAAGGATCAATTGTTCTCCTGAAGCATCACCTATATTCGAAATGAAACCAAGTTCATTAGGATTCTTTACTTTTTTTATAACACTTGCTTCTCTAAAACTAGGTATATTTCCACCAATCACAAAATGTATTTGCAGCTATGTACTTGTAGAAGTTTCATTGTCAAAAGAAAATTAATGGTTCACTGAACTTGTAAACTTTCTATGGTTAAGTACCCTTTGTCCCTTGTGGCACCTCACGAATAGTGAGAACATTTCTAAATTCTAGTAAGTAATATAATAATAATAATAATAATAATAATAATAATAATAATAATAATAGTAATAATGGTTTATTTTAGTAATAATAATAATAATATCATCATCATCATCATCATCATCAGTAACGTCGTGGTTTAGACCATTTAGCGTGTTCCAACTTCAAGATCGCCTTTGATCCCTCTTTCAAGTTGGTTGGTATTTCAAAATTTTACGGGGTAGTCTATTGTGAGGCATTCTCAATACATGATGATATCAGTTGTTTCGATATTGATTGGTAGTAGGCCTATCTGTAATTAAGTTTATTTCTAGCTCACCTCAGATTTCTAGATTTCTCTTATGTCGAACAGTGTGTACCCTGGTAAGGATCTGAATAGTCTCATTTCCGTCGTTACTAATCTTTGTATTTGGCTCGCATTTAATGTCCATGTCTCCGAATCGTACAGAAGGATAGGGATAGCCATAGTTTTGTAAAACTTTTGTATTGCCTCAGGTCTTACCTTAAGTAATGCCCCAGGTACTGTTCCTAACAGCAATTTAAATTGTGCTAACTTCATTTCAGTATGTCTGGGTGTAACAGTTGACATGTTGCAGCTAGACAGTTGAAATTGTTTGTTTGTTATTAAATTTGGTTGTTTACTACAATTTTGTTTCTTGGAAAACGTTTTCCTACAAATGCCATGGTTATGTTTTGGTTGCAGCAATTTTTACGTTACATTGTTTAGTTATAGTCAATAATTTAAGGTACATATTGCTTGTATAAATTAACTTCTGCGGTTAAAATAAACCTAGGAAGATACCCGAAATATATCGGGTAGATAGGCTAATGCCGTAAATGTGAAATTGAGTTTAAAATCAGGCAACTGTTAAGAGATTAAACCCAACTGTCATACTGGGTTGTTCTTGATTGAGGGAGGGACTCCCTGCTGGCTGACCGTCTCTCTTGTTTGCTTAGTGCAGATACGGTGTATTCCCACTGGAGCCGGCTTCACTTATCTGGAACTGAAACCTCATTCCATCTGAGCGTACAGCGTTATTACTACATTGTGGGACGTGTGAAGCGTTTCTACGATATACTCTCAACTCCAAAGAATGCTATGCGCTTCATTGGGAGCGCACTCGGTTATCACAAATCTCACAGCTATTTCAGCTGCCTTTTTCTATTTTCTTTCCCTCTTAATATCGCTCCAAGTCTTATATTAAATTTTTTGCTGTCTGTAGTTAGGTGCACTTCGAGTACAGAGTAATGTGTAATTTTTTTGTTTAAAGTTGATTTTTTCTAGAGAATGACGTAGTTTCGTGCAGTATATTAAAAAAAAAACATTTTAATTTTCATCATTTAAAATTTTTAAAGCAATTTGAATTGGTTATTACAACGTAACAATAAAAATACATATTCTTTTAAAGTGAAATATCACATACTTACTTACTGGCATTTAAGGAACCCGGAGGTTCATTGCCGCCCTCACATAAGCCCGCCACTGGTCCCTATCCTGAGCAAGATTAATCCAGTCCCTACCATCATATCCCACCTCCCTCAAATCTATTTTATTATTATCTTCCCGTCTACGTCTCGGTCTTCCCAAAGGTCTTTTTCCCTCGGCTTCCCAACTAACACTCTATATGCATTTCTGGATTCGCCCATACGTGTCACATGCCCTGCCTATCTCAAACTTCTGGATTTAATGTTCCTAATTATGTCAGGTGAAGAATACAATGCGTGCAGTTCTGTGTTGTGTAACTTTCTCTATCTCCTGTAACTTCATCCCTCTTAGCCCCAAATATGTTCCTAAGCACCTTATTTTCAAACACCCTTAACCTATGTTCCTCTCTCAAAGTGAGAGTTCCAGTTAGTTGCGGACAACCGATGAGGGGTGGTCCTCCAGCTTGAGGGTTGGGCGAAGAGCTAACAACCCATCACTGTAAAAACAGCTTGTTACGAATCCTTCAAATATGCCTCGGAATGGGACTGATTCTCTGGCACGACCATAGTAAAGGAATAAGGTTTTGAGAAATATCACATACGAAAATATAAAAATAATAACACGAAAGATGGAGAGCACCTGTACTACAAATATGACTATAGACATGAACCAAGTGGGAAATGTTATAGAACTGGAGTAGAAGGAACGGTATTTGAGGTCGAGACATGGGAATTGTGACTAGATAATTATAGCAGTTTTATTATGTAACATTCTTGTTTGCGTTATGCGAGAATTTTTTGCAGAGATTTTCCATTTTATTCTCTTTATTTTAGTCTACCATATCGCTTTCTAGTCATTTATACCGTTAAGTATTTATTCTGCCTATTTATATTTTGATCTCTTCTATTATATCCCATCTTCTTCCATAATGCTTCACTTGTTTTTTTCTGTTCGATTCTGTTCCGATATATTACCTCATGTTCTGACTTGTTCTTTGGTTTGATTAATTTTCTTCGATGTGTTATAGTCCATTTTATTATGATAAAGTGTATAATAGCAAAATATGTTGTATATTGCACTTTGTTTTAATACGTTCTGTTTTAATATGTGCACTTTGTTTTAATACTTCTGTTCTGTTTTAATATGTTGCATTCGTGCCTTCATCGGCAAAAATTCTCTTTCATTTCTAGTTTAATTTTGTTTTCTTTATGCATGCTTTATTCTATTTCAGCGTGTCCTATTCTGTTAATTATGATCTCTTGTTAATTACTTCCTTTTATATATCAGTATATTCTGTTCAGTTTAATTACTATATTTTTATACTATTTCACTACCCTCTGTTCTGCATTAATTCTTTGTATTGTTACATGTTATTCTATTTTAACAAGTTACAGTGCAAACACTCTTTGCAGTTAAAAAAAATTAAATTAAAAGTTGTGGTTCTTCGTCCTCCAGTATTTAAAATAAAATTGAATTATACCCAAGTGTTACAACATTTTATTCGTACCTTTAACGATCTTCAAGCACAACAGAAACTCTCTTTTATTTTTAGTTAGTTTTCTTTTATTTTTCTCCATGTTTTATTCTATTTCAGCATGTCCTATTCTGTTGAGTATGATCTCTTGTTTCACTATGTTCTGTTCTATTTCAGTATATTCTATTGAGTTTCATTAATCTGTGTTTATACTGTTTCAATATTTTCTATTCTGTACTAATGCCTTTTCATTGTTCTTTAATACTGCCATGTATTAGTACAGTTGGCGCCAGCGTTTTTGGCGTGTGTCCTGAATTATATAGCCCAGTTTGTGAGCATGATCCTATGCAACTGAGAATGGTACCACTTCCTACATACGTCACATCAACCATTTTCCAAACACAGTTGTCAGACTATGGTAAAGATAAGTCACTACACTTAATGTTCCCATTACTTATTTCAGACGCCAAAAACGGTGACGCGGAGTGTACTTTCTATTACATTTCAATATATTGTAATCTGTTCAGTACTATCTAATCTGTCTCAGTATTTTGTGTTGTGGCCTGTTGGACTAAATCCATTTTTATCCGATTCTAGTATGAGCTCTCTTGAAAATTTCTTACATATTATATTTTCTAATCACATTTGCTCCTTTCCTTCACGATTTCTTTCAAAATATTCTGCCCTATTTCATTGTTTTTTTAATATATTTTATTACCTATTCTGCTCTGACTTACCCATCATGTTGTATTGCATACATATTTATTAAACTTTGCTTTGATCTGTTATAGTTTGTTCTAATCGGAGCTATTCTATTTCGATCTGTTCTCAACTTTGATCTTCTTATCTTCCAAATTTGTTAATTTCATACTACGTTAGCGTACATTGATTCTACAGTGCGTATCACGAAGATTGTGCAATACTCTAGCATGTGATTTATGGCATAATTCTGATGAAAAAAGTTCATATAAACATATGTCACACGTTTAAAATTGAGTGAGTTACGCCTTCCTGAATGTTAAACATAAACGCAGATATTATGAAGGTTTAAGTACTTAAATTATTTACAACAATGGTACTGGGTGTATTATAAATTCATTGAAGAACATTCAAGTTATTACTCACCTGAAAAATCTGTATTAAAGCCGATTTTCAAAGACTCCATCTTCTGCACTAGTACACGTAGCCGCCCGAGTGTGAACTGCGCGCCGCATTCCCTAACTTCCGTTGTTCGGTTGCTAGGTAGATACGTTGTACGAGTGTTGAGTTGTCTCTAACCGTGACCCTGATGTCACGAGATTTTGTGTCGCTGCTATCAGCTGTACTGTAACACATACAGCTCCTGAGGTCCAGAGAGAGAGAGAGAGAGTTTACAAGAATGCGTGTTACGGAAGAAAGAAACGTGATTTTAACCGAAACTATTCAAAATCCGACACATTTATATGGGAACTCTTTTCATCAGAATGATGTCAAAAATCACGTCCTAGAGTATTGCACAATCTTCGCGAAACATCCTGTATTGGAAAAGTTTTGTTGTGCTTGATTTTTCAGAGAAACTTTCCCCCTATAACATGTTGTTATTATTATTATTATTATTATTATTATTATTATTATTATTATTATTATTATTATCATCATCATCATCATCATCTTGGTTGTTATAGTCCCCATTTATTTCATGAATTTGGATAATGACCCCTTTCTTGCTGCATTCAAAATGTGAATCACAACAGATATTCACAATTAATCAACGCGAAGTTAATTTGTTATCATAGCGCACAGTTATCCAATAATAGAAATATAGATCTATCATAAACCAAAGACATGCATATGGGAAAACGATAATATTTTTATTTTCCCGTCATGAATATCTGTTGCTAAATAGTTGCTAAATGTAAGAAATTATGTTAACAATATTCCATTAGGACTATACTTAGTATAATTTCCCGCTTCTCTTATTCCATGAAATACTATTTCTAGCTGTACTCATTAGACCGTGCAGCTAATTTAACCAGAAGTACTCCAGAAACCTCCCGGTAACTTGCTGAACTAGAACAGGAACTTTCGGTTTGAGGTTATAACGTGTACTTACCTCCAAGTAACTTCGCCTGAATAGAAATTTCATTCTAGACAGGCATCCTAGTCTTCATGTTACGTCGTGAATTATTTTGATCCAAAAGTCCTCTGTCGTCACCACAAATTTCCTAGAATCTCCATATATAACCTCATTCCCTTGTAGCACATTTTAAAGTTCTTGTAATTTATTTTGAATGTAATACCAGTCTCAACAGAGATTTAATAGTAAACTGACATTCTGGTGTTCACATTCCTTATTAAAATATTATTTTGAACACAGGGAACTTTATCAGTGCCACAAATGTCCTGTAATCATCATACATATTTTTAGGACTTGTAATTTGTTCTGAATGGAATAGCAGACATAAGGAGACATTATATGTTCATCTTATCCAAGAACATTACAGCGAAGTAGTCAGAAAAGATAATTGCTCTGCTTGCATGTCCCTTTTCTGTTCAACAATTAGAGCTGTCTTACACTTTGAATGCGCAACGACACTTAAACAGTGCGTGAAGAAAGTAATTAGCAAGATCTTCTCGAGTAGGAGAAGTCCTTGAATTTGTACAGTTCTGAGAACTTTCTCGCCACTGGAATTTGCTCTTAACCCTACATTCAAATGTCTCAACGCTTCCTCATGAACACACTAAAAAACAAAGTGTACGTGGATTGGTATTTTTTGAAACTGAAATAGAATTCTTCAGTTTTTTAAATATCTACAGTACAATAAAACAGCGCGACGGTAAGATATCGTACTCGATGGTCTTTACTTATGAAGCTGTAATTCGATTACAAATTCGAAGATTCAAATTCGGGTCATTGTTTGATATTTAGAGAGTGATAAAACTTCCTGGCATAACTTTGTTCGGAAGGGAAATATATTCCAGTCCCCTTATTGCATAAGTAAAATAACACTGACGTGTATACGTATGACTTGATTGAGAGAACACCAGGAAATACGTCATTTATCGAAAACATGTTTGTTTAGACCAAGTATTGCAGTGGAAATTCTAGAATACGCGTCAATTGCATTTTGTATAATAGTATGTATACTGAAATGGTTATGTATGTCACGGGCTAGTACCACTGTCTAGTAATATATACAGTCACGAAGCTTGAGTTGTGAGGGTGCTAGGAACAATAGACTGTACCGGTACTATTTCGCATTGTCTGTAATGAGGCGATATTAGCGATCCTAGTGGTTAGCAACCATCTATGGATGCATATTTACTAAGCTTCGTGACTGTATATACTAGTAACATATATCAACATATGATTGATTATGTATTCCGTCAATGTGGCTTAAGCAATGAATTACATATGAAAGAGGAACATATGAAAAAACTATTGATGTGTTACATCCTATTTTATCTTGATACTAACGTTTTCGCCCCTAGTAGAGCATCTTCAGGTACATGATAGAAGTATAATCTAAAAAAATTACAAATAAGTTTTACATTTGAAAATGCCATGACTAGAATAAAATGGTGACAATATTATCCATACTAACATTAGATGTCCTGTCAAAATGTTAAAAATAAATTTAGTTTAAAACAATGTGAATTTATATACAGTAGTTATATAAAGTAGATCCCCTTGTATGGATGTCTCAAATATATTGTTGCCAATAAGGTGATGACCACAATAAAATCAATAAATACTAAAAATGTACAGAATTAAAAGCTAATATTATTAAATGTGGAGTCATAAAAGCGTGTGTAACTAATTTCGTAGAGCGAGTGGAATTCTCGTTAAATGTTCAATGCTCTCGTATCTGAAAACAAACATATATCTACGGTAGGTGAAATAGAGATTAATTTAAAATGACATGAGAAGATATGAAATTACTTACAACGTCATGCGAGTCTAATCATCATACACCGGTTGTTGAGCAGAAGGGATGTGATTTTGCCCGTAATCGGTTTAATGGAATAAAGTGCAATCCGATGACAAGTTGTTTGTATTCATTTTAATCTGCAACACACGTTTTTATATTATGAAATGAAATATTTCGAAAGGGGGGTCAAAGAAATGTCTAAAGATTTACTTACGTACAGAGCAATAGAACCGTATGTAGTTGTGGGCTTGGATGTTTACTTGCAACTGACCAAGTGTAATGGTTCGTGTATCCGCGGAGTAATCTGGAGGAATGAAAGAGGGAACTGTGTTTTAAAGGGTGTGCAAAGGGTTGTGACTGTGAATCAAATTTTCATTGATTATGGTGCCTTGTTGTAATTTTTTTTTGGTAATATAAAACTCCTCCACACTATTTATTAATTTAACGTCAGAGTATGTATTTAAGATTTTGAAGGTGTCTTCTCTAAACCCTAATTCATGTCCCGTATCCATTAAGTGGACGGCATATTTAGATTTTCTGCGGTTGTTCTTAAAGTCTGACACGTGTTCACTGTTACGCTTGGAAAGGAAATAATAATAAGAAAGCGAGAAATAGAAGGAGACACTCTAGGTTGAGAGAGAATAGAAGATAATAGATAGGAAAGTATAGATAGTAATTCAGTTAAAACAGAAGAATAGAAACTAATCAGGAAATACTTGGCAAATGAATATATTAATAGAAATGGTTGATATGTATTATATATTATGTGTATGTATTGATATGTGGATTACTTAACTGATAAGCTTCGAGGCTGTGCTTGGACATAGTATTGCGTTCTGCTTGAGTTGAATATCTAAGTATTTGTTTTCTCAGGATTTACCTAACTGTAAGCCAAATGTCACGTAATTCCATTGCGAATCCACATGCTTATCTCAAAAACTATTTCGCTAATACCAACTTCAGAGACACCAGAGATCCGCGCAATTGATAAGAACGTCGTTAAACGATACATAATCATCTGCGATTTAGCTTTGAATACTGAATTCTTCTGTAATAAATTGTGCTTTTCAGCAATAAAATGTTAGCGGTTTGGCATGGATTGGTAGTAAAGCATTTTTGTAATGTCAGCAGTCAGCAACACTGCAGTGGAATATTGAAAAGTGATCGTAGCATTACGGGGTTTGCTACAAATTCCTTTTGACAAACGTTAAACTCAAAGAGAACAAAAATTATTTAATTGACTAATAATTACAATTTAAACACGAAAATAATGGCATAATAACGCACAAAGGGGAAACAAATAATTGAAGTTGTGAAATATGTATTTAGGCTTTATGAATTGTACACTTTTGCAACCAGGATACCGGAAATAATAGGCTATTTATAGATATCTTTATCCGTAAAATGTAAACTAAAATAGCCTATGACGTAAGTACCTGAAACAACGGAACACGTCCTGGGTAGGTTGTTAGCATTTGATTTTGATGTGGATTTCAGTTTACAACGTAATAGTAGAATTAAGGTTTCCATACCTTCAAGTGCCTCCAAAACACAAGCCATTGATGGCTGCATGTGTGGCCCAATGGTTTAGCACTCAACAGATACGTCACAAAAATATCACCTCACCTGTTAAAGGTTAAAAACCCTTAAACCAGTAAACACACAAACATAACTTGTCTGAGTCATAGTCAATCTGTGCAACGGTAAATTACAAATAAAGGCTTTCCTCGTTTCTTGATTATGAACACATTATTTTTAAGACATTTCTCATAATAATTAATACACATTAAAACCTCATAAATACGTAAAATGAACACTGTCATAATATTTTCTTGAATAAGGAGAAGTCTATCCGAGACTCTATAAGACGACTTGTGCAATATTCTCAAGTTTTCTCCTCTAATAAAGTAATTTGATTTATGTAAGAACTATTACCACAAATAAAACGAATGTAACGAAAATACTTTGAAATAACGCGATGTAAATATTGCGTATTAAATACAGACGAATCTTATACACAAAACGTCTCATTAAAAATAACACTATGGATAACCTTTTGGTAACATCTAACATACGATTAAACAGTGTGATCAAACCATATCAACTTTGAATCTATATACATTCCCAACTGCTTCACAGACGAACATCCTAGATTAATATGTAGATTGTTACAACTAAATGAGTAGCTTAATATCAAAGGCGGACATCTGACCTTCAGATGAAATTTAGATAATGTGGATTCTTATACATTTGTTCATACATTTTTTCAGTTATGGCGAAACTATACAAACTCTAACACTACATTTATAAAAATAAATTGTTTTAAAATACAAGAAAGAGTGTAACAAAAGAGTGCCTCTAGATCAAAGCTATGGAGACGACAGATGTCCGTCTTTGTTATTAAACTACTCAAATATTAACCTCAGTATTTTGTTATTGTTCAGAAAGAAACTAGTACCTTTAAACCATGTTAAGACTGCATCATTGATTACATTCGAAAACAAAGTGTAGTTGATTAAAATCTTACAGACTTGATTAAACGCTGAATCATCAAGATAAATAATTTGTTTGGAATTCAGCATTACAACATAATCATTGACCATAATGTGAAACAAAAAGGCCCAAAATTGAGCCCTGAGGTACATCGTAATTTAATAAATCGAAATAAAAATAATAAGTTAAAGATGTTAGCTACGACCAGTTAAATAATATTTAAAAACTATAATTCAGTTAAAATACCATAAAATCTTACTTTAATTCATAACATGTAGTGATGAATAAAATCAAAAGCTTTACTTAGATCAACAGATACAGTAGCTACGAAATTATTAATAAGAACAGATCGATCAGGACAAAATTCATATTGTGCAAAAGTCATGACTCTTGGAATTCTTATCATCACACTATTCTCTAAGTTGATTTAAAGAACACAAAAAAATGCAAAAATAGGAATTACAGAAATGGGACGATACCTTTCAATACATTTCCTATCTTATTTTATATAAAAGTTGATTATTTTAAACAATTGAGAAAATTGCCAAAATGTAAACATCTATTAACGAAATATCAATAGATTAATAATAAAATTTATAACAGTTTTCATTAGGCCTATATGATGATGATAATGATGATGTTAATAATAATAATAATAATAATAATAATAATAATAATAATAATAATAATGATAATGCTAATAATTCTTCATCGTTATAAATTCGTTAGCGTTCAGTTAATAAACCTGATTTTCTATTATTCAACTGTGTAGCCTACATTTAGAATAGCATTAGTAGAAACTTCTAACATTTGCCAAATTTACCTGAAAAAAGCAGTGTGTGTTGTTTAACATATTTGTTGGCAATGTTACATTTATAATCCCTTTGTTTCACACTTCAAATATAATGTCATTAAAACATAAGTCCTTTCGGAGCTGAAAGAGTAGCGGACGCAGAACAGGGTATGCCGCGCACATTTTTACAGCCGTTCCCTAGATCACCCAGAATTTATAGTGTCGACCCTCCCCCAACATCCACATATAATTCTGGGTACAAAACTACGCACATAAAATAAAAAGGCTACATGGCGTCCCATCTAACTGATTACCTGAGCCACAGGGCGCCTTTATTTGATGTAACGGTGAGTGATATAGCGTCGCTGATTCACAAATCACGTGAAATAACGACAGCCAGTTCTTTTCAGTTTCCAAATTTCCATATCAACATTGTAAATTCAGTGTGACTAAACTATGAAGGTGTAAAAGAAAAGTTATTTTCTCGGATAGGAATTACGATGGCGATATATATCCTGATTTTGACAGAACAATTTGAAATACAAAATGTGAAAGAAAAATCATCACTTAAAACACATTTTTTTACATCTCGCTCTCAATTTTTATAAACGTTACGTACTTCAGTTTTTATAATGTAGACCTACATAACCTTTAACTAACAATCAGAAAATATCTTTTAATGTTAGTAATTCACTTAAATAAGCAAAAAGCAGTTAAACGAAGAGTAGGCTTAATTATTTCATTAACTAACTAAGCTCCAGCATTAAGAATGATGAAGGAAATGATTTTTAAGTTTTTATCGTTTTAATACCGAGCTTTGGCCAGAAAACAGGTTTCACTAAGGTAAATGCCGTCGGTCTTTTATTTTTATATATCGAACGCGAAAGCCGAAGAAATAGTGTGTACATATCTCCTTGGTCGAGCGTGAGAAGGTTTTAAGTTGCGTAGTGTGAAGAGATAACATAGGCTGAAGGGACATCAAAGTTGAAGAATTAATGTACAACTTACTTTCATTCAGTGTTGTTCAGGTGAGTTCGTGGCAATGTAGTACGAATTACGACAGCGAATCATAATAATACGTATATTGTGAAAAAGTACAACTTTAAGCTTTATTTCTACGAAAATATCCTGACGTTTAAGAACTATCGGGTTCAACAGTACAGAATTTAGTGAAAAACAGGTGAGAGAAAATGCTTATTTTTAAACAGAGAAAAAAAAGCAAATAAATCGCATTCTGCCTGAAGGAAAACGTGATGATGTACAATAAAATTATTATGGTAAGGCATGTCATGAAAATTACACATGACAAAATTTTTTATCTTCCCCTCCCCAAATAAATTACGTTGTTGCACCACTGCCTGTAATGGGCTTGACTTTACTTTTTCAAATAATAATGATTATTAGAGGAGAAAAATTCGCTCCGGCGCCGGGAATCGAACTCGGATCCTTGGTTCTACGTACAAGTTCTCTAACCACTGAGCTATGCCGAAGTTCAATCCACAGCACCGGATCGAATCCCTCTCTTCTAGTGTTTTTTCCTTGGTGGATCCGGTGCGTGGATTGAACTTCGGCGTAGCTCAGTAGTTAGAGCACTTGGTACGTAGAACCAAGGACCCGAGTTCGATCCCCGGCGCCGGAACGAATTTTTCTCCTCTAATAACCATTGTTACCATAACAGATATATTATATCCTGTAGGACCAAAAATTAATCTTTACGTAGATTTACAAATAATATTGGTATACACTAGAAGTCTCTCTGTCTCTGTACCTTAGTTTAACCTCTCCCTTTTAGGTTCATTGACACGACCCACGCCACCCGGGCCTTACAGGGCCGCGACCTGTCTGGAGAGGAATTAAGCTATGGATCACATACATCCTTTTTTGACCACACAAGGACATGGAGGGCCTCCCCGGATGAGGGATCAGCTCAATGCCAGGGCCACCTCCGATACAACACAAACATTTAAGACAGTACACAGCATTCACTCACACGTATGAAAGGATTAAGGGAAGGATCGCCGTGCATGGCCGGACGTTCAAGAGGTACAATCCCGGCGTTTGCTGGAAATAACTGAGGGAACCACGAAAAACCTCAGTTAGGATTGCCGGCCCCTGGGATCGAACCCCGGACCTCCCGAATGCAAGGCCAGCCCTCTACCACGCCGCTAGCCCGCTCGGCTAGAAGTCTAATTATCCGAACTCAAAATATCCGGATCGCCAATTATCCGGATCACGTTTCAGGACTGTTTTAAATTTTTTATTCAAAGAAAATTGCAAATGTTTAGGTTTCCTTATGTAGTGTACTTACTATAATACATAAGTGAAATTCTGTTCTGTATGGAATATGAAGAGTTCTTATAATTTTAATCAATTTAAAATTCTATTTTGTTTGAATACGTGTAATGTTTTTCATTATAAACTGTAGGCCTATAGCCATTTTGCACTTTTAATACATGCGGTTGCTTACTACTATTGTTTCCAGACCCTACATATCCGGATCATACTACCCCCTATTAGTTACGATAATTGAAGTTCTATTATATTAGTAGAAGTACATATAATAGGACTTTATTTAACATTTTCGGAATGATAAAAAGGTACCTTTACCCACTAGAAATCTCTTGATATTCAAGTACACGATTATACTGATTTTTCCTTGAAGAGAATCCGTCATCCAACAAAGTGACTTGTTATTTGTCTTGTAAAAAATAGATACATTATTATATTTGAAGATATAAACTTCTTTTATTTTATATAACATGCTTCACTCTCGAGTTTCGTGGGAGCAAACATTGGAAAGGTTTGACCTCTTTCGGCGTATTCACATTCTTCATTTTAAACCGACATAAAGTGTAATAAAGTTTCTGTTATCGATTTGCGAAGTCGGTTTTAATTTAAAACTTTGTCTTCTTCGAGACATGCAATATGAGCCCAGCGTTTCCTTCTGTCGAGTGAAAAGGTTATAAAATTGCTGTCTTACTGTGGCGAGCCGCAATAAGAACGCCGCGCGCCGGCACGAAAGCAGCCGTTTGGAAAACAGCATGCGTTCTGCAATCCGGAGGAAACTGGAAAGCAATGCGAGTCAACAACCCCCACAAAACTATTTATAGCAAATACATTAACTTTCTGAAAGTAACTGAAAATGTTACACTAACTTAACATCAGATGGAATATTGGATTCTGTGGGACACATTAGGTAGTATACTGAAATGTAATTATTGGTCGAAAAATGCAAACATAATTACTGACGAATTTATACTATTTTAGTTCATTACTTTGTTCTTGATCATTTATTAATTCTGTGTTTGTGATTTTTGTTGTTGAAGCTCTTGACCAGGGTTGCCAAAACCCTGCACATTGTGCAGTCGCGCACATTGTTCAACTGTCTCTGTGCGATGTACCTTTCTATTCTCTACCTCAGTGGTGGGGAAAAATGAACGCAACCCACAAGACAGGATTTAAATGGCAACTGCATACTGTGGGAGGGGTTGTACTCTACAGTGCAGTGACGGATTTACAGACAGTTGCGCCACTACATTCCTACCTACCATATGTAATTATAATAGTCCATTCACGTGATATTTAATTAATCATTTTTCAAAGCAATTTCTTCGAAATTGGGATATATCTGTATACGCTATTTTCAGTTGCGCAAGGAGATGAGCATCGCTTAAGCGGGATCTGTGACTGGACTTTATAAATTTCATTTTAGAAAACAGCTGATCACACTGGTAGGTTGGTGAATACATACCGTCATTCCTCATAACTATGGTCCTGGAACAAAACTATGGTCCACGATACAATCATTGTAGAAGTAACATAGACTGTTCGTAGATAGCTGCAGTGACTTGGATTCAAAGTACAATACAGCAAAAATATAGATAAACGAGGTACTACGTTATGGAGTACAAAATTTGAATAATTATATCGTGGACAATAGTTGTGTTCCAGGACCATAGTTGTGGGAAATGACGGTACTCATTATTTTTGAAGCAAACTGTCTAAGCAATGGACATGTAGTACTGGACATATTTTAAAAAAAGTTTAGCCCCCAAGTAGACCTTCACATTCTGCTTTCAAGAAACCATCATTCTAGAAATCTAGTACCTCTAACTGCAATTCTGGGATAACATTTTCAATTTAAGCATGAAAAGGAGTGGCAAAAATATTGAAATCTTTCTCCATCCTTTGAAAATCACTGAATCTGTGTTCTTTGGACTCCTATAACAGGTAGTCTATTTTAAGAATGTACATATTTAAGTTCGCGTCCTGAATATTTGTAAGTAATCCTAAACATGAGAAATGAAAGAACCGCCTTTCTTGTAAGTGTGATATCATCTCGATTCATATGATTCTGCGAAAGACATTGTATCACTAATGAAGCTCCGAAGTACAGCAGTCCAGTATAATCCGCCACGTACACGCGCAGTATTTTCATGGAGTGGGGGAAGAGGAAGGTAGGGGATAAGTTTGATGCTTCGCTGAGGTCTGACGTCACTGCGGCAATGCCGCAGGAATGCCCACCATTGCCCTACCTGGAGGGAGTGAATCGCCTTGAAGGGGAACGCGACAGGGATATACAGTGCCTGCAGCAGTATATCAGCTTTTGTGTCAGTATCACAGTTACAGTACGGGTGCCTATTTGGCTGTGTCTGTGAATGAGTTATGATAAATAAAGTGAGGAGTTCACAGATAACGGAGAAGAGAAATTAGGAATCAGATAACATAATTGTTACAATGGTTTCCTCAGCCAACAATAATTATTTTAAAATGAAAGGCTTTCATTAGCCGATGTCGAGGGAATATGTTGTGAGGAGACAGTTTAGATCAGATTAGTAAAGTTCTCAAAATATGATATTGCAAGCGCTTATTTCTTAATCAGTATACTCACGGCAAAACGAACTTGACAATGGCGTTGTTTTGGAGTCTGTACTAACACAGCTGTCAAAGGTTAGACGACTTACATCTTTCATTTCATAAGCTGGTAAGTGATGAGAATATGGTGAGGAATACATGTGAGGCTCTTGAGATTGTAAGGAGCGAAGAAAACAACTATTTGCAATTTCTGGAAAAATATATAATGGGAAATTTTCCATCTCACGTCACTATATTAATTTAATATATTTACATTAATATATCTTTAAACCTGATATAAAGAGAATATCGTTGCTTCACAGCTTGTGAACTACACTTTTAATTTCTTTCAGTAACTCTCCAAACTTTTCGATACTTGCTCTCAGTGTTTTCCAAATAAACTGAATGTGAATTTAAATTCTATGCTTAATTTATATTATTTATTAATATTAATGTTCATTTATATTGACATACAGAAAGGAAATGATTTCAGTGTAAAAACTTCACAATGTCCTACTGCATGTAATTAATTGGGAGTATAATATTTTCTTCAACATTTGTGTACCAATGGCCCCAATAAATAATAACGCTTGACGAACAATGAAAAGAATTATTAGTACGTACTACTGTACATAAAATGAAATACTTGTTCTTTTTTCGAAATTATTGGAATATTGTTTTCTTCAATATTCTATATAAAAATTATATTAATAAATTATGCTTTACAGACCACAACTTTGTGAAGTATAACTGTGTAAGTCTAATTTTTTTTTGTATTACAATTGTCAAATATAGACACTGATAATAACTGTGTTTTTTTTTTCCTTCTGCTAAGTGTGATTATAATGTCGAAATGTCTATTTAATCCAACCCTAGAAGCACAGAATAGATTATTGTACACCCCTCCAGCTAAGAACGGGTAAGAGCAACGCTTGATTGATGCAGTCTGCACAGACCGGGGATCCGCGCACATAACTGCAAATTTAGAGTCTGATTTCTGGCATGCCTGCTCTTGACGAAATAAAAAGGAATTTGTGTTGGCATAAAACATGATCCCTAGAGGTGCTTCAGTCTCCTCTGCCATAATTACATTCAATTCTCTGTCACAGTCCCATTATAAAGGCCCATGAGAAAGCGTCAGCTTTGTGGTATATCGTCAGGTGCATTCTAGAAGCTTCAAATCTGATTGGCTATTTGAACTGAAAGTGGAGTAAGAGATGAAGAACTGCAAAAAATATGTTTACCTCAGTCTGAGTTTTACATAATGTTTTTTTTTTAAGTTGATTATTTAACGACGCTGTATCAATTACGAGGTTATATAGCGTCGATGAAAATTGGTGATAGCGAGATGATATTTGGCGAGATGAGGTCGAGGATTTGCCATACGTAGATTACTTGGCATTCACCTTACGGTTGGGGAAAACCTCGGAAAAAACCCAGCCAGGTAATCATCCTAAGCGGGGATCTAACCCTCATCCGAGCGCAACTTCAGATCGGCAGGCAAGCGTCTTAACCGACTGAGCCACGCCGGTGGCTCAAATAATGTTGCAGAATCGTTGAATATACAAAGAATTGTGTCGTGTATTAGAATTTTCACTGTCATTAGAAACATAAAACACGAAGCTGAAACTGATAAAAAGACGTAATTAGGTTATTATGAATTGTATTAAAATAGAACATAACGATTGTGACGTTAAAATGATTGACATTACCGGTCGAACGGATCACTTCATTGCTATTTACTGCACTTTGCTTGGAGAACTCACTACACAGTGTAGCTCAGGGATGTTAGAGCGCTTGCACTGTGTACTCTTAATTAAGTACCCGTACAACATAATATTATCCTTAAGAACGATGATTGTACTTTTTCTTGCTAAAAAGTGAACCTTGTTGGATTTGTATTGCTTGTAGTATGTGCACGCAGTGCAGGCGCTTTGATGTCACTGGTGTAGAGATAAAGACGAATAAAGAAGAAAAAGACAAAAGAAAGAAGATAAAACGGGTCATTCATTCATTCATTCATTCATTCATTCATTCATTCATTCATTCATTCATTCATTCATTCATTCATTCATTTTATTCCATAGATCTTACATGAGCAATGAAGCTTTAAGAAGTGGAACAAGTGAAAATTTTACAATATTACTATTAAAATTTTTATACAATTTTATACTTTTACAATTTATTAATTTTCTACAGTTTTTACAATTTTGTGCAATTTTTTACAATATTTTGGCGAGATGTAGTGAGATGAGGTGAGGTCCGAGGATTTGCCAAAATATTACCTGGCATTTGCCTTTTGGTTTAGGGAAAACCTCGGAAAAACCAAACCGGCTAATCAAATCAAAGGGGGGTAATCTAATCAAAGGGGTTGATGCCGAGGACTCGCCATAGACCATCCGGCTTCAGTCCCACGGCTGTGGAAATCCTTGGAAGAAACCAAAGACCAAAGGGGGATCCAACCCAAGCCCGAACGCAGCTCTGGATCAGCAGCCCAGCGAGTCTGCCGACAGAGCTACATCGATGGCGCTACTAAAAGTATACAATACATAGCCAATCAGATTATTAAATTTACAAACGCAAACGATCATTCATCAGTTGAGCTATATGTATAATACAAAACAAGTTAATTAAATTTAAGGCATAAACAATTCAACCAGTTGTGATATACAGAAATTGATAATACATATTATGCAAACTACTTCAAATTACAAACACAAACAATTTATCAATAGAGCTATATAGATTACTATTCAATTTAAAGCATATACAATTCATCGGGCAAAACTATACAAATATATACAATACAAAGTAGCATACTTTCATTAAGCTATACAAATTTGTGCAATTAATATCAAGTAGATTAATTAAATTTGTAATCATAAACAATTCATCAGTTGAGCTATACAGACTACTATATAATTTACAGTATATACAATTCATCAATTGAGCTATACAGAATAAAGGAGAAAAATGTGAAACAAAGGAGATAATGGGCGAAAGAAAAAGGCGATAAAGAGAAAAAGTGAAAGAAAGCAGAGCAAAACGGTAAAAAAGAGAAAAAGGCGAAAGATAGAAAGAAAGAAAGGAAGAATCAAAGAAAAGAAAAAAAACGAACGCAAGAAAAATGGCGAAAGCTGATGTTACGTTGCTGTTATTCCAAAAACCTTGAAAATCTGATGGCAAGTGAAATCGAGGATTCGGACTTAACGCTTGCAAAAATCGATCCTCAATGGTTTATGAACGCATGAAGAGAGTGGATAATATATTTTCCGAAAATGAGAAATTCAAAGCCACGTACCTACATACATCGTAATAACAGCATATGCGTGAAATCGCACAAAATTATACATATTTTGACCTTCATATTTCTGATTGCG
The DNA here is from genome assembly GCF_040183065.1 of Periplaneta americana. Classification (NCBI taxonomy): domain Eukaryota; kingdom Metazoa; phylum Arthropoda; class Insecta; order Blattodea; family Blattidae; genus Periplaneta; species Periplaneta americana. The sequence goes on from NC_091133.1 coordinate 42,952,455, forward strand.
TTTATATTTTTTTTACCGACTCTATGGGTCTAATAAACCAACAAGTGTACTTTTATTTCCTCCTAAGTCCACATGTTTTTAAAATATTGCATGTTAAAATTTGTTAAAAATGTCGCACAATGCAACATTTAAAGTGTCATATTTCCAAGGATATTTATGTTAAAACTTTTTTGAAAAATGCATTTAAAAGCTTAAAGTACTGTCTTTTCTTAAATATTTACTAACTAATTTTAATATAGTGATTACAAATATTTTTTTATGATTCAATTTTTAAAAGTTAGATATCAATGTGAAATAGCCGCATTAAAAATCTAAAGAAATGCCTACTAGGTGCACTGAAGTATTCTTAATAATTCCAGAAAAAACACAGCGGGATCTCCAATAGTTTATTGGAAATTTAATTACTTACGACACAATGTGTAGCGGTCGGCGCAGCAGCAGTGGACGGAAAGCGTTGAAGCGCGCTGGGAGGTTTATCGGCGCTGGATGATCGACTGAACGTTGCAAGATTACACCCAGTACGGATCAAGTCACTCGAGGAAACACTGCTAATTCACTTATTATATCTTCAAATATTGGTACATTATGCTTTTTAAACGTTTGTTTTCATTCACACTACAGTTTAAATTTTCATTCGCCTACCTTCTTTCTTCAAAGAAAATTGTTTTACTAAATCTTCAGTTTTTGACAACGGAATGAAAGAATGTAATTTTGATGTACCAGGTATTGGTTTTAGATTGTGGTATCAGGCCTGCAAATTTTCAGTGTGGTTTTTGTGCTTATTCAATGGACAAAATATAAATGACACTTTAGAAATGTTTTTTTTTTTGTGACCAATCATACAGTTTTTTTTGTTGGTGTCGTTTTATAGGATCTTGTATAGGCTGCTCTCGTGGCAAGTCTTTTAACAGTTCCTTCAATGCCACCACATGGACCTTTACCATGCGACGTTGCAAAGAAGTGTCATTCAGCACTAATTCCGTAATCGTCTTCATGTAAACAATTATTTTTAAAACTGTTTTTGTTTTTGTATTGTGATCTTGATCCATCGGAAAAATAGATGATTTTTTTTTTCAAATCGTTGAATTCTTGCTTTAAGAAATTGATTGCTTCGGATTGGAAAAAGTGAAAGGAATCAGTGTCATGTTTCATGCTTTCTGAGATGACATTAATACTTTTGTGACGAATTTCTGCATCTCCTTTGAAATATACTACGAAATGATATATTGAGGCTTGGCATAATGTTCCAATGCACGCCTTGTATTGAGTCTTGTATTACAAATGAATAATTTCAGAAAAGTCTGCAATAACTATGTAATTTTCAGGTTATACATTTTCTTTGCATTCCGTAAAAAATAAAATATGGCTGACTTTTGAAGGGATGACGATGCATCTTCTACATGAAAAACTTTACTTGCTAAGGAGTCTTTTATTTTTTGAAACTTTTCACGGGGGTATCGTTTTAGTTGTAGTTTTCTTTTCTTGATAGGGGATTCTATTGACATCAAACTCTTATTTAATTCCTCAATATTGGTGATTTCTAGCTCTCTATCCATAGAACTGCTAGAATAAAAACTGGGATAATCACTCTCTCTGCCAGCACTTTCATTTGATTCATGTTTACTAATATCACAAGAACTACCGGCTTCACATATAATTTGACCTGACCTATCCGGAAGTTGATAGATTTTTTTTACGGAACGAATCACATATTTGCACATTCAAAGGCTCCTTTAAATTGAGCTTTATCAATAAATCGCGACTTATGCGTCTTACTGTTCTTTTCTTTTTAAAAGCGTGATTAGAAAGGTCAAATGCATTTAAACACTTGTTATATATTACGCGATCTTTACCGTCACTGATGTTGTATAGAAGTCACGTCACTCCGTGAAATTCAAACCCTGACTGATAATTTTTCTCTTTTATATTTTGTCTTCTGCCATCTGTTTACTGCCATAAAATTTACTGCCTTACCCAGCCTTGCTATCTTTGAACACTTGGCTACATTACAATATAAACATACAGAATTGTGAAGGGTTCCCCCTCTTAGCTGTGCTGACAATAATAAAATAACTTTAGATATTTACTCTTCCTTAAGATATTAATCATTTGATGAATGAATGCATTTCTTTAGTAGTGTTGCGAGATCAGATATTACATGCAACGGGGGATTTCCGTGGACAGCCTTCTAGTCTATCTATGGCTGCAAGTAGTTCATTAGCTGGGAATCGCGAGCGCGTGCATGCCTCCGGAAAATAAATTGTTACAAATGTATGTGTGGAGATCCCACATTTCTAAATGCAGTAGTTTACAGATAATAAGTCAGGGAATAAGTCTATAATTTTTTCAGATTTTTAACTTGGCTATTTAATATAGTAATTTTGCTTTGAATAAGAAATGATTAAAAAAAATACGCCAAATTTTAAATTTATTTGTGATAGGCCTAAAGTAATAAAAAAGTGTTTTATTTAGTCTTTAAAATGCGCCCAACCGCAAATCTCAATTATTTGTAGACACAGAGTTCCAAGTGATTTTATGTAACAGTGCGCGCATATTTTGCGTAATTTAAGATAGTCATAACTACACAAATAATTAATAATTGTGAAAATAAAACAATACGGGTCTCTTTATTTGATGTCTGGAATTCATGAAAAAAAATTCGACCATTTCCGAGAAGGTCGTGTTTTATTGCTGTGCGATTTGACGTGGAATGACTATATAACTCTTAATACAAAACATCGCATAGTTCATGTTTGGATATACGAATTTTTTATGCTTTATACTGTTAGCATAAAATCTGGTAAATGGAAATGTTCAATGAGAAGATTTATTAGTTATATTTTGTGAAAGTACATTCTTACAGTCTGTTGATACTTTTGTTCTTATAGAAAAATATTGTTTTCTGGTGTTACGGGTTTTTGGAATAAGAGCAACAATAACAATAAAGAAATACCTAGAATCTTGCTGTTGCAAATTAGAAAGAAAAGAATAAATATATCTTTGTTTCTTCTTGACGCACTTTATTCACTTCCTGTCGCGGACCGAAATTCACTACAATTAGCTCCGAGAGTACGGGCGGAATTTCATGAACCAATCTGTATATACACTATATGGGCTGTGGTTGAAATCTATTCAGGCATAGGGCAATAGAAATTGTTAGAGGGACCCAGACTCTCCAACACGGATGGTCGTGTTATGAGAGCAGTCTGAAATGTTTATACTTGTACCGGACGTAGACAAAATGGCTCAAAGGGTCTTTTCCTTGAATCAAATAACGATGATAGCTTCTCCGGCTTGTAACACAATTGAGACTCGCAGTCTGATGTCCACGTTTTGATGCATCACTAAGCAGCCAACCAAGTTATAAACTGCATGTTACATGCATAAAGTTAAGGAAATGTGGAGGCGGGAGTCGGTAATGTTGAAACTGGAGCCAGTTTGTGGAGTTTCCAGCACGCGTGCATCGAAGAGTATATAACTGCATTATTCGGCAAAGTTAAATTGGATATAGCAGGAACCTGGCAATAATATTAATGGTTATTATATTACACAATTAAGTAGGAGAAACAATCACACTTGGAACTTCGCTATAGCAGCCTTTGCTATGAAGTGCGGTAGTGTCTAGCGTGTACAGGAGACTCGGTAATACATGAAATGCACTATAGTAAAACTTAGCTATTATGTCATCCAAAGGGTCTAAAAATTGTGTTATATAGAGCTAGCACATGTAGGCACTTGGAACGTTAAAAATAGGCAAACAAAAAAGGCACTAACAATTTTCTTCATTCTTCAGTCAAAAACTTATCTTATTTTTTTAACTTCTTTTAATTTTATAAAAGATTATCAATTAGGCCTACAAAAATTCCATATTAATAATCATTTTATATAATTTATTACTAACCACAAAAGCACACATACATAAAACTCATGCTTTCATGAATTGTATAATTTTATAGGCCTATAAATTAATTTCTATTATAATTATTATATTTAATATATTGTAGTCGTATAGTCATTGAATAATAAATATTTTATACTATTTATTCACAAAACACACTCGCTTACTATTTATACTTACCGTCAAACACGATATGAATTGATTAATGTGGTGGATATTGCTTCAACATATCTGATAATGTCAATACTAAGCGAAAACGATCATATTAATAAAAATATATCTGTATAGTGTAAATAAATGTGAAATGAAATGAATTAAATAGCCTATTAGTGTCCCTTAGAAGGGCTAAGGCCTCCTGCAAGAGGGAAAGCTCTGGCTCCGTTTTGCTCACGTGTCGAGCTAGTCCACTTGGGCGGAGTTGTGTACTACTCATCGACAATTATGACTAAATATTAACACTTTGTCACTTAATTATAACTAAGATATTCAACACTTTTGTCATTTAGAATGATACTTATTGCTGTTAGTCTGTTCTGCACGTTAGTTATCACATTAGAATATTTAGGCTTTGTCATTCAGGTGATTTTAGTTCCTACTCATTGGTCTACGTTTAATTCGCACTAAATTGACATATTAGGATATGTATCACTTTGTCCTTGGGAAATAAATGTATTGGTTTATTAATATATTTAATGTCCTATGATAAGTTTTCGACTGAAAAATAAACAAAATTGTGTATATAAATTGTACGTTATGTCACGACTGAATTTTAAAATTTCAGCCAGTATTAGAATAAGTCAGATATCGCTGACCAAAGGGAATTTATGAATAATATGTAGTTTATACAGAGGATTATCTAAGTTAGCAATTTGCTAATTAATGAAGGGAGCTTTTTATTGCAATGTTTTGCTGTGCAATATTCTTCCGCAGTGTTAATATTTCTATTGTCATGAATTATTTTTTGACTCTGTAATATAAGTTTATTTTTACTATTAGCAAGTTCATGGTCGTTGTTAATTAAATTCGTGGTAAATTTTGATTTATTTCTGTTATTGCGAAAATCAGCTATGTGTTATTTATAACGTGTTTTGAAGTTTATTTTTGTTTTTCGCTAATAGCTGGTATAATTTCATCAGCAGTGTCAGTGTTCATACTACTACCATGATAAATTTCATCGTGTCTTTCCTGTTTTTTCGTCAGAACTATAAAAACCTACGATGACGATTATACCTGCGATAGCGCCATCTAATGACTCATCCCTGTGTCGGTTATGTCTTTTAGGCAATTTTACAGACAGAACAAAAATAAGGTAGAAATTGTTCTAACAAAGAAAGAGAATTAAAATGAAACGCCTGCAAGTGTAATGGACAGTTTATTGTTTACGTAATGTGCTCTCGTTTATTAGTTCCGATTGATATCACCGGTATTCATATCCCGGTCGAGTTATACAGATCCAAAAATCCGCGATATATTACGGACTTAATATTTAGTGACAAAATGTCAACTTTCGGTTCTCATAATTACGAAAACTACGCAGCTGGCCTCGGTAGTGTAGTCGGTACAGCGCTCGAGGTTGCGGGTTCGATCCCGGCCCAGGTCGATGACATTTAAGTGTGTTTAAATGCGACAGGCTTATGTCAGTAGATTTCCTGGCATGTAAAATAACTCCTGCGGGACAAAATTCTGGCACACCGACGACGCTGATATAGCCTCTGCAGTTGCGAGCGTCGTTAAATAAACCATAATCTAAATACTAATCTTGCCCATAGACTACAGCGTGTTCACAATATCTGCGTTCGTTTCGTTTCTAACATTAGAAAATTCGATCATGTAACACCGTCACTAGAATTGTTTTCTTGGAGTCCACTTACAGAAAGAAGATTCTTCAACTATCTCTTACCATGTCAGAGACTGTCGGACAATATCAAAATTCAAATTTAAATTAAAAAATCACATTCTAGTTCATGGAATTGCTTGTTGAACACCTGTCAGGTTGCGCAACTTCGGCTTAACCCATGACATATAGTAAATATTGTAACTATGCTGTTATAAAATTGACAATTAATATGTAATGCATTTATTATTATTATTATTATTATTATTATTATTATTATTAGTAATAATATCTCTGTTTTTCTTTCATTTTTTTCTTGTATTTGCTCGATGAGAGCTCTATAGTGTTCTTTTGACCCTGTTACGCTCTATAGGGCTTTAATTTAATTTGTATTATTTTCATCAGCGTCTGTATGTCTTTTTTGTATTTATATGTGCTATCTAGTGAGATGGAAGAGAAGGCCTTATGGCCTTAATCCTGCCAGATTAAATAAATAAATAAATTGATTTTAAACGAAAACTACGCTTTAGGAACAGCAAATGACTTAAGATGTGTACTAGTCAAAAGTAAATACTACACTGCTGTTATTTTAGTTCCATTTCTTTCACGCCACAGTAATTATTCTTGGTACTTTTCTGTGAGAACGATTTGGTGCCGACGTTTGCAAGAAGTGGAGAATGAATCGAACATACATTGCCTCCTTTAATAAGAAGTCCGCGGGGAGTCTTAACAATTGTTGATTGGTTCTTGAAAGGCATGGTACGTGTTTTCATTACTGCTCACGTCTCTGTAATACATGTTATTCAATGAGCCAGGGTTCAGGCTTTGCGCCTCGCCAGACGGGTCCGTTAATGAAGAAGGCTTGCCTCGCCCGGTCGGAGGCGTTGATTACGCCAAGTAAAGATGAGACGCGAGAATTGAAGAATTGGAAACTGGCTCACAGAAATTAGTCATCGGAACCAACACAAATGATATGACACATTCTTTGGAGTGCAGTTAATTAAGTTGTTAATTAAGACACTGCCTTGAGTGAAGTTTCAATATCATAGCTTGACTACATAGAATCTGCGACACATGTTACACAGAAGGATCTGGACTAAGAATTAAGTGTGGTTGCTGACATGGAAGAATTATTTGATGTTGATATATTTGCTGTCTGTATTATTGTTTCCGAGACAACGTAGTGTTCATTACATTACTCGGAATGTATTCATCATTAGAAACCAGCACGACAGGAAGAAAATTTTATCTAAATGTGATATTTATTTTGGCAAAATATGCCTATGACATGATGAAATAAATATTTAAATGTTTAAATATCTTCGTTCCTAAAAATTTTGAACCATTTGGTGCAGATTATTTTTACTTGGTTATTTAACGACGCTGTATCAACTACGAGGTTATTTAGCGTCAAGTCTTTAGAGATTAATAGTTTTGTCTCTATATAATGTCTTATGAAATACAATAAAATAAATGTGCATAATTAACCAGATTGTCATATCATTACATGAACTAGATAACTCAGTATCTTACGCTCAAAAAATTAGTTCTTAAATTTGCTGGACGCAACACAAGTATCTTTTCTACATTTTGTAGCAAAAATGACGTCACCTTTCAGTTAATACAGTTTTATATGACGGAAAACGGGTATGAAAAAAAAAGAAAGAAATTAAGTAACTTGCACAATTTATGATTGAAAATCATTTAAATATTGATTTACACATATAAAATTATACTAAAAAGAATTTCACTGCGTCAGAAGAATAAACAAAATTGAAGTAGTAATCACTTATTTTGTTTCGGCGTCTCGAACTCATTGACACGATGAGCTTCATGACTATTAAGGGGAATCTGGATATTTCACTTGATCTAGTGTGTCACGGAATGTTGATTGAATGTGTTGCTTGAGTGTTAATATGTTACCTAGAAAACATAACAGATCTATAGGCAGACAATAGATACCTGGAAAGCTCGGTTCAGGAGTAGTTATAAAATATTAATGGAGGGAGTAAAATCGTACAAAATGTGAATAAATGTGAAGATTTTTATGAAATATGAAAATTTTACCAAAGTATTATGAAATGTGACATTTTTATTTAATTACAATATTTTCATTGTGGATCATAAAAATATTGTTTCAATGCTGATAGCAGGAATGATTTAGAATATGTAATGTAATATATTTATTATTTCTGTTCATTATAATCACTATTTTCTTCTAATTTTCTTTACTATAATCATATTAAATACAGCGGAATTAATACAAGAGGGTGGAAGTGCATTAAATAGCCAAATTTATAAACTTGTACTTGCTATTTGGGAAAAGGAAATTGTACCAGAACAATGGAAGGAGTCCATAATTGTACCTATTTTTAAAAAGGGGACAAAACCAACTGTGGTAACTTTCGAGGAATATAACTTTTGTTGACGTCGTACAAAATTTTGTCCAATATTCTTTTGAGAAGATTAACTCCGTACGTAGATGAAATTATTGGGGATCATCAGTGCGGTTTTCGGCGTAATAGATCGACTATTGATCAGATTTTTTGTATTCGACAGATAATGGAGAAAAAATGGGAGTATAAAGGTACAGTACATCAGTTATTCATAGATTTCAAAAAGGCATATGACTCGGTTAAGATAGAAGTATTATATGATGTTCTTATTGAATTTGGTATTCCCAAGAAGCTGGTTCGATTAATTAAAATGTGTCTCAGTGAAACATACAGCAGAGTCCGTGTAGGTCATTTTCTTTCTGATGCTTTTCCAATTCACTGCGGGCTAAAGCAGGGAGATGCACTATCACCTTTACTTTTTAACTTCGCTCTAGAATATGCCATTAGGAAAGTTCAGGATAACAGGCAGGGTTTGGAATTGAACGGGTTACATCAGCTTCTTGTCTATGCGGATGACGTGAATATGTTAGGAGAAAATACACAAACGATTAGGGAAAACACGGAAATTCTACTTGAAGCAAGTAGAGCGATCGGTTTGGAAGTAAATCCCGAAAAGACAAAGTATATGATTATGTCTCGTGACCAGAATATTGTACAAAATGGAAATATAAAAATTGGAGATTTATCCTTCGAAGAGGTGGAAAAATTCAAATATCTTGGAGCAACAGTAACAAATATAAATGACACTCGGGAGGAAATTAAACGCAGAATAAATATGGGAAATGCGTGTTATTATTGGGTTGAGAATCTCTTATAATCCAGTCTGCTGTCGAAAAATCTGAAAGTTAGATTTTATAAAACAGTTATATTACCGGTTCTTCTGTATGGTTGTGAAACTTGGACTCTCACTCTGAGAGAGGAACATAGGTTCAGGGTGTTTGAGAATAAGGTTCTTAGGAAAATATTTGGGGCTAAGCGGGATGAAGTTACAGGAGAATGGAGAAAGTTACACAACGCAGAACTGCACGCATTGTATTCTTCACCTGACATAATTAGGAACATTAAATCCAGACGTTTGAGATGGGCAGGGCATGTAACACGTATGGGCGAATCCAGAAATGCATATAGAGTGTTAGTTGGGAGACCGGAGGGAAAAAGACCTTTATGGAGGCCGAGACGTAGATGGGAAGATAATATTAAAATGGATTTGAGGGAGATGGGGTATGATGATAGAGACTGGATTAATCTTACACAGGATAGGGACCGCTGGCGGGCTTATGTGAGGGCGGCAATGAACCTTCGGGTTCCTTAAAAGCCATTTGTAAGTAAGTATATTAAATATAGATATAGCTTTTATTTACAGTATGTAAAATAATACTGAACATATATGAACTTTACCTTACCCTGGTCTGTGGGATGTGCATTAGCGATCAATAGTTTTTATAAAACTGATATTTTAAGCAATAAAGCGAGCGTTCCGAGGAATTATTGCGTCTTAAAATACAGGGTGTCCGACAAGTCCCGCATCTTAGAGTAAAATATAACATTTGCTCGATATGAGCGCCTCCCAGTTCATGACATATCCCGAGGCGAAACTTCTTGCTATTGACTAATCCCGTTGTGTTGAACTTCTCAAAGGACTAACAGACCGTGCTTTGTGATTCTGATTAAATTGTTAACTGTAATTACACCTAAAATTTAAAAAGGGTAAGAAAGAAAAAAACAAAAACAAACAAACGCGACATATACATAAACATACTAAGTTAAGAATACGACATTGTTACAGTGACAGAAAAAAATAAATAAAGGATAAGAATTTACACGATTATAATTTTAAAAACAGTTGAAACACTTGTTTTTTTAATAATGTATTGTTTAATAATTTTAGTTTAGGATTGCTCTTCATAAAATCATTATATAATCACAGTTTACTATATACAGTCGCGAAGCTCAATATGTAGTAAAAATGCAAACATGGGTAGTTGCCCACCACTAGGATCGCTACTATCGCCTCATCATCGCAGATCTCTCTCCTAGCAAACGACAAAATATGTTACACTTTCGTTGTCGTGTTCTTTTGGAAAAATCTACACCTTCCTTCCATTATTGAAATATTAAATGCATAAAGTTAATTTATTATTTTAATGAAGTATATTAAATTCCACCATAAACTCGAAGATACCTGCAAGAAATAGGTTAATATTATTTTTGTTTGTGCAAAACGAACTGAAATTTACTATAATCGCTTCACTCATTCAAGATCATAGCGATAATTAACTATGAAACCAATAAATATTAATTTGCATTTCCCTTTACAGCAATAATAATGGAAATATGAATTAATGGAGTAACTTACGTGTACCGGTACTTGTAGTGTAGGCTTACGTAGTTAACAAAGTGGGATGAGGTTAAGCAATAATAATCACACCAGAATTGGAAATAAAACGTGATCAATAAATTTTATTGTAACAGACTTTTTCTACGTCTCTAGTAAAGTAACAAATAAAAATAACAACAAAATTAACAGCTATAATTAAAAACATATCCTTTGAAAAAAAAAAAGTAGGCCTAAGCAATAATAATCCCACCAGAATTGAAAATGAAACGTGATCAATAAATTTCATTAAAACCAACTTAATTTTTCTACGTCCCTAGTAAAATATTATTATTCCAATTATTGAATTTTAGCCATTAACATTTTCATTACAACCAATAACGAACATTTCGCAAGCATCAATGTGAAATACGCAACGAGCTAGCACTCGATGGAAATACGACACAGTCCAAAGTCGACCGTGGACAGTCTATTATTTCTAGTTGCTAACCGCTTGGAGCGCTTTATCACGAGATTTGCAAAAAATCACCTCAAACTTTGCGACTGTATATAGTAGACTGTGATATAATCTTGGACCGTAATTAGAACTGTGCCTTTGACCAGCTTAAGTCTTAAATTTTGGTTCAATGAGGGGGAGCGAAATATTGTATCTTCTTGTGTTGTGGCCATGATCGGATGATATAAATTTAGTTTGATATTTATGGTAGTAATTCAAAATAGTATACATATAAATCTGCTTGATATTAAAAACATAAAAAATTATTTATATATGAGATGAGATGGATGATCAAGTTTTCTTCTTAAACATATTATAATAATTCTTTTATGTAGTAATATTAATGGGCGAAAGGAAATTAGAATGTACGTATGATTATATTACATATATATATATATATATATATATATATATATATATATATATATATCCTTAAAATGTAACCTATACTTTATAATTAAAGGCACTAGTGTTAATTTTGATATTATAGGCAAAATCTTTTATGTAATCTAGAAAACGAAAGTACATCTCTTTATTTTAGTGCAAACTATTATTTTAATTAGTAAATAATTTTTATGAACGACAATATCATTCCTTTGTGTTTTGCTAATTTATTTTGTGTCTCAATCTACTTTTCTTTTCCTCTTTCTAACTCTTCTTCATCCTCTTTATGTTCATCTTGTTTTAACGTGACTACTCACTTCGTTATCCTCCTTGTTCTTGTTATCACGTGAACCTAACCGTCTTTTCTATTCCGTCACATTATCACAAAACTCTCGCCTCTGCCCTAAAAACAGGAAAAAGTCGAGAAACTCACAACTATCCATACTTATGATAATAGACTATCTCTGTTTTAAATTAGATTAGATTAGATTAGATTTATTTATTTAACCTGGTAGAGATAAGGCCGTCAGGCCTTCTCTGCCCCTCTACCAGGGGATTACAACTATAACATGAACAATAAGATTACAATAAATTAGTACAGACGCTACAGTCGAATAATGAAATTTTAGGCCACATGGAAAGGAGAAAAATGGAGAAATCTTTTATCGAAATTTAAATCTGAGAGCGCGAGGATCTTTATAATATGTTGTATTTTTCATTATCTACGATACCACTATTAACAGTCCCTGCCTATATTTCCAAACCCATTTGTAATATTTCGTAGATGGGTAGCAATCAGAGAATAACATGAATCATTGAAATCCATAATATATCTGAGTTAGAGCAATTACTGAGACATTTAGATCTAAATCAATATGCTTTACATGCCTGCAGCTTCATATGTTAATTAGTGAATTCCTATCATAGACAGTCTGTCTGTAGCATTTCGGTTCCAGGGATGTCCTGTGAATCTAGTATACTGAAAATTAATGTCTGTGGTCAGTTTTATGTTAATTATTTTAAACTCATAACTATGTGAAGTAAATGCTGAGAATAAATATTGGATTCTTAATATCGCCGTTAAATAAATCAACAAATAACTTACCATCTTGGATGGTTAGAAGTTAATTATTTAATTCATAACTTCAAATCATTCTCCGAAATAAATAATGAAATTTACTTAGGTGGTAAGTACTTTGTAGTGCGTTTTACGAGGTGGAAACTATTGAACTCACCTCTATGTAAAGAGCAATATACAGTTTAGTGTATAGTTTCTATAAATCCAATAAACAAATGAAAAGTGCAGTGTACCCCTCGTTCAAATAAGGAGAAAAACTTTCATTTACTCATTAAACATATATCGTATCGGTTATTTGAGAAATCACGTAAATCCATTTCTTGACCAAAAGGAGTTTGTATTTCTGACATGAATACATGTATTTTCACTTCTATAGGAGAAAGTAGACATGTCCGCTTTATTATAAGTCATGATGTCATAAGAATATTTCTCTGGACAGGATGAAATCAAATGACTTTATCAAGATATGTTTTCCTGGACTAGTCGTAATAAGACGTGACGAACCTGAGGTGCTGTAATGTAAAGTTTGGATATCGAAGAACACTCAATTTCAAGCATTACTTCCCACTTTGATCGGTCGACACACTGAGTCTATACGCCTGGAGAATAGACCATATATGACACGGACAAGGCAGAGAAGTTGCCTACAGAGCATGGCGTTGCCACCTGAAGTTCGGATACTTTCTGACTACTAGTCTCATAATATTAATTGATTATATCAAGACGCCGAACTACTGAGTTTCATATCTAGTTGGATTTGGTGATAGTAGGTGGATTTTGGCGAGACGAGAGACACAACTCACTAGATACCTATCTGAAATTCGCCTTATCTACTCTTGGGGAAAATCTGAGAAAAAAACGAACCAGGTAATCAACCCGAGTGAAAACAGGGCTCACTACAGACTCTCGATTAGCAGACAAACGCGTCTGCAGTCTGAGCTACGCCGATAATGATAAAGTAACAAATTATTACGTTCATCTAAGGAATAAACAGAATGCTGGGATGTCTGAACATTTTGACGTTAGGAAAAGAGACGGGTAGCCAGGTCAAGATGAGGAAGTTGAAGTTGGAATACTTTTTAAAATGATTTCTGTTGTGAATGGTACAGTAGCGCTCAAAATTATTTTGTAGTTAAGAATTTATATTGTCAGTACTATTTGCATGCTGTTACAACAACGCAAAGCACACATCTATGTCATTCTATGAGTTGCTGTGGTTACGTATTCAGGAAACAAGCAAGTTCATAGAATCACAATATAAATGTACTAGTGGCTTGTGCGGCAAATGCTGCAAACTAAGTTCATTAGACGTTCAAATAAACATTTTTCAGATTTATTTTCAATGAAGGATACCAGACATTCTGAAAGTTATTTGCTTCCATAATAATGAAAGATACTCTCTCTCGAGCCAATACTAAAGAGAACCACGCATATAAATATCTACACCACACCGCCATTAAATATATGAAAAAGACCCAACCTCACTTGATTAATAACTATAAAATATTTGATTTTTAATAATATTATTATCTTACGTAAGTTTTATAGCTTTCAGTAACATATACTACATATAGGCCTACTATATAGCCTCCACTCAGTAAAATATAGAAATCAAAATCTAATTTAAGTTATTCTCTACATCTACTTACATAACCCCAAAACGTTTCACTTTCATATCATCAATATAGCATTAATATGTATAATGAATGAAAAATAGTCACATCACGGCATTAACTACAATAATATTTCATTTCTAATAGTAATAATGTCATCAAACCACCTCAAGTTTTGTAGTTTTTAATATCCAATACACAGCTGTACCCAGAAAATTACACACCACAGAATCGAACCTGTAAATTATATTTAGTAAGTTAAGTTTTTAATAACCAATTTAATTTGAGGTCTAAATATGTCAGCATTCTTGCAGATCATGGCCTTCGTGTAATATTGTTTACTGTAGAGTGCGTTTTGTTTTATTCTGAAATGCAACACGGCCGACTTGATGCTCGCTTCGCATTCTCCTGAATGCAATTAGCTAGTTCTTAAAACTGACGACAGATGGATTTTGGAAAATAGGACAATTTTGTAGGAAAATTGACATTTCACTGAAAACTACTATTTTTCCGAAAAACTTTGGGTTCCAAGTTTCAAAATGAGGGGCCATTTATTAAAATCCATTCAGCCGTTTTCCCGTAATTTCCATTACCAGTTCAATATATATATATATATATATATATATATATATATATATATATATATATATATTCCATTAGCTCTTAAGTATTTTGTGGTTTGTTTTGGTGGCATGGTATGCCACTGGTGTTTAAGTATTTAGACAGTGCTTGTTTATTTGTAGAGTACAGAATATTTCAAGCATGCCAAAACAAAAGCAATACTATGTGGATTTGAGACAAGTTGTTTTAAACGCTTTGAAGAAGAGAAAATCGCAGTGTAACATTGCTAGAGGTTTTGATATATCACAACTCATAAGTGTGTCGACGACAAGAAACACTAAATGTCAGTAGACAATAAGCCATAGTCTGCTCGTCCTCGAAAAACATAAGTGAGGGACGACAGAATGATTTGTAAGCAGTCAGTTGCTTATCCACGAAAATCGATTCGACAAATAATGGATGATCTAGAGCAGCACCATGGATTTAATCTACATGTCTCTACTCCAAAACGTCGCCTAGTGGTTGGTGATTAAAGTGGTAAACTACCATCACAAAATCCCACTCATAAATCCAAAAAAGTAGGAAAGCCAGGTTAGAGTTTGCAAAAATGTATCAAATATTGAACACTACAGACTGCTATAAGGTGTTATAGAGTGATAGGAGTAAATTTAGTTTACTTTATTCTAATTGTGTGCAGTATGTACGTCGACCAAGAAATCAATGAGACAACAAAAATACCAGATACCGACCATAAAGCACTGTGGTAGTATCATCATGGTGTGGGGATGTTTTTCTAGAAGTGGAGTTGGTCCTCTAGTCCAACTAGAAGGAAATATAGATCGTTCCATGTATAGTGACATTTTACAAAAGAATATGATTCCAGATGGGAGGAAGAATTGTATTTTTCAGCAGGAGAATGATCCAAAGCACACTTTCAGGCATTTAAAAAGTTCTTTGCACATACAAAATCAAAATTTTGGATTGGCCAAGCCAGAGTCCGGATCTTAATACTGTTGAACATCGCTGGGATGAATTGGATAGACGTGTTTGTCGTAGAAGGTACTCAAATAAAGATCAGTTCTTTGTTGCCTTATTGGAAGAATGGTCACAACTTCCAAACGAGCGATTGCAAAATCCTGTGGATTCAATACCAAATAGATGTGCTGCTGTGATCAGAGCTTCGGAATATGCAACGAAATACTGATTTTTTTCGAAGAGTCCAGAATATTTTTTTTTTTATTATAACATACTTAGAGTTACAAATTATTTTTCATCCAGAAGAATTTTCAGTTATTTTTAGACAAGATAACTCTGTTTAAACTAAATGTTTTTTTCGTACTAAATGAATTAAAATTACATACTTTTCAATTATCCACTGGCATTTTTTTCTATTCAATACTTATATTTATATAATTGTGACACATGCTTTTTACAAAATAATTTTGAGCGCTATTATATATTAATGAGTGAATATACTAGTACAAACGAAGGAAAAGTACTAAGTGCAAGTATGGTACATGCTATCATTATATTATGTTGTATAGTAGTTCTAAAAATAGCCTTTTCTATTATTTTCTCTGTAGCAAGTACATCACTACAACAACTGAAGTGTACAGCCATTTTTCGTAGACACATTCCATCTTCCTCTTCTCTGAACCTTTCATGTTTTTCCCTGCTGGTTGCTAATTTATGTAATTTTAGCAAGGCAGAAGTCATTAATTCTGCCTACATGTTTCTTTTCTACTTTTTTTACTTGCATTCTGCTAATGTCTCATTCAGACAGCATTTTTTCCTTTCTCTTCAGTGTGTTTTGATTCTTTTTATTAATGATACCCCTGCTACTGCTGTAATGAATCGCATTTCTTGCGTCCCAATTTACCTTTGACAATCATTCATGTGGAATATATTCCGCACAAAGACTACGAAATATATAATTTGTATTTGACAAAATATGAAGTGATGCAATCATTTATTTTAATGTAAAAGAAGAACATGTTTAGGGGCGAAAATTATAAATAATTAAATTGGGAATATTGTTATGTACAGTCATAGAAAATTTTTTTTCGCACAGATACTTTATAAATAGCAGAAAGATGCGCATCATCATAGGACGGGCGACCATGTTCACAAGAGGACGACTAGTCGAGATAATAAAATTATTTTGTTTCGTTATATGTCTGATCATGCGCAGTCTTCTTTCTAGGACTTATAAATTATCTATGGGATAAAACGTTTTCCTAAGACTGTACTTTATTATTATAAAAGGTGAGCCAGAAATATCTCTCCATGTTGAAATTTTCGTAACTTGAAGAGTTTTAGTGATATACAAGGTGCGGCAGAGCAATCGGACGATAAATTTTCAAATGGAAATAACTCAGTAGCTATATCTATTATAACAAATCTATTACTACCAAAAAAAGCTGGATATATATGCCATTTTGTTGACATACATTCAGATTGTCTTGAAAATTATGTCCTGCAAATAGTGCACTCTTCAAGTCTCTCCCTGAAGTTACGTGTCGCTCTTTCCAACATTTCGCCATCAGTGTTGCCTATTTCCTGGGCAATGGCAATGTTCAGGTCATCAGTTGTTTGGGACCTGTTTACGTACACTTTGGACGTCACGTAACCCCACAAAAGTAGTCGCAGACGTTAAGGTCGGGCGAGCGGGGAGGCCATGAAATGTCGCCACGCCGAGAAATGATGTGCCCTGGAAACATGCGGCGCAGAACTGTCATTGAATTTTCTGCCGTATGAGCCGTCGCACCATCTTGCTGAAACCACACAATTTGTCTATCATTCCCACGTAGACGCCTACGGAGTTCTGGTTGAAGAAATGTCCTCAGCATTTCGACGTAGGGTTCACTATTCACTGTAATTGTCCCCGTTCTCCTAAAAAAAATACTGGCCTATGACACAGCACACCAAACTGTACCCTTTGCACAGTGAAGCGGACCCAATGTCTAAAGTTCTCTTTATTAACATGAGCATTTAAATGGAAATGTGCCTCGTCACTCATGAACATAACTTCTTCAGCCAAAATTTCCACCATTCTCCCGGCGAATGTCCTGCGTTGGAGATAGTCACCCTCACGCAATTGCTGAACAATCATAAGTTTTTATGGATGAAACTTAAGATCTTAATGCAATATTCCGCGCATAGAACGTTCCAAAAGTCGCAGTGCTATAGCCTGCGTCTAGCTGATCGACGTGGACTTCTCGTAACAGCCACTCTAACTCGCACAATGTTATCTGGCGTTCGTACACTTTGAACGTGTCCTGGTGGTTTCTTCTTGCATGATGATGCTGATAATCTAAACTTTTGTATCCACCTCAATATGGTATTGCGAGCAGAAACGGATCCGTGGCGGCCAACATTAAATTGGAGATGAAAGGCACCACACTGGGTTTTCACAACTGAATCACCATTCTTGAAAAATGTCTCACTAACCGAAGCACGATGCTCCGAGCTTTATGCTTCCATGATTACACAAAATGGCATCAAAAATGCTAACAAACCATGGTCGATCGATATCCCTAAGCCCTTATGATGCTCAGTAAACGGTCTTCTAAAACCGTCCAATTCCTTTGCCGAACCTTGTATATGTGAAAGTGTTGTAGTAATACTTCTTATGTAATGCCATTTTGTCACTGTACTTATGTCTTGAATACCAGATCACGGAGATGACATCCTTGATTTTGTTCACTCTTCCAAGCGTCTCTGCAAGTTTCCACATGCACGTTGCACAATACTTAGAGTAGAGGTCTCCAAAACGCGTATAGTCATTCGTGATTCCGATGCTGCCCGCCGAACACAGTGTGCTGTAGAGAAGGGGGAGAGACTCGTACCTCAACAAATGGGAGCGGTCAGTGAGGGATTGCGGCAACGACCTCCCTTATGTTTACAAATATTAACATCGAAAGGATACGAAAAATCATACGTATGTATATTATTTTGACATACTAGGAAGCTTCTACTTTTGATTGGGGAATATTCAATAATGGAATAATTCATTTCGCATTACATCTAGAAGACATTCTGTATGCACGATTTTACAAATGCTCATTCTGTAAAGGGCTTCATTGATTTTCCAATATTCCAAGTTAGAACATAGCTAGCAAGAAGTTTTTTGTGTCTGATTTGTGTTTGTATTTTCTTGTTTCAAATTTATCAAAACATTTGTATGTATTTCACATAAAATGAAACGAAAATTGTAAGTATAATAACTTGCGAAACTGAGTGTAAACGTATCGTAATATACTAATTATTATGTATAACCAACAGTTATACAGACGTCCCAAAATAAATTATGTTCACATGTTGAATTTTAACACACTCTTAAGATTTTTCGAACAAGTTAAACATTTCATATTCTTCCCACTAACACGAAAATATATTTCTCTTCCCTTTCATCCTTGAATGTACTACGTCCATGATTAGAAGACATTGTGAAATGGTCGAACACTCCGACCAACACAATGATAATGGCAGTCCGCCACTGCTCTTCGTTTGCGCATAAACATTGAGTAGGCTATAGTACACGTGGCGATGGGTGAGGCAGAGCGCGCGCATTACTTACTGGCTTCGGTTCCGTTCAGGGGCTTACTAGCGAGTACGCTTTTGGAGACGTCTGACTTAGAGGGATAGATGCAATTTTTCTTCGAATGACATCCTGGCTGGTTGAGTGGAAAAGAAGGCCTTATGGCCTTAACTCTGCCAGCGAAAATAAAACGTTATTATTATTATTATTATTATTATTATTATTATTATTATTATTATTATCCTTCAGTTACTGGCTGTTGCTTGGCTTGTGAGAAAACACTTTCGCTTTGAGATAACAGAATTATGTATAAATACGTGTTATAAATTCATTCTTTCCATACAGATACTTTATTAGAACTGAGATCATCTAGTTGCCTCGATATGAGAATATTTTTTCTCTTCTGTAGGTAATAAAACGAAAACAAATTACAGAAAGCTGTTGTTTGTGAATCGAATCAAAATTTCTTTCACATAAATTCCATTACTAATCCTATGGTTTATGTAGGAACTTTAGAATGGACTGATGGTTGGAATAATATTATAAGTTTGTATTTATCAAGTGATCTCGTGATTGTAGACTTCAATTTACTTTCTAAATAGCATTACGAAGATTTTTTTAATTAATGGAGTAAGTAGACAAATATTTTTATATCAACTCGTGCAATCATACCGAATACGGAAAACTGGCTTCAACTTTTAATTATTCGTGTAATAAAAGCTTAGTAATTACTTTATTCGATAATGCTTGTTTGCCTTCAGTAGATTAACCCCATAATGTGAATAAAGGTACTGGTATTTGAAGTTCTGCAGCTTTAAAATAAATATAACCTATATTTAATTCTAATGAAATCATCACTAGCAACACAGAAAAAAAAAACAGTTTTATTCTCTATGAAGATTAGGATATTCTGAAAATCATCTCAGTATCAAAGCATTTCAAGCATAAACTTTTTCCTACAAATTGCGTAACGCATACACGCTAATGTTACCCAGACTTTCTGGTGTTAACGTATCGAATAACGCTCGCGGAATAGTTAAAATATTTACTAAGGAAATCATGCGTTATGAAATAATTGAATCGGTCATAGCTAAAAGACATTAATTAAAATTAAACCATTAGTAAATTATTCTGTAAGCCGGTATTTTAAAGTGAGTTACGTCACGGTAGACACATTTCATTTTTAACAGGTGCTTCCTTGTACGTTAAATCTTTGACCATACAGATCCATACTGAGAAGGAAATAATTATTGAGTGATTACTTTTTACAGTCGTATTTGTTATGTATACTGTGTGGTCGACGTGGGTAGCGCAGTCGGTATAGCACTGGCCTTCTGTGCTCGAGGTTGCAGGTTCGATTCCGGCCCAGGTCGATGCCATTTAATTGTGCTTAGGTGCGACAGGCTCATGTCAGTAGATTTATTGGCATGTACGTAAGAGAACACGTGCGGGGAAAACATTGCAGCACACCTGCTACGCTGATATAACCTCGGCAGTTGCGAGCCTCGTTAAATAAACCTTAATTTGAATTTAACACACTGTGGTAGCATTTAAACATCCGCGCTACGTACAATTTCATGTTTCAGAAACCTTTCACAGTGCACAAAATATTTTACATAATTTCTTAAAGGATATGTCCCGAAGAAAAAGAAAATGGTCTCAAGAAAGATGTTAAATTTTCACACAAAAGGTTTGAAATATGAAATGTATAGGAAAGCGTATTCACTGTAAAGATAATTGCAGAAAAATACAAATATAAGAGAATATTACACTCTTATTATGGTTTCACTTGATATTTAACATAGAATTTATTATATTTTTTCATTACAGGTAATAAAATAAAATTGAATAGAATATGTGAGTTTCAATCATAATACTGTATTGTGAGTGTAGGAAATGGTGCTAAACCATAAGCGCCGTTGAACATTTTATAATCTCCAAAAGAAAAACACTCTAGACCTTATCGAGCGATTTATGTGTAGCAAGCCAAAGCTACTAACATCTTTTGAAATATTTAACATGAATGTAAAATTCTTTGTGGCAGTCGTCTTGCTTAAAATGATTCTAGATTACACTAGCATCCTCAGAGAACACTACCGATAAGGCATCCAAGAGTTCAAATTTTGGTGTTCTTACTCACCAATCAACTGTATTTCAAAATCGACATATTTGTTTGGATATATCGAACAGGGGTATGATCTTGGCTTAGCTTGAATTTTCGAGTCAGAGCTTGGACGGATACATGCACCTAGGCGCTTAGAGTGCAACTTATAATGATCCTCAGAGGTGTTAATGGTTTGGTTTACCGACCTGCGGCATATGGATCGCCTGGCGCTAGTCTACCGTCTGCAGCCCACTCTATTCCCCGATCCCCCTTCACTTAGAAGGCGCCGATCCGTGTTGTGATTTGTGCGATTGTTGTGAGCGTAGTTTTGTGTGAAATGCCACATAGAATGGCTCACTGACTCTAGATTTCTTAAAGAAAGAGAGTTTGTCTCCAAGCCATATTGTATCAGCCGGATCGCCGAGGCTATACGAAGTTTATTGCGAAATTTCTAAATACTCGATCGCCGACGAGGAAGGCAGTACATAAATTAGTGAATAAATTTGAGAACATGGAGTCTGTGTTAAACAAAAACA
The DNA here is from genome assembly GCF_040183065.1 of Periplaneta americana. Classification (NCBI taxonomy): domain Eukaryota; kingdom Metazoa; phylum Arthropoda; class Insecta; order Blattodea; family Blattidae; genus Periplaneta; species Periplaneta americana. The sequence goes on from NC_091133.1 coordinate 42,974,230, forward strand.
TTCTACTGGATGTTCATTTCAAAGTGTGTCATGACGTCACTGTTGATGAGTCCGAGATTTGAAGGGAGTTTCAGCTTTTATGTCAGAGAAGTTGCCTATTAATCAAGGCGTTCAATCTGAACTTGAGAACGTGTACGATATAACTTGAACGTCGTAGCAACAGATGGCGGTCTGTACGATCTGTGTGCTACCATAACCTATTTCTTACTGTGTTCTGCGCGGGCAAGTCGTACGCAGGGTATTTGTTATCATCGGTAACGACAACATTCCAAAACACAAATCAAATGCTCCGTGTCCATGTTGACTGTCGAAGTTAATGTCAACAAATACGTAAGTAATCGTCTTAACCTTCTCCCCATATCGCGATAGTAAGGAAAAAACTCACCTCAGTACGTGTTTCCAAACATTTCACATTCCTGCCACTACCGGCGTTATCGTACGTATTGGTAAGTACTCTTCAGAATGAACGCCGTACTTGCTAGGCAACTTCTCTGGCATATAGGTAATACGCCTTTGCGGAAGTGAAGGAAGATTGAATTCTCTAAGCTCATCGGCTAGCCACATGACGGCATACAGCGAGCCACGACACACTTTGAACTGAACACTCAGTAGATACAGAAAAGGAGAGGCTAGATTAGATGACATTGGCGTTGTTCTCGAACGCTCGTCACAAAAAAAAAAAAAAACATAAATAAATAACTCAGCAGACTGGCGTATCTAGATCACCTGCAAGGAAAGTAACTTAAACCTTATCACTACACCGAAGTGCATGATATACAATAAGGTTATCCACGTTTGGGAGTGAATTATTCCAATTTACTTTTCGATTTGTTGGAACGTGGCGTAATTGACCTACTGCATGTCTTTTTCTCAGACGAGTTATGGTTTCATCTAAACGGTCGTGAAAACCACAATGTGAATATATATCGATGTGTAGAAAACCCTGTAATACTCCAGAAAGTCCCACATTATGATCAGATAATTATCGTTTAGTGTCCCAAAGTGTTAGAAGAATAATAACACCCTAATTTTACAATAAATCCATTCATTCATCATACTAATCCTCATACACTTCAGAAATTGAAAAATAACATTGAATTATAATTTACAAGACTTTACCAATGTACGAAAATGTTTTTACGCGATATTGTACTTATGTGGAACAAGAGGATCAATATTTTCAGCATTTCTTATAAGGCAAGTCTGTTGTTCCCTATTACGGTACAAATTCTGGCAGCCGCAACTACAGTCTTCGCCGAGGATTCGCGAGCCTATTCATCGGTAAACCAAACCGGTAACAACTCTGTATATGGGATTACTGTTCCAAGTTGGCCAGATGGTTTGAATGGCATTCGTGAATCTGTTATCCTTCATCAGCCCTGATAAACATCCTATCCCAGGCGAGTGTCCGATAAGCCCAGGACCGAGAGCGGGAACTACGAATCCCGAACGCCAAGTATTTCACCCAGGCTTAAAGTATTGCAGATTATGATCTGAGGGAAGGTAGACAGTGTTGGTGAAATAAAAGCCGGAATATCTCTAGAAAAAAACTTCTGTAGGCGAACTTTCTGTTTTGTTCATGGCAAATTCTGTCACGATCAGCCGGAGATCGAATCCGGACCGCCTGGATGGAGGTGTGGTCTTACTGACTGGAATTTGCAGGAACACTGTTTAAACCACAAACTGGTTTCTTTATGGGGAAATAATTTGTATTGTTCCACATTTCTTTGACATTTTTTTTTATTTAAATTTAAATATACAGAATAAAGAATATAATTACAAAACAAACAAGAGAAATATAAATAAAATAATACAAGCAATATAAAAAGAAGATACAGTAGTATTAACAAAATTTGAGACCGAATGAGCAGCGCTCGTGCTCGGTCGCAGAATTCTGAAACTAGTTCTCCGTAACAACATGTAAATTAATTAATAATTTAACCTTATAAAACACAACATTCGTATTTATGTCAAATACAATAGCCTACATCTTATTATTTTTTCGAGATATGTTAGAATTATTGTTATATTTTCAATTTTTCACTTTAGAAAAGTTGAAGAAAAGAGACACAGCACCATCTGAAGTAAATTTCTATACTAGGGAGTATGATATACATATTCCATTTGTAGCTAGAAGCCATAATAGAACTGTTGTTCAAAGGCTTCAACATGTGTGTTAATATTTAGTCGTAGTGTGCAAGAGACAGAAACAGACAACACTTCACAAATCTCGACCTAACGGCTTGTTTCAACCTAAGGGCAATACTAGAGGAACGCAGAAACTGCGTAAGTCTCATAAGGTTAGTTTCCTTTATCCGTGTTTGTTGCATTGTATTCCTCTGCACTGAATGTGTGTTTTATATTAAATTTTATCTACGAAGCTTTAATGATCTACATTAAATTTAGTACAATTATTCTTAATAGAAGAAAGGGACAATTTAACAATATCTGTGCGTTTAGTTAGGCCTACTCTGAGTGCAAGAGTGAAAAGACTTAATGAATCTCGGATAATATACACTAAAATAATGTGAATCACAAATAAATCTATTAGACACGTAATGTATTCTATCTCTATAATTCACGTGGTCTAATAATAACGTATGGGAAAATTTGTAATGCGGAAAAATACTTATTTTCTTAAATATATTTCCATAAAATACAAATTCGAAACAGATTCTATAAAATTCTATATAATGATTGTTACAGCTGCCTAGTTACATGGAATTTAAAGATAGATAATAAGATAATTTCTTTCTTTTCTACTCTGCTTAACTTCCTTTTTACCCGACTTACGCATCACTACTGCCACACTATACTTCTATACTTTATCATACACTATACTTCGTTCCATATTGTCTGACAGGCACGTAAACATTGGTGGTAGAAAAGAAGAGAAGTATAATTGCTATTAAACTAGTGGCAGAGGTCTCAGTTCACTCTTGTCTTGAAGTTGCACGGTCTGAGGCATTCTACCTCCGCCCAACTTCAAAACAAGCGTGGAATGGGACCTCTGCCATTGGTTGAATAGCAAATATCCTTCTCTCTCTCTGTTGGCAATGTTTAAGTCGCCTGTCAGACATTAAGGAGCGAAGTACAGATATGTCACGAATGCGGGCTTTTTTTTTTTTAGTTATGGGAGCGGCGTGACATAAGTCCAACGTAGAGATATTACAGGACAGTAAGAAGAAAACGGACAAAAACCCAGTTTCGTGGACAGAAGATAAATTTCTTCCATTTACGACGCCGAGGAATCGAACCATGGACCCTTTTGTTAAGAAGCGCACACGATACCTAAATAATCACAACAGAGGACTGTTAGCAATACGAAAGCTAAATTAAGGATGCCGTATAAGAGCAAAATTATAAATGTTAATGTTCTCCCTGACAGAGAATAACATCATCTCTCTTTATCTATTTTTCATCAAACTCTCTATCGTGCCCTCTGTGCCGTATGTACTTTTATTGCCACACCATAGAGAGACAAATTTCTTTTCTTCTTTTAGTGATGGTATTGGTTTTCGCATAACGTACTTTCGATAGCTATTCAGAGAAGGACATCAGAACCAGGTGTGAATGTGAAAATGAACAAAAAGAAGCGAGCGAGTTACTCTGAGTCTTAAATTGAATGTGATTGACTTCACGGAGAAAATTTATTGGCGTTTTAAAACTAATTTGTATATTTAGTCCTACTCTTACCCATTTTCATTTTTTTTTTTTTTTTTGCATATTATGCGCTTATAAGCCCATGAGAGGACAAAGGGGGGGGGTCTAATATACGAGTATACGAGAATTCCTTCCCTGACCATGTCAGAGACTCTCGGTAAAGGTAAAGGTACCCCCGTCACATGCCATGAAGGCCCTTGGAGGGGCATGGAGGTGGAGCTCCATGTTTTCCATGACCTCGGCACTATAATGAGGTGGTGTGGACGGCACCACGCTCTGACCGCCTTTTACCCCCGGAAAAGACCCGTACTCAATTTTATAGGAGGCTGAGTGAACCTCGTGGTCGTTCTGAAAGTTTGGCAATGAGAAAAATCCCGTTAACAATTGGGATCCAACCCCGGACCTTCCAGTCCGTAGCCAGCTGCTCTACTGACTGAGCTACCCGGCCGCCCAGAGACTCTCGGACAATATCAAAATTAAATTTAAAATAAAGAATAACATTCTACTGTTATTTTAACGACAGTACATTTTTTTCAGGCCTCTCGGACAATATCAAAATTCAAATTTAAATTAAAGATTAACATTCTACTGTTATTTTAACTAGATTATTTTTTTAGGCCTCTCGGACAATATCAAAATTCAAATTTAAACTACAGAATAACATTCTACTGTTATTTCAACTATCTTATTTTTTTCAGGCCTCTCGGACAATATCAAAATTCAAATTTAAATTAAAGAATAACATTCTACTCTTATTTTAACTATCTTTTTTTTTTTCCTTGCATTAGCTTAATGGGAGATCTGCAATGGTCTTTGACCCTGTTGACACTTTAAGTATTCAATTTAATTTTCATTAGTTTTGTCAGTGTTTACATTCTTTGCATTTATATGTGGAGGATAGAAGAGAAGGCCTTAAGGCCTTAATTCTGTCAGATTACATAAATAAATAATAAATAAGGTAACCCCTATCCAACGATTTATTCGTTCATACTTTTAATTCCTAATCAATTGACTCATGTTCACGTAGCGAAAAGACAAGTGTGGATGCACGGTGAGCAGTATGTGTGAGTGTGGTGATAATTCAGCGTGTTTGTGTACACCCCTGTGTGCGGTTGGGTGCTCTGTGGTAAAGCCTACTGCAGTAGCCGACACCACGGCGGTGGCGGTGTAGTCGGCCCGGACTGGAGTGTAGCAGTGGCTGCGCTATCGACCCAGGTTAATGTGAACTGAGAGCGCGAGGCCCGCGCCCATATTCTGCGAGGAGAGAAACACAAAGAGTAAGAAAAAATCTAGTGATATTTTTCCTGGTTGCACAATGATGGAATTTATTTCGTGGTTCCTGGCAACAGTGTGGAAAAAAGCGTTACGTTAGGGGAATTGGCACTCAATTGAATATAGAGAATACATCTTTTTTTTTTTTTTTTTGTAATATACAGTATTTCTTCTTCCATGTAATTCCTAAGGGAAGGAGTGGGCTAGGGGGCTATGGAAATCGATTCCAGATTGCTTTCAGAAGCTGCCGGCGTCGAAATCACTTTATTGAACGGAGTAAAATTATTATGCCACCATATGCATACCTACTGTGATCCTTTCTATGGAATTCCATTTCGGAACATAGGGTTGTCCGACGATAATCTTCTGTCCGAGGAAAGCTATTTTCTTCTTCACCAACGGTACCCATATTGAATTCCTTGATGCTCACTTCGAGAATAGAATATCAAACGACAAGGATAACAATTCCGGTATTGTCTAGCATGTTATTTCCTGATGCTGCAGGTAATTACATAAATTGTAACGTTTTGATGATTAGAGTCTAGTATGTGAAATAGTTCCGATATACGAATAGAACTACGCATGTTTAATGTCACAGTCATTATCACCATCAACAACTTGTATTTATTTGTTTATCTATTTATTTATTAAGTTACTTATTTATTTGTTTATTTATTTTGATCACTTATTTATTTGTTTAATAATTTATTTTATTTACTTTATTTATTTATGTATGTATTTATTTATTTATTTATTTATTTTTAGACCTAATTTAGGTTTAGATGTATTTAATAATGACATATACATAAAAACGTTACATTAAAATACCCCGAAAGAGCAAATTCATTCATTCATTCATTCATTCATTAACTCACTCACTACCCGACAAGGCGAATTTTCAATTAGACCTTGTAGGTCAGGTAGCTGCAGTCAACCAGGTGTTTTTATGTTATAATAAAATGATGTCAGAGCGTTGTTGCATGTTTCTTCAGTGTTAGAACTTCGCTTTGCCGGATAGTACTCGCAGACTTAATTATTTGTTTATTTATATATGTATATATTTATTTAAGTTACACAACGCAGAACTGCACGCATTGTATTCTTCACCTGACATAATTATGAACATTAAATCCAGACGTTTGAGATGGGCAGGTCATGTATCACGTTTGGGCGAATACAGAAATATATATATAGAGTGTTAGTTGGCAGGCCGGAGGGGATAAGACCTTTGGGGAGGCCGAGACATAGATGGGAGGATAATATTAAAATGGATTTGAGGAAGATGAGATATGATGATAGGGACTGGATTAATCTTGCTCAGGATAGGGACGGATAGTGGGCTTATGTGAGGGCGGCAATGAACCTCCGAGTTGTTTAAAAGTCATAAGTAAGTATATATGAAGAGTCCATTGCAAGAATGATGGTTGTCATTTGGAATACATTTTGCAGGAGAAGCAATTGAAAGTTTGAAATGCTTAGCGCTCAAAGCTTAACTGTGATTTTCCGATCATCACTGGACAATGACTATCAGTGTTAATCCCATATAACTCTCTATGTACATTCTACAGGGACATCATTTTATTTTTACTTCAATTTTTGTTATACCTGAGTTTTTGAATGTACTTCACTCCCACCCCTTCTACTAGTAAACTTCCAACCGTTCACGACACAGCCGAGGGCGCGTAAGCATTATTGAGTTAGTGAGTATAGTACGTTCCAGAAATGTGTTCGCGTTTTCCAGTGACGAAAGAGCTTTCAATATTGAATCATATTTTCGCACAGGTACTGTCGTCTGTTTACCTACGTCGCATCCCGGTTTCACCCACCTGCTTCTAACTGTTCGCCCCTCTGTAAAGTCTAGTAGCTGGGCTATCTTAGATCTTTTCTGGAAACATTAATTTCTGTTAGGAATTGGACGTCTACGTAATATTATACAAGTGTTTAAAATAACTTAAATAAAAGGGCCTCGTTAAGTAATTAACTGTCACGTGATCCCCCCTCTTTCTACGACCCTGCGACAAAACCACTTGAACGGACAGTACATAGCATTTCTGAATAATTTTATGTTTTCGGATCGGGAAGAAGTGAAGACTGAATTTACAGTACGTAAGGTACTCTTTTATAGAGTAGGTACAGAATTATTTCAACATGAGTTATTCGTACGAAAGACGAAACTGGTAATTGGAATTAGGTACAATAGTCTATAGTGTGATAATAAGCACAAAAGAACTGAAGCCTGTATCGAAATGAACGGCCACCATTTTCAAAAATGTGTTTAAATATCCATATTATGATTATTTTTCCATTTAACTTCATTCTCTATATTGTACGCTAATGTGCTGTAACAGTACAATATACATTGCATAATTAATACGTCCGAATGGATAGCTCAATTAGTGAGTAAAAACACTAAGTGTTAATAGTCTACAGTACTGCATTTTGATTAAATAGAAACCTAATGAAAATTATCAAACTCAAAATCACTATATTTCCTAGTTTACATAAATAGATGAACTACTTTTCTTCCCTCCTATACCTAATAAAGTTATTTGTATTTTACGCCAGTATCATCGAACTCCAGTCGTGGAAGGGGTAGCAAACGGTGTTTCCTGTTTCAATCGTTAATAGAAAGGTTTAGCCAGATTAATATTAAAAATGTTAGTAAAAATAAAATGATGTCCCTGTATACGTCTTAAACTATGCATTGACAGTCTTGGTTCGTTTTCGACAAGAAAGTGGCATCCATCATTCTTAGTCCACATCTGTGGAGTAACGGTTAGCGCGTCTGGTCGCGAAACTAGGTGGTCCGGGCTCGATTCCTGGTCGGGACAAGTTACCTGGTTGAGGTTTTTTCCGGGGTTTTCCCTCAACCCAATATGAGCAAATGCTGGGCAACTTTCGGTGCTGAACCCCGGACTCATTACACCGGCATTATCACCTTCATCTCATTCAGATGCTAAATAACCTAAGATATTGATAAAGCGTCGTAAAATAGCCTACTGAAAAAAATCCGTCATTCTTGCAGTGGACTCTTCATATTTATTTGCTTGCTTATTCCTTTATTTATTAAGTGAATAAATAATTAATTCATTCAATTATTTTAGCTTTGCAGAGTTCAAACCATTTTAGAAATGGAGAGACGCATTGTTTCAATGGGTTTGACTCTTTATTTATTTATTTATTTATTTATTTATTTATTTATTTATTTATTTATTTATTTATTTATTTAATTATTTATTTACTAGCTTAAATTACCCGGCGTTGCCCGGGTTTTAAATTTTGGTCTATTTCTAAATAAAATGTTTGTTAGACTTATCGGAGACCTCGGCAAGGGAATTATTTAAAACCAAAACGAACCATATTTACTTATGTTTTCTCCTCCCTAGTGCTACTAATATCCAAAGAAACAGCTTAATCTAAATAATTCCATCTCACTTTTGAATAGACTTTTCACAACATTAAGATATTTAAGATATTTAACATTGTGATTGATGATAATATTTATCGTACCACGGCATTATGCATTATTAAGCCTTTCTACCCACAATATATTTAATTTCCTTCAAGGCCAAACTATAATCTGTAACGGATGGATTCCATCAAATACATGGATTTCAGGGTGTTTTGCAGTAACAGAGACTATACTCATCAGAATTCACTCTCCTGGAGAAGGCAATGTAGAACACTACCACAACAGAAAATCATATTTTTCTATAAACGGCCAAGTCATTAGTGACCATAACTTATTAATAAGAGACGGTTAACAGTAACAGTAAAATAGGCTCTATATTATTATTGCAATATTATAATATTTTAATATTATCACAAATATTACTATAACTTATAATAATTGCTTAAAATCGAATGGGTATAATAGCAATACGTGGGATAAAAACATCATCTTCTTTCGTTTTTCCAGTTAATATGCCACTCATATTACGTTTCGCATGAGTTTTTGACACAAATTCTTGTTAGTGCATAATTTTGGTGAGTCAATATTTCGCAATAGTAATATTGTGGTAGCAATCCTTGTAGTTTGAAAGAATTCTAGAATTCAGTTGGATAAAACAGTCTGCTCACTATCTACAAAACTGCATCGAGGAATTCATAATACGGTCCTGGACTGCGTAAAGATACTTATTGCATGAATTATCTAGTTTTAGCCTTCATGATGTGTAACAACAATGTCATTTAATTTCGTGTTAAAATTTCCAAGGCCTCGTGAAATTCTATGTTGAATACAACAGGCAATAATAAAGAAAAATTGATTGTAGAAGAATTTGCATTTTAATATAATACATGACTATTTGGTCTATTTATTTTTATTTTTTATATATTTAATTAATTTAACTTCCATTTGCACAATTTTAATGTAGCCTATGTTCTTCTCCTGGTTATGAAGGTTAAATGTGCAAACTTTGGCACATATCGGTCAAAGCGTGTAGATTTGTATAGAGAACATACATACACACATATATACTGTATATACATACATACCCACATTCAATTTTATATATTAAGATTTATTTATTTATTTATTTATTTATTTATTTATTTATTTATTTATTTGTTTCTTTGTTATATATATATATATATATATATATATATATATATATATATATACATATTTAGAACAATTCGGGCACCGGGAATCGAACCCACGATCCTCAGCTAAGCCATCTGAGCTATGCCGAGACCCAATACACAGTGCCGGCTGAACTCTCCTCCGTTCTATGGACAAATGACCTACTACTCGTACCTGCATTTTAAGCCTTGGCTTTTCTGAACCGACGCATGCGACTTGCGAGGTGGGAGGCCCCTCGCACAAATCCGGACTACACGAAAGATAGTGAGTGGTTTCTATAACTGCATATGCGAGCACTGCGTACCTCGCAGTTTTAGAAACCACTCACTATCTATCGTATATTCCGAATTTGTGCGAGGGGGCCTCGCACCTCGCAACTCGCACGGAGATACTTGTTAATGAAGAAAAATTCGTTCCGGCAACCGGAACCGAACTATTCCGAGACCCGATCTATAAAGTCGTTGATTGGATATATTATATTGTCTTCTTTTTTTATCAACAAATACCACCACAGTCAAAACAGCACAGACTATTTCTGCTGTTCTTCTTTTAACCTGTATTTAATAAAGATATTTGAGAGGAGAGATGGGTGAAAGTTTGGTCATTTTCAGTAAAAAATCGCTTTTTCGTTTTCTTGTAAAAATGAATCGGTAATCTCTTATTTATAAGTTATATTAACCAAGTTTCAATGAGGCGCTCGAAAGCATAAACATTATGCAATATTAAATGACTGCACCGTTGAACTTCAATTCCATGCGAATTTTACAAGTTTCCTCACTTTTTTTCACCACACTTTCGTCAGGTTCCAAGTGTAAAGGTTCTTACAATTGAAGAGTTCACTGCAAGAGTGATGGATGTCATTTGGAATAAATTTTGCAGAAGAAGCAATTGAAATTTTGAAATGCATAGCGCTCAAAGCTTAACTGTGACTTTCCAATGACTACTGGACAATGACTATCAGTGTTAATGCCATATAACTCTATATGTCTTAAGCTATGCATTGACAGACTTGGTTCATTTTCGACAAGAATGTGACATCTATCATTCTTGCAGTGGACTCTTCAATTTTTATGACAGGAACATGAAATTTTTATGCATGGAATATTTATATTTTTAGATGTGCAGCGATTATAAAAATGTTTCCCTCCTTCTTAGTAAAGATATAGGAAAACTAATGCCTGATGTTTTTTTTTTTGTAAATATGCCAATGGTTTTGCAAAAAGAAAATTCAAACATTTTACTTAAAAATGAGCGACACATTTCATTTTGAAACATGCAAATTTTTAAATACAGAAACTTTTTTTGTAATAAATCAGAAACTAATTGACTCACAGAAATGAAAGTTCACTACATTATTACCTATCACACCGTGATTATGTGTACACAAAATCAAGGATGTAGCTTGAAAAATGTAGAAAATAGAAATGTCACGTATTCGTGCTATCTTTGTGTATATTTTATAAGAAGCATTAAACAAGCTAATACCTTCATAATTATTTGGATTAACTTGATTACCCTTATTATACAGGATATAGTAAGTTACTCCTTGGGTCCATTCTTCTAGTAAGTAAGGAGTTATTCCGTTTACTCATTAATATTTAATTATATCAATATTATATTATGTGATGTAAACTCAATTCTTTTGATGCCGGGAAGAAAAAGATGGAGAAATAGATAGGTAAGTTCCTTATGGGAAAATAAATTGTTTATTTATTATAATAATAAGTTAATTGACTTGTTGAATTTTTCCTCCAATATGCATGGTAGATACTAATCAACGCTTTTGAATAGGACGCGGTATTGAAAATGGAAACTGAATTTCCATTTGCAAGGGCGTTGTTAATGGACAGTGCCGCTGGTGGGTCTTTCGACCTGGAAACTCACTTGGTGGCCCAGAACAAGCAATTCACGTGTTTACACAGCGCGCACTTCGGTGTTGGTGAAGTCAAACACTGCTCTTGTTTGTTTACTGCATATTGCAGCACAGCGTCTCCGAGTTCTCTATTCTAAATGTTGATGCTGGCTTTCGTTTGTTACTCATTATTGGTCATAGCACTCCAATGTTTTCACTCTGAGCGATACTCCAGGAAGTACAAATTTACAAACATGTAAAATTTGTTTTTACTATAAAATTTTAATTAACGTTGTGTAGCTTGCAGGAAAATAAACATCTCTGGCAAAATTGCTAACCAAAAAACTCGCGTTCTTCTAAAATTGATGATGTGCAGCGCTTTTTCTCATTTACGTTCGTTTTCAGTTTCATATCTTCACATGTTGCTATTTTATGAAATATTTTTCCTGTTTAAATCCTATGCAAGGTCTACAAAAATAAAATATCACTTTCAGATGAAAGTATTAAAATTTATTGGGTATACAATAAATTATTGACCATGATGATGATGATGATAATTATCATCAATAACGACTTTGGTCTTACAAGTAACCTTGTAAATGCATTAGATCAAAATCGCACTGAAAATTCGTACACGGGAAATCATTGTAAAGGAGAGGTAAAATCAATAAAATTGCTTCGAATATCAACATTAGGGCACAAATAAGTTTCCAGAGTAACTTCTAATCTGAATTTCAGAACAAATTTTGTCATATTTCACACAGTTGTCTGTTGTCCTTCCCTTTCCATCAGCTAGGCAACTGTAAACAAATTGTCTTAAAACTTACGTTGTATATTGTACAGGGATATAATTTTATTTTTACTTCAATTTTTATTGTACCTGAGTTTCTGAATGTACTTCACTCTCATCCCCTCTACTAGTGAACTTTCAACCGTTCTCACACAGAACCAAGCGTATACAGTCAAAGTCGCCTTACGGTCATAGTAAACACAAACAGTACTGAAATAGTGAGTATAGTACGTTCCAGAAATATGTTCGCGTTTTCCTGTGAAGAAAGACCTTTCATTATTGAATCATATTCTGGCACAGGTACTGTCGTCCGTTTGCCTACGTCGCATCCCGTTTCCCCCACCCGCTTCTGCTCGCCCCTCTGTAAAGGCTAGTGGCTGGGCTGTCTTAGCTCTTTTCTGAAAACATTAATTTCTGTTAGGAATTAGACGTCTACGTAATATTATACAACTGTTTTAAATAACTTAAATGAAAGGGCCTCGTTAATTAATTAACTGTCACGTGATTTTTGCCCTTTCTACGACCCTGCAACAAAACCACTTGGACGAACAGTAGATAGCATGTCTGAGTAATTTTATTGTTTCGGATCGGGCAGAAGTGAAGACTGAATTTAAGTACGTAAAGTAATTTTTTATAGAGCAGGTACAGACTTATTTCAACATGAGTTACTAGTACGAAAGACAAAATTTTAATTGGAATTAGGTACAATAGTCTATTGTGCGATAATATGCACATTAGAACTGAAGCCTGTATCGAAATGAACGGCCACCATTTAAAAAAATGTGTTTAAATATCCATATTATGATTATTTTTCAATTCAACTTCTTTCTCTATATTGTACGCTAAAGTGCTGTAGACAGTGTCATATACACTGCATAATGAATACGTCCGAATGGATAGCTCAGTTCGTAAGTAAAAACATTTATTGTTAATACAACATTGTATTTTGATTAAAGAAAAACCTAATGAAAATTATCAAACTCAAAATCGCGATATTTCCTAGTTTACGTAAATGGATGAACTACGTGTCTTCCCTCCTATATCTAGTAAAGTAATTTGTTTTTATTTTACGCCAGTATCATCGAACTCCAGTCGTGGAAGTGGTTAGCAAATGGTATTTACGGTTCTCAATCGTTAATCCAAAGGTATAGCCAGGTTAATATTAGAAATGTTAGTAAAAATAAAATGATGGCCCTGTATGAACTCCAATTAGCAGACAGAGTAGGAAATTTGTATACGATAGATAACCGCGCATAGTTGATGGTAAGTCGTTAAAATGACTGATCAAAATGATCATTCTTGACGAAGTATTCAAAGAGACCACCACACACAGTTCACAGTTGACACTAATCTGGTGAAATTGTTCCTTGAGTAATGCAAGGTGCGCCTTCGCTAGTGATTGTTATGAGAACTACTCAAGTTCTATTATGACGTAACAGTTGCGCTACTTAAAAACAAGTATTTTTGTCTTACTCCTTGTATTAACAGGTGGGTTTTATACATAAATTTTGCAGTACAACATTTCATATCCTATAAATTTTAAATAACGTGTTTCCACTTAATGTGTAAGTTATTCTTGTTAGTAGATCTGGTTAGACTTCATGTAAGCCCACTGCCTTTAAAAGATCTCTTCCGTCTGTTAGTTTTCGATCAGTAAATTATTTTAGACCAGTGGTTGGCAGGATCAGTGCTCTGTGACATCATCCCTCAGAGCAATCGTGTTCTCTTTTAAGAACATCGACTCGGAATGGCGAAGAATAGCTTATAAGATTCAATCTACGTAAAGATTAACTTTTTTTTTTCTTTTTTTGGTCCTACAGGATATATCTGTTATGGTAACAATGATTATTATTACAGGAGACAAATTCACTCTGGCGCCGGGGATTGAACTCGGGTCCTTGGTTCTACGTACCAAGTGCTCTAATCATTGAACTACGCCGAAGTTAAATCCACAGCACCGGATTGAATCCCTCTCCTCTAGTGTTTTTCCCTTTGTGACCTGACTCCAAGGTCATCACATATGTTTATATATATTAAGTCAACTGCCATTATACAAGGAGCGCACTCAACTGAGTGACTTGGTCGCATATAATATGTCGAACTTGGAGTCAGGCCACAAAGAGAAAAACACTAGAGGAGAGGGATCCGATCCGGTGCTGTGGATTGAACTTAGGCGTAGCTCAGTGATTACAGCACTTGGTACGTACAACCAAGAACCCGGGTTCGATCATCGGCGCCGGAGCGAATTTTTTTCCTCTAATAAACATTTATAAGCTTCAATTGAACTCTATAATCACATCGTATACATCTGATTTCGTTCATATGAAACGTAAACCTATATACCTACATTCCCGATATTACTGACAGTATTAAGAAAGATATTTTAATACTTTAAAATTATTACATATAGACAGTAAAATTCCTCCCATAGACACAAAATGAAATTAATGTAGCAACTACAACAGAAAGAAACTTAACAGTTTATCTTTCAATTGTATTACACGCGCCGATCATTCCGCTCACATTTTTCTCATATTCATTGGCGTGATGTGCTGAATATTAATAATAATAATAATAATAATAATAATAATAATAATAATAATAATAATAATAATAATCCGTGGCGCTACAGCCCTTGAAGGGCCTAGACCGACTAGCCGGCTGCTGGCCTCACGCCCACATGCCGAAGCAGAGGTGGACGATCATCCAACCAGAATGGAGGTATAGTGTGGTTAGCACGCTGATCCCCCCAGCCGTTATAGCTGGCATTCGCAATCGGATTTCGCTACCTATCGTAGCTCCGCAAGTGCATCACGATGCTGGGTGGGCACCGGTCCCATACACTGGCCGAAATTTCATGAGAAAATTTCTTCCCCCACGAGGACTCGAACCAGCGCGCATTCCGTAACGCAAGTCCTAGGCAGGATGCCTTAGACCGCGACGCCACGGCGCGGGACGCTGAATATTAATGCTTTAAATTTAACTTCTTTTACATGCTGGAGTGTCTTACAACAAATTAAACAAATTTGTCATTGCCCCCATACTACTACATGAATATAAATAAATGTTCTCACACTGGTAACAATATTTAGGCCTGTATGTTAATGGTCTTTCACTAGTACTTTCTCCACCAAATCGTTTACATTCACTTCATTATAATTAATGTTTTAATTGTGATTTATTTAATGACGCTCGCAACTGCTGAAGTTACATCAGCGTCGTCGGTGTACCGGAATTTTGTCCCGCAGGAGTTCTACTGACATGAGCCTGTCGCGTTTAAACACGCTTAAATGCCATCGATCTGGGCCGGGATCGAACCCGCAACCTCGAGCACAGAAAGCTAGCGCTATACCAACTACGCTACCGAAGCCGACATTTCAATATATAAACAAATAGCTAGTCCATACCTGTGGAGTAACAGCGCGTCTGACCGCGAAATCAGGTAGCCCGGGTTCGAATCCAGGTCGGGGAAAAGTTACCTGGTTGAGGTGTTTCCGGGGTTTTCCCTCAATTCAATACAAGCAAATGCTGGGTAACTTGCGGTGCTGGACCCCGGTCTCATATCACCAGCATTACCACCTTCATCTCATTCAGACGCTAAATAACCAAAAGTATTAATACAGCGGCGTAAAATAACCTAATAATAATAATAATAATAATAATAGTAATAATAATAATAACAAAAAACAAATTTCCACGTATAAATAAAATCAGAACTCAATTCCCCCGAACTGTATTAACTTACCGCTACTAGATTACTGTGTTCCTCTTCAGGTATTCGTCTTGTTTGATCTTGCTCTGACATCACAAATTCACAACATGCCGACCACTGTTTTTGGCGTTCTAATTCTTTTCGTTCTCAGATTATGTTATATCCATATACTTTTATACCTCTGGACTTCTCCGCTTTCCTCATTTCTCTTCTGTTCCAGCAAATGCCCCAATGATTTTATTAGATTAATAACATTAAAATGATTTAGCCTTCTGTTTTGTGGAGAAACTTACTTCAGTTACATTCACTCTGTCCTCTCTCTCTCTCTGTTTCAGAGTCCGAAATTCAGTGCTATACAGCATACCAGTAATAGCTAATGTCATGAAATAATTTGTTTTAGAAAATATAACAATAGTTTAGAAGTATTTTTTTTTAATCTCCTAAGATTTATGAATAAAATGTTCGTAAAAGATTATAACATTCACAAAATAACCGTTACAAATTCTAAGAAAAATATTGGCAACTTATTGTTATATTTTTTTAAACAAATTGTTTTATTACATTCATATTAAGCAAGACAATTAATACAATATAACTTCGTTACATATTACAGTTAATCTAAGTTGTTGTAGAATATTATTCAGGTTTCCGATCACGAGTAGCTGAGCAAAGTGTGCACCGTTGCACCGCGGATTGACGTAAACGCTTTAGCATCCAGACGATTGTGTACATCTCTTGCAGGCTGCGATAATTTAAACAAGATACTCCTTACTCTCCATATAGGATCCTCACACGCCAAACCTTTGATTGTGGTGTTGAGATCAGGTGACTTTGGTGGTCAGCCCATAAAACCACCATGAACAAATGTGTGCCAGTACTCCGCCATGCTAAAAACACATAGGTCTTCGAAAGGACCTGAACACTGATTTTCTTCAGCCCAGATTTGGCTCTGCGTAGTGAAGTATATTTGACCTCTATATTTTAATTGTTATTTTATGCTTTAGAAAAAATGGATCGGAACATGAAAGGATATCTGCAAGGAACATTGCGCTACTAAAGTTGCTTTATTCAACAAATATGTGTTGTATCAAACAAGGCCGTTTACTTTCGAAGAGTTTCATCGTAAACAAGGGATTAAAACAGGGATATTCAACGTCACCAAATGTTTTAAAGTATATTTACATGTGGTTTTAGCTAAGTGGATGAAGAGTTGCTTAGGGATGGGTATCCCAATTGAAGAGACCTACCTTCTTTCTCTACTTTTCGCTGACGACCAGATACTATTGGCCCAAGATAGAGAGGATGCTGAGTTCCTAGTGAAGAGGCTTCTTTCGAATACACCGCTTGGGGATTAACTGCCAATCTCAATAAATGTGAATACCTATTCGTGGATGGGATGCAGGAAGGAAAAGATTTGTACGTTAGAATTGGAAAGATTAAATGGAATTCAGATTTCACATACCTTGGTTTATGGAAAGACTCAAGCTGTAGGAATCGTGCAGATGTACAACAGAGAATAGAACAAGGAAGAATTTCCACATGGATATTACATCCTGTTTTGTGGATTCCAAGCATGCATCTTGATATAAAGAAACTTCTGTATTACTCTTTATTTGAGGGAATTACAATGTATGGTGTAGAATTGTGGGAGATGATCAAAGCGTAAGAAAGACGTATGAAGGCGGCAGAGTTAAACTTCTACGGGAAGTGTATTAGAATAGCACATTATGCAACGAGGCTATAATGATAGTAATTAAAACGCGAGGATGTTTATGAAACGAGTGCAAGCGAGTTTCATAATTTTCATACGAGCGTCTTAATTACCATTACAGGCAAGTTTCATACGACTTTTTATGCTCGACCATATTTCTAACTTGAAATTATTCATAATTATTCATGTTATTCTTATGTGACTGGAGAGCGAACTGACCTTGTGCAATCTCGTAAATTGTGAGATGTGCGCAGACGCGAAAGTATTGATTTTTTCCGGGCTACGAATGTCGACGACCTTGGTATAATCTGGAGAGTAAGATAAACGTTAAACTTGATATAACCTTGAAATTGAATTCGACATTGAAAAACGAGATGACAAATTGAATTTTTTTGAATATTATTTACACTTAACGCTAATTATTATAGTAACAGAACATAACCTTCTGCGACAGTATTGGATTTCCAGCCTGCGTGACGTTTTGCTAGTTGTCTTTCGATTGCATATCTTAGAATAATCGAAACGTGAACTTTAATGAATAGGTGTACTTTAATGACATGCATTAAAGGACTACTACCAGGTTTATAATTATACATTTCTGCATGGTAAAGCATAAAGACTTTTATGGATCAGGTGAGAACAGAGGACATCCGAATGGCTGTGCGTAGAAATACTACAATCATGGATCGAATAGATGAGAAGCGTTTAACCTGGTATAGACACGTCCAGAGAATGGAAGGTAATAAGATACCGCGCAAAATTCTTCAATGGACCCCCAGGCGAAGGAAAAACACAAGGACTTCCTGGCAGAACTTGAATGGTTGGAGTGAGATCGGTAATGATATCCACAGATCTAAGTGATGAAGATTGGCAAGACAGAGATCTCTGGCGGGTTTGCGGGCCTTTCGTCCAATACCTTTTGTTCATAATTTGTTTCGTCCATTATCTCTCGTCCACTCACTTTCGTCCACGTTCTCTTGTCCACAACCGACTGGTCCATACAATTTACGTTCATCCTTACATTTTGTCCACACCTTTTATCTATCTATCTATCTATCTATCTATCTATCTATCTATCTATCTATCTATCTATCTATCTATCTATCTATCTATCTGTCTGTCTGTCTGTCTGTCTGTCTGTCTGTCTGTCTGTCTGTCTGTCTGTCTGTCTGTCTGTCTGTCTGTCTGTCTGTGTCTGTCTGTCTGTCTGTCTGTCTGTCTATCTATCTATCTATCTATCTATCTATCTATCTATCTATCTATCTATCTATCTATCTATCTATCTATCTATCTATCTATCTATCTATCTATCTATCTATCTATCTATCTATCTATCTATCTATCTATCTATCTATCTATCTATCTATCTATCTATCTATCTATCTATCTATCTATCTATCTATCTATCTATCTATCTATCTATCTATCTATCTATCTATCTATCTATCTATCTATCTATCTATCTATCTATCTATCTATCTATCTATCTATCTATCTATCTATCTATCTATCTATCTATCTATCTATCTATCTATCTATCTATCTATCTATCTATCTATCTATCTATCTATCTATCTATCTATCTATCTATCTATCTATCTATCTATCTATCTATCTATCTATCTATCTATCTATCTATCTATCTATCTATCTATCTATCTATCTATCTATCTATCTATCTATCTATCTATCTATCTATCTATCTATCTATCTATCTATCTATCTATCTATCTATCTATCTATCTATCTATCTATCTATCTATCTATCTATCTATCTATCTATCTATCTATCTATCTATCTATCTATCTATCTATCTATCTATCTATCTATCTATCTATCTATCTATCTATCTATCTATCTATCTATCTATCTATCTATCTATCTATCTATCTATCTATCTATCTATCTATCTATCTATCTATCTATCTATCTATCTATCTATCTATCTATCTATCTATCTATCTATCTATCTATCTATCTATCCCTGTCTGTCTCTGCCTGCCTGCCTGTCTGTCTGTCTGTCTATTTATTTATGTCTATAACAGTACAGATTTGTTTAAAAAGACACAGAATTCTATATAACATGAAAAAAGAGATGAAACAGAAACAAATGCAGGATACAAGTGTAATTACAAATTAAAAATTGAAAATGAAAAAAAAAACAAATAGACACTACCTAAATAAAAGACGCAGATATAGTTAAAAATGAAAAAAATACCAAATAAAAATACATTAAAAGAGTTACGTATAGATATCATAGCCAAAATTGTAAAATGTAGCTATAAGTGGCAAATTACAGAGTAAATATAACACTATGTTAATAAATTCACTATACAGTATTATACAGTAGGACTAATAGGCTTAATTAATTTATTTAAGAAATTCACCACTACAGAACACGTGTTCCAACCAGGTTATGTCCATAACCTTTCGTCCATCTTAGAATACATACGTATTTGTGTTTCCCATCTACAATTACAACACCGGAAACATGGTTATGGTATGTGTAAAAAGCAGTCTTGAGTGGGGAGCAGAAGATTAACAATGCCGTCGAAGGTTGGCATAGCAAATTAAAAACTCACGGTTGTTCATCATCCCAGCATTTGGAAGTTTTTGGAAATCTTGCTGGATGAACAGGAATCAAATGAGCAGATGATTACTCAATTGTTGGGAGAACACACAATAGCTCGTGCACCATTAAGTCAGACATGTCAAGAATCATGAACGCATCAGGGAGATGGTTAGCCTACATAGTATGAAGACTACAAGAACGACGGCCGACTGGAAACATATGAGAGGAATTTCATATGTAGATTAAAAATTAACCCTGCTGAAGTTCTTCAGGAAGAAGAAAATGATGACTAATCATGTTTATAATGCAAACAGTATGTACAATCAACGAATTTACACCAATTTCAAATTTCAAAGAATAACTTTCTAAATATACTGTTATTTTCCGATGATTTAGTTGTTATTCAGAATAGCGAGTCTGTCCTACAAAAATCTATTTTTAAACTTAATGAAATTGGAGAACAATATAATATGAACATTTCTATAATAAAGGCAAAGGTAACGGCATTCATAGGAAAGGAACCGATTAGAACAAAAATAGCTATAAATAACTGCTGCATAGAACAGGTAAGCCATTTTAATTATTTGGGAAGTAGTGTTGGCTTTGATAAAGAATATGACATGGACAATAAAATATGTAATTTTCAAAGAGTATGTGGAACAATTAATAGAACATTTAGAAACAAAATACGACTTGTAAATAGTTTCTTTAATCTATCACAAAATATTTCAATATTCAGTAATTTCATCACTATACAATTTTGTTATTCTCGATTTAATTTGTAATTCAGTAAATATAAAATATTCTTTGTTTCTCTATGATAAATTATCTAGCTTTAATTATTCAGGTAATCTTTTCGTACTTTGATTTTATTGTAATTGTAAATTTAATACTAATTGTAATATTATTTGTAATTGTAAATGTAATACTAATTGTAATTTTATTGTTGATATTGTAGTTGGAATCTCCTGGTAGAGGGGCAGAGAAGGCCTGACGGCCTTATCTCTACCAGGTTAAATAAATAAATACTAATACTAATACTAAAGAAACAAAATTAAAGTTTTATAAAGTCATGGCTGTACCTACGCTGGCATACGGAAGTGAGACTTGGACATTACCAAGAAGCAACAAAGCAAAATACAGACGACAGAAATGAAATTCTTAAGAAATGTGAAGGGACGTACAAAGAGAGACTTAAAAATAAATGAAAACATTAGAAAAGGGTTAGAAATGTTTAATATAAATGAAAGATTAAAATATTTTAAACAAAACTGGAAAGTACATGTCGATAGAATGCCAGATACCAGACTTATTAAACAAGTAATGCAATATCATCCTAAAGGAAGAAGATCGGTGGGTAGACCTAGGAAACGATGGCTGGAGGACTTTGAAGACCGAACAGGCATTTGATTGCCTATACTATGAAGTGAAGAAGAAGAAGACTTTTTCACCAAATGAATTATGTTTCATGTATCTATTTCTTTCTGCCATAGTGGACGAAAGTCAGTGGACGAAAACATAATGGACGAAGCATGAAAATGGACTGAATGGTCAAGGACAAAACTTAATGAACGAATCATGAAATTGACAAATGTGTCAGTGGACAAAACAATAAGTGGACGAAACGTAGTGGACTAAAGGCCCTATAACGCTCTGGTGCCATAGAGTGACATAGGAAAATATCTAGCTGCAGGCAACCCTGAAGAGAGACGAACTGAACTGAACAGAATAAAAAGTCGTTTCCAATCCAAGGCACAGAAGACTGTTGGTTTCATATCTAAATACACTCAGAATTTTATAATTATTTTTGTTATTGTACGGAAGTTTTTTGTGTTTTATTTTCAATGTGACAAAATAAAGAGAAAAAGAATACTATAGATTTAAGAAGGTTAGAAGAGTAGTGCCAGTCCACCACTGTGGAGTAACGGTTAGCCTACCTCACCGTGAAACGAGCGGGCCCGGGTTCAAATCCTGGTTGGGACAAATTACTTGATTGAGTTTTTTCCGGAGTTTTCCCTAAACCTATTAAGAGAACAAGGTGGGTAACTTTCGGCGCTGGACCCTGGATTCATTTCGCCTTCATATCATTCAGACGCTAGATAACCACGGCAGTTGATAAAGGGTCGTAAAATAATCCATTAAAATAATTCACTAAAGAAAGAGTAGTGTATGCAGAAGTATTGTGTTGCAGTGTTTTCGGACAGAAGTGTACTGCTGAGTTTCTCGGGAAAGCTCTCATATAATCACACCTGTAACGACCATCACATTACGTATAAAGTGATTACCCAGACCAACAAAACGATAAAATCAGATTTAGGTACATTAACCTTTATACCTTACTAATAAGGCACTCTCATCAAAACAACATTTAATCGGCGTATGTAATAGGTCATTTGCGTTTGGAAGTTTTAAGTAAATTCGTTAACTTTGATTGAATTTGGAAGGGGGAGTATAATTAAAACAATTAAAGATAATTTAAAACTGGTTGCTATGGGCTGGGAAGGAGTAAGAGGAAAGGCTTATGAGATGGAGGAAGGCAACTGGATGCGAGAACTGAGCTGAACCATCTGAAATAAATTGCCAGCGGGCAAGTATCCGAATTACCAATTTTCGTCCTCTTCGCTTAGGTCAGAGCGCTAATTGAAATGCTGCTATCACACCAGATAGCTTAGTAATATGATCGAATGGACAGGATATAGACTGGACAGTTGGAAATGTTTATGTAGCTTGAACTTATTTCTAGCAAAATTTAAATAATTTACAAACATTTTACAATTAAACTATTGTAATACTGTGTGTGTTTGATTCATTCATTAATTCGATTCATGGATAATTTTATTTATTTTATTCATTAAGTAATTTATTTACATGGTTCACAGACTCTTTATTAATTTATTTGATTAATTTATATATATGTATATATATTTAATTCACTTTTTGATTTATTTATTTGATTAATTCATTTGATTCATTGACTGATTTATTAATTTGATTTCTTCATTAATTCATTTATTTGATTAATTCATTTATTTACTTGATATAATTGCACTTCTGCAGTAATTTCTTATAAAAATATTAATTGGTGCACCCAACATTTAATATACAGCATTAACGTTAATTAAAGTTTATTGTTGACTATTTGAAAAATCTTTTGAGTTACGACCTTGCTATTAACTAAAGATAACGTTGGTAACAACATAAATGTAAGGGTACCGGTACTATTTTATTTCATTTGCGAATGGATTATGTAGGTCAGAATATACTCCGATCACTAGAAGATAAAAGGTTGTTTTCCTATTAGCTAAAAATACAGAGCGTAGTACACACGATGTGATACGTTCCACAATGTTTCCATTTCAATCAAGTGTTTTCAATTTTAAATACGGTATAAGGTATGGGAAAATTGTCTTATTGATTTGATAGGGCCTACTAAATTATTCATTCTAAATTTTAGATGCAATTTATAAATACAGCATACCGATATCTATACAGAGGAAATCGGGGTGACTAACCTATAGACATACTGCTTCCTCGCCATAGTGTGAATTACGCTTTCCAGATAATGCTTAGGTACCTGTGTTTATTGCGTTCTAAAGCATAGTTTACATTCGTGGAGTGATCAGAATAGTCTAATTAGCACAAATTACTACCCTTATTATTCTGCTTTTAGATTTTTGGTAGGGTAATGCTTGATATAATTCCACGCCGTAGCGTCATGATGTAATGTATTATGCCTCGACTCGCGTTATGAAATGAGCGCTGCTTCTGGTCAACATGTAGAAAGAATTTTCTCATGAAAATTCGGCCAGAACATCCAGCATCGTGATGAATTTTGGGGACACAATAATTAAATACGATTTCGTAATCCATCTATAACACCTGAGGGAATCATCGTGATGTCTCCAGATTACACGTTTTGATTGAATGATCGTTCACCTCTGGTGAGACATGTGAACATTAGGTCAGCAATAGGCTGATCGGCTGTGGCCCCTTTCATGGTCTGTCATGCCGCGAAACAATTCGTGCAAAATTTTACTGGAACATTGGATAGGTATTGATAATATCGGTCAAGTATCAGAAAATTCATTTCCTCCCACAAGTCAACATTTGTGGTTCCTTGATTAGGTTCTTAATTAAGAAGTATATATCAATCATCTATTCTTTATAGAATGCATGAATAATAACGTTATTATTTTCAGGATGCAAAGCTCGCGAGTTCAAAAAAGGCGATAAAATTATTAAGGTGCTTTTCTTCGAAATGGAAATATAGTTGAGTGGCCAATGTTGTAGATTTTCGACGTATAAGAGAACCTTGAGCTTGAATGTTAAGATTTACCGCCCATTTATATTCTACGTAAAAGTTTGGATGTAGTACAGTGCGCCCGTAACACAGGCCTAAAGTGTAATGACACATCATACTCTATTTCCATATTTAATTTCATTGGAGTGTATATATTTGTATTCTTTAAATAAAAACTTCTTTGTACTGCAGAATAGAATTCAGTCTGATGGAGCTCATTTTATTTGTGATATATTTTATTTTACGATACTGCGTTTGGATCTAATAATAGAAAGATCCTCAAAATTGAGTTATTTCAGTTGCCCAATTGTACTGAATCGTTGACTGTGAAAATTGTCCATTATTCTTCAGCAAGACTTGCTCATTTCGCTACGGTACTATAGATGTGTCATAGCTAATGGATCGTTCTACCCAATTTTAGTAGTCACTTTTATGGAAATTCGATTTCCGGCAGGATTTCAAAATAGTTACCAACCTGTTCAAATTTTTTGTGTTGTTTAAATCAATCCATTTGTCTCTCTCTTTCTTTCTCTGTCTGCTCCTCTTTATTCATACCAGTAGGAGTTATTTCCATTGCGTCTGGCAGTCTAGTTCTCAAATCTCGACAACACCAAATGCATTAATTTGTAAGGATAATTGTCACAATTCACAGTTTTATATTTAATGTCACTGTTCAACTCGGAAGCTTTCAGAGGATATCACCTGATAGGAGTTTCATAAATACGATACTTTTACGAAGAATGATAGAAAAAACAAAATACTTACACAAATTGTCTAAAGGAGAGTTATGTATTGAAAATCATGTAATAATTGACAGTAGATGATATTGGGACTTTATTTATGGAGACACGCTACTTAATAGCTTTTCATAGCCAATATCCCAGTGCTTTATTGCTAATTTTTATACTTACGAGCACAACATTATTCAATAGTTGAACATTTTAAAAGTCAATCTATTTTTTATATATAGGGTTTACATGAAGATAAATAACCGCGTACTGGCATGCAAAAGAACTCCTACGGGACAAAATTCCGGCACACCGGCGACGTTGATATAACCTCTGCAGTTGCGAGCGTCGTTCAATAAACCATAATTTAAATTTTACAAATAACCGCGCGAGGTGGGTAATGCGTTCCGCATGGAACTCGCATTCAGAAGGTCCTGGTTCGATTCCCAGACATATTCAGATTAAGACGCATGTCTTCGTCTCTTACGGAGAGTTGGGCGTACTCTCCGCAACCGTTCCTGGGTTCGCGATCTTCCGCAATATGTCCGCCAGGATTCATATCTTAAGAGCATTTTCAAGAGCACTTCAACACCTTGAAAGGGCCGTTAGAATGGATCTTGTGTTGCTTGGTGACCTTGGCAGTATGAACTTAGGACGGTGAGGGGTAGGGAGCTCCCATTGGGTGAGCGGGTGAGGGGTCACATGCGGCCAGTGGGCTGGTAGACCTCATTCTCATTCATCCAATAACTTCGGGGTGCCTCAGCATGGCCGACGACGTGCAAAGCGTTGTCCCTAACCCGCCCCCTAGCCACTGCTACTTAACCTAATCTAACCTTAACCTATATTAAAATATTAGGGCCATCAGTATCGCAAAAAAATTAAGTTTACTTCAAGATATTTACTAACAAATATTGCTTTATAACTTTTTATTTCAAAATGTGAAAGAATGAATAGCATTTTGTCATTGTTTCTTGCATACTGATTTTATTCAGTGTTTGTTAATAATATGAAGTAGAATGTGCCAATGGTCTGAGAAGGTACAGATCATTTCGCAAGGCAAGATTAGTTTGCTATTGCTCTAGAAACCAATTTTCACATAATAAATATTCATTAATTACGTTTCGAACATAATTATTATCCCATAAATTATTTTATGAATAGAAACATGAATGACTGAAATAATCTACTGGGTGAACAGTATAGAGCGGAACTCGCGCGGCCTTGAGTCCCCGACCTCTGCGCGCATAGCCAGCCGGCCGATCGCATAGCCGAGAAACCTGTTCTGCTCTATATTGTTCATCCAGTATAACAAGAATAGTTGGCACAAGAGTTGTTGAAATTACAGAGAACAGATCATTGTTACCGCACAGGGATATGGTTATTCACAGAAAACTGTGGCGAGATAACGAGTTAAATAAGCCAGGAAACTGACTTTGAAATTCAATTTTAGTTTTAAATGAAATGGTTTTTGGGTTACCGTACACCTAACTTAAAGAATCTCAGGCACTTCTATACAAGAAGTCGAAATTTGTTCGTATACATTTTCTATTGCATATTTTTTAAACATTGTATTAATTTTAAAAGATGTTGTTGAACACACTAATCATTCGAATATCAGGAGAACTAAGATATCTTTTGTATGCGTTTAAAAGTTTCACTATTCCTTCGGTAATCTGACAAAGTAAATTTTGGATATGTTAATAATCACATTGTAAATTATATTCACTGCTTTGTATTGCATACACGTTCAGTATATTATGATTATTATTTTTATTTCATTTTATTATTATATTATTATTACTATTATTATTATTATTATTATTATTATTATTATTATTTTCATTTTTATTATTATTTTTGTTTTCCTATAGTTCGTTTATACTAATATTAGTTGGACAACACTTCATATTCTTACTTACTTACTTACTTACAAATGGCTTTTAAGGAACCCGAAGGTTCATTACCGCCCTCACATAAGCCCGCCAGCGGTCCCTATCCTGTGCAAGATTAATCCAATCTCTATCATCATACCCCACCTCCCACAAGTCCATTTTAATATTATCCTCCCATCTACATCTCGGCCTCCCTAAAGGTCTTTTTCCCTCCGATCTCCCAACTAAGACTCTATATGCATTTCTGGATTCGCCCATACGTGCTACATGCCCTGCCCATCTCAAACGTCTGGATTTTAAGTTCCTAATTATGTCAGGTGAAGAATACAATGCGTGCAGTTCTGTGTTGTGTAACTTTCTCCATTCTCCTGTAACTTCATCCCTTTTAGCCCCAAATATTCTCCTAAGAATCTTATTCTCAAACACCTTTAATGCCTGTTCCTCTCTCAAAGTGAGAGTCCAAGTTTCACAACCACACAGAACAACCGGTAATATAACTGCTTTATATATTCTAACATTCAGATTTTTTGACAGCAGACTAGATGATAAAAACTTCTCAACCGAATAATAACAGGCATTTCCCATATTGATTCAGTGTTTAATTTCCTCCCGAGTATCATTTATATTTGTTACTGTTGCTCCAAGATATTTGAATTTTTCACTTCTTCGAAAGATAAATCTCCAATTTTTATATTTCCATTTCGTACAATATTCTGGTCACGAGACATAATCATATACTTTGTCTTTTCGGGATTTACTTCCAAACCGATTGCTTTACTTGCTTTAAGTAAAATTTCCGTGTTTTCCCTAATCGTTTTTGTATTTTCTCCTAACATATTCACGTCATCTGCATAGACAAGAAGCTGATGTAACCCGTTCAATTCCAAACCCTGCCTGTTATCCTGAACTTTCCTAATGGCATATTCTAAAGCCAAGTTAAAAAGTAAAGGTGATAGTGCATCTCCCTGCTTTAGCCCGCAGTGAATTGGAAAAGCATCAGATAGAAACTGACCTATACGGACTCTGCTGTATGTTTCACTGAGACACATTTTAATTAATCGAACTAGTTTCTTGGGAATACCAAATTCAATAAGAATATCATATAATACTTCCCTCTTAACCGAGTCATATGCCTTTTTGAAATCTATGAATAACTGATGTACTGTACCCTTATACTCCCATTTTTTCTCCATTATCTGTCGAATACAAAAAATCTGATCAATAATCGATCTATTACGCCGAAAACCGCACTGATGATCCCCAATAATTTCATCTACGTACGGAGTTAATCTTCTCAAAAGAATATTGGACAAAATTTTGTACGACGTCAACAAAAGTGATATTCCTCGAAAGTTACCACAGTTGGTTTTGTCCCCCTTTTTTTTCATATTCTTATAACTGATAAATGATCGTCCTGTGATAAGGCGTAAGTTTTCATTATTCCAATTTTGAAATTGTATAAAATTCACATCCTTAAAGTTGCATTTCTGTATTCATATTTTCTTTACTAAAGTCAATTAATGTGTATCTTGTATGTCTATTGAGTATTTCATAAAGGTAAAAAGTACAATATATATTAACAAAGCTGTAGATTGTGTTATTTTTCTGTAAAGTCATCTTAACTACATTACAGGACTTTAAAAACCTTTGTGACTTTTGAACAACCCTAGATCATTTTTTACTGCTAAATAGAAATTTAATTTGTAATGTGTATATTTTTGTAATGGTTATATCGGGACAAATTCTGCCAACAGAAATAATTTATTGAAAACCATTAATGAAGATCAACCGAAGCAGGTACATGAAGAGAAACACGCTATTTACATTCCATGCTGTCATGATCTCAGTCATAAATATAATATTCAAGATTGGAATGTCATTGGACTTAAGTTTGGTGCGCGAGGAACAATTCCCATTTTTACATCGGAGATCCTTAGAAAATTAAAGGTTACTGATAAGACTCTTCAGACAATTGCTCCAACCATTTTAAAATGTTCATTCAACATCATCAATCACCATCTCTACTCATCTTTATAACATTTATTTTCAATAAATTTTTATCATATTGATAGCTACCAAATCTTGTCGTAGAATATTCTTTTTTTTTAATTTCATTTTGTATTTTTTTTAACATTAATTTATATATTCTTTTCTGTTCATTTGAATTGATTAGGATGATGATATTTTAAATCCAAGATTTGGACGGCTATCATTTCGATGATATTCTCTCTAAAATTAAGGACTTGTAAAGAAAATTAATAAATAATTAAGGATATCTTCCGTGAAGTATGGACAAAGTACCCCCAATTAACGCAGTATTATTCAAACCCACTTTAATGATGGATTGAACATTATTGGGAATTAATCTATTTACAGTGAACTTACACCGTTTATTTAGTCCGAGTATTCCTCATGACCGCTTCACCAGAGCTCCTGATCTGAACTACTCAGAACATTAGTTCTAGTTTTCGGGACTTTAGTCCCAAACTCCACATATTGTTTGAGGAAGGGATTATATAGGAGTATGAGGTTTCCGAGGATTATAAGCTTGTACCAGCTTTTGAGACATGGTTCGTGTTTGATTGAAGTCGGCACGGATAAACGACTCTTTGTGTCGTTATTGTCATTGATATTAAATATTTGGCACTCTATCCTTCTGCAGTGGCAGTGAAAGTAGATTAAATGGAATGGAAGTAATATGAAATGAATCGAAAATTTATTAGTTACTTCAATTGAAGAAGGAGCTTCTCTCCTTTCTCCGTCTATCAATTCATGACATAGGTTGATTGTTTTCCTGTCTCTGTCTTAACCTCAGCATCAGCTTTAGTATTCTCTTGGGAGGCTAAAACTTTCCTAGCTGTTCGCATATAATTTAAAACTTTAGACTAAGGAAACAATATTTTTGTAGCAAAATTTAACTTCAAGTACTATATCGATGGTGCTTGACAGCAATCTCGTATTCAAAATATTCAGTTTTATAGGAGAGCGAAAAAACATTTTAATATCCTGAAAAATATCAAATGTCTGACATGAGAGGATGTTTAAATCTCTACTTGTGGAGTATGTATCCATGCTTTAACTTAAAATGTTTTTGCGTAAGATTCAGGAAAAATGTTATAGAAATAAAAGTAAAATTTTATTTTCTTAATATTTTTTACATACGAAGTTGCTCTTCAGCATTATTGATATATTAGATACAGAATCTGAGCAGAGTCAAACGTAAAATGTTTTCAGTGGTCCACAATTGTTAATATCTTAGTTGATTATTATATTTATGGTGAGTCGTGATAATAAATGATTTTGAACTAGAATAATTTCGGGTTTTATAAGGTGATCTCTGTACAACACACATAAGTAAAACTTAACATGCAAATTGAAATTCCAGGTAAAGCTGTCTGTGAAGCTGATTTGAATAATAATTTCAAAGGAAAACTTGTTCCGGAGCCGGGATATTTGGTTAAACATACCAACGTTCTTACCAACTGAGCTACCCAGGAACTCTATCCGACACGGACCCAATTTTTCCCTTTATATCCACAGACCTTAAAGTTGGCTAAAAACCGTCAAGCAACCGACAATGAGTGCACACGAACTTTGTGTGACTTAAATTTTATTGTGGCTTTCTGTTATCGAACAATGACGTGTATGATGCAAATCTAGCTTTCGGGTAAAGCTCCCTGTGAAGATGATTTGAATAATTCCAAAGAAAAAATTTTTCCTGGGCCGGGTATCAAACTCGGGACCTTAACATGTCCTTAAATGTTGATAGAACAAACACCCTTCCATATAGCTTACCCAGTACTTGTTAGTACAGTATCCAATGCAGTTGGATTCCGTTCAGAAAGGTGGGAAAAAATTGGAGTGGATATGAAGTCAGACTGGAATAAAATGGAGTTAGATGAAGTGAGATAAAAGTTCAGTAACGTGTTAGCGGATAATAATATGAATTAAAGAGAAGTGGGTTAAGCAAACCGAGGGAAGTGGATTGAAGAAATTTGGGTCATTGTGTAAGGCGAAGTGGGAGGTAAATTGGGGTAGAATGGGATTGGGGTAGCTGGAGAGTAATGGAGTGAAGTGGAGTAAGAAAGGACGAGAAGTTAGTGAAGAGTTAAAGTGACGTGAATATAGGTGAAGTGGAGTGGGAGAGTTGGAGGAAACATTTGTGGGTCGATTATAGTGAAGAGGAAGTGGAGAAGATGGAGAGTGAAGTGTTTGCGAAGTGGAATAGAATGAGGTATGATGGAGTAAGGGTGGACAGTAGAGGGAATGTTAGCTGAGTTATTGCAAATCTAGTATTTTCCATTCTTTCTTATTTTCTGCCTTCCTCTCTATCTCCTCATATGATCCATATATCTTAATGTCTTCTATCATCTGATATCTTCTTTTGCAACGAACTCTTTTCTTGCAAATCAAGATTTTCAGGTATAACTCCCTGTAAAGTTGATTTGAATAATTTCGAGGGAAAAATTGTTCCGGAGCCGGGTATCGAACCCGGGACCTTTGGTTTAACGTACCAACGCTCTACCACTGAGCTACTAGGGAACTCTAACCGACACCGATCCAATTTTTCCCTCTATATCCACAGACCTCAAAGTGGGCTGACAACCGTCAAGCTCCTTTGGTTTAACGTACCAACGCTCTACCACTGAGCTACTCGGGAACTCTAACCGACACCGATCCAATTTTTCCCTATATATCCACAGACCTCAAAGTGGGCTGACAACCGTCAAGCTTGACGGTTGTCAGCCCACTTTGAGGTCTGTGGATATAGTGGGAAAAATTGGATCGGTGTCGGTTACAGTTCCCGAGTAGCTCAGTGGTAGAGCGTTGGTACGTTAAACCAAAGGTCCCGGGTTCGATACCCGGCTCCGGAACAATTTTTCCCTCGAAATTATTCAACTCTTTTCTTGTTCACCATTCCTTCCAGTACATCCTTCAGAAGGCAGTTTCTTCTCAACCATTGACCCAGCCAATTCATTTTCCTCTTTCTGATCAGTTTCAACATCATTCTTTTTTCACCCACTCTTTCCAACACAGTTTCATTTCTTATTCTGTCCGCCCACTTCACACGCTTCATCCTTCTCCAGTCGACCTGGTTGGCGAGTTGGTATAGCGCTGGCCTTCAATGCCCAAGGTTGCGGGTTCGATCCCGGGCCAGGTCGGTGGCATTTAAGTGTGCTTAAATGCGACAGGCTCATGTCAGTAGATTTACTGGCATGTAAAAGAACTCCTGCGGGACAAAATTCCGGCACATCCGGCGACGCTGATATAACCTCTGCAGTTGCGAGCGTCCTTAAATAAAACATAACATCCTTCTCCATATCCACATTTAAAATGCTTCTATTTGCTTCTCTTCACTTCGTCGTAATGTCCATGTTTCTGCCCCATACAATGCTATACTCCACACAAAGCACTTCACTAGTCTCTTCTTTAGTTCTTTCTCCAGAAGTCCCGCAGAAGATGCTCATTTTCTGTTAAAAGCTTCCTTTGCCATTGCTATCCTCCTTTTGACTTCCTGGCAGCAGCTCATGTTACTGCTAATAGTACACCCCAAGTACTTGAAGCTGTCCACTTGCTCTACTGCCTCATTTAGAATTCGCAAGTTTACCTTTACCTTTCTTCCTACGACTATGGTTTTCATCTTGTTGGTATTTGTCTTCATTCCATTCTGCTCACAGCTGTCATTTAGCTCAAGTAGCATATTCCTTAGTATTATCTCCTCTTCTGTTAACACTGACATATCTTCAATAAATCTTATATACTTTATTCTTCCTCCTCCTACTGCCGGCGGCCGGATAGCTCAGTTGGTAGTGCAGCTGGCTACGGACTTCAGAACAGCCCCGAGATTTATTCCGCCTGCCATAAAATTGAGTTCCGGGTCTTTCTCGGGGGTAAAAGGCGGTCAGAGCGTGGTGCCGACCACACCACTTCATTCTAGTGCCGAGGTCATGGAAAGCATGGGGCTCTACCTCCATGTTCCCCAAGTGCCTTCATGGCATGTGACGGTGATACCGTTACCTTTACCTCCTACTACCAGTCCTCCCATATTCTGAAAACAGTTCTTCACTAAATCTTCCAAGTAGATGTCGAACAGGATAGGTGATAAAGGGCGTCTTTGTCGTACTCCTCTCCCTATTTCACTTTCTACTTACATTTCTTCTCCTATCCTTACTTAATAATAATAATATATATAAGCCTATTTAAACAGGTATACAATGTATAAACATCTTCATGTGTCCAAAATTATGCCACTTTAAATTTCTTCTCCACTCGTCTCCGTTTTCCCATTCTCCTCGTTCTAGTCCATTTTTTTTAAATTGATCTCGTAATATCTTCTATCCATGAGATTTTCGGCGCCGACATTGTTTGTTTCTTCCAGAAAGAATTCAGAATAACACTTTCCTAAGTATTCTATGTTCTGGCATTCTTCTAATAAGACCATACCATTCTACTTGTCTATAAGTTAGTGAAAAAATGTAATATAGAATTTGGAAACTTCAATTATTGCCTGATTACTTTATTTCTAATTATTTCTAATTTTGAATGCCTAGCTGATCATCTTAAATAATCTATTTCTCTAGGTAATAATTTTAACTAATTATTTTGATTCATTCTCTAGGATTTAGCTCCATATGTTATAGTACTTCGAAGTTTTCAATTATAAATCTATATTTTTGTGTCTTTGTGTCCAGGTTGGGAATTCTAGCAATGGACCATATCGTTATTCTATGTTAAAATGTTTAATTGCTAGAAGACCCAAATTTAACGTAATGTAGGTCTCAGATAATTCGAATAATAATAATAATAATAATAATAATAATAATAATAATAATAATAATAATAATAATAACTTTAATAGAAATATTTCATTATACATTCTGAATCTCTTCCAACACAAACCAATCTGCTATCGCCGAAAGTCCCTGTCCATAGCATCATCGTCATCATCATCACCATTACATAGTCCTTTTCTCTGTATGGTCCGTCGAACCCCATCCAACCAGCATTCTCGTGGTCTATACCCGGGGCGGACCGAAACTATCAACTGTTGCCTTGTAGCTTAGTGTTAGATGACGAAAGGCTAGAAGAAGAAAACATTGATAAAAATTACCCGTTCCTCCAGGTTGGGGATTGTAGCAATGGGCCATATCCTCATTCTATGTTAAAATGTTTAATTGCTAAAAGACCCAAATTTAACGTAATATTAGGTCTTAGATAATTCGAATAGTAGTAGTAGTGGTGGTGGTGGTGGTAATAGCAGTAGTAGTAGTAGTAGTAGTAGTAGTAGTAGTAGTAGTAGTAAAACAATATTAATCGCAATAATGATGATAATAATCGCAATAATAAAAATAATCATAGGACTGAAATAAACATATAGTTGATTTAACTCACCCCTCAATTGTCTGATCATATACCTTCAACATCCAGAGTTCTTGTCTTAGGTCAGCGTTTTACACCTTTCGAATCACCAAGAAATCTGTGTAAGAAAATGCGCACCGATTCAACTTTATTTTCTGGACGATTTAGTAAGGAGCTCTATCAAGAAACGAAACAGAATATCTAGGAAACGTCTTCAAGTGACTTGTGAGTAGAGATAAATCCAGGAGCAGAAGACGTAAGCGAATCGAGAGAAGGGTGAGGCGGATGGGGTGGAAAAAGGACAAAAACCCGTAGCGGAAGGGAAGGGGAAAAGGCAGAATCACAGACAAACATTATCTTACTGAATAAGTTTGAAGAAAGTGTCAAGAGTTAATGGAATGGAGTCACTTTAGTCTCCAAGTATTTTTTCTTCTTCTTCTCTGTTCTTTTTACGTTATCATTCTTTCAGTCTAAGTATCTGTCTCTTTCTTCCATATACAAAGAGATGAGACTAAGGATTTTAGTAAAAAGAAAGGGTAGAGAAAAAGATTTGCATGATGAGAGGGGATGGCACTGCCCTAACAAAATGTATACTGCTACACGTACAGTGGGTGTAGGCACAGCCTGACAGTTGACAAGTCGCCTGCAATAAATGGAAGCTCTTCCCCTTACTTTATCTACAGTCCTCCCCGCTGGTCTGCAGCAGCCAGCAGCCTGTATTACTTGATGGCTAGACATCATCTGAGGCAGACATGCACAGAAAACCGGTTGCGATGGTATTCAGTAAAGCTCAGCACAGATTTACATGGCGAATTGTCTCGATTTGGAGCTCGGCAGAGATGGATAAGGCGACGCTGGCCTTAAATTAACCAAGTGCTGCATGAAACCAAAGCGAGATAAAGAAAGAATGACTGCAACTTGGTATATAGACACTGTATCGAGGATAATTTTAGAAATAGAAGAACATAAATAGAGTGTTAAATGGCAATATAACTCGGGAGAAAAACTGCCTGAAATGGCGTCCATTGTTATCTATTAAATATTGGGTACAGATGTTTGGTAATGAAAGAAATGTTACGTCAAAGTAAGTTAATAATCACAAATGGATAATTTAAACAAGGATTTAATTTAATAATTTCCCTCTGGCAATGAAATATGTAACAAAGGATATTTTAAATTTAGATATAGGCTATTTTCCTTAAGCTACTGACATTCTTTAGAGTAGAAAGTCGGAGTGTACGTCGAGTATTGATACAAATTCCACTTTGGCTGGATTTTTACGAAGATTTTTATAAATGTAACGTGAATGTCAGGTAAATTCATGACGATTCGTTCAACTCTTCCCTCTAAAGTATTACCAATACAATGGAAACTAAACATCCGCGCTATTGATACTAACTTTTTTAAATAACCATTTATGAAACCTAGTCTCCATTTCATAAAAGACAAATACAGTCTCGTTGATGACATCACGAAAGACTAACTCAACGTTACTCGCTGGCAATTGTTTGTCTATATCAGGGCTGGACACCAAGAGCGAATTCTACTCTCTCGCGGGGAGCAATATGACTTCTTTCCAAACCCCTTTCTTCCCCTCCGAATACCGCGCAGCGTTGATGCCGTCATGGGTGTATATTAAGCGTCCCCGTTTAGAGTTTGGATTCGCTCCCGGTGCCGAGCCCTGATCTATATTACAATTTAAGTGAGTTGTTTAAAATATTTTATATCCGCGGACAGGTAGGGTAGGTTATTATATCGTTGAGCAGGAAAGCAAGATAGAAAAACTTGAAGCTACTCTTTTAGTTAGTGCTTTATTAGAACTAATAATCTATACCGATAGTTACTGAATAACATCTATGTAAGTCTTTCTCCCTAACTTCCTACATCCTTTGCTTATGATGACCAGTGCAAAGTGTACTGTTGCCACTTCAGATAATCGTTTCAAATTGTGGATTCAAAGCTGCAAGGTAAAGTATAGAATCCACATTCACTCCGTTCCTACATGCTTCATTCCGTTTATAAAATGCCTACTTACTTACTAATGGCTTGTAAGGAACCTGCAGGTTCATTGCCGCCCTCACATAAGTCTGCCATCGATCCCTATCATGTACAAGATTAATCCAGTCTCTGTCATCATATCCTACCTGTCTCAAATCCATTTTAATATTATTCTCCCATCTATGTCGGCCACCCCAAAGGTCTTTTTCCCTCCCGTCTCCCAATTAACACTTTATATGCATTTTTGTATTTACCCATACGTGCTACATGCCCTGCCCATCTCAGACGTCTGGATTTAATGCTCCCAATTATGTCAGGTGAAGAATACAATGCGTGCAGTTCTGCGTTGTGTAACTTTCCCCATTCTTCTGTAACTTCATCCCTCTTAGCCCCAAATATTTTCCTAAGAACTTTATTCTCAAACACCCTTAATCTCTGCTCCTCTCTCAAAGTGAGAGTCCAAATTGCACAATCATACAGATCAACCGGTAATATAACTGTTTTATAAATTGTAACTTTTAGATTTTTTGACAGCAGACTTGATGACAAAAGCTTCTCAACCGAATAATAACAGGCATTTCCCATACTTATTCTGCGTTTAATTTCCTTCCGAGTGTCATTTATATTTGTTACGGTTGCTGTAAGATATTTGAATTTTTTCACCTCTTCGAAGGAAAAATCTCAAATTTTTATGTTTCCATTTCGTACAATATTCTGGTCACGAGAGACAATCATATACTTTGTCTTTTAGGGATTGACGTATAAAATGACTATTTCTTTGCATAAAGTTGCGGTATTTGTAAAAAAATATTTGTATTTATTTTCACGACGTCATGATGCCTATATTTAAAAATATAGCTTTACTGAAATAGTTCCCAAAATTTATTTGTTTATTGTTAATCTACTACCACTACCACCACCACCACCAGTACTACTACTAGTACTGTACATTTTGACATTTTTTATACTGAGGGAATTTCGTCACCGAAATAATATGTCGTTGTAAAATAGGTGACGTAGCTTCCGCTGATATTTAAACTTCAGCTTTCATTTTCGATACATTCCGCAACTCCAATTCTTCCACAATTTTCTGAGTAGTTCGAATGCTTTGTAGGTTCTGTTATAATGATTTCCTTATCTGAGGAAATAGTCATCACTGAATTACAAATGTCTCGCTGATCACACCTCCATAAAATGTGCTTTCTATAAGTATGTCCATTATATGTCGATTAACTTATGTCTTGCTCTATTACATTTTACGATTCGAAATAATTCCGCCATACATTAACTTGGAGTTTTTAGAACTAATGAATCCTGCAACTTAAATATTTCGAAACCATAAAATGAATGTATCCTTGGAAACGAAATGAACAAATGAACACAAAGAAGTAGGAGGTTTTATATTACGTATCATTTTATATAGGTATCATCAAGGGAAGCGACACGAAGGGGAGAAAAATTGTGGTGGCTAATAATGATGAGCAAATTAAATTGGTGACAAGATATGGTGGTGACAAAAGTGATTTGGTGACAAAATATGGTAGTGACAAAAGTGAATCAGTGACAAAATGTTGTAGTGGCAAAATGTAATATGTGACGAAATCACCGGGTGACTAAAAATCGGTGACGAAAATTCCGGATCCCGAAGCGGCGACGCACTGTTGCCAAATTACGCTAAATTTGAGCCTAATTTTCTAATTAGCCAGACATTTAATTTACAAAACGCATAACAGTTTACTTATTTTAATGTCATATATTGTCCCCTTTACTCTGCACAATCATATCACTTCCACCAGTACACACCACAGCCTGATCTGTCACCTTTGGTGGTCAAACAAATACTATGCTGGCCGTTGGATCCGAGATTCGAGGTTTAAAAAATGATCAATTTTAAAGGGCGATGAAATTCTAGACATTGGGTCCGCCGTGAGGAAAGTCAACCTCAAAATCCCTCGCTAGAGATTTACGATATATATAAGAGATGCCTCTCTATGACAGAGCTACAGGCAGAATTTATCAATCATTTCTCTCCAAATTTGAAATTTTTAGGTAATGTAGCAGTGGTAAATTGTTCATTGCCTTGTCTTACACTTCACTCCCACGTATCTTACGCCATCTTGTTCATGCTTGGTTTTATTTGCATTACACAGTATTTCCTGATACGGTTGTAGACGGTACATTTATATCGTCATACAATATGAAACTTTTTTTTTTCTGTTTCCTATCAAGCAGGGGGAAGTGACATCATAATGCATTAAATTTCAACATCTATCTTGAATTGGCACTGAATTCCCTTTCATGAGAGAAAAGGAGCCGCTGCCCAGATGTATCAGACAGAGTTCTGGTGTTGAGTTACAAGACAAACTGTTTCTGTGTACTTTATCTGACAGGGGGCGTATCTGCTTTGCCATGTCACGCTATCATCATCCCAGGCAAGACAACTAGATCACCTTAACTTTGATATCCTCGCAATTATGTTGTGCTTTGTAGTGCTGCGTTATACTGGGTGTTCAAATTAAACCTCCCTGATTTCAAATTCTAATTTAAAGGAAACTGTTAGTCCTAGTGATGTGCGGTTTGCGGTGTCATGTAAAGTAACTAAAAGAATTTTGTATTTTATATCGTATTCTTTTGTTGCAGGTGTTAAGTAATTATCAAAGATGACAACAGCACAAGGGAGAGGTCAGTGCATGGTGTGGTACTCTGAAACGAAATCACCGATTGCGGTTCAAAGGAATTTCAGACGAACGTACCTTGAACGGGAACCAATAGACGTAAAAACAATTAAGATGTGGTTTGATAAGTTCCTATTATCTGCGCATTTCGAACTGGCGGACTAAGGTCACGTACAAAAGTAAAAACCACGCACGAGTTACTGAACTGAAAACTGTGGACTGAAGGACTGGTAATTCCGGCTGTCTCAGCTGACTTCAGTCGAGGACAATGGTCCAGGATTGGGGTAAGCGCACGTGGCAAATTCAGTCCATTGCTTGACCTTGAACCGGCAGTTCGAAATGCATAGATAAAATATGGTTCACAATAAACCGGGAACGAAAACGACAACGAGAACGAGAACGGAAATATTGTTGAAATAAATGTATTTAAATGTGAGCTTTCACAATTAACTATTGTGAATGCTCTCATTTAAATGCATTCATTTTAACATTATTTCCGTTCTCGTTCTCGTTGTAGTTTCCGTTCCCAGTGTATTGTAAACCAGCCTTAATAGACACGGGGAGTGTTAACCGACAGTCCGATTCGGGCAAAAAACGCACGTTTGAGGAAATAGTGAACGAAATCAGGAAGGCCTTCACTAGAAGTCCGACAAAGTCAATTCGTTGACCGTAGAGCGTGACAAGAGCTGAACATCCCACGCTTAACACTCCATAAGATGCTGCATAAAAGACTTCGTTTGTATGACTATATAGTGGAAATCGCTCGGGCGCCTACGAATTCATGTTGTTTCCTTAGACGTGCGTTTCTTACTCGAGCCAGATTGTCGGTTAACACTCCCCGTGGCTAGGAACTTATCAAACCACGCGTTAATTGTCTTTACGTCTCTTGGTTCCCATTCAAGGTACGTTCGATTGAAATTCCTTTGGACCTTAATCAGTAATTTCGTTTCAGAGTACCACACCACGCACTGAGCTCTCTCTTGTGCTGTTGTCATTTTGCTAAATTATACAACATTTCAGGTGGCCCGGGTTCGATTCCCGGTCGGGGCAAGTTACCTGGTTGAGGTTTTTTCCGGGGTTTTCCCTCAACCCAATATGAGCAAATGCTGGGTAACTTACGGTGTTGGACCCCGGACTCATTTCACCGGCATTATCACCATCTCATTCAGACGCTAAATAACCAAAGCTGTTGATAAAGCGTCGTAAAATAACCTAATAAAAAAAATATACAACATTTATAACAAAAGAATAGGATAGAAAATACAGAACTTTTTACTTGCTTTACATGACACCGCAAGCTCCACATCTCTAGGACTAATAACTTCTTTAAAATTAGAATTTGAAATCAGGGAGCTTTCACGTGGACACCCTGTATAATTAAGACCCCTATGACGCTTATGCAGATAAATGGAACGAAGAATAATCTAAATTTATTTGGGGATGTAGCCCTATACTTGAAAGCCAAGTTTTTCTTGTTTGTTTCCCATTTAAAGTAGCATATTATTTGCAATCAATAAAGCATACATTGACTTATTTACCGTATTATAGAACGTAAGTTACATTAATATTTCATCCAATATATGGGCTGGGCTACTATTTTATTTACTGATGATCAAGTTATCTTGACCTAAACAAACGGAAAATCATACGAAGCAAAAAAATAAGAAGTAAATTTGATTAAGTTCTTAATTCATAAAAGCCTAATAAAATCTAAAGTAATGACAACACCCCAAATGAAAACTAACGTTTTTTATAATGTAATAGACAAGTGATGGCTATTTTTCATTTCCCATGGTTCATCAAGACGATGCTAAAGCATCGAAAATAAGTGCTACAGCTTCGTCGCGTCACTCCTAACTAGGAATGCTTGAATGAGACACATACCCTCCGTTTCAGAGAAAAAAAAAATAGGACAAATGTCCAAATTAATTCATTTGGGACTATGATTATTCGCATTCAAAAAATATACATTATTTCAACAGATATTTAGAACGCTCAGAAAAGTTAACAAATGAAACTTAATGAAACATTTTTAAAAGGAAGGTGGCCACAGTCTTGTCATACGGAGTAAATAACTTGACATTATATGGGAAATGAATGACGCAAAATGAATCTGAACGGATAAAATACTTGCTTTTACTTCTTAGTTCCTCGATCTCACACAAATAACAAAACTTAAAATGGCACCTACTTAATTTAATATAAAAATCTTGAATATATATGAATATTGAACTTGTGTATATATGAACGGACATGAAGAATGGAATAACGTCATCTACCAAAACACAAAATAAAAACATCTGTTGGATTACAGAGGTTTTTATTGGTATAGCATTCGACAGCAAGAAAGATCCCTTGCAGAAAACTAAGAAGTTGACAAATGCTACTTTAGAAAATAATTATAGTTACAGTAACCAATAATAATAGGCGCACCATTTGCCAAATATTCTTATTCTTTGAGCGTATTCCGAATCTCAGCGCTGAACAATCTGTTGGCACCACGGAGTTCCGAGTTTCAGCGATGACGTCACTGATGCTCCACCGCTGTCGCACCGGTTCCATCAGCATGTAGAAGTGGTGGCAGTCTCCATCAGCCGCCATCAGTGAATCTGATTGGTTCTTGTATAGGGCGGAAATTAACAGACGAATGACATCGCGCACTGTTGTGTCATGGCGGAATGTTCTGCTGTATTGTTTGTATTGTGTACAACATAAAGAAAATATGTTAATGGGTTATGAGCGAACATGTCAACGGACCAGTTATTACTATTGGTTCAAGAAGTAAATTGCTTATGTTTTCTTTTCTTTGAACGAGATGACAGTAAGGAAATTTCGCAAAAACTTACAAGCGTAGTACATACAACAATTGTATGACAGCAATGATAGCTATCGAACCTTCCAGTAGTTTTGTTCCTATTTCGTTGCAGCGTAACGTCATTGATATCCACCGGTCCGGTGAGATTCGAAATACGCTGTTTTTTCCTGGCATTCCACCGTTTCTCTATTAATAATCATTATGCACTTCTATGTATTTTGCCTCCCAAGGTGTACTGAGATCAGCACTAAATCGGCGGCAAAAACAATTACTGCTTTGGAGCGTTAATTCTAGATGGGGACGCTGGGTGAATGGCGCAGTCAGGTACCCATGATTAAACATAAAATTAACGTGAGGGAATGTAATATTCTGAATGTTGAGATTTCCACTTCGCAAGCGTTATATACTTTGGATAATTGAACTCTATAGCTTATTCTGCCTATGACGTGAGGAATTATCCTTCCATTCGAAACTAGTTATTTCACTAATTATTTAATTTCCTTTAGGAATAAATGTTAACGGTTGTCAGGCATTTTCTTCCATACTAATAAAACTGTTATAGGTTCTAGATAGTTCCATCTCTTCTGACAAAAGTAATTATCATCTCTTTTTTGAAGTCGCATTTATTCTGAAGCAATTTATTGCAGGTTTTTAGAAAGTACCTTCCTCTCTAAAGAGAAACTAGATTTATTAGGGATGCTACTTATAAAGGAAATCATTATCGAATATTAAGAAATTTTCTTTCATGTCAAAGACATCTGTATTGTTTTCTGGAAAGTTATTGTCTGAAAGGAATTGAAATACACATCTAGGACGTTACCTTTCATCTGTAATAGATTAAGTAAAGACGAATTTCACTTGGTGTTTCTCATCTGGAAGAAAGATATGTTGAGTTTTAAGACTTTACTTGCCAACTACAAGAAAGAAAATGTTTGGCTTTCTGGAAGAGACAATTGTTGAGTTTAAAGACATCATGTCCTGTTTAGAAGAAATTATCAATTATGTTTTAAAAATACTTCAAACTTAAAAAAAAATGTATAGTATTGAGACGTAACTTTCTACCTGTCAATGTTTTGTCTAATTTTAAGAAGTTACTTTTCATCTTAGGAAATCTTTATCAAGGTCTAGGAAACAATTTCCCATCTAAAATGAATCTATATTTGGACCTGGGAAATAACCTTATATTTGAAAGGAATATTTTATCAAGTTCTAAGATGTTACTTCCTATCTGATAGGAATCTTCATCAAGTTCTCGAAGTTACTTTCCATTTGACATGTATCATTATCAAGTTCTAGGAAGTTACTTTCCATCTGACAAATCTTTATCAAACTGGAGGAGAGCGGTGTTTACCGCTCGCCGAAACAGACAGGAAGATACGTCAGAATGACATAGATTTGTTATAGGTAGAGGAGAGGGAAACTACCACTCATTTATCTAGTGGAGTGCAGTGTGTAGGCCTATTCTCAGTAACTGTTTCACGTTGCTTACCTACTGCTACTGTGCAGCATTGAGGAATCTAAAATACGGAACATAACATTTAACATTTAACGATTTACAGCTCGAACTTATTGATCTTCAGTGTGACCTAAGAGCTAAAGATCGTTTGAATAATACGACTAGCCTGGTTGAGTTGTACAAGACTAAACATTAGCAATAATATCCACGACTACACAGGCTGGCTGTGAAAATGATTGCTATGTTTGGCTCAACATTTAGTATTTGTGAGCAACTGTTTTCTATAATTAACTTTAATAAGGGCAGACTTCGAACAACTGTAACTGATGTTTCATTACGATCAGTAGGCTACTGTTCCCTTCAGCTGCCAACAGCATAAAACCTCATTTTCATGTACTGAAAAATAAAAATATAACAAAATAATATTGTACATTTAAGTAGCTATAGAATTTCTATTATTTCTAAAAATAAATATTTCTTTATTAATTAATAATAGTGCAAGATAGTTTTGTAAACACTGAACGGGAATTCATTTCATGAA
Source organism: Periplaneta americana (assembly GCF_040183065.1). Taxonomy (NCBI): domain Eukaryota; kingdom Metazoa; phylum Arthropoda; class Insecta; order Blattodea; family Blattidae; genus Periplaneta; species Periplaneta americana. Next base: position 43,018,152 of record NC_091133.1, read on the forward strand.
CACCTTGTGTACATTTTGTACGAGACCACCCCTTCTTCCAGTCCACCCTTATACAGAGCGCAGATAATATCTGCATTTGCTCATGAGCTGTGAGCCGGCTCGGAGAGCGCAATTCGTGTGCAGGCCTGAGCTAGAGCATAGATGTCCTTGTAACTCGTACGAGGTAACCCTTGGCGTAAGCAACCCGCAGCGCATATTCTTTAAGGTCGTTTTTCCTACTTTATATGGAAAGTTATTGACCTTAGCAGAGCATGCTTGGCGTGCAATATCTTCTGGTTCTATAGGCGTTTAGACACCCATGAGCTAGAGGAATTTTTTGCTCTAGATAAGTCGTTATGGCAGAAATATAGAATTAATAAATTGTGAGCCTCAAGGCTTTCTTTTCACCCAACAAAAATCGTGATTGACTTTAGGACGGTACTTTGGCCTAAAAGAAACAATCACAGATTTTCCGGAAGCCATTTCTCTTCTGAAAGAAGCATTATCATGCATTTCAAGCATTTACTAACTTAATCTCCACTTCTGTGCCAGGAATCAAACTCTGTTTCCATTATAAGTCCTTTTAAGTTAATTGAAATAAAGAATATGACAAGAAAAACAAAGATAATGATGATGACAATGAGGATTTTATTGCATTACTGATATATGATTAAATAGAATATCTTATCCTTCATCACAATATGTTAACCTCCCGCATTGTTAACAGCAAAACCCCTCTAGACTACCATCACTCCTTTCTGTCTCTGTCTCTGTCTCTGTCTGTCTGTCTGTCTCTCTCTCTCTCTCTCTCTCTCTCTCTCTCTCTCTCTCTCTCTCTCCCGAGCATTCCGTGAACCCCTACTGGGTATAGAGCCTCGCTATTCATACGGGTTGAATGGGTTGCCAACGTTAGAAGGGTTTGAGACGAAGCGAACTGGAAGCTATATCCTCATCTATATCCCAAGAGAGTTTCAACTAGATCTCTATCGTCCTCGATAGTATCAAGAGGACCAAAATAAAGTCCTTTAGTCCTTACACCGAATTCGCTGCTTTATGTTGCACCTGTGACCATCCAGTCGTAGGTCTTCATAAATGCCATACGTCAAAGTTTCTATAGCACGGAACACCTGAGAATACGATAACCATTGTGCTATAAAAGATACCACTCGAATACGCATTGCTCTTCAAATGCCAGCATGTTAACCTCATGCACGAATAAGAGCATTCTGTCATGTGGGTAACGTACAAGCGTTTTCAGCTAGAAATAAAGGGGCCCAGGTTCGAAGTTTTTGGCTTTTTCTATTAATTCTCTTACGGAATTTTATCTAATCTTCTTGTTTTATTTCAAGTACTACGTGTTTAGTATCTTAATTGGATCTATACAAATTGTATTTTTAATTGAATCATACCTAGATTAACAATTTAACATACGTTACCTCGTTTTTTCGTTTCTTGCACAATATTGAAAGCTTACTAACACATCTCCCTTCTGACATATTTTATTGCCTCTAACAAACACATCCCCCAGTAGAAATACTTTAATATCGTTCTTCGCAAGCCTGTTATACGAGATCAAAACATGTTTGATGCTCTTTTTCTCAAAATCAAGACTTCGCACTTAAGTCCTTGTTTCAGAGAATATCTCAATTTTTAAAACGAAACAAATCCACTGTCTGTTAAAGTAAGTTTGAGGCACAAAGTATAAACGAATAGGCGTAATGCAGTGCACTGCAAAAAAGTTATAATAATAATTTGTCCCAATTATAACAGTATTCCCAGAAAAAGTATCTTTTCCAAGTCCTATTCTTTGTGAAATTTAATGGTAAGGTGAAGTGGAAAAAGTCACCTGAGGAAAGTCACGGGACAGGATCCAACAACCAAGTGTATCGGCAGTATTGAACAGATGATATCAGCGAGTGATGATAAGCCACGGGAGAGGTGGATTTTGTTCACAAATCTTGTGATATTTTATAAAAATGACAACTTTTATCTAATAACTTTTGTCAACAAAATTTTGAGAGCATGTTTATATATAAAGGACTAACAAAACCCAAATTTTGAACATCCAAATGTTTTTTACTTGTGATTTTTTATTTATTTGTACTCTTTTAGAAATGTTTTCAAACCATAGTTTTTAGTAGAATATTTAAATTTTAAGCTGCCTTTTTTTGGTTATAGTCAGAAGACGTAGAGAAACATCTATGCATTCTTTATTTATATATCTCATTTAGTCACTTTCAACTAATTTTGAAAATTGAATAGGGTGAATGTTGGTAATATTGTGATACGAGTAATATTGTTATAGTTCTTTTTGAGAATTTATTACAATCTTACTGAGCGAGAGAAGAACCGGTTTTGTGGAGAAACTTGTCCACGAACATTTCCTTAATATGTTGACGCAAAAAAACCGATCTTCCTCTCGTTCAGTAAAATTGTAATAAATTCTCAAAAAGAACTATCACAATATTACTCATATCACAATATTACCAACTTTTACTCTATGTTAATTTATCTACAATTCATGAAAAAATATTAATAAAATAAACTAGCAGCATTTCTTACAAAAGAAATACATAAATATATGCAACTATCTCATAAATACTTGTAGTAAAAATTTCATCCAGATTGATTAATATTCGGCATAAAAAAATTGGTGTTGAAGGAAGAAAAATAAACTGACGGAAAAATAAATTTGAAAGTAAAATGAATATTTATGTAACACATACCTGTACATATCAAAATTCTCCTCCGCTATATTCATCTAGTAACTTCACGGAGCCACCTTTAGAACAAAAAGTTACTAGATTTGTAATCAGAAATTTGTGAAAAATAATTGCTTTATGAAAAATAATTTTGACGGATTTTAAAATATTTTTTTTTAGAAATATTTGTAATCAGAAATGAACTAAACCAATTTGAAGTATGAAAATATACATTCTAAAAACATGAAATCCTTTTTGGAAAATTTTCATGATTTTCAGTGTAATGTCCCCTTAATTCATGGAGAATCGAGCCGCGTTTCGAAAGTCAGGTCTACAGTTCTCCTAATAACGCTTTCACTAAGTAGGTTTTCTATTTCTAATAATTGTTGAACGCTTGTTTCCGTTGCTCAAGGACTAAAATGAATAAGAAATCGATGACTTGATTAGTGGCTACTATTATTCTAAAGAAAATAATATTTTGTTACATTTAAATACATTTGCGAGATTCAAGAAAACTCTAATCAATATTTATTCAATGGACTGTGTTAAATTAATGTTAAAGCTTCTATTTTATGGTATATATAAATGTAATGTTGGAACTGGAGTCTATCAAAATATTCACGGGCGTTATAAAATTAACACTGCAACCTCCTGCAGAATACAACTCTATTACCGTTTCGTTTAAGTATTTGTTACACTGTGTGAAGTAATTATAGCAAATATTATGATTTAAATTTACTAGTTGTAATTCTGTTCATGGAGAATTACTATAAGAGAATTACTATGAACACATATAACAATATTTTATTTTCTATTTTTCGTCAAAACAGAAAACATTAAATTTGAACTCGACATATATACAAAACAATTTCTGACTATATTGTACAATGATTTCGATGTATACTTATTAGTGTCATTTATGTACTTTGTAACAGTATCTGTCAGCTGCAGAATATGAGGGATTTCTTCGATACCTGTATTAAAAGCGCGCTGTTCTCTTTACAGTTGAAGTGCTAATTTTTACACAATTATTTCCATTAAACTGAAGTATTTTATACATCAAGAGTGCAAATAGTAACTTTCAACTTGCAATGGCGAGGTATTGGGGGTAACAAAACTAGTGCTCGGAAGCTACATTTAGGTGTTGGTTGGAATTACGCTTCGACTGAATATCTGTTTTGCATGTTTCTTTTTTTTTCGAGATTTTGTGCAATTGTAAGGTGAATGTGAAACGATCCCGTGGCGAATCTCCGTGCTTTCTATAAAATATAATAATTTTGCTATTCCCAGTTTCATTGACGCTAAAAAAAACGCACAGTTGAACTGTATTGTTAAAGAATAGATTAATATTGCTTTCAAAGTCACGGTTCTCATGTTGTGTGTATATTGTATATAGTTTATTATAAAATAACATTTTGAATTTAGAAGTTTCCGAAAAAGACAGGGTAAACAAAATTAAAACAGTAACGGAAATGATAACTTAGTGTTATAAATATATATATTATTGAAAAATAATAATTAATATGAAATCAGAGATCAAAATAACATTTAAATATTAGCTCTAAAAAGTAGGATAAATGACCGTTTTAAACATGCAAGGACCTCCCAATTACAATAATAACAACGCTTTTAATTTTGTTAATGAGTACTCCAAATTTCTATAAAATAGCGTGGTATAGTGCCGCATGCTCCCACGATCAATCCGAAAAACTGTATCTCGCTTAACTTGTATTTGGCTTTGTAGTAATCTACGTAGGGTCAGAAATGTTCTTCCCGTTGTTCACTTCCTTAGACTGACCTTTGTGATGTTCAAATCTAATGGTAGGGTCGAGGATGTATATTCGTGTCACGTAGGACTGACTATATTCTCAAAACATAAATAATATTTGTGCGAGATTGTGCGTGTTTGCTTGTTTTCCGCACAGAACCAATACGCGGTAAGTGTGAAATACCACATTCAATTTCCCGACGTAACACACACAACAATTTTCCTCTTCTTACCGCTTAAGCGCGACATTCATTTTACTGCTTTAGGCTTTTAACATATTATTTTTAGAGACGTTTAACATAGTAATATTTATAAATTGGAAACTTACCACTGCAATTTCACCTAAATTGCAATGTTAATTATTGTTTTTAAATATTTGCAAAAATTACACTGGTGGCCATAATTCTGGAAACTTTTTGTTTTTGTACTGAATTATTATAACGTCTGTATTTATTCACAGATTTATACAATTTAAAATATTGCTAATGACTGATTCGTCAATTATAGAGTTAAAATAAAGGTATTATATTATATATTATATTAAATTCTTAATATTTTAACAATAAATAGTCATTATGTGGGAAATTATGTTCTTATTGTTTGAGATCTAAATATTAATTTCAGATTTCATTCTAATTTCCCATTATTTACTGCAATAAAAATTGGTCCACTGTTGTTTTTAAGGTTATTTTGATCATTAGGAGCATTGTTAGCATAAAATATGGGCATTATTAGTGTTTTTCTATCATTAGTCTGACAAGATTTCGTTCGATTAACACGTGGTTGCTTTACCACAAACTTTATTCGTAATTTTATCACAATGGCTCCATGAAAGAATTGGACACCTTCTAAACGAAGTAGGGCAGTCAGAATTCGAGAAGAAGGCTACACATTCAAGGAAATTGCAAGGAAGCTTGGTAATGGTGCTACAGTGTCTGGCGTCCAGAAGAAATGGCAGAGGTTCAAATCCACAAAATGGTGTAAAACAGCACCTGGGGTGGTAGAAAACCTAAAGTAAGTCCGTGAGATGTGAGGCAGATTTGTCGATTGGCATTGAAAGATCGAAGGAAATATTCTAAAGAGATACAGGAAGTTCTACTCAGCAGTGGACGTAATATTTCTGCGAGAACTCTTCGAAGGAAGTTATTTCACAATGAACTGAAAGCAAGAGCACTCAGAAAAAATCCATTTCTCAACAGAAGACAATCAGAAAATCGTGTAAATTGGTGCAAAAATCATCAATAATGGACCAGTGATGACTGCACGGAAGTGATATGAAGGGATGAAACAAGAATTTTTATATTTGGAAGTGTCGGAATCAAATATGTACGTGGAAGAAATGGAGAAGCTTTGAATCCTGAGTGCCTCATCGCAACCATGAAACATCCTGTTGCTTTCATGATCTGGGGATGCATGTCCAGGAATGGAGTAGGAAGACTTCAGATTTTTTAAGGGAACTTGAACACGGAAAAATACAAAAAAGATATTCTGGAAGTGAAATTGATACTATCCATTGCCAACTTACACCCAAATTGTGATGACTTTGTATTTCAACAGGATGCTGCTCCATGCCACACTGCCAAGAGTGTTTTGCAATGGTTTCAACAGAAAACCATCACGGTGTTAAAGTGGCCTGGAAATAGTCCTGACCTTAATCCATTTGAAAACTTGTGGTCAAGGTTAAAACATTTGGTGTCTAAAAAAGAAATTCCAGCAGCAAAACTCAATTCATTAATGCCATTATCCACAGCTGGTTTCGGATCATCAGCAAGGAAGAACTGCAACGTCTAGTGGACTCAATGCCCCGCAGAATTGATGTTGTCTTTAAAAATAAAGGTTATCTCACAAAGTATTAACTGTTTACAGAATGAACGAAAAAATAACACGAATGTTTCTTAGTGTTAATGTATAAATAAATGTTTTCTCATACACAGTATGATAATGTATTTTCTATAAAAATAGAATAGACAATGTTTGTTTGATGCTTTTAGTCACGAGTAACATTTTAAGTTGTATTAATGTGTGAATAAAAAACAGATATTATGACAATTCAATACAAACACAAAAAGTTTCCAGAATTATGGCCACCAGTGTAAGTAAAGTCTACTACTCCACGAAACTTATTGCATTCCTGATACAAGTAACATTAAGGAAGCCGTGAAAAATCAACAAGATTCCAGATGCCGATGTTATTACTGCAATATGTTATATAAATAATATTGTTAAAATATTAAAATGAAAAATAAATCATTACATAACCTTACCGTTTGTTTTAAGTTCGCATTTATAGACTGGGGGGGGAACAGACGTATATCGCGGCCTGCTGGAGTATAGTAAATACAGAAAACATTTTATAGCAACAATGTTGAAGAAAGTTATTTTGGTGTTCCGAAGTTGCCGTCATTAAACAGAAACCAACATGAAGATTTCATTGCAACTAACTAGAAATTCGTCTTTCAGGTATGTAATAAACGATCTTCGCACAAAATAATGTACGATACACGAGCGGTATGTTTGTTTTCATGTTCTCGGAAATTAAAAAAGCTCAAAAACGTTTCGCTTTTTCAATCTTTTCCTCGACCATGAAAACGTCAACAATACTCTCTTGTAACGTATATTAGGGGAGATTCGGGTAGTATCGGACATCGGGTAATATCGGACAGTGAGTTTCTTTCATCTACCACACGATGATAGTACCTGATTGACATGGTTACGTTTCTGTGATGTTGCATAGAGAAACGTAACCATGTCATTCAGGTACTACCATATGGTGGTAGATGAAAGAAACGCACTGTCCGATACTACCCGACTCTCCCCTACTATTAAACAACACACTTCCTTGTTCCATATAGACTAGTTACGTTCCAAGTACCAAATCTCGTAAACTTTTTCCTTTACTGTGATCGTGCCAGATAATCAGTCCCATTCTGAGGCTTATTGTATGGACAAATATTCATTAATAATAGTTACAATTTACGGTAATTTATGTTTTTCGAATTTCTCCTTAAGCTTTCTGAAGTACAATTGACACTTTCTAAAATAATTTCAGCTCCGGAACCTGAATTAAATGTGACATATTCCGAAATGTTACTTGATTATTCTGGAATATTGGCGCATTCTGAATGACTATTGATATTTTCTTAATTACAACTGGAAAATTTTCAAGGATGTTAGACCTCTGTTATCTTTCAATATTTCTATCCTCTTTTTGATTGCTCGATCGATCGATTCATTGCTTTACAGCTGCACATGCTGCCATATGTGCCACAGTAGAGTGGAATATTGATATCTACATAACGCTCTGGTATATACCTGCTTATTGTTTCACTGCTGTTGAATTAAAATTTATAATCTGTTAGGCACACATTATCACGAATGAGTGAGATCCTAATGCAGTGAAAACATGGGGGAGAATTTGACATGCAAAGGCAGGAGTGCGAAAACAGAATATTTAGATAAAACTAAATCACATGCTTTAGTAGCGTCCCTCCTTAAAAATAGAATCCCTTTGTCAATAATAAATGCACTAATTTTACATGCACGCTCATGTTCCAGAGAGTAGCAAAAAATACTGAGCGTGGAGAGGGGTTGCGAACAACAGTTGTGGACGACATTGAAATGGACGGTGGCGTAGGGTGCATTCCTCACTGCGAAATGGCAGACGTGAGTGGCATATGAAGCCCTCGGTGTTATCATAGCCTATACACGACGATGTGTGTTTAAGTGCCTGTGGGCTATATGTACGAAGGATAATAATCCAGTTTTGATTAAGTGTTCATCTCTTGCGTTTTGTTGTTTATGTATCAAATGATAATATATACGATCTTGGCTTACCTCCAAGAATGCTGCTATTAATTATTCTGTCTGTCTTTGTGCATTAACTTGATTTAGCTCTTCGGTAGCAAAACTGAGCTAGAACGAATCGTGGTTAGAAGTCCAACTTGAGAAGGACTAAATTTATTTTAAGGGTCATATTCAGGAACGTCACGTGAACTTCACTTTCATTTGGACGGAGTTATACAATATGAGACCAAGCGCCAAAAACCTGTTTCGAGATATGTTTTTTTTATAAAACATTCTATGCAAGAAATATAATAACATCCATACTATTACAAAAAATAGCACAAATAATACCAAAAAAGTGCTAACCGATTTTTGTTAAGAGACCAGCAATTTATTTAATATTTCAAAGCAAAATAAATAAAAGAATTTTAAGCAATAAACGAATTTTTGCTTATAAATAGCAGTAAAATTCAGATATTGCATTCTTCATTTTCTCCGAGTTAAATTAGCCTACCATAAACAAATTTGTGCAAATATCTCATTTTTTTCAAATTGTCGGTTGGTCTATTATTGCGCAACTCCGTCCATTTACTGTACATTCGATTTAAGTGGGTAGAGAACGCAGAATCTCTATTCAGGATCACAAGTTACCTAACTTACAATTAGTCGTAGTTAGGCAAAAGGTAGTAAGATTCAACATAAGTGAAGACTAACTTTATATCTCACTTAGTGCTATAATTTTCATGAACAGCAACTAATGAGACATTTGTTTATTACGATATAGTTAAGTTAAAGGCTGATTGGATTTAGAAGATGGAAATTTCCAAGAATTCATTAATTATGCGTTCTGTGCCACATTATTGCCACATTATTTGTTTCTTTATTCTCAAGTTATACTTATGTGATCATAATCTCAATCTTATCTCCAGTTTTAATAGTTTACTCCTAAGTCTTGTAGGCTAGCTATAAATAATATGCTAAATTTATCTCATTATTACATTATTATTATTATTACTATTATTATTATTATTATTATTATTATTATTATTATTATTATTATTATTATTATTATTATTATTATTACAATAATAATGACAATAGGTAACACAGGATAAGAAAACTAGAACTACATGGAGTTAATGACGAACGGTTGATACATTGACAATTAATATGGTTGTCTGTTTAAAAGAATTTTTAGTTATTGACCGTGCCTTAAAGCTCACGCTTTAATGTACCCTTCAGATCATATTACGAGTGCGATTCTCTAAAGACCAAATCTGCATGCATTTCCGAACGTTGAACATACTCGTATTATATCCCAGCAGACGATGAATACCATAAAGTGCTCTTATGAACACAGTCACAGTCAAAAGACAAAGATTTCACAAGCAATTTTTCACGAAAATCACATTGGTATGACCTTTCTTACACTCGTACTTGACTTAAAAATAATTCTTCACCTAATCTTGTATAAAATTATTCCATGACACTGTCAACTACAAAAAAGGAACAACAAATAGCATCAGTATGGCTATTATTTAGCATGAAAAGATCTTAAATAAAACGTTAGATCATATATCCAAATTGCTCGGCCTTATGGGCTTTGACGGTAACAACTTTTGTCAGTTTTACTATGCTGCCATCTGGTTGTTACATAAGGAGTCACGCCGTAACTCCCATTTGAATTGCGTTAGCGACTGTACTGCCATTTCTTGTTCGTTTATGGCGGATGGGTGGTGATCCTGGCGGTTCTTCTCTTCAAAGTGCTGCCGATTTTAATATAGGGATGAGCAATCTGTTAATATATTATGATAAAGGATAAAACTTGAGTTAGTGATATTGACAACGTAGCTTTTACAGCGCGTCTGTCTTTTCACGTTCATTTGTCAAATTTAATTAATCTACTCTTTATGTATGTGCAATGTAATAGTAGGTTTCCCCAAACGGTTATTCATATAATGTATGTTAAAAGACGCTCGTCCTATCTCATATTTAACAGCTGTATTTCGCTGACTGATGCTTAGCAAAAGGATATACCTCTACCATATATTCTAGATTTTTATTCTCAAATACGGAGGGGTCGGAAAGAAGTCTATACACAGGCCTACTGCGAGCAATAAAACTTTTGTAAATACACTCCCTGAGGAGGATTATGGGGGGAAGTGAAATGAGTAAAATTGAGTTAAATTATTTGAAGTTCAAATGTATTAAAAGCATTCTACAGGAAAATCCCTAACGTTCACCAGATTCGTGGAAGTTCGAAGATACTTAAGATATTTTTCATAAAGTGTCTAAAGTAAATCAGATTTCTCGTAGTCCGGAGATATTAAAGACATTCTTCAGATATATCCCTAACTATCACCAGCTATCCGATGGTTTTGAAAGAACTCAACGTAACTCAAACCACTCCGTAGCCGTGAAAGTTTCATGGAAGATTTGAATATCTGCTATTATCTACTTAACTTCTACGCTATCCTGACACATAGCTCTCATTATTGAAATGGTGTGAAAAAATGAATAGAATATGTGGAGAAATGTTTGAAGTTCACTGTCCATGGCTTATCAGTATATTTTTTCATTAATGAACTTCCTCGTATTTAACCGTGAAAACTTTGTAACTAATGCAACAGTTCATAGCATAAATACTAGAGATGAACAACGATCGAGAAAGCAAGACTAACTGCGCCCGCAAAGCCGAGAACCCGCACGACAATGTTCTATACGTCGCATCGTTGCTTGTGAGTGTTTCGAGACTCTAGATTTATCGCTCCCGAAGTCCGGAACGTCAAGCGCCTTGAATCGCCACAGTTGTTTATACCTGTCTGAACTTTTATCTACTTTGGCAATATTGTTATATATGTATAAACAATCAAGTAGCCTATTTGAAACCTCATCTCTACTTTTCAGTGTAGGCCTATAATAATCCGTTCCCCAATCTTTATTTAATTACTAGTAGGCCTTTATTAAAAGGCTAGGAATTTTCTTTTCATATATTTGAGATCAAGTGTGCAATCTCTAGTAAAAAAGATATTAACGTTATGAGTTATGTTTCATAGAATTGCAAATTTATTTGAGAATTGTTTTCTTTTCTATTGATATAACCATAGGTAATATCATGCAATAGATCCAGAACATTTTGATAACTAAGATACTGTTCTGTTTTGTCTTCTTGTCTCATTTAAACATTCATAATGTTATTTATTTCAATTTTGTGTGTTATACAACGTTACGAAATCTTTTCATACCGACCAAATACTATTTCGAGAATGATGAGCGATACTCAAAGCGCACGAGAATGACGAGACGAGACTCGAAAGAGAAAAAAACGAACACAGCGAGCGAGAGCGGCAGTTAGTTTTATTCATCTCTAATAAATATCGTCAAAAATGACTTTCATTCTCCATCAGCAAGTATTATCGCGTTATAAAAAACGAATTCGTTATATGACGATAAAAATTGTAATAGCCTTTCTTTGGGTATAAAAAAATCAAACTGGAAACATGAGATTATTTGAGGCCAAATTAAAAAAGAACCTAATTTCTTACGATTTCTCTTCTGTAGGTGAATTTATGACATTCAACAACCCTACATGAATATTTTTGTCTTCTATTAAGTATCGATACTAGCCCTTTGTGTTGTACTAAAATATTGTAAAACTTTTCTGTATATATTTCAACTAGAATGTGACTATAATTAAGTCTTCGTAGTACTATTAAGATATTTTTGACATGTTCCATATTCTAGCTGTGAAGCGATGTACGAAAATCGTGGAATGTAAATACAATACAAATATGCTGGAGAATCTTAGGATGAATCCATCTTGTAGACCAGAAGTATTATGTAGTCAATTCTGGTGGAGGGACTCCAATTCACGAAATGATGAGGATGCACTCTAATATTCGGCGACCTGAGATTCTTAAATATTAAAAAAAGGGTATGTCGTCTATTCGGTTTTTCATTCTTCTACATTATCAATGTATTTTCCTCATTGGAGTGCTTAAGAAAATTTACCAATTAGTTCAAACCTTACACAAATATTTAATCAGATACTAAATATTGAACTTGGGCATATTTTTAGAATTGTCTTTATCCCGATTGAATACTTTGTAACCATTCAATAATTGTGAACTACTTCAAACACTTGTATCATATCACCTTTTTGCGGAAGAAGTAGACAACATATGAGATTTGGCTTGCTTGAGTTTGGCTTTTCGAGGACTGGACCGGGAATGGGTCCGTACACATATGTACGCTTTGGCTCATTGCGTGGCCTATATATACGATGATTGCCCTAATGCGACAGGTGACCTGGGCGATATCCATGTAACCTACGCTCATAGAGCAAGGTCCCATCGCAGATGAGTAGCTTGATAAACCCCAGCGGCTCCGAGCCCTTAGCAGGTTTATTCACGGTTCTGTCTTCTCTGTCTGTCTATGTCTACCTACCGGCCTAACCTGTACACCAGTCTGTCCCGTCCGTCTGTCTATCCATCTAATCAATCATGCAGTACATTTCCTTTTTTTTGTGCTCCTGATGAATTTTATCTAAAAGATTAGAAGAGTTAGTATTGTCACTTTATAAGAGTCGATTCCTTCAAGAATGTCTTCGGTCACCTTAAGTAGAAGCAGTGCTTGTGTTGTGTCCAGCTCTGAAACCTGATACTTGTCGAATAGTTTGTGTTCGTTCATGTAGTTAGTAATTTGTCTGTGTACGATTCTTTCCAATGCTTTCATATGGCTGACAGGATGCTAATTGGTCAATAGTCATTCGGTTCGTTGGGAACTTTGACTTTTGGAAGAGAAAGAACGAAAGCTTGCTTCCATATTTTAGGGAAAGTTGAAGTGATAAAGGAACTACTGAATATGTGTGCAATTGTAGGTTTTACTATGTCTTGTATTTTCTGTATGAGTAATATGCTAATATTGTCCGGGCCTTGGACTTTCGTCTTGATGCTTCAGATGGCTTTCATTATGTCAATAGGACTGACGTCGGTGAAATAGAATTTGTCTCGAGTTTGGGGAAGTTGATTCAGGTAAAATTGTGTCTTGTTTTGTAGTTTTGTCAAAGATGAGGTCCTTTACAAAGTGTTAATACAAGCGGTCAATTGGGATGGGAATGTCTACTTGTTCATTAACCCTTCCAAGTTCAATAACCTTCAGATTTTTCCATAACTCGGAAGGGGTGATGTTGGGCTCTATGAGTCTGTCAGAGTTTTTCAGTTTAAAGTTTCTTATTAGTTGAGTCGTTCTATTTCTGAGGTGTTTATAGCAATTAAAATTTTCGTCATTTTTGTTGCGGGTGTATTTTCTATTGGCTAAGTCACGTTTGGACATCAGGTTGTGTATTTCAGTCGTCATTCAAGGGGCTAGGGTCCTTGTGGAACGGTTGTCTTTAATGATGCATGTTTGACATAATTAATGTATTGAATAAATCTATTTTCTCGTCTACAGTTCTTATTGTCCGGATCATGTGCCATTAAAGTTGTGCAGCGTCTTCTTTCAGTGCAATATCATCTATTCTTTTAATATCCCTGTAACTAATTACTCTGGGAGTCGATTTAGGACACTGCAGATTATATTATAGATAAAAGTTATCATGCCCTGATAGTCCTGGCGCAGGCAACTGTCCATGCGTCAGTATTTTGTCGGCATTGTTAGTAATTATCAAGTCCAGTAATGTATTACACGTATTATAATATACTGTAGTCATGTATCAATGGTCAGTATGCTGCAGATGTTGTACATAACAAATTTTTATTTGACATATAATAACATTAACACAGGTCTCATAGACCCTTCCTTAGTAGTTAAGTGACGATCATTAACCATGGTACTCATGGGTTAAAAATATCTCAGGTAGTGTAACTCCACACTTATAAAATGTGATAATTGATGGGTTCGGAGCCATAGTGGGCCAAGCGCCATTTATTAAAAATGGAGAAAGCAAGGGTTAAAGTTAAGTGAATACCATAGTTTAATGAAGAGTGACATATCATTTAGTTTTAATGTGTATACTTTATACAACTTGCAATATGTTTCCATTGAATTATGGTAATAACTTCATTTTAATCCTTGTTTTCTACGGTTTTAGCAAATGGCGCTTGGCCCACTATGGTTCTGAACCCTTCAATTCTTCAGTAGTGAGTCATAAACATTTTGTATTTATTTATTACTTGATATTGGCCTATACTGTAACATTTTCTTTGATGTTGGCTTATTTTCTATTATTCCCAAATCTGTCAGTCAGTTACTTATATCCAGAGGGCGAATCAGAGTGACCAGGTTCCGTGGCTTCATGTTACTGATGCAGAGAGCAGAATGTCTCGGCACGTGTTCCCTAGGTACAGACAGAGGGTAAAGAATTATACTGTATGCAGTAGGAACATCACGTTCCGCTTCGCAAACAGGTGGCGTATGCTACTACTAGTGAAAGCAAATGCGAAGTTATTATGTGGGAATATGACTATTCGATGAACTACGCATAGTAGTGGCCTACTGGAAAGAAATATTTACTAACGTGTGAGACGATAGAAAAGGTGAACCACACAACGATGGCAACTGTATTTTCTAATGCCATGGATATTTTGTGGCCTAATGGTATCGGGTATAATAATGTATTTCTTTTAGCCACAGATGCTGAGCTCTATATGATAAATGCGGCCAAGGACATAAAAATAATGTATCCTAAGTTGGTTCACCTTACTTGCTTAGCACATGGATTCCATAGGGTGGCGGAAGTAATTCACTCTTCTTATAGTGACGTCGATAGCTTTATAGGTAATGTTGAGAAAATTTTTCTGAAAGCACCTTCCCGAATACAAAAATTCAAGGAAATCGTTCCCGGGGTTTCCCTTGCACCAAACCCCATAATAACAAGATAGAGTAGTTGGCTGGACGCTGCCTTCTATTATGACACACATTACACATGCCAAAGGCTATAAACATAGTGGAAGAAGTATCTGTAAAACTTAAGGAAACCAAAGCCGGAGAAGTTACGAAAAAAGTAAATGAGAAACTTCAGAATGTATTAGCAAAAAATAATGTTTTTTTCAATCAAGTGTGATGTGCGAGATGTGTTGCTGCAATAACAAACAGAGCCCTCCAGATCGAAAAGTGAAAGAAATATATCGGATATTAATATAAATTAGTAGATTATTCTTATGCTCCTATTACGTCTTGCGATGTCGAAAGGAGTTTCTCACGATATAATTATTGTTCAAGTAAGAGAAGCAGAAACTTCCACTTTTGACAATTTCCGCATGTACATTATTGTTCATTGCAATGCACAGACTACGTAATGTTCAATTTACACGTAAGTACAATGTAGTGTTTTATAAAGGAGTACAAATTCACAACCGTCATGTACAACACTGTATACGAATTCTTTTGATACAACTGTACGGACAATGCAGGTACGCGCCCTTTGTGTACTTCTGGAATCACCGTCCCTGCTTCAAGATAAACAGACTATAGGCCTAGTAAATGGTAAGTAAACTTGTACGAACAGACATTCTGATCCGTCCTTTGCTTATATCCATGTCTCTGTATATTAATTTAATTAATGCATTGTGACAATTTTCTTTATTTTCTCACCTATACTTATTCTGTGAATATTATTGCTGTTGTTTTTCCCGATGAAACGTATTTTAGGGAATATGTTTTCGTTACCTTTTACATATCCATGGTATAGAATCATATACGAAAGCAATTAAATTAAAATGAATTATTGTCGTAGCTATGGGTTTAATCCCGTTCACAAACTTCAACTTGTTGTTAGTTGATGCTGAAATGACTACGACATGTGACCCTACATATTAGAATACAGCAGACAAACTATGCGGACAGATACACAGAAATGACTAGGGGCGTATGCGGACACTGCAATTAGAAAGGGTCGGCATTTAGCAACACAGCAGTCGCTCCGGCTCTCCTTGGGAATTAAACGTCAGTCAGGAACAGCGTCCTTCACTTTTGGTTATCCGATTTAATTGGATTTCGAAATAATACGGCGCAGCTCACGTCAAAGTGGGGTAGTTCTCATAAGGCAGATATTGCGATCTCTACACTTGTTCCCCCAAATTTCATACCGTATTATTGATGCATTGTTCGAAATATTCTCCATATTTTACCACATTTCACTCAGAAATCTATCGTTTTTATTTCATCGTTAAATGAACTGAAAATAGAAGGTCCTGTGACGTTGCACAGAATCTATTTTGAGAATTTCATGGAGATAAAAATGTTGTGGAATCCCTGATATAAAAAATATTGTTTTACATTGTAGCCTTTTTTTCTTGTACAGCGATTTATTCTAAAAGACTTCTTTTCTTCCATACTCATTATCTATGAGCCAGTCACTCAGCCATAATAAACATAAAATATAACAACTGTTCCAACAACATGTACAGAGTGTTAGAAAAAAGTATCCACTATTTTAGGAGGTGATAATATGCATCAAAATAAGAAAATAATGTCTGATAAACATGGGTCCTACAACACATACTTTCTGAGATCTGAATACTTGTTCATAGGAGGTGCTCAATGTGACGTGCATTCATGGCAATGCATTTTTCTGCCCTACAATACAGCAGAATACCAGATAATCATACCGTAGTTGACACCCCTGGCATGGAATAATGATACGTCGCAAGGAATACTGAAAATAAAAGTCTGGTTGCGGATATGAGCGGGGTTCAGCAGAGATGGTGTTGTGAATTTTCGTAATCAGCATGTGTAGGCTGATGAAAATAATAATAATAATAATAATAATAATAATAATAATAATAATAATAATAATTTATTTTAGCTGGCAGAGTTAAGGCCATAAGGCCTTCTCTTCCACTCAACCAGCAAAAAGTGTATATACATATGCATGAACTTACAAAGAATTCAACAATTTGATTTAGATGAGAGTTACATGTATACAAGAGTTATTTACGAATTAAACAACAAAATACTATGAACTATTAATTAAACACTGAAATAAACTGTGTAGCAGAATTAAGCTAAAATACATAGAATGTTAATATATTTCAAATAATGTTAGATAATAGAAAGAGATTATTATGAGACAATTTTTAAAACACAGCACTAGGATGATGTCTAAAGAAAGAAGTAACAATGTAGTCAGTGATAGTTTAAATCAGTATGATTGGAGTGAAATGCTAATAAGGTTATCTTTTAAGCTGGTTTTAAAGGTGTTTAATGTCTTGCAGCCCCTAATACTTTGTGACAAGGAATTCCATTGTCGCGAGGTGGATACTGTAAAAGATGATGAATAACAAGATGTTCTATGAAGAGGTATACTTAGCGTGCCACAGATAAGTGATCTGGTATTTACGTCGTGGTTAGAGTATAGATAAGAGAAACGAGACGAAAGGTAATTTGGTGTTAAGGTGTGCAGAATTCGAAAGAGTAAAGACAAAGAGTGTAAAGTTCTGCGTTCTTTAAGACGGAGCCACAAAAGACTTGCGAAGGACGGTGATATGTGATCATATCGTCGGATTTTGCACACGTATCTGACGCACATGTTCTGAGCTCGCTGTAACTTGACTGACAGTTCAGAACTTAGGTCACTTAACAAAACATCACAATAATCGAAGTGCTGTATTAAAACCCCATGCAGTTGTAGAAACAAGGTATCAACATCGATTCTCAATCAATTTATGGCCAGGCGTTCTTGGTGATAGATTAATAGGGCCATACGTGCTACCACAGAGATTAATTTGGGACCGCTATCAGGACTTTCTTAGTAAAGTAGTATTAAAACAAATTTAAAAGAGTGCGTGATTTTTTACGCCGAGGGGCGGAGGAAAGCACTATTTAATTTTTCTCTAGATATCTTTCGTCGATTGTTCGTAGCAGTCCAATTGCATCTCTAGTACCTTTTCCCTTTCTGAAGCCGAACTGCTCTTCTTCCAACTGTTCTTCCATCTTAGAATATAAACGCCGATTTAATATTCGCAGAAGGATCTTCTCCGAGTGTGATATCAGGCTCATAGTCCTGAACCCGTCACATTTCTTGGCATTATTTTTCTTCGGTATTGGAAAAACTATTGTGTGAATTTACTATTTTTGTCATTGTTTCATTATGTATTTCACTTCTGGTAGTGTGGAAGAGAAGGCCTCATTGCCTTAACTCTACCAGAATAAATAAAATAAATAAACACATAAATAAATAAATAAATAAACAAGTAAATAAATAAGAAAATAAATAAATAAGAACATTGTCTCCCTGAAATTTTCAGGTCAGTCGTCTTCCTCATATATTTCGTTGCATAATGATAGAATTTCCTTCTTGTCTTCACCCAAGCATTTCACTGATTCAGTGGGGATTCAATCAGCTCCTGTTGTTTTTCCATTCTCCATTTCCTTAAGCGTCAATTCAACTTTTCCCTTAAAATATAAAATTCTGTTTCGTCTTCTGATATGGCTGTTTCGTCTTCTGTAGCCAAGTCATCTAAATATACAAGAATATAAAATAGTGATGCTCCTATTACACGTTCAGTCTCAAGTCAGTATGCCTTTTCCTTCTCAGTCTTCTTTATGCTGGATTTGCCGGAGAATTAGCCCCAATTTCTTTGAGCATAGGTTTAACATGTTCAGCAAATGAATTGTGTAGCTTGATGTAACTCGATCTCAGGACTTCATATACGTCCGGAATACACAAGTCAGCATGCAATACATTGTTAGGGACATACCATGAGAAACCAGTGATCAGTCCCAAGTAGCGGTTATGCAATATGAATTCCTTTTACTTGCGTGGAAGATGCACATCCTCAAATTGGACATTCGTATTGGCAAATTGGTCTGATAAGCGACGAGTAGATAATAATTGTATATATAATTTTCAGTGTTGATTTGATTTGGACATTGAAACAATTATTTAAAAAGTAAATGTTTGTTAGTAAAACACTTGTTAACAGCATATTTAACGGAGATTGAAGAAATCGGCCATTAGAGTTAGAGCTTTTGTTGGTTATTAATTATTTTATTTTGAGAAGCAGTGGCAGTGAAATTTCACCGAATTATTCCCAGGAGGAAACAAAAGTCTCTGCCATGTTTCATTTTTATTATTTCTTTACATCAAACCTTTATACAGTGCATACAATTTATCTTCCCATGCTCGCATGTTTCAGCTACGCTGTGCACTGCCGTTTCCGCTCTAGCTACATCCTCGAGCGTAGAAATATAAAATGTATGCAAATCAAGCTTCCAGGTAAACTCACTGTAAAGTTAATTTGAATAATTTCGAGGGAAAAATTGTTCCGGGGCCGGGTATCGAACCCGGGACTTTGGATCGGTGTCGGGTGGAGTTCCCGGGTAGCCTAGTTGGGAGAGCGCTGGTACGTTTAACCAAAGGCCCCGGCTTCGATACCCGGCCCCGGAAAAATTTTTCCCTCAAAATTATTCAAATTAACTTTACAGGGAGTTATAACTGGAAGCTTGATTTACATAATACACGTCACTGTACGTAACAGAAAACCACAATTTAAGTGACACAGAGTTAGTCTGCACTCAATGTTGGTTGCTTGACGGTTGTCAGCTCACTTTGAGGTCTGTGGATATAGAGGGAAAAATTGGATCGGTGTCGGGTAGAGTTCCCGGATAGGTCAGTTGGGAGAGCGTTGGTACATTTAACCAAAGGCCCCGGCTTCGAAACCCGGCCCCGGAACAATTTTTCCCTCGAAATTATTCAAATTAACTTTACAGGGAGTTATACCTGGAAGCTTGATTTGCATAATACACGTCACTATACGTAACAGAAAACCACAATTTAAGTCATACAGAGTTAGTGTGCACTCAATGTTGGTTGCTTGACGGTTGTCAGCCCATTTTGAGGTCTGTGGATATAGAGGGAAAAATTGAATCGGTTTCGGGTAGAGTTCCCGGGTAGCTCAGTTGGGAGAGCGTTAGTACGTTTAACCAAAGGCCCCGGGTTCGATACCCAGCACCGGAACAATTTTTCCCTGGAAATTATATAAAATGTATGCTTTATATCTTGCTCCTTTACCTGCTTTAAGTTGAAACACATTGAGGCTCCTGGTGTATCAGCTGAGCACGATACTAGGCAATAGGAATCAACGCATTGAAAACGAATATACGTATTTACATCAGTCCAATTACGGGGTTAAAACCCAAAACTCGTGGCTACGACTCTCATCTGTCGCCTTTACAGCGGCCAGTAGCGAACGGTTATGTCGATGAAAATGAAATCGTATAACTGATTCAACGATTTTTTCTGCTGCTGTAAAAAATATTTTGTCTCGCGTGTAAGCTCTTGTGCATATTTTAGTCCTGCGGGAATTTAACCCTTGTTTTTATACGCCCGTGGATTTAATATTCAAATAAAATTTGTCTTCTTGATTGATGATAACTATCGTTATTCAATTAAACCAAGGCATTTAACGGCCACTGTTAACAATTCTCACCACACTGTTTCGGAACAATTATTCAGGTTGGTGGTCAGTGGAGCAATTGTTCGGTGCCCACAATGGTTTATGGAATCACGGTCAATTTTATCCATGTGTTGGTATTGTTCGGTTATGCCGCTTGAGGTTTGTGTTGCGGTTTTATGAAGAAAATAAAATGACCGCGATTGTTTATATGTACACAGCCGTTTGTTATAGCATACCGGAACTGTAATGGTTAGCATGGAATATGTAACGAAGCTGTTTGTTCAAATCTGTAGGCAGAAATATCTTAATGTATTCTTAAATTAATAAGGACGAAATGACGAACTTTCTGGTAAATGTGTTTGTACTTATATGTAGCGCTATTCAGAATCAATGGCATCATTTTATACTTCAATAAACTGAGATACTAGGGAAAAACAAATAACAAATATATTTTGCAAATCTGGCTTTCAGGTAGAAGCTGCCCATGAAGCAGACTTGAATATTTTAGGGAAAAATGTTACGGGGACCTGTATCGATCCCGGGACCCTTCGCTTAGAGCACGAATGCTCTACCGACTGTTGTGTATGGTTCCTGTAGTAGCTCACAACTTTTTCGGCTGTCTCTGTAATTAAGGAGGGAACATCCAGCTTAAATACACGAAAACCACATAAATGTAATTTTCCATATTCTCAACTTTCACACTGAATAAAGTTGAAAATTTACGTTACTATTATTCACATCTTCATTTACAAGAAACATTATTTGGATTATTTTTTTTCTTATTTTGAATTTTAGTTTTTTTATTACCCGTCACTGTTTCCCTCCTATCTCTTACAATTTTAGAAATAATTTCAAATGTCTTGTGTCCCGTACAATTCCAGAAAGTTCTGGCAATAACGTGAATGAGGATAATTAAATTATTTGCAGTATAAGTAAGAATTTTTCCTTTTTTTAAATTTCTCAGAAAAGTTTAACTGAAATACATTTTATATCATGACATATACAATAACCGTGCAAAATTTCAAACAATTATCTTTAATACTTTTTGAGTTATTTAATTTCATTTATTGTATTCCGTAGATCTTACATTAGCAATGAAGCTTTAAGATGTGGAACAAGTCAAAATTTTGCAAGATTACAATTGCAATTTTTACAATCATTTTACAGTTTTCAATTTCAATATTTTAACAATTTTTTGGCGAGACGTAGTGAGATGAGGTGAGGCCGGGAATTCGCCAACAGATTACCTGGCACTTGTCATATGGTTGGGGAAACCTCGGAAAAAACCAACCAGGTAATTAGACCAAACGGGGTTGAAGTGAAGTGAGGCCGAGGACTCGCCATAGACCATCCTGCATCAGTCCCATGGCTGGGGAAACCTCGGGAGAAACCAACCAATCAGACCAAACGGTGATCCAGCCCAAGCCCGAGCGCAGCTCCGGATCAACAGACCAGCGAGTCTGCCGACTGAGCTACATCGATGGCTTTACTAAAAATATACAGTACGTAGTCAATCAGATTATTAAATTCACAAACCCACAAGATTATTCATCAGTTGAGCAAAAAGTATAATACATAGCAAGAAAGTTAATTCCATTTAAAAGCATAAAGAATTCAAGCAGTTGAGATATACAGAAATTGATAATACATATGCAAATTACTTCAAATTACAAGCGTAAACAAGTCGTTAGTTGAGCTATACAGATTACTATTCAATTTACATCATATAACTTACCATTCATCAGCCAAAGTATACAAACATGTACAATACATAGTAAACAGCTTAAATCAATTACAAACATATTTTCGTTAAGCTATGCAAAATTTAACAATTAATATCAAGTAGATTAATTAAATTTATAATCACAAACAATTCACCAGTTGAGCTACACAGACTACTATTAAATTTACAGCATATACAATTAGTTAGTACTTGAGGTTGAAAGCGATTGCCGAAAAAACAACTTTATCCTAAATTTTCCACACTATTTTGCTATTCCGCGACAACTTAAAGTTTGAAAAGCGAACTAGTCGTTTGATTTCTATTGTTATCTTTAGAGAAACTGATAAGGACTGTTTTATCCCATTGCTGTTTTTAAATAAAAGAACGGTTTTAACTTTGCCGTAAAATATTCCATAAGGAAAGTCCAGTAACGCAGAGAGGATTTGGAATTGAACGGGTTAATCAGCTGCTTGTTTATTCGGATGACTTGAATGTGGTAGGAGAAAATCACAAATTATTATGGAAAAAACGTGAATTTTATCTCAAGCAAGTAATGAGATAGGTTTGGAAGTAAATCGTGAAAAACGAAGTACATGGTATGTATCGTTAACAGTACTTATTATGAAATGGTAACATAAAAATTGACAATTTCTCCTTTGAGAAAGTAGAAAATTCAAATATCTTAAACAATAGTAACAAATATAAATGACACGCAGAATAAATTTGGAAAATGTGTGCTCTTATTCGGTTGAGAAACTTTTGTCATGCAGTCTGCTTCCAAACAAACCGAAAGTTAAAATTTATAAAACAGTTATATTAGCCTACCGGTTGTTCTATATAGGCCTAGTTGTGAAACTTGGACTGTCACTTTGAGAGAGGAACAGAGAATAAGGTGCTTAGGAAAATATTTGGAGATAAGAGTGGTGAAGTTACATGAGAATGGAGAAAGTTATACAACACAGAACTGCATTCATTGTATTTTTCATCTAATATACTGTAATTAGAAACATTAATCTAGATGTCTTATACGGGCAGGGCATGTAGCACGTATGGTTGAATCCATACATGTATAAAGAGTGTTAGTTAGAAGACCTGAGGGGAAAAAGACCATTAGAAGGCCGAGACATAGATGGGAGAATAATATGAAATGTATTTGAGGAAGGTGGGCTGTGATGCTAGGGATTGGATTAATCTTGCTGAAGTTAGGGACCGATAGTGGATTATGTCTAGCAAGCCTATTCCAGTGACTAAGAGACTGACTACTGCTATTCAAACCTAAGATTGTGTATATTCGTAGGTGCGCCAGCGATGTGCTGTTGACAAACTGCGCAGACTTTCAGCGTAATGTTATAATTAATCATGCACTTAATTACAAAACACACAATAGCATTTCTGCTTGTTTTAAAATATTCTAATGTACCCATAAATATGCAATAGTTATATAACTTTCACACTACATAATATATACCGGTACTTTATTTGATTAGTACATAATTATCATAATATATGTCAGTTGGAAAATAGTATTTAAGTAAGCTTTTAACGTCATAATAATTATAAGTGAATCCCTTGTAAATAATGCAATTGGAGGAGAATTAAATAAATTGTTGGATATCTGCTGAAGTGGATAAATGGATGAACAAGTCGAAAGGATAATGGCTGTTTGTTTAGAATTATAGTTAGGACGAGTAGCTATTGGATGACTGTGTTAGCGGATGCATGAATAGGTAACTGTATGAAAATGTGGGTAGATGGCTTAATGGATAATTGAATAATTTCCGAGAGGGTGAATGAAGAGGTGAATTGTTGAACGAATTGATCACAGGAATTAATAGGTCATATTCATTGTAAATGTAGACAAATATGCAATTCGACTGGCGAATAGATGAGTGTATGAATGGTTTGACATATGGAAATTTAGATTAGGTGATTTTATTGGAAAATGGATCAGTAGATGAGTGGGTGGATGATTGGATGATTTAAATTTGTGTGGAAATATGAGTCAATTAGATAAGGGAAGATAAATGTTATGTTTTATTTAACGACGCTCGCAACTGCAGAGGTTATATCAGCGTCGCCGGATGTGCCTGAATTTTGTCCCGCAGGAGTTCTTTTACATGCCAGTAAATCTACTGACATGAGTCTGTCGCATTTAAGCACACTTAAATGCCATCGACCTGGCCCGGGATCGAACCCGCAACCTTGGGCATTGAAGGCCAGCGCTATAACAACTAGCCAACCAGGTCGACAAGGGAAGGTATTGAATGAAGACGTGAGTGTTATAACGGGATTATTAAGTCGATGCGTGAGTAAATGGTGGAAGGTTAAATAGAGATTTGAGTAAGTTGGTTGATAAACAGCCATCTTGGTAGCTCAGTTGAGCTCTAGGTTTACATTTTGACGGTAGATGAAAAAATCCAAGGTTGTGATGGTTGTCTGGAACTTTTCCATGTTTTTTCCTCTTCATTTCACAAACATGCTCCACATTTCCTCCTTCGTTATCAACTCTGATTCGAAGAACAGTCCACCACTTGGATTTGTGCGGCACCGAGTATGCCATCCGCCGTGTTGGATTTTTTCGCGATATGTTGAAAGGTTACTAGATGTCAATGGTTGTGACTTCTAAAATAGGTACTCACGATCTGTAGAGACGAATCTGAAGCCCTCCAGAATCTCATCTCTGACGGGGACAGCTCAAATGAATCTAGAAGGTATGACAGACCACCAGCAGACTTACGGCACCCGAGACTGTTGACTGCAGAGTAATGCATGTTATGGTATGGTGGAACCGCACGCAATTCATTCCATAATGGGTGCAGAAAATGACTGTCTGGACTGATGTGCTCAGAATGTTTCTCCGATAATTACCAAAACCAACATAATTGATAAATGGAGTAATAAATATATGTGGGTGAAAGATCGGGTACTGAAAAATTGGATGGGAAATTCATTTTACTGCCAAATAAATGTGCAAGTGGGTGCTTGGATGATTAGATGAGGGGAAAATTCATTAGCGAGTGTACAGTATTAGTAGATGGGCGATTGGATGCTTAACTGTGTGGAAATTTGGATGGAAAGGAAGTGAGTTGTTTTATGAATGGATGAGTAGTTGGCTGAGTGATAGGATAAGTAAAAATTTGGATGGAGTGATTAGTTTGTTGGCGAATTAATGAATAGTTGAGTCAATGGTTGATTTACTGCGTAAAAGGATAAAAAGAGAGATAAATAGATTGAGTAATAAACATATGGGTAGTTTGAATGGGTTAAAAAATTGAACAAGTGATAATTTGGATTGAGAGATGAATTGATTATCGACTGGATGAGTTTCGCGATGGATAATTGAAGTGTTGAATGGAGAGACCAGTTGATTACCGAGTGGAATAGTTTTCCAATGCAGGAGTGAGAGGTTGGATAGAGAGACCAGTTGATTACCGATTGGTGATGGGTGAGTGAGAAGTTGGATGGAGAGAGCAATTGATTAACTCTCTACTGGATGAGTATATGGATGGATGAATGATTGCATGAGTGAGAATTTGGATGGAGATGTATTGATTATCGACTGGATGAGTATTCTTATGGATGAATAAAGTGAGTGAGAAATTGGATGAAGCCGGGTTGGTTACCGACTGGATAGACAGCTCGATGAATGAATGAAGAATTGGATGGAGACAAGGGACTACCGACTGTATGAGTACCCCGATTGATGAAAGATTGATGAGTGAGAAATTGTATGTTGAGACGAGTTGATTACCGACTGCATGAGTATTCTGATGGATAGATGATTGCAAGTATGAAAAGTTGGATAGAGAGACGCTTTGCTTATCAACTGGAAGAGTACTCCGTTGGTTTAATGATTGTATGTATGAGAAGATTGATGCAGAAATGAGTTGATTACCAGCTGCATGAGTAGGCCTACTAAGATGAATAAATGACTGGATGAAATTATAATCTTACTATCGAATGGATGATTATATAAGAAAATATTAGATAAAAATTAATTAGATGTCTACAGGGGAAGAATGAGTGGATGGGCAATTCAAGAATTAAGTGAATTCATAAAACATGTTAAATGAATATGGTTTAATAGGCAAGTGGAAGAATAGTTGGTGTGGGAGAGCACGTACGTACAAAATAGGATTCATGAATGGATTTTTTATAGTTTTGATTAGTGTTTGGAGGTTTGGATGTAAGCATGGAAGAATTATAGGATTAGTGAGTATGTGAATATGTTTAAGTTGAAAAAAGATTAACCCCTTCAGTCCTGAATTTATATTTTAAAATATTGAAAAAAAACTGGGCACATAATCATTCTGGGGATTCAAAATTCCCAAATCAAATCTTGAGAGAAAATCAAATTTGGGGACAATTTTGATATGTTTCAAAAATAATATTCTCTATTTCTGTCACATTGAATTTTTCAAAATATTTAAAAGTACCGAAGACATTCCAAAAAAGAAATAGAGAAACAATGTACACTATAATGTACATCAGGCCTGAAGAGGTTAAGTTACTGAGAACTCAATTTATATTCATCTTCCATATTATGAGAAAGAAATGAGAATACAGTAGTTTCATTAATGGCAAAATGTGAAACTAGAGAGAGTTACTTGAAGGATAGATCTATTAATTTTCAACCATGTATGGAGATGTACTAACATTATTAGTATATACTATGGATGGAATTTACACATTATTAAACGAACTTGCATGTACTTTACTCAAGCGATTTTAATTAAACAAGCGTTGACCAAATATTATTCTTAAACAAAGGAAGTATAATTTTCTTTCTAGGAAACACGAAACAATTCCTGAGATGTACATTAAGGGAATTATTGGCTAGTGGGTATACAAAGGTT
Organism: Periplaneta americana; assembly: GCF_040183065.1. NCBI lineage: Eukaryota > Metazoa > Arthropoda > Insecta > Blattodea > Blattidae > Periplaneta > Periplaneta americana. Next base: position 43,045,361 of record NC_091133.1, read on the forward strand.
TCACACGTAACAAATGGACTTCAGATCCCCTACCGAGTAGTCATAGAAAATTCTCTAGAGGGGAGAACGTGCCTGCTGAGAGAAGAGATTAAAACACCGGGAGTTGGGCCAAAGTCTCTCATCCCTTCTTACTCCCTACCGGTAGCTGTAGGCGTCCTTGTGTAACTTATGTACTGGCAAATGTTACTTATATGCTCTTCTCTGAGGGAAATAAGCTCTTCTCCGTCAGTTCTTTATATACTAAACAAAAACTGTTGCTCGAGTTCGACTTGAAACGAACAATAAACAAATCAGTCTTACACATACTTTCTCATAATATGTTCAAATGCTTTCCAATAAAATTCGATCCTTTACTATAACGTATTATTTCTATTCGTTGTTTATTTTCTTCAAATAATTGAAAAATCGCATTATAGGAATGGAATGAAATGGAATTTAACTGAGGGGGGTACGGATGGCCCAGCACTGCGACCTATTGTGATCTATTGCGCTAATCTTCCATATGGAACGTATTCGAGGAAAATGTTCACTGTTCATCCAAATAACTAGTTCGTTTTCCGCATTGCACACTATAACAATATTAATTATATCGTAACGTAATTTCGCGTAATAATTATGACTTATTCTTTAAGGTACTCAGTGTTCAAACACGTTACAAAGAACACATCACAATCATAAGAAAATTACAAAACACTTCCACATATACAGAACACATCACAAACGCTAACCACACATACAAAGACATCAACACACACATGAAAATTCTACACATCCAGCCAAAAAGCCAGAAACTAAACACATTAGAACAATACGAAATATACAAACACACAACAACACATCCAAATGAAATTCTCAACACACAACTCAATTTCAGAACACACACACTCTTTGACTCTACATTACATTACACAAACACACCCCCACAGGAAACAAAGCAAAAAGCGCCAAGACCAGAAAAAACCAGTTCAGATGATGGTCAACAGCAGGTCGAAACATGTTAACAATGTAACAAAATTTAACACATGAAAGACATATAATATGTTTTCCAAAGTGATATAGTGTTAAAAGTTGTGTAATCGAGATGTATATAGGAAGAAATTTATCTTCCCATCACTGGACTAGATCTTTGTCTGTTATCTTGTGATTGGCCTTTGATGGCAATCATATCACAGTCAGGTATGTAAACTTACATGTATATGTCTTAAGTCAGATCACCACCAGGAAGCTATATTATAGGAGTACTGATTTTAGGTCTGGGGAGGAAATCCGTAGTGTGGCGGATAGTTAGACAGGCTTAGTCGCATGTTTGTTGATGGATCTATAGTGGATTCCTATAAGGGAAACGGGAGTACTTGGCGAAAACCTACCTTTCAGCATCGTGTTCTTCAACCAGAAATTCCACTTGAAAGAATCGCGATTCGATGCTCTGTTACCAGTGTGGAAATCCGACGGTCTAGACCAGCTATTTCCCGCTGGCCAACCTGTGACATCGGAACGTGTTTCCCCTCTCGCGGAAAAGTTAGTAGAACACGTCAGGGAGGGTAATGTTGTGTCTCCGCTATTTAAACATCTTCATCTCTTCTACTGCCACTTCCCCTACTTTGCTCTCACAGCTATCCTCCCCCTTTTAAAGAGCTCGAGAACAGAGACGTGTGACGACACAGAGGTAACAGTTGGAAAGACCTGCTCTAGAAGGTGACCTCATTAGTACCATAGGAGAACTGAATTGCGAAACATTAAAAAAAATACAGTGGGAAAGTATATTTCACCATCGTGAAATTCTATTAATGTACACTGAATTTGTTTTAATAATTTGAATACTCATTCCTGATAGCTACTGTAAATTACAATGAATGAAAATGCTAAGTCATTTTATGTCAATTTCCGGTAATTTTTTTCCAATCTTGAGAAACGTAATAAGATTGAAATAATAATAATAATAATAATAATAATAATAATAATAATAATATAATAATAATAATAATAATAATAATATAAGTATTACTACTACTACTACTACTACTACTACTACTACTACTACTACTATTAGCGACGCTGATATAACCTCTGTAGTTGCGAGCGTCGTTAAATAAACCATATTTTTTACCATTATTGTTGTTATTATTATTATTATTATTATTATTAGTATTATTATTATTATTATTATTATTATTTATTGAACATAACCTCCCTCCAACGTACACATGGTATTACGATAAAATTGTCCACACCTGTGGAGTAACGGTTAGAGTGTGTGTGCTCTGAAATTGAGTTGTGTGTTGAGAATTTCATTTGGCCGCGAAACCTATTGCAATAAATGGTAGTAGAAAGTGGAACGTGAAGAATCGATTTAGTGTTGCGTTATCTACAGCAAAACCAATTCTATACCTTTCCATTTTAGGCTTTCTTTTATTTCTTTTATATTCATTTGCGTTCGTGGTACAGGTGGCTCGGGTTCGATTCCCGGTCGGGGCAAGTTACCTGGTTGAAGTTTTTTCCGGGGTTTTCCCTCAACCCAATATGAGCAAATGCTGGGTAACTTTAGGTACTGGACCCCGGACTCATTTCATCGGAATTATCACCATCTCATTCAAAAGTTAAATAACCTAAGATGTTGATAAAGCGTCGTAAAATAACATACTAAAAAAGACAAAAAAATTTCACTGGAAGATTAGTGGATGGGAGAAGTGAAAAACATAATGTTAGCATATTTTTTTTCTCAAAAGTTATACAATAGTTATCATGCTCTTTCTCTGCATACCTGAACTAATTCAGTACTGCCCCAATGTTCTCTGCAGAGACGACGTATACTCTATACTAATAATAAATCTGTAGCCGAAATTTTTCTGGTAATTTTCGATTTTCCAAAAATAATTGGTCCTAACATATATAATTAACCACCCTGAAACCGAAAATCGCATTTTTGAAATTTTTGTTTGTATGTCTGTCTGTATGTTTGTTACCTTTTCACGCGATAATGGCTGAACCGATTTAAATGAAAATTGGAATGTAAATTAAGTTCGTTGTAACTTAGATTTTAGGCTATATGGCATTCAAAATACTCTATTTAAAAGGGGGGTTATAAGGGGGCCTGAATTAAATAAATCGAAATATCTCACTTATTATTGATTTTTATGAAAAATGTTACATGACAAACGTTTCTTTACAAATGATTTCCGATAAGTTTTATTCTTTACAAAATTTTGATAGGACTGATATTTAATGAGATAAATGAGTTTTAAAATTAAAATAACGTCATCTAAGACGGTGGAATGAATTAAGAACAAATGACTTCGTCTATAAGGGGCCCTTGGACAACAACAATCGAAACAGGGTCCTTGGCCATCAACAATCGAAAGCTATTAAGCATAGCCTACAGAGAATGTTTCTGTGTTTGTATGAAGTGATATCAGAAGATAAATTAACCGATTTGTATATTATTATTTCACCATTGGAAAGTGTGGTTTCTCTAGATGGACATAATGCTATAATGTTATTACAGTAACGTCTGAGTAAATCGAGGAGAGGTAAGATTAAAATACCTTCTTATGCACAGAAAATTTGATAGGCTATTTTGTACATTCGTTTTCTGTATTTCTTAAAATAATATTTATGTACACTCATTTTAATCTCAGAGAATTAACGAACAACGAGAGTGTATTGATTTAGTATGCAGTAATAGTACGTTAGCTTAGCAATCCATTATTTTATAATTCATATTTTAACTATGCTCAATTGACTCGTGTTAAAATACTTAAAATATATATTCAATAAATGCAATGCAAAAGAAAATTTGGTAATGAGCGAAGCAGATTATCTTGCGCTGTTGTAAAAGTTGTTGCCTGGATCAAACGTCCTATTTTAATTATGTAATTACTTTATATTTATTTCTAACAGGTGCAGCGGAGCGCACGGGTACGGCTAGTGGAATAATAATACCAGAATCTGTCGAAATCTCGTTAAAATAGACTTAACACGTTTTAATACTGCGGTCATCATTTTTCATTTTTTTATTTGCTCTTTTTTGGATATCTTTGGATGTTCATTGCACTTTTATAACAGTAATAAACGCCAACTGCAAAGGTTTATGTAGAATTTCACTGCTTTTGAAATCATAACACGTAACACAGCTATTCACGATGACTAATGGTCCTAGTACTGTTGAGAATAGAATTTGAATAGCTCATAATCCTTTGAGATGGCCTCCATTTTCAAAGTTGGTCCACTTCAGACTGAACAGATGCGAAGTTCGCCATGGTCAAGCAATCTTCCTTTTCCCTCGTCTGAAGCAATTAGTGCAGATATTCAGGTGCAATAGAGTGTAGGTACTAGTTCATAAACTAATAGTTTGCGAAGTAATTCACTGAAGATTATGCGGCTGCCTTCACCATTATTGCATGGCCACGCAGTTACAGGCATGTTAAAGACACGAAGGTCCACATTACAACCTGCAACGAGTAAACTTCTGTCACATGAAGAGAGCATTTATTTTGCCATTATTACATTTATGAGCTTCGCAGAAATCCTTTCTTCTGTATGAGATCAGTGTAATTGCTGTTTATACTTTTTTAAAATAACATTTGAAATACACATAAATGACATTATTTACTACGTATCTATACAAAAATAGTTATTTATATTCATTCATTCATTCATTCATTCATTCATTCATTCATTCATTCATTCATTCATTCATTCATTCATTCATAGTGTTCTGCCCAAAGGCAAGACTTTCACTGAAAACCAAGTATTCTCTAGTCTTTCCTATTTTCTGCCTTCCTCTTTGTCTCCTCATATGATCTATATATCTTAATGTCGTCTGTCATCTCATATCGTCTTCTGCCCAGAAATCTTCTCCTGGTCATCATTCCTTCCAGTTAATCCTTCAGAAGGCAGTTTCTTCTCAACCAGTGACCCAGTCAATTCCTTTTCCTCTTTCTGATAATTTTCAGAAGAAAAAAATTACATAGAAGTGTTACAATTAATTCATTCAGTCATTCATTTATTCATAGTGTAAGTCTTTCACTGCAAAATCCAGCTTTCTCCAATCTTTACTATTTTCTGCCTTTCTCTTTGTGGCCGCATATGATCCATGTATCTTCATGTCGTCTATCATCTGATATCTTATTCTGCTCCGAACTCTTCTTCCATTCACCATTCCTTCCAGTGCATCTTTAGTAGGCAGTTTCTTCTCAGCCAGTGACCCAAAAATTTCCTTTTCCTCTTCCTGATCAGTTTCAGCATCATTATTTCTTCACCCACTCTTTCCAACACAGCTTCTCTTCTTATTCTGTCTGTCCGTTTCACAGTCCCATTCTTCTCCATATCCATATTTCAAATGCTTCTAGTAGCTTCTCTTCACTTCGTCGAAATGTCCATCTTTTTGCCCCCATACAATGTTACACTCTATACAAAGCACTTCACTGATCTCTTCCTTGGTTCTTTTTCCAGAGATCTGCGGAAGCTCTTTTTTTCTATTAAAAGCGTCTTTTGTCATTGTTATCCTCCTTTTGATTTCCTGGCAACAGCTCATTTTACTGTTAATAAAGTGTGAAAAATAGAATTTTATGTAGCGAGTAGGAAAGTATGCGAAACGAGATCACTGGCCAAGTGCAATAATCCTACGAGCAAAATAAATCGAATTTTAGCATGAATACAGGGGCTCTATTTTTGAGACAGTTGTTCAATATTTACAAATAAATTATACTTGTACTAATATGTACTATGTATCGTATTAAAACAATATAGAAAATGTTAATTAATAGATCATGCATTGTTTGTCGGATGTTTGAATGGTTGTAAGAAGTTTATTGTTCATTTGTAGTAGAATTTTCTGATGTTTTGTAAAATGGATTGTGCTTAATACAATGAATCATAATGAACCGCAATAAAGGAAAGACATTTTTGAGAGAATAAGTTCAGAACTTCTACCACATAAACCAAAGAAACTGTACAATATGGGGTACCTTATAACAGGTTCGCTGAGTGGTTCAAGGTAAAAAATGTAAGAAAGAAGTAGCAGGAAAAATGTGTTGCTTGTTGTACTTCGAAGAAAAGTCTGGAACTTGGACACTATGATCAAAATATTGTGCATAAACATTAAGAATAAACAGATCAATAGTAAATATTATATTTATGGGCTTATAAATCACTTAATAAATTACAAAATCAATAAAGATATTTCTTAATATTTGTATGTTTCCCAATAAAATACATAATCAAAATATTTAATTTTCTGTTCTTAGAAAATTAAACAATTCTTTGAAGGACACAAAGCATGGTTTAGTAGATGTTGGAAAATGTTGAAATTAATTAATTTAAACACGGTTCTCTAAGTAAATTACTTTTGACATCTTACTTATAATATGAAATTTATAACACTATCACCAAATGTTTTGTTTGAAAAGGTGGAATAATTCAAATAACTTGGAGCAACAGAAACAGAATAATATAAATGACACTCGTGAGAAGATTAAGCGCAGGATAAATATGGGAAATATCTGTTATTATTCGGTTGAGAAGCTTTCGTCATCCAGTCTGCTCTCAAAAAAAACTTAATAGAATTTATAAAACACTTATATTACAGTTTTTCTGTATGGTTGTAAAACCTGGACTCTCATTTTGAGAGAGGAACAGAGGTTAAGGATGTTTGGGAATGAGATGCTTAGAAAATTATTTGGGACTAGCCTAAGATTATTAAAGTTACAGGAGAAGTTACACAACGCCGAACTGAACGCAATGTGTTCTTCACCTAACATAATTAGGGACTTTAAATACAGACGTTTGAGATGGGCAGGGCATGTAGTACGTATGAGTGAATCCAGAAATGCATGTAGAATGTTAGCTGAGTGGCCGGGGGGAAGAAAACCTTTGGGGAGGCCGAGACGTAGATAGGACGAAAATTATTAAAGTGGATATGAGGGAGGTGAGATATTATGGTAGGGAGTGGATTAATTTTGCTGAGGATAGGGACCGATAGCTCCGAGTTGTGTAAAAGCCATTTGTAAGTACCTAAGTCACCAATTGTAATAAAGCCTTCTTTTACCTAAGTGTATACAAAAAACATTTTATTAAATATTAAATTATTTGACCTCGATAATGATTTTTACTGTTTGAAGTAATACCCTACATATCACTGTCAATACACGATTACCCATAATAGACATTGAATCATAGTAATAATAATAATAATAATAATAATAATAATAATAATAATTTATTGATTGAGGAACAGAGGTGCTTATCGGTCGAATATTAAGCATCCCTAAGCACTTTACTTCTTTTTTGTACTCATGATGAAATGAGTTGCATGCCAACTGTGCTATCCGGCTAACTGGGCATCAGCACCCACCACACTAGGCATTCCTCTCCAGCCTACATACACACCCGTTTATCATAACTGTAGTGCTGATTTGCTGTACCTAATAGATACGATTAGCCACCGACATAGCACATGCAGTAGCACGTTTTCTAGCTGATCCGGAGCTGTGCTCAGATACGGGTTCGATTCCCATTTGGGCTTCCAAGCTGGTTGGTTTTCCTACGTTTCTTCCAACTGTAAAACTGATGTCAGGTAACCACGGCGAATCATTGGACCCTTCTTGCCAAAGACTACCTCGACATCACTAATTCCATCGACTCAAAATGACCTATAACTTGATTCAGTGTCGTTAAATAATTGATTAAAAATAGATTTAATATAGCAATGAGTAGCCATATTCCAGGCAGTGAAGAGAAGACCTTCGGAGATTTCGGTACTTCTTTCATGGATCTATAGATCTATGAGTCGTCCACAACCCACCAGCACTGCCATCTGCTAATCATTGGATAAATCACAAGGAAAATCTGTAGTGGCGGACGGCCGATTTGACGACATGCTAACACAGAAGATGTCCTATTTTTCGAGACAGAGATGGTAATATAAAGTGAATTGTGGAGAGTGTTGGTGGAATGACGAGGGAGAAACGGGAGAATCCGAGAAAACCACTTAAAGCCTTGACTATATCCACTAATACAACTCCACTATTGCCGAGGTTTGAATTAGAGTCTGCGATCTTCGTAAGCCATCGGTCTGCCAACCGAGCTAAAATTGTAATGTCAAAATTATTAATGGTAGGCCTAATACAAGGTTTATAGATGTAATTTTATTTGAAGCTGAGTTATTTGAAAAAAAAAAATGTTAAGTTTTATCCGTAAAAGGTATATCTGACGTTACAGTGTCAGTATGTCTCCAGAAAACCATAAACTAGAAGGAATGGTGTTAAGACGAGTCCTGTTTTAGTTTAACTTATGATATCCTTTGAAAGCTGGACAAAATACACCTTAAAGAATGGATTCGTAAATCTCATAACTATCGACTGAAAAAAACATTTAAATCTTAAAATGCTCTACCGAAACTATTGTGAGCAATTTGCATTCCTGATTAGGTTTTGTGTATACGAAATCGCACGAAATATCCGACAACTGTTTAGAAGTCTGGTATGCTTAGTAGTGCGAATATCATAAAATATCTCCCCCTCCATGAGCTCTGACTTGCGAACCCTGATAGCAAAACAAAAGAAAAAAAAACACAGACTTTTCCATTACGTTCGTTTTATTAAAAAAAAAAAAAGCTATAAATATTCGCAGCATATGTGAATTCATATGATAATACTATTTACGTGAAACAGAAAATTATGTACGTTGTCCATTATCTTGCATGTACGCATGGAAGCGGCAGCATTAGAGCATAAAAACTGACCAAACACTGTTTAATCTGCACGCCAGAAGCATAAAAAAGGAAGAGTGAGCATCCGTTCGGCGCAACTAAATCAGGGCCGTGAGTCGTGCTCGGCTGCTGGAGTGACACGTTGTGCGTACACAGTACGTGCGTCTTTAAAAGTCTAGCCAACATTCACTTGTTTGCTTGTTGGTGTATTTGTCTATTCGCTTCGTCTCTTTGCTCTTATTTTAAATTCTTTCTTATTTTTTTCCTTCCCGTTTGAATAACCTGTTTCTTTCTACCAATAACTTCTTTTGTTCTTTCGTCCTATCTTCATTTATTTATTACTTTATCGACGTGTTTTCTGTTTCTCCATTTCCTAACTTCTCGCTTCATTAGTCTATGGTTTGTTTTCCTTTCTTTATGTATTCTATTTTGTCTTCCTACCTTTTATTTCTTCTGTTCCATTTTGGCTTCCTTCATTTATTTATTTATTTACGGTATGTATGTATGTATGTATGTATGTATGTATGTATGTATGTATGTATGTATGTATGTATGTATGTATGTATGTATGTATGTATGTATGTATGTATGTATGTATGTGTGTGTGTTTATGTGAGTAAATGCATGCATGTGTGTTATACAAGGACATCATTTTATTTTTACTTCAAATTTTATTGTACCTCAGTTTTTGAATGTACTTCACTCCCACCCCTTCTACTAATAAAGTTCAACCGTAATCCACACAGAACCAAGGCCTCATATAATCTTACGGTCACAGTAAACAGTACGTTCCAAAAATATGTTCGCGTTTTCCAGTGACGAAAGAGCTTTCAGTACTGAATCATATTTTCGCACAGGTACTGTCGTCCATTTGCTTACCTCGCATCCCGGTTTTCCCCACCCGCTTCTATTCGCCTTTCTGTAAAGTCTAGTGGTTGGGATGTCTTAGCTCTTTTCTGAAAACATTAATTTTTGTTAGGAATTGGACGTCTACGTAATATTATACAACTGTTTAAAATAAGTTAAATAAAAGTGCCCCGTTAAGTAATTGTCACGTGATTATCCCCCTTTCTACGACCCTGCGACATAACCACTTGGACGGACAGTAGATAGTATTTGTGAGTAATTTTATCTTTTCGGATCGGGCAGAAGTGAAGATTGAATTCACAGTAGGTAAGGTACTCTTTTATAGAGTAGGTACAGAATTATTTCAACATGAGTATGAAGGACGAATCTGATAATTGGAATTAGGTACAGTAGTTTATAGTGCGATAATATGCACATCAGAACTGAAGCCTATATGGAAATGAATGGCCACTATTTTCAAAAATGTGTTTAAATATCCATATTTGATTATTTTTCAATTTAACTTCATTCTCTGTAGTGTATGTCAATGTGCTATAGACAGTATAATATAAACTGCATAATGAATACTTTCGCATGGAGAGCTCAGTTCGTGAGTAAAACACTCATTGCTAATACTGTACTGTATTTTGATTAAACAAGAACCTAATGAAAATTATCAAACACAAAATCTCGATATTTCCTAATTTAGGTAAATGGATGAACTACTTTTCTTCCCTCCTATACGTAGTAAAGTGATTACGCCAGTATCATTTAACTCCGGTCGTGGAAGGGGGTAGCAAACGGTGTTTACGGTTCTCAACCATTGATCCAAAGTATAGTCAGGTTAATATTAGAAATTTTAGTAAAAATAAAATGATGTCCCTGTATATGCATGCACGTATGTATGTATGGGCTTTTCCAAAAAGCCGATTCAATTAGAGAAAACAGCGTATGAATATTTTGAAAAATAGATTTCCTCAACTCTAGACAAAAATTCTGAGCGCTCTCCTTAAGAAATCTATGGGTATCGAAACTGCATATGAATTCTCGTACCACAGAGTAAGTGAACGCACGTTGAGCAAGATACAGGTTCTCCTGTCGCAGCTATGAGTTTTGCAAGTGTTTCATGGGAGTGTCGGTTTTCCCTCCTTAAAACATTTATATAGGTATTACTCGACCGAGGTCAGGGAGTCCTGCAGCCCGGGTCCGTGGCGCTACTGCTCCTGCGTTCTTAATACCGCATCGCGATAGTTCACATTAAGCCCGCGGCTCCACTTGCCTTGGACGAGTAATAGAGTTCTAATTATTTTAGCTGACGTGTATTTGTAAGTTTACCATAATTTCTCCTTTCCTTTTTCTTTTCTTCTTTCTTTCTTTCGTTCTTTTCTTTCAACTTGTTCCCTTAGTAATTAATACATTTGCATATTTATTCCTTATCTTCTTTCATTCTTTCCTATTTTTCTATTCTTTTTATTTCACCACTAACACTTATTTTTGCCCTTTATTTCCTCTTTCTTTTATCATTATATTTTGTGTTTTCCTTCGCATATATTTTCTGATATATAATGTGTATATACAGTAATATCACAGCCTAGTATATACAGTCACGAAGCTTGAATTGTGAGGGTGCTAGGAACAATAGACTGTGCCGGTACTCTTTTGCATTATCTGTAATGAGGTGATATTAGCGATCCTAGTGGTTAGCAACTATCTACGGATGTATATTTACCACGTATTGAGCTTCGTGACTGTATATACTAGACTGTGGTAATATGTCTTTCCTTCATTGATTACTCTTGATTCTTTCTTCCTCATCTTTCGGTCCTTCACTTAATTTAATATTTCTATCTCTTTCTTTTCCCTGACGATATTCTTACTCTTTACAGTTTCATATTCAGTTTCTTTATTTCCTTCCATATTTGGCATTTTATTTGTATTTTTATGCTCGACCATGCCGAAATGTAGTAATTATACACCTGGTAGCAGCCCTTTAATGGACCTCATTAAAGTACACCTATTCATTAAAGTTCAGGTGTTCCACCAATCAGAAAACACCATTGTAGCAATATGAAAGCGCAAGTATAGATTATTCTCGGATATGCAATCGAAAAACAACTAGCGAAACGTCACGGAGGCTGGAAATCCAATACTGTCGCAGAAGGTTATGTTCTGTTACTATAATAATTAGCGTTAATTGTAAATAATATTCAAATAATTTCAATTTGTCATCTCGTTTTTCAATGTCTAAATCAATTTCCAGGTTATATCAAGATTAATGTTTATTTTACTTTCTAGATTATATCTAGGTCAATGACATTTGTGTCTCGGAAAAAATCAATACTTTCGCGTCTGCTCACATGTCACAATTTACGAGATATTGCACAAGGTCAGTTCTGCTCCCCAGTCAGATAAAAATAACATGAATACTTATGAATAATTTCAAGTTGGGAATATGGTCGAGCATAAAAAGTCGTATGAAACTTGCCTATAATGGTAATGAAGACGCTCGTATGAAAATTATGAAACTCGCTTGCGCTCGTTTCACAAACATACTCGCGTCTTAATTACTGCCATTATAGGCTCTTTGCATAATGTAATATTAAGTTACTTTTATTTTCTTTCCTCTTTAGATTTTCTTCTTTCAATATTTCTGTTTATTTTTCTCATTGCTATTCTTCCCCTCCTTTGTAATTAATTTTTATTCCATTTTCTTTGACGATCAAAGTGAAAATACGTACAACATTGGCGTTCTAACTACTTTTACTGTTTTAAGGTTCGACATGTCGTTTTTCTGTGTGAGACATTAGAATACATTCTTCTACTACTTGTAAGGCGCCTCGGTTGAATTATGCCTGCAAACAATCGTACATGTCGTAAGAAATTTAGATTGTAAACACTTTCAGCGAATAGTCTCAGGGTATTCGCTCTTTCTCTCTTTGTGCATCTGGCTCCATCTGTCTTTCCTAGCACATTTCTGAAAATTACTTGGAATAAAAAAGTAGGCTGTGGTGTGAGGAAGAGTTGTTCATTTTTGTCGAAGACTGTGACCTCAATTTATTCTATACGCTTTTTTACAGACCAAGTCACAACAATTTTAATTTAACAGAAATCCCCGACTTTAATTGCATTCCTTGTGCTTGGAAAAAAGGTTAAACCTATAGAGAAAAGAGAAATTTAAAATTTGTTCCTTCTAACGGTATTTATGGAACATTCTCAGTCACTTTTTTAATCTTTCTCCAGAGACTTTCCTTTGCCGTAGCTCAGACCACTGGTACAAACACAGAGAGTGGATGAAGGAACACAATCCGGAGGTCAACCATTAACGTAGACTTATGAGAGGACAACGGACGCACGCACTACAGTAGAAATGGGATTTGTGTGACGTCATGATGAATAAACATCGTCAACGTGCGGAAACTAGCGCCTGAAAAACATTAAAGCAGTTAAAAGACCGACCCTCCTTGCGTCCTCTTTTCCATTCTTCAACTCCCATAAACAATAAAGTTGTGGTGGCGTCTCATTGAGGGTAAGTTCTTTTTTGCTCTCTGCCTCCAAGGGAGTGTAGGATAAAGAGCATAACATTTCCTTTTTAACTCAGCCAATTTGTAAGTGAAGCGAGGGATCGTGGCTCGTATTTCCGGGGATGAGACTCCACAGTTTGGAGGCAAGGAACTGAAAGTATCTGTAGGTGTTTATTGTCTCCACTTACGTGTATACAGAAAGAAAACAAGAGGGGTCCGTCCTTTTACTTTCACAAAGAAACTTAGAATAAGCGAGAAGGAAGAAACGGGGAGGAGTCGCTGCAAATAGAATTGTCATAACTTAGAATATATAATATGTGCCATGCAATATAATTACAAGACAAGCTGAAAATTAACTAGTAGGAGAAAGATATTAAAGAAATGGAAAATGTAAATGGGAGAACAAAACCCATTTAAGAGAAGAAAGGCACACTGAAGACTTTTTAACGAGTTATATGCAAGATAGTGAAATACAAAGATTAAGTTCATTAGTTCATTTGAAGAAGAGATGAACAACTAGGAAGAAGGTAGATTTTATTCAGAAAGTTACGGATAAGAGGCTTATTTCCTGCTGGACAGTTCTGTGACATTCTTTTTAACAGTCAGAAAGAATTCACATAATTGAGTTACTTGAAAGAGTTCGAGTTTCTGCTGTGTTCATATCGCTCGCGTGCTCTTTAACGTAAGTGAATTAGCAGAAGTCGAAAACATTTGTTACTTCAGTTGTTGGGGAGTAGGGTTAACACTATCTAGTTCTAACTTGACTATAAGAGAGAGTTTCATTGTTAGTGAAACGATTAGTTGTATAGCTAATCACAGTTAAAATTTTGCAAAGCCAATACATTGTGATTCCATTAAAATATGTGAAATATTAGCATAATTCTCGGAAATTTCTTAACATACAAGTGATTCACGAGGTTTTACCGCCACTTAAGGAGCTTATTTCCTAAGCAAATAATGTCATATAAACATGTGACCTAATCTCAAAGTTTTCAGAGATACACTAATTTGAAGTTGTTTGTAAAATAGCCTAATGTTATTCTTTAGTTTTAAGGGTAAAGGAATATAACAGAAAAAGAATGAACTATTCAGGAATATCATTTCATTAAGTAGATAATATTTCGAAGCTAAAATGTGTTGTGAATTCCATAGTTGCTTCATACAAACTTTTTTTTTTTCGATTTTTAACTACAAAATTACATTTTTATTAAGAATTTATCAGAACAACATCCCACTCTTATGAATTTTTTAAGACTGTATATTAAGATGCAGAATTAAACTGTAAACAATCAAGTTCCTAAAGTCGTATGATTTGTAACAATTTTTGTGATACGTATGTAAGAATGAAGTAATTTTTAGTTAAAAATTGAAAAACAATATGAGTACAAAGCAATTAACACATTTTTAGCTTCAAAACACTATCCAATTAAAGACATGATACTTTTAAATAGTTAATTCTCTATTTGTAATATTATTTTACCCTTAAAAGTAAAGAATTAAGGCATTTTACTAACAACTTCAAAATAGTGTAACTCTGTAAATATTGCGAGTAGGACAAATGTTTATATGACACTTTTTGCTCGGAATGTCTTCGGAAATAAGCTCCGTAAGTGGCGGTAAATCCTCGTGAATCACCCTGTATAATAAACAGCATAAAAGGTAACACGTTATAATAAATATGTAATTTATATTTAATATCCAGTATTAAATACTGTATTTTATAGATGATGACGTATGAAGTTTGTACGAAGGCTTTAAAGAATGCATAATATCGAATTCACACTTTACTGAGTCATTTTCTTCCTGGGTAGATCTACGAATCTAGAAAAAGATTACGACCAGCTCCTTTACTTACTACTCGTTTTATTAATTCTATTTCTATAAATTAAATAAATTTTAAAAATTTCGTTCCCAATTAAATCAGCGATAAGATTTAACATATCAGTGTCATGGCAATGTTTACTTTTACCTTCGTGCAAAGCGTCGTAACGTTCTTCAGTGCTGTTTTCATATAAATATGTTTATTGCACGTAATACACGGAGATTTTTTGTCGTGGAACAGCATATTGTGGACTAATACTGTTTGTCATATGAAATATATTTATTTCACGTATTAAATCGAATATCATGTCTATGATCACTTACGTATATTATTTCATTTAGATTTGAACCTGTTGTAAATTATATTCTTCTCGCCTGTAATAATTGCTGCTTCATTGCTTGACAACCATAAGTCCTCTTACATTCAACATTCTATGCTATATTCACCAAGCCTGTCTTCTTCGACCTAATTTTGTGAAGTGTAAAGCAGTGTCTTGGAAGTACAATTATATATAGAGGCAAGACACGTAGGTCATTATTTTAGGCTCCAATCAGGTGTTGTTCATGAACTGCAGTTCTGTCATTAGTTACAACGAAATCACTTTTACCACAACTTCGGCAGAAAAAAAAATCTTTTTTTTTTTTCAGTAACTATTTGTTTCAGAATATGTATTATATGACTTTCTTGTGTTGAAGCTATACCCAAAGCTACACTACATACTAGAAATTGAAAACAACAAATCCATAAATTTTCTAGACATCACAATAACAAAAGTGGACAACAAACACAAATTCAAAAGTATACAGAAAACCCACAACAACAACAACAACAACACATTTAACCACACTAACCACCCAAAACAACGCAAACAAGCTGCATTCGGAACAATGGTACACAGACTACTCAACATACCAATGAACCAACAGGATTACAACGAAGAGCTAAACACAATCAAATACATAGCACAAGAAAACGGATACAACCCTAACATAATAGACAACTTAATACGTAAGACAAAACATATTCACAAAAAACATAAGAATACAACACTAACACAAGAACACAAAAAATACATCACACTAACATAAGACAACAAAAACACACACAAAATTGCAACCTCATTCAAGAATTAAATTACAACATCGCATACAGAATAAATAACACTCTACAAAAACATCTCAACACACAAACAACACAAACAAACAAATACAACCACACAGGCGTATACAAACTCAAATGTAACACCTGCAACAACTTCTACATAGGACAGACAGGCAGATCATTTCAAACATGTAACAAAGAACACATCACAACCATAAAAAAATTACAAAACACCTCCACATATGCAGAACACATCACAAATGCTAACTACACATACAGAGACATCAACACAGACATGGAAATACTACACATCCAACCAAACAGCCAGAAGCTAAATACGCTAGAACAATATGAAATATACAGACACACAAAAACACACCCCAACGAAATTCTCGACACACAACTCAATTTCAGAATACACACATTCTTTGACTCTACATTACACCACACGAACACACACTCGCAGGAAACAAACCAATAGGCGCCAAGACCAACAGTAACCGGTTTTCAGGATGACCCATAGAAGGTCGAAACATGTAAACGAGGTACGATAGTATTTAACACAAGAAAGTCATATAATACATATTCCGAAGTGATACAGTGTTAAAAGTTGTGTAATCAAGATGTATAAGTATTTGTGCTGTTACGTGAAACTTAATACCGGTATCTACTATAAATTTAATAATTCACAATTGTCATAAAATTAAGGTCATTATATTATATTTACATATAGACCAAGTTTGTTTTCACAACATAAATTTCGGATTCTATCAGTGAGCTAAATTCTGGACTCTTGGGTTTCGTTTGGGATTGTTATGTATATACTTTCCATAATACAGGATGTGTTTAATTTATTAAAGAGAACAGTTCTGTCAGATCACTGTTTTTCAAATGATATACGCCAGGAAAATTATTCAGGTTCGTTTCAACATTAATTAATAGCGATTTAATTAGACGTCCGTGTTTGAACACCATCTCGCTTCCGCATCCACTTTTACATGACAGAATATTTGGTCAATTGGGAGAGATTAATGAAATCAGAACGCCTATTTCGTTATCAACTCGTTTCGGTGTCTGGAAAGCAATTACAATAAAATATTTTCGACATTATGAGCGTTGAATGCACAGCAATGTATTCAAATTGCAATATATAATTTTCCACACGCTTCCATTTACACAACAGGAATTACTTACAAGTGACTGGTTCTCAAAGTCACGTGAATCACTTGCCATGTCGTACAGTCGAAATTTTCTAATTGATTCTTACGGAAGAGATTCTGAGAAAAATTTGTGATATTTTTTTCGAGAAAATGTGTCTCCCATTCGTAATGATCATTGATTGGTGAAAATGACGAAAATTATGATTGTGATAATTATAGTGGCATAGATAATATAACATAGATGGTCGTTATAGTGATAATGCAGTATGCAAAGCCTTGGGATCGGGAAGAATATGGTGCCAAAAGAGAAGAAAAATAACACATTTTAATCAGAAAAATTTATGTTCTAAAAACATGTATAATATTTTGTATTGCCGAATGTAGCTCAATGCTAGAGCGCTGGGCTCACAAGTCAGGGTTCGAGTTAAAATCCCGGTCGATCCTCGCGTTGTCCAGACAATACCCTGGATACTCCGATTGCCTGTGATATCACAGCAATTCATCATCTATCCACCCAGCCATCCATCCAAACATCCAGCTATCTACTATTTATTCATTAGCGGTCTTAATAATAAAAACTCTATATACAGACGTTTAACTGTCTTATACTTATACAATGAGTAGCTCGTTTATAAGTCGTGTGTAAATTCCTTACTAATAATCACTACATACATCGTGTGTAATAGTATAAGTGTTAACACAGCTACGTCATTGTTTCGTCATTACTTCCTTACGAAAGGTATTAGAATATCTGAGATTCTCTATTGCATCCGGTAGAGCGCTCTAGTGTGCCGTGTTAAGAATCGATAGTATAACTGGCTCTGATCGATTACCACATTATATTTTGGTCAAAGAGTACAAGCTACAGCAATAATTTTCTACTTATTCTGTGCTCTTTGGTGTGTTCTTCTGTGGTTACAAGGCATCCATCATCATAAAATGACAGTCCATACGAACAGCTGTTAGAGGGGCGGCCATTTTTTCTCTATATATAACGCTTAAACAAGGAGTTTCGTGTATGTAACTACTGCAAAGCAATTCCCATTGTATAGTTACAGATTGTTTATACATCCATCGCTTATGGATGGTTTATTAGTAACGTTTTCTGTCTCAACGCTGCGTAAGTCTCGTATAAAAACTATATATGGTTTATTAGTAAGACCGTAGGAGTTATAATGCGAAATAGATCTACTTCGTCTGATGCACTCTGGATAGTCTTTGGCGAACCAATTTTTTTACCTATGCTCCTCGGCACTAGCAACAGCTATGAACCCTGCTCGTATAGTCGGGGCGAATTACGAAAAGTGAAGGACCCTGCCATCAAACAAAAAAAGAAATTGTATTTTTCTGCGTACACCATTGAGGACATTATTATTATTATTATTATTATTATTATTATTATTATTATTATTATTATTATTATTATTACTGTCATATCATTATTTTTACTTTGTAACCAGACATTAATTTATTATTTTAAAATTACAGTTAGGAAAAAGTAATCATGTGGAAAAACGCGTTTCTACTCCAACTGAAGTCGGTAACAGAATAAACTTTATCTGTGACTGCAGACCAAACACGGAATATCACGCAGTAGAAGCTCTGTAGGAATTGTAATGATGGTCACTGCAATGGGTGGGTGACATAGGAGGGTATTTTACTGAGGACCGACGCGGCCTCCCAGTTGAGCGCGTTGTTTTGTACAACTTACAACTTGTACATTGCCCTTCCTTATGCCTTAGCATTTATCATGAGTCCTCCAACACGACCATCCGGAACTCTTTTGTACAGAAAGGAGAGAGAGACACACACAGAAAGAGAGGGGGAGAGAGAAGTTTTGTAACTGGAAGTTTCAAGTGCTGGAGAGATTTGTTGCGCTGTGTAGACTCGAATGGTTATATTGCTTTTTACTCTTCACCAAGAAAAGCAATAAACGAGAGCTTCAATTTGATGGGATACAAACAGATATTTTCGATAATGGCTGATTCTACACTTTCAGATACTTCAGAGTGAAATTTATATTTCAAGACTGTGTACTTCATGCATTGTAATGGATATAATGACAAAAGTACATTTCAGAAATCTCATTAGAAAGATATCATCAGTTGCTGGCTCAAATTGTAGGTATATCTAAAAAGTATATACGAAGAATTCAGGGAAAAAACGTGGGTCATATTTTACTGTTTTTAGAGGAGAGCTAATTAAAATTTTCAAGATCCACTTATGTATGTATGTGTATGCATTTATTCACACTGCAATGGGTATATACCCGGTAGCAGTGGTAACTAATTACACTCAATAATGACAATAATAAACTTATTAATTAAAAATACAATTAATAATAATACTAATAATTAATACTAATAATAATAACAACAACAGGGAATATACTAAATTAAATGAAACGATCACTTAAAATAACATTTGAAATATTCTAATTTGTATCTTAAAACTAAGATCGAACTAAAACCCACGAGTATATGTTCATATCTGCACAAGTACCTTTCAACATTACACTCATTTCGCGGTATATACAGCGAATTTGTGTTGCGTTAACATTTTTCCAAGTTCCCTTGACCAATCAGGTTGTTGTTCTGCACGTTTAAACCATAAATATCTATACTAATTGAGCAATTAAATAAAATCGATAATATTGAACTTGTCAGTATCCCCCCTCTGGACTCTTCTTATTCTTCTGAACAATTAGAATTGTTAACCACAATATAATCATGCAGAAATGTCAGTAATTTCAGTATCGAAGGTATGTGAGTAGGCTAGATGATTGCATTATGTGTCTTTATTATTATTATTATTATTATTATTATTATTATTATTATTATTATTATTATTATTATCAGGGAGCGAAACTGTAGAGTCACTCTGCTGTGTGCAATAGGAAGTGACGTGGGTCGTGCTCGGTTGTACTACTGTGCTTTAGTTGTTCGCTGTTTACTTGGTTTGTGTTGCAGTCGACGAGTAACCTTTTTATAATTGATTATTTTACAACGCTCTATCAACTTACATCATTGGCTAGAGGTTACAGAATATCGTATTAATTTCGAAAAAATTCGTGATAAAAATTGTATATTTCGTGTTTTATCGCTACTTAGTTTTAAATATTCGCTATAATTTTGTATAAATTCGAAGGAGTTTCTTTACGTGAAAAATAGCCTTATATTACGTATTAGGAGTCAAAATAATGACGACAAATGTTTCCTACAACAATTTATTCTACATATTAAAATTAAATATAACTTTATAACAGTGAGAAAGAAAAACAATAAGCATATTTGTATTGTGTAAATAATATATTACGCCTTATAAAATCCTTGAAACGTAATTTTTTCACAGCCATCCAATTTTTAACAAATTTTAACTTCTGTCTAATTTCGTAGAATAAAAAATGTTTGTGTCATTATACGTAAACAATAATCATATATATATATATATATATATATACACAGGAACATCATTTTATTTTTACTTCAATTTTTATTGTATCTGAATTTTTGAATATACTTCACTCCCACCCCATCTACTAGTAAACTTCCAATGGTTCTCCACACAGAACAGAGGACCCGTGTGCAGTACTGCGTTACTGAGTATAGTACGTTCCAGAAATATGTTCGCGTTTTCCAATGACGAAAGAATTTTCAGTATTCAATCATATTTTTGCACAGGTACTGTCGTCCGTTAGCCTACGTCGCATCCCGGTTTCCCCCACCTGCTTCTGTTCGCCCCTCTGTAAAGTCTAGTAGCTGGGCTGCCTTAGCTCTTTTCTGAAAACATTAATTTCTGTTAGGAATTGGACGTCTACGTAATATTATACAACTGTTTAAAATAAGTTAAATAAAAGGGCCTCGTTAAGTAATTGTCACGTGATTATCCCCCTTTCTACGACCCTGCGACATAACCACTTGGACGGACAGTAGATAGTATTTGTGAGTAATTTTATCTTTTCGGATCGGGCAGAAGTAAAGATTGAATTTACAATACACAAGGTACTCTTTTATGGAGTAGGTACAGAATTATTTCAACATGAGTTACTGGTACGAAGGACGAAACTGGCAATTGGAATTAGGTACAATAGTCTATAGTGCGATAATATGCACAAAAGAACTGAAGCCTGTATGGAATTGAACGGCCACCATTTTCAAAAATGTGTTTAACTATCCATATTATGATTATTTTTCAATTTAACTTCATTCTCTATATTGTACGCTAATGTGCTGTAACAGTACAATATACACTGCATAATGAATACGTCCGAATTGATAGCTCTGTTCGTGAGTAAAAACACTAAGTGTTAATACAGTACTGTATTTTGATTAAACAAAAACCTAATGAAAATTATCAAACTCAAAATCGCGATACTTCCAGTTTACGTAAATGGATGAACTACTTTTCTTCCCTCCTATACCTAGTAGAGTGATTTGTGTTTTACGCCAGTATCATCGAACTCCAGTCTTGGAAGGGGGAGCAAGCGGTGTTTCCGGTTGTAGACCTTAATCCAAGGATATAGCCAGGCTAATATTAAAAATGTTAGTAAAAATAAAATGATGTCTCTGTGTGTGTATATATATATATATATATATATATATATATATATATATATATATATATTTAGTCAACAGTTATTTGTATATGATAGATGATACACTTTAATTTACATAACAGGAAATCCATGGAAACAATAAATTACTATATTGAAATAAATTTAATTAAACACAATAATGGAACATGGAGCTCACCAAGGACGGAAGGATGAAACTGGCATTATAAATATATTGTAGGGTGGGTACGAGGACTATGCCTTATGTCGATCTAGATTTTGTTACTCAGACAGTGAAAAATTAGGCAAAGGAAATCTATTATGCCTATGGATAAAAAATCTCAAATCTGAATATGTCATTCTTTTAAGTTGTGGGGGGGGGGGGGGTTCAACCGGTAACCCCCCTTGCGTAAGCCTCTGCTCACTTTTATGTTTTCGTTTATGTAAATATTAAACAGGAGTGATGAGAATTCACAACCTTGACTGACTCCTTTATTAATTGGTACAAGTTCCGAAATTTTTGTTCTGAAATTTTAGTTTTTATCTTTGAATTAACGTAAAGGCTTTGAGTATACAATGTATCATGTTAAAATTTCAGTATGAATTAATTGCAGATTTTCATTTCAAAGGAAGTATATTTAATGAGTTCGGAAGGAAATTCTTGAACACGTTTGCCTGTAGTTAACGTCCCAGTCGTTCACATGTCAATGACCAGAAGCTGTATGTAAGTTTCGCACAGTCATCCATCCACCCATCGAGCGGAAGTGATTGGACTAATCAACAAAGAAAAAGAAAGAGGAAAAAGCCTGACCGCAGAGTCCGTGCTCGTTAGTGGAACGGATTGGAAAGGAGTAATGCCTTGTTCTCTTTTTTACTATAAGAAAAACAATACCGTAATGTTAACAAAACACAACTACCTACACCTAATACTTTCTTCAAGTTCGCATTATGGTTTGCTGTTGAGACACTGAAAGCGATCTTCCGCTGCACAGAACTGACCTCTGACCCGGAAGTAATATCTTTTAATGAAAGAAGGTTTCATCTTTTAGTTTTGAATTAAGTAAAGTTAAGAGACTTTTACACGCAAAATCTTCAACCTTTCTATTTGAATGGGGCTATAGAAATAGTGAAGTGGAAATGGGGAGGGCACGTGGTAAGGATGGACCACAGACGATGGACACACAGACTGACATTGTGGGATCCCAGGATCGGCAGAAGAAGAGTGGGACGCCAGACAACTAGATGGGCAGATTTCTTCAAGAAGAAGGCAGGACTACATTGGACGAGCAGTACAAGAGACAGACAGCTATGGAGAAATCTAGAAGCCACCGTCCTCAGTGTATAGTGTGGTGCGAATCTTACAAGTGCATATAGTGTTTGTGTACATAGAACACTCCTTAGGATCGGCTCACCTAACGAGTGAAGTCTACTGAGCCAAGCCCTGTCAATCAGGAGGCCCTTGCCCTTACGGGATCTAGTAGGCTAAATTTATTTATTAGGACTATTTATTTTTTAGAAATAGGGGAAGAGTGACAGTAGGAGGTAGAAGAAAAAGGTGCATCAAATTTGCTCATGATGTAGCTTCGTTAGTGGAATCACAAATTATCTTATACATATTTTAAAAGTTAGTAAAGGCGCCAACGTGATTACCCTCAAACATTCATATTTCGGAATATGTATTTTATAACTTTAATGTGTTAAATTCTATCGTACCTGGTTTACATGTTTCGACCTATTATGGGTCATCCTCAGAACTGGTCGTTGTTGGTCTTGGCGCCTCTTGTTTTGTTTCATGTGAGGGTGTGTTTGTGTGGTTTAATGTGAAGGCAAAGAGTGTGTGTGTTCTGAAATTGAGTTTTGTGTTGAGAATTTTATTGGGGTGTGTTTTTGTGTGTATATTTCATATTGTTCTAGTGTGTTTAGTTTCTGGCTTTTTGGTTGGATGTGTAGTATTTCCATGTCTGTGTTCATGTCTCTGTAGGTGTGGTTAGCATTTGTGATGTGTTCTGCATATGTGGAGGTGTTTCGTGTTTAGGGTGTGCTGTTATCTTTTGAATGTAGGTGTAACTCTTGGAGATTTCGACACTGTGTCGCGTTCCTGTCCGCAGCTGTGTGAGTGCAGTGGACTGCAGTTGGGGGACATGAGTTCGAAGTTCAGTGGACTGTCTCTGAAGATTTGGGGTTCGAGATACTGTGAACTCGAGTGACTGAGCTAGAAGAAGTAGCCAAGGCAAACGAACTGTGAACTGAGAACTGACAGTTTTGTGTTGTAAATAGTGCTTTGTGAACATTAGTTAAGATTAGTAGTACATTGTTGTTCTCAATAATCTAAGTAAATTGTCATTGTTGTCTGTGGAGTGCAATAACGAATACTATGTTGCTGTATGGAGTGGAAATCCCATTGTTGACGGGAGTGTTTACATTCAATTATAGAAAGTGATTATTGTTTTTAGTAGGTTATTTTACGACGCTTTATCAACATCTTTGGTTATTTAGCGTCTGAATGAGATGAAGGTGATAATGCCGGTGAAATGAGTCCGGGGTCCAGCACCGAAAGTTACCCAGCATTTGCTCATATTGGGTTGAGGAAAAACCCCGGAAAAACCTCAACCAGGTAACTGGCCCCGACCGGGAATCGAACCCGGGCCACCTGGTTTCGCGGCAGACGCGCTGACCGTTACTCCACAGGTGTGGAAGTAATTATTGTTGTTTTGAATAAAAGTTACATTCTTGTTTTGAATAAAAGTTACATTCTTGTTTGAAATAAAAGTTACAATATGTATTATTATATCCGTTCACTTTCTGGAAATCACACCTAGACCCGTTGAATTTATAGCTAGAAACCGTACGTAGTGTAATATGCCTATAATATTATTGTATCCATTCACCTTCTTCAAAACATTCCCGGGTCCGTTGAATTTATAACCAGAAACCATATTCTGTATAATATTATTATTACATCCTTTTATCTTCTGGAAATCACATCCGGACTCGTTGAATTTATAACTAGAAACCATATTCTGTATAATATATATTATTACATCCATTTATCTTCTGGAAATCACACCCGGACCCGGCATATTGAATTTATAACTAGAAACCATATTCTGTATAATATATATTATCACATCCATTTATCTTCTGGAAATCACACCCGGACCCGTTGAATTTATAACTAGAAACCATATTCTGTATAATATATTATTACATCCATTTATCTTCTGGAAATCACACCCGGACCCGTTGAATTTATAACTAGAAACCATATTCTGTATAATATATTATTACATCCATTTATCCTCTGGAAATCACAACCGGGCCCGTTGAATTTATAACTAGAAACCATATTCTGTATAATATATATTATTACATATATTTATCTTCTGGAAATCACACCCGGACCCGTTGAATTTATAACTAGAAACCATATTCTGTATAATATATATTATTACACCCATTTATCTTCTGGAAATCACACCCGGACCCGTTGAATTTATAACTAGAAACCATATTCTGTATAATATATATTATTACATCCATTCATATTCTGTAAATTGCACCCGGACCAGTGCGATTGACAACTAGAAACGTTAAATTGTATAATATTAATTATTATGATCATGTCAGTTTACCGTGTGGATATCGCACCCAGACTCGTTGAATTTTCAACTAGAAGCGGTAATTTATCATAATATTCACTTACATACCGGAAATCGCAGCCAGGCCCGTTGGATTGTAGTTAGGAATGAAATATTGTATATTATTATTATTATTATTATTATTATTATTATTATTATTATTATTATTATTATTATTCTGGACTAAGATTATTCACGTTATTATCCGAGCATCAAAGTTTAATTTCACCCTCTTACGCCTTCGCAAGAGATCCAGAATGTGTTGACAGAGTGAAGAGGCTTGTTACAGAGTGTTATGATTGCTAAGTCATGTGTTAAGACCTAATTTAGTGTGCAGAGTACCCGCCAGGATCTCTGCAGGTTGACAACCGTTTACACTACATGTTTGTTGTGCCCACTCGGTGGCTTCGGAATATACTGCCTTGTGATTAAACTATCATTAGATGAAGGTGCATACAATTCAAATTATCACAGAGTAAACTACTGTGCCACTTAACAATGGCAACTGCCATTTCCTCATGGAATGAGATTAATTATGTCTCTTGTCTTCCCGTTGGTCTTCGTGAAGTATGGCCACTATAGAGACAAGAGGATTTGCGTATCGTTATATTGTGCATTAGATCAAGTGTGCAGTATCCAGTATAGAGAGCCTTTAATCAATAGCATTGAGCTGTTCTTGGAATTATAATTGTGTTCTTGTTCAGTGTAATGCTTGAGTTGCAAGCTTGATTTCAAATTGTTTCAGTAATTCACATAATCACAGTGAATTTACCGCATAAGTTATACATACTGACATGTTACTTTCTATGCTATTTCATTATACGGTGCAGAAGTAATATAGCCCAACTGTACAGCTTATTCCTTGGATAGAGTAGGCCTGCAACAAAATAGTGATATGCGTTACAAGAGCGGTATGTTGAAGTTTTCATGTTCGAGGAAAAGTTTGAAAAAGCGAAACGTAGTTGAGCTTTTTTAATTTCCGAGAATTGAAAGAAAACGTACCGCTCGTGTATCATATATTATTTTGTGCGAAGATCGTTTATTACATACCTGAAAGAGGAAATTCTAATTAGTTGCAATGAAATCTCCATCTCGGTTTCTTTTCAATGACGGCAAATTTGCAAAACAAAAATATCTATCTTCAACATTGTTGCTTTAAAATGTTTTCTGTGTTTACTATACTCCAGCAGGCCGTGATATTACGTCTATCTTTTTTTTCCCCCAGTCTATGATGAGTCTGGAATCTTGTTGATTTTTTCACGGCTTCCTTAATGTTACTTGGATCACGAATGCAGTAACTTTAGTGGGGTTGTAAAGTTTACTTAATTTTTGCAAATATTTAAAAACAATAATTAACAGGGAAATTTAGGTGAAATTGCAGTGGTAAGTTTCCAATTTATAATTATTACTATATTGAACGTCTCTAAAAATAATGTTAAAAGCCTAAAGCAGTATAATCAATATGTCACTTAAGCGGTAAGAAGAGGGAAATTGTTATGTGTGTTAGGTTGGGAATACTGAATGTGGAATTTTAGACTTACCGCGGATTGGTTTTGTGCGGAAACCAAGCAAATACGCACCATCTCGCACAAATGTATATTATTATATTAGTTTCGTATGAACAATTTTCTCATAAATAAAAATCCTCTAAATATTGACACTTTTATTCAGTAAGTACTATCCGAACGGTTCTGACATTTACTCTTACCATTACAGAAGCTCATAAGGATTGTTCATCCCTTTTGCAGTTTTTCAATAGGTTGGACGGTTGTCTTGCAAATTACTAAAATAAAAATATAAACACTTATCGTTATTTCCTGCCAATAGAAAATCTGGCAACCCTACTAGAGTGAGTAAGAAAAATAAATCTGCTGATGAGAACGAGTGTGTGTGTGTTTGTGAATGTCTGTGTGTTCGCGCACGCGCGTACAAACCGATTATTTAGCCCTGACAGCTCGACGACGCGAAAGAGGGGAAGTAATAGGAGTAGTGGGGAGATTTCCGGAGTAGAGGTAAAAGCTAGCGGTCAGTAAAGAAATGCAGTACAGCTTACTGTACTGGAAACAAACTGCTCCACCGCACGTGTGATATCCGATCGCTCTGAATGCAAGCGACTGACTAACCCGAACATCCCTTGGCGTAACTTAATGGACTCGCCTGACCCAGGCGCACATTGTCGGCGACTGTCAGGACTAAATAATCGTATTGTATGTGTGCTTTCGTACGTGAGCCGGCGACGCGCAGTTGCCAAACTTTCACTTTCGTTCTGTATAGTGTTAGACAAATTGTATTTTATCATGCACTGTCAATCCTCTACCACGTTTTCTAAATGTTATATACTATCCGTCACTTGTAAATTGATCGATGTTGATTCCACGAACTAGCAAAATGAGTCATAACCCTCCAAGAATGCCTCGATCCTATCAATGCCCCGCGCTCCGTAATCACTTGAGCTACAGTCGAGCCGTTCTTATTTCCGGCAGCAAATCACACAACAGCTTCTGGTCAGCTGACACGCTGCTTCACTGGCAATGGTTGTCGTCAAGGTTATGCAGACGACATACCGCTTCTCGCTCACGGTGGATGTTACTGTGTTGTCAAGTCTACCCTTGTACTCTTAACGAAGTTTTAGCACGTGTCTAGTCTTAAACATTGAACGAAAAATTATTTCCTGCGATGAATAATTAGTAATATATGAATACATAATATTATATATTATTGTTATTGTTGATCCTAGCATCCCAGGACACAGAAGACTTACCATGTTGTGCTTGATATAATTGACTTTTCCGACCATTTGAAATAACGATTTTCGTAAATACAGAAACAATATTAGAAATTACTAAAATGGGAGAAAGCTGTAAAATATAATAAATAAACATTTTTTATGTGAATGAATAACTAAAACCACACAACCTGTAAATTAAGTAAAATATGTTAGTATTAGAAATTTTGTCATAATAAGTTATTGCTACATAAAAAAATTACACGAAGAACCTTGCCTACCGTATTGTTCAATTTAGAGGTGCTACGCCTAGATCGCTACAATCATTGTTGGTACCTGCCGCTGCCATAGTTCTCAGTTGATTTTCTTCTTTGTCGGATTCTCTGTACTTCTCTGTCGTTATTTGAGAAACCGTGAACTTGTTCACATCACACGCATCAGCTGTTCATTGCACCACTTGCATTAAAGGCAATAAACTATCCTTATTTTCACGTTCATTTTCGAAATAATATCTAACGCCAAGAATCATTTCTCTGCTTTGCGAATTGATGGTTTTCCGACTCCTCCACGGCATTATGATGCTCTAAACTTAGCGATAACACAGCAATAACAATAATAACACTGCACTACCGACTGATTGTTCGACAACCTGCTATTAGAATTGCGTTCGTTCACTATTGGCTTGACAGAGATTTAGCAACACCGCTATTGCCTACCTTCTTCGCGCCAAAAGTCGAGAAGGCGTGGCTACGCCGGAAATATAAACGGCTCTACTGTAGGACATGTATCCGCTGAAGAAGACATCAAGTTACCTACGACGCGCGTGAAGTCATACGTCATAAACAGACTCGAGGCTGTACGGTCTTGGTACGACAGCAGTACGGACAGGTTAACGTTGTTTGTAGTCGTTCAGTGTTTAGACTCTATTCTACGGCTACGTGAAATTCAGTAATGTTACTTGCTGCCACATTAAATGCGTTATTGAAGAAATGTAATAGACAAAATTCCGTTGGAATTTGGGGATTGTAATAATTAAAGCAACACTCTAAAACTGAAGACAGCTCTGCCATAAGAAATGCAGAATAATTTGTTTGAATAAAGCTATATAAAAATGTGTTATTCATTAAAAATAAATTTACATATGTGGCAAAAGCCATTAAAAGTTTAGAAATGACAAATATTCAAATGTCTAATGCTCTGCGACATGTAGAAGAATTTTATCAGAAAAACTGATAGAACAGCTCCTGGGCTTATCACAGATAAACCGTTCTTGAGACAAACCCTGATTTGCTACAATTGTTATAATGCTGGAGCCTCACAAACACTTTTACTTTTGAACATGATCCACAATATTTTTCTTCGTTCCATCACATCATGTGGTGTGGAGCGATGTTTTTCACGTTATAAACATTGCTTAGCCAACAGCAGGAGAAGCTTCATTTTTAAATGTTAAAAGATCTACATATACATATAGAGTGATTCAGACCACCCGTAACAGTAATTTATTTCGGAAACTAGTGCATAAAATTTTTCGAGAAAAAAATATTTATCACTAAACCACATGTGAATTTTCAGTTGAGCTTAATTTCATCAATCAGCTCTAAAAGGAAGTAGGGTGAATGGCGTATCACTTTAAAATTTCAAATGGGAGTCTGGGTCAAATAGGGTACCATTCGATAGAGCTCTTCAAAACAAACAACTTTCATAGGAAACGTTTTTATTAATTCCTATTCTTTCAATGAGAAAACGTACGAAAAACAATGGGTGATTCGGACCACAAGTAAGTAGTTTATTTCGGAATCTAGTGCATTAAAATTTTCGAGAAAAAAATATTTGTAACTACACCATATGTGAACTTTCACTTGAGCTTCATTTCATTAATCAGCTCTAACAAGAAGTAGGGTCAGTGGCGTATCACTTTAAAATTTCAAATGGGAGTCGGGGTCAAGTAAGGTACCATTTGACAGAGCTCTTCAAAACAAACAGCTTTCATACGAAATGTTTTTACCAATTCCTACTCTTTCAACGAGAAAACATACAAAACGACGATGTCATCAATATTGAGAAATGTTAAAAGACGAAAATGTAAACAAGACAATTAATGTTGACATTTTACTGAAAGACTGGACAATTCCATTAAATTTTATAAATGTTCAAACTGTCTGCCGTTCTGAGTACCACACACCCGTACTCTTCTTCTAACACTGTCAGTGATTCGTAACACTTGGCGTGGTCAAGTGACTGGCAGGTCTCCCGGATTCGCTGTTTTATTTCATCTCTTATTGTGGGTCTCCCAATTGAAATTTTAAAGTAATACGCCACTGACGCTACTTCCTGTTAAGGCTGATTGATGAAATCTAGTTCACATGTGGTTTAGTGATAAATATTTTTTTCTCGAAAATTTTAATGCAATAGTTTCCGAAATAAATTACTGTTACGGGTGGTCTGAATCACCCTGTATATAATATATACAAATACACATTATTATTTATTGCAATGTGTCTGGCGAACAAAGTTGACAATACAAATGAATTTCTAGTATGTATGTATTTATTTACACTGCAAGTGGGCAAGCACCCGGTGGCAGTGCTGTACACAATATTAACAATACACAATGCAATTATACAATACACAATCCAATTAGATACACAATACAATAAAAATACACAATACAATTATGCACATAATTGCAATTAATAATACTACATAAAATAACCTAATTAATACGTGAATCTAATTTTACATTACAACCTACATGTATAGGCCCTACATAAGTTAGATAGGTCCTACAAATATATTTTTCATTATACCGGTACCAACTATTTTTATTTATATTGTGGCGCCGTGCTGGAAGATTCTGGTCGCGTCTGGTTGCGCGCTCATCTAGCAAGAAGGAGGTGCGGGGAAACACGAATCCTTGACGCTAGCCGCGGTACGGAGTAAGGGGGGGGGAGAAAAGCTACGGTGATTGGACGGAAGTAAGGAAGCATCTGGAAGCAGATCTCTCTCGAAGATCCCGAAAGCCACGCGAGATTCTCGAAGTTATGGTGTAATAAATAAAAGCGCAAGTGAGTCTTCCGAAGTTAGTTAATCTTCAGTCAGACTTCAATTCTTGTCTTGGACAGCGACGACGCATCCGGAGGATCTGAGTTCGAAGTGCAGTGAACTTGAGTGAGTCCGTAACTGTGACAGTGGCCAGACGAGGGCGACGCATCCAGAGGATCTGAATTCGATGTGCAGT
Organism: Periplaneta americana; assembly: GCF_040183065.1. NCBI lineage: Eukaryota > Metazoa > Arthropoda > Insecta > Blattodea > Blattidae > Periplaneta > Periplaneta americana. Next base: position 43,076,674 of record NC_091133.1, read on the forward strand.
GAACTTGTACAGTGAGCTGGAAGAACTAGTCAAGGCAAGCGAACTGTGAACTGAGAACTGACAGTTTTGTTCTGCACTTAGTGCTTTGTGAACATTATTGGAATTAGGAGTACATTGTTGTTGTTCTCAATAATACATTTTATTGTCATTGTCGTTGTGTGGAGTGCAATAACGACTACTGTGTAGCTGTGTTGAGTGGAATACCCATTGTTGTAGGGTGAATTATTAAGAATAAAAGTTACAATATGTTCTAATTTGTTATGTTTTCAGATGTGCAGAACTAATGATTATTATAATGTAAACTACATTTATTTACCGTAGTTTATATTATAAATTTGTTTCAAATCAGTAGTTAATAATTTATTGTACTCTAATGTATTTAGCTACTTAAAGATTCCTACCCCTATTGTTTACAGTTCTAGTTTACCCGAATTGCGTCATCCAATACTCCTCCAAAACAAGCTATACTCGCAACGCGCACACATTGCAAGCAAGGGGATATTTGTCCGGAATGTAGTAATCAATCACCTACGATTTCTTGTATACAACGACAGCGGCGATATCAGCGCTCAGCATTCATGTAACGTGGGACGCATAGCACATCATCTTCTTCTTTATAATAACATAACGTTTCTTTTTTGATCGTTTGTTTCCCCTTTCGTTTGTTGTTTTTGGAATCCTCTTATTTGTAGTGCTTCTAAGGCTCCTTTTGTACCAGTTCCATAGTTTCCACTTCGGCATAAATTCAGTATACTTCGTAATCTGCTTTAAAGAAAAAACTATCTGTTACAGTTATTTTCCCTATACCATAGCCACAATATAAGATGAAGGATGGGTGGAGGAGAAAAATTCTCTCCGGCACTGGGACTGGAACCCGGGTTTTCAGCTCTACGTGCTGACGCTTTATCCACTAACACACACCAGATTCCAGTTCCGATGCCGGATTGAATGCTCTCAGTTTAAGTTCCACCTCTTAGTCTCTCTTTAGTGGCCAACACTTATGCACTGTGTCACAAATGTGTGTCAGTGGCACAATGTCAGACACACTTTGTGCAGAGATGCACTAATTTTCTCCTCTCCACCCATCCCTCATCATAAGATAATGCAGAATTCCTGCTTCGGTACATCACAATAACACAATACAAGAACAGGCTCACTTTTACCTTATAACATGTTATTTCTCCTCTCATCTGTCTCTTATAGCACTTACATTTTTAAAATCGTCGAATAAAAATTGTAATAGAATAATTTATTTATTTATTTAATTTGACAGGATTAAGGCCATAAGGCCTTCTCTTCCATCCCACCAGATAGCACATATAAATAACAAAAATAAATACAGACACTGATGAAAATAATACAAATTAAAGCTCTATAGAGGATCAACAGGATCAAAAGAACACTATAGAGTTCTCATCGAGCTAATAAAAGAAAAAAAAAAAAGAATGAAAAACAGAGATAGCAATGATGATGATGATGATAATAATAATAATAATAATAATAATAATAATAATAATAATAATAATATATTACATATTAATTATCAATTTTACAACAGCATAGTTACAATATTTACTATATGTCATGGGTTAAGCCGAAGTTGCGCAACCTGACAGGTGTTCAACAAGCATGAACTAGAATGTGATTTTTTAATCTAAATTTGAATTTTGATATTGTCCGACAGTCTCTGACATGGTCAGGGAGAGAGTTCCAGAGGCGTGGAATAGATATGCTGAAAGATGATGAGTAGAACGATGTTCTGTGCAGAGGAATAGGAAGAAGGTATATGTTCCGGGTTCAAGGTAGTGAAAGGTAAACAAAACGAGATGCTAGGTAAGAGGGTGTGGATAATTTTAAATAGTAATAAGAGAGAATTTAAGAATCTTCTTTCTTAAAATGGACTCCAAGACAACAATTCTAGTGACGGTGTTACATGATCGAATGCTCTAATGTTACAAACGAAACGAACGCAGGTATTATGAACACGCTGTAGTCTGTGGGCAAGATCAGTATTTAGGCCTAGATTCGTGAATAGAGAATCGCAATAATCGAAGTGGGGCATCACTAAAGTTTGGATCAGGTTCTTTTTAAGGCTGAGAGGTAAAACGTTGATTAAATATCTGAGGGAATGAATTATGGAAAAGGATTTCTTACATATGTAGGTCACTTGACTTTGAAAATTTAAATTTGAATCTAAATATACTCCTAAATTTTTTACTGTCTTACTATATGTAATTGTGGTATGATTTATTTTTGTATTTGATACAGTGGTCAGATCTGTTTCATTTAATGCTCGTTGGTGGCCCATTATTATGGCTTTTGATTTGTCTGGATTTAGTCTGGGTCCAAATTTTTGCGCCCATTGAGCTACAGATGCTAGATCTCTGTATTAGAAAATTTAGTGTTACTTAAAAACATAATTTCGGATAAGAGAGCTTTGATATGTGAGTGTAAAGAGAATTTTTAAACACACTGTATAAAGGCAATGGGAAATCTTTGATGACGGCCGTACTAATTGCTATCTCCGTTTCGTCTCCACATTAGCGGTATAACGCATTTTGGTTCTTTTGTCTGTATCTTCCTCTTGTTCCCTTTCTACTTTAATTATTGGATTGCCACGGTCCTAATTTGAAGCAAGTTGTAAACACTAAAAGCCCTTGGTTTCTGCTTCTGCCACTCGGCGGCCATTAGCTTCATGACGTCAGACTGTCAATGGTTCCGACAATGAAGTGGAGTTTCGAAAGCTGAGCTACATTTCAACCAAGATATCCCCTGTGAGGGGTTTAAATCTCTCCTACAGCAAATGCTTGAAACACAAGCGTGTAAAAAGATTATCATTCTCGGTGCATAAAACAAAAAACCTGGGAACAGAGTGATGAAGCCACACTCCACCTCTGGAAATATAGAAGAGGAAGGAAAATTTTCATATTTCTCACAGTAAAATTAATACCTTTTATTTTGGAAGGTAAAAAGAGATCGTAATTTGACCCCTAATGGATGTTGTGAGATTTGTCATGAAAGGAGTGGATCATTCACTCACAGTTTTCTACCTAAGGGCAGGTTTTTCACTGCAAATCCAGCATTTTACATCTCCTCTACATTTCTGTTTCATCTTGGTTTCCGTATATGTTCCATGTATCTTAATGTCGTCTATCATCTGACATCTTCTTCTGCCCCGAACATTTCTCCTGCTTACCATTTCTTCCCGTGCATCCTTCAGTAGGCAGTGTATTCTCAGACAATTCCCTTTTCTCTTCCTGATCTATTTCAGCATTATTCTTCCTTCACGCACTCTTTCCAACACAGCTTCATTTCTTATTCTGTCTGTCCATGTAACACGCTCCATTCTTCTCCATATTCACATTGCAAATGCTTCTAGTCGTTTCTCATCACTTCGTTGTAATGTCCATGTGTCCCATACAATACAATTCCACACTCCACATGTAGCACTTTACTATCTCTTCCTTAGAAACGGAGCGGATGTATGTCTAGAATTCTCTGAAAACTTGGATTTTCACTGAAATTCTTTTTTCAAACTTTACTCTACTTTACTCCATAATTGCATTAATACAATGTTGTGATTGAATTTGAATTGTCCCTATAAATCTAGAGAGATTCTGATGAAATTAATACTGTAGCAACTTCAAGCAACAATAAAATTGAATCTTATTAGGCCATCAGATTTAATTAAATACATTTTATTTTCTTGTTACAAAGTTACAAAATAAATGTAATTCATTATTAAATTTATTTACGGTACTGTACCCCTGCAGGAGGAGGCTTTTGCCCTCAACGGGACATTTTTAGGCTAATCATTTCATTTCATTTCATTTCATTTCAGTACTGTACACTGAAAAGTGAATTTTCCCAAAATCAATTCGAAATATCATTTGTAAAATCATTCACCGTTAGGTGCTTTATGGGAAAAATTGAATGCATAAAATTATGTGTAATTATGAACATAAGGTAAAATAGTATCTCATAAAGAAATCGATAACACATGCTTTTGAGAAACTTCTGTCAAGTTATTGCATTACAAGTACACAGACATAACATGGTCTAATGAGCTTTCACTTTCTGTAGACATTTAAATTTGTAGACTAACGTAAATATTGTCTCTTAGCCCATGTAACGATAATAATAATAATAATAATAATAATAATAATAATAATAATAATAATAATACGTACTTACTTACTTACTGGCTTTTTAAGGAACCCGGAGGTTCATTGCCGCCCTCACATAAACCCGCCATTGGTCCCTATTCTGAGCAAGATTAATCCAGTCTCTATCATCATATCGCACCTCCCTCAAATCCATTTTAATATTATCTTCCCATCTACGTCTCGGCCTCCCCAAGGGTTTTTTTCCCTCCAGCCTCCCAACTAACGCTCTATATGCATTTCTGGATTCGCCCATACGTGCTACATGCCCTGCCCATCTCAAACGTCTGGATTTAATGTTCCTAATTATGACAGGTGAAGAATACAATGCGTGCAGTTAATAATAATAATAATAATAATAATAATAATAATAATAATAACAATAATAATCCGTGGCACCACAGCCTTTGAAGAGTCCAGATATTTTATAATAATATGTTAGAAAAGATAATGTAAATCTTTTATATATCTTGGGACTACATGGTTGGTAATAGTCACTGATCTAGATAAATTACGACATAAGTTACAGCTACGCAATTTAAATAATTCATGACGCATCTGGATTTCCTTCGCTAACCAGAAGTTGAAATGTTAGAAGTGCTAATAGAACGGAAAAATATGCGTTATATTTTAAGTTCTGTTCTATTGCAATCCACTTTTTTTTATTAGGAACTAAGCTTTATGTCAACCTGTTCTTCTTCTGATCTTAGTATAGTCGGCCTGGGTGGCGCAATCGGTAGAGTGCTAGCCTTCTATGTCCGAGATTTACACGTCAGTAGATTCACTGACATGTAAAAGAACTCCTGCGGGAAAAAATTGCGGCACACACGACTACGCTGTTATAACTTTGGCAGTTGCGAGCATCATTAAGTAAAAACTAATTTAAAACTTTATCTTGATAGACTGCACCACTGCCCATTCCGGCATCATACTTTGTTCCACCGCCTAAGTCAAGGATGTCGAGAGCGGGCATATTGTACCCTCTGACAAGGAGTCTAGAGACCTTACGCTTACAGAATCACATTCAGACATGCGCTTAATAGATTCTCCGTCCCTGTTACACCTCGTTTAAAGGCTAGAAATGCCAGCACTTGATATGCTTGGCCTAAATGTTCGCCCCTACACTCCTCTTTTCTCTTGGATTATATCAGCTTATCTGTTTCCTCAGCCTTTCGTCAACCATTCTTTGCTCGGGCTTATTCCATTCATGAGTCTGTTTATTAATCTTGTTGCTAAGTGTGTACATTTATAACTCTTGTTTTGAGACCTCGTTTTTAATTATGCATTATCTTTTGCAGCATTTAACACTTCGTAAACATTTCGTTTCTTTTCCTGAATTCTACATTTGTCTGTAAGATATAGAAACGACTTTTCACATCCTTATGACAGAATGGAAAAAATACCACAGTTGTTGACAGAACTTCAACACGACATTCTCTATTTCCTAAACTTACGTGTCGTGCCGCAGATATATTCAAAATCATAATTTATGACATATGCAAGGCATAACGTGAGTGTACACTAGCTTTTGTTATGTAGAGATGAACAACGATCGAGAAAGCGAGATTAACAGCGCCCGCAAAGCCGAAAACCCGCACGACAATGTTGTATTACGTCGCGTCCTTAACGTAAAGACTGGTTGTGAGTGTTTCGAGACTCGATATTGATGACTCCCGAAGTCCCGAAGTCAATCAGCCTTGAATCGCCTCAGTTGTTTATACCTTACTGAACCTTTATCTACTTTGGGAACTGTTATATATGTATAAACAATCAAGTAGCCTACTTGAAACATCATCTCTATCTTTCAGTGCATAATAATCCTTTCCCAGTCCTTATTTAATTATTAGGCCCTTATTAAAAGGCTAGAAATTGTCTTTCCGTATGTTTAAGATCAATTGTACAATCTGAAATAAGAAGACATTAACGTTATGATTCTTAGAAATGCAAATTTATTTGAGTATTGTTTTTTTTTCTATTTATATAACCATAGGTAATATAATATAATAGAAACAGAACATTTTGATAAATAAGATACTGTTCTCTTTTGCCTTTTTGTGTCATTTAAACATATATAATGTAATTTATTTCAATGATCTATGTTATTCAAGTTACGAAATCTTTCCACGCCGACCAAATGCTATTTCGAGAATGATGAGCGAGACTCGAAGAGCACGAGATTCACGAGTCGAGACTCGAAAGACAAATGCAACGAACACAGCGAGCGAGAGCTGCAGTTAGTTTTGTTCAGCTCTATTGTTATGCCATTTATATACTAATCTGTGATCGATTTTCAAGCTCTGGGCAAAGGCTGGTGAATTTTGTTTTGTTATGTTGTCAGCAATTTTCAGTAATAAAATAGTTTATGGTGGATTTCCACTTCCCAAATCACCAGAACCAACTGCACGCTAATTTCACATACATTTTTATTCGTTAAATTTATGAGTGAATTAATAGTCGAAAGAGTAAATCTTTCGTGAAAAATCTCAAAACCTTAGTGTTAAAAGTTTTAAAAATGGAATATATCTTATTGACGGACAGTGAGAGTGCCCTTGAAGCAGTTCTAAAAACGCCGTCGAAGACACGACACCAGTGTCGAAACGCTACTGTCCGTTGATAAGATACAGCATATTGCCTTTTCTAATACTGTCAACACTTTTAAAGGTTTAAGTATTGTAGTAAGTATTAAAGTGATCATGAAAGACAAATGAGGCGAAAAGGGTTAAGAAAAGTGGCCTAAACATTCGAAAGAACAAATATTTTAATTATAAGAAGGAAAGTCAAAATTTTTAAAAGAGATTATGATGTAGAAAACGATGATAATATTATGTCGTGTAAAGTGGTATATCTCTATAATTTTTCGGGTAGGTCTTTCTGTGGTGAAATTTTGAAACATAATAAAGCGCGCTGTTTGCATTTTGAGATAAGGAAATCAAAAACTCCCTAACTCCAATAAACCAAATTTTACAGGAGAGAGAAAAAACTTATTATTTCTCTTACTAAGTTTAAATATTATACATATATCTTTTAATATTGTGCAAAATTACATTCTTTATTAATTAAATACTTCAAAACCTAAATTTTAATATTATCTTACGCTAGAATTTGAAATAAACACCGCTGGAGTTAGTGGTTTTCTGACTTCCACAATGTATGAATTGTCCACACCTGTGGAGTAACGGTTAGTACGTCTAGCCACGAAACTAGGTGGCCCGGGTTCGATTCCCGGTCGGGGCAAGTTACCTGGTTGAGGTTTTTTCCGGGGTTTTCCCTCAACCCAATATGAGCAAATGCTGGGTAACTTTCGGTGTTGGACCCCGGACTCATTTCACCGGCATTATCACCTTCATCTCATGCAGACGCTAAATAACCTAAGATGTTGATAAAGCGTCGTAAAATAACCTACTAAAAAAATGTATGAATTAAGAAAAGTGAATAAATATGAGCCATGTGAAGAAAAAAAGAGAAGTATATCATAATTCCCCTTTGAAACATTTGAATATACGAGAAAATGGATTATTATTATTATTAAGATTAACGTTGCTATTTTTTTTTTTAATTTCAAATATATGAGACAGAAAATCACAAATTACCATAAAGCACATCAAAATACACAAATAAAACCACAAACAATATTAAAATGTTAACACAGTCTCATTCATATTACAGATTCTCTTTTTTTCTCTCACTCTCATGTTCTTCCTGAGCATCTAGATTTTAGATTTTTACTGTCCGAAAACGGAGTTTGGTAATTAATCCTACTTTCCTCAGAAATAAACTGCATTAAATTTTGCAAGTCCTTTTGCATTCTTTTTTCAATGGTAATGCTGAATTGTACTTCAGTTGACTGGGGAATGATGCATTTGTATTGGGTTTCTGGAATTTAATCGACTTTGATATTGTGCCTTTAATAGTCTTACTTACATGGATTTCATAGATTTTTGTGACATTCTGAATAACGTATCGTATCACTTTACTCAGTTGGTTGAGCGATAGAGTAGCCACCTACCGGGAAATTAAGCTTGGAATGCAAAAACGCTCTTATTCCATGGATTAAGTGGAGTTCTGACTTCCACGAGTTTTAAAAAAGACCCCAGAATGCAGATGAATGTTGAAATATACCAAAATGCTAATACTTAATGGAGAAGAACTCAATTTTGTCAAAAATTGGACTTAGTGGGTTTTTGATCTCCCTGTCTCAATTATTTATTGTTCGTAAAATATGCAACAGTTATTCGTACCGATATTTTTTCTACTCCAACTGTACGATACTCTGAATGTGGAATGACTTTTGTTCAATATTGACTAAAAAATTCTAGTTTTACCTGTAATTACTGAAATTGATGTAGGAAGCTGCAGGGACAACCTTTTGTTTACAATTTCGCGAGGCAAAAAGAATGGGAAATATTTTCCTGCAGATGTGTTGTTATGGTAGAAAAATAAATGGTAACATAGTGTTGAATTTTTATGATTTTCTGTTTAAACAAAGTAGAAAAAGAAGAAAAGAATAAAATATTGTTTTCTGTGAATTTCGAGGATTACAATCGTTGTGCATGGTCGAAACTCATTTCAAAATTGTCTTCTTTTCCAATATAATATATTTATTATACAAGCATATATCTTTTTTCTGACATGTATTTAAGCGTAACAGCTTGTTATCATGTAAATAATAGTTTAAGTTAAAACAATTCATTTTAGTTGTTAGAATGGACACATATGAATAAAGATTTACCTATAAATAATAATATCTAAACACGCAATTACCTGCAATTATCACGATTTTCAGCAAAATATTGCAGTTTTAGGCATCAGTTTCAATAAGCAATCTAATAGACCTATCTCGTTTCAGTGTTAATATTTAATGTAATATTTTTTGAAGTGCATTTATTTATATATAATAGATACTAATATTTTTTTGAGTTGCAATTGTTTATTTATATAAAATAGATATAAACACATGTACGAGTATACACGATCCTTTGCATGAGCCTGTACAGCTATTCGTGTTATAACTATGCACACTACTGTATTTATATTGTTTTCTACTGGTATATTTATTACTGAAATGTAGCGAAAGGTTAGTGGTAAGATTTCCTTTTATTTCTTAAAATTATTTATACAATTTCATGTCAATCTACTTCCCTTTGAACAAAGATTTTTATGTATTATGATATATTTGAAAGAATTGTTGTTTGAAACAAATTTATATGTAGGCCTATGTTTTAAAAAGTGCCTCAGGCTGTCAATTTTGCTCAATTTTCAACTACAGATACTTAGTATCATGTTGGAGTTTCGTGAACCTACGAAAACTCTGTGAGAAATATAAATGAATCCTTTACATAATAATAGCATGATTATTAAGACACATGTAACAAACTGTATTTTGTAGTTAGAGTATTCTCATATATTTTTATAGTAACAATTATTTTAATAGTTTCGTCTACTACATATCAATTAATACAGAAACAATATTCTGTTTTTCTGTTATTTCAGTTTAGTAGGTTATAATTCCACTAATATTTTCGATTTTTTAAAAATCATCTTCAGGTGGGGAGACATAAATTAACAAATTGAGCATAGGTGAAATACTTGAAGAAAAATATATGTGCTTATTATGAATCAAGTTAAAAATATGTATAAAACCAATTTAAAATTATATAAGGTATGGTTCTAAGTCATTTTTAACATGTGATAACCATATATAAAATTTGTAAACGAATAGTCCTTTAAAGGTGACCATACTATTTGAATCTCTTGATGTTACATGACCAGTTTCAATCATAAAGATTATGCACGTATTGACAATGAAAAGCCATCCGTTGGAAATGCCTGCTCTAATGAAACAAAATGTTGGTATCATCTGCTTCATAAAACTATCATGCCTAACTGAAGACAGTATTTTAATAATATAATTTTTACGTCAAACTTACTTCACAGACACTTATTGGCGACTATCGATAACATATTATGACGAAAGACCACATTTCCAGTCGGATGACATTCGGTTGTCTAGACACGCTGGCATGAAGGAAGAATTTTTATTTACGACGCAAGGTAAAATATTGAGGCACCTCTGCGTTATCTTCAGGGATAAATATTCGTTGAATGAGTTCCAAACATGGTATCATTTCCTTGGGTTTGTGATATGTGTAATGAGTTGTGTATTTTCTGAATGCAAAAGGACTCATTCGCCATCTGTATATATATATATATATATATATATATATATATATATTCAAACTAAGCGTTCCAGTAATGCCCATGATGACTTTTGAATAAAATATCTAAAAAATAAAATATAAACTTGAAATATACCAAAATGTCGCTGACCTTGAAGAACGAGACATTATGTTTATTATTATTACTTTTTGGGTAAGGAAATAAACTTTACTTATACATATCTTTCTGTCGTCTGGAAATGAGGAATTACAATGCATCATCAAAGGGAAATTTTCTTGAATCTGAAACTGAATGGGATAAGCGAATATGTTTCCTATTCGGCAACGTTTGTTGGCACTTCAAGGTCAATTGACAAGAGCTATGGCGCAAAGTATATTGAGTAGAGAGGCAGTAATATTTGAAGTACGTAATCCATAAACAAGGATCATAAATTAAAATGTTTTACTGTTCTTACCACTACATTATTCTAATTGCGATTAAACCAAGTAATAAACTTCAAAAACATAAATTATTATATAGAACTGCATAAACTGATTTTTAGATGCTAGTTCCTGCTAACATAACATAACATAACATAACATAACATAACATAACATAACATAACATAACATAACGTAACGTAACGTAACGTAACATAGCATAGCATAGCATAGCATAGCATAGCATAGCATAGCATAGCATAGCATAGCATAGCATAGCATAGCATAGCATAGCATAGCATAGCATAGCATAACATAACATAACATAACATAACATAACATAACATAACATAACATAACATAACATAACATAACATAACATAACATAACATAACATAACATAACATAACATAACATAACATAACATAACATAACATAACATAACATAACATAACATAACATAACATAACATAACATAACATAACATAACATAACATAACATAACATAACATAACATAACATAACATAACATAACATAACATAACATAACATAACATAACATAACATAACATAACATAACATAACATAACATAACATAACATAACATAACATAACATAACATAACATAACATAACATAACATAACATAACATAACATAACATAACATAACATAACATAACATAACATAACATAACATAACATAACATAACATAACATAACATAACATAACATAACATAACATAACATAACATAACATAACATAACATAACATAACATAACATAACATAACATAACATAACATAACATAACATAACATAACATAACATAACATAACATGTAACAGAGAAACATTTAACGTGAGCTCAAAGTGTTCACATTGAGAGGTTACACGTTTCTTCTAGTCCCAGTTGAAAGATTATAGAGGCGAGAATAGAAAATTCAATGACTTTAGAACCTGTTTTATGTAATGTTTTAGTTGTCCATAGAAAGGCATTCAAGATACAGCTGTTTGTTTTAGATTCACTATGTGCATTATGTGCGTTATAGAAGAAGAAAGGTTCATCGACTTGTGATGCTCTCTCGACAAGTTATCTGATGAATTAAATGAAACCCTAACACGTAGCAGAATGGAAGCTGCTGTGAAATAGATTAGAGAGAAAACAGACTTTTTTCTCTGGTATTTTCTGTTTTGTGAGGTTTTCTCTTGGGGCAAGCAAGTAAGAGACGTTCTTTTAATTATATCCATCAGCCATTTGGACATGAGAAAGTATCATACCTCATTCAAGGAAGCGCGTTTAATAAAGTTTCATGTCACAATGGAGAAAAAATGAGACAGAGACACAAACACATTAGCAGTTGGTGACCCAGCTGCCTGCCTGACCCGGCCTGGGTGACTTGCAGCCTCTGCAATTTTCCGGTGGGCATAGAACGTTTTGGCTTGAGAATTTTTGTGACAGAAATAAGGTCTTAAAAGCTCGTTCATTTAAAAATTCTTGTCCCACAATGCAAGCGTCTGTTTGGCCTGAGAACAGGCGAAGTAGAGTTAATTTCGTTTAGATTTATTTCCGTTTACATGTCTGAATTTTACTAAATACCGCTTTTTGAATTAATAAACTTGTCACGAAGATGACACATAACATTTCATTGTAGATCTTGTGCATTGTACGGGGACATCATTTTATTTTTACTAACATTTTTAATATTAACCTGGATATATCTTCGGATTAAAGGTCTAGAACCGGAAATACCGCTTGCTCCCCCTTCCAAGACTGGAGTTCGATATACTGGCGTAAAATACAAATCACTTTACTGTACTAGGTGTGGGAGGGAAGAAATGTAGTTCATCCATTTATGTATACTAGGAAATATCGCAATTTTGAGTTTGATAATTTTCATTAGGTTTTTGTTTAATCAAAATACAGTACCTACTGTATTAACACTTAGTGTTCTTACTCACGAATTGAGCTATCCATTCGGACGTATTAATTATGCAGTGTATATTGTACTGTTACAGCATATTAGCGTACAATATAAAGAATGAAGTTAAATTGAAAAATAATCATAATATGGATATTTAAACACAGTTTTGAAAATGGTGGCCGTTCAATTCCATACAGGCTTCAGTTATTTTGTGCATATTATCGCACTAAAGACTATTGTACCTAATTCCAATTAGCAGTTTCGTCCTTCGTACGAGTAACTCATGTTGAAATAATTCTGTACCTACTGTATAACAGAGTACGTACCTTACGTACTGTAAATTCAATCTTCACTTCCGCCCGATCCGTAAATATAAAATTACTCAGACACACTATCTACTGTCCGTTCAAGTGGTTTTGTCGCAGGGTCGTAGAAACGGGGGCGAAATCACGTGACAGTTAATTACTTAACGAGGCCCTTTTATTTAAGTTATGTTAAACAGTTGTATAATATTACGTAGACGTCCAATTCCTAACAGAAATGAATGTTTTCAGAAAAGAGCTAAGACAGCCAAGCTACTAGACTTTACAGAGGGGCGAACAGAAGCAGGTGGGGAAACCGGGATGCGACGTAGGCAAATGGACGAAGTACCTGTGCGAAAATATGATTCAATATTGAAAGCTCTTTCGTCACTGGAAAATGCGAACGTATTTCTGGAACGTACTATACTCACTAACTCAGTACTGCATACGGGGCTTTGGTTCTGTGTGCAGAACGGTTGGAAGTTTACTGATAGAGGGGGTGGGAGCGAAGTACATTCAAAAACTCAGGTACAATAAAAATGTAAGTAAAAATAAAATAATGTCCCTGTATAAAAATTGTTTTCGTGTTATCAGCTACATTCCCTGCTACATTATGTAATTGTATTCTAAAACTATATTTCACCATCGATCTCTGTTGCCTCGCTTGACATGCTGGTAAACATGGAAACGCGTTTCAGACTGAAATACCTATTAAAACACATTAATATGAGAGAAAAAGTAAAGAAGGAGAAATATGTAGAAAGGATGAAATAAATGGATATGTTAATTTTATTAACAAACCACACAAGTCCATTTTCAACCAAAACGAATTTTTAGGCTAGTGTTTCTGACATCAGTACATGTATTTGCACATCTGCAGGAGAAAGCATAAATGTCATCCTTATTTTAAGCGATGATGTCATGACAGTATTTCTCTGAAGGTGATGAAATCGAAAGATTATATGAAGAGATATCTTCCTGACCTTATCGTAACAGAAATGACGCATCTAAGGAGCTATAGTGATAGGAATTTCAATAAGATATGAGTGTTTTCACTTTTAAATGTTTTAGAATTTTGCTTTTCATGTTGTAATATGAAGGTCAATAATAAAAAAATATATACTAAATTTATACATAAATAGCTTTTTTGTTATTAATTTACATACAAAAAAGGACAAATTATTATAATTATTACTGCAAACATTTCGAGTATTTGAGAAAAAACACATGTCCACGAAATTTAAGACACCCTGGCGCTCTCAAATATAAATAAACGTTTCTCTAAAATATTCGAAAGTATTTTAATTTATATGAAAAATTCTTCTTAAAATGATAAATAAAACGCAGTAAGCCTACATGCAATATTTATAAGGTGAAAATAATTTTTTTCCTTCAAAACTTGTAATTATGTACATGTTACTTGTAACTCCCCAAATAACCGATTCAAATAAGAGTGAAAGACCAAGGGAATAACAAAACGTGTGTAAAAAAGTAAGAATTGTTAACTTCATAATTGGGTTGTTTAAATAAAAAATGCAAATAATATTTCACAAAGTTACATAAAATATTTATAGAAGTTTTATTTGGACATAGATACATGTTTATATTTTGTGTTTCTACTTATTACCATTCCCTTATAAATCGAATATGAACAAAATCTCTCCGTAATTTAGCAGCTATGCTGTACAGAGACGACAGTATACACAAACTATTAATTTCTTTCAGTTCCATTGATGTTTAAAAGTGCAGGATTGATTTATTTAATCACCGAATTTGATTAATTTAATTACGTACACAAAACTTATTATAGGAAAGATAAATTTTAGAAATCTTAAAGTTTGTAATCCTGTAGTTATTGACCGCGATAATTCTGGTATACATATCCTGCACTTCTCGGAATAAGAAATACCGTGGCTGTTTCGTGGTTGAAATGTCCAATATCATAATATTCCTTGCTTCCGTAAATAGACACTTATTTTAAAATATAATTCCAAGTTAATGTTCATACAGTATCACTTATAAGATATTACAATAAGAAAAGAAGTACTATATCTTTTTCTATATTATTGTAAGCCTAAATAAAAGACGTCTAAGTATAAGATACAATGGTCAACAGTTAAGTATTGTACAAAACACTTCCGTCAGAAAAAGTGTAACCACATTCGGTTATTATAAAAGTGTATCCTCTACTTGTACAGCAGTTGAATTGTCACTGAAATGAGCGAGTTGTCACCATCAATAGATCCGATATTAGGGTGAAGTGAACTTTTTTTTTACTTATATCAAAAAGACTGGGCGTGCAAACATTGATGGATTATGAGAGTATTTACCTGCTAAATTTATTTCTTAATGGGATCATATCTTCAGGTACCACAAGAGCCCCAAAGATTATTTCTTTCATTGTTAATATTTTAATTTTTTACATTCATTATCATTTCAAATTTCATTTACCTTGGGTTCTAATAATGGTAATGTAAGTGTAAATAGTAATAAAAATAATTCTATTCTCTGAAACGCAACTTCCAAGTGCTAGAAGAACACAGAAAATCTTAATTTTTATAGAAATGTTAGAAAAATCACAAAGGCTACGAATTTCTATTGGTTAATTGGTTATAGTTGAAACAATATGAACTCATTTTTGAAAAGAAAACATATTTATTTATACTAAAACTAATTTATGAACATGAAAAATAAGTATGCTCATGTCAGAGATCAAGTACGTTACAGCTCTTAAATGTAGTTTGTGAGCATAAGTGAATAACAAACTGTAAAGAACTACACGACTGACAGACAAATACCTTCGTGATCAACTATGACTGGCGGTAAGTGACATAATTCCTGATTTTGAAACTATGTCGCAGAGACATTCTGAAGACAGTTAATTTTAGGTTGTTATATTGTTCATTTATTATTCATTTCTTTTTTCGTTACACGTACCAAACATTAGTTTGTAGCCTTGTACTGTATAAAATTATAAAGTGCTTGACGTAAGGAAAATGAAAATCCGTTAAAAGTGTTAGACAGTTGCTTCACTTCCCCTTCGGGTGTCCGCCTCCCTCCATAGGTGTTATGCACGTTGCAGGTTACACAGTGGCTCGGCACACGATTACATTTTCGCCACCGCTGGCGTAAGGTATAGAATGTATAGTGTGCTTATATTTTGAATGCCCAAATAATTACAAATTTTTTTAGCTAATGAGTACAAATTTTATATAATTTGGAAAACATGAAGGAATGAGCTTCCAGATGAGGCAGAAATACTATTTATCAACATTTTTAAGGAATGTGACGTTTGTAGAGTCTATTAAGCAGCTGTATAATCTCGTTGCTTTAATGCTTTAAAACAACTCTAATAATTTCAAATTCTGTCACATGCATTTTATATTCCTTGTATTAACATGTTCAGAATATTCAATACCAATCATATTTACCTGAAAATTGCCAGTATTATTGCGTGTACAATTTTCGAAGGGGATTTTTACGAAGGTTCCCTTCAGAGAGTAGGCTTTGTAGATCTATATTATGTTTGTTGCAGAGTTAGCCTTTAGAGGATTAGAAACAATTAGAGCCAAAATCGTGTTGAATCAAAGAATAATAGAACAAATTAATACTTTTAATTATCTGGGCTGGAATATCTCATATGCAAGAAAAGAAGATTTTACAAATAAAATAAACAAATTTAATTATTTCTGTGGGGTAATAAAAAGAAATTTAAAATACACTAGCAAAGAAAGAAGATTAAAATTTTATAAAGTTATGGCAGTCCCTAAGTTGCTGTACGGCTCTGAATTCTGGACTCTTACTAAATCCGAAGAAAAAAAATTCGAGGTGATAGAAATAAGGTTTTTGAGGAGTATAGCAGGTTATACTCTCTTAGACAAGAAACGCAATGAAGACATCAGACTAGAACTGTATATATTCAATTTAATTGAAAAACTAACAGAATATAGGATTAAATGGAAGCAACACATTGAAAGAATGACTCAAGACCGTATTCCTAAATTAATATTCGACTACAGACCAACTGGTAAACGAAACATTGGTAGACCCAGGAAAAGATGGCTTCAACAATTTTAAAATTTATATACACGTACTTCATGAGACCGGAAAGAGCCAAACAAGGCTTAAACCATGTGGCTCATGATGATGATTATGATGATGATGATGATGATGATGATGTTTGTTCCTAGGTGTTTTACTCCTCCTTCCAGCATAACTCAATAAACGAATATAAGGTGACCAACTCGATGGATCAACTCGACGACTTCAGCCCAAACTTATTTTAAAAATGTAATTAGTAAATACACGTTTAGTTCTCCTGACAGTGTCTGACTTCCAAAATAAATATACCTTCAGAAAACGAAAGCATATTTAAACAATACCAGAATACGACTAGACGAGGGAAACCATAGTAACTCAGACCAAAAGCTCGTCCCCTTGAAAGTTACTTGACCCCAACTCAGAGTATATGGGCGCTTCGTTTGAGTGTCGAATGCGAAAGAACAAGGACGGCAGAGAAGTACTTGACTGCGTATACATTTCGAAGCTCGCGTTTATCGGACATGCTACTGGAAAGTTTCCCGATGGCGTCCGTCCGTCTGGCTTAAGTGGTATTTGCTGAGCCTGATAATGTTGACCCACCTATTCAGTTTGGGAAGACAAAAACATTCCACGACGGGAAGATAACGTGAAAGGCCGCATACGGGATTTCTCGTTAAATTCAGCTCTTCATACATTTCACGTGTCGAACAGATTGCTGTAATTCCGTTATATTTTTTAATCCTTGGGATTTTGTACATGAACGATGAAATTTATTACGCGAATTAGTGGATCGTCGTTACAAGATTTATGAAGCTTTCACTGTAGAAGATAATCTGATTTTAGTCTTTGGATTAAACTTGACAGATAAGTTGTATTTGATTTCCACAAAGTGAACACCGTTACTATAACGCTCGAAGCGATGGCACAGATGCGAATGTAATCTCATATTGGCGTTTTTCAGTCCGTACTTATATACAGAGGCACTCTGTTAATCCAACGGATGTAGGAAGTATCTCATGTTTTTTATTCTTGCGTTTCCTCTTGCAGGTTTAGAAAGCTTCTTTTATACGCAATCCATTAACATAAATAAAACGCAATCAAAATGAAATGTGCGTATCATAAAAATTATGGTTTTTTGCAGATTTACGGAATTGTTAATTTAATTGTCGAAATGATAATGGTGAATATAAAATGAAACTAAACACATATTCATGTTAAAATTTTGTTATAGTTATGAAGAAAAAATATATTGTAACTTTCATTCCTAACTTTAATCACACACCCGTCAACAATGGGTATTCGGGTGTATTCCACTCAACACAGTAACACAGTAGTTGTTACTGCACTCCACCGAACGACAATGGCAATTCTCGTGTATTATTGAGAAGAACAACAATATACTCCTAATTCCAACTAATGTTCACAAAACACTATGTAGAAAAAAAGTCAGTTCTCAGTTCACAGTTCGTTCACCTTAGCTAGTTCTTCTAGCTCACTCACTCACGTTCACGGTACATCGAACCCCAAGCCTTCCAGATAACAGTTCACTGCACTTCGAACCGAAGACTTTCAGATATAGTTCACTGCACTATGAACCCAAGACTTCCGGATACGCCGCACTCGCCTGGACGCTGCCACAGTTGCGGACCTACTCAAGTTCACTGCACCTCGAACTCAGATCTACTGGATACGTCTCCGCTAACTAGCTCTTTCGCAGCTGACTGGCTAAACTAAACTGACACACTTGAAGTCTGCTCGCGCTTTATTTATTAAATCACACGTTCTCGAATTTTCGGTTCGCGTGGCTTTGCGAAACTTCCAGATGTTCCCCCTTGCTCCTTCTGCTCCGCGTCACGCCGCACCTTCCCTCGCAATAAATGCGTGCTCAACTTCCCCGATGCGACCAGGTCTTCTAACATGGCGTCACAATATAATTCCTTGAGAAGAAATTTAACTCTAAATTAAATTAAAATAATATCTTCTGAAATAAGTTTTGTTCCACAAAACATACTCCCTGATGAATTATTTATTTTCTTTTAACATAAGAGTTAATTTCGTGTATTTTAAAGTTATCGCTCAGGTATGTTTTTAAAAGTATGTATGGATAAAACAAGATCACTTCTCATAAATAATAAAACTAGAAATGAAATATATTCTGAAATAAATCGTTGTGTCTTGCACATATCCAAATATACAATATTTATTTTCGCTGAACTAAAAGTGTCTTACATGTATTTTCACGCTGTAGTTATAGAATATGAACAAAATATGATTTCTTTAGAGAAATAAGTGATTTAAAAATTAAATAAAAAATATCAAGTTGCTTTATGTTGCAAATTTTTGTTTCTGTTGTACGGATGAGGGACCTGAAGGCTTGCATTATTGCCTGAGGCTTATTGAGCTTACCACTCCTCCTCTGTGAATGATTGGATAGCCGAACGGCCGTGCTCTTGTACAAGCACAGCACGCCACAATGTGAACTTAACGAGGGCTATGGTATGGATGATATATGAATAAATGATGGCGAAATGATTTCGATGTCCAGCGACAAAAGTTACCAAGCAATTCTGCTTCAGTCGGTTGAGAGAAAACCCCGAAAAAAAAAACAACCAGGATTTGAACCCGGGTCCGTTTATTCCACTGTTTTACGTGCAGTAGATTATACTAGACATACTCAGGAACAAAATGTATTATTTAAACTAAAATAAAATTATGTGCGTTTTAAATATAAACTTGTGCTACGTTTGACAGACATTAATGAATTGTTTAAAATTACTGTATATTCTCAATTTTTGTAATGTTTTACTTGGCAAGAAACAATAATTTTCTATTTCTGTTTAACTGATGTAAACTCAAAATTAATTTTTCATTATTTATAAAATTCATACATAACTTTTTAAATTTAATACTAGAACTATTAGAATTGACAATATGAGGATATTTAAATATAAATTTGTTATATATTCTTGGGCAGAAATTACTACTGTGATTAAATACTGTAGCAGTGTTGCATTTTGTTTCAAACAATCTTAAAGAAAAGAATTTGAATCTAGACGTCAAATAATTATTTGAGATTTCCATTTACAAATGTATTATTTCAGTTTATTGTTACTTCAACGTGTTTCCTTTTTAGGCTCAGTAATATTTTAGCGGCTGTTTGTTACGAAACTTGTGTATTATCAAAAAGTGTTTTCTGTACTTCATTCCTCAAACAGCATTCGAAAATGTCTATCGCTACCAGTCAGAATGATACTAGTGGATACACTAGTAATGTCCCTTTGTGATTTTTACAGACCGAGCTCATTGTCAACCAATCTCAGGGATTACAACGTGTTCATAATTATTGGATTCGCTTCGTCTGTACTGTCCGTCGCGCTGACCATATCGTCGTGTGAATGCTAGAACTAGGTAACTCGAAATTAGCGTTTTTTAGTTACCTCTTTTATAGCATAGCAAAAATCGCACAAAATGTAATACAAGAACTTGGTAACTGATCGAACGATATCAGCGGCATCTATTTTCCAATATAACAAATAGGTAAATGAAAACGAGACATATTCCTTAGTGCAATAAATAAGTAAATAGGCGATGTCACAAAATATGAAAAATCAAGTTACCTAGTTCTTGCATTCACATGACGATATTACCTAAATCTTCCGAAGTCTACATTAGCTTCAAGATAATTAAAGTAGGAATTTTCATTACCTTATTATATTATTTTCTAAGTTCTTCACACATCTACGCCTACCTACATTGCCTCGTGCTTCACTTACCTATCATCATATCACAATCTCTACACGCACGCACGTAAAATATCCCAAAAATAGCCCTAACAGCAATAAAATAACTAAATGTATTCACCATCATTCACTATCTCGCTATCGTGTTTGTAGAATACCCTACCCAGTGACATCAGAGACTGTCGGAATTTAACAATAATCAACAACAGACTTAATAATAATTTTCTTACCGAGAAGAGTACAGTGCAGTAAACTGAGTATT
The DNA here is from genome assembly GCF_040183065.1 of Periplaneta americana. Lineage (NCBI taxonomy): Eukaryota > Metazoa > Arthropoda > Insecta > Blattodea > Blattidae > Periplaneta > Periplaneta americana. The sequence goes on from NC_091133.1 coordinate 43,097,698, forward strand.
TTAACTTTATTGTAAATGATTCGAAATTTTTTGTTTTGGTTCTCTTGAAATTTTTTAGTCGGTTACTTATTTTTAGAAGTCTAGTTATTTCCTTTAATCACTAAATATTAGTGCTGTGGATAGATCAAAATATTTAATCGATTGACTATTTGAATTTAATTAATCGATAGATTAATCGAGCTTTGATCGATTTGAAATAAGTTATATTGTACTGTAACATACAATTTTTTGTTAAATTTAATTTGTCTTCGGTGACAAGCATAAGTATAAAAAGTTTTATATCTGTTTATACTGTATCGTCATATTACAAAACAATGTTATTGTCGTTATTTACTAACACATTTATTATGTAGGCTCATAATTTATTGTGTCAATTTCTCCGGGGATTTTTGAGACAAACACAAATAAAAAAATTAGGAAGACTCGCCTAGTTAATACTGCTTCATCTATGATTTTAAACATGAGTGCATTCACATGCTCCGAATAAAGTGCCGTTCTACGTTTACTAACAATGTTTCCTCCATTACCAAACACGAAAGAACATTTTTCTTTCAAGCACTTCTCCACGATCGTTCAATTTAAATCCAAACGTTTCACCAAGTTTACCTCTCAAACTATCATATAATATGTTGGAGTCATCACTTTTCACAGAACGTAGAAATATGATTTTTTTCTTTAGCAAACTAAACACACATGCTTTATCTACAAACTCAGCAAGAACCTGCAGTGATCAAAACAGCAGACTGGTTCCTACTGTAATCGGATTACAAAATTTTAAAAAGAGAAGGAGGTAGATACTCTCTCATTTACAAACAGTGTAGCCATGGCTGAGGAGTGAGGGGGCAAATTCCAGAAAAGTATGTATTTCATGTGCTAGGAAGACGAGCTGTGTTGGGAAACTACAAAACTTAATAAGGATTCCGCATTGTGTTTAAACTTTCAATAGGGGTTCTATACTACCCGCTTTGCAGTTATAGAATAACGGTACTATTGTGCTTTGAAGTAAGTAATTTCTGAAAAACTAATATTGTCGGAAATTAAAGTCTGAGTTTGCATTAACAAAATAATAATTAGTATCAAGTAAAACCGATTAATTTTAATCGATTCAATTACTCAATTAAATATTTTGATCGATTAATCTTACAATAGAAATGGATGGATTAATCGATCAGATTAATTGATTAAATCTCTCAACACTATTGAATATATTAAGCAGTTAATATATTATATTATAATATTTTACCTATTATGATTTTATCTTTGTGCTTGTATTTTTTATTTCCTCCGCGTGTTTGCACTTGTATTTTCTTGTATTTGTATTTTTATTACTTCTTATTTATTAGATTAGATTAGATTTATTTATTTAACCTGGTAGAGATAAGGCCGTCAGGCATTCTCTGCCCCTTTACCTCTTTCTGCACTTTTTTCTATTTATATTTCTGGTGGTGTAACTCCACCAGTTTAAATAAGCAAATTGGTAAGTGAATATAGAAGTAAATAAATAAATAAATAAACAAACAAACGAATTGTGTCATTATGTGTTATCTATTATGTAATATTGGTTTAATATTCAAGTATAAAACATTTTCCCTAAGAGTGTCAATTTTTAAATAAGCTATATGAATTACTAAATAATTTTTGTCGTAATGATCACATTTGGTTAGAATTAATTTTGAACTGGACGAATAGAATTTTGGATAAAATCTTTGGTAGCCAACTTTGTCGTAATTTGAAAGTAAAATGATAACATTAAAATAAATTTTTTCGACACTTTCTACCAGAGCTAAATTCCTCAAATATTGCGATTTCATCATTTGGTTTAGAACGGCCAACATTCATCCGCGGAAAGTTTTGTTTTTACGATATGTATATATCTTTCTATTTTATTTACCACAAAGAGTTATACTTCATATCTCTGTCTCTAGAATCCATTCGAGTTTTTAGTTGTAAAAGCGGATTACAAGACGGCCTCCATTTCGCAGCATTTGGCAACGGCTCTGATCACTTTGAGAGCCCCATCAGTCCCTCTGCCCATAAAACCGCAGTAACAGTACATGGAATCGAACAAACCACCAAGTGGAGAGATAAAAGGGCATCAACACTACGGTCGTTATGGAGGCTACACCTAGCTCGACTGACCGCAGCCTCCACACATGAGGCGCCTCTTTCACACGTGCTAAACTCTGTTCAGGCGTACCGAACGGGGGAGCTGGGAAATAATTTTTCTCTAGGAACTTCTTGTACATTTTGTGAAACAAAACAGACTGATCTGAATATTCAAGTTATTTTTCGAAATATGGTCACTACTTCAACGTTGAATACAAATTAGACTAATTTTATCTTCAGTATGTTACAAATTCACTCTTCGCTTGCAGATTCTTCATCTCAATTTATAATACAAGTTCTAAATATATGAGTTACTAATTAGTCATCGTTTAGTATCTGAATCAGGAATTTGCAAAAGGGACCAAGTCAGAAAAAGTAAATTTTAAGAAAACAGCACAAAACCTTTTTGTATGGATCTGGATGCATATCGTCCAAACATGTTGATACACAATTTAAATATGTACATTCTATAGAACTTGGTTCCTTTTAATGCTGAAATCCAAGAAGAGTATATGGAGAGCCAAAAATGGGTATAAACTCAATTTGCAAAAAATATGGACTTGGTCCCTTCTGCAAATTCCTGATTCATTTGTATAGTGCTTTTAGGGCAGGGGTGCACATGTCGTAACGATACTTTTTTCTGCAACCTGAGAGAGCCCGGCTCTTTTTCAAATAATTGTCTTACTTGAGTCTTATTCAATTTTGTATTTTGTCACTATGAATTGGTAGTTTCTATAATACCAATGACATTACTAAATAATAACAGTAATAATAATATTAGTTATTATTACTATTATTAGTATTATTATAATAGTTATAAATGTATAATAATAATAATAATAATAATAATAATAATAATAATAATAATAATAATAACGATAATAATATAGTAATTTGCGTTACAAGAGCGGTATGTTGAAGTTTTCATGTTCGAGGAAAAGTTTGAAAAAGCGAAACGTATTTGAGCTTTTTGAATTTCCGAGAATTGAAAGAAAACATACCGCTCGTGTATCGTACATTATTTTGTGCGAAGATCGTTTATTACATAACTGAAAGAGGAATTTCTAATTAGTTGCAATGAAATCTCCATCTTGGTTTCTCTTCAATGACGGCAAAGTTACAAAACAAAAATATCTATCTTCAACTTTGTTGCTTTAAAATGTTTTCTGTGTTTACTATACTCCAGCAGGCCGTGATATACGTCTGTCTTTTTTTTTTTCCCCCAGTCTATAAATGCGAACTTAAAACAAATGGCTTTCTTAATGTTACATGCATCACGAAATGCAGTAACTTTAGTGAAGTTGTACAGTTTTCTTAATTTTTGCAAATATTTAAAAACAATAATTAACAGTGCAATTTAGGTGAAATTGCAGTGGTAAGTTTCCAATTTATAATTATTACTATATTGAATGTCTCTAAAAATAATATGTTAAAAGCCTAAAGCAGTAAAATCAATATGTCACTTAAGCGGTAAGAAGAGGGAAATTGTTATGTGTGTTCTGTTGGGAATATTGAATGTGGAATTTTAGACTTACCGCGGGTTGGTTTTGTGCGGAAACCAAGCAAATACGCACGATCTCGCACAAAAATATTTACCTACAAACTTAAGTTGACATACTCGTACTGTACCCCACCCTCTTATTCGAACCTTTACCTGCGCGCTTAAACATACACAGCATGGCAATACTCTACTTTTTTCCTACACTCTCCTTCTCAAAAAATTTTCTTAAACCGGCCATAATTCTGCAACTTTATGTTGGTAAATTTTATTTCTTTGATGCATTGATATCTCTGTGACTGTGATTCTCATTATATTTTAATAAGTTTTAAACGGTGTGTGTGTCTAATGCCTGCCCACTTCACTTAACGTGATTCATGTTCTATATACTGCTGATAGATGCCAGGACTATGACTTTTCAAGTTGCACACTACTTCGGCGGGCCACGTTATGCATGATGTGTATCTGTGAAAAATTAGGTGTGTACTAGGTGAGTGCATGAGTAAGAGTTCACGTACTGTCGGTGACTCAGGAGAAGACGAGAGCGGACTGAGGAGGAAGGGATGTGAACAGATAACGTACGACAACACGTGCAATATTTGTACTGCAGTAAGCGGAAACATTAGGTATCCTTCTGTTAAATTTAGCTTTAATTTCCATATGCATTGTTACTCATGTTTCCTGTACGAGTAATAACCTGCTACTGGGATGCTTATCTGAGCGATGTTTATAATAATCAACAGCGATAATCAAGAAGGTCACATTCTTTCCTGTCGTCTTCTCCTGAGTAAAGGACAGTAAGTGTAGTGTGAGGATTATGATGATGAAGGTGAGGAAGGGAGAAGGAGAAACCCGGTTCCGGCACGTAGCCTACTCCTGTCGAATAACACCAAGGGGGCCGCCAGGCTTAACGTCCCCATCCGACAGACGAATCACTATCAACAGTGACATATGCCTTGTCTTCATATGCACTGCGGAGAGATTTGGGATTTAATCCAGACATATTGATGCACAATCTAGTGATTAGAAGTTGTGCACCGCCATCTCTCCTAGTCCCGCAGAGAATCGAACCCAGGTCGGCTAGTCTGGAAACAGACGCGCTACCACAGAACTAACTCGGCGGAATAAAAGCTCTTGTTCTGATGATATCATTCAGTGTATATTGATATTTAAATCCTTTTGAAAATATGATTATTCATTTTAATGTTTGACATACCAGGAAAACAACTGTAAACAACTTTTTTTCGAAAGAATTAAGTAGGCCTACCTCAAAGTGGGCTGACAAATCAGCTTCACAGGGAGTAAATCTGAAAGCTAGATTTGCATAATACACGTCACTGTTCGTTAACAGAAAACCATAATTTAAGTCGCACAGAGTTTCTGTGCACTGAATGTTGAATGTTTGACGGTTTGTCCGCCCACTTTGAGGTATGTGGACATAAAAGAAAAATAGGGTCGGTGTCTAGTAGAATTCCTGGGTAGTTCAGTTGGTAGAGCGTTGGTGCGTTTAGTCAAAGGTCTCGGGTTCGATGGCCGGTGTCGGAACAATTTTTCCCTTGAAATTATTCAAATCAGCTTCACAGGGAACTGTGCCTGAAAGCTAGATTTGCACCTTGTATCTTGATTCTGTAAATATTCCAATATGATTTCTTCAGTAGTTCTGTCGTAATGGTTAATAAAATAAGCAAATTAGAAATTTGGGCATTACGGGATAGAGCAGTTAATTTTCCCATACAGCAAGTTATAATATTGTAATACCTAGTACCTACTGTATACAGAATTGCGAATGAACGGAACATAGTGCGTATGCTCGAGACAAGAAAAGGTAAACGGTTCCGTCGTGTTCTAACAGAAGTGAAGCGGCGTAATTGAGAATTTTTCATTGCTGATGAAATTATTTTCAAAAAATGTTAAGATTGGTTCTTCCTCTGCTTTCAGGCGAAAGAAAGACAAAAAGGGATAACCTTTTCCCGTTCATTATGTCATAACAAAACTTAAATTCAATCATAAACACTTATTGTAATTTAAATAATTTTCGACAATTAGAGCGTACTTTTGGGGCTACTTAAAGATTAATTTTTGATCCTACAGAATATTGATTGTTAGAGGAGAAGAATTCGCTCCGGCGCCGGGAATCGAATCCGGGTCCTTGGTTCTATGTACCAAGTGCTCTAATCACTGAGCTACGCTCAATTGAGTGCGCTCCTTGTATAATGGCAGTTGACTTAATATATTATGTCAACATATATGTCAAACTTGCAGCCAGGCCACAAAGGGAAAAACACTAGAGGAATCCGATTCGATCCGGTGCTGTGGATTGAACTTATGCGTAGTTCAGTGATTAGAGCACATGATACATAGAACCAAAGACCCGGGTTCGATTTCCGACACCGGAGCCAATTTTTCTCCTTTAATAATAATTTTACTTTTGGGGACTTGTCTCGCATTGTTATTGAAAATTCAATTTAGAAATCACAAAAATAAAGAATATATTTAAAATTGTGCAAAAGTATGACTGTCTTCATCATTATTCTGTAAAACCGACTGGATATACAGTATAAGTGTGAATTATATATGCCCTTCAGAGCAGAAGTGGTGTAAGTCAAAAATGGATAATGAAGGTTAAAGTAAACATTCTGTAAAGTGCAGAGCAAAGTAGCAATTAATATTCAATTTATTTAAACTATTAGAAGTCAGTGGATAGCAAGAAGGCCATATTAATTGCTAGTTTGCGCTGTATTTTACAAAATTTTTACTTTTAATCTCATTACCCAATTTTGACTTACACCACTTTTGCTCTGAACGGCGCATATATAAATACTAATTTTTATCGAAGGCGGGTACTTAGCTATGAGTCAATTATCCATCTATTAGCGACGTGCCCAAACTGCAGTTATTCTTGCCGCCGTAGATCTTGCCCTAATTGTACAATAACAAGGTAATTTTAATTTTAACGCATGATGATATTTAGTGGAGGAATAGTGGACTGATGCCAGGGGAATCACTTGTACCCCTGAATACCTGTCACCAACCACAGAATTTTTCAACAATAATCGAAGGAATTTACATAATGTGAACATAATGTGACCCTATGATTGAGGCTCTGGCTGATATGTACATCTAGGGGAGAGTCGGGTAGTATCGGACATCGGGTAGTGCGTTTCTTTCATGTACCACCATATGGTAGTACCTGAATGACATGGTTACGTTTCTCTATGCGACATCACAGAAATGTAACCATGTCAATCAGGTACTATCATCGTGTGGTAGATGAAAGAAACTCACTGTCCGATATTACCCGACGTCCGATACTACCCGACTCTCCCCTATTATCAGGCAGTACATCTCACTTGACGATATGTGTCAGAGGAAGAACAATTGTTTGTATGCATCTCAAGTCTGATTAGTGTAATATGTAGCTAGTCGGCGATATATGCAATGGCGAAGGAAAGGAACTGGCCACCCTACCCCATTATCTCCTGGCCTAGTTGCCTCATAAGTGGTGTCTTCTTCGTATCACTTGTGAGGTTCAAACCTGTCTTCGAAAAGTTGACTAAACAACAACAAACATAATGTTCCATTTTATTCTCAATCCGTAAAGTATTACGACCATAACACGCATGCGCGTATATGCAACAAATTAATAATGCGTAGAAGACACATTAGGAAAATGTAGGCGACGACAACTCGTAACAAAGTACTGGTTCCTAACTGCAGTTAAAAGAAAATTTCATGAACTGCGTTAACTTGGAAGTTTGCAGTGAAACTTCAGAGTCATATTTTGAACTTATCTCGACGGAACTAGAGGATTTATAGGTTTCGCTTGAAGCCTGCAGAGCGAAGGCAGAAACCTGACGACTTCGGCTGCAACCAGAAAAGGTAGAAACTTTTTAACAAATACCGCAGTTAAACACTGCTTCCTACGTTCAACTTCTTGATGTGCTCAGTTTGCTTGTATTTCTAGTTCGTCTTCCTCTACACTTCACGGTATAGACAGTTTGCATATTGTAGCTTCTCGAGTCTCGCCGTCGTTTGCTGGTCTTGCCCTGTCACGCTTAAGCTTTGGGTTCCAATATTAAGCTATATTTTACGGGTAAAAAGTCGTTATCGTGGCTAATCCCCAGGAAAAATCTCGTCTCTTTCTTTTGGCATGGCGTCCTACACTTTCTCATAGATTAAAATAGTCATCATTTCTTTTTCTCTCTTTCTCTGTTTAATAATAATAATAATAATAATAATAATAATAATAATAATAATATAATAAATCCAGACGTTTGAGATGGACAGGATATGTAGCACGTATGGGCGCATTAAGAAATGCATATAGAGTGTTAGTTGGGAGACCGAAGGGAAAAATACCTTTAAAAAGCCGAGACGTAGATGGGAGGATAATATAAAAATGCATTTGAGATTGGTGAAATATGATGGTAGAGACTAGATTGATCTTGCTTAGGATAGGTACCGAATGCGGGCTTATGTGAGGGCGGCAATGAACCTGCGGGATTCTTAAAAGTCATTAGTAAGTATGTAAGTAAGTAAATAACAATTTATTATCGTCACCATCATCTCTAAGCAAGTGCAGCCCTATTTCATAAAAAATACGCCAGAGCAGTATTTATAATAATAAAATATATAAATAAATACAAAACCTAAAAAAAAATTTAAAACCAACAATGAAATTTAGGTATATCATAAAAAGCTACTTGATTTTTTGAGTTTCTTGAAGTTATCATTTGTAAATTTTATAAAATCATTCGAACAAGATTGTCTTAGAAATATTTCTATAATAGAGATCAGAAAGATAATGTATTAATCAATGCATAGTACGATCTGATTTATTTACATACAAAACATAAAGAGAGAGTATAGTGACACTGACAAAATATATTTTTAGATTATTAAGAAAATAGTGCTTTAAGAAAGTTGTTTTGGCCACAATATGTTTATATATTTTTTCCATCACATAATACTCTAACAGGGATTAACATTTAATATTCACATATTTTATGAAAACAGAAATAGCATATTAAAAATAATTACAATATAAGAATGAATATTTTCATGTCAACTTCTATGAATGTAATAACTTATTTTTAACTATGGAAATAATATTCTTTAAACTTATCAATCAAGTCAAATACCTGCAGCTTTAAGAGTACAAAACGACTTCATCTTTGTGTTCCGTTTTCGGTTTATATTCTTAAAATAATACAAAATTTCATACATAAATCAAATCATTATTATTATGAAAATGGTAATAAAACGAATTCTTGCTAAACGCATAATGGAAATGCATGTGTTACTTCGTCACCAGTTTCGTTTTGTCGTCTATGTTCTTTTTTATTTGCATGAAGATTCCATCCTACGTGAATTTCTTGTATTTCATTACATTTTAATTTCATAGTAGAGGAAGTTACAGGTTTCGTGCAATAAAGAATTAATATTTCTGTAGACGTAACTTCGAAAGTTCTTATTTTGTCGTGTTTTCCGGTTGGGGTCAATCCATTGAATACAGCAGACCATTCCAACACAGCGTTTGAGGGCTGCCCTGTGTCTGCCCAGGGCGGACCCCCATTCCTCTCTGTCGCTGAGGCTAGGTGTACGAATACATGCGATCATCAACTCCTCTCGTCCGTACGATGATATTCTGCAGGCATTGCTGGATTATGCGTTCCATCAGTCATTCATTCATCCATATGGTGTGCTATCGTTTGTACTTGACTGTTTTAAATAAGAATGAAGAGAAGTGCGTCGATATTCGGTTCAGGATTTAACCCTTCTTGGGAGGGCTTGTATCTTGTCTAATCTCACGATAATAATGTTCAATGATGCCATATAAATGTAGGGCAAAAACGTACATTACAGTAAGCGTCACTTTGAAGTTAAACATTCTTCTTATGACGAGGTAAATACCATTTCAACTAATTAAGTACTCTAAGGGCAATATAATTAAATTAATGGTTAGGTTTTAGTAAATTTATTTTGAACAGTTGTCAACAATATATGGGAATTATTATAAAAACGTTTGTTAAATTGTTAAAGGATTTTCTATCCGTTTAACTATGTATGTGTATTTTGTATAGTGATAATGTCATTAAAAATTCATTTTTCACTTTCTTTCACAGCACATTTAGTGAGCCAAGTTCCGAAAGAACTGTTCATGCAAGCTATATTGTTGTCCGAAATATCGCCAAAAGTAGCCGGTCTTTTACGGAAGAAATGTTTGTAAAGGAGTGCATGATCTCAACTTCCTTCCCTGGTGACGTTATTTGAGTCAATCTCTGTCCACAAACAATCTGTCGCCGCGTGCAGGAACTTTGTGAACATTTTTGCCCCAGTCAAATTCCAAAGAGAATTGATAAGGCTTCAGTATCACAAAATTTTGAAAGACAGATATTACAATATTCCAGGCGGTCATGTTGCATTTTATAAGAACTTTGAACACAGAGAGTTTCCGCTTATTCACGCATTGACATGCAAGTTAATTGTTATGTTTGGCTCTACATACTTTTGCGAACACATATTCTCAGTCATGAACCTGAATAAGAGTAAAACTAGGTCATGTTTGTCCGATGTTGCATTGGAAGCAGTGTTACGTATTCGTTCTGCTCAAACAATTTTTCCTGATATAGCTAAGTTGGTGAAATCAAAGAAATATCATTTGTCTTCCTAACTACAGACAAAAATGACAATTATATTTTGTTGTATTATTTCTTTCTGTGTCATACAAATTGCCGTCCATATACCTCAGTGGCTCATTCCCCCCTTGCACTCGTGCAACCCACTCAGCGATCGGTATTCCGTCTCTGTCCCAGTCACTTGCTGTCTATCTCTGGAGCTCAGCACAGCTTCTACTAACCCAGGGTAGCCACGAGGCACAATTGTGTCTGCCCACTTGGAATGGTCTGTACTAATACACAGCACGCCACGTTATGTCATCTGTGCAGTACGATCACTCTCTTATTCTAGTCATAGGCTATGTGTTTCTCTTTCCCACATAGTAACAATATAAGATCGCGGCGCCCCTGTTTACGTTCCACATGCAAAATGATCATTTAGCATTATATATTTTAACTGCATTAATAATGAAAATAATGCCCTACTGTGTACTGGTTTTTCGTATAAAATATACTTAGTTGTACAATTATTACCAACAAAGGACGTTTGTGCGAGAGCGTGCGTATTTGCTTGTTTTCCGCACAGAACCAATACGCGGTAAGTGTGAAATACCACATTCAGTATTCCCAACGTAACACACACAACAATTTTCCTCTTCTTACCGCTTAAGCGTGACATTCATTTTACTGCTTTAGGCTTTTAACATATTATTTTTAGAGAAGTTTAACATAGTAATAATTATAAATTGGAAACTTACCACTGCAATTTCACCTAAATTGCAATGTTAATTATTGTTTTTAAATATTTGCAAAAATTAAGTAAAGTCTACTACTCCACGAAACTTATTGCTTTCCTGATAGAAGTAACATTAAGGAAACCGTGAAAAAATCAACGAGATTCCAGATGCCGTTGTTATTACTGCAATATGTTATATAAATAATATTGTTAAAATATTAAAATTAAAAATAAATCATTACATAACCCTACCGTTTGTTTTAAGTTCGCATTTATAGACTGGGGGGGGGGGGAAAGACAGACGTATATCACGGCCTGCTGGAGTATAGTAAACACAGAAAACATTTTAAAGCAACAATGTTGAAGAAAGATATTTTGGTGTTCCGAAGTTGGCGTCATTAAACAGAAACCAACATGAAGATTTCATTGCAACTAATTAGAAATTCGTCTTTCAGGTATGTAATAAACGATCTTCGCACAAAATAATGTACGATACACGAGCGGTATGTCTGTTTTCATGTTCTCGGAAATTAAAAAAGCTCAACTACGTTTCGCTTTTTCAATCTTTTCCTCGACCATGAAAACGTCAACATATCACTCTTGTAACGTATATTACTATTCTATTCCTTGAAGTACGGCTAATATTATTTCCAAAGCGTTTCTTTACAGATTAAAAAATTTGTTTTAAGCATATCCAGGAATCAACTTTCCTGCTCTTATTTAATTTTCGTTTCGTGTCATTAACTTTGCAACGTTTCCTTCCAGCATCTCGCGTTTTATCTAATGGTTAACGATTTAACACTGAAAATGTTTCTGAATTTAATGATATATCATAGTTAGCGATAAAATTTGAATTTACGTAAAGTCTTTATTTGCGGTTTTCCTCAAGTGCCACAAAAGGAGCGGACGAGGTTTGTGGTTCTCCCTTCTCATCTCAATCCATTGGCATTATTAGCATTACCCAAACTCTGTGAACTGTGAAGAATATATAGCAATCCGATTTGAATACGTGAATGCTACATTTGGAATATGAATGAAAGCGTAAAATAGGAATACCAGCATTTAAGATGAACGGTAATTGTCCACCCGGTATGATGTAATGAAGTAATTAAGTGTAATGGCTATTGCAGTGCAGTGGGAGTCTACATTCCGCTTTCTGCGGTTTCTTTACGATTCCCCAGCTCGTGTTACAAACGGCTCTAGAGGAAAAGGAGACGCGTTTTCTGTAAGGAATGTAAATTAACTGACTTCTTCCAACTAGTCTGAAAAAAGATTTTAGACAAACTTCAGGAACTGAATTTACCACATCTTCTTTCATTCAGAAAAAAAGTATTATTTCTTTCTTAATAATTTCCGTTACAGGATTGCTGATAACACATGCTTTACGTCAATTAAACATTGATGTGTAATATCTACATTAATGATGTAGGGCCTACATTTATAGAAAGAAATAAAAGGATTTAGAGCAACAGAAATTGCACTGACGTCATTCAAATTCGATCGCCATGGAAATATTTACGTCATATGCGATAAACTGAACAATGTAAACAAATCCATTCCTAACACAAAGGGAGTCCGTATATAAACATTATATACTTGTGAGTTTATTATAATCCTTGGGGAGGTGGTAATTCGTTAAAACAGGGCTGGGCACATTACGTGATTCTGAGAAATGAGCGCTGTGTGCTTTAAAGAGCGGATCTTGCGAGCGGTGTGACGTATGCATACTGTACGTCATTCAGTGTCGGTGCAGTGGTGACTCTACAGTATGATGGCGAAATTTGAAGATTGAGATTCCGCTCATACACTAAAACGGCCCGCTACTCCCAATGCTTATAATGTATCATGGGAGGAGGTGTTCTTTTTCGTAGAGAGCAGTGGATTAGCAAAGTGTTTACTTTGTCATAAAACACTCCAACTGATTAAGAATTTCAATATCCAACGGCATTATTCTTTACAACATGCTACTGAATATGACAAATATGTTTGTAATGAACGCCATAAATTAATACAACAACTTAAAGAAAATGTTTCTCAGGTACATTATATTAGAGTAACTATTTGATATTTATATTGCATTATAAGTTATTATACATTTAGTAATATATAATTTTAAATTATACAAGTATTTGGTTATATCATAGTATGGTATATTACAGAATATGGTATATCATATATTATTTTATATTATATTATATTATATTATATTATATTATATTATATATCATATCATATATCATATAATGTCATGTCATGTCATATCATATCATATATTATGCATTAACAGGATGACAATAATGCACTTAGTGAATCGGCTATAAGAATTAGCTACAAAATTTGCCACGAAATTTCAAAAGAATTGAAAACATTCAACGAAGGTGAATTCATCAGCGATGTTTAATTATATTGGCAGATGAACTCTGTCCACAGCAAGTAGGGGAAGAGGAAGTCATACGCCTGTCTCGTAGAACCGTGATGAGAAGATTGCAGTATGTGCGTATGGGTTATGTAAATAAGCCTAATGATTTGTGTGTGTGCATAGAGCGAAGTTTATTTCATTAAATTAATAAGAGTGTTATAAAGTCTGTACTGTACAATGGATTGATGTAATATCCTTATAAACTATTATGTTCTGACAGACTGAATGAATAGAACAACCGTGGCTCTTGTTATAGTAATGCAGGGAAGGTAGCTGTAATGTGAGTCCGCCACTGCGTGAGCGTTCTGCTCTGGCTTTCCTTGCGGAACGAGAGCAGCTCTGGCCGGCTAACCGGAGCCGCTCTCATGCCCGGCCCTGCATTAAAACATAATGCTATTCAGTTGTGTTTGGATGTGGACGCGAAACAGGTGTATGCACAGTACATGAGTAACTACAAGAAATTAGTACAAACCTGGTATTACTCATGTACTGGTCGGCACAGCGAACGTGCGTATCGGACTGGAGGCGCTGCTGGGTTATGTGTAGTTCGCCGCAATAGCTAGCGCTACCAACTGTTACGTAAAGTACATCGCTAAACCGGTAATCACAAAATTATAAACTGAATATTTTGTGTTTGAATAAAATAAAATATTCCTATTCTCTTTCATTAGAAGTACATTTACTTAGTTGTAACAATCTCCCATTATAAAAATTGCTTCACTGTCATGAATTACGAATCCACTACATTTATCGATATTTCTCCAATGTTAATAACATTAGGTAGCAGCGAGTTGTATGTCAAGACGTATGACGCCACACAGTATGATTCATGTTCGCTGTGTCGACTAGAAGAGATGGATAACTAACAGTAACATTAGTTACGGAATATTCTCATATATTTACAGTAGCCTGTACTGTATACGCCTACATTGCACGAGATAAATGTTAATTCCTATGATTCAAACAGGTTTTTATTTGTTCTGTTAATAGTACATTACGTTATAAAGTATTATTATTGCAGCAATGACTCTTAGTCACGGGCAATTACATTCCGTTCGTTAGAAATATTTCAATTTTAAATTATATTCTATGTATCATAATTCTATTTTACATTATTTCCTATAAACACATTACACGCAATCATAGGAATATTCTCATATCTTCGGTCACTTTCAAAATAGGTTATGTAGTGACACTGTACCAAATGTATGATTATCTGGCGTCTATGTAATTGGTGATACAGATTTGCTATTTGACAAAACGAGTCTGAGAACGAGTCTGATATTCATCTAACAATTGTAGAAAACCTCAGAAAATTCTGAATTATGTAATGAAGGGGTTAGGCACAGCTTACAGCAGTACAATTTATGGAAATATTCAATATTCTTCTCCTCCATTTCTGTATCTTGTACAATAATGAAAATTGGTATATATAAAACACTGTCCCTCTGCTATATGAAAAAAATATATATTTTTACGATTAAAAAAAAATATATTTTTTCAAAATTCAAAATGTTGGCAGTTCACTGTGCAGTGATGAAGCGTTTCCTTCATAAGTCAGAAACTTATTAACTTTTTCATGTTCTCTCACTTTTATTTCATTGCTGAAATTCATGTTTACAATATCATGCTCTTTCAACTACATTCCTTAAGAAATAATATTCTTAATTTTGCGTAGTAGAAAATACTGATATTTGACCATTTTTAAAATTAATTAATTTTTATCAGACAATCTATCGAAGGTAGAGAAGTGATCTTGCATCATATTGTAGATATGACACGCATAAATACGCACAAAAAATGTCATCACAGAATGTTGTACAGTTTTTTAGTTATGTGGGAAACGCATCATCACTGCACAGTGAAATGAATTTTGAAAAAAAAAAAATGTAAACAATTTTTTAAATCGTAAATATATATTTTTTCCTTATAGCAGAAGGACAGTGTTTTACACATACTAATTTTTATTATTGTACAAGATACACTAATTGAGGAAAAAATGTTGAATATTTCCAAACTTTTACTACTATGAGCTGTACCTAACTCCTTAATTAGTCCAAACGTAATTTGTATCCATCATCGAGCACAGTCTCTGAGAAACTCGAAGATATTCTACATAATTCTCATCCGCTGGTTAGACTTCAGACTGTCGCGCAGGTTTCGAGTCACGGTCAGGCCTGGGAGTTTTCATTGAAAAAAACTTGGTGACCCTTGTGGTGGACAAAATCGCAGTTGGGAATTATCTCAGAGTTCTCCAGTTTTTCCGTATTATACCTTACATAATTCAGTCAACATTTCTCCATTGTGAAATCATTCCATAGAATTCCCCGAACGTCGCCTCGCGGCGACCACAGAGTAGGCTGGCATGAAGACGATTTGGATCACCTGCTCGAAACCTGTGTACGCAGCAAACCTTAGTGTAGTCAGTCGATGTGTGTGTTTGGAAATCTACATAGCATGAAAATCAGCTCAATAGTTATTGAAAGTTCGGAACTCCGAAAATAATTTCAATTCATGAGCACTATTTAGGAGCAAATATGATACAGTTATTCACTTTAATATTCGGCCAGATCCTTTTTTCAGGTTTTGTTGTCTTTATTATGCTGTAGAAATTGGACTAAGTCTAAAATAAAAATTGATAACTATGTGCTGATACATAATAGTAATTGTTTCAAATCCACAAATTTTCAGACCATTACACAAGTGAATTAAAAATGTTTCTATTAACGGGCACAAGAGCGCGTCACTTTAATATTCGGCCACTTCATTTGTTCACCTGAGCATGGGGTTGCTGCCTCATTAGGCACAGTGTTTGTGTGCTTGCTGTTCTGCCTACATGTGTTCTGAAGCATCTGCCGCTACAGTTTGGGGCGTAAAGGTAGGAATACAACATATGAACAGAGACAACTCGTAATTTTCCTTCTTGCAGAGGGGAAATCCGAAAGAGAAATCAATAAAATATTAAATATACCAAGAAGCATAATTTGGGAAAAATAAAGAAATATAAGTAGGAAGATAGATTAGAGACGATACCCCAAAAAGGACAACCAATAATACTGACTGATTGGGAAGAAATAATAATAATTCGGAAAATAAAGACCAACCCGAGACTAAGTGCTCCAAAATTAGCAGGTGAACTCTTTGAAGAGAGTAGAAAAAGTGTCTACCTAGAAACTGTCCGAAGAGTAATAAAATCTGAGTTCAAAGGTAGAATGACAAGGAAAAAGCCCTTCATTAGTCAGGTGAACAGAAAAAGGAGGCTGCAGTTTGCTAGGGAATATGTAAATAAAGATGTGTCTTGGTGGAGTGGAGTATTTTTTTCAGGCGAGAGCACGTCTAATGTTTTTGATTCAGTAGGAAAGATAAATGTGTGGCGGAAGCAAAACGAAGGACTTGAAATGAAGAAATTGCTGCCAACTGTCAAATTTGGAGGAGGCAGCATCATGATCTGAGGTTGCATCTCTTCAGCAGGAGTTGGAAAGATGACACAAATCGAGGGGATAATGAAGAAGAAAGACTATCTTCGTATATTTAAGCAACACTGACACAGAAATGCAGACAAATTGGGCATAAGGGACACATTTAAATTTTACGAGAATAACGACCCTAAACAGAAATCCTATCTTGTGAGGAACTGGCTTCTGTATAATTGTCTCAAAGTTATTGACACCTCTCCCCAAAGTCCTGACTTGAACACCATATAAAATCTCTGGGCTGAGCTAAATTCACGAACATGATAAACACCTTCAAAATCAAAGGATTAATTAGAAGAAAATACAAAGAAGGAATGGGCTAAAAACCCATTGAAAACATTAAGGGATACATTTCTAATATGCCACAACGCTTGAGAGAGAGGTTTTAAGAAGAAGAGGATATGCTACAGATCACTAAATGTTATTTGTCTAGTTTCTACAGAGGATGAATTTACTCGTAGCTAAAAGTGGAAGTGGCCGAATATTATAGTGACTGTGATTGTCAGTTTTTTGTTATGAATTTATTTTTGTGCTTTATAGTGAAGAATATACTGATTAATTTTTTTAGTATTATCTTGAAAGAGGAATTGTTGACTTTATATGTTTTGTTGTTTATATTTGTCATTAAGATAATCAGAATAATCATTGATTTGGTTACAAACCTAAGTGGACGAATATTAAAGAGAATAACTGTACATTGTCAATGTAAATAAAACGATTTGTAAATTTACGTCTAATGACGTGATTATTTCTTCGAATTATAATTTTGAAGCTGATTTAAAAAATAATATGAGCCATGTTATACAAGTAATTATATCGTCTCAATTATTGCTAAACACTATAATAAAAAAACAGTTCCTTAATTCTCCATAGTTTAATTATAATTCTCTGAATAATGTCCTGGACATTGTTTGCCTAATATTTCTGTTTTTTTTTTTTTTGTATGCACATGTGACGTAAGCAAATAGTTTCTGAACCAAGCTTGAAGCATATCTTTTTATTACTGGCTATGATATACTTCATATAAATATGGCATAAAAATTTTCCTCTCCTAAAACTCACAATGTGCATCTGACATGGAACTGCTTGCTTGCATAAGGAGCCATAAATATGAACGATATAATAGCACCAGTGTCGTTATAAGAAATCGTGCAATGGCTTGTTAAGCATATCGCCCATTTAGAAACGTATGCACCGATCTGGAAGGAGATTGCTCCTCGGTTTATGGACAGACGGTTCTCCTCTCAACGAAGGTAATCAAGGAAAAGGGTTGTATATTTTATACGCTTCCTACACCGTACTCCAAAGCAGTCATCGAGTCATCTCTCTAGTGTCTCAAGAGATTTATGGTAAAATATGAAAATGAAATTATTTTAATTCTAAGAATTGTAATACATTCGAGAAATGTCAGATTCTTCTCGCATTTGCTTACTTTCAAAGAAGTTCAGCGGCAGCTGTGGTCTTTTGTACACGATAAGGATAAGTCAATATAGGTAACCTTATTTTATCTCCTTCAAGTCTGTCCAGTTGTTTTGATTCCCCGAAATATTTTATGTAAGTTCGTAAATCGTAGAAAATAAATGAAATACTGTTCATCGAATGATAAGACGACGTTTCAATTAAATGTTCGTCGGAAATATTCCAAGCATGTAAAATCTGTCGTGCCTAATTTTTATTCTTTCTCGAGTTTCCGTCTTCTCCCTTGTTTTGTTTGTTTCTTAATTATATATATATATATATATTCGTTTTCCTTCGTTACATTTCTTCATACTTATTTTACTAAAATTGTCAACGAAGGAGAGCGCCTTTGTTCAGTGTGCGGAGAAAAGGACTCCTGGACACATATTATTGCAGTATGTCGAATTGGAACGTATCCGGGAAAAATATCTACCACCCTCGATGCTAAGTAAGAATAGGAGTTCGTTTGCTTGTCTTGACCTCATGGAGAACAGAGACTGGGAACAAAAGACTGGATTTTTCCTCTTGAAGGCGAGACAGATTAGAACTTCAGCTGTTGAAGTTTGTGATGCGAACTGACGAAGGGATACTCAATTATACACTTTAATGCTTGTTTAGGTTAGGATATATTATATGTGTTTTCTTTGTGCCATTTTTATTTTAATATGTGTGCTTTTTTGAAGAGTGGTTGGATCTAACTGTAGGTGAAACCTACAAAGTAGGATTTGTTTTACACAACACGTACAGTCAGAAGACCCGTGCATGGGTTTTAAGATGAAATTATGTTAATATAGTACATCTGTATGTGTAATATTGCTCAATAAATCCATCTATATACTTATTTTACTACAATATTATTCTATTTTCTCTCTTTAAATTTGTGTTCATTTATTTCACTCTTTTTTGCTTTGCATTCACTCTTATCTGTTTCACTTGATCTTTCTCAGTGGTTTTTGTTTATTTTTTGTTGTCTTTCCTTTTCTGCCCATTTCCATGTCTTTTATCGCTTCTTCTTTCCACATTTTTCCTTTGCGTTCCCCTTTGTTTTTTCATGCATGTGTACCTTCTTCCTTCTCTTCCCACCCACCTTTTCTATATTAATTTTGTATTTCACACTAAATTTGGTTTTTAAACATTTATTTTCTTTTTTATTTTTCCTTCCTATATGTCGCTTTCCTTACCTTCTTCCCAAAGTTTTCTTTCTTCTTTCTATAAATCCTTCATTTTTCCTTTATATCGTTTCACCGTTGTCTTTATCCTTGTCTCCACTACTTTATTTCTTCATTAAAATTTCCTCTATTTCTTTTTTCCATCTACCTTTCTTTCTTCCTATTTGTTTTTCTCCGCTTTTCATTTATAACTCTTTGTTTATTACTTTATTAGTATGTTTCGTCTTGATTCTTTTCGATTCATTTTTTTTCTTTTGGATTTCGTTTTGTATTCTCCTTTTTTCTTATTCCTTCATTTTTTCACTTGTCATTGATTTTTTTCACTTAGTTTAATAATATCTTTCTTCCTTTCCTTTCTGTTGTTACTTCCTTCCTTCGTTTATTCTTTCTTCTATTATTACAATCTTTCTATAATATTCTTCTTGTTTTCTGCTTTTTCTTCTTTTGTATTACTTTCCCCGTTTCTCTTCTTCTTTCTTTATTTCTTCATTTTTTCTTTTTATCATGATATTCCCCATTCCAACTTATCTTTCATTTTCCATTTCTTCCTCTTATTGTTTATTTTTGTCATAACTACAACCCTGAGTTTGGTTTCGTAAAGCCACCAAGTGACCCACAACAGTGTATGTATGTGTGGAGTATAGATCAGCGGCACCTGACCCTACTACACTGATTAGGTTTGCTGTTCAGTGAACATGCGAAAACAAAACAAAGCTGGGCGCTTGGAGATCAGTGCTATAATATAAGAATTTGATAGCGATCACTTCATTAGGAAGGAAGAATATGTATTTTATCAGAAAGAAGAAGACTTTTTTCATTTGAAACACTTAAAATATGTTTACATCGTAATTTATAGATTAGTGATCGTCAGCACTCACTGAAATGGATAAAGGGTAAGCAGTGTATCGGAATACGCAGAAGGGAGAGGTAGAAAGCATACTCGCCAGCAGCCACGGATGCTAGTGCCTTCTTATCCGCGGGTAAGAGACGCTAGCCCGGGAATGCACTGTGCTGATGATCGCTCCTAGAGAGACTCGTAAAACACGCACTTATAATTTGTTTTATTTTAAATTTGTTCTGATTTTTATGTTTTCCATTTGTTACTTTCAACCTTTAATTAGATCTGAAATATTTAGATGCGTTTTACTGGTTGTAAAAATTTCTATTGAGGTAAAAATTTTTAGCACTTGGATTTGTTTTGCGTCATTACAAATAATACGTAACGTTAACAAAAGCGGTTGTAGGTAGAAATTCGAATGTACTTCTTAGGTTAATGTTGTTACACTTATTGCCCATATCAAAATATTGTCCTACACAGATTCAGAGAATCTCGGAACCATTGCATAGATATAATATTGTTGAATATATTTCAATAAATTTTACACGTTCGCTGGAATGATTTTCTCATTGCATATATGGGAAAAATAAAGGGGCTTGCTCCTGAAAATTTTTAGTTTTAACCGGGGCAAAAAATTATCTTTCATTGTATATAAACTGCCTAGTACTTAATTATTATTGTTATTAAAGGGTTAGGTACAGCTTACAGAGTAAATTTTTGGAAATATTCAACATTTTTTCCCTCCATTACTGTATCTTGTACAATAATGAAAATTAATATGAGTAAAACACTCTCCTTCTGAAATATGAAAAGAAATATTTGTACGATTTAAAAAAAAAATTATTAACATATACTCTTTTTTTTTTTTTTTTTTCTAAAATTCAAAATTGTGGTAGTTCACTGTGTGATGATGAAGCGTTTCCCTCATAACTCATAAACTTGTTTTAATTTCTTCATTTTCTCTCTCCTTTATTTTATTCCTGAAGCTCATGTTTACAATATCTGCTCTTTCAACTACATTCCTTAATAAATAATATTTCTTTTTTTGTATTAGAAGAAAATACTGATATTTGGGCATTTTTTAAATGAATTTATTGTTTTCATCATGGGTAGAGAAGTGATCTTGCATAATATTGTAGTTATGACATGCATAAATACAGCAATGGAGGAAAAAAATGTTTGAATATTTCAAAAATTTTACTGCTGTAAACTGTACGTAACACCTTAAATTCAAGTGGTATTTTGTACATGAATAGATCTATTATTCCTGTTGTTCCTGTTATTTTCTTCTAATTTTTTATTCCATATTCCTGTCCTTGGTATTTGTTCCTTTCATTCTTTGCTGCATTTTCTTCGTTCATCGTTTTTCCCGCCATTTTTTATTCGTTTTCATTTTTCCGTCGCCACTCTTTTATCTTGTATATAAAATATATAGATCTACGTGTATGTAGTACTTATGATAGTCACATATATTAATCATTTTCTCTAGTGACAGTGACGGTGGTAACGAACTAATTGTGTTTACCTATCATAATCGAGATGAATATCTAGGAATTATATATAGTCTGTTATGAAATATATGAAATGAACTGATACTACTGCGATAAGTGTCGCTAATGGGTATTCAGGTTCTGATCTAAATTCAAATTCAAAATTCAAATTCAAATTCAAATTTATTCACAATTTACATTTGAAAATAGTACATATGAATAGATACCCGAAATGAGCATATGCTTGTGCTCGGGTGCAATCCAGTAGAGTCTACATAACTTTTAAAGACATCAATAATAATGTTGATGATAGTAATAATAATAATAATAATAATAATAATAATAAGAAGAAGAAGAAGAAGAAGAAGAATAGAATAACCGTGACGGAGATAATACAAGGATAGTAATATCAATTAATTAATTATAATAATAAATATTAACAATAATAAAATAAATACTAAGACTGATAAAATAAAATATAAAACCACTTAGCGAGAGTTAACACAACTTATATAAGGATATAATAACCAGAAAAATAAATAAATAATAAATTCCAGAATCAACAAAAAAGTTAAATTAATTCCAAAGTGTCTCTACTGACGCTTCGGACTCAAAATAATCTGTGTATATATTAGTAAGCTACACTACCAGAACATTCCCTGCCGTCGAGGTAAATATCTAGAGAACTGCTGACCTAGGTTGCCACCACGTAAGCCCGTCGTTGTCGCTATGCCTAATTGTGGGGGAGGATTTATAGTACGGCAGGATTGGCACGGGGGGATATTTACTCTAACTCTTTTATGTGGGTTGTTATTGCCTTCTAATGATCCCTGAACTGGCGCGAGAACGAGATAACGTGTCCCTAACGAGATCTTTAAACTTAGATACTTGAAGCGCTGCGCGAAGGGGACAGAAAAATGGCTATCCAGGCAAGTGTTCCTTTTGTTTCCTTGATGACGTGAAATGGCTCTGTAGCAGATAAAACACGCCTGGGCCTTAGAGGCCAAGTGAATTATTACAGAGTTGCGAAGCGAGCGCTTCAGCGAAACACGCCCCCATCTGTACCGGGACGTGCAGGAGCTCAGCCGGGCGTGAGAGCTGGGGCGGAGAAAAATGAAATTAAAATATACAACACGTAAATAGCTTGTATCGTGGAAACGTCAGCAAAGATTACGCTAGTCACAAAGTCACGAAATTGATTTTAGATTTGTTTATACCATTTATGGTTTAAATAGGCAGAACTGGCGCACGTAGTGGCTCAGGTGCAGGTTTAGCTCCATAAATATCCACGGTAGTAGGGATTAATTCTGCCTAAAATGTGGTTATTTTTCCGTTTCTGTGAAGTTTCTTGTATTGTCTCTGGTAGACGCCTGTCCAAGTTTCGATCCTATTGTAAACTATTAGTGAGAACAAGTTCAGATATGGATATAGGTAGATCGACAGTAAAACCTGAAGGAGAATGAAATAAATATATAAATAAATCGGTAAGTAAATAAATAAATAAATATAAATAAGTAAATAAATAAATAAATGAATAAGCGAATAAATAAATAAGTGAATAAATAAATAAATAAAGGAAGGAGGAAAGAGAGAAATAAAGAAAAAAATAAACAAAGAAATAAAGAAAAAAGAGAAGTGAAAAATAAGGACAAAATAAATAATAATCAAAGAAAATATCAATAAAACAGAAATGAAGAAAATGTAAAGATAAAGATTGAAAGAAAGTAATCATTTAAATCTAATCTTCCTCAACTTGGTGAGGTTGCCAATGACAAATAATGTTAAGCAGTAACATTTAAGGTGTGACATTAAAAATGTCTTATAAGAAATTTGTTTACAATAAACTGAAATGTACAGTAGATAATGTTTTAGATTAATGAAAATTTGCAGTAAAAATACAGATAAAAAATAAAATAGAAAGAGAAAATTCAACTGTTATTTAAATTGAAGTACAAGTGCCGCCCTAAAATCGGAAAAAAACCCTACAAAGCTACCATAGAAATGTCCTTAATTGTTGTTGATGGGACTCCAAATTTATGACAGAAAGAGACGAATTGTAGAGGAAGAAGCAATAGAGGAAAGCGGTGAAGAATGGAAGAAAATAAATAAAATGAAGGGTGACAAAAATAAAGTTAAAATTAGTAAAAAAAAATTGAAATTAGGTCAGGAAGAAAGAATAGAAGAAAGGGATAAGGAAAGGAAGAGAGACAAATGAAAAGAAGGGAAATAAGAAAGGAAAATAGAATAATATAGAAAAATAATTAGAAGGTTGGACATAGGTATACACCAGAGGAGAAAGGCAAAACGAAATTTCAGAGAAGACAGAATGATATGATAAGGATTAGAAAATAGATTATGATCGAAGTATGGAAAAGGAGTTAAAGAATTAGAGAAAAGGAAACAACACAAAGGAAGAAGGGAAGGGAGTAACAACTAAGAAGGAAGGAAGAATAAATAAATAAATAAATAAATGGATATCATATATTATTTAACCTTAATCTAAGATATAACTTACAAAGAAATTTACATAGGCTATTGAATTTTCAAAACCAGCTTGAAAATATAATTTTCTCATAGAAATTAGAATACATATGTTTTTGAAAGAATGAAGTTTTCTCCTTGTTAAAGGGGGAGACGGATGAAATTTTTATCACTTTCAGTAAAAAATCACATTTTTGTTTTCTTATGAAAAAAAAATCAGCAATCTCTTATTTATTTATATGTTGAGCAAGTTCCAATGCACTCCGGCGCTTGAAAGCAGAACAATTACGTAATATGTCCGTATATAAATAGCTACACACTTGAACTTTATTTCCGTGCAAATTTTACAAGTTGTTTTCTCACATTTTTTTCCAGCATATTTTGTCAGGTTCGGAGGATAAAGGCTCTTACAATTTTGATGCTAGGAACATAAAATTTTTACTGCATGTGGTTAATTGCTACTGTGCTTAACAAAAACAAACTATCACTTTTTTCAAACTGATTACTTTCGATGCTGATAAATAAGACATATTTAGTGGATAATAAAAATTTAAAATTTGAAGCTGCATTTTATTTTTTTAGTTTTCTCTCCCAATTATAGATGTAAATTTAAAATTCTGAATACGTAGTTCTTTTTTATTCGTATCATAGATGCTGTGAAGATGAGTGAATCACGAAATTTTAACTTGTAAAAAAGATAGATTTTGAAAGATGCAATTTTTTTTTCAATTTGAAAAACTAATAATGATACACCTGATTATAATGAAATTTATTTGGAAGAATACTTATAACAAGGGGATGAAATGTACAAAATATGAAATCTCTACCTTATAAATTGTACAGAATGGAAATTTCACCCATCATCGCCTAAAATATTTTTCATTCATTCATAGTGTTCTGCTCAAGGACAGGCCTTTCACTGCAAAACCAGCTTTCTCTAGTCCTTCCTACTTTCTGCCTTCCTCTTTGTCTCCTCATATGATCCATATATCTTAATGTCGTCTATCATCTGATGTCTTCTTCTGCCCCGAACTCTTCTCTTGTTCACCATTCCTTCCAATCCATCCTTCAGTAGGCAGTTTCTTCTCAACCAGTGAACCAGCCAATTCCTTTTCCTCTTTCTCATCAGTTTCAGCATCATTCTTTCTTCGTCCACTTTTTCCAACACAGTTTCGTTTCGTACTCTGTCTGTCCATTTCACGTGCTCCATCCTTCTCCATATCCACATTTTAAATGCTTCTAGTCGCTTCTCTTCACTTCGTCGCAATGTCCATGTTTCTGCCCAACACAGTGCTGCATTCCACACAAAGTACTTCACTAGTTTCTTACTTAATTTTTTCTCCAGAAGTTCTCAAAAGATACTCCTTTTTCTATTAAAAACTTCCTTTAACTATAGGCTCTAAATACGAGTAAAATAAGTATCCTTGACTGTTTGTGCCACAGAGTAATACATAATATTATATTATGTAATTCTCAAATTGTACTAATTCGCTTAGATATGCTTTAGTTCTAAATTTGATTCCTAGGATTTAAGTTTCGAGAAGTAAATTTATAAAAATTATTAATTATGTTCCATGATAGTTTTTTGAATACATACTGTCTGTTCAGTTTCGTTCATCACTAGGCCTTATAACCGAAACAAAATAATGAAAAGGAGGCTTCATTCTTGGATGAAATTGCACGTACACTGGAACAGAACAAAAACTGTCATTATTAGTTCAGTAGTAAACGCTGTACACAGACGGCGAGCTGAAAAGCACTTATTTCTGGATAATGGATGCTGAAAATCTGTTTCCGTAGAAGTACCTAAATATGAATTTTTTACAGCGTCATAATAGTTATTTTTACTCACAAGTTACCCTTCCAAAACGATGAAATCTAAACCTCCCTTGAATAGACGTAGAGGTTGCTTACTGTGAAGGAAAGAAGAAATGCAAAGAATGTCTCCAATTCAAACTGTAATACACACAAACTTTTTCTAGCAATAGCTATCAAATTATCAAATTCAATACACGTGCTCGACGTGGTTCTCGAAGGTCTTCATTCTCATCAGCTACATTTGTGGACCAAAATATGAATACCCTGTCTTCAAGATTTTGTATCACATATGTATACTTGCGTTCAAAGATACCCGACTCCTAATAATCGATTATAAATATCACTAGGTTTAGCAGGAAACCGCTGATACTGTAAATTAAGAGAATAATTTATATTTAATCTGCATAATCATTTTCTGCAACACTTTTTTACCTGTCTCAAGAATAGTGTCACCTATTGAGGACTACAAGAACTATTTCAAAGATTGTAGATTTGTTAAATCTTTGGTATTGTTTTGTCCCGTGGCTAGAAACTTCGCTTACACGATATAAAAATGTAGGTCACATATCTTTGAATGCCAATGTATCACCGTCACGTTGATTTAGTGCTAGCGCGCTGGGCTTATACTAAGCCAGGAGGCCCGAGTTCAAATCCCGAACAATCTACCCCGAATTTGAAACTTGTGCTGCATAAGCCCATGATCCAGGCAACAGGATTTTTCTCCGGATATCCTGTTTCTCTGTGACAGCCCAAAAAATTTCTCTTATTCATCATCATCCATTACGACTGCAATGTATAAAATCGCTTGTGGTGCATTCTGGATAGTCTCTGACAAATTAAGTGGTTTACACTTCTCAGTACTGACGACGTCTATGAGCGAGGCTCATAGAAATGAGGTAAATAACGAAAAGTTAATGCCCCGCCTTTAAACAAGTGTTAAAATATATCACGAAAAACATTTCTTAGTAAAGATTGATAGTTAATTTTTTTAATTATTAGAAATGATACCACCTGTACTCTAATTGAGGTGTAATTACACCAAAACGAGTAGGAAGGATGTTCAAATACAATGATATTATTTTGAAACTATTTTTTAAACCAAATTTTTTTGTGTCT
Organism: Periplaneta americana; assembly: GCF_040183065.1. Classification (NCBI taxonomy): domain Eukaryota; kingdom Metazoa; phylum Arthropoda; class Insecta; order Blattodea; family Blattidae; genus Periplaneta; species Periplaneta americana. The sequence continues at coordinate 43,124,917 of NC_091133.1, forward strand.
TGAAATTCGTATTAAAATTTATGTTTATCTCTTTTCAAACTATGTAGAATGTTTTAATATAATATCATGAAAAGTTCTCTTTTTAAACATAAAATATAGTTCAATATTTTTACGAGTAAATTAGATATTTTCTACTTGAAGTTATAACTAACATCCAGTCATTAAGTAATAGTTATCTGATGAGAAATTATTAAAATACCTAGCCTCTCACATGGTCAGCTATTTGAGCACAGCTCAGAGAACATGAATTTATATAATTAGACCAATTCATCACTGTTCAGAAAGTTGCCTGTGGGCTCAGCATGGAATGTTTGTTTCATCTAGTACAATATTAGAGAAGATTAATTAAAGCTAAACATTTCCACTCATTACATCCATTGCTTCATGTCCTTCACTTGAGGTGTTTCGGAAGCCCACTATATACGGTGTAACTGAGTGATAATTCTACTCTTCATTGTTAGTGCACCAGGTGTGGGCTGTGATATTTTTAATTACGATATGATGGTATTCATTTGCCTTTATTTCGTCACCTGCTTACTGCTATCCATATGCATATTAAATTTTAAACCCCATTCCTAGGTGGCTATAAAAGACATATTTCGAAGTAGATTAAATCCCATGTGACATGAATACTGTCATAAAGAAACCTTAGTAGAATATGTAACATAATTATTTATGGAGTCACTTTTTAATATGATTTTGATGGAAATGTACGTAAGACGATTTGTCAGTGAACACTGGCATTCTAAAATCCTGATGCAGACTCTGAATACGAGCTGCAGCGATAGGTGAATAGATGAGGATGAACGGATGAATGAATAGCTTGATATGTTAATGGGTACGTATGGAGAGATGTACTGGAGGATTAATGAATAGAGAAAAGGAAAAATTGGTTTATAGAGACATAACGGATAGATGGAAGGATAGATAAGTAGATGGAATGGATGGACGGATGGGAGCATTTTTGGATAATTGATTATATGGTTGGGTGAATCAGCAGTCTCATTTGGGGATATAGGTATATGAATGAATGAATAAATTGATAGCTGGATGGCTGAAATGTTGATGGAAAAATGAATCCATAGGCTATATGAATGAGCTGAGGGAAGCATTGATGGATGGCTGTATATATGGATGATTCAACAGTCTCATTTGGATGGGTAGGTAGGTAAATGGACGGATAAATTGAAAGTTTGATGGAAAAACAAGTCATATATGAATTAGATAAGGGAAGCATTGATGGAAGAATGAATATATGGATCGATAAATCAACAGTCTCATTATTGGTTGGGTAGGTAGATGAATGGACGGATAAATTGATAGTTGAATGGCTGAAAGATTGGTGGAAAAATGAATTCGTATGTGAATGAGCTGAGGGAAGCATTGATGAAAGAATGAATATATGGATCGATGAATCAACAGTCTCATTATTGGTTGGGTAGGTAGATGAATGGACGGATAAATTGATAGTTGAATGGCTGAAAGATTGATGAAAGAATGAATACATGGATCGATGAATCAATAGTCTCATTTTTGGTTGCGTAGGTAGATGAATGGACGGATAAATTGATAGTTGAATGGCTGAAAGATTGATGAAAGATTGAATATATGGATCGATGAATCAACAGTCTCATTATTGATTGGGTAGGTAGATGAATGGACGGATAAATTGATAGCTCAATGGCTGAAAGATTGATGGAGAAATGAAGACGTATATGAATGAGCTGAGGGAAACATTGATGGATAGTTAAATATACGGATGGATGAATCAACAGTCTCATATTTTGATGGGTAGGTAGATAAATGGACGGATAAATTGATAGCTGAATGGCTGAAAGATTGATGAATTTGTATGTGAATAAGCTGAGGGAAGAATTGATGGAAGGTTGAATATATGGATGGATGAATCAACAGTCTCATTTGGATTTATTATGTGGAATGTTGATGAAAGCGTGTCAAGATCTATTTAACTTATTGTTAGGCACAATAAAATCATAATAAATCTATGCTGATGTTCGGTTATGAAACATACAAATCAAGTTTTCAGGTATAACTCCCTGCAAAGATGATTTGGATAATTTCGAGGGAAAAATTGTTCCGGGGTCGAGCATCGAAATTATTCAAATCAACTTTACAGGGAGTTATACCTGAAAGCTTGATTTGCATAATACACTTACTGTTCTTTAACAGAAAGCCACAATTTAAGTGTTAATGTTAGTGTGCACTCGATGTTGGTTGCTAGATGGTTGTCATCCCACTTTGAGGTCTGTGGATATAGAGGAAAAAATTGGATCGGTGTCTGGTAGAGTTCCCTGGTAGCTCAGTTGATAGAGCTTTGGTACATTTAACCAAAGGTCCCGGTTATGAAACATGTTTTTCAGGAAAAATAATATGAAAAAGTAAGAAGCTCAACAGGTTATATTACTCACAGAACACCTATTCTCTGTCTAAGAGGAAGGAACAGTGGGACAAGGCCAGAGATGCTTTAGTCAAATCAGATCTTAATTTTGAAATGGACGCTGAATATCTAACCTTTAACGATAGAAGAAAGAGGAGGAGGTGTGCAGATTTGGCGACAGTTTGAATCATCTCTGTTGTACTCCGGTGCTGCAAATCCACTTATTGTCTTTCTTTATGGAGGATAATACGTAAAAATCCCTGATCACTTATAACAGATTGATCAGCCTATAGCACTCCCAAGACAACTATGATCAGTTTCACTGTGCTGCCACGTTATATCCCTGATGGAATTTCATGGAGTAATAGCTTGCGATAGTACTTCCATCTAGCGGTTGTTTGCAGAAAATTCATTTTCGACATTAGAGATCCTGGTGGTTGTTCTCTTTTTTATGTTGCCATTTCTTAACATATCAAAATGATTGAAGTGCCTAAGGATCTCGGTCCTCCCGTAATAAAAACCACCACCACCACCACCATAATCATCAATAGTCCTCTTTTCCTTTCTCATTCGAGAGAACGTGAAGAAAGTGCTTTATTAGTAATTTTGTAATGCGTACTTTCTGCTTCAACGTGAATACGACATTCTGAGGTAGAGTTGTGCCTACTGTGCTCTCAGCACTAAAACGGTTAATCTGCTCTAGAGAGATCCTCCCCTGGAGAGTTAGCAAAGCCCTGAAAGTATTCCTCTAAAATAGCTTGCGTAATTTAGTTCTGAAACTCCTCCTTGTAACTTCTCTTCGTTTCGTTTTTTTTTTTTGTTTAACGATGTATGCCTTAAAAGTTTAGTGGAGTTTTAAAGTAAAGCTACGTTTCTAATTGATAGGTATCTATGGAATTCACTTTATTCTCACATTTCACCAGATATCGCCTACCCTAAAGTATACATTAATGTAGGCTGTGATAGTGAGGAGTCGCTGACATAGAAATTAAGTACTTGTGGAGTTAATTAAAGTTGTTAGGCATAGTATTTCTACTTTACAGGTTATTTTCTTACGATGTGTGTTATGATGAATGAATCTTGATAGTATACATTAATTTTAATTTATCAAATTTATAGTTCAATATTTAAACATGAAATATGGTGCATTTTCCCCTATATCCGGTTATTTATTTGTAAGAATTTTGGTAGGAATTAAACACTAAAATTAATTCCTTAGCTAGTCGTCTTCTACTCAACGGATACGTCGCTCAGACTTAAATCTGTGTCGAAATTATGGTCATGGGTTTATATTCCTCTCGAACAGGATTTCTAAACTTAGGGTACGTATACCACTAATGGTACACCATCATACAGTATCGTTAATAGTAATCTTCATCTTACGATGTTTGGTGACGTATATACGTCCGTTGATGTCACATCGTAAGATGAAGATTACATTGTAAAGTTTCTTCACACCCATAAGCAGTGCTGACTAGATCAGACGCTATGGACAGTACTCTATAACAGAGTCGCCAGTATGAAAGGATAATTCCAAGCCTTTGGCGTGAGACGAACTCGATAGCTCAGTGGTAGAGCGCCTGACCGGAGAACAGGAAGTCGCAGGTTCGATTCCCGCTCGAGGTTGTGAAATTTTTCTTTCATACCATGGCATGATTGTGACTATAATAATATTTAAATTCATCGTTAATAGTAAACGCGTTGAAAGAAATACTGACTTTTAAGGAACCCGGAGGCTCATTGCCGCCCTCACATAAGCCCGCCATTGGTCCCTATCCTGAGCAAGATTAATCCAGTCTCTATCATCGTATCCCACCTCCCTCAAATCCATTTTAATAACATCTGTCATCTACGTCTCGCCCTCCCCAAAGGTCTTTTTCCCCTCAGGCCTCCCAACTAACACTCTATATGCATTTCTGGATTCGACCATACGTGCTACATGCCCTGCCCATCTCAAACGTCCGGATTTAATGTTCCTAATTATGTCAGGTGAAGAATACAATGCGTGCGGTTCTGTGCTGTGTAACTTTCTCCATTCTCCTGTAACTTCATCCCTCTTAGCCCCAAATATTTTCCTGAGCACCTTATTCTCAAGTACCCTTAACCTATGTAATCCTTTTTAATAATAATATATTTGTATTTATGTTATTGTAAATTTAAATGTATGTAGAATTATAAATTGACTTAGCTAAATGTCTCACAAAATGTTTTTCCCACATAGACCATGTGTTACGCGAAATTATTGGATTCCCTTCCGTATCCAATTATTTGGCACTTCAGATAATTTTCCGTTTAAAAATTCGTCGCTCCTTAGATTCGGTTGTACAGGGACATCATTTTACTTTTACTTGAATTTTTATTGTACCTGAGTTTTTGTATCTACTTCACTCCCACCCCCTCTATTAGTAAACTTCCAATCAAGTACCCTTCAATTTCAATATTGAATCATATTTTCGCACAGGTACTGTCGTCCGTTTGCCTACGTCGCATCCCGGTTTCCCCTACCCGCTTCTGCTCGCCCCTCTGTAAAGGCTAATGGGTCGGCTGTCTTAGCACTTTTCTGAAAACATTAATATCTGTTAGGAATTGGACGTCTACGTAATATTATAAAACTGTTTAAAATAACTTAAATAAAAGGCCCCATTAAATAATCATTAACCGTCACGAGATTACTCCCCATTCTACGACCCTGCGACAAAACCGCTTGTACGGACAGTAGATAACATGTCTGAGTAATTTTATCTTTTCGGATGGGGCAGAAATGAAGATTGAATTTACAGTACGTAAGGTGCTCTGTTATAGAATAGGTACAAAATTATTTCAACATGAGTTACTAGTACGAAGGACGAAAGTGCTAATTGTAATTAGATACAATAATCTATAGTGCGATAATATGCACAAAAGAACTGAAGCCTCTATCGGAATGAACGGTCACCATTTTCAAAAATATGTTTAAATATCCATATTATGATTGTTTTTCAATTTAACTTCATTCTATTAATTGTAGGCTAATGTGCTGTAGACAGTATAATATACACTACATAATGAATACGTCCGAATGGATGGTTCAGTTCGTGAGTAAAAATACTCATTGTTAATACTGTACTGTATTTTGATTAAACAAAAACCTAATGAAAATTATCAAACTGAAAATCGCGATATTTCCTAGTTTACGTAATTGGATGAACTACTTTTCTCCCCTCCTATACCTAGTAGAGTGATTTGTTTGTGTTTTACGCCAGTATCATCGAACTCCAGTCGTGGAAGGAGATAGAAAACGTTGCTTCTGGTTCTAAACCGATAATCCAAAGGTATAGCCAGGTTGATATTAAAAATGTCAGTAAAAATAAAATGATGTCTCTGTACTATCGAGATATACAGTATGTATCTTGGTTTCAGATATATCACAGAAGACGATTAGTGAAAATATTTTGAGTGATACACAAAATATTCTCACACACTGTACCCTTGGATTTGAATCTAATATCCATCACGACTGCCGTATTATCAGATGCACTGCCGCCGGCTTCATGCCGTGACAGACATGAAAGACATGCTTCGACATCACAGCCCCAGAAACAATCAGTTGTCATGTTTCGAGTTGGCTGAGGAATGTTCGTGAAAGGCCTGTCTCTTGTTCCGGATGAAAGGTATCGCAGTGGCCTTACACTGCTTTCAATTCAGAAACTTGCATATATATCCGATGACATCGCGACATCAAGCGCCGCTCCGGCATGCCATTGTCCCTTTCATTGTGAGATGGATGTACAGTACAGAGCGCTCTCGTTTACCGAGATCACGAAATGTAATCTAGTAGCATTGTGACTTCCGTCGCAGGCAATTGTCACTACTTGAAACAATGCACCGAATATTATCTTTATCTGAGGAACTTCGCGTCTATACTGAATTGAGGTCCGTAAGTCCACGATATCAGCGGTCGTTAAATAGTGTTCAGCTTCGATAGTTTCGTTGTGAGTTTGCTGTGTTAGTGTTCTTGTAATGAAAATTATCTCTATGTGTAAGTAATGATTATACAGAGTGATTTATATAGAACTGGCACATTTCTTTCATTAATTGTTTCAAAACGAATTGTGCTAGCGACAACTTATTATACCTAAAATGTAGAGGAATTTTGGGGGATTATTTACCTCTATAGCAAATGTTGTCCGGCGTTGTCAAATCCGGAGATCTCGGTGGCCACAGGTTCCTGGAAATTATTCGGTCGTCACATAACCGGATAAATGGAACCATGCTTCATCTGTGAACCATGTGATGGACAATATGACAGGATTTTGCACAATGAACGTCTGAAACCAACGACAATAATTCAATCTTTTATCCTTATCTGGTTCCTGTAGCTGATGAACAGCCGTAACCCTATATGGCTTTAGGCTCTCTGACACATTGAGTAGGTGTACCCTGTCTCCTGCGACAAACGTCTTAATGATTTTTTGGGTGACTGCTCCAGTCGTGCTCTTACGTCAACAACAACCGTGGGAAGCCTAGATGAACGATGCTTGCCCTTTTCACTCACCAGAGATTCAGTTGTTTCCAATTTATTTACCAATCCCAGTATTGTGTTTCTTTTGGGAGGATTGCGAACACCAAATTCTCTCTGGTATGCCCTTTGAGTAGCTGTAATTGAATTCGGAATCCAGTATTGCTTCACAAGGAAGAGTCGTTGATTTAATGTGTACTACATTTTCACGTTGACACAAAATGTCTAAAACAGCTGCCAACAATAGGAATAAAACATAAACATCTGCGCATCTAGTCACAAGGAATCGAAACTCCAGAACATTCTGCTAAAATTGGGTCATTGAATGAATTTCCAACGGAATAATTAAAGAAAGAAATGTGTCAGTTCTATGTAAATCACTCTGTACAGTCTTCGTTACTTTTCCACGGGCAGCAAGTAATGATCGTAATGTGAATCGGTGAAAAGAAGCGGGACCATGCGGCCACCCAAGGCACAGTGCCTCTTTAAAACCTATTTCAACCCTTCTCAAGATTTAAATTTTGAAGCTTTTACATTGTATAAATAAGTTTTACAAATGTGTTTCATAATGGAATAAGTATACCTTCAAGAAATAAATAGAAGATAAATATCATCAATCTACTAAAAGTACAATAAACTACATTCATCAGTAGAATAATAATAATAATAATAATAATAATAATAATAATAATAATGATAATAATAATAATAATAATAGCAATAAAAATAAATTATTGTAATAATTATAACGAAAAATAGATTCTTATTTATACATTTGTCTCACAAAGAAACCGCAAAATTAATTGTGATAATGGCCATAGAGGAAAGGAATACACCCTTCAAAATCTCACATCCTGTTTTAAATACATATTTTTTTTCAAATAATCATTCTGTCAATTTATTAAACCTCAATCCCAATAATGAAACAGACAAACGATCTTAAAAGAAGCACCGTTGATCGTAAATATGAATCGATGGAATGAAGCGGGACCATGTGGCCACCCAAGGTAAATTACCTCTTTAAAACCAATTTCAACACGTCTAAAGATTTAAGTTTTGAAGTATTTACATTGTATCAATAAGATTTACAAATGTTTTCATAATGGAATCCGTATACCTTCAAAAACTAAATAGAAGAAAAATATCCCGAATCTACTAAAAGTACAATAAAGTACATTAATCAATGTAGTAGTAGTAATAATAATAGTAATAACAATAATAATAGCAATAATGAGGTTAAATACTTAGTTAGAATCATTGATAATCATTTAAAATGGAATAATCTTATTCATTATATTTGTAACAAATTACGTAAAACATATTACTTTCTTGTTCTAAGAAACATTTTTTTCAATTAACTGTTAACTTATAAATTATTTAGCATTATTTCAATCTATATTTATGTATGGTATTACAGGTTTGGGTGGAACTTATAAATCCAACCTATATCCGTTAATTTTGCTACAGAAAAAAGTATTACAAATTTGTTTCAAAGAGCGGAAAGATTACTCAACTGAATTGTTGTTTAAACATTTCAAAGTTTTCGAATTTATTATTTTATTTTATTAAAATAATTTCACAGAAATCTTAACTGTGAAAGGTGTATACATATAGAACTAAAATTACGCATTCTCTGCGTTTCTTTCAAACTAAATGTAAAACATAAATTAAAAAATTGTATTGAATTTATAGTTTGGGTTTAAACATATTAAACACTTTTTAATCTGTATTCACTCTCAATTTTAATTTTATTTTTGTCTGTATTGGAATCCCCTCCTGAGCACGAGTCTTACTCATTCAGGAGTGGACTAGTTTATCTTGCATTGTCTTAAATTGTACTCATTTCAGACTTACTAGAAATAAAATTAATAAATAAATAATAAATAAAAATTATGTAATAATTATAACAAAAATAGATTCTTTTGCGTCTCTTATTTATACAGTTGTCCCAAAAATAGCCCAGAAAATTAATTGTGATAGTGGCCATAAAGGAAAGGAATACGGCCTTGAAAATCCCACAGTCCTGTTTTAAATATATATTTTTTCAAGTAATCATTTTGTAAATTTATTAAAGCCCAATCCCAATAATGAAAATCATACAAACGATCTTAAAAAACGCATCGGAGCTGCTTCAAGTTTCTGTGAATTTCGTTCATTTAATAATCCAAATTTCGCTTCCAAAATTAAGTGCTGATTTTGATGTTACGTTATGTAGTCTTAACTTTGTATTCACTGTCATCTTTTCCCCAAAATGTCTTCTAAACTACATTCATTTTGTTTATATTTTGTAATTTGACATCTAGATCAATTTTATGTTCTGCAAATAAATTTCCTAAGATGGTATAATGTAAATTCAGAAACTTCTATTATTTTCCCATTTATTTCAATTTTCACACGATGAATGCAATTTTATATTGCTAATTATGGGAGAGTCGGGTAGTATCGGACAGTGCTTTTTTCTCATCTACCACCATATTATGGTACCTGAATGCCATGGTTAGGTTTCTCTATGCGACATCACAGAAACGTAACCATGTCAATCAGGTACTATCATCGTGTGGTAGATGAAAGAAACTCACTGTCCGATATTACCCGACGTCCGATACTATTCGACTCTCCCCTACCCGTAACGACATTTGTGAAATAGTGGATGAAACATGCTGGTGTCCAATAATGATGTGTGGATTCTCGGTCCCCAAAATTTGACAGTCGTGATGATTCGTCCACTAACTTTGAATAACCTATTGCCTCATGGTTGAATGTGAGACACTCCATAAATTTCTCTATCCTCCTAAACTCTTGCAAAGGACAGCCAGAACGAAAGCGATTATCTTTATCGTGGTTTCTGAGTTTCTGGTGCAATTTGTATGGCTTCATGTGCAATTGTTTTCGTAACACCGCCACGCTGGTTGGTAAAGACTGAATTGAAACGCCTGCTGTGAACGCTCAACACGTTCATCGGAAACTGCTACATGTACAGTAATTTTTTATCACAAACAACTAGGTGTGACAAATTAGTTATGCTATTTCGTAATAAAGTTATTTGTGGATGTCTCATTTCTATCTTCAGTCCCAAAAGACAGTTACATTTGCGTAGAGCAGTTATGTCAAAGCAAGCGTATTTTTCTAACCTAGACGTAGTGTGCGGGCATCAAGCGCTAGGTATAGAAGAAGGAAGAATATGAATAAGTAGCATGTTGAATTAAGGAAACAGTGGTGCACAAACTTGAAACGGAACGTGAAATTTTAGGTCGTTATTTTTATATGGCTCTTTTCTGTTTGATATTTTCTGATTTGTCTGTAAAACAAAAGTACTAACACCAATTTCTTAATATTGCACTTGTGTTTTAAATGTTAATAACATAATAAAGAGTTAAAAAGAAATATTCACAAAAATTCCATAGTAGTACAACTGTACTGTACTGAGTGAATGAAACATCATTCATAAAGAAAGTAGCCTAATATTCCAAAGAAAGAGTTTGAGTATGATATAAGTTGAAATTGATATTGATGGCATATTTAGGCTTATAGAAATAATCAATAAACTAATCAAAACAATATTATAATAAAAATCAAAGTTACCTAGGTATATGTTTAAACTGTAACTAATATTACATAACAAAACTCTTATCGCATTAACCTTTTAGAGTGATATTGGTGCGCAACATTCTATCATCAGGATATTAAATTATTTTCTCGAAATCTGCTGAAGCTATAGCGCTGACGTTTTTACAACACTGGGCACATATCTTTTGTTTATGATGTAACAGTAGTTGCTTTGTTAATTAAATTCAGTTCCTTACAAACATTTTCCATGCGAATATATTCAAAAGTTTCAATACACTACCTTCAATATTACATATTTACGATATATTAATTTTACGAAAAGATTGTTTCAGTACCTGTAAGGCTACTAAATAAACATATCTGAAAATTTCACTTCTGTGTAAAAAAAAAGTTGAGAAAATATTCCTTATGAATAAAAAAGCAAACTTGTGAAAAATGAGCATTAAAATTAACTTACATTCTTATAATGCACTTTCAGACAAACCTAAAAATTAGCATGGATACAGTTTTAATAAGTTCACTTCCCTTTATCCATTGAATCAGTCATGGCCATCCCTGTATATAACTCGACCTAGCGACATATACTACCTCTTTCGTCTGTCTCTTTCCTTTCCGCTGTAAAGCGCTCAGGCTCTCCTGAGCTCTAAAGCGCGCGCTTGCGCCTATGGGCATCAGTTGACATGACTGGCGTAGAGGAACGATTGCTGTCTAATTGGAGAAAGTAAAAGGTCTTTTTTAAACATCAGAAAAAGTCATTGTTGTATACAGCGATGCTTGTGGTCAATTGCACAACTACAGTTAAAGAAAAAATAAAACCGGTTGATACCTCATGCACTCTGATGTATCTGATAGGCAATATGCTATAAATTGCTGTAAGTGGGAATTTTTATAGACACGGTGTATATCAGGAGACAGAAAAGACTATTCTATTAGCAGGAATATAAATCTTACACCAAATCGGGTATTGAAGCGGAAATAACTGACGCAATCATTGTATCACAGCTGTTGGAAAAAATGAAATGAAATATTGACCAACTGGTGACCAGTGCTATAGAATTAGTACTAGTATCATACTGCGCATCTAAAGACTTTATCTTAATCCAGTGTGCGTGAGCTGAAGAGAGCTTTAGAGCTTTCTAACGACTAGGATATGCCTTTCTATAGGCAGGCCTAACGTTATAACTTTATTTTGGAGTTGCGGTTAGTAGCTGAGGCAAGTAAAATATGTTTAGCATAAATGAGCAGTTCCGCTTAAAAAAAGGGGACGACAAACTTCCATTTTGTTAGAACTATTTTGCAAATATCTCAAGCACGGAGATAGTCCACTTATGTGTATGTGTTATCTTTATAAGTTGGCTGGGAAGAGGGTAACTTCACGGCTGGGGGGACCCGCCTTTATTGTACGAAGCCGAATAAAGTTGCGGCAAATACACAGAGGACGGGATCAATTTGGTGGTCGGGAATAACAAGATCTGAGCTCATGAGGAATACAACTGTAAAAGAAAGGATGTAACCCCGTGTGAGGATTTAGAAGAACGGGGCTCGGAATAGCACAGGCATGTAAAAAGAATGAAGATGGCCTAGTAGAGTTATGTTATGGTTTCCAGTGGAAACAAGGAAATGAGGACCAGTAAGGAATATGTGAAAGGAAGGAGCTGAAATAGCTGTAGCGAGAAAGAAGTGCGTGGAGGAAGCGAAAGAGCAACAGAAGTTGGTACAAGGAGGAAATTGCCGGGTCTTGGAGAACATTTCTGCCACGAATAAACTATGTTCTACGCCTTGTAGCACAGGCAACTTCTCTGACATTGCGTGTGTCCTGTAGGCTAATATGAGCTTGCATACGTTGGAGGAGAGAGGCAAATTGATCGGTATATGTTAGACCAACGGGAGGAAGGGAAGCTAATATTGTTCCACACTTGTATAAGAGAATTGAAATCTTGCAACGGACAAACTATGCTGTACTATAGATTCGTTATAACCCTGGCTCAGCTTCGGTCCCTGGAAGATATTGTAAGATTACTAGTATTATTCTTGACTAGATATAAAATCAAACTCAAAGTTCGAGAGTGAAAATAATTATATAAAGAGGATTTTTTGTGTATCATCTTATTTAATAAAATAATTTATCAATTTTAAAGGCATGTTGGGTCCGATAAGTATAGTATCAATCAAATAGTATAAGTTCTTAAGTTAAGTAATTGACTGTAAGAACTTACACTATTTGATAAATAATTTATGATGAAGTTGAGTATGTATATGAAAAAGTAGATAAATCATTAACGTATAGTTCGTAAGATTTTAGTCTAATGTATACTCATTGATTTCCGTTCGTGTAAACAGCAAACTAAAATCTTACGTACAGTTTTCTTTAAAGTTATTCAGAACGAAAATTAAAAGTGAAATTTAGGGCGTTACGTTAAACAGAAAAATTAAAAAAAAAATTGTTGCCAATTAATATGTAAACTTAAACTAAATAATGAACATTGACGAAAGACAATACAAGACCAGAGAAGTGGCTATGTATGGGAACTTAATTATGGAATTTGAGGACATCGCTGTACTTCTAAACACTTTATAGCTCCACATGTACGGTTATAGAAAAAATTTTTGTCTCACTGATACTTTACAAGTCCCAGAAATGAGACAGTGCGCATGATCAAAGGACAAGCGATGTGGTTCACAACAGAACGACTAGTTGAGGTAATAAAATTAGTTTTGTTTTGTTGTATGTCAGCGCCAGGAAAAAGAATTCAGCGTTAATAAGTAGTGCGGTAAATATTGTTTTAATAAATAAAGAAGTAAATTAATTAACAAATATAGGAAAAAAACGGAATGCATAACCGCGGATTTGAACACGCGACCGAATGAATCGGAAACAGGAGCTCTGTCCACTGCACTAATGCCGGCCATGTTCCGGAAATAGCAACAACGTTTGGCCTCCTCAACCGTTCTTTTGTAGTATACTCAGATATTTAATTTTAGTTTCCGTCTCCGATATAAAAGGCTGCCCTGAGACTTTTGACTTACTCGGTATAATATTCAAGATAACCTCAATCACAAGTACTTTAAACCTTGATATATTACGAAGCTAAAGAATAATGAGGTAATGATATGAACATTTTTAACAATAGCTACATAAGATCCTCATTATAGTTAGTAATGACTAGAGCCCGGATGTTAGGCCAAATTCATTTTTTAAACTGAATGTATGTATGAAATACCTATTAGAGATAAACACGTTTCCACACATTTGGAGATGATAGGCTCAATTTTTGTTTTGCCTATTTTATCTCCCGTTGGCTATTTTAAGGTTAAATGCCTTTTTTTTAGCCTTTTACGTCGTTATTGTACATTTTTTATGATTTAATGTATTTAAAATAAACCGCACATAAATTATATAAAAAAAAACAAACAAGGACGGTTTCACAAATTAAAAATTTATATTCACCTCACACAAATATTTGTTGAGAATCTTATTCTCCAGCAATAGCTATATAAGTTTCCAAGAAGTCTTAAACTTTTCTCGCCTACCGATTCCATCTTTTATGTCACTTAAAAAAGACGTTTGTACAGTATAACCCTCAGTGCTCAGGTCACTGCGTGGTTTACCAGCGAAAAAAGGGGATGAGGGAAGTATTAAAAGCAAGTCTCCAGGTACCGTTACTATTGTCGCTTGCAAGCACAAGTCACGCATACTTTGAAGTCTCTAATACCTTCTCACAACCCTCTTTTTGAGGCAATACACAGTCGGTTTATCCCGATCTCTGAAAGAAAGTAGAGACAGTCCTTCTGAAATAAGTTGTTTTAAGTTTGCTCCAATCACTTCAGTAGAAATAGAAATAACTTTCTCCATCATGAAAAACGTTCTCTCTGACAGGCAGCTCACTATGACAGTTGATAATTAAAAAAAAAAAAAAACTTGTTGTGACATGTAACCAGGAAAGTACCATATGGGATAGTTTATTAAGTATTTGTCTGTTTTTTGACTGTTTCAATGAATAATAACTGCCTATTTTACTGGCTTTTTTACTATTTTTACTCCCTATATGCCTGCCTATTTTAACCAAAATATGTGCCTAAACATCCGGGCTCTAGTAATGACAATGATGATGATGATAGTGATGATGATGATGATGATGATGATGATGATGATGATGATGATGATGATGATGATGATGACTGGATAATTGTAAAGATAGTCTTGAAAAACTTTTCACATCTATAAATATAATAAATTAGAAATTTCTTTTTCTTCTGACAGTTGCAGCTTGTAGAAAACAAATTGGAAAAACATTGCATTATTAAGCAAAATCCGATATTCAAATTGAAATATAAAACCCTCGCTCGGTAGGTTAGTATAGCGTTTATATTAATGGAAACAAAGACTTTGAAAAAAAGAATGGAAATAGAAATACAGTATTGTAGATTTCCCAATGGAATGAAAGCTATTCTGCGGAGAGATCCCAAACTATCAATAATCCAGCTTCACCGACGAACATAGAACGAGAATTCATTTCTTCAGTGCGAGTTCAGGCAAGTTACTCCGTGCTACAGGACAAAATGTAGCACTTTTTTTCCTTTTGTTCAGTTAGAGAGTTCGAGATGAAATTAAAATTATTGGGTATTCTATAAGGTGTTCTAGAAATCTTTACGTTTCAAATGTTTGTATTTCTCATTTACCATGACTCGTACTAGTGCAGTTAAATAAAGCATATTTTTATTAGAGGTGCCAAACTTACTTACAAATGGCTTTTAAGGAAACCTGAGGTTCATTGCCGCCCTCACATAAGCCCGCCATCGGTCCCTATCCTGTGCAAGATTAATCCGGTCTCTATTAAAACCGATGAAGTGGTACTAGAATTTTACAGGATATAGACATGTGAATAGCATCGAAAAGGAATTTGATACCGGTACGTTTATTTCACAGTGATTTACTACTTTTGTATCAGCTGAACGGGGGAGACTGGTCAAAGCTTAGAAAGTTCAATAATTTTAAATAAAAAGTAATCGCATTATCGTTTTTTTAATGAATCAGCAATCTCTTATTTACTGTAGGTATGTTGAGCGAGTTTTATTGCTCTGCGGAGCTTGCTGACAAAAAAATTACGACATGTTGAAATGTCGTCACACTTGAATTTTAATTCCACGCTACATGCAACATTTACAAACTGTCTTTTCACGATTTTTTTCGCAGCACATTTCGCCAAGTTCAAAATGTAAAGTGTCTTACAATTTTGATGGCTGGGAACATGGATATTATATCGTATGTTATACAATGAAACCTGTTCAAATCGGAACCTGAATAATCCGGAATTTTGTCTATTTCGGAACAATTTATTTGTCCCGGCAAAATTTGTATGTATTATGTGTAATTTTTCCTGAATAAAACGGAAACTGTCCAACGCGGAAACGGAAACTGTCTGCTACTGTTCAAAACGGAAACAATATTTTGGACACACTATATTTTGTAACTATATTTTGAAACAACGTGTAATTTCAAGGAATATACGAAATATTTGGGTCACTAAGATAAAAACAACTTTTCTTTGCAAAATTTTAGAGGGTATGAGGGTGTGTTGGCCTGGCGGTCATAAATTTTATTACCCTGTTGACTAGGCAGACGAGTCCCTTCAAAGATTTTCAATGCTTCACACCCGTGTACTGTCGTAGCTAAATAGAGCGCAAGTGTAGTGTTTTTCAGGTTAAAAAAAAGTTGCATAAAATGCGGCGTTAACATTAAGTGATGAAGTAAAAGTTATCGAGATAAAGGAAAATTAGAAACAAAGTCTATGTGAATTAATGTTGAAGTTCAGTGGAAAACTCAGGTGTAACACTTTAAAAATTAAAGATCATAATGAGTGAGTGGCTTGAGACCGATATTGGTGACAAAAAAGAAACCAGAAAGCAACTGTTTATGTGAAAATAAATGAACTGTTGTGAGAGTGAGTTCTTCATGATCTTTCAAAGAACAAGCCAGTTTCTGGATCTATTCTGCAAAGGAAGCTATTGAACTGGGAAAGAAATTAAATAAACCAGAATTCAAGGTTTCTAATAGATGGCTCTTAGTCCAATTAATTAATAATGTAGTGATATGCAGTACAGTATTAGAGTATAGTGTTAGATATTAAATAGAATGAGAATAGTAAACTTTAGTAATGTTTAATGACTAATGAGTGAGTTACGATAATATTTATACAGAAAATTAGATTTTAATCAAGATGATTCACCAATGGAATAAGCGACTGAAAGCTGATTTAATGTGATTAGTGTTAAATGGAATATTTTGTACTTCTTGTAATTTGTGGCATGCCATTTTGTTTTTCATGTATATGAATGACAAAATATTCCGTTTTAATGTCACATCTGAATAATACGTAAACCTGTACATAACGGAAAAAAAATAGGACCATGTCACTTCCGTCTTGAACAGGTTTCACTGTATATACTATGGCTAACAAAACACAGTAGCATTTTTTACACTGAAATATATTTTCGAAATTAAAATTAAGGTCCACGGAAATAACATGCTAAGTCAGTTTTCTTACATTTTCCAGGAGAGAACTTTAATATACTCATCAGATGTTACGAATGAATAATAAATAGAATGGGGAAAAGTGGGATATAATAGCATGCTATAGGCTTCCGAACGAAACAAACATCTGTACCTTGAATAAGCTGCAAGGAAAGATGTCCCCAATATCGTTAGAAAGGAAGGTCGTGTATGCAGGGGACCTAAATCTGCCCGCGGCGAACAGGAAGCACGTTTGCGGTAATTTTCGAAATAGGTAATCTTTTTGCGTCAAAACAAGCCACCCATTTGCAGCATGGTTCTGTTAGTTTCAAGGGCATGTTTTCGGTAACACTCAGCAACATGTGGTGACTTAGGGGTGTGTAAATTTTTGTTATAACGCACAGCCACATTTTCCTTCCCAATCACATGGCAATAATGTATGCATTGCAACACTTCTTTGCGCAACAAAACCTAATATTGCCATTTTTTAAACAGTTCACTATGCCAGATTTATAATTTTCGGTAATTAAACACTTATTTCTTCTTTTGGCTTCAATAACTGTCAATTTTTACGTTCATGTTGTTGGAAAAAACGTTCGTGAATAGATGTAGGTACTGAAACAGACAAATGAGCATTACGATATCAGTGGTGCCAACTTTAATTAATAAGCTTAGTTCAGAAATATTAACATTCGTTTTTATCAATAGTTTAAGTGTTATTTTTTACGTTAAGCGAACATTACGATATCAGTGGTGCCAACTTTAATTTATAAGCTTAGTTCAGAAATATATCAACATTATTTTTTATCGATAGTTTAAGTGTTATTTTTTGCGTTAAGTGAACATTACGATGTTGGTGGTGATGTTACTTTTTGGGTATCCTTTCAGATTATCAAGATGTTTTTCGATATACCGCAATCGGGTCCTTCAAAAACCAACTCAAACTGGTTGTGATTTAATCCTCCTGATGAGCCGTTCTGCAGCAAATATGCTGCCCCTCTTTCTCAAACCTTTGTTACTTACCTAGTGTGGGAAAAAGGATTTACACAAGTCAAAAATAAACCTACAAGGAAAAATAAATTTCAGATGTCTTCTTGAACGACCCTGGGATAGTTTTCACTCTTCAGAAGTATTATCTGGAATCAGGGACCACAACAGTGTTCAACTCGAGCTAAACTGGCTTCAGACAAATGTCCGTATAGATATCGCTTACCCTTATCTTTATTTTCTCACATAATGAACTCTTACAGACAGATTTCCAAATTTAAAAATTAAAATTAATTAATAACTTATAGGATCAAGTAGGGCTATTAAGATACATAAAAAAATCAATATTTTGTTGTAACTTTTATATCGATACCTGTAAAATTTTGAAAAAAAAAAAAAAAAAAGAAAAGAAACTTAAGTTATATGCTGCTTTCGACGTACCGTATATTAAGAATTTGGAGTTAAATGTATTTTTTATTTAAAAATGGATTAAATTAAAACAAAACAAGTATGCCATCATAGCCTTCTGCTATTGTGATACAGCTATAAGGCTATTCTGATATAGTGCTATAAATCTGGCCATATTAATAGAAAAATGAAATAAGGCTATTGTAATAGACACAGGTGCTTCAAATATTACTTGTAAAAGTATGGTTGAAAACACAGTAAAATTGACAAAGATATAGCAACTGTTTAGTGACCTATTTTTTTTTCCAATAAAATATACGTAATTTACTGAAAAATTTGACGTTTTACCACAGTCTACTACGAGGCGTGTTCTTAAAGTAAGTTCCGTTTTCAATTATAGCCGTCACATCGCTGCAATCGTTATTTTGCGCATGCATATTTTCTTCTTCAATCTTCAGACAAGCTGTGCATGCAGTTTCAGAGCTTCAGTCCGTGTGTGGGGTTAGTTATAATCAGTTTAAAGTGATCGAGCACCCCACCGACTGTGAGATGCGTTCTGTTATCCATTTCTTGAATGCGAGAAACATCAAACCAGCTGACATTCATCGTCAACTTTGTGAGGTGTATGGTGATGATGCCATTAGTGATGGAATGGTCAGGAGATGGGTTAGGAAGTTCAAAGAGGGCCGCGTCTCTGTGCATGACGAGCAGCATATCGGTCGGCCATCTTTGGTCAATGACAATTTGGTGCGTGCTGTCGATGAAAAAAATCATGAGGACAGGAACAAATTGACCATCCCTCCTACAGCCCGGATTTGGTTCCGAGTGACTTTCATCTCTTCCAGCACCTCAAGAAGTTCCTCGGTGGTAAACGTTTTGATGGTGACGACACCCAAAATCTCATCTCGAAATTTGGCTGAGAACAAATTGACCATCCCCCCTACAGCCCGGATTTGGCTCCGAGTGACTTTAATCTCTTCCTGCACCTCAAGAAGTTCCTCGGTGGTCAACGTTTTGATGGCGACGACACCCAAAATCTCATCTCGAAATTTGGCTGGGAACAAATTGACCATCCCCCCTACAGCCCTGATTTGGCTCCGAGTGACTTTCATCTCTTTCTGCACCTCAAGAAGTTCCTCGGTGGTCAACGTTTTGATGGCGACGACACCCAAAATCTCATCTCGAAATTTGGCTGGGAACAAATTGACCATCCCCCCTACAGCCCGGATTTGGCTCCGAGTGACTTTCATCTCTTCCTGTACCTCAAGAAGTTCCTCTGTGGTCAACGTTTTGATGGCGACGAAGTGAAAACAGCAGTGCGGGAGTGGTTCGCATTGCAGCCGGGCGAATTCTACAATGAGGGGATAGAAAGACTTGTGCCACGACTCGATAAATGCCTCAATAATGGTGGAGATTATGTTGAGAAGTAATTGAAGTGTGGGGAATACAATGCAACAAAAATAGTTTGTAAATATCTTCCCGTTTACTTACTACACCCTTTTGGAACTTACTTTAAGAACACGCCTCGTATATACAGTCACGAAGCTTGAGTTTTGAGGGTGCTAGAAGCAATAGACTGTGAATGTACTGTTTTGCATTGCCTGTAATGAGGCGATATTAGCGATCCTAGTGGTGAGCAACTATCTAATGTTTGCATATTTACTACGTATTGAGCTTCGCGACTGTATATACTAGACTGTGGTCTTACTGTCAATGTTAGAAAATTGCTATGTGTCCCAATAATTTTTGTGTGTAGGGAACTAAATTGAGAAAATTATGTCAGATTGTATAACTAAAATAAATTTACAGTACATTTTTAATTAGTGATGGATATATTTTCCAAATATGTGTTAAATTTGAATAGAAAGAAAGAATATTATAATTATTAAGCTAACATTATTAGGTCGATAAGTAAAAAGTCTGTATGTATATATTTTTTTAACTTACACAGTACTCTAAGTGTCAACATGTCAATTCAAACATCCTTCAAGCGCTGAGAAAATTTAAAATCTTCCTCGAGAAGTAATGAATTACTTTAAGTTAGAAACTTGATCAACTTGGTCAATTTCTTTCATGGTAAACATAAAACATTATAATAGCCCTTCTAGCTTATCAAAGAGCCCTAAAAAATGTTCCTTCTATTTTATCATAATGGCCGTAAAATGCATATTACAATAGCCCTTCTCATTCTCACGTTTGCTGCTAGACTGATCAATATTCACAACTTTTCTTTGAAGAAAAATGAAACTGACACTATTCTGAGTAAAAGGTGAATTTTAAAAGTTATTCTATCTTTATTCGTTCATGGGCAAAAACAAAAGTAACCGAGCATCACATCAAAGATTTTTCAACAAACAACACTATCTTTCTTAAATTTTTTAACTTTGTTCAATATTTCTCCTTAAAGAGCATAAAATATACTTCCATAATGACTTTTTTTTTACATTTTCAAACAAACTTTTGTTACATTTTAAAGTCTGTATCAAATTAGCTTGTCTTTTCTTTTACTATGTCATATTAGCCCCACTTGACCCTAGTTATTTTGATGTCTACAATCATAAGAACAATGTTCCTGCTTGTAAAACAAATCATGATATGCCATTCCATTACCTGTGGCAGACGACACGATTTCATGATGGTGAGTTTTATTTCTTGAGAGATATTATAGGAAATTCTTTTTTCAATAAAGTCTCTCCTAGATGTCTTGACTTCAACCCAACAGTTTCATTCGTCGTTAAAATGTTCTATTCTTAGAATTTTCATAGCACTTACATCCCTTCCATCTTTCTCGTAGCTAAATTACTGCAGACACTTCTTCCAACCCTTAGCTGCGTGACGTGAAGAGACATTTCAACGATTAATGACCTCTCACTCTTTTTGCAGATATATAACTGACTTTGTACCCCCACTTCACGTCACATAATTCATAATGACTACAAGTAAAAGAACAGTAATTGCAATTTATACGGGGATTTTTTTATTCTTCATTACAATCAGCACTACCATGTGCATTATTATTATCATTATTAAATCACTGACGTCATTATTTACAGCACCATTATCAAAATTGCTCTTACTGCCAATACCAATTTCATCACTGCCTCAGGCATCACCAACAACAACACATCTGTACAATCACTAAAAGCGCTATCATTACCACTTTCATCGCAATCACTGTCTTTTATGTCACTCATATCATTGACATTATCACTAATAGGCGTACCTTTAACTTCATCATACTCTTGCCATCACATCTTTATCATCTCTACCGTAACCATAGAATGATCTGTCTCGTTGCTATCAAAATTGTCGCTGCCACTGACATTGCTACCAATATACCACTACCACCGTGAACGCCGCTAAAATATTCGCTATCACTACCAGCACTATCGCTGTCACCAAGACAACCACTACAGTAGAGCGTCTCGTTTAGGCACAGTGAAAACGTAAACAAAGTGCAGATAACGTGTGGGGGAAGGACGAGCCGTACGATAAACACGAGAGATGCACAAGGTTTTAGTTACAACATTTATGGCGAGCATTAACTGAAATTATATTTTCCAAAAACACACAAAACAAAAGAACACAAATTGCATAACTTTATCATATACACATTTTAACAAACAAACAAATTGTAACGTTGAAATAATTAAATATAACAAATGGAATTTTGCTACTTAGCCCTATATGATGTTGCTTTAAAGCAGCATTTTTTACGATCATGTATTTCATTCTCTGTATGACTAATACAGAGTGATTTATATAGAACTGACATAATTCTTTCATTAATTGTTTCAAAACGAATTATACTAGCGACAACTTATTATGCCTAAAATGTAGAGGAATTTTGGGAGATTATTTACCTCTATAGCAAATGTTGTCCGGCGTTGTCAAATCGGGAGATCTCGGTGGCCACAGGTCCCTGGAAATTATTCGGTCGTCACATAACCGGATAAATGGAGCCATGTTTCATCTGTGAACCATGTGATGGACAATATGGTAGGATTTTTCACAATGAACGTCTGAAACCAACAGCAGAATGTTGTGGAGCTTCGATTCCTTGTCACTAGATGCGCAGAAGTTTATGTTTTATTCCTATTGTTGGCAGCTGTTCGAATTTTTCTTCCCAAAAGAAACACAATACTGGGACTGGTAAACAAATTGGAAACAACTGGATTTCTGGTGAGTGAAAAGGGCAAGCATCGTTCATCCAGGCTTCCCACGGTTGTTGTTGACGTAAGAGCATGACTGGAGCAGTCATCCAAATAATCATTAAGACGTTTGTCGCAGGAGACAGGGTACACCTACTCAATGTGTCAGAGAGCCTAAAGCCATGTAGGGTTACGGTTGTTCATCAGCTACAGGAACCAGATAAGGATAAAAGATTGAATTATTGTCGTTGGTTTCAGACGTTCATTGTGCAAAATCCTGCCATATTGTCCATCACATAGTTCACAGATGAAGCATGGTTCCATTTATCCGGTTATGTGACGACCGAATAATTTCTAGAAACCTTTGGCCACCGAGATCTCCGGATTTGACAACGCCGGACAACATTTGCTATAGAGGTAAATAATCTCCCAAAATTCCTCTACATTTTAGGTATAATAAGTTGTCGCTAGCACAATTCGTTTTGAAACAATTAATGAAAGAAATGTGTCAGTTCTATATAAATCACTCTGTATATCACCGTCTTCTGTGGCCGAATTAACAAAACTACAGTATATTGGTCTGAAGTGACAACACTATTCCCTAAACATAATTATCCCTTCTCAAAGTTCAATTTATTCAGGTGCTTGTTTCTTAAAATGTGTATATGATAATGTTATGCAATTTGTGTTCTTTTGTTTTGTGTGTTTTTGGAAAATATAATTTCAGTTAATGCTCCGCCATAAATGTTGTAACTAAAACCTTGTGCATCCCTCGTGCTTATCGTACGGCTCGTCCTCCCCCACACGTTACCTGCACTTTGTTTACGTTTTCATTCTGCCTAAACGAGACGTTCTACTGTATCACTAACATTACCATCAGAACCATTGCTACCAGCACGAGTACCGAAACTATAATTATCGTTAGAATCACCACAATAGGAATGCCATAAATCGTTGCTGTCACTAGTGATGCCAGTGTTATTATACCCTTGACTATTTTCTTTATTCTATTTCATCGCCATTACCGTGACATACACTCTCGTGTATTCTTCAAATCATTACTTATTTTTTGTATGTTCGTTTTCTTTTCCTTCCCCACCCTTCTCTTTATTTAATTAATTTTCCCTCTTCACAATGAAATATAGCATTTGTTTTGGCACTAAACTGGAATGGAACATAAATATACATTCGAGTCGTCCACACCTGTGGAGTAACGGTCAGCGCGTCTGGCTACGAAACCAGGTGGCCCGGGTTCGAATCCCGGTCGGGGCAAGTTACCTGGTTGAGGTTTTTTCCGGGGTTTTCCCTCAACCCAATACGAGCAAATGCTGGGTAACTTTCGGTGCTGGACCCCGGACTCATTTCACCGGCATTATCACCTTCATTTCATTTAGACGCTAAATAACCTAGATGTTGATACAGCGTCGTAAAATAACCCAAAATAAAAAATAAAAAAAACATTCGAGTCGGCCTGGTTGGCGCAGTTGGTATAGCGCTGGCTTTCTATGCCTGAGGTTGCGGGTTCGATCCCGGGCGTGGTCGATGGCATTTAAGTGTGCTTAAATGCGACAGGCTCATGTCAATAGATTTACTAGTACGTAAAAGAACTCCTTGGGACAACATTCCGGCACACCGGCGACGCTGATATAACCTCGGCAGTTGCGAGCGTCGTTAAATAAAGAAACAAAACATAATATAGCCAAAATTCGAACCCGAGACCAATGGGTTTTTATCATAGCATATACCGAATAAAGTACAGCAGAAATGAACGTCATGGCTTAATAATAATTGATTTTATCGTTTCTTCTATTTCTTTTGTTTACTCTTGTGATAATACCAATTGTGATATTGAAACTGTAAAATAGAGTTGATCCTATTTGCTGAGCTTAACGGAAAAATTTAACTCATGTCTCTTAGAAAACCACTGAGCTTTGGGAGCACAGCGTCAGTGAATTAGTATCTCTGAAGTGTTCAACTGGAGGATGAATGTGTTGAATTTATAATGGAACTATTTAAGCTTTCCTTTTTCTGCGAAGAAGGAAATATGGAGACATTTGTCTTTGTTTCCCTCATGGTTTACTCGCGGGATGGAACAAACCATGACATTCCTCACACAAATTATTTGGTCTTCTCTGTTAGCAGAAGATTTTTACCTCACTCTTGTGGATTTCTTACAGCAGCCAACTTGCTACGTCATTGCCCAGAACATTAAGATTTATTATTCAAAATGGGGACAAAGATAAGGAAAGTACTCCGTCAGGGAAGATATTAGCGAATTCTCTGTTACTTTGCGGAAGTATAAAATTCGTGTCCTTTCTTCTAGTTTTAGTGGTAGCATTTCTTCACACAATCCTAGCGGACTTAAGTTCATCTATTTCAGGGAAGTTCCTTTTCTTATACGTTTGACCAAAGTGGTTTCATGGTATATCGTTTCGCCAAGTTAATAACATTCATAGAAGTTAAATACCTATTTGTAAATTTCTACCGTAATAGCCATGTTAATGTGATATTCAAAGACGTTTATGGAGTATGAGACTCTCCCCATTGTTGTCAAATAATGAAGAGTATTATCTGTCAGAGTTAGGGAGAAGGGAACTTTATTGTGCATGACCAGATGTTGACAATACCACAAATATTTACAACTTATCCTTCGACGACCTACTTTCAAAGCACTCCTGGTTTCTTTACGAGCCATTTAAATTTCACTATGCATTAATACTGTAAAATATTGAATTATTCTTATGCTTTTTGAATGTCGACTTTTCTAAATATAAAACTTTTATAGATAATAATCAGAAAGTATGGATCCTCTAATGTTTTCGGTGATGACATCGAAATAGAGTCGCACATGCGCAGTCAGTTATAGGGAGTCATTGGAAAACCCTGTGTTCGTGTATGAACCCATTTGAGAATTTGTCTTTCTGGTACGTAGGTTGGGTATATAAACGTCTCCCTTCTTTGTAATATAAATACGTTATTTACATGTTTCTGACGTATATAAAAACAGAAGTATATCTAAATACTGTAACTTAGCATTGTTTCTAAGATAAATTATTTACCTACGATGTTTATAAGTATACATATATTAAGTTAAAGTAATATTTCCAATTAAAGTATAAATGGAATTAATTTACTTCTGTTATTTTATATACGTTAGAAAATACATACATAATTTATTTCAGTTACTTTACAAAAAGGGAGAGACGCCCTCTAAGAAGACGCCTGTATTCACAATGGTAGCGTATACGCCGAGCGCTCTATAGTTTTGTGAACTGCGCTGTTTAGACTAGACAAATAATTTGTACTTTCCATTTCTTTTGAGAACAAGATCAGAACACGAAGACGGTGGAGATGTGTGCCGATGCATTACGAATCTTGTGTATCTGAGTTGACTATTCTCAGTGAAAAGTTCTCTTCATCTCCATTAAGCGATTCTTTGCCCTCATGGTGTGAGTAACAGCGATGTCTGCACCTAAGAGCCAAGCTCGTCTCCGCTCCTGAGTCTCAGCCAATAAAGATTCTTGGAAAGTTCTTTTTTTTTCTAGAGGGAATTGAAAGCGAGGGAAGAGACTAACAGCATTTTCTGAGCGTATGCTCTCTCGGAGTGCAGAGACGAAATCCTGCAAACATTATAACGACTCTTCTATAAGGTACCTTTTCTCCATATTTTAAGTTCCCTAATGCGATCGGACATGGGTATGCCATTAAGATGTATGCAATCAGTATTCACCAATATTTAAAATGATATTTTATTAAGCCTACTGCCGACCACACAGCGAAATGTCATCACAAGAAAAGGGATGTAGATTCGTTCCCGGACAGAGGCGAAGCGGACGAAACATTTTTAGATCTAACCTTCGAATTTCTCGACTTTCACCCTTCTCGAGATTATATTATTACTGCATCATGTTGCCTCCGAATAACCTCTGTAATAAAATTTAATAATAGCATTCAGAGGAGACTAACTAGAGTAATTACTAAAGCTCTGATATTGTACTGATTAACTATAAAGACAAAATCTTCGTCATGGGTACTTGATAATACATCCAACTATATTTGCAGTAGTAATTCGACGAAATTAAGAGAATCGTTAATGAAGACTTCACATAGGTACTTTTATTTGTGTGTCAATACAGGGTGTCACCTATTATAACTTTTTTGTTTGGATAGGTATTGGAATTTTTGTTTTTGAGCGTTATGTTAGAACGAGGAGCTAACATGAGTGTGGAGATTTGATGCATGTCACTATTACGGTACAAGATACACGTGACATCATCAATTTTTCAAATAGCACTATAGTCCCGTCGTTCTAATTTCCGGCAGCCAATCGCGTTGCAGGTCGGCTACATTTAAACGTGTGCGTCTTGTGATTCGCTTATGAAGACGTTATTCATTTCTTGAGGCTCGATAAATACTTAATATAATCGCCCGCCATTTTGGCTCTTTCGTTGGCTTTCGCAGAAAGCACACGAAGACGTTATTTGCTGCTCAATTATTTGCTGAATTACAGTGCGTTTGATTTATTATCATAGGAGCTACGACATGATAATATTTAACGGTGTGGCAAATAGATTCCTCGTATGGTTGCTCGGCAACGAAAGAATAAAGAGGAGGAGTTATGCCGGGACTATACATACTTTAATCATGTTACATTGATTACACACATTAAGACGAGTTCCAAAATGTATCACAATGTCAACTTCCTAATCAATAACAAAAAAACGAAACAAGAACGTACTTCCAATGTGATAATGTTATGCTTTGAGAGTCACAGAAAATGTTCAAAATGGTGACCATTCACATTAATGCACATTCGAAGGCGTTCCCCGAAAGACCGTAAGACTGCCCGGCATTTTTCTGGCTGAATTGACACACAAGCCTGGCGAATGCGTTGCTGCATGTCATGTGGTGTTGTCAGAATTTTCTGGTACACACTGTCCTTTGCAGTTCCTCACAGGAAGAAGTCGAGTGGCTACAGGTCCGGAGAATGTGCAGGTCACTGCATGTGGATTGTGGCATCGACAGTTGTTGTGGTTTGTTTAAATGTTAAGACAGCAAACATACAACACACGACGTGTACGGAGGTCAGTCGTCTTTCGTTTTGTGTAAGTTAATGCACAAGATGAATGGGACACCACAACAAATGGTACATTCTGATGGCATTCGTTTTGCATTTTGTGGAGTAAGGCTGCAGTAGGACGCAACAAAAAAGAACGTAAGCTGTTGATGGTAGAACAGCAATATAAATTAATAATAATTATTCTCATAAAATTAATCTAAAGGAACACTGCAGCATATTTACAGCTGTGAATAATCAACCTCTCATAACAGAATTAAGATTACAAAGTGGTAATATATCATGTGTAAGAGAGAGAAACTTACACATTTCGACCTGGATATAGTCTCAGGCCGGGGGATGCTCTGTAGCGTAGTGGTTAAGTATAGTAAAGTTGAAAGCCGTAAGGTCGAGGATTCGATTTCCGATGGAGTCATTTATTTTCTCTATTGATTCAATTCTTACATTCTAACTGTGAACCTGGGGTTTTCCTGGCTTTTAACACAAATGAGTACCAGGATCGTTTCGTGAGGAGGTAAAGGCGACGGGTACGTAGTATGACATCCTTACTGTCATTAATGCCGATTGTAAACGTGGAAGCCTTAATCTCCCACCACATTGTGGGTTTATTTTGCCTGTAATGGGGTGCTTTACCTGTACAGTCTAAGGCCCCTATATTTTTTTTTATCAAAAGAGCTGTTATCTGAGCAATAGTAAAAGAAAGCTTTGTAAGTTTTATGGTAAAAGCCCTGGCTTATGATGAAGGTGAAATAGGTTCAGATCCTTGTTATGTCAAAGTCGTATTTGTTATGAACAAACCCAAGATTTTTTTCAGATTTCTTTGTGGGGTCATCCTGTTTCCGTCCATCACCCATCGTCACTCTCCATTCCAATATTCAACATCATCAATTCAGTAGTATCAATCAAAAACTGTCTAGCATCATGTGGTATTGTGTGGCATCAGTCTAAGGAGATGTAATAATGGTTTCAGGAGAGTGAAAAGGCACTCTGGTGTGAGTTCATCGGACCTTAAGGCTACGTGGCTAAATCAGTAGATGGCACTGCGTATTTAATACCATCTGCGAAAATAGCTGCCGTTCGGATACACCAAAAATCATAATTAAAATTAATGGAATGGTAGGCAACAATGAATATCTGTCTGCCGTATTAACCATCTGCACCTCGTCCATACGAAGAAAAGTAGTATAGTAGAACCTCTATTATCCGTGGTAATGAAGGGTGTGGAGTGAACGGTTAATCGAAAAAATCGGAAAATCTGTACCATATAATATTTTCATAAATTAAGTGCATAATACAGTTTCCTAATTTCGTCCGTGGTCTTGTATTTTAAATAGTTCTCTTAATCTATCACAAAATATTTCAATATATGGTAATTTCATCACTATAGAATTTTGTTATTCTAGGTTCAATTTGTAATTCAGTAAATACAAAAATACTCTTTGTTCCTAACTTCTATTATAAAAGTCTAGCTTTCATTAATCAGGTAATCTTCCCGTACTTCAATTTTTATTATAATGTAATTGTAAATTTAATATTAATTGTAATTTTATTCTTCATATTATAGTTATAATCCCCTGGTAGAGAGGCCGAAAAGGCCTGACGGCCTTATCTCTACCAGGTTAAATAAATAAATAAATAAATACTAAAAAAAATACTAACATGCCAGGTAGTGGATCAAACGTTCACTAAATTAAGTAGGCCTATGGTTTTCAATGACTGGTTTTTAAGAGCCAAGGAAACACTTTATGACAACTGTCTTGGAAAGATAGGAATAATACAGGTCTCATGTTGTAGATTTACATACTTATTACACTATATATTTGTTTTTAATTAAATCGTGTACAGTTTTAATTCCTATTTCGTATTCTGATGCGAGATGAACCACAGTTTCTCTTTTCTGAAACCTCTCAGTTAATTGCATTATTTTCCGTAGCACAATTCTTTTTCTTTGACATCTGTAGAAGGCATTTTGCATAGAATTTAGACCCCTCGAAGAGTAGACAATACTGTATAAAAGTTTGTAAAAGGCACTCTATAGAAAAAAATTTTCGTACTAATAAAATGTGCAGTACTTCATACTTTTTCTGCAGCATAAAAAAAGCGCAAGAGAAAGACAGTCGGATAATCCACTAATCGGTTAATAGGGTGACGGAATATCGGGGCTCTACTGTAGTATTTTATTTAATGCCTCTTTCAGCTGCGAGCGTCATTCATCGTCGGCACTTAACGTGGGTGAGAAATAACTGACAAATTTTGCTTCGAATACTCTGTTACATATAACATTCCTTCGCGTGCCATATACTGTATCTAAGACACGGGATTCATAACTTTACTTCCATCCCTGTATAAAAAGACGCTAAGGATTTTGTAGCTCTTTAAAATGCACAGATGTCTATTGGTTTGAAGCAGCGTACTTCGAATCCGATACCTAGAGGCACGAAGATCGACTGCAACTTTATAAAGGGATTCATCCAGCTTAACTGGTAGAAAAATTCATTTTTTTTTTCTTTTGTCCAAAATCGGAAGTGTAGAATTTCCCCTTCTTGTCTGCGAAAAAAAAATCATTTTAAATAGAGTAAATGTTGGTAATATTGTGATACGAGTAATATTGTGATAGTTCTTTTTGAGAATTTATTACAATTTTACTGAGCGAGAGAAGGACCGGTTTTGTGCAGCAACTTGTCCACGAACATTCCTTTAATACGAGTACGTTAAAGCAAAAAACCGATCTTCCACTCGCTCAGTAAAATTGCAATAAATTCTTAAAAAGAACTATCACAATATTACTCATCACAACTTACCAACCTTTACCCTATTTCTATTAATTTCCGACTCACGGTAAAAAAATATGCAGCAGGAGAGTACTAGATAGCACCGCTTGTTGGTAAGTTTGTCGCTCGTTCTCCGAAACTTAAAGTTTCCAACCATTTCTCTCATAACTAAACAACTATTAAAGATAATTCTATTAAATTTTACATGGTTATTGTAAGTACCTTTCTTCTGAAGAAAGAGGTAGTGGAATTCTATGTAGAACATATTATAACGGACTGGAGATGATTACTATACAATGCAGGAGAATTTTGTCCTTTTGACCTTCTTTTCATCAAACTTTAAGATTTTGAAGTCCTAAGCGGAGTTCAAAGAAAAATTAAATTATCAACACATTTCACGATGAAATACAACAAAAATGTGCCGAAACACCGTTTCGACGCGTTCCGCCAGAAGAAAAAGCACTGGTTATTGTAAATTTCATGACCTACATCAGGGCTGGGCAACGAGAGCGAATCCAAACTCTAAACGGGGACGC
The DNA here is from genome assembly GCF_040183065.1 of Periplaneta americana. Classification (NCBI taxonomy): domain Eukaryota; kingdom Metazoa; phylum Arthropoda; class Insecta; order Blattodea; family Blattidae; genus Periplaneta; species Periplaneta americana. The sequence continues at coordinate 43,155,821 of NC_091133.1, forward strand.
TTAATATTCATTCGTCACGGCATCAACGCTACGCTGTGTTCGGCGGGGAAGAAAGGGTTGAAGAGAAGTCATCTGGCTCCACGTGAGAGAGTAGAAATCGCTCTTGATGCCCAGTCCTGACCTACATTGTGAATTAACATATTTGTTCTATTATTGATATACAACATAAAATTGGATGAAAATTTTCTGGTGAATTAAAAAAAAATTAAGTATACGTACTACATATACTACAAATAATTTAATGATATTGATTCACTTTGTTCCCACAACCTACTGGAACTGGCCAGATATAATACCTTTAAGTCGGCCGCGGTAGCGGAGTCGGTATAGTGCTGACCTTCTGTGCTCGAGGTTGCGGGTTCGATCCCGGCCCTGGTCGATGGCATTTAACCCATTGCAGCACAAATTAATTTTTTATGTTTTTAATTTCATGGATCATAGCCAGGCTTCGGTCCTGGGCACAGAAACGCTTGAAGTTCAGAACGCACGGACGATAGTTTTGTGTTGGTCGAATGGAGTGGGTGATGAAGCGCGCCGTTACTTCGTGTCTCAGCATGTAAACAGTCCGTCACAATACGGCACAAATTATATTTCACTCTGTGCAGATGCAGCATATATAGTACATTCCTAGTGTAGACAATAAATGTCTACTATTAAAGTATTAACGTGAGTTGCAACCTTCAATCAGGTGTCCCTGCGCCGAAGCCTGATACATGTACTGTACCGCAGCCAAGCAGCAATAGGCCTACATACAACGGTAATGCACATTACGGACCCACCTGTGCTGTGGCAGTCGGGTTACTGCACACGGATCATGACGTCATTTATACTCCGTGTACTCTAAACCTCATACTGGTTACTCTGTATCCCTAGGCCGAAGCCTGATCATAACAAAGCTTCGATCAATTTTTTTCAACATTTTATCTCTGGACACTTTCAAAACATAGATGGCACCTCAATGTATACTCAAGAGGTGGTTCCTTGATGGAATATCTGTGCCATAAAATTTACAAAGGAAGAAAACGGTTGTTCTTCTGAACAAACACTATGCTGCAAAGGCTTAAGCGTGCTTAAATGCGACAGGCCCATGTCAGTAGATTTACCGACATGTAAAAGAACTCCTGCGGGACAAAATTTCGGCACTCCAGGTAATTTTGAATACCTTTAAAATATTTTAAAAATTGTGGAAGCTAGAAGGGAAACAGTCATTGGTTTCTAAAAATTTTTCAATTTTTTTTTTAAATTCAAAATAAAACATTTTTTAAAATTAAAATAGTGGTTCTTGTAAACGAGAATGTGAATAATCTCTTAAATTTTCAATTGAATTCAGTAAGGGAGATTTGAGAAAATTAAAAAAAGGAAGGAAAATAAATTTACCTATTTTCATGTAGGCTGTTTAAGCTGGCTGTTCTTCCTTAAAATAAATGCTATGTAATAATTGTTACAAGCGGTGTTTATGAAATTTATTTAACAACATATGTGTTAGAACGTGATGGCGTATAATTAATTTAGCACCCTCTTATAAGGAACAAATAGGCCTATATATAGACTACATTCCTTCCTGTTTACAACACACGATTTTCCACTGCATCCCTCAACGCTGCTGTCTTATAAGAAAGACGACTAGTGCTTGTAAGGAGGGTCGCGTCGCTCTCACACTTTGTCGAATACAAATTGAATTTGAGGAGCAGATATCATATGATTACCACTATGATGATGATCACCACCACCGTCTTATTCCCAGGTACTGAGTTATTAACGAAGAGCATAATACCTGCCGCAACAGCCACCAAGGAACTATTTAAACCTCAAACCTTGAATGGAGGTATAACAGCTAGGCCTATCAAGATTGTCGTTATGTTAAGTCACTTTCTCTTTGAAGCTGCGCGGCGCGATGTTCAGACAATTATAGGCTCTATGAACTAAACATTCCTTAACCTACGAGAAAGCGCTTGAGTTAAAGCAAGCCCTTATTGCTCTGCAGAGTGCGTAAGAGGAAACTTAATACATATTCACGTTAACTCGCTGTAGTGATGAGGGATCAGCTCAATGCCAGGGCCACCTCCGATAGAACACAAACATTTAAGATATTACACAGCATTAACTCACACATACGAAAGGATTAAGGGAAGGATCGCCGTCCTTTTTTTTTTTTTTTTTTTTTTTCCCGGTTTAATTATCACCATGCCCCATGACGCGTAGTCATATTACATGGTTTATTGAAACTTGTTTATCAATTTTGTGTTCATAGTTTTCCCATTGTCTTTTGCTTCACTGTTTCGTTGTTTTGTTGATATTCATTATTATGTTGTATTATTTTATGTTATTCACTGTTGAATGTTCTCTATCCATATCACTATTTTTGAGTTAATTACACTTGTTCTATTTACGCTGTTTATATATATACACTTTTGGTAATTGGATCTTCACTATCACTCTCTTTCACTTAATGAAACTAATATCTTCACTATCATTCTCTTTCACTTATTGAAACTAATTCTATTTACACTATTTACATATATACACTTTAAGTAATTATAACTATAGTGTTTATAATATTTTGCTAATTGAGTGTGTTTACGCATGTTACGAAACTGAGACATATATTTACAATTGTTCAAAGTTTATAGCTTTAATATAGTGCACAAATGACCTCAAATGCTGTTTTATGATGTCCCTATAATTTATTGGCCAATTTCTTCCACTCCTTGTTGCTTCCTTGAAGACACTGCGCTGTTGGTTCAAGATTTGGCAATCCCACAGAAGATGATCGACTGTTTGGTCAGGTGCTCCGCAAGGACATCCTGGGTTTTCCGAAATTCTGAATCTATAGTAATAAGATCTGAGTTTCCCGTGACCAGTTAGTATAGATGCAAGGTTTGGTGGCTGGACTTTCAAGATGTACAATCACGGAAATAACTGAGGAAACCATGAAAAACCACTATTAGGATTGCAGTCCCCTGGGATCGAACTCCGGACCTTCCGAATGCAAGACCAGCCCTCTACCACGCCGTTAGCCCGCTCGGTAATAATAATAATAATAATAATAATAATAATAATAATAATAATAATAATAGTAATCATCATCATAATCATCATCATCATCATCACTTCATGGTTTAGGCTTAGTGCCTGTTCCGTCTTCACATTTTATTCAATTCCACCTCTTCCTAAGACGTCCGACATCTCTTTTGCCTTTAGGTTGGTACTGTTTTATCAACGCTGGAATTCTTTCGTTATCCATTCGAGACAGGTGTTCTTTCCACTTTTCTTTATAATCTTCAACTTTTTCGTTTATGTTGTATATATCTAATTCCTTACGGATATCCTCATTTCTTATCAGATCCCTTCTTGTACATCCCTTTACTCTGCGAAGAAACCTCATCTCTGCAGCCTGTAATTTACTTTTACCTCTTTCTGTAATTATCCATGATTCGCTTCCATATGTCAACACGGGTACTGCCATAGATTTATAGAACTTTAGTTTTGTTTCCTTTCTAGTTTTATTCTTTAGTGTTCTATTTATTGTTCCGTATATCCACTGGAATTTGCCTATTTTGTTGTTAATATCTCTATCTACATCATATGTTCTAATACAACCTAAATAATCAAAATGAGATACTTGTTCTATGGGCTTATTATTTTTGTAGGAATTGGAAATTTACCACTATGGGCCATTACTTTATTTTTATGAGTTGATATGCTCAAATTATAGTTTTCTTTTCCTAGTAGGTGTAGTTTATGAATGGCATATTGCAATTTTTCTTCACTATCTTGTATTAATGTTACATCATCGGCAAACATTAGAACATTTAAAAATGTATCTTTACTATCTTTATACCTGGATTCATTAATAATAATACTAATAATAATAATAATAATAATGATGATAATGATGATGATGATGATGATGATGATGATGATGATGAGGTAAAAACTAATTGCGATTTCTTCAAGTGAACAGATTGAGGAGCTAAATAAATCATATCAATATCCAGTAATAAACTTGTATAATTATTAATCTTATTATTGCCCTTATGGCTGACGAATAAAATTAATTAATTGTTGCCATTAAGCCTAATTTTATCTTTAACGTTGTATTTAAAAAATATGCAGAAATGGACTGACTATCTTTAATTATTTATAAATCGTTTCGTTTGTCATCTTCTCACCTTCCGTGACAGGCTGGCCATCTGTCGGACAAATATCGCAAATGGCTGAAGCTTTGATTTTTCTGAACCGACGCATGCGTTATTCCTAGCCTAAAAATCTTAATAGTCTGTGACTTATTTAATAAGTTAGTTAATTCAAATAGAATTTCATACAGTTGTGTGAACAAATATTGTACATAATTAGTACGAAATTGTGTTTTGCGCACTCGTTTCGAAATTCCGAACCTCGGCTGACGCCTCGTCCGTAAACGTCTGACTCGTACACAAAAGTATCACTTTCTGTCCTAGTCACGTAAATAACTAATAAATCCAATCACTAGATTTCGCTTCAACTATAAGCTCACGGAGTTAAAATGTAAGGATGATAAAATATATGGCATGATATGAGAATTATAACACATCAAATCAATCGATAGTCTCATCCGTCACGAGCCTTTGAGTTTATGAGCATTCCTCGTCTACGAGTAAAAGGCGTAAATTCTGACCATTCAAACTTTACATTGAAGCGCTTGTGATGACATAAGTTTATGACAGTCATATATGACACTAAGTTTGTTTTATGTTCGTACTAACGCAAAAAAGATAAAAATCCGAATTTTATGCAATAAAATTTGTCCTAATATCTGCTATACCCGTAGTTATACATACTAGGTTCAAAAAGTTCCCGGAATTTGCTAGCATCATAGAAACAACGTACCTTAAACACTATTCTACACCATTCCCTTCAAAATAGTTGCCTTCCGCAACAACACACTTTTGCCAACGCGTGTAGAGTTCCTGGAAGCAGGCCTGGAAGCCATTTTGTGAAACCCGTCTTAGTGCTCTCGTCGCGTTTGCGATAACCTCTTCAGCATTGAATCTCCGTCCTTTCAGATGACTTTTCAGACGGGGAAACAGAAAGTAATCAGGTGGTGAGAGATCAGGAGAGTATGGTGAGTGATCCAAAGCAGTTATGTTGTGCCTGGCAAGAAAATTCTTTACAATAATTGCGCGATGAGCAGGTGCATTGTCATGCATAAGGAACCAGTTGTTTTCTACCCACTTTTCTGGACGTTTCCTTCTCACTACGTCCCAGAGGCGACGGAGGGTTTCTACGTACAATTCTTTCGTTACAGTACGACCTTCTGGAATGAACTCATGGTGCATGAGACCCTGAGAGTCGAAGAAAACTTCCAAAATAACTTTCCTTTAAGTGTGCCTAAATGCGACAGGCTCATGTCAGTAGATTTACTGGCATATGAAAGAACTCCTGCGTGACAAAATTCCGGCACATCCGGCGATGCTGATATAACCTCTGCAGTTGCGAGCGTCGTTAAATAAAACATAACATTTAAAATAACTTTGCCTTTGGAAGTGTCCCTAGGAAATTTTTGCTTCCGAGGAGATGTTTTCGATTTCCACTCAGATGACTGTCGTTTAGGGACTGGGTCGTACAAGTAGCACCAGTTTCATTTTGTTTAAGAAATCACCATCTTCATCAGCCATACTGATCATGTCCCCAGCAAAACACAGAACTTGATGTTTGTACTTTGCTCTGTGGACATAATTACAAAATGCGACGAACAAACAAAACACTATGATAAACAAATGCCTACAACTCAAAACCAATAATTGCCATTATCAACAAACTTTAAAGAAATGACATCATGAATGTTACCAACAAAACAAATGTATAATATCCCTTGTTATATATTAATACGAAAAATGGTAGTAAAATTCCGGGAACTTTTTGAACCTAGTAGTATTACCTCTGAAAGTTGTACGACTGTATGGCCTACCGTTTGGAATCGGTATAATTTAAAAATTTTACGAACAAAAATGCATTGTAGATTTATGTATCCTTCCAGTATGCCATTGAAGATGATTTATTAATATTCTCACACCCACATACGTTTTAAACCTTAAATTTAAAAAGTATCCTATAGGATACAACAGGTTAATAGACTATATGCTATAATTTTAATAGAACAATAGAAAAAAATTGGTAGGAAAATTGAAATTTCACAATACTATAATCGCAGTCTGGTATATACAGTCGCGAAGCTCAATATGTAGTAAATATGCAAACATTAGATAGTTGCTCACCACTAGGATCGCTAATATCGCCTCATTACAGGCAATGCAAAATAGTACCGTCACAGTCTATTGTTTCTAGCACCCTCAAAACTCAAGCTTCGTGACTGTATATAGTAGACTGTGCTATAATATTGTACAACATAATAAAATATGGACTTTGCGATAGTTGTTTTCTTTACAGTCCGACACGGTTTAATAAACTAGTGTGAGGAAGTTTCGCCAATTTAATTTAATTTATAAGTCTGGAAGGAATTCTGTTGGAAGACGTTCAGGAATCTTTGCCACATTGTAATAAAACCAGCGAATAGGAATTATTAAGAATGGACACTGAGCGAATTTTCCTATGTTTTGTTTCTCTGTGCGCCAGCGGCTAGTTCCACTTTCAAGCGCTAGAGGTAGTGTAATCGAGCATACGCTAAGATAACAATTGAGAATAGAATTAAGACACAGGATCCAAACATCGCCTACCTTATTGCATAATCCAGTAACGCTTTGCTTCAAATAAATTCAAGTTAACAGCTTTTTCTTATTTCTCAGTGACAAACTAGTTGTAATAATAATATTTTATATTTCAGATATCATAAATTATATTATAAAATAATATAATACATTATAAAATTAAGTATCGAATTCGTTTAATATTTGTGTAATAATATAATATAGGTATATGGTTTTACTTCTCGTAAGAGTTTTGTTTTTCCATTTTCAGCGCTATCAAATCATTACATATTTTAATTGTTGTTGGGGTCAACGTCTGAACTCTCATTATAAAGGAACTCTAGAGTCTTGACATTACAGTTAATGAAGGATTTATTATTTTATGGATCCAATTTATTTTATTTGAGTACATAATGTACCTAGATGTATTAATTATATGTGTTATATTTCCGCTGTGTCGACTGCTAGCTGGTGTGATGTCAGCGCCAACTCTAGGGAGAAAGCAGAATCTGACGCTCTAGTTGGCTTGAAGGTCATTGAAATCGGTCCGGCTACATCAAAGGTACCGACGCGAAGTGTCCATTCTTTATAATCCCTATTCACTGATAAAACCCTCAAGGCTCTGTAGAATGAGATCATTATACATCTCGCGACCGATTGACAAGAAGAAGATTGTGTTCTTCACAAACAAGACAGCAGCTCTGCCTGTGGACGATGAGTTCCAGAAACTCTGGTATTCTGTGGTAGTTGAGAGCACGGATAACTCGAAGATAGAGGAATATCTGGAGAAACGGGGAATCCGCTCCATGGAAGATCATAGACCCAAGAAGGCGACACTCCACAAGCGTAAGAAATTGTAATATGACATTTTCCACAGTATACGAAAAATGTTTTGTACAATAGCGACGTATTCAGTACGAAAAATTAATTTGCTTCATTGTTTACTGTTAATGTCTGAGCAGTGAATGTAATAACTCTGACTTTTGAGTGCAGAAGCATGTAGAATAATGTAATAAATATTATTTTTATTTATGAATTATGACAAATATAAAATGAAGATATAAATCACATCAACAAAACTTTACACAAATAAATTAAGCTCTATATTTAAGGGTTAAGTGAAGTGCTATGGAAATTCTGAAGGCCTCTCTTCAAATTCTACACTATCATTTATATGTTTTCACATACATTTTTGTTTTAACATACAAATGGAATAATTATTTTACTCATTCCATTTCCCTTTATCATTTTATGTTGGTTAATTCCGGATCCCAGTGGTCAACCTCACTTGAGGACGGATGATTTTAAATAAATTTTAGTAGTAATGTAGTTACTTTCATATAATTTTGTTTCGCAAGTGAACGGAACGACAAGATAATTCAAACTTCGACATATACCGTTACATTATTATTGTAAGTGCAAAAGAAAAATTACGAGATAAAATCCAATTAATTCTCAATGTACAGACGCGAAATTAAAGACAGAGTGTTGCAGTGAAATGGTCCTCAAAGCGAAGTTTTTAATATAGGATAACGGAGCTTGTGTGTTATTTTATGTAGATGTTTATTTTATTTTTTCTGAAAGTTTATATAAACATACACAGAATTCTACTTTATCAAAATTCATTTTTGTTATTATGTTCATAAAATAAAATATTTATATTACCGATTACTGAAATTTTGTACAGTGCTCATGGATGTATATCCTTTCATTTTCAAGTATGTTAAAGGGAATGAGAGACGAAAAAGAACATGTGAATATTAGTCGAGAATGCTTACCATTCCATTCGCAATTAAAGTTTCATTCTCAAGCAATGAAGTTAACTATAGTTCTACTAATTCTCCATTGCGATAGAGGGAGTTGAATTTGTGGTGATTTGTTATCAATTTTCGACATTTTTTTTTGCAAGGCCATGAGCTCCTGGTTTACCGTATATTTCACGTTAAATGTAAATATATTTGTTTAGCTACTGTCGGGATTTTATATTTTTAACAACGCTACATAAGCTATGAGATTTCTGCCATGAATGGAATGGATGAAGACAAAGTGATATTTTGGCGAGATTAATCCTAGGATTCGCCTTGAATTTGTGAAAAATCTCGGAAGAAACTCAATTAGTATTGAAACCAAGCGGAATTCGAGCTCACGCCAAAGTTCCACGCTCTACCTTAACCTGCGCTAGTTATTTTTTTTTTTAATTCTAGAATAATGTGTTATTAGTACATTATGCAACGAGCCTATAATGAAGGTAATTAAGAAGTGAGTATGGATATTTATGAAACGAGCGCAAGCGAGTTTCATAATTTTCATACGAGCTTCTTAATTACCATTATAGGCGAGTTTCATACGACTTTTTATGCTCGACCATATTTCTAACTTGATATTATTAATTTTATTTGTATTTGACATTGAGCAATGTTCCGTATGACGTGAGATGTACGCAGACGCGAAAGTATTGATTCTTTTCCGAGGAACAGATGTCCACATTGACCTTGCTAGGCCATAAGAACCTACAGAGATAACATTGAAATTAAATTAGACATTGAAAAACGAGATGACAAATTGAATTTATTTGAATATTATTTACAAATAACGCTAATTATTATAGTAACAGAACATAACCTTCTGCGACAGTATTGGATTTCCAGCCTCCGTGACTTTTCGCTAATTCTCTTTCGATTGCATATCCGAGAATAATCGATACTTGCAGTTTTATAACGGTAGAAAGCTGACTTGTCATTGGTTGAACAGTTGTAACCTGAGTCGTCATTGGCTGAAAGACCTGACCTTTAATGAGTAGGTGTACTTTAATGACATGCATTAAAGGTCTGCTAATCCAGGTGTATAATTACTACGTTTCGGCATGGTCGAGCATAAAAATAATTATGATATAGGCTATTTTTAATTTGAGAAGATAGCTTAAATTAATAAGAAAGCATAATAATTTCGGGAGATTTTCGAACTATAAAAATCTGTCGTACTTTGATTCAACAAAATATTTTACAGATCGAATACACTTCGTCAGAACTTATCTACTAAAGACCCTAATTTTTACAAAGGGTGATTCAAGAGGAATAGTAAATATTTAGAGGACAGTAGATTGATCGTATAATATAAACATGTGTATGTACAATTTTCAACAGCTCTTTCGATTTTAATCGTAACAACCATTAGAAATGACATAAAGGAAAGAAAAAATGACAATAATTACAAGTACATTTATTGCTTATTTACATGGAATAAATACATTTCAATAGTTCAATTCACATTTTCACTCTGTTGACAACGGCAAGTGTTGCTCTTGTGAGGTCGTTCTGTCTTTCTTTCATGAGGGTAGCACTATTCATAATGCGGGCGACCAATTCGTCCCATGTGTTTACTTTATTTTTGTACACTTCGCCTTTCATCCACCCTCACAGGTAAAAATAGACAAGAGTGAGGTCTGGGGACCTTGTGGTTAAAGCATGTGACCACAGCTATCGATTCATCGTTCCGAGTAAGTCAAATTAAAATGATGTGTCATCTGATAGTTAAAAGCTTCCAGGACGATACGTTCACAGCAGTACATCCATCAGAAAATTTTCTCCAATATCTCACGTCCACAGCTATTTTGCCCAAGGAAACTAGTCCAGCAAACATTTCGTCCACCAAAGAATTTGTCCATTAATATTTCGGCCAAGAATTATTGTGTCCATAATTTTTTCCCAATTTTTCTTTGTCCACTAGTTTCTATATCAACTAAATATTTTGTCCTCGAATATTTTGTTCATTTTTGGGTAACATGTACTTCCAATATGCAAATTGAAAAAGAAGGGTTGCTATGGAAATGTATTTACAGTAATTATTTTGTAGCATAATAATGTTCATTTCCATGGAAATACGAGTATGTAGTTCATTGGTTCAGTATGGAATTTTGAAATAAGTGAAAACATTTCAAATGGCTTATATGATAACAACCGTAAGAGGGCGGGACACGCTATTCCATAACAATTATACTTACCACTTTCATTCACATTATTATTATTATTATTATTATTATTATTATTATTATTATTATTATTATTATTATTATTATTATTATTATTATAGTGGTGTTGGTATAGAAGTAATAGTGTATTAGTTATAAACCATTTATTCAAATGGACAACCAGGAATATTTGCTACAGTGTACTGGACGAGACAATAAAATAGACAACTTAATAAAGAGAGCAAAGATAAATGTAGGACATAATAAAATGTAGACAAAACTTTCAGAGGACAAAATAGCACAATAAACATTTAAACTGTGGACGAAATAATAGTGGACATAAAACATTAGAGGACGAAAAAATATAGCGGACAGAATATCAAAGGGACGTACGAAACAGTGACGAAATATCCGTGGGCATAGCATCTGGGAACCGGTTAAAATGTACAGGGACTTCGTCATGATGGAAGAACATGCCCATATTTGTAGTTAAGGAAACAACACACAGCTGTTTCTCTACTCATTATGAATAATGCTTAACTCAGATATCTCACAAAAGCGATACGTATTATTCCTTTGCATCTAATAATTGTTGCTTTATAGGCCTGCCATTTGCACGGCTTTTTATAGACAGCTGTAACTCCACATTCATTGAAAATTGGACATATGTCTATGAACTGTCTTACTCGGACTAGTCCATGCTATCACCCTATAGAATATTTATTATCCACCCTAAATCACTCTGTGTAATGAAGTCTCTTGAATTTATTAATTTTCTGTTATTTCAAGGCCAGATGAAGAAATTTTGGAGACATGTTTTAAGTCCGCGATCATCAGCACAGTGCACTCTCCTACCCTCAAGCACGCTAGTGCTTTCATGGCTGCTGGTGGGTATGACTATTTCAGTGGTTGGGTTTCCTTAGTGCAGTAAATTACGTAACTTGTTAGTGGAATTCAGAAATAATAAATTAATGAAGCACACAATATTCAAGTATGCATTCAAATAAGCATATTTTATATAATTAATAAATACTCAGTACGTCCGTTTATAATTTCAATAACTTAAAATTATAAGTCTTTTCTGAAATTATTGAGGGGTCCAGTGAAAGAAGGGGACAAGCCACAAATCCTGGTATGTAAAATATTTAATTATTTCAGTGAGATTTTTACCTTTCATCTGAGCCCAAGAGTAAATAATATGAATGATTAGAACTAGAGATAGGTAGGTAGGTAGATAAGGAATTGGTACAAATGATTTTTCAAAAGTTTCGTTCTTTAATATTGGCAGAAATTAAATTTCTAGTAAAAAATACACAGATCAAATTTATTTTCGAGTTAAAAGTGCTCAAAAAAGATCGGAGATAACAATGTGAAATCTTGATAGGTTTGAAGTGAAATGGCTCTTGTACTAGGGCAGGAAAATGAAACAAGACAACTTCAGTCCGCAAAATAATAATAATAATAATAATAATAATAATAATAATAATAATAATAATAATAATAGTGACAGTAATATCAATAATAAAATAATGTGAAAACTTTGACATTCTTTTCGTTCTTCTGAATTTGATAGTATGTCAGACTAGTGTTCAATCAGCGTAGATGGTATTTATGTAACATAAATATTTTAATTAAATTTAAAAATTCACAATTAACTCGAAAACTTAATGCAATGGAAACAATTTGAAAAACAAATTGGAAATCAGCGCGATCATTTCTATGAGAATCCGCAGTTCTAACAGATAAATGTTTAGTCCCTCTGCATATGGAAGTCCGCCAGGCGAAAATAATCCTTTCTTTAACTCCCCGTACCGTAACTCGGAAACTAGTAAATATTTTGAATAGAAACCACCTTTAAAAGTAATTTTGATCCTTTCCAAACACTTCTGTCGCTTTGACCTCCGCATCTAAAGTGAAAAATTTAAAAGTTTGCCTCTTATAAAATTTTGTAGTTGTCAATGACTATTTTAAACAGGTCACTTAGCAAGTATTTTTATCTCATTTTGCAAAAATATTTTATTTCGAATTTTTTTCTGTACTTTCCGTAGAGATTTATCTATGACGAACAGCGGGATGCTCTTTGCTGGAACACCGTAAAAATGTGGACATATTGCAGGAACTCAAAATGGATCCTATAGTTAATTTTGTTCAACAATATCGACTTCAGTGGAAAAAAACATGTCGAAAGGATGGATCACACTAGATGGCCTAAACAGATTCTTACTTATGTACCAAGAGGAAAGAGGAAATTGGGAAGACCACGAAAGCGCTGGCATGAGACCGTAACAGATCCTGTAGGGTCTAATACGTGAGGGATATGATGATGATTTATCTATGAATCCTATAAATTACAGCGCTATTGATTGACTATCATAGGAGTTACTACATGATAATGTCTAACGTTGCGGCAAATAGCTTCCTCATTTGTTAGCTACTGACTACTCTCCACCGATCGCCAGCACCAGCTAAGACAGCTTTCTCCCTCTCCCTTCTGCACCATCGTGCATGTTCCGAACACTTCTTATCCGATGTCCATTTGAACGAGTGCTGACGATCACTGTTCTAAGTAAAGACGTGTCTGCAGTTTTGCTATATTCTGTGGGGAGATTGAAGAGATTTCAAAGAACAGTGATTTGATTTCAAATTCTACTTCAGACGCAGAAAAACTATAAAGGAAGTAAATCCTCAAAGAAACGGCAGGTATCCAGTGAATTTTCAAGGTACTATTTTTATGACAATTGTCTGGGTTTGAAGTCGATGTACGGGCGTAAGTAAGTTGTTGATCGGACATGATGTACTAAACTGATCGTTCGTAAAGATAGGCCAGTTTCTTGTAACTATGCGTCCAGAAGTCTTCGAGATGATTGACGTAAGATGTAGGAATGTGAACGTTGTTCACTGCGCACTACTGTATTTGTTCAAGAGTAATACTCCACCGGACTCCGGAGCCGTCTTCCTCATCGGATTTAGCACACTACGATAGTTTTCTCTTTCAAGACTTAAAATGGTACTGAAGCGAAAGAGATTCTACGATATTGCTTTGAAAGAAAAATTGCAGGAAGCACCACACACACTTTACGTAATAGGACATAACTCGACCATACTTCATGCTGTTGTCTTGATGTGGACAGGAAATGACTCAGCTGACTCCATTCTATCGTAACATAGCGGGGATTAGCTGGTGAGAGTTACTGACGCTCCGAAAAAATTCAGCCCGGATCGATCAACCTTTATACGCGTCAAAAGGAAACGGAAGTTTAGGACGGTAGACTACAAAAAGGGATTGATTGAGACCATAACAGACACATCACAGAGATGCACATTTTCCTATTTATTGTAACGTATAAAGTATTTAATGCTGGAAAAAAAAGAGGAGAGTTTTCAGGCAAACTTACACGTCACATTTTCTGTTCACTTCCAATATCACTCCATTTAATCGAAATTTAAACTCATATCTCATATGCGGAAATCAAATAATTTAACCATACTTATAACAATATTTATGTCGCGCCATTATAATTATAGTTTGTTTTGTTATTATTCCCAAATTATAGATATCCCTTATGTTATTACAATAAATCTAAATTCTATATTGCTCCTAGTATATCCTGGACACCTGAATTAAATCCTATCTACAAAAATATTTCTACAGGTAGGCGTAATGCTATGTAACTTGTGGGGATTAAATTTTGCATTTGGTATTTTCGTGGTATGTATGAACAATTGCAGCTGCCTTCTGCAATTCTGTGCTACTGCGATTCCCGAGGATATTTTATCGCTGAATGACGTCATCTGCGAGCCTGTAAATAACTGGAAATGAAATGTTAATATGATAAAGCAAAAGCGTAGGTGTTTAAACACGCAATAATCCAGCAATCATGAAAGTTAGAACAGTAAAGTATTTATGTAAATGAAAGATTAAATAAAGAGCTTTAATTATATGTACTTTGGTTTATTGTAGATAAAATAATTTAGTCTATATGTTGTAACATGTTTTACAGAAGCATGAAGTAATTTATTATTATTTTACATTTTTGATCGCCTGCCAATTGGAAATTATAAGTGATAGCTCTACACATATTTCGAGTACAATATGTGCAATAGAACGAGTTTTCAAAATCTGTAAAATTATTTCACTATCACGAATATTTCTTGAGTTTTGAATAAAATTAAAATAGCCTGTAATAAAAACAGAAAGCGCTGAACCTAGTTGATGTATTGAAGCTTATTGAGATGTGAGATACTGATGAGGTGAAGATTTATATATGTCATATATCATATCATATTATATCATATCATATCATATCATATCATATCATATCATATCATATCATGTATCGCATCGTATCATATATCATATATCATATCATATCATATATCATATCATATCATATCATATCATATCATATCATATCATATCATATCATATCATATCATATCATATCATATCATATCATATCATATCATATCATATCTTATACTATACTATAATATACTATACTAATAATTACTTACAAATGGCTTTTAAGGAACCCGCAGGTTCATTGCCGTCCTCATGTAAGCAAGCCATCGGTCCCCCTATCCTGTGCAAGATTAATCCAATCTCTATCATCATATCCCACCTCCCTCAAATCCATTTTAAAATTATCTTCCCATCTACGTCTCGGCCTCCCCAAAGATAATATACTAATACTAATTATATTATTCTGGCTCAGGATAGGGACCAATGGCGGGCTTATGTGAGGGTGACAATGAACCTCCGTGTTCCTTAAAAGCCCTAAGTAAGTAAGTACTATATTATGTTTGTATTTCTGTATTTATTTACTTGTCCGTAAAAGAGCTAAAAGCCATAGGACTGGTCACTTCTGTTGAGACTTATTTTATGTTAACATCCTCTCGGTTTTTTTATTTTTAATTTATTTTATTTATTTATTTATTTACTTATTTATTTATTTATGTATTTATTTATTTAATTATTTATTTTTTGCAAAATTAGTATACCTTTACATTCACTTTTTGACATTGTCTGCTTATGTTCACACTATTTATTTGATTCAACTTTCAACTGGATTTGTAAACATGTAGCTTCAGGCCTATGCACAACTCCACCTCAGACAAAATTGGACATTATAAACGAAACTTGATCCAATGAAATCAGTTTACCCCACCTCAACTAGTCTGTTGTCCTTGAAGTATGATCACATATTATGTAGCATGATGATCACATCTCGCAGAATAATCATAACAGTTTGGGTCTATACTGAGGAAGTATATAAATACCCGTCGCCTGTTAATATGGCTAGTGTTATTCCAAGTCCGTTTCAAGAGATAAGAATTCATTTGCCAGAAAAAGGTAGGAGGCTTTTGGCCACTCAACTCACAGCCCCGATTTGTCACCATAAAGCTTTCATTTGTTCTGATTCTTAAAGAAAGTGTGAAGAACAAGAGAGACTACACAAATCGATGGCCCAGAACCAGACTGTTCCAAGTCCATTTTACTATTTTTGTTTTGAGGAGAGTTATTTTAAGCTCGTGACATTCAAAGCTTCGTGAAAAAATTTGGAATAGCTTCATAACAACCTTATGGAGAGGAATATTTACAATTTTGTTCGATTCATATATGCAGACAAGAACTGGAACACAATGAAACACAGATTTCTTTCTTATAAAAAAGTTGGACTTAGAACAGTCTGGTTCTCAGCCATCGAAATGATGAAGTGGAAGTCGCAGTGCTGAAATGGTTCAAGGTGCAGCCAGTGTCTTATCTTTGATGATATTATACGACGCCAGCCACTCAATGGGATGCTTGTATGAATTCCTATGGACACTACTTCTAAGGAAGCCTACTATATTCAATTATCTTTAGATACTGATTTCTCTACATCTGTCATACTTTCATGAACAGATGTGGAGGCGAGACCTGGCATTTAAGCTGTGGAAAGAATGAGCTATCAGAAAGAGAGTTTGTTTCATGATTGTTAATATTATAGGAAACTATGTTGGCCTACACGGAAGTTCATCTCAGACTAAAATTAAAGATTAAGATTAAAAGTACTTAATATATAATTACAGTTCAATATCCATATATTATTCGACATTATAATACATGACACACAAACAACCACCCCCGCCATAAGATCAACACACCCCCATCTCTACAACTGACGAACGCAAATGCCGGAAGTCAAGATCGGCTGGAACAGCAGTAGTTAGAAGGACACTGAAGAAGACACCACACCGTTGTCGAAACGGGAATCGTCTGTCATAGTTACATAACCTGTTTAAATGATAACACTTTTAACGGTTCAACTAATATAGCTTCAAGTTTTGTTAATCCTCAATTTCAAATATATTATTCTAATTTTACATTGCGTTACCAACAAAGTGACATCTCTATCTTTGTTATTTAGTACTTTACAATTAACAATAATAATAATAATAATAATAATAATAATAATAATAATAATAATAATAATAATAATAATAGCAGTAGCAGTGAACTTCTTTTCAGGGATTGGAGTAGGAGTCTATTCCGACTTTATACATCTTTCACCTGCGGCATGTACAGTTTATCCTACTGGTTGATAGTTAACTACCTGTTGTTCGTCTCTCTTTTCCCATTATTTCTCTAGGTTGTTTCCATTTTTCTCTGTATTACCGTATTTCTTCATTTAAGCTGTAATAATAATAATAATAATAATAATAATAATAATAATAATAATTTCATTTTCCCTGGCAGATTTAAGACCATCAGGCCTTCTCTTCCAATCAACCAGTATCAAAGCACATACAGAAAAATACATACCGGTATACAAATTTAATATTAACTTAAAAATAATAATAAACATAATTAAGTAAAAAAGAGAGATTGAATACATATACTCAATCAGTATTAACTTTAAAATAACAATAATAAAAAATATATAATATAATAAAAAAGAGACTGAATACATAATCGCAAACAGAAAAATACAGTCTAGTATACAAGTATTAACTAAAAAAAAAGAATTAATACATATGAATATAATCTCACAACTAAAGGAATAGTAGAATTAATATGATCAGCACAGCACGTGTTACATTGAGACAATGACAATTACCTAGATATTAGTGTTAATGGAAAAATAAAGTAATGACTGTGTAAAATAGTAATAATAATAATAATAATAATAATAATAATAATAATAATACCTAAAAAACTAATTCTGTGCATTTAAAATATTTCTAAACAACCTAATTTTAAACAACTGAGGACTAAAACTACCCCTGATTTCCAGCGGCAGCGAATTCCATGAGAGGGCCATGGCTATTGAGAAATAACTTGAGTACAGAGATGTCTGATGACGTGGTATTGATAGCAACAGATTGTGCTGTGAACGTGTATTACGATTATGATGTGAAGCTAGGAGAGTAAACCGAGAGGCAAGGTAGTTGGGTGTGTACAGAGTCAAATACTAATAAATTATTATTATTGTTGTTAGAGTTATCATCATCATCATCATCATCATCATCATCATCATCATCATCATCAACTTCTGAGGTTGGGCCTACTGCTTCGATCTGCTCCCCGTTTGAAAATATGGCAGGCAGTCTATCCAACTTTGTCTTAATCTTCCTACATTTCTTCGACTCAAAGGTCTATGATGTGTCATCCTTTGTATATGTTGCAACCAGTTATTATTATTTTTCTCTATGTTTTCATTTAAGTTATATATTTTTAATTAATTCCTGTTGTAATCACTCCTTTTTGGGCTCTTAAATAAACTCGACCTACTGCCCTTAAAAACGCGCATGTTTCGATTTTCCTCTATCACACTTTGTTAAATTCCAAGTCTCCGAATGGTACATATGTGAATATTTGGGCTGCCATCGTTTTATAAAATTTTAATTGAGTTTTTCAGTCGTTTTATTTACCAAACTTCTTTTTGTACCACCGATCTGTTGAAATATTCTTAACTTCTTTTCCATGTCCATTTTTCGCAAATGTGGTATGATATCATGCATCCCATGTAGTTAAAAGAAGTCACTTGTTAAATTATATTAGACCCTCTTACAATATTTGTTATTTTTTGCTGCATTTTAAGATAAATGGCATAGATTTTATTTTTTAATTGATAGATTTAAATCAAAATTACTGGTTAGTTTTCATAATTTATGAGTTGCTTTTAGAGTTGCTTAGCTGAAGAAGGTACTGTAACTTGGTCATCTGCAAATAACTGGTTGGCGAATTGGTATAGCTCTGGCCTTCTATGCCCTAGGTTGCGGATTCGATCACGGGTCAGGTCGAATGCATTTAAATGTGCTTAAATGCGACAGGCTCATGTCAGTAGATTTATTGGCATGTAAAAGAACTCCTGCGGGACAAAATTCCGGCACATCCGGCGACGCTGATATGACCTCTGTAGTTTCGAGCGTCGTTAAATAAAACATAACATTTAACATTTCTGCAAATAAGAGGTAATTCATTCTCATTTCATTTACCATAAATATTCTTCTAAAATATTCTGCCATCTATCCGTTGCATCGTGTAATTATTATTATTATTATTATTATTATTATTATTATTATTATTATTATTATTATTATTATTATTATTATTATTATTTTCTTAATTTTTTAAATAATAATGCAAGATTCTCACATATATTTATATTGAAATCTGTTACGAAAATCAACTATGTCAAAGTAATATATTATGTATTATGGCAAGATAAACATTTGTCGTTATTCTGTTAAATTTTTAACCACATTACTTTTTTGTGTTTGTTGCATAGATGCATGACTAATTTCGTGATATAATTTTAGAAAATCTACCATTAAAATGATGTAATTAATTCACTACCGTAATTGAACTTTTTTCGTGTAGTAATAATTAATGATTACTCAACCGTGCCTGTCACTCGACATACATTTACTATTTACAAAACGTTCGCCGTTATTTCATATATGTTATTGTGTGCATTTCGTCTAAATTTCGAAATCTAGGGAGCAGAAAGATATCATTAATAATAATTTTTTGGCTAGTATTTCGGACTATATGGCTGCTGTATAACTAGTGAACTGAGACTTACTGAATTTTTAAACATTTACAGTAATGAATCTTTAAGATAGTGCAAGGGAAAAATTTGTTTGACATTTCCTTCCCTTGCGTATGGTTTTCTAGGAAAACATACTCTCTGACTACTTACTTTTACTATGTATTTTGAAATATTTTTTCGGAGTATTATGACTCAGATAAAAAGTTCTGATAATTTTTATCTCTAAGATACACACCTTGGGAGGTATTCGCAATATGTAAGTACGAAAATTTAATATTATATACTTACCACGTTAATTTTAATGTAGGCGGAAGTGCTGGCGAGATGACATAACCTGATCAGAAAATCAGGTTGTTGTGAGAGTTATAGCTGCATAATGCTCGTGATGTTTGAAGCTCTGATCATTACCCTGCGGTATTATAACTAAATTATGTATTTTTAAAATGAAATTATATACCTAGTGGAAGAAATAGTAGCCCATTATGAAGAGTTTGATTATATAATTTCAGTCGTAGTTACATGCTATATTATTCCCATATATAAATGTTAATATCTCAGACCACTCCGTGTATCGTATTTTCGGTTTATGTAGTAACACGGAAACCACACACCACTCTGTTTCCTAATGTAATAACCTCGGAACATTCATCTTCACTCGCCACATATTCCACCTTGATTCTCTGGCATTTCAACCCCGTCTGTAGTGTGGAAATGCTATATAGTCGTCTCATGTATAATTAACGTGACACATCATGTTCATGATTATGATAATTATTATGATGATAATCAGCGTTATTGTGAATAAATTCATTGTCACCATTAAGAAACTATCATCATTGACGCCACGACCAATATCATAGCAGTCACAATGTAGTAATATCGACCCCATCATAAACAATTTTTCATAATCACGACCAGCCTACAGTTCATGAGGTTCCGGGTTCGATTCCCGGTTAGAACACAGGAATTTTTCCTTAAAGAGGAATGTTCCACGGTCTCGAAATTAGGTTAGTCTTAGGTTTAACACCTCTCCTGGTACTTGATAATCATCATTATCCTCGGGGCAGCGTAACTCCGCCTTCCAGGCGCCCCAACCTCAGAAGTGGGTTACAAATAAGCCATTGTCATGAGAGACCAGAAATATCAAATGACAACCTAGCGGCATGGGATAAAAAAATTCATAATCGCTGTCACAAACCTGGGCTTAAATAACTCGATTGAATCACTGCAGACCACCCCTTAACTCCCCACTCCATCTTCCCGTGCCGAGACGGTAATGTTTTGGTCCGGTACGAGCAGACAAGAAGATCAGTGACGGGTTGTATCAGGCGGGCGTCATAGCTTTTACGAAATTTCGGCTCTCGATGGTCGCCTAAAATCCACCACTTTGCGTTTGTTTAGAAGTCGGCGTAAGCGAAAAGGACTTGGGAGAGGTTTCTCCGTCCCTTTCACTTGCACTGTACGATAACTGCATTATTACGCTAACAACAAAGTATAGATAGATAGGTAGGTAGATAGGTAGGTAGATAGATAGGTAGATAGATAGATAGACAGACAGACAGACAGACAGACAGACAGACAGACAGACAGACAGACAGATAGAAGATAGATCGGTGGATGGATGGATGGGTGGATGGATGGATGGATGGATGGATGGATGGATGGATGGATGGATGGATGGATTAGTTCACAAATGTACAAAACTTAATAATTTAACAAAAAGGTCTATATACAAATGTAGTTATACATAATAAATATACAATTTCCTAAACTAATAAATTTATCGCAAGTCTCAATAATTTATTGGTTCAAACTTGCACATACGTCTGGTTTTAGTGCTTGTTTAAACCAATCGTAATAACCATTAAGACTTTAAACCTTATTTATCTGCTCCTTTTCACAATTTAATCAACAAAGTATAAGTTTCCTTTGGACTACGAAATGTAAATTAACTGCATGATGAAGAAAAACTTCTGAGTTCCAAAACATTGCATGTATAGACTCTCAACTATATTATTAAACCAATGGCAAGTATTCAAATTCCTGTACACTACAAAATGTAATTCAAACTGCATGACGACGGATTTCTAAAGTTCTAACTAATATATCTAGCATCATAAGTGCAATGTGATCATCATAATCTTAATCATCAGGTTCATCGTTAGAACAGTAAGATCAATACACTCATCAACTGGCTTATCTGTTGTAATTGCAAGAGTGCTGCTTCATCTTAATGATAATTTCACGATCTAGAAGAGCGAGTGCAAATTAATTCGATTATTAACGAATAAATTAAATAACTTGTAAAACCGAATTAGGTACTGTACATAAATGATAATAATTATGATAAAACATAGCAATAAGACATTATTATGTTTCCTTGTATTGAAGTTGAAAAACGAACTACTATCTATCAAGGCATACTAAATACTATTGCCAACTACTCAGAGCGGAAATACGATACAACAATACTTAACCTCAAAAGTAAGATAAGCTGAAATGTTACATTAACAGAATAAAAACACGAAAGGTATTTACTAACATTTATTTAATACTTGAAGTTACAGTTATTATAAACTCAATTTTCGAAGCTAAATTGTGTTGGCATTTCTTTATTTCCTGTGATTGACACTGAAGTGGACTAGATGAACTGGAGATGGAGGGCGTAGCAGTAGGATACCTATTTCGTAATTTCTCTACGATCGATGAATATTGCTATTTACTTATCTGCAGATAGGGTTTCAGTGATGCTGCATTGACGTTACCTGTCATTTTAATTAATTCTTGTTCCTGTATCCCAACTTGAACCATATTTGATACTGCTTTTGATTGGCCAGAATGACTTCTGATTTTTTTGTTTCTAAACTGGTATTCTGAGGGTACATTTTTTTACATGTCCAGTATTGTACGAGACGTCTTATCAAGAAACGCAACTGTGATTGGTTAATTTTAATGCGGTTCTGAAACGTTATTGGCCAATATCGCAAATTCATTTTATAGCCTAAGTTGAATAGTGTTCAAAGTTAGTAAGATCACTATAGGCATCCAGCAAGGAAAGCTCAGTGCGCAGAAATCAGCGGGCGTGATAGTCTCGCGCAGATGACGTATGCTCCCGCTCTCAGCATGCTCTCACGCCTACTGCAGGGAAGTAAGATGGGTATAGCATGCGCGCCGCGAGGAGTCCGAGCTGAATTTTGCTTGTAGGATACCTATACCATTATATTTAACGGGATCATCGTCTACACCACCACCACCACAACTACTGCTAACATCAGTAAGTTCACTATCATCGTGATCTGCATCAGGATTATTAACATCAGCAATATCACTATGACCATCGTAATCTTTTTTTTTCTTACTTAGTTATTTAATGACACTGTATCAACTACTAGATTATTTAGTGTCCATGTAATTGATGATAGCGAGATGGTATTTGGCGAGATGAGGTCGAAGATTCACCATAGATTACCTGACATTCGTTTTACGGTTGGGGTAAACCTCGGTAAAAACCCAATCAGGTAATCAGCCCAAGCGGGAATCGAACCCACGCCTGAGCGCAAACCCGTATCAGCAGGCAAATGCTTTACCGCCTGAGCTACGTCACACAGTGTGCAGGAACGCAAATCTAGCTGGACAAAATTGATAACTTCTCTGCATTCTAACGGATTGTTATGAAACTTTGCACAGACCTTATACGTAGCACATATTTTTTGTGTACGAACATTCATTACGTTTTTTAAAGGGAAATTACCAGTTTATAATTGGTGGTTTTAGAAAAAAATGTTCAACTTCTCTCCATTCTAATTGATTTTTAATAAATTCTGTTTAGTAGTTATATGTAGCATATATTTTTTTGTACAAACTCTGATTACATCTGTATGCTACCTGTAATTCTTGTTCAAAGTCTAATAAAAATATTATATAGGACAGAAGTAATTAATTTTGTCTAAATGCACCATTGTTCTTCTTATAGAAACAGAATCAGACTTTGTAGACAAAAAATGTACGCTATCTGTAACTTCTATACAAAGTTTCATAACAATCAGTTAGAATGCAGAGAAGTTGTTAATTTTGTTCAGCTACTACATTTTCGTTCTGATCCAAGGTACGTTCCTCATAGTTAGATGAAAATGTGCCCAGTGTATTTTTAACCTAATATTCGATGTCATGTGAATAATTTTGCAGGCCTAAAACATCCACACAGTGATTAAAAATTTCTTTATTCCATGATTCTTTTCTGCTGTTAAACCAAACATGGAACAGTTGCCTCCGTGTTTCCGTGTACCCAACCACTGAAAAAAAATTAATTGCTGATAAATGCGCAAGAACGCGCAAACATTAAAACATTAAGGATTTAACATCTCAATGATGCTGTATTAAATGGTGAAAGAATTTCTGTAACTGGACGTGACCGGCTATACTAAAACTCACATTAAATTTGGAGAACTTTAATTTTTTTTTCTGGTGGAAATATTTAATCACTACTGTAAGAAGAAAAATTCTTTACAAACTTGAAATTGAAGTTGCATTAGTAACAACATGCTTATCTGAATAGATTCCATGTCTCATAGCATAATAAAACACTAACAATTGGTTCTTTTTCACCCCCATAGTAAGCCTCTCTGCCTACAACTAAACAGGAGTGAGAAGTGTTAGAAAGAACTCATTATTCATACCCTTCTGAAAATAGCTGGCTGCTGATAAAACAGTAAAAGTTGTTCCTCACAATATTCTTCAAATGTTAAAGAACATGAAGTCATAGTCATCTGTGCATAACTAAAGAAGTCGAAATTTGATTTTTGTCCACCTAGATTGGGAAAATTTCGTCACTGATTTCGTAATCTTCATCATCAGGTTCGCTTAAATCATTAAAATTACTATAATAATCACCAGGATTACCTCCAAATCAGTAAGATTACTGTAATAGTCTTTATCTGGGTCATCGCCAACATCAATATCAGTATCAATATCTCCATCGCCAACATCATAATTGGAAAGCCAGCGACCATAGCATTACGCACAGCAGCTTGCTTTACGTTTTTCTGGTCGTTTCCTTTTTTTCTGATTAAAAATCCATCCGATTTAATATTTTTATTCTCGTTCCTATTCTGTGAAATGTGCAATTGATGAGCATTTCAGTGAAGTCTCACGTGGTTATCTTTTGCATGTGGATATTTGAATGTGGTCTGCATTCAATATTGAAATCTGGTTGCCTGGCTCTGTGTAATTGATATGATCTCCGGTTAAAGAGGCATAATGTTGACTTCTCTGACGGCGATGCGGGCTGCAGATTGTTACGCCCACTGGCATGTGTTTCGGGGGCCATAAAGCCGCAGTGGCAGCAACTCTTTCATAGCCCTACGCTCCATTACGTTCTAAGCCCGAGTGGCTTGGTTACATAGACAGCCTCCCAGCTAAATCGACTAATATCACGTAAAGTTTGCATTACCCCCCTGTCCGCAGATTGTATTACATTACTCTTAATACAGGATAAGGTAAAAGTTTGTAAACAACTTTGAGAATCTGTGTCTCGTGTAATATGGAATGCAAAGTGATGAGTACGAAACTTATAAGAGCTTTTGCTTATCTTCTCACTTTGAGAAACAAATGAAAAGAATATTAGCTACGTTTACTCATGAACCTGAAAATGAAAGAAAAAATTCACATCAGCGTAGCAATCATCAATGAAGGGAAAATGAAGAGGAAATCTATAATTACGTAGTTGTAACTAAGGCGACACAAATGGTCTCGTTATACATATTTTACGTGTTTAACACGTTAATAGTCTATCATTCAAAAGACACGTAAATCAAATCATTTACGTTACACCAAAATACGGCTAAGAAGGAAAAGTTTCTTTACTGTATTATTACGCATAAGACATTTTATTAAGCGTCCGCCGAGTTAGCTCTGTGGTAGCGTGTCTGCCTCCAGACTAGCCGGCCCGAGTTCGATTCCCGGCGGGGTCAGAAATTTTCATGTAAAATTTCTACCTCGAGACTATGAGAGATGACGGTGCACAATTTCTACTTCTAATCACTAAATTATGCACCAATATTCATGGGTTGTATCTTAACTCTCTCCGCAGTGGATATGAAGAGAAGGCATATGCCACTGTTGATAGTGATTCGTCGTCGGATGGGGACGTTAAGCCTGGGGGCCCCTTGGTGCTATTCGACAGGAGTAGGCTACGTGCCGGCACCGGGTTTCCCCTTCTCCTTTCCTCATCATCATCATACGCACCTATTCTCTACACTACAGTTACAAGAGCACTTGCACATGCAATCACAACCGCTGTTGAGGGGCAGTTTAGAAACTGATTGCTTTTTTGGGCATTCATCCACATAGCAAGGGAAGTATAAAACCAGCGACTACTGATTCATGCGATAGAGAGTTCCATTGGTTACCTGCCTGTTTCACGGTCTTTTGTCATGATTCACTGTTGCAGAAGGCGACAGAACTTACACTAAACTAAAAACTAAGTGGTAGAAATATTGACTTAGTCAATTTTTTAGAAGAAACCAGTTTTGCTTT
Source organism: Periplaneta americana (assembly GCF_040183065.1). NCBI lineage: Eukaryota > Metazoa > Arthropoda > Insecta > Blattodea > Blattidae > Periplaneta > Periplaneta americana. Next base: position 43,182,046 of record NC_091133.1, read on the forward strand.
CATACTAGCTAAATCGTATTACTTGTCAGTTTATTGTGTTTAATACATGACGCCTTCCTTTATTTAGAGCAAATCGCTTTCTATGTCGTTGATATCAGATAAAAGCCGTTAATATTTAACTAATAATTCTTATAAATTGATATTAATGTGAGTCACTTCCTGAGTTACTTACTGACTTTTAAGGAAACCGGAGGTTCATTGCCGCCCTCACATAAGCCCGCCATTGGTCCCTATCCTGAGCAAGATTAATCCAGTCTCTATCATCATATCCCGTCTCCCTCAAATCCATTTAAATATCTATGTCTCGACCTCCTCAAAGGTCTTTTTTCTTCCGGCCTCCCAACTAACACTCTATATGCATTTTTGGATTCGCCCATACGTGCTACATGCCCTGCCCATCTCAAACATCTGGATTTAATGTTTCTAATTATGTCTGGTGAAGAATACAATGCGTGCAGTTCTGTGTTGTGTAACTTTCTCCATTCTCCTGTAACTTCATCCCTCTTAGCCCCAAATATTTTCCTAAGCACCTTATTCTCAAACACCCTTAACCTAGGTTCCTCTCTGAAAGTGAGAGTCCAAGTTTCACAACCATAAAGAACAACCGGTAATATAACTGTTTTATAAATTCTAACTTTCATATTTTTTACAGCAGACTGGATGATAAAAGCTTCTGAACCGAATAATAACAGGCATTTCCCATATATATTCTGTGTTTAATTTCCTCCCAAGTATCATTTATATTTGTTACTGTTGCTTCCAGCTATTTGAATTTTTCCACCTCTTTAAAAGAAAAATTTCCAATATTTATATTTCCATTTCGTACAATATTCTGGTCACGAGACATAATCATATACTTCGTCTTTCCGGGATTGACTTCCATATGACTCCATATATGGAGGGTAGCTGTGAATATATTGAATAAGCAGTCGCGGACAGCCGATGAGGGTTGGTCTTCCAGCTTGGGGGTTGGACGAAGTGCTAACAATCCATCAGCGTAAAAAACAGGTTGTTACGAAACCTAAAATAAGTCTCGGAATGGGACTGATTCTCCGGCACGACCACTTCCTGACTAACTTGTGGATTGAAAAAAAAAACATCCATTAGTTCAGTATTTATTTTTTATGTTAGAAATTCACTAAGCATTAATATACAGTATTTTCTCTTCCTATATGTGGTGAGAAGATAAGCTGTAAAAGAAATAACACATCCTTAATATATTTATGTAGGTTGAAACATACCTAGCTATAATTTTATGTAATTCTATTACTGACCTACCTCAATGTCAACCAGTCGCAAATATTACGTGTTCATAATTCTTGTGTTCACTTCATCTGCGATGTCCGTCGCGCTGACCACATTACCCCATCCTTCCAAACTCTAAACTGGCTACGGCTTAACGAACGTAGAAATTTTCATTCTCTTGTTCTCCTTTTCCAAGGCCTTCACACCTCTACACCTACCTACCTTGCCTCCCGTTTCAGTTACCTGTCATCATATCATAACCTCTTTACACGCACGCAAAATAGCCGCATACTAGCCATATCAACACATAAAGGCGCATCCACACTATGCCGATCGCGCAGGGATCGGCATTGCCGCTTGGCAAAGCCAATCGGCTTTGTTGAAAATGCTTCGTACGTCCACACATGGATCAGCATCAGTCGGCATCAGTAGTGAAAATGTGCGACGAGGAGCACGTTCTATTTGCCTCAGCAGCTTTAATAATAATTTTGAGTGCCGAACGCCGTAAGTTCCGAAAGCCAACATTTTGGGTACGTGCTACTCTCCAATGTCGAAAGATATATCGAGGAAGTGATCTTATGAAAGACTTGATATTGAACGATGTAGACTATTTAAAGACATCATCGTATTCATCATCATACACAATCTCGCTTTCGCGCTTGTGAAATACCCTACTCTGTGACATCAGAGACTGTCGGAATTTAGTAGCGTTCAAAAGCAAACTTATTAAGCATTTTCTTACGGCGTAGAGTAGGTTTAATTTTTACTTAGTTAATAATTTTTTTTTTCTCTCTTCTTAATTTTTACAATGAACTCTCTAGCTTTTGTTAGTCTTTTCAAAGGCAAAGATTTAAATAATACTTAAATGCTTCTAAATATTCTTTCATTCTAACATTATAATTTACAGGATTTTTCCTGCTCTCCATAACGGACACACGATCGACCTGTTCGTAGCATCTTCAAATCTATCTTGAAAACTATATCTGCAATGACAGAAGAGTTTTGCTGTTTCCTTGGTTCACACACGCATCTTTCAACACAGTGATTCTACACACATCGTGGAGGCATTTTGCTATATTCTATTATCTGTTTTTAAGTGATATTACAGTTGTAACTTTGGTTTTTAACGTCATATACCAAGTGTCCACTTTTTATAACATGTTCCATTCGACCTACACGACCTGAAGATGCCAATCAAAATTGGCGAAAACGTTTGTTTTTAAAATCTGTGTAAATGTTATTATAACATGTTTTATTGCGTTTATGTTAAGTATTGACTGAATAGAACTCATTTTTCAATTTTCAATTTTATTAGTCTGTTAACCCTGCGTAAGTGTGGCTCAAGACTGCAACATCTTTAGTGTGGCCGGTCTCTCAGACCATCCTACCAATATATTCTTTCTTTTTAGTTTTATTTCATGTTATGTTTGTGGGTAAGATAGCGGACTTAAATTTTGAGATATCTTGCGTTCAAATTAAGGACAGGTAGGTACCAGGTCTTGGGTTCGAGCCTGTTATTGCATTACAAATTGTTTAATTCCGTGTCCCATTTATTGTTAACTGGAAATACTTATAAATTGTGAAGAGATGAGAGAGTATTATTTTGAAGTTCATGGACTTTGATAATATATACAGGAGGATTCTATAGAATGTTTTGCCTGAGGTCTGTCTTCAAATCTTGTCATTCCAATGAGAATTTTTTCCTAAATTCTGAATATGTGGTAACTAGATAAAAGAAAGATTTATGGGCCTACTCCGTTATGTGGATTCAGATTTCGATTAGTTACATTTTGGTAAAGGATCCTAGGTTCAAATCTGTCATTCCACTTCAGGATTTTAACTCAAGCCCCATTCTCCATGTTTTGTAAGGGCAACGAAACTTGAAAAAGTATACCGTGTCCCTTTCAAACTTCCCACATTTTAATTAATCACTGAAATCATGAAATGAGTCTGGTAATAAAAGAAAGAGAATCTCAAAGAATTATTTCATTTGATCCAAATTAATTCATCTGTCACATGTTCGGCAACAATGGCATAAAACAAAATGGCGACTCCGCAACAACGTGCACAAACTGTTTTCTGGTATGCAGAGACGAAATAAATAATTACCCGTGCAAAGAAATGACAGAAGAGAATATGGAGGAAATGCGCCTGATGGGAAAATCATTAAGGCATGGTGTGAGAAGTTTCTGGTGACTGGAAGTGTGAACAAACAATCCGGAGGTTCTCGTCGACATGTCTCAGAAGAGAAAATTGAAGAAATTAGAGCAGGATTTCAGAGAATTGCTCAAAAATCAATTCGCCATTCTTTCCGACAGTTCAATGTGCCGAGATCAACTGTGCATCGAGTGCTTCATAAGCGACTTCGTTTGTACTCTACAAGAGGTAAATTATTCAACAATTAAAACCAGATGACAGGCCACTGAAATGCTGGATCGTATTGACAGTGACCTTCAATTTCTTGAAAACCTTTGATTTCAGACGAGGCAATGTTTCGTGCATCAAGATCTGTCAATGTAAGGATCTGGGGTACACAAAATTCACACGTCTTCCGTGAACATGTCCAGGATAGCCCAATAGTAAAAGTTTAGTGCGATCTGATGAAGAACAGGATTATCGGTCCTTTTTTCTTCCATGAGGAGTCAATAACTGGTACAGTATACCAAAACATGTTGGAACAGTTCTTGTACCACCAGGTAGCTGATCTGCAACCTCAAGTAATCTTTCAACAAGACGGAGCCTCCTCATATTGGAGCCTGGATGCTCGGAATTCTCTAACAGAAACCTTCCCATATCACTGGATTGAACGAGGCGGACCAATTTGATGGCCACTACGTTCGCCAGACATCACCCCACTGGACTTCTTTCTCTGGGGCTATGTAAAAGACCATGTGTTTGCGACTACACTACAAGATACTCCAGTTTTACGGACCCGTATCTCTGACACAATATTGTAACAGTATCAGTGGACTTGTTGGACAGAACGTGGAACGAAATCGAATACAGACTTGATGTTCGTGCTACCAATAATGTACATGTATGGGGTATATTAGTGTGTGACAATGAAACTTCTTTGAGTTTCTCTTTCTTTTAATACCTGTCTCATTTCATAATTCCGCATATTTTTGTTAGCAATGATTAATTGATTTGTGGGACCATTGAAAGGGATGCATTGTATTTTTTTTCTACAATACAATATAATGTTCAGCGTCTAGCTCGTGTTCACTTTCTGAATCATCTTCTCTCGCCTCTATGATATAGTCTTCCTCAGCGTCTGATTCGTTATTTGATACTGGTTCATGTTCGGAATACGAATACTTTTTAGTAGCCTCTGAATTCGACTTTCTTGTTCATAATTCATTACATCTAGAACAACTTACATAATAATAATAATAATAATAATAATAATAATAATAATAATAATAATAGCAATAATGTGATGAACGTGAGATTGGCCTATAACCTATTTTATTATATTTCATTAATGTGCTATTTTACACTTTACCTCCTTGTAATTATCGTTATTGTAATTAAATTAACAAAATATGAACATTATTATATAAAATTGTATTTATATATATGGAAGTTATATATACCTGCTTGTCGACTTCCAAGTTACGACAACAGTGTTGTCGGTCTCTGACACCGAATCGCCTCGTCTTACTTGAAAAAGGGATCTTTTGTTAACTGGCCTTGCTCTGGTATGTAAAGGGCAATAAAATAGAAAGCTATATAAAATAACAACCCCTGTCCTTGAGTGGATGGGGAAAGAACAGTAAATTTATTCTAAGGTTGGTCTCTGACACCGTGCCACACTAACGCAACGTTAATCTTTTAGTACTTTGATTATTGTATTTGTAAATTCAATATTAATTGTAATTATAATTGTAATTGTAGTCTTAATAATGTAGTTGTAATCCCCTGGTAGAGGGGAAGAGAAGGCCTAACGGCCTTATCTCTACCAGGTTAAATAAATAAATAAAATAAATAAAATATAATTTGCTACTATTTCACACTTCCTCACTTTATAATTGGATATATCAATTTTGAAACTGGAGCAATTCTTGATATTAAACTGGAAACCAACTGCGGGCTACATATTCTAGGTTTATTACAATATAATCCCCTTTTAGGCTAACAAAGCTTTGAGACACTTGTTTTAATTAAAGAGCCGCAGACCGCGCCAAAGAAACTCGGGCAGCAGTATACAGACAGCGTTATATTAGTTTCTTAAATCCCACATGGTCCAGTCCAGCAAGAGACGCTGAAAGCGCTCCGATACTGACTTACACCAGGGATCCTCTCTATCTCGCCTGTTGAACGAGATTATGCAAGGAGCTAGTAGGTAGCTTTCCGAACTTCTATGAGACAACAGATTCATTGAGTTCCCTTCCAAGTATTTGTTAATGAATGTTGCTGTATGAACGAACTTCAGAAATGTAAATGGAATGTTAAACAAAAAGCTGACTATAGTATTTAAGGTCACGCCATTTACGAACGCATTGGCTGACTACATACATCTCTTATACGTCTTTAAAATACATTTAGGTGTGTATTAAAATAGTATACACAGAGTTCCGGACATAAATTTATTGCTAAACACAAAAATGCATCGGTAGAATCTTTTCCAAGTTCATATGTTACTGAAAATGAAGGTGTAAAGCAAATGTTTTAAACACGGCCACCTTGATATAAATAAATGAAAGAATAAATAAATAAATAAATAAATAAATAAATAAAGAAGTAAATAAACAATGAAGTGAATAAATAAGGGAGTAAATAATTAAGCAAATTAAACAAATAAACAACAGATCTGATGGCTGAGTGATTTTTTTAAGGAAATGGTCTGACGCATACAACCTGTTAAAATATAACATCAAAACAATAAGGATGGATCTGCTGACATAAAAGAAGATTCTGTATTGCATTTGATCAATGTTATAATTTCAGGAAATGCTGCGATGCATATAACCTCTTAAAATACAAAACCAATAAAAACTACAAACAGTGGTGGTTCGTGCACTAACATTGAATTCTTCATCAACCCGCGAGTAAGAATCGCAAACTTTGCTGTATCAGTAATGTCACTGTCATCAAGAGCCAATAATAAATATATAGAAACTTTTTTGGGTTTTTTTTTTTATATTCCTCATGAACACAATCAGAAATCTTCTGAATTCTCTTCTGGATATTTAGTCGAGAAGTACGCAGTTTTTCAAAATTAATTAACTACTTTCATTGGACAAATTATTTCAGCCATCTTGATCATTACGCTTTTAAAAACTCTCTTTCGTTTGGAAGGCTTAAGAGAATGAGCTATTTAGTTCGCCATTAGATAGCTGGCTTCCATTTATTCATGTCATGTTTCTTTTCATGAAGATGATTTATGGCTGATTTCAGTTCTTGGATTTTAAAAGCTGGTTTCATTACTACACTAGCACGTAATATTCATTCAGTTTTCCTATATTATTTTTATTATTATTATTATTATTATTATTATCATCATTATTACTATCATTATTATTATTATTATTATTATTATTATTATTATCATCATCATTATTACTATCATTATTATTATTATTATTATCATTATTATTATTATCATTATTACCATCCTTATTATTATTATTATTATTATTATTATTATTATTATTATTTACTTACTTACAAATGACTTTTAAGGAATCCGCAGGTTCATTGCCGCCCTCTCATAAGCCCGCTATCGGTCCCTATCCTGTGCAAGATTAATTCCGTCTCTATTACTAATGTTACCCCACCTATTCTATAATGACTAGTTACGTTATTATTATTATTATTATTATTATTATTATTATTATTATTATTATTATTTACTTACTTACAAATGACTTTTAAGGAATCCGCAGGTTCAATGCCGCCCTCTCATAAGCCCGCTATCGGTCCCTATCCTGTGCAAGATTAATTCCGTCTCTATTACTAATGTTACCCCACCTATTCTATAATGACTAGTTACGTTATTATTATTATTATTATTATTATTATTATTATTATTATTATTATTATTATTATTATTTACTTACTTACAAATGACTTTTAAGGAATCCGCAGGTTCAATGCCGCCCTCTCATAAGCCCGCTATCGGTCCCTATCCTGTGCAAGATTAATTCCGTCTCTATTACTAATGTTACCCCACCTATTCTATAATGACTAGTTACGTTATTATTATTATTATTATTATTATTATTATTATTATTATTATTACATCAATAACTAGTAAATAACTGATAATAGTCATCGAAAGATTAAAAAAAAAATAAAATGGAGATATAGTGTAGTGTAGTAATTATTTTATCCTTCAAAGGAAGATGTAAGCCTATATATTCAGGTACGTATATAAGAATTATGGTTAACACTTGCTGATAATTAAAATTAGGAACATATAATCCAGATGTTTGAGATGGGCAGGGCATGTAGCACGTATGGGCGAATCCAGAAATGCATATAGAGTGTTAGTTGGGAGGCCGGAGGGAAAAAGATCTTTGGGGAGGCTGAGACGTAGGTGGGAAGATAATATTAAAATGAATTTGATGGTAGAGACTGGATATGATGGTAGAGGTGGGATATGATGGTAGAGACTGGATTAATCTTGTTCACGATAGGGACCAATGGCGTGCTTATGTGAGGGCGGCAATGAACCTCCGGGTTCCTTAAAAGCCAGTAAGTAAGTAATAATAATAATAATAATAATAATAATAATAATAATAACAATAATAATAATATTAATAATAATAATAACTGTTATGCCTGTGTATTCAGCATAATGCCCTTTAATGTCGCTGCTATATACTACTATTAATTGAACCGTTGGGCAAAGTAACATATTACATTTTCTCTAACAGAACAGCGAATAAATTCTTGTTCCCATTCTGTACGAAACCTTCTGTTCCTGCTCGTAAAAACAGAGGGTTTGTAGAGCGACATGGTACCGACACTGCTTACCTTCAGTACGTGAGCGAAACAGAGCAATGTACTGGAAACTCCCCTTACCAGTATGAATGTCTTTGTTTACACGATGTAATCACGATACCCAGTTTGGTCACCGCTGGTCTACGCTGAAAGAATGTCGGTTTATTTCTTGTTTGACTACATATCAGGCATTTTATCCTGCTACACTTCTACTCACACCTCACTGACAAACTAAATACCGATGCTACTCACATCTGTTATCGCGATCTATCACAGTGACGCTCTTGTCAGGACTAAATGCTTCCTCTCTCAGAACATAACAGAAGCAAACAACAAACTTCGTAGGAGTCAAACCGGGCCTTTCACATATTCATACGTTATTTCCGATGCATTGGTATTTCAATCCATCTTAATAACAAAGATGAAAGGAACCACGTTGTATTCTGAACTATTGATGAGAATAACCATCTGGACACGTTGGCAAAGATTGTTTCGTGATGGGACATTCTGTAAATCTAAAAGGAGAGGCAGAGAAATGGACTGACAAATTTTGTGATTAACAGTAAGAATAAATTCATGTCCGGAAATATTGGAATTTGTCGACACAGTTCTCCTTAAATAGCTTTTGGTGTTTGAGCCCTGAGAGAAATGCGAGTATTGGGGTCAGTCTTGTTTCTGACCAATAAAATAAAAATTGGGAAGGGACATTATCGGATATTATTTCCTAAAATAAACCTTTACCCACACCTTCTAATAAAATAGCCTGTTACTATGTTCATATTTAATAATAAAGTTATAATTTACATTCATGTTACTGTTGCTAGGATCAATGAATGAATAAAAGTTAAAAAAAAGTCGCTCGTTACTAAGGTAATGAGTAGACAGCGGAAAAACGTTAAATAAAAGTCATGTTTACGGTTTACAAGTACTGTACGCATAGACTATGGCATGAGGTGAGCACGCTTCCCAGGTAGGTAGCTATAACAGGGTACCTCCCGCAGAGAGCACCACGCGAACACCGAAAACAACTGCCACTCTGCGTTCTCAGTCAGTCCTCGTCCGTACGTGAGCAGAGAACATTGAGATACGTAAACATATTATTCATTTGTGTTCGGTGAAGTGATCATAATGGCGAAGACAGATGTTAAAAAACATAGGGTGTATTCTTTAATGCAAGAATATGGTGTCCACATTTTTAGTAGTGATACTGGTGAAACAATTAAGTGTCGGTTATATATGTGTGCATTAAAAAATTTAACAAAACAATCGATAGAACATCAATGTTATTCACAGAAACACATGAAAAATGTTGCTCGTATGTTAGAAGAAAATGAGGGTTCAAGTTCAAATTCCGCCTCAAATATGTATTATGACTTTCGCCAGGATTTGTGTCGAATGATGATAAGTTGCAATATCTATTCAAAACGTTGGACATTCCTCACTTTAAAGGATTTATAGAAAAATACGCAAAATATCAGGCACCTTCTGAATCATCGATTCGAAAACAGTTCTTACCTGCATGCGTCTCTAATATGCCTACTCTGCTTCGTAAACAACAACCCTCTGACGAGACAAACTACTCGCATTGTAATTACCTTCGCATCCGAATGACTTTCTTTCCGCACCGGAAGGTTCATTGCCGCCCTCACATAAGCCCGCTATCGGTCTGTATCCTGTGCAAGATTAATCCATTCTCTATCGTCATATCTCACCTCTCTGAAATATATTTTAATATTATCCTGTCATCTACGTCTCGGCCTCCCCAAAGATCTTTTTCCCTCCTGCTTCCAAACTTACACTCTATATAGATTTCTGGATTCGTCCATATGTGCTACATGCCCTGCCCATCTTAAACGTCTGGATTTAATGTTCCTAATTATGTCAGATGAAGAATACATTGCTTGCAGTTCTGAGTGTTAATTGTGAGTTGACTGTACGTACCTGATGCATGGCGCAGCAGTAAACATACGTAATGCTATACGTTGCAGGCTAGAATAGGGACTAAACCTTAGGATTTCATTAACAACACAATGGACTTCATGATATAGTGATGTCTCTAGCTAATGGTTCTTAAAAGTTTCACAAACGATCAGCATGTTTAACTATGAAACGAGCGGGCTCAGGTTTAAATCTTGGTTGATATTTTTTTCTCAACCAATTAAAGCAGAATTTCTTGACAAGTTTCGACGTTGGACCTCGGATTCTTTTCGTTATAATTTATTCCATAAAACTGTCGTCATTACCATATTCTGGGTTATGTGCGTGCACGGTGCAGCGAACTGAATAGAGGCAAAAAAGAAAACCGGACCGACCCTTGTAGCTGATTTCAGAGCCTTGTTCACCCCAGAGCCACATTAGACTGGTAACTAAGACTTTCGTGGTTCGAATCCTCCCTGGGTAGGAAACTTTTTATTTGTTCCTTATTCAAATTTATTCCCAATACTTTTCGAATGCAGCGATATTTTACTACTTAATTAATTTATTACTCACAGAACATGAATTTTACAGGCTTAATTTCTAATGGCTTTGGAAATGAGCTACGTCAGCAGTCGAAACTACAACAATTTCAATAGATTACTCGCTATCTTGGGAATACGGGCGTGGCATGCGCAGTGGCTCATTTCGGGAACTTTGATTATTCCGTCGGTCCGGTTTTTTTTTTGTTGCTACTACTGTACAAGAACGCGACCATTCGGCGACAAATAGACTATTATTCACAAATCAGGAGTGGTAAAGACAATAGATATGGGATAAACTGTTCTTTTTAAGAAACAGTTTCGATTGTAACTGCTTCATGAACAAAACTGTTCGAAAATAACAATTTCAAGGAAACAGTTTCATAAGAATATTTTTATAATGTCAGTGCCAACTGTTTCAACTTCTCATCTGTTTCAAGAATATGTTTCAAAGCCCTTGAATCGTCTTAGATCAGCTGTTCAGTGTATTATGACGACGAAAGTCAGTCATCTTTCGTAAGTTACTGTTAAAGAGTAGATTAAATAACTACAATTAGCAATGGATCGATTGTAGTAAAAAATAACGTATATAACTATAGGAGAGTTTAATAACGATAAGACATTATCCGATAATATTTTTGCGGTATATTAATTAACACCATGTCAGGGCACCATAAACATATTCTCCATCAATGAGCAGCTAATACTTATTAATATCGGATTTATTAGGTAATTATTTTATACAAATAAGTTGCGCGGTACTACATACTGCTGTACGAAGGCCGTGTGTAAAATCTATATTATATCTACTTTCGATTGGAGGTTGATGATAGCGCGACACGTGACCTTTGCAGACAGCAAAGAGGAGGGAAACTGTTTAGAAATTGATCTATCTATCTCTTGGAACCATGTGGAAAGTTAAAGTGAACACTGTAACACTCTTTGGCACAGTTGGAACAGGATCTTTCACGAATCTGTTTCGTACTGAAATAGTTTAAATTGTGAAACAGTTAAAAAAAACTGTTCCAGCGATTTTTAACCATCTCTAAAGCACAATAAGCCTCAAGCTGCTATACAAGCCCCCTGGCCCCTCCGTCAAAAAGTGACTTAACAAAGCCTAGGTGTGGTAATCAATTTCCAGTATTCGAGTATATTTTGTGGGCAGTTTAAATATGTTTTTATTTACTTGGATTTTTATTCTTTGTAATCTGCTGAGAATTTTGTGCTATTTTATACCCTGATGCCTCAAGGGAAGAGGATTTACACAAATCTGTGGGAAAGAAAAGCACATACCCTTCAGAAATTAATTGAATTGCATATAAAAACGCTGAGTAGCAAGTTCTTTATTTTTGTGAGGACACACTTCATCACTTGCAAAGAGTGGAATCCGATTATAATTGTGCTCGCAGTCTGGTAGTGCTAGCGGTCGTTGTGGCTGCGTCCTGCTTAATTAGTGATAACAACATAGCAAAGGGGAGGCAAAGCAAACAAGGAGCCAAGTCTATGATTTACATACTTGCCTTGTGACCAGATTAGCACTAATCTTCTCAGTAAACTTGCCAATAAAATATTAAATTCCAACCCTGTCCCTTCAAGACCTGTGGTTCAACAAGATGAGTAAATTCTTAATATGGAATAAAGGGTAGGCCTATATAAGATTTGCAAAACTTCTCCAGTTATTCTTATTAGAATTGTAATTTGGTTATTACTGCGTTTTGTATTCAAAATCAACGGACAGTATTGCTTAAGAAGCTTCAGTAATCATGAAATAAATATAAGGTTTTTGTGTTGAGGAATACTTCCGAAGAACACAATGAAACTCGGCTAATTCGGACTTCACTAATTCGCAATTCACGATATTTCGAATAGCTTTTTTTCAAAGACACTTGGAGGTTAATATTCCACACATTAAAGATGGAAGTAAATGCAAATAGTGAAAAATTTGACAATACATTCAAATCATACCAATAATTTAGATACATTACTTCGTAATTCAATTTGTGGACTATAATTCCAAATATTAAAAATTGTACACACAGATTAGTATTTAATCCTGACACTTAAGCGACGCAAAAGAGGGGAAGTAATAAGATTAGTGGGCTGAGCTCCGGAATAGAGATAAGGGCGAGCGGTCAGTAAAGAAATGCAGTACAGCTTAACTGTACTGGAAACATACCGCTCTACCGTACGCGTGACATCCTATCGCTCTGAAGCTAGCGACTGACTAACCTGAACATCCCTTGGCGTAACGTAATGGACATGCCTGACTCAGGCCCACATTAGGTTCGTTCCAACAAGCGGTTCATGGATCAGTTCATGTACGGTTCCTGTACGATCTTATGCGCATGCGCTAGTTGATCATCTGCTATGGGATTGAAACTGGACTGGACGCTGTTGGAACGCTTTCGCGGATCGTTATGTACTAAATCCAGAGATGCTATAACTGTGATCATCTTTGCTAAGAACGAGATGCTTATTATTATCGTTTTGCAGCTAATTCTAATTGCAGAAAATAGAATTTCGATCATTTTCTATAAAAAGATGACAAAAAATAAGGAAAGACAAGAATTCTGCTAATTCAGTGTCGTGTACTGGGGGACTCTCATCTAAAAAATAGTTCTTTTTTTTAATTATTAATGTATGTACGTTATTTATTATACTTTTAATCAAAGCTGTATGTTGAAATTGTAATTAACTATTTCAATACCCAAATAATTTCCATTCCCCTTTTTTTTGGCGAAAATTTAAATTAAATCTCTAGTTTTATTATTCGTCTGTACTGTCACTTTTCATCTTTAACCTCATTGACGTGAACAGTCGATCATGTCTTTCTTCAGAATCCAGGAGACGTTGGTGAGCTTATGCGCATGCGCGTCTTGCGTACTCTTCCGTACATGCCTCAATCCACGGACTATTTCTGACCGTTCCGAACCCGTGTCGAAAGCTTGTTGGAACGCCCGACTGCAGTACATGTTTCCGGTTCAGGACTGGTTCGGATTGTGTTGGAACGCTTTTTCTGTACTGCGCATGCTCACGATGGTTACGGACGGTTCCTGACTGTTGTTGGAACGAACCTATTGTCGCGCTAGGTCACTGGCATTTAAGTATGCTTAAATACGACAGGCTCATATCAGTAGATTTACTGGCATGTAAAAGAACTCCTGCGGGACAAAATTCCGGCACATCCGGTGACGCTGATATAACCTCTGCTGTTGCGAGCGTCGTTAAATAAAACATAACATCGACACTAAATAACCTAGTAGTTGATACATCGTGGTTTAAAAAGCAACTACAAAATACATACTCTAGATGTTTGTTAACAAGATCTTCAGATTATTGTGTGACCTAGAGAGTTGTGCCATCACCTATTCCTTTGGTTGCTTGATATTTGTCCACTTCACCATTTTGTTATCATTTGCATGGTCACCAGCAGTAATAGGATATACACCAGTAATTATACTATTATCTGCAGTATTAGCAGGTTGTTCATCATTACTAACATGCTTACTTCCACTTTTTTCTGTACTTTAAAAAAATGAATCGATATCTCGCGGACTCATTGTCACATGAAGTAACCTGATTGAACTTACACTAAAAAATTTTCCAGGTTTAACCCAGTCATTTCTTCCTTCACCATACAAAAAAAATAAATTGCAGTATGAAATTCTATGTTTAGAAACGTAACTTTTACGTATACGTTTATTTAATAATTTGCACATAAACTTTGTAAATCTCCTCAGATGTATGTTTTCTTCATAGCTAATGCTGAATATGAACAGTAACCTATATTGAGCCGTTCAGAGCAGAAGTGGTGTAAGTCAGAAATGGGTAATGAGGGTTAAAGTAAACATTCTGTAAAATACAGCGCAAAGTATCAATTACTATTCAATTTATTTAAACTATTAGTAGCCAGTGGATAGCAAGAAAGACATATTAATTGGTACTTTGCGCTGTATTTTACAGAATTTTTACTTTAAACGTCATTCCTCAGTTTTGACTTACACCACTTTTGCTCTGAACGGCTCCACTTTGACCTGAGGTGGCATTCCCCCGTATGCCCGCCTTCGTTCTATTTCCGCCTATGAAGGAATCTCATCACTTCTGCTGAAATTTAATTTAGTCGAAACGATTTTGGGCTTTAATGAAGTTCAACAATACGAGATTTTGTGTTTTTATGTAGTGTCGCAAGTGTGGTAACATCCAACGTTTCGGATTTCATGTATGGCTGCGTTTCAGGAAGGGGAGAGAAAGTAGTTCCAACAGACACACTTTTCCCTGCCTTCCATCATAAAAAGTCCATATGTAGCTCTGAAACAATGTTAAAGTATCGCATAAACGACGAGGTGTAATAATCCAAAATCATCACAACACTCCAGCTAAACCACTTGATAATAGGTACTACCATCACACAAAAAGGGCAAACTCGTTCGCGATTTTGAAAGAACCTTGATTGCGTTTCCAGTGTACCATTTATTCATTAAGTAGAAACAAAAATGTGATACAAATTTTAGTTATTTTTTGCGTGTTTACAAAAGGGAAAAGCTCTCAAAGCAAACCTGTCGCATATTTCACAAAACAAGCCTCGACATAACCACAATTTTATGGTAAGCGACAACGAATTCTGAAGATCGGCATGTATAAACGAAAAATATGAGGGCCATTAAACATTCAATCGATAAAAAATGAAGGCAATTTATTCAGACTTCAATCACAGAGCTGCGCGGAGTGCAGACAATTATGTCCTTTAGATGCGGGGCGTACACAGAAACATCCCTGTCCATTGTTTATACTCGCCCTCTGCTGTGTTCATCAGCGGCCGAGTACATCATGTTCGCTAAACGCACATCAGCCTCTCGACTCTTGCCCGATAAAATCTGTTCCACACACACAGACACGTACACGTCCTGGATCGATCAACCCATGCCCCAGTCACGACTTAATTAAACTTCACTAATTCACTCTCATCATATCTGTGTAGTTAATACTCTATCTGATCTGATGAGGTCATTCAAAACAAAGATTCAAGTTATAAGCGCCCGTGTTCTTCCCTCTTTCAGTTAATGAGATTTCCTTGTTTTCAAACTATTTTTTTTTGCTGATGGTGTTTATTATTATTATTATTATTATTATTATTATTATTATTATTATTATTATTATTATTATTATTATTATAGTTTAAATATGATTATGTATCGTGACGAGATTATTGTACGAAATGGAAATATAAATATTGGAAATTTATATTTTGAAGAGGTGGAAAAATTCAAATACCTGGGAGCAACAGTAACAAATATAAATGATACTCCGGAGGAAATTAAACACAGAATAAATATGGGAAATGCGTGTTATTATTCGGTTGAGAAACTTTTATCATCCAGTCTGCTGTCAAAAAATTCTGAAAATTAGAATTTATAAAACAGTTATATTACCGATTGTTCTTCATGGTTGCGAAACTTGGACTCTCACTTTGAGAGAGGAACATAGGTTAAGGGTGTTTGAGAATAAGGTGCTCAGGAAAATATTTGGGGCTAAGAGGGATGAAGTTACAGGAGACTGGAGAAATTTACACAACACAGAACTCCACTCATTGTATTCTTCACCTGACATAATTATGTAGCACGTATGGGCGAATCCAGAAATGCACATAGAATGTTAGTTGGGAGGCCGGAGGGAAAAAGACCTTTGGAGCGGCCGAGACGTGGGAGGATAATATTAAAATGGATTTGAGGGAGGTGGGATATTATGGTAGAGACTGGTTTAATCTTGCTCAGGATAGGGACCAATGGCGGGCTTATGTGAGGGCGGCAATGAACCTCCGGGTTCCTTAAACGCCATTAAGTAATTAAATAAGTATAGTTTAAAGTCTCAACTGGCATTCACCTTTACATTACACAGTAATTTAAAAGACAAAAACAAAATAACCTTTCTAATATTTTTTCCACATTCTATATTTTCGCCGGCATTCAAATAAGAAGATACATTAAAATACGCCTATATTAATTTATTTCGATCCTTTCCTCCTACCATTATTGATTAAATACCACTCAACACTGTATAATATACATAGTACTACCTAATGAAATTTCTGTCAGTGTATGAACCGGTGCCAGCCGAGCATCTTGATGCACTTGGGGAGCTATGATAGGTAGCGAAAATCGGTTACGAAAGCGAGCTATAACGGCTGGGGGGATAATAATTATACTAATTTAATAATTTATTTATTTAATCTGGCAGAGCTAAGACCAGGACCTTCTCTTCCGTCCAGCCAGACTCTAATTCTAATTAAATACATTTGCTTACATAGTTATTACATTAATATCTACACCATAAAACAACATGAAAGTAAATAATGAAAGTCGGATAAGTAATAGTGTGACAGTAATAAATATTGGTAAGAAATAATAATAATAATAATAATAATAATAATAATAATAATATTAATAATAACAATACTACTACTACTACTAATAATAATAATAATAATAATAATAATGATAGGATAATTAAAATATTTATTCTGGGATATATATAACTACTGCTAAACTTTGAGGAATCTGAAACAGCTATTATTGTTAATAGAAATTGTTAGAAAAATATTTCCTTAGTCTGTTCTTAAATGGGTTTGATGTCTGACAGTCTCTGACATTACTCGGTAGGGAATTTCAAATCCGAGGAACAACCACAGTGAAAGAAGATGAATATGAGGATGTTCGGTGGGAGAGAATGAATAATGGTACTAACTATACGATACTTCCATTCTGGTTGGATGATCGTCCATCTCTGCTTCGGCATGCGGACGTGAGGCCAGCAGCCAGCTGGCCCTTCATGGGCTCTCGTGCCTCGGAAGAATGAAGAACCACCTAGAATACAAATACATCACGTGGAGGAATAATTTGATTTTGATTTAAAGCATAACACTTAATTTGACTTTAAATTATAATCATGTTGTTTATCTTGGTTTAATTTACGTATTGTACTTAAATGGAATTAAATCCAATGAGTAAATTCAATTACTTAATATTTAACAAAATAGTTCTAAAACTGTGAAGAAGTAGCCTATAATTAACACAATAATTGTGTTCCTACACGACTTTGGTAACTTGATTCGTAATGTGAAACGCAATCGCTTCAATAGAATTCACAAAATAAACTTTTATTTTGAGTTGTGAAATATAACAAAAGGTATTTGGAAATGCTAACCATTGAAAGAGGAACGTCCATGAAGCTGCCTTCTCAATTTGGCTCTTGTAATCCAGTTTATTGTTTCCGGCTTACATGGCACCACCGTTCCATTGTCATTTGAAAGTGAAAATGTGCAGATTTAACACAAACGCGAAATCGAATTTTATCCAGTTGTGGATATCTGCTACTGGACAGTGGTAGGAAACATGAATTATGAATTGTGCGATACAACACAGGTTTAAAGGTTTTCCTTTGTCAGGGGTTGTCTTTTATTGTTTGATATCAATTTGTTCTGTTACTCCATTGGTCCTCATGAAGGTTCCGCTCATGCATTGCCGTGGCATTTCTCCTCTCCAGAAGAGTCCTGTTCTTTATCTTTGCGGTGAACAAGTTCTCTCTTTCATCCTTTGAATGTGATCGTACCAGTGCAATGTTCTTGCGTTCTAGTCTTTCAGCTACCGATTTCTTTTGGTTCGTTTTTCTCTTATTGCATAATTTCGAATTCTTTGTAGCCTATAAATTCGACTTCACAATCCATATATTTCCATCGAAGTAGTAGTAGTAGTAGTAGCAGTAGCAGTAGCAGTAGCAGTAGCAGCAGTAGCATCTTCCCTCTTGCTTAAAAAAGTCCCTTGTGCAGACCCTTGTATTTCCCTATTTTGACTATGCTGACATTTTACTGACTGACCTTTCCAGCGACAACAAAATGAAACTTCAACGTGCTCATAATTTGTGTGTACGTTTTGTAAGCAATGTTCGTAAATATGATCATATTACCCCATCCCTGGAAGCAATAGGTTGGCTTAAACTAGATAAGAAAAGAAATTTACATTCACTTCTCTTTCTCTTCGAAATCTTGAACTCTTCTATTCCTTCGTACCTGTCGTCTCGCTTCACTTACCTTTCTTCCCACCACAATCTGAACACACGCTCTCGCCATGAAACAATACTAACAATACCATCCCATCGCACCTCTTCATACTCATCCTCTTTCACAATAGCCCTGCCAAGACTCTGGAACTCGCTACCTGCTAGCATCAGGGACTGTCGAAATAAAATTCAATTCAAACGCAAACTTACTAGGCACTTGGTCAGTAATTGAGACTCGTTCAGACATGGTTTCTTGTAAATAGTTCTTTTAATCTACCACAAAATATCTCAATATCCGGTAATTTCATCACTATAGAATTTTGTTATTGTAGGTTTAATTTGTAATTTAGTAAATACAAAAATATTCTTTGTTCTTAACTTCTATGATAAAATGTCTAGCTTTCATTAATCAGGTATTCTTATTTAATTTTTATTGTAATTGTAATTGTAAATTTAATATTAATTGTAATCTTATTGTTCATGTTATAGTTGTAATCCCCTGGTAGAGGGGCAGAGAAGGCCTGACGGCCTTATCTCTACCAGGTTAAATAAATAAATCTAATCTAATCTAATCTAATCTAATCTAGCAGCAGCAGCAGCAGTAGTAGTAGTTTATTTATTATATTAATGCGCTGGTCAATAACCTTAAGCCAATGATAGTCCAGCACAAGTAATACAATAATAATACAGAATAAACAGAATTAAGTTTTAATACAATTTATTTACAATAATAGTAATAATAATAATAATAATAATAATAATAATAATAATAATAATAATAAAAGTAATAACAATTAAAGCAAGTAAATTAAATTGTAATGTTAATGTTAATCACTGGATGCATATAAACAAAAATAAAAATAAAAAATCTTGAATCAAGATTTTTTTCTCTAATCTATGATACGTTATACAGTGTGATCGAGATGTCTCTGCGCAGTGCTTGTGTAGCCACAGTGTAGCTGGGGATCCACTAGACAGAGAATTCAAGTGGCAGCACTGGCCGCTAAGTATATGCTGGACTGGGGATGTGAGGTTGTCAAACCAGAATTAATGGAGAAGTGCCAACTTTCTACAGGATTACTAGAATTAATAGAGCTGCGGAGGGACTTTTCGATCGCACTGTACTATGAGAATAATAGAGATGTTGCAATAAAGTTAAGTATAATTTCTGAAAGAATACATAAGTGATAAGTCATTGCTAAGAGCAAACTAAGTCTATACATTGAAAGGAACGAAATCGCAGCCATTGCATGTTTCCATTTCTAATGCATCTGGAAACTGGTGAAAGAAATTTTTAATTTATGTTATAGAAAGGTTTGTGGGGGGTAATATTTTCGACGGAATACGTGAGGTAATATTGTTTAAGAAGGAATCACAGAATATATCACCTTTGAGGACCTTACAAAAGAACAGAAAATCGAGCGTCTAGCCATTTAATATTCCAATTTTCTTTCATAACTATACCCGGAGTTAATGAGTATAAATCTAACATAGAGATAAAAATTGTCTTTGTAATAATAATAATAGTAATAATAATAATAATAATAATAATAATAATAATAATACCCACACAATATACAAAAGTATCTCCTAATAAGAGGAATATTTTGAGCCGATATGAATGCATGCTATCTGCTGTAAATTGTCTCTTACGAAATAAGTTAAAAATAAGAAAGTCCGCCTTTGTAATTTAATTGACAAAGCACTTCCTTACAACGACCATGGACTTGATTCAAATCCCGGAGATTGTGGAGTTGTATTTGGGGGGACAGAGTGAAATTATCATATTTCTTCCTCTTCAATCTATAAAATCTCTCCACCAATCCTCTTTCATTATTATGGCTGTTTCGAAAACAGGTACGAGCAAATGCTGGAACTTTCTGTGCTGGACCCCAGACTCATTTCACCGGCATTATCACCTTCATTTCATTCAGACGCTAAATAACCTAGATGTTGATACAGCGTCGTAAAATAACCCAATAAAATAAAAAAAAATCGAAAACAGGCACCTACTTTTGTTTGCTCGATGACGTGTCGACCAATCGCAGTGGCAGATGTTCCTCGTGGTTTCTTCAGAGTTTGGTAGTAGGCAGTGATGCTGGTTATAGACAATTCAGAGATCTGCAAAGGACTAAAGTACCGAATCCAAAGTGTGAGACAGAACGACTTAGGTGAATCTCCGAGTCACGGCAGGCCATCATCAGAAGCATGGTTTTGTGACTTGACTTGTAGTGCGCGGATGGTGGAGCTGACTTAGCCTGTGAGCAAAATCGTCAGGTAATGTATCCCTTCACGAGCGCACAAAAAGCAGTTATAGTGGGTAATTTTATCTCGCCTATTAATTACGTCTAAGGCTGAGAATCAGAAACAGGAGAGAGATAAGAACCGTATAACTGGATTAAGAGTAATTTGGAGTCTTAAAACTGACATTATGCCAATTCTGAATAGATATCTCGGTTATCGCATACCATATTATCGGTTGACATGTCAGTAAAATCTGTCAAAGCAAGCGAACTTTCTGCAAAATTACGACATTTTACTTTTTGCAACTGCTGAAGTGCTTGCAAATTATATCGATGAAATAAATCGTACCTTTGAAAACTACTCATAAGCAATCTGGATGTACTTAACATATTATTGAAACGTTTCCGACACATTAAACTTCTCAATAATAAGACAGTATTATAACAAATATCATTAGCCTATTTCTTGAAGTAACGTATTAAAAATAATTAGTTTTGAAGGAATGAGTTGTGTAGAGGTTACCCATGAACATTGCGAAGTTGGATATGGTCAACATTGTTCTTGTTTTAAGAAATAAAAACCCGCTGGAACGTTAATTTATACGAACCACTGCAATTTTGATTACAAGCACTGCATTCATTTTGCAGTTGCATTGAGTGTGAGCTGATAACTGTCCTGCGGCCAAACCAAATATTTCAAACCGGAAGAATGAACAGCTGGAGGCTCCGTACTTGATTGGGATCATTTCGTGTTCCCCCATATATCGATACGGCCACCTCCTACATTAATTATTATCCAGCTGTTTAACAGCCATGTTGTTGCTATTAAAACGTTGTTATCATTGCTGCAGCGACTTGCTGGTTCAATATTACAGAATAAAAAGCAGCAAATCTGAATGTTTCCAACTCGGAGATCACTTAAATTGCACATGATTTCAATATCTGAGCAGAACTGGCAATGGAAAACATAAACCATATTTTGTGTTATTAAATAGACTCCACAATCCTTTATTTGGGCTCAAATAGGCCTATAGAACATTTAATCGAAATGTATTTGTATTATAAATGATGTACAATTAGTTCGTATTTCCGCAAGGCATACGTTCAGCTCTGTTCAGACAGAGTCAACTACATAACCTAGATTCTAGTTGGCATGTTTTGTGTCTCGCTGCATTATTAAATGCATAATAGGTGGCCTTTTATTCGTTATTCTTGTATCGAAAGCCAAAAAGCTGGTTTATGAAGTCATTCAGGAAAGAATAATCAGTTCAGCTACCACGGGTAGATTCATTTGTGGCAGATTTCTTTGGATGACCGAAGTTCGCGACATCAAGTTCATGCAGAACTAGAGTCTTGCGTTTGGTGACCTAGAGCCTCCAAGAGACCCGCAACACTGTAGATATCTAATAATAATCATAATAATAATAATAATAATAATAATAATAATAATAATAATAATAATAATAATAATACGAAAATAATGGCTCTTAGAGGAACAGACCTGTTAAGAGCAAAAATTTGCATAAATAATAAGCCCATCCAACAACAAAGTGATTTTAATTATCTTGGTTACATTGTGTCATATATCGGCAATAGAGATGTGCAAAATAAATTAAACAAATTCCAAACACTATGTGGTACAATAAAAAGAACTTTCAAAAATTGTAATAGTGCAACACTGTTAAAACTGTACAAAGTAATGGCGATCCCAACCTTGCTTTATGGGTGTGAAAGTTGACTATCTCACAACAGAAGAAAATAGAGGCTGCTGAGATGAAATTTTTGAGACAGGTGGCAGGTTAAAGACTCATACATAAAAAGAGAAATGAAGATATTAGAAAATAATTGGAAATTCAGAGTCTAAATGAAACAATCCTTGAATACAGACACAGATGGCAAGATCATATACAAAGAATGGATGAAGATCGTATACAACAAAAAATATATAAGTATAAACCTGTAAGTAGAAGAAATGTCGGCAGGCCACGGATGAGATGGTCGAATGAGTTTTCATGAAGACGGAACGAGCCACAAGACTTATGCAGTTATGAAGATGAACAATAATAATAATAATAATAATAATAATAGTAATAATAATAATAATAATAATAATAATGGCTATATTTAACCTGGCAGAGTTAAGGCCTTAAGACCTTCTCGTACACTCAGCCAGGATTAAAACTTCCTTACATAGTTGAACATACAACCGGATCGGAATTACGTAATTACATACTGATACGATTTAGGTACATAATGAGATCAAAAGAGGTAGTTACATAAATATTTACCTCATAAAATAAAATATAAACACAGTGGAATACATATTAATGTTGTTAAAATCAAATACGAATCACATAAAATCAGAAGCCGATAATTGAATAAAAAATTTACACATTAAGAATAAAAATAAACATAGTGTAATACATATTAATGTTGTTAAAATAAAATACGAATCACATAAAAACAGAAGCCGATAATTTAAAAAAAAATGTACACAGTAAAAATAAAAGTAAACACATTGGAATACATATTAGTATTAGATTACAAGTAAGTAGGATTCACATAATTAAACCAGAAACCGACAATGGAATAAAATGTACCTACACAATAAAAAAATAAGATTAATGATAATAAAAAAACAACACCGTAGGATACATATTGGTGTTAAGTGATAAATAAACACGATTTATATGATTACACAATAACAAAATAAATAATAATAAAATAAAAATTGATACAGTGGAATACATTGCATTAAATATTTTCAACGAGTTAGGTCTGGCAACTCATAAGATATTTTTATAATTTACATTTAAAAGAAATTAAAGTTCGGCAGCCCTTGACTTCAGCCGGCAGAGAATTCCAGTGACCAGGAGTAGTAACAGTGAAAGTTGAGGAATAAAGAGATGATGTGTGGAGTGGTATTTCTAGCTTGTTATTATATTATGACCGAGTATTTAAGTTATGATAACTAGAAAGATTGTGGAATCGGACAAATAAGTAAGAGGGAGCAGAGGTGTGCAAAATTCGGTATAAAAGAGAAAGGGAATTTAAATTTCTCCTGTCATTTAACCTGAGCCACAATAATTTATCGAAAGAAGGCGACATGTGATTGTAGTAGCGGACATTACAAATGAAGCGAACACACGCATTATGAACACGTTGCAGGTTATGGGGTAAATCCACCCTGAGATCACCGAATAAAGCGTCACAATAATCGAAATGTGTATGGAGTATAGATCGGTGGCATCCGACCCTACTAAAGACTTCAGGTCTGCTGTTCAGTGAACATGCGAAAACAAAACAAAGCTGAGCGCTTGGTGATTAGTGCTCTGATAGGAAAATTTGGTAGCGAGCACTTCATTGGGAAAGGAGAACATGTACTTTATCAGAAAGGATGAGTATTTTTCAACAATAATCTCACTAGACGTTTTGATTTATCTGGAGAAAATCAAAACTCGAATGAGATTTAATTGACTATTACACGATTAGAGGAAAGCATATGAAGATTAGAAGTAATGACTCCAATACAATAAAATATTAATTAACTTACGAAAATACAACTGTCTTCAAAAGTATTATTGTACCATCTCAACATTACAAATATTACGCTAATGGCATTAGTGTGTTATGATTAACTGTTTTTTGTTATCAGTTGTGCCAACTATGAAATCTTCATTGAACTCTGTGGAAGGTTACTAGTCAAGAAGACTTTGTTGATTCAGTTTCATTTTTATTAAAACAGTTGCATTCCACTTCAATTATCCGGATCCCAATAATCAACGTCACTTGACAGATGATTTTCAATAAATCTTAATATTAAACAATCTCTGATACGTGACTATTCATAATATCATATACCAAAAGCTATAACATAACCTAAATAATGAACAAGTGTTGGAAAAGTTTTAATTAGGGATGATGAAATAAACAAGAAAAGTTTTAATTAAGGACAATGAAATAAAAAAAAACATGAATAATTTTAAAAGGAACAATTATTGAAAGTACAATTTTGAAATTTGAATGTTTTAGTGGTTGGTGGTTCAGTTGATGTTATATTGGACGTGTGCGTAAAAGAAGTGAAACTCGTTGATGTACATGGTTTATTCCTCAACTTGTTCAGGATTTCCGAATGGTGCTCTTCAATTATTTGTAAATCGGATTTCAGAAGATGCATAGGTATGATCAGTGATTTTTATTAATTCTTGTTCTTGAATGCCAATGCGAGTCATATTTGAAACTGCTGTGCATCGAATGGAGTGGTTTGTAATTTTCTGTTTTTTTTTTTTTTTTTTTTTTTTTTTTTGATGTCCAGACCAGTGCAGTTTGAAATGTTGGCAAACAAAGAAACAAATACTAGGGTAGTGAAAAAATTAAACAAATGCTAGGGAAGCGATAAAATTAAACAAATGCTAGGGACGCGATAAAATTGTGCGATAAGCAGCCATGATTGGTTGAAAGACGTCCTTTCGTAACGTGTCATTGGTCAAAAGTAGTATGACGTAGTAAAAGTGTAATAGTCATTTGAAACACTTAAAATATTTAGTCTTTGATTGTAGGCTAATTTGTAGACTCCTAAAACACGCACTTATAATTAGTTTTATTTTATTCACAAACATGATTTGTCCATCACAAATACAACCTCGCCATTGTCGAGCATAGAACTCATCCTGCGAACTGAGCTCAAAAGGCGAATATCCGGATTTGTTTACCTTTCTACAATACAGGATACTGTACCGCTTTATATTTTAGGTCTTAGTTTCCTGGAAGGAATAAAAGATTAATAGGTTTATGGAAACGCTTGAAACGTGTTTTCCTGTGTACTCGAGTCCTTTGTAAATTGGTAGGTATTGCACGACTCTATTGCGCTTATCGTAGGTCGGAAATGAGGTGGCTGGATACTTAAATAAATAACAGGTTTCAATCTTGTAATGACACCGGCAATGTGATTTGCATTTAAGTAGAAGGCTTGCAGGGAGATTGGGGTCGTTGGGTCGTGCCATGATGCACGTGGCGACACAGGAGGGAGTCAGGGCCTGGCAGGGCCGACCTGCGGAGGAAAGTTGTCGGCTAATCGCCAACAATGCACGCAACCACGTTAATTTCAACCAATATCCAATCAACTGCCATGCAGGTCACACATCCATAACCCCAGCGTCTGATAGTCTAGGTCAGTGAATTGCTAACAGTAGCTGTGGAAACAACCAGGCCGTAAAGCCTCGTTCACACTTTTCAAAGTGATTTGAATTCAAGTTGCGGTTCGAACATAATATTCAAGTAATTTTGTTTTCAAGTAGGATAAAATGGCGACGATGAAAATTGTGAAAATAGGTAGGCCTATTTCTGTAGTAGTATGCCTCCGTACCAGGGAACTGATAAAGATATTGAAGAAATGGAAGAAGCTTTGTTCAGTATGGATGAGAATTTGGGTTAATAGGCCTACATGACCATTGACCCTTACAAATAGAATAAGTGAACTCTTCAAGCAAAGATTTACCTATATGTAATAAAATAAGCAGGTTTAATTTACCATATTTGAAATTGATTTTCTTCAAGCTGTTTTAGTTCCCAAAAAATCTATCAGCCACATTAAACCATGCCAGTTCCGGTCGATGATAATGTCAACCCTTGAAGCAACACTCTTCTTAATACTTCCCATCTTCCTCACTTCTTCTTTATATACAGCTTAATGTTTTTTTTTTTCTTTCGCTCCTCATCGCGAAATCTCACCTGTTCAATTCCTCAATGAACTCTTCTTTGGCAACTTCCTTTTCATTTATTTAGCCTGACGAGTTACTCCCTTTGTTTGAATTGTAAATTATTTAAAAATAGCGTGTAAGAGGGCCTTAGACTAGAAATGTTTAGCTCAAATGTAGTTCTGTTTATAAGTATGCATAAGGGTGTAATTATGTGTCTTATTTTAACTGTTGTATCAGTGATCGAGGTGAGTCAGTGAAGTTATGGTTTTACAGTGCAGTGAATAGTTCCCATTAGTGATAATTTATAGCGTCAATGAAATGTGTTCTATAGTGTCAGTGAAATGTGTTATAAAGTGTCAGTGAAATGTGTCCTAAAGTGTCAGTGAAATGCGTCATATTTCCACTACAGTTAGTTGTTGTTGTATTGGGTTATTTTACGACGCTGTATCAACACCTAGGTTATTTAGCGTCTGAATGATATGAAGGTGATAATGCCGGTGAAATGAGTCCGGGGTCCAGCACCGAAAGTTACCCAGCATTTGCTCGTTTTGGGTTGAGGGGAAACCCCGGAAAAAACCTCAACCAGATAACTTGCCCCGACCGGGATTCGAACCCGGGCCACCTGGTTTCGCAGCCACAGGTGTGGACACTACAGTTAGTGAGATGAGAGTAAAGTGAAAGACTATTGAAACTTATGTAGGGCCTATACATATGTAATTATTGTGTTAAATTGTAATATGTATTCTTATTGTATTGTGTATATAATTGTATTGTGTATTGTAATTTTATTGTGTAAGGATTATATTGTGTATAGCATTGCCACCGGGTGCTTGCCCACTTGCAGTGTAAATAAATACATACATTTCTGTCAGGATACTTTGCAGTTTCTATAATCCACGTGCCTGCATGAGTTTTATACATCTCCACTTATTATTGTTTCTTATTATTTTTACGTACCTAGTAAAACGGAAAATCAATCAACTTTTAATTTAATGCGGCTAAACAGCTGTTAATTTCAATTATCTAGCTTTTTCTCTTGAATTCAAGTTATCAAGTGCCGTTTATACTCTTCAAGTTGTTTCAAAGTTCTTTCAAGTCAAGTAAAAAGTGGAAAGATTTTCAGCTTCACTTGAAACTTGAACCTAAGCTGCTACTTCACTTCAAGTAAATATGAAGTATAGTCACAGTTCGTCGAATCAAGTGACTTGAATTCAAGTAACTTGGAAAGTGTGAACGATGTCTAAAACTGTAAACATAACATCACAGTCCTGAAGTATAACGAACAAGTCGAGAAAAAACACGTACGTAATGAAGTCCTATTTCAGTAACACTATAACAAAATATATTAGAATATTGTTAAGTTTTTCATCTATATGAAGCTGAATTCCTTAGAATTTCAGAATGGAAAATCTCAAAAACTTTTCATACTGTGAGGACGTGGTGATTACGTTAACAGGCCATAGTCGTCGCTTTGGTAGCTCACAGTCATTTGGCAGAGCACTGGCTTTTGATGACTGCGGAGCCTGGTTCGAATCCCTGTGATTGGCGGAGTCATATTTGTGGTAATAATAATAATAATAATGTTTTATTTTCGCTGGCAGAGTTAAGGCCATAAGGCCTTCTCTTCCACTCAACCAGCCTTAATCAATACAATACATATTCAAATTACAAATATTTACACTACACTTAAAAGGTTCTCCAGCAATATTCTTCAGTGGTAGATAAAGTCAAAATCCTTGACAGTTTTTCTCTGGGTTTTCCTCCTTCATCCCACCGTCACTCTTCATTTCAGTAATATAATACACACCCAGAACTGTGAGATGTATTGTAGTGTTGTGACTGACGTTGAGATGGCATGAGTCTGAGGAGACGCAGTGCGCATTCCAATGCGTTGAAGGTCACCGAAGTGAGTTTTCATGGACCTTAAGCCACATGGATGTGACAACAGACGACACCACATGCCTGAATCACGATATCTATCCAGTTGTCTCATACGTTCGTTCGCTTTTGTCGTACAGATCGGTTATTTAGTCCTGACAGCTCAAGCGACGCGAAAGAGGGGAAGTAATAGGAGTAGTGGGACGGGTTACGGAGTAGAGATAAGGGGGAGAGATCGGTAAAGGAATGTAGTACAGGTTAACTGTACTGGAAACACAACGCTATACCGTATGCGTGATATCCGATCGCTCTGACTGCAGGCGACGGACTAACCTGAACATCCCTTGGCGTAACTTAAGGGACTTGCCTGACCCAGGCGCACATTATCCGCGACTGTCTGGACTAAATAATCGTACTGTAAGTTCCATCGCTATGAACTATTCAGTAAACTCCTGAAAGCACTATATCCGCTGTACTGCTACGTTATTGAAGTTATCGAAACATCTTTGCAAGATAGGGTTCAACAACCAAACCCGTTAGATCGTATTTGTGACTTATCTTGGATGCATCAGTGTGGAATTCTTAACTGTGTTCGGAAACATAGAAGGTAAATGGAAATATTATTCGACATCTTGTGTTGTTTTATTACCGTAAGATTAAAATCGCCTCATAAACCAAAATGAAAATTTGTGCTGCTGTGTATGGAGGAGATGCAGTCTCGAATCGAATATGTCAAAAGTAGTTTTCTCGATTTCAAATTGGAAATGTCTCCCTAAAAGACAAACTTCGCAAAGGACGGCCTGTGGTTACAGACGTATACAAAATAAAGGACTGTATTTCAAGCAATTCACGGACAACTCGGGAGATGGCGCAGGTGCTGAATATAATCGTGCTAGTGTATCCAGGCAATTAAAAAGCTTGGTTACCAAAACCTTTGTGATATATGGATACCATACGAACTGAGTGACCGGAATTTAGTTCAACACGTTTCCATCTGCAATTCATTATTGCGACAATGCGACGCGATCAAAATGATGATTTTCTGAAATTGTTAGTGACAGTCACTATGAGAATATTCCAAAGGGAAAATCATAGCGTAAGAAAGGTGAGAAGCCACTGCCAGTTCCTAAACCAGATCTTCATCCCAGGAAGGTTATGCTGTGTATTTGATGGGACTGGAAAGGAATTCTTTACTATGAATTTCTCCCAACTGGTGAGACCATCAATTCCGAGAAATACTGTTCTCAGTTGGAGCGACTGAAGGTAGCCTTCAAAGAAAAGACTGAAATGGTATACACTGAAGGAGTAATCTTCCATCACGAGAACGCCAGACGACATACTTAAACTGTGACTTGTCAGAAGTTATTGGATTTCGACTGGGATGTGTTACCCCATCCGTCCTATTCACCAGACATTGTCCCATCTGACTACCATCTATTCTAATCCCTGCAGAATTTCCTGAATGGTGAACTCCTCACTTCCTTGGGTGAATGCAGGCTCAACATGGATGAGTTCATCAATCTGAAACCTCCCTATATTTTGGAGAAAATGGCAATATGTTGTCGCTAACAAAGGGGTAAGTATACTGTGGGAAATAAAGTTTGTTTATTAGAATAAAACAAAACGTACTATACTACTTTCTCTAGTATGATGACCTTGTGCTTTATGTTTTCAAACTTCCATATCCCACCCTAGATTGTTCGGCAACTACTCTGTCGTACATGTGTTGGGGGTGTGCGAAAAGTAACGAAGAAGCGAACGAATTTGAGGCAAGGATACAAACAAAATAAAATTGTCGTTCAAGTAAGGGAATGGCAAGACAAAATTATTATTTCTTTCGAGTCTGCGATGTTAAACTTCGGGCTTCACATTAACCTCTTTGCGCTTCATTGCAGTTCTTTATTTCATAATAGCCTACCTACTGCTTATGTTTATGTTCTCGGCCACCAGCGTAACTCGGGTATTAGAGTGTTTGCCTGCTATAATCCGGAGCTGCGCTTAGGCGTGGGTTCAGTTTCTACATGGTCTGATTACCAGGTTGGGTTTTCCCGAGGATACTTCAAACTGTAAGGCGAATGCGAATGTCAGATAGTTCCATGGCGAATCCTCGGCTTCATCTCTCAAAATACCATAACGCTATCACAGATAAAAGCGACACTAATTAACGTAGTTGATACAGTAGCTTTAAGTAGAACTAATTTTTGTAGTATATTATATTACTGAAGACTTGCACAAATTAAATAATTGCAATATACCTAAATAAATAATCAATTTTATTTAGCATATTACATACAAATATATTTGTATAGCACAATGTTGGTATATTTATGTAAATATAGGAAACTGTTTTGGTTTGTAAAAATACAGTGTGCGCGACAAATTGACTATCGTGTCGATATATGCTAAGTAAGAAAGAGTTCTCACATTGAGTGTTTATAACAGCCCTGAACATAACGGGAAAGTAAAAAGGAGCAAAAATTCCCCACTTATGTTCTTTTCTCTTACATTGCCTTAGAAACTAGAACGTAGTAAGGCCACAGGCTAGTACATACAGTCACGAAGCTTGAGGTGATATTTTTGCAATTCTCGCTAAAAAATGATCCAAGCGGTTAGTAACTAAGGGCCCTATTCATAGACATTCTTGCCGCGGGCTTTCAGTGCATTATCAGCGAACTAACTTTTTTCGTATTCATAAACCAGTGTTAGCAATATGATATGATATGAATCCTGTTTAGCACGCTCATAGCGCGGGCTAGCGAAATGTCTATGAATAGTACCCTACGAGTACTAGGAACAGTAGACTGTGCGATAGTAGCGATCCTAGTGGTTAGCAACTGAAGTTCAACTGTCATTGGCATGCATATTCCCTAAGTATTGAGCTTCTGATTGCATATACTAGACTGAAGTAAGGCACTGTGGATCAGTGGTGGATTTTAGGCGACCAGTGAGATTCTAATGTTCATAAAAGCTATGATGTCTACCTTATACAATCCGTCACTGACAAGGGAAGGGTTTCGGCTCGAATAGGAATTTCGTATCCAAAATTTGTGTACAGGCCCATCTTTACATCTCTGTAAAGCTCCCAAAAGCATTCGTTTGTGTAACGTGTGGTTTGTCTGTTAGAGCACTGTACAAGTTGAGGGGTGGGGAGAGCACTGCACAAGTTAAGAGGCTGGGACACCTTACCCCTAAGCCTAGCCTAGCCTAGAACCTAGTGCGAGTGGTAAAATGTCTAGAGCCCATTTAAGAACTTTTTCTCCAACGTTCTGTCTGAAAATATTGCAGCTAATTAAAAATGTACACTGTTCTGTGAGTAATTGAATGTGCACAAGGATACAACCTTAATAAATGAATCATTCCAAGGCGAAGACGTGGGATGTATGATCATTCCACCTAAAAAAACGAAATATTTCCAGCCTCTGGATATCTATTTCCTTAGACAATACAAAATATATGCTCGGAGGATAACAGACTGCATAAGGACTCTTGCTGAGAATTCAGAACTGAACTTGGGAAATCGAGTGTTTATAACGAAAATGCACCCTGTTATTCATAACCAGTTGTCTGCTCCAGTAGATTGCCCTATGCATCAGTATTCCTGGCAGTCAGCTGGTTACGTGAATCCTGAACAAGTCTCAGACTTCAAAAATGTAATTCAGGTAGCATTTGATTTTTCAGCACTGTGAGGGTGGGTGATTATTGTGACCACACGTTGGGCGCCATTTGAGGGTGGGTGCGTCTCGGTGTTGCGTGAGATTCACTCAGGGTAGCCGAGGTACGGTTGTGGTGTAGGATGATGTCGGGAATAATACCAAGCCTGCTACTTATATAAAAGGCAGTGTAAACTCCAAGACTATAAGTTTATTGTCGTATTCACTTGGTAAACCCTAGAGTATGTATTTCCGGCTGACTTATAATTCAATCGTTGGTCGCACTTCTGCATCGACTCTATGGCAGCTCTGAATAAGCTCTATCCGATACTATAAATTCAATACTCTGCCCAGTACACTATGATCGAAGCTCCGAAACGTTGACGAGTGGTCTCGCCGATGACAAAGTTCTAACTATCGAGTCTTCGCCGGAAGAAAGACTATTAAGTTGGGCCGCCGACACGAAAAAAAGATGTCGCGCCGTCTACACGAAGAAAAGTAGTTATCCTGTCGACACGAAACGAAGTAGTTATTCTGCCCTGTATGTAGGGCCGTCGACACGAAAAGGAGTAGTGATTGTGCCCTGTATGTAGGGCCGCCGACACGATGAGATGTTGTGTTCATCTCCGCTCCCCGTCACCCTTATTTATAAAAACCTATCCTACGCTAAAACTAACTATTCTATTGGTTAAAAACTACGTCACTTAACCGGCCTAAAATCTATTCTCTATTGGTCCAAAGTGACCTCATAAGCTAAACCAAGATCTCTCCTTATTGGGCGCGAAATACGTCATCTCTAAATTTAAACTTTGGATTTCCCATAACATCTAATTAGTTTGTAGATCTTTAGAGAACCCCCGTTCTTTGGAAAATCCCAAGCTTGGCAGTATCTTTCCCACGGGTCCAGTCCAACTTTAGGATTTTACGCATCGCCGAGTGTCTATATACGATCCCGCCCAAAGTGGCCCTAAATCTGTCCGATACTGACAAGTGACGAGAGGAATACCTGCGTGTGAAACTAATTCTAACCAAGTCGCTGGGACATCCCCGCGAATACATGTAATAAAAATATGGAGATATCACTTCGCTAATAAATCGGTCTCTCCCTCTCCTAATTACTGCTTCAACTGGAGTGTGGTTCAGAAGATTGTTCAGGTGTTGCTTCTGCGTGTTGTGCTTATTGCTCTGCTTCATGCTGTTTCATGCATTTTATAGAGAATCCTTATGTATATTTTTAAAGAAGTGTATTGACCAATACCAACCAAACGGAGAGTTACACAAATTAATACTTTTACTGTCTTCATCACCATTGTGAGATAAGCCTATGTACAAATTTTTAACCAAAAATTCCTGTTCGAGCCGAAACCCTTCCCTTGTGAGCAGTGCTTACCTTCCTGTCTATTCGTATCCGATCAAAGCATTACTGTCTCAGACGGGGAAGGTGGAGTTGGGAATTAAGGGGTAGTCCGCAGTAACACGATTGAGATATTAGTATCCATACATGGTTTATAATTTATTAATTTATTCTGGTAGATTTAAAGCCGTGAGGCCTTCTCTTTCACGAGAAGTGAAATACCGGTATATATTGAAACAATAAAACGTAGTAACATTAATAATAACACTTGAATATAAAATCATTTTTATACACTTTAACGAGTTTACATACAATGAAATATGGACTAAACATGATGCAATAACCAATTTCTAACTTATAACCTAGTTATTCTTTATAATAGGTCTAAATGACAATTTATACAAACACACAGAATAATCTAAAAACATCGGCTAACACTCACAAATCAATTCCATTCTTAAATTGAATTAACTGACATGACGAGATAAAGAGTTCCATAGGCGATGAACTGACACAGTGAAAGAGGATGAATAGAAAGATCTACGGTGACAAGAATGGATAATAAAGCCTGATGTTGATTCCGCAATGTTCTCAGATATTTTGGAGTAGAAGTGACTAATATTCTAAATCGAGCCAATAAAACTTTGAGAATTTCTTACACAAGTTATAGCCTACGCACCAAGGTATTCTATCGTTAATACTTACCTTACTAATAAACGTATAACAGTGTGATCATAATTTTGAAACACTGTATATTTACTGTATGTTCCTGGAACTGCGTAACAAAGATCATTTTAATCAGGATAAAGTTAACAACAAACTAGTTTCTTTCCGTTTGTTGCTGTGAGAGAGGAATGCTAGTTAGAATACGTTGTAGTTCTTTTTTGCAATTTCGTTGCTTCGTATTGTATTGTGTAATGGGATATTAGAGTCGAAGTGTCGAATTTCGTTCATTAGGAACACAATCTGCAGTTTCTGTCATTGCAGGATGTTCCTTAGCATCATTTCGTTAAGCCAGAGCTATAGACTTCATACAAAACATTGATATGAACAATACCCTAATTGGTGTTATATTGATAAGAGTGATACGGTATTCTGAATCTAATAAATTACACTATATACGTTTATCGCTTTAAAATTTACAATAACACAACCAAAAGAAATCGATAATTGCGCGACTGTCCATGGCCTATCAGCAGACTACTGATCTCACCACCACGTACTTCAGCAGAAGTATACGATCATCCAGCAGGAAAAGGATAACATGTGATCAGTAGTTAAAGCTGCTTGCTGCTCACTGTAGCCCCAAAAATTCACCAGCTCATTACGAGATGGTCAGGCAACGATTTCATACACTGGCCAGATTTTATGGTTAATTTCTTCCCTTCAACGAACTTTCACTGAGCAAAGACCACATCTTAGACCAGGCATGTTCAGCGTGGGCATTTATAGCAGTTAAGCGAGGCGTAAAAGTGACCTAGAATTTCGGAATCGCATACAGGGACACGCTAAAAGAGATTGTGTCAATTTTTACCTCGTTTAAAGGGTAGAAATTCCAGCGCTGAACATACCTGGCTTAATCAAATGTTTCTCAGCCTTTTTGACCATGAGACTTCCCTTTTTTTCCCACTGATGTAGTGCAGTTCCTGGCCTGCGGTACAGAGGCAAATGTAGAACATGTCTAATAATATGAAATTTGATACCAACTTTAAAATACAACAATTTAATTATATTTTTATTAACGCAAAATAATGTAGGTATAAATTTTTATAAAACTACAAAAAATATGTGTTGTTGTTATTATTAATTTTATTATTATTATTATTATTATTATTATTATTACTATTATTATTATACACTATCACCTTTACTTTTTAACTTTACTGTAGAGTATGCCATTAGGAAAGTCCAGGATAACAGAGAGGGTTTGGAATTGAACAGGTTACATCAGCTGCTTGTCTATGCGCATGACGTGAATATGTTAGGAGAAAATCGTCAAACGATTAGGGAAAATACGGGAATTTTACTTGAAGCAAGTAAAGAGATAGGTTAGGAAGTAAATCCCGAAAAGACAAAATAGGCCTATATGATTATGCCTCGTGACGAGAATATTGTACGAAATGGAAATATAAAAATTGGACATTTATCCTTTGGAGAGGTGGTAAAATTCAAATACCTCGGAGCAACAGTAACAAATATAAATGATACTCGTGAGGAAATTAAACATAGAACAAATATGGGAAATGCCTGTTATTATTCGGTTCAGAAGCTTTTATCATCCAGTCTGTTGTCAAAAAATCTGAAAGTTAGAATGTATAAAACAGTTATATTGCCGGTTATTCTTTATGGTTCTGAACCTTGGACTCTCACTTTGAGAAAGGAATATAGGTTAAGGGTGTTTGAGAATAAGGTGCTTAGGAAAATATTTGGGACTAAGAGGGATGAAGTTACAGGAGAATGGAGAAAGTTACACAACACAGAACTGCACGCATTGTATTCTTCACCTGACATAATTAGTAACACTAAATCCAGACGTTTGAGATGGGCTGGGCTTGTAGCACGTATGGGAGAATCCAGAAATGCATATAGAGTGTTGGTTGGGAGGCCGGAGGGAAAAAGACCTTTGGGGAGGCCGAGACGTAGATGGGAGGATAGTATTACAATGGATTTGAGGGAGGTAGGATATGATGATAGAGACTGGATTAATCTTGCTCAGGATAGGGACCAATGGCGGGCTTATGTAAGGGCGGCAATGAACCCCCAGGTACCTTAAAAGTCAGTAAGTAACTATTATTATTATTATTATTATTATTATTATTATTATTATTATTATTTTTTTTTCAATAGTCTAATACGAAACATTAACTTTTAAACCACAGATAGATAAACTTTCAAGATTTTAGAAGATTATATTAGATGTCTTTCATGTAATTCATGGTTATCTGCAAATTAAATTTAGATTTAATTTCATATGATTGTTAAATAGCCATTTGTAAATCATATACAATGTTTGCTTTAGCTGCTTGACGTTCTGCGAATAAATTTGTAATTAAAATTTTTCCCCGCCGTGGTGAATGTTTATATGTGTCTCTTCATTTTTCCAGGAGCTGCGTTAAACAATAATAAAGTAAATATGATAGAGAAGACAATAAATAATAAGAATCATGTAAGAGGTATTGTTTGTGAGATAGAAAAATATTCTTTTGAGTAATTGATTCTGACAAGACATTGTTACTAACCTCTTCACCTTTTTATTTATTTGTGTTGCTTATAAATTAAGAAGATAGCGACGATAAGGGGCGATCCTGTCTCACTCCTTAGTTTTATAACTTTTTCTATAATATCATAGTTTAAAATAATTTGGTTGTTTCCGTACACAATTACCGGTGTTCTTAAACAACGAATTTAAATGCTAAGTAGTCAATAATAAATTTGAAACATGTGGATGAAATTGATAAGGAAATTGGAAAATTGTTATTTAATATTTTACACCTGAAAATCATAAAGCTATTACCTAACTTCTATAATTTAGTAGCATCGAGAGAATTCTTCTTTTTCTATTTTAATATCATATTGACTCGAGACCGTTTCGAGTATAATTGCATGCTCCTACCTAACCTGAGATAATATCACACTTGATAACTGAGTTTAAGAAAGTGCCAAATCACATTTCGTAATAGAATCGCACTAGTGGAGTATATAATGAAATTAGAGACGGAGGTATTGAGCTCTTCGCGAAATGAGAATGCTAAGATTTTAATTAGAAACGACTTCCATGCAAGAAACTTTCGTGAAATTAATGTCTCTCTTACGGGATTTTTTATTTCCCTTCCGGGATTTACTATAAGCTCCCTCAATCGTCATTGGTGGTGTAGTTGTTACCATGGTAACTATTCCTGTTCTGGACATAGCATGCAGAGATAAACGTAAAATTTCACTAGTTCCTGCATATATGAGACCCATTCTAGCAATGATTACTTACTTTAAGATGTAAACAACGTCTACTGAACCAGTTCCTGAAATAAAAATTTGGAATACATGAACGGTTTTCATTCTGTGTTTCATTAAACAGAATCTAAAATGAAAAACTCCCGGTATTGAAGTTCATGGAGTAAATTGGATAATTGTATTACACTTTTGTATTTGACAATGCTGTTTTAATAATTTTGATAAATGTAAGTTTCCTCCTTCCTATTAAGTGGAGGAATAAAATAGTTATTTTTGGATTATTTGGTGAAAAAGCTTTAAATTATTCTAATTAATATCTTAGGAACTGAGCGGAAGGAAAATTGAACAATGTTGCAACTTTATTTGAAATAGGCCACTCACCCGTATTTTTACTTGTATATTTCGGGTAAAGAAAGTGCGCGGGATATTCGAGAAAATACGATATTTAATTCATCGTTGATTCCTTTTACATGAATTATTTATGTTCGGTAAATGAGAAATAGCCATTGCAATTACTTTCCTTCCATTATTAGTTATTCTCCTATTTACTTTTAAGTTTGACATAGTGTTCCAGCATTAATCCCAAATAGCAAAAATTTTGCATTTCCCCATATGTGCAATGTCTACATGCACTTCTTTGTTATATTCTGTTAACTATAAAAAATTTTGAGGCATCACTGTTGGTATTCATCTATTAATTCTGAAAACACGTCATGCTATATATCTTCGCAACAATAATAATAATAATAATAATAATAATAATAATAATAATAATAATAATAATAATAATAATAATAATAATAATAACAGCTAGTTAATACGTGTGTTGTTTGAATAATAATAATAATAATAATAATAATAATAATAATAATAATAATAATAATAACAGCTAGTTAATACGTGTGTTGTTTGAATAATAATAATAATAATAATAATAATAATAATAATAATAATAATAACAATAACAATAATAATAGTCACAGTAATAGGCCTAGCTAGTTAATACGTGTGTTGTTTCATTTCCCACAGTAGAAGAATAAAAGTTATTTTTGGATTAATTGGTGAAAAAGCTTGAAATTATTCAAACTACCATCTTAGGAACTGAGCGGAAGGAAAATTGAACAATGTTGCAACTTTATTTGAAATAGGCCACTCACCCGTATCTTTTACTTGTATAGTTCTGGTAAAGAAAGTGCGCAGGATATTCGAGAATATACGGTATTTAATTCATCGTTCATTTCTTTTAAATGAATTATTTATGTTCGGTAAATGACATATAGCCATTGCAATTACTTTCCTTCCATTATTAGTTATTCTTCTATTTACTTTTAAGTTTGACATAGTGCTCCAGCATTCATTCCAACTCCAGCATTTCCCCATGTGTACAATGTCTACATGCACTTCTTCGTTATATTCTGTTAACTATAAATAATTTTCAGGCACCACTGTTGGTGTTCATCTATTAATTTTCAAAACACGTCATGCTATATATCTTCACAACAACTACAACAACAACAACAACAACAACAACAATAACAATAATAGCTAGTTAATATGTGTGTTGTTTCAATAATAATAATAATAATAATAATAATAATAATAATAATAATAATAATAATACAAATAATAATAATAGCTATTAATACGTGTGTTGTTTCAATAATAATAATAATAAGAATAATAATAATAATAATGACAGTAATAGGGCTAGCTAGTTAATACGAGTGTGTTGTTTCATTTCCCACAGTAGAAGAATAAAAGTTACTTTTGGATTAATTGGTGAAAAAGCTTGAAATTATTCAAATTACCATCTTAGGAACTGAGCGGAAGGAAAATTGAACAGTGTTGCCAACTTTATTTTAAATACGTCGCTCACCCGTATATTTTACTTGTATATTTCGAGTAAAGAAAGTGCGCGGGATATTCGAGAATATATGGCATTTAATTCACCGTTCATTTCTTTTACATGAACTATTTATGTTCGGCAAATGACAAATAGCTATTGCAATGACTTTCCTTACATTATTAGTTATTCTATTTACTTTTAAGTTAGACATAGTGTTCCAGCATTCATTCCAAATAGCAAAAATTTTGCCTTTCCCCATGTGTACAATATCTCCATGCACTTTTTGTTATATTCTGTTAACTATAAATATTTTTCAGGCACCACTGTTGGTATTCATCTATTAATTTTCAAAACACGTCATGCTATATAGCTTAACAACAACAATTACAATAATAATAATAATAATAATAATAATAATAGTAATAATAATAATAGTAATAATAATAGTAATAATATAATGATAATAATAATAGGTAGTTAATAGGTGTGTTGTTTCAATATTATTAATAATAATAATAATGATAACAACAATAATAATAATAGTGACAGTAATAGGGCTAGCTAGTTAATACGTGTGTGTTGTTTCATTTCTCACAGTGCCCAAGGTGGAAATCGTGGACGAGCGCGGGGAGGCCATCCCCGACAAGTTCTACAAGGCTGGGAGCACTATAGAGCTCAAGTGTGTGATTAGCCAGGTGCCACAGCCCTCGAGCTACGTCACGTGGAAGCACGGGCAGCGGATGCTCAACTATGACACGTCACGCGGCGGGATCAGGTAGGAGACGAGACAATGTGTTGCCACAGATTTGTATCATGCTCATGTTCCCATAGTAGAGTAATGTTTCTCAAGTATTCTCGAAAAATCTTGAATCTTAAGTACCCAGGAGGAAAGCTTACCGCCATTTAATAATCGTACTTTGATTAAAGCATATACATTTTTTTTTCAGATATGGGTAAGCTTCACTTACATCTCTAGGAATTTGAAATCATTGAAACGTGGTTAGTGGAGCGATTTCCACACAGTTTTATGTTAAATTAATATAGGTTCCACACTGTCTTTGGACAATTGACTAAACAACAACAATGTGTGATGGAAAAAGGAAACATTAGTCTCAATACTATACGCATCTTAAGAGAGAAATTTCAAGTCTTAATGTAAACGACATAATATGCAATCTCCTAACCTAACGTAAGAGCGACAAGTCTCAATTCGTTCAAATAATAAATTTCACTTGGGACGTGACTTAATAGAGCGTGTTAGATTGTAACAGTGTAAACAACTATCTGCAAAACATGACCATACCTGCCATTGCTCTCTACTGGCCTTTTCAATCACCTGCACAGTTAAGAGCTGGAATTCGTTTAAGACGAGATGGTGTTTTTGAGAGATAAGTTCGACAAATCGTCATAATACGAGGTTGTTTCCGATCACTGATAACGAATTTGAATGACGTCATGCCTGTCAGGAGTCACACGACAGCTGAATTGTGGCGCGAGTTGACAGACCAGTAGTGAGTGATCTCATAGTCAGAGTGCACGGCGACTCACAGCAGAAATTCCCAAGAAAATCGAGCCTTTTTGGGGGGGGGTACATTACGACCCTTTCCAATGCCAAGTACAGTTAAGTAAAAATAAAAGAAGCCTGCAATAAACGAAGTTTCGTTATTTCCAAGAAAGGCAACTACAGTGTACTTAATAAGATTGATAAAGCTCGAATGGAATTAATTTGTATCATTCCTGGGGCGGCGACTTATGACATGAGGTGGATTTGCTTACTTTTTACATTCTGGAATTAATCCTATCCGAGTTTTGTCAGTCTTATTAGGTACACACAAGATGCCTTTCTTGGAAATAACGAAACCACGTGTTTTGCAGGTTCCTATGATTTTCATGTAACTGTACTTGGCATCGGAAAGAGTTATGTACCCCTTCCAAAAAGACTCGATTTTCTTGAGCATTGCTACTGTGATACACCGTGCACTCTGACTATGAGACCACTCACAATTGGTCTGTCACCTCTCGCCGCAATTCAGCTGTCGGTGTGATTCCTGACGCACATGACGTCATTCAAATTCGTTATCAGAGATCGGAAACAACCCTGTACTTGAAATTTGCCTTAAAATCAGAGAAAACCTCGGAAATAAACCCAACGTAATCCGCAAGATTCGAACTCACAACCCATCGTAGTCTCAAAGCACGATTCCCGTTCTATACTCTCAGGTGTGGGTCTGTTTTCTGGTTGGGATGATTATTTTTATTCATTTTTTCCCCCAGTTATAATGCGAATATCAAGTAACCACACGGCGAATCTTCGATCTCAACTTTCCAAATATAATCTCGCTATCACTTACACCATCGACGCTAAATAATTTAGTAGTTGATGCAGCTTTGTTAAATAAATGGCCAATCAACCATTCGATAATTCTGTACCACGCAGGTGGCGTTTGTTAGTTTGAAGTATAATGGATCCATTCATGAAGGCCAGTATTTAAGTGATGATATACTAAACTATAATGCACTTAATACCCATTCATCGCATCGATCTGAAGTTCACATAAGAAACACGGATAGAGGAACTGACTGAATTCCATTCAGAGTCTCCATTACATTTCGCGCCGAATTCTGATCTTTCCATCCCTCCCACATCTATTTTGATGCATTCTCTTATCAGTTTAATATAAGTTTCCTTCTGCAGAAGATTGCTATCATCACAATCAA
Organism: Periplaneta americana; assembly: GCF_040183065.1. NCBI lineage: Eukaryota > Metazoa > Arthropoda > Insecta > Blattodea > Blattidae > Periplaneta > Periplaneta americana. Next base: position 43,224,083 of record NC_091133.1, read on the forward strand.
AGATAACACTTCAGAAAGTACTGTGATTTGCTAGTTAAGAGCAGGAGTTTCAATTAACAAAATGAACAGAAATCTTTTGTTTTAATTATGTTTTATTTAACGACGCTCGCAGCTGCCAAGGTTATATCAGCGTCGCCGGTGTGCCGGAATTTTCTCCCGCAAAAATTCTTATAGATGTCCGTGAATCTACTGATTTGAGCCTTTCGCATTTAAGCAAACTTAAATGCCATCGACCTGGGCCGGGATCGAACCCGCAAACCTCGGACACAGAAGGCCAGCACTCTATTTACTGCACCACCCTGGACGACGTTTTTCATCTTCTGTATTATATTCCATACTATATCTTCCGCAACTGTCCTTGTTGTATCTACTGGTTCCAGATTTTCTTCTATTTTATATTCTGATCGTTCTTCCGTGAGTAGGATGTTAAAATGTTTACACCAATCCTACATTTTCATTAGGTTTAGTTGAGGTTTATGTTGTGTTTCCTATCTCAAAATTCTTATTACAATCCAAGCGTCTCTTGATCTTTTAAATCTTATCTGCCAATTAACTGTTGAACATGCTTTTTCCCCACTCTTCGTTTTTTTCTTTCCTAACAATCTTACTTGTTTCTCACTTTTTTCTTTATATATTTTCTATCTATATCTCATTTAGAGCTCAGTCACTTCTGGTATGATTGTGTTTTTTCGTTTAATGTTTGCGAAACTTCTTTTGTTAGCCAACGTTCCCTGTAATTTATTTTTGTAACTGTATTTAATATTTCGCTGGCAATTTCTTTTATCTGTTCTTTTAAGTATTCATAGAGTTCTTTCGTATTGCCATGAAATAAGAGCAATTCAACAATGATACAAATAAAAAAATGGTAACAGATAGTCAACTACCAATATAGAGATAAATCAAGGTGTAAGACAAGGATGCCCTTTAGCACCCGCTCTGTTTAACCTTTATATTGACGATGTCATAAGGAAGTGGCAATAAGTCTTATCAGAAAAGTTTAGAGTTGATAATAGAAAATTACATACACTCCTCTTTGCAGATTATCAGACAGTGACAGCAACTGACGAGGACAGCTTGCAGAGAGCCATTTTTCAATTAGAAAGAGTTGCTGCTGAATATAACCTACAGATATCGCCAAGTAAGACCAAAGTAATGGAGTTCCATGAGAAGAATATAGTAAGAGCCAAATTAGTAGTGAATAACCTTTTAATAGACCAGGTAACTTATTTTAACTATTTAGGGGTCTTCCTAGGAAATGATAGGACAAAGGATATTAACAGAAAATTAAACCTGTTCCAACATATTTCTGGTACAGTTAAGAGAACATTAGGAAGGAAAACCAGAAGAGAAACTGTACTAAAGTTCTATGACGTTTTAGCTTTACCTGTATTGATATATGGTTCGGAATGCTGGACTCTTAACAAAAGCATGATAAGAAGAGTGGAAGCAGCAGAAATGAGATTTCTTCGATATGTAGCAGGATCCTACTCTTTTAGACAGGAAAAGGACTGAAGATATCCGCAAAGAACTACAAATAGTCAGCATAGTAAGAAAAATAGAAGAATATAGAAATAAATGGTTTGAACACGTCAGCAGAATGGATGAAGAAAGGCTGCCCCGTATGATATTAAATTATAAGCCTCAAGGTCATAGAAGTCGAGGACGACCAACAAAAGGATGGAGTGATCAACTATATTTTGGAGCCGGAACAGGTCAGTAATGATCTAATCCATGAAGGAGATGATGATGATGATGATGATGATGATGATGATGATGATGATGATGATGATGATGATGATGATGAAATTCTTCTTGAGGATTATTTCCTAATCTTTTTTTATATAAACCCTTTATACTACCATCGTGTAGCAGTTGAACATCAAATTTTTTCTTCTTCCTTTAGTTGTTCTGTATTTTGCACTGAAATACTGTAGTAATATTAATTACAATCGGTCGACAGAATTCCATTGTATAGCACCTAAAAACACTCGCAGAAGCTACAGATTGATATAACAACGTAAGCCGAGTATATTATCATTATTGTTTTATAATAAAATAATAATAATAACAACAAAAACAACAATAATAATAATAACAATAATAATAATAATAATAATAATAATAATAATAATAACCTAAATCAAACAGCATTTGCTACTACGGTGCAGTAGTTAAATATAATACAGTAGCAACGGTTTTTGAAGACGTTGACTTCATAAACTGAACCATAATATTATTATTCTTGGCAGATACTGTAATGTGGTCGATGACAAAGACATGACATAAATATTTAAAAAATACTGTTATAATTTACTAAATTCAGCGGCGATATTAATTGACAGTATTCACAATATATTATTATTATTATTATTATTATTATTATTATTATTATTATTATTATTTAAACTGTGTTGGAAAGAGTGTGTGAAGAAAGAATGATGCTGAAACTGATCAGAAAGAGGAAAAGGAATTATTGGGTCACTGGCTGAGAAGAAACTGCCTACTGAAGGATGCACTGGAAGGAAAGATGAACGGGAGAAGAGATCAGATGACACACGACATTGAGATATAGGGATCATATGAGAAAAGAAAGAGGATGGCAGAAAATAGGAACGATTGGAGAAAGTTGGATTCGCAGTGAAAGACCTGCCCTTGAGCAGAACACTAAATTAAATTATTATTATTATTATTATTATTATTATTATTATTATTATTATTATTATTATTATTATTATTAAAGGGTAACACTTAAATGTGGACCCTTTACACGCCATGAAAGGGCTTAAGAGTCATTTAGGTATAGCTTCATGTTTTTTACTTGATTTTTAAACGATGCTGTATCAATTATTGGTTATTTAATATCTTTGGAACTGGTGATAGCGAGGTAGTATTTGGCGAGATCAGGACGAAGATTCACCATAGATTACCTGACATTCGCATCATGGTTGAGGAAAACCTCGGAAAAAGCCCAACCAAGTAATCATCCCAAGCGGGAAACGAATCCACGCTCGAGCACAACACCGCCTGAGCTACGCTGGTGGCCTCATTGCTTACTAATCTCGGCACTAAAATGAGAAAGTGTGGTCGGTCGTAGCGCTCTGATCGTATTTTACCTTCAGGATAGACTCGGTACACAATTTTACAGGAGGATGAGTGAATCACAATGTTGTTTTTGAAACTTTAGCAACGTCAGATATCCCGTCCCCAGGCGGGTTTTAAACTATGACTTTCCAATCCGTAGCCAGTTGGTCTCCTACTGAGCTGCTGGCAACGTAACTTTGTCACTTAGTATTCTAATACTAACCGATGCAGCAATCACTATATTCGAAAGTTGCCGCATTTTTTTTTTTTTTTTTTTGTATTCTCCTTATAAATGTTGGAATATTTGTCATAAATATTTCACTTACTTCGAAGATTATTCTTCGTATTAAAGGTTTATATCAGGCCTGCACAAACGGCGCTCATTGAGAGCGGCCGCTCCTTCGGAGCGGGAGAGTCTTCTAACAGCTCGCCTCAAAGGTACGTCGGAATGACGTAGGCCTGTTATAGGTAGAGGATAGTCCACGCAGCTATCTGGTGTTGTGTTTATTATCAGTAGCTATTTCACTTTGTCTATCTACGGCTACATAATGGAGGAATCTAAAAGACGGAAAAGTGGTCATCAGGCAAATTCTTTCAATATTGCATGAGAAAATACTTATTTTTTTCACAGCAGCTGGAGTCAATACTCAGTGCCTTCTCTGCCACAAAAGTTTCAAAGAAAGAGAAAAACATAACATAATCATGCGTTATTACTAGACCACACATACAGATACGATGGTTTTGTTGGTGAAGATCGCAGTAAAAAGGTTCAGTAGTTGAAAGTTGCATTATTACATGATGTAGGGTACGTTATGATTCATTAATCTTCAAAAATTTAATTATCTCTCTTCAGGGAAAAGGCCAGCTCATTATTGATATGTTGAATAAATTACGAGATTCAGTAGTAAACTTACACTTTTCGTAAGTCAGTTTCGGGAAGGTAATATGGCTCACTTTCCTACGGTAGTAACTGCTCATGATGAAGCCATGTTAAACGATTATGTGCAGATATTGATTGAAATTCAAATTTAATTTAATTCTAGGTTCCAAGATCTTGCCTTAATTGGAAAGAAGTTTCAAATTATCATAATAAATTCCTTCAACACCAGTTGAAGCAGTGTCATACGATTTACAGCTTGAACTTATTGATCTTTAATGTGACCTAAGGGTAAAGATCTTTTGAGTAATACTACTAGTCTGGTTGAGTTTTACAAGACTCAATCTCAGCAATAATATACACGACTACACAAACAGGCTGTGAAAATGATTGCTGTGTTTGGTTCAACATTTATATTTGTGAGCAACTGTTTGTATAGTCAACTTTAATAAAGACAGGCATCGAACTTCTGTAACTGATGTTTCATTACGATCAGTACTGTTCCTTTCGGATGCGAAGAGCATAAAACCCTGTTTTGATTTAGTGATAAATAGAAATGTAACAAAATGATATTATATATTTAAGTAGCTATTGAATTTGTATTATTTCTGTGAAATAAATATTTCTTTATTAATTAATAATAGTCCAAGATAGTTTTCTAACACTGAACGGGAATTCATTTCATGAACACTCGTACTAGTACTTTCTTTAGTGTACATTTTTTACGAGATCCCCCTTCTTCCAGCCCACCTTATACAGAACGCAGCCAATATCTGCATTCCGCTCGCGAACTGTGAGCCGACTCGGAGAGCGCAAACCCTGAGCAGGCCTGGTTTATATAAGTCAGGTCGCTAATAAGTACCCAAAAAGTAAGTTAAATGTAAGCCAACGCAAGATTGGGAGTAAAATTCTGACCGTCACCTTGAGGGATAGAATCAACAACCAAGAAGTGATGACTCCGACAAGCATGAAGGATATAGCGGTCCAAGCACTACAATTGAAGTGAAATGGAACGGTCACGTGCTGAGGGCTCAACGAGTCAAGATGGGCCTATACATCAACTGTATGAGATCCGAGAATAGGGAAGAGAGGCCAAGGCAGACCGAAGCGACGTTGGTCACACCTGTTCAGAGAAACAGCAGGAGCAGTGTGATACAGAACAGCAACACACCGATAAGACTGAAGAAGTCTGGAAAGAAGAGCGCTTGGAATCACAACAATGTAAATATGAAGGACCGAGCAAGTGATTTAGAAGTGGCTACTCAAATTAGAGTTGCTTAGTGCTATGATTTGCTCTGTGCTCCATAATATATCAAAGCATGTGAATAGTAGAACTGTGTATTGCACATATAAACGGTGAAAGATGAATGTAATGTGAAAGTCAAATGCACAAATGGAGACAAAGAAGTTAACCAGAGGCAGGAAGAGCAGACAAAAATCTGAATTGGATGGGCTCGCGAAATGCGAGTAGTCGAGCTAATCCTATAACTGGCGTTATAGGAATCCCTTGCCCTTATGGGATTTCATTGGCTGTTCTTATTGTTATTCATATTTCAGCTGAAACGTTATATTTGTATATGAACCAGGAAATGAATTATTCTATAATGACAGTTACATCTGGTTAGGTTACAATGCGCAGAGATATAATACATAGGGATAATATGTATTGTAATGAAATATAACGGTCCAATTTATATGTCATCTGTACATGATGCCTAGAAATTTAACCATAGGAACTATTGTGTCAAAATGAAATTAAAGTAAAGTATGCGACTGAGTCTGTTTCACTGGGCGAAAGGCCTTCCCTTGCTAATTTTGCAATGCAGCTCTAAATCTCCCTTGCAAGTGTGCTAAGGCTAGGTGTTCGACGGTATTTGAAGCTTGGCTGCACACTGCTGCTCGAGATCAGAATGTGTTAATGCTAATCTCGGTTACAGAGCGTGTTATGATGAAGGATGAAACGCATTTCCCAATATAAACCTCATCAGCACTAATATGTGTTGATAGCTCTCTCTTGTAGAAAGTGTGCACATACTGATCTTTATATTTCGAAATTTGAAATCATTATAAACAAATAACTTCATTTGTATCACTTACTGCATTTCTCTTTAATTAAAATTACTTGTTTTATCTTTGCAACTGTCTTTACTTGCATAAAACAAATACAAATTTCATTTTACGACACTGTGTTTATTCAATTTGAAATTATTTTAATTTTAGTACATTGTTCTGTTGCAAAAAACATAAATGGATGGATTAATGAAGGAATGGATGGAAGAATGGGTGGTTGAATGAATTGAGATGAGATGAGATGAATTGAATAAATAATAGCGAATGAATGAATTAATAAATGAATGGGATGAATTTAATGAATAGGATAGAATGAATGAATGAATGAATGAATGAATGGGATAAATTTGATGAATGGAATAGAATGAATGAATGAATGGAGTAAATTTAATGAATGGGATTAAAAGAATGAATGAATTGAATTGAATTGAATTGAATTGAGTGAATAGAATTTATTGAACGAATGAATGAATGAATGAGATGGGATGGGATGAATTGGATAAGATGAGATGAGATGTGATGAATGAATGAATGAATGAATGAATGAAAGAGTGAGGTGAGTTGAATGAATGAGTGAGATGAATTGAATGAATGAATAGGATGAATTTAATGAATGAATAGGATGAATTTAATGAATGAATAGGATGAATTTAATGAATGGGTTAGAATGGATGAATGGGATAAATTTAATGAATGGGATAGAATGAATGAATGGGATAAATTTAATGAATGGGATAGAATGAATGAATAAATGAATTAATGAATGAATTAATTAATTAATTAATGAATAGGCCTGCTATTTAGCGTTGAATACCTTACATATGTTTAAACTCTTTATAGCGGTACTGCTACATCTTTATAATGGATCATTTCGGAATATTTGCGAGACTTAACTTCTAGATTTATAATTATTTCATTGCTCATCACTACAATATATAAAGATATATTTTTAAATTTGATTATACAGGTTGATACATTTGGATATGGATAAAATAAAAACACCGTAAAACATTTACTACTGAATTTTATTTGTTGAAACTTTGTGCATACAACACTGAAAGATGGGACATTCCTCATAGCGCAACATGACCCCCATTGCGCACCCTGCAGAACTCGTAACGGCGATGCAATTCAGCCCATGTCCTTTGTAATATAAGAGGGGTGATTTTTTGTAAAGCTTGAGTAATTTTTACTCTCAGAACATCAATGTTCCTGAGTTTCTGTGAATAGATAATGTATTTAACCAACTTCCACACGAAGTAGTCAGGAGGGGTTAGATCTGGGGAGTTTGGGGACCAAGCCAAGAGATAGCTGCTTCTCGTACTGGGTTTCGCCTGCGACCTCCTGCATGTTTTTTTTAACACAGAATCTGTTTCTACAAATGTTCGATATCACAACATTATGGAATCGTATTTGGGTACATTACGCACACCATATTCACGTCGAAATTTCTTTTGAACTCTTTTAACACTCTGAAAGTTAGCATACCAAAGAACACATTGTGCCCGCTGTTGATTTGTAGTGACCATTTTAATCATCTACGATTTTAATTTGTGCTTTCAGATTATGCATTGTAGATTGTCATATATGGGAACTCCAATCTTTTAATCATAATACTAAAAATAGCTTGTAAGAGGATCTTAGACTAGAAATGTTTACTTTAAATGTAGGTCTGTTTGTAAGTATGAATAAGAGTGTAATTGTTTGTCTTATTTGAACTGTTGTATCAGTGAAGCGTGGTGACTCAGTGAAGTTGTGGTTTTACAGTGCAGTGAAATAGTTCCGATCAGTGATAATTTATAGTGTCAATGAAATGTGTTCTATAGTTCCAGTGAAATGTGTTATATAGTGTTAGTGAAATGTGTCATAATGCCAGTGCAGTGAGTGAGATGAGAGTAAAGTGAAAGATTATTATCAGTATAATGTGAAACTGATGTAGGTTGTAATGTAAATTAGGTTCACTTATTAATTAGGTTATTTTATGTATTATTAATTGTAACTATTGTGTATAATTATTATGTATTCTAATTGTATTGTGTATTGTAATTTTATTGTGTTTTGTTTATATTGTTTGTACCACTGCCACCGGGTGCTCGCCCACTTGCAGTGTAAAGAAATACATAGCCTACATAATACCTATAACTAGCAATAACTTTTCCCTACTTTCATAATAGCTTTACAATAATAAATTAATATTATCCATACCCAAACGGATCAGAGACTGTACTTTGAGTAAGAGTGAACGAATCTCAAAAATAAATAATACACGGAGCTTGATTTTTTACTTGTAATTGGTAATAAGATAAATTTTAAATTAGATTATTCTAACAGTGTTTATATTACTGGTAACGATAATGATTTACTGTTGTGGAGTAACGGTTAGCATACCTGACGGTGAAACGAGCGGGCTCAGATTCAAGTCGTGATTTGGACAAGTTACATGGCTGAGGTTTCTTCCGGGTTTTCCCTCAACCCATTAAAAGCAAATGCTGGGTAACTTTCGGCGCAGGACCTCGGACTCATTTCGTTGACATTATCTTCTATATCTCATTCAGACGCTAGATAATCATAGCAGTTGATAAAGAATCGTAAAATAACTAATTAAAGACGATTAATGTTTGTATTAGATTATTAAAAATTACTCTAAATTAAGTACTAGCTTCTGTAAAATAAATTAAATTCTCAGATCATTAGTATCATAAGGAAATAGTTAACTGAGCGAAGTGGCTTAGTAGCAGACTCAGGAGGTCCCGGATTCAAACCCAAGATGGCCAATCTGATTCATTTTTTCCGTGGAGGATTGGAGATTTACATACCATGATTCATCACCGCCTTAATCACTATTATCATAATCATTAAAAATTGAAATTACTTGAATGAATAAGAGTCACGTAACATGGAACAATAGAAACAGTATTTCAACAGTAGTCAACAGTAGAATCCAAATATTCTACACGTGATATGACCTAGATATTAAGGAGTATATAAATAACCTCGAAAGATATAATAATAATCTAATTTAGATGTTAATCTTTGGTACGGAAAATGGTGGCTCTTCTGTAGCTTGAATTTATCGAAGTGTCGTTGGAGTTAACGCCCGATTCACACGGGGAAATATGAATCATTGAAGTCCGATGATGAAGTCAAGTCGTAGCAGCAACGTATGTGTATATCATGACCAGGCTTCGGTCCTGGGCACAGAAACGCATGAAGTTCAGAACGCAGGGCGATAGTGTTGTGTTAGTCGAGTGGAGTGGGAGATGAAGCGCGTCGTTACTTCGTGTTTCACAGTCCGTCACAGTACGGCACAAAATATATTTCACCCTGTACAGATGCGGTATCCATAGTACATTCCTAGTGTAGACAATAAATGTCTACCATTAAAGTATTAACGTGAGTTGTAACCTTCAATCAGGTGTTCCTACGCCGAAGCCTGTTACACATACCGCAGCCAAGCAGCAATAGGCCTACACACAACGGTAATGCACATTACGGACCCACCTGTGTTTTTGCAGTGGGGTGGCTGCATATGAGTCATGACGTCATTTATACTCCGTGTACTCTGAACCTCATACTGGTTACTCTGTGTCCCTAGGCCGAAGCCTGGTCATGACATATTCCCTCCGAAGCCTTTATGGCTTAGCGACATTGCTCTTTCTTCTCGTTCCGAAGACCTTGCTTCTAATCTCTGCATGTAAACACGGCCGTACATAATGATTCTCGAACTATTCCAAGTTGGGATTTAGTCCCTGAACAACGACCAATTTTCGTGTCAAAGGGTATACCTTATTTCTGAAAGACAACCAAAAATTTCAGCTTTCTAACCTAATTTGTATTTGATGTGTGTTTACTTTACTCAAATTTACTATATATATATATATATATATATATATATATATATATTTCAAATTCTTTGTTTTTCTACTTCTTCTTGTCATATATTAGACCTAGTGGCCTTGTACGGTCTCACTGTATTGTTGCAGATGACGTCCCAAAGATATTTTTCCTAAAGGATGGTATTTTATTATTTGGCGTGATATTCGTAATAGGTGGCATTCTAAGCACATGAGATTTCCATTTCTGTCTTTAATTTTGAATTTTCTCTAAAATAGAGTACATTTTCAATTATTCAAATACGTCTGTATTTTTTCTTGTCTAATTTAATATCGCTCGCAGTTCTTCTTAAAAATTTATTTTCATTGAAAGTGATTCGGTATTATCCACATTTGCTTATAGTCCAATCTTTATTTCCGTGCATGAGAATAGATCTCGCCAATGTTTGATAGGCTTTGACATTTCCTATTATGAGACTTGAAACAAAGAAATCCTTAAGTCCTTTCTCTTGGCTGCTAGTCAAGAGGAAACAAGTCCAGTGGTAAGGTTTCCACCTTTGGTCTCTGGACAAGCTTGAAGAATAGAGCATTTACTTTGCTTCTTATATAACGGTTATGCGGTCGTGACTAGGTAGTGCGTAAAGAAAGAACGATGGACCTAAATGTTACATTGCCTTTTTGAAATAATTTTTAACACTTTTATAGTTTTAAATTTTTAAGAGAGTTTTATATTTTAAAAATTACAACACATACCTTTAATATATCTAAATGACTCATTATAACGCTGTAGGGATTATATCAAATTGTGGCTGCAGCTTTCTTTGTGATTTACCAGTTTATATATTAAAAAAATTGTAATGATTTTCCCATGCATTCACGTAAAACTGCCCTAAAAAATCTGAATTCAGGTAATGTTATTCTACATTAAAGACTATCATCTTCATATTAGTCGTCGGTGGTGTAATAGATTCAAGGTCAGCTTTGAAACACGCCCGTAGGTGATGATTTTAGAGGGCAATAGAAACCTTAGCTTAGTTTGTCCTTCGAGGGATGTAAATCTTTGAATCCTGCATCCTAAATTTACCGCACGTAATACCGTTTCGGGAAACAATCCTAGGTTGTACTAGACGTAACAGTTGGTACATTGCAATCTGATTTCACATCTGGACACCGTGTCAGAGATTTAAGTATCCTGGGGCATATACGCTAACTGGTAGTTACTAGTCTCTGGTGAATGCCTTCGCCTGTGTTTACGTGTGTATTGTGTTCATGTCTTGTATGTATATATGTGGTTTACCACAATTACAGTGCACAATTGGTTCCAAATTAGTTACAAACACCTAATTGCTGACTAAGTTATCCCTGAAGGAACCCACCCTATCTCAAAACAATCAAAATTTCGGAGATACTTCATGCAATTTTATGTATTTTAAGACAATTATTTCAGACTCGTTTATTTTTAATTTAAATAATAGATGTACACCAACAGTATAGCCTATATCCAGTTACATAATATTATGTAGGCCCAAATAAAATACTGGAATACGTCACAATTGCCTATTGATATCATGTATCGATGGCTAAGCAGTGATACCTCGTATCTACAAAAATGGTCATTTAGTTAAACTACACTATTATTTAGATTAACTAGATTATTATTATTTAAAAAAAATTGGAAAGTTAATAAATATTATGTCCTCGAGTAGAAGATCTTGCAAAACAGAAACATATAAAAAGTTTTGTCTCTTTTGAGAAAAAACGATTTTTAAAATATTTTTATGCTCGACCATGCCGAAATGTAGTAATTATATACCTGGTAGCAGCTCTTTAATGGACCTCATTAAAGTACACCTATTCATTAAAGTTCAGATGTTCCAAAATCAGAAAATATAATTGTAGCAATATGAAAGCGCAAGTATCGATTATTCTCGGATATGCAATCGAAAGACAACTAGTTCTGTTACTATAATAATTAGTGTTAATTGTAAATAATATTCAAATAAATTAAATTTGTCATCTCGTTTTTCAATGTCTAATTTAATTTCAAAGTTATATCAAGATTAATGTTTATTTTACTCTCTAGATTATATCAAGGTCAATGTCGACATTTGTTTCTCGGAAAAAATCAATACTTTCGCGTCTGCGCACATCTCACAATTTACGACGTATTGCACAAGGTCAGTTCCGCTCTTCAGTCAGATAATAATAACGTGACTACTTATGAATAATTTCAAGTTAGAAATATGGTCGAGCATAAAAAGTCGTATGAAACTTGACTATAATGGTAATTAAGACGCTCGTATGAAAATTATGAAACTCGCTTGCGCTCGTTTCATAAACATACTCGCGTCTTAATTACTACCATTATAGGTTCGTTGAATAGTGTACTATTATATATGCAAATTTACATATAGGAGGTATCACTTCTTTACCACCGATATATGAAAAACACAAATTTATAGGATAAATACAATTCGGAAATTTAACGCCTCCTTCACATATGTTTCTTTCTGTCGTAAAAGTTTCTTTATATTTGAACCGCGCACTCTTTCATTTGCACAGAAATTGCATAAGAAAAACATCTCGACTAGACTCCGTAATAGTAATTTATAGTATTAGAGAGTAAAATTAGACTTTATCCGCGAGTGGAAATACTAGGGCCCGAGGCGAAGCAGAGAGTGATAATTTTTACGAGCGTATAAAATTTGTTTAGTCTTGTGTGCTATAAAATATTTTATCCTTTGTCAATATCAAAAATTAATTTTAAAATTGTATATTTCCTTTAATGTGTTGTTTCTGAAGAAGTTATAGGCCTAAATGAATGAATTGCTATTGTATTGATTCTGACAGAGAGAGTGATTAAAAAAGTTTTAATTCACTGCTGTCAGTTAAAAACTTTTAAATCATTGCTGTGAACAAAGCCATTGTTTAAGTCACTGAGGACTATTAAATAGAGACCAGTTTAGATACTAGTCATGGGTGAAAATACTTTATTTTTGTCAATTTACATTATTACACTTAATATTTGAGTACAATAAAAGTCTAAAAACTTTAAAATTATAAACACTTCAATTTGTAAAAACTTGTTAAAAAGGTAATATGCCTTACTATGCCATATGGCCGTTTCAGGGTCCGTTCACTCCATGGATTGCGAAGTAAAAAGCGATATTACCTTTTCTTAACAAATTTTAAGACAGTGGAGTTTTTTTTAAGTTTTAATGTTTTAGATTTCTTATATATATATATATATATATATATATATATATATATATATATATATACGTATACTTCATCAGAAGTGGAAAAAGGTTAAATTAATTTTCTTTTTATAAGACATTTGTCAATTTCCTCATACAGTCAATGTTGTGTACGATATAAATGCAGATGATTAAAGCTCAGCTTTGTCTACATTAAAATTTGGTCTTTCTGAGCCAGAATGTAATTTATAAACCTTCAAGTTATGAACAAGTTTTAATATTTGTGACACAGAAATGAAACAATTTAACTTTTAATAAAAGATATATCTTGATTACACAACTTTTAACAACTAGTATTTAACACGTGAAAGCAATATAAACTTTATATTCCGAAAAGTTATACATAGGTCCTTTTTGAAACGAGAACGTTTTGGCATACGGTCAAAATAATGCTGACTAAAACATCGCGGAAACAAACAATTTTCTATCTATGGAAAGAAGCGCGTGTAATAGTTTCTAGTTTCAGGTAGCGATAATATTGCTTCCGTCCATAGTAATTTGAGATTTTGCCAAGTATTTATCTTAAATTTATCCGTCCTTTCTAACTTGGTAGAAGTTTCAGCTAGAGAAAGGATGAGGACGCTACTCGCGAAACAAATCAAAGTATTCCTCCTCTTCTTCTAAGCTTAATAAGAATGAAGGAACAGTTTACCCACGCCTTTTCATCAACCACCCCCTATCTAACTCAAAACTTTGGGATTTGAAAGTTTTCGTCACATAATTTGGAATCTCATGTCTTCTTTACGTTGCCTCCTCCTTCAGGCGTGCTGAAAAGTATGGTTACGAGGTTCAATAAATTGAATCAGTTCTTAATTGAAAGTTAAATCCATTTCTCTTACAAAAATTCCTCACCCAAGATAACAAGTTGTCGTGAAGTTGTTACTCGACAAATATTTAAACAGCTTAGAGCTCCGAGTTCTTACCAGAGTTCTGTGAACTTTCAACCTAAGAGAATCACTTACAGTAGATAAATAGAAATAATACTCTAGCACATTGTGATTAATTTGCAGATATCTAATCAATTTGTGTGTTTGTTACTTTTCAAGAGTTAACGTTCGTCTTCACCTATCTTGATCTCTACACATTGACTAACTTCATGATTGTATTTAAGGATTGCCAAAGAAAAGGAGTAGCAAATATACAGAACCTCACAATGTTTCGACTGTTAGATTCATTCTTGTTTCACAACACTTTTAACACTTGTATATCGAATGTGATAAACGTTAAAATTCAATAAAATGAATTAACAGTTTTTATTCATGTAGACTATTATGTTAAATATAAAAACTTACAAAGACAATGTACTTTGTGACTAGCTTCGGCGTGCTGTAATCTACTGTGGTTTTGCGCGTTATTTTTTTTTTTTTGTTACTTGATGTCGTAGAAGGAGGCATGTCGATTCATAATCTCCCTCCAGTAGAATCGTCTATGTATTGTAATGGTAAAGTAAATGTAATGAATGCATAGATTACACACAAATCGCATCTTGGCAACCTGGCTCTCGGCCGAGCCGCACGAGAACTCCAGTTATGAAGAAAGAGTTATTGATCATGCGTATCTCAGTATTCGTAATTTCACATACTACCCATATGAACTATTAATATCAAATATTACTCACTGTATCATTTACACACCACAATTAAGAAAGGAGAGGAATTGTGTGCCTGTTGTAGGTAGCATTGTATCGAACAGGATGTGTGTTTTGAAATTCAATTATTTAGTGTGGATGATATGTTATTTTTGTATATTTATATATTTCATATTTTTATACTCGTAGTACCTATGTTTAATGTTTGACTTTTCGGTTCAATGCGTAAAAATTCCACATCTGTTTCTATTTTGACGCAGTTGTGGTTCGAGTTGGTGATGTGTTCTGCGTAGGTGGATACATTTTGTGTTAGGTTGGCTGTGATGTGTTCGTTACATCGTGCTTGAAAAGATTTGTCACTTTGTCCGATGTACAACCTGACTTGCAACGATTTCAACGAATAAAATACTATTATCTTGTTTTTGTTCATCTGAACATGAAGGAAAAATCCAAAGTTAGACAGAGTGTGGATCTTGTGAACTAAATGAGAAGTGAAAGCTATTGTGAATAATTTTTCAGTTCTTCCTCCATTACGATTCACAGTAATTGAGAAAGAATTCATAACAATTTTATTAACGTTATATTTGTTGTGCTTCAAACTGAAATTTATTCGGATAAAATATAAATTAGTGCTTACAGATATATGTAGAAACTGCTTTAATAAACTAATATTTACATAAATATACATTACGTTACATGTGGCTGCGATACATAAAAATAAAACCTTATTTTCAGGAAAATAATGCAATTAATTAAGATCTCAATAATTTGTACCCGATCAAAAAGTTCAGAAAAAGAAATTAAAACTTACAAATATATGTAGATATTTATTATTTAATACGACGAAACCCTACCCGTTACGATAGTAAATAAATTTATATTAGTCCAAAATTCATATTTAAATAGATCTATTAAAATAAACAACTTACTGTTGAATTATTTATGCCTCTCAATGAAAGCTTCTACAGAGAAATTAAAACCTCGAAATATCCATAGAAATTAGCTTTTATTATTATTATTATTATTATTATTATTATTATTATTATTATTATTATTATTATTATTATTATTAACAAATCCTTGCCGTTACGAAATAGAGCAAATATTTTCCTGTAAAAATTGATATAATTTATTAAAATAATGTTTCTAATTATGCTTCAAAATGAAAATTTATCAACAAATACCTTAATTTCTGAAGTACACCTACACGAACTATATTGCAAATGCAATGTAGCCCTCTCCAACACGGGAATGGTGAAGTATAAAATACTGTCTCTTTGAAATTTTAACTTTTCTGAATGTAAATAATTTATTTTCAGACTATGTATTTGTTTATTCCTTTCTTATCGCAAACATCTTTACACGACAAAAAAGAACACTGGGTTCGTCACTTCGCGAATTATATAAAAAGGCAGTTCATAATATATTAAACCTCACCCGCTGAATATTCGTCATATATCAAAACTCGGAAGCGAGAAATTGCTAAGGTAGTAAATGTCCTCTCATAGTAGGAATTCTGAGGGATATATGCTGAGTAGATAATATGCGAATTTCATTATTTCACATTTCTCTATATTAGAATTTTTTACAGTGGCTACGCACATTGATTTGATATAATTGAACCATTCGTCCCCTCGCTTCCCAGTAGCGATATCATTCATTTCAACATGATAGCCCTGTGCATCTATTCAAGTGATATCTGTTTATATCTTCTCCTGTTGGTCGCAGATTGTGCAGTATGATTCAGGGTAAGTAGGGTGAGCGGATATCAACTACCCGGAGAATTCTTATATGTGAAAAGAGATTTACATTCGATTATAAAATCATTTATTACGTATGGGTGATCAACTGAAGGAAGTTGTTAAAATTTTAGATTGAAAAGTTAGGAGCTTCTTTAGAGGCTGAAAGACATTTAATTTCAATATTCCTTTCAAATTCCGCCCCTGTCAAGAGAAGCAAGTAAAGAGATAGGTTGGAAGTAAATTCCGAAAAAAAAAAACAAAGTATATGATTATGTCTCGTGCCCATAAATAGTACGAAATGGAAGTATACAAATTAGAAATTTATTCTTTGAAAAGGTGGAAAAATTCAAATAACTTGTAGCAACAGTAACAAATATAAATGACACTCGGGAGAAAATTAATCACAGGAAAAATATGGAAAATGTCTGCTATATATTCGGCTGACAAGTTTTTCTATTTAATCTACTTAAAAAAATACTAAATATTAAAATTTACAAAACAGTTATATTACCGGTTGTTCAGTATGGTTGTGAAACTTGGACTGTTACTTTGAGATAGGAACAGAAGTTAAGGGTGCAAATCTAGTTTCTCAGGTAAAGCTCCCTGTAAAGCAAATTTGAATAATTTCAAGGGAAAAATTGTTCCTGAGCCGGGTATCGATCCCGGGACGTCTGGTTGAACGTACCAGCGCTCCACCAACTGAGCTATCCAGGAACTCTACCCGACACCGTCTCAATTCGTCCCTTTATATCCACATAACTCGCGTGGGCTGACGAAACGCCGAGTGCACACAATCTCTGTGTGACTTGGAAATTATTCAGAAGTTAAGGTTGTTCGAGAATAAGTTGCTTAGGAAAATATCTTTGGTTAAGAGGGATGAAGTTACAGGAGAATGGAGAAAGTTATAAAACGTAGAACTGCACGTATTGTATTCTTCATTTAACATAATTAGGAACTAATAAATCCAAACGTTTGAAATGGGCTGGGCATGTAGCAAGTATATGGGTGAATCCACAAATGCGTATAGAGTGTTAGTTGAGGTACAAGGATCTTTGGTGAGGCCGAGACGTAGAAGGGAGAATAATATTAGTAGATTTGAGGGAGGTGGGATATGATGGTAGAGACTGGATTAATCTTGGTCGGAATAGAGACCGATGGCGAGTTACGTGAGGACGGCAATGAACCTCCTGGTTCTCCTAAAGCCATTTGTGAGTAAGTAAGTAATATCTGTTAGCACAGTGAAGAAAATTTCAAATATTTAAGTCTCAGCAGTAGTGGAAAATATTAGCTGCATGACTAGCGTAATGCTCGTGCCATAGTGAAATTGAGTATGGCGGATTCTACATCAAATATTCCTAAAGGGGATTTAAAGGAATTTTGTATCGATGGAATTACAGGTAAACTAAGTGCATTGTGAAGAGTAGAAATATATAAATTTGTGATACGTGTTAGTATTCGTTTGGAAAACATAACACGCTTTGCTTCTCTGTGAAGAACCTAAAAAGCCAGTTTCAATGTCTTGATCAGTAACAGACCCCTTTCCCTTTTAATGTTTTGTTATATACATCAGTTTCAACGGCCCCTCTAATTCCGCGTTTCGAATATCATGACTTTTCATATAAGACATGTGTTCCATCAAAGTAGATCAGGTGTTTCTGACTGATGCTATGGGCCTATTCTATTATACCAGACTTACCGATTGATACAGCTTAGTGTCGACTGTGTTCTTCTTACGTTATTATTGACTACGACTTGTTTGGTCAATATATCTTCCCCACATTTCAATGGGCTTTGATGTGTGGTGTTATGACAGAAGTTGATAGGTACAATTCTAGCAAAAATATTTTATTAGCTACATGTGATAAAATGCTTATTTTAACGTTATTGGAAAACATAGTATGTTTACTCTTAATAGGAGCCAAATGACATCGGTCATAATTTCATCATAAAAATATTGCAATGAGTTATATTTTTCTTATAGCTTCCTTACTTCTGCCTCCTGCCGCCCTAACAGTCTCCTATCTTGAATTATTATTTTCGAGAATTTTTTTTTTTCGGTATTGTATTTCGGAGTTAACCTGTCCTCAGTACACATTGAGTTTTCTCTTTTGACTAGACTCGAAAGTACTGTCTGTTAAAATTGTGTTAATTTTCAAAGTACGTTTAAAATGTATTTTTTTGCCTATACAAATCAGTGAGAATCGTATCCTGATATGTGCGTTGAATGTGTTTAAAAATGATATATTCAGTGAAGCAATACAGATACAAAATAAATATTGGAATCGTAATAGGTCTTTCTGGCGAAATCTGGAAACCCAACATTTGTGGCATAACAATTTCTTCTCTTTCATCAGCGTATGTATATGCGAAATTGAAAAATAAATAGACATAAATTGCCCATTGCTCTGTTGTTATAATCAACTTCATGGACATGAAATGATATCCATAGATGTACAGTCAATTGTTCATTTGCACAAAGAAAACACTGTGCACATTTTGTTTCCATTAATAATATTTGTGTTACATTAGAATACATGTGGAGATGCTGTTCATTTAACGAGTAAATGCCTTGTGGATACTTTCCATCTAGAACATGGAGCAATCATAAATGTTTTTGGAAGACAATATCGAACCAAACAATCTGTCCTCAGCTCACAATTGCAGCTCAAATCGTAGTGTCATGTTGTACAAATATACTTGTACCGGTAACTTGTATTAAGTATAGGTGTTCCTATCAGTGAAAGGAGGATAATATTTCAGAGATTTATGGGTAATTGATAGTCCGCGGCCTTGGTCCTGTGGATAGCATACGCCCTTCCTATCTAAGTGAGTCGCTTTTAAAGCTCAATCGACAGGGCGCTGGTTACAACGACCGCGAACCTAGTTCAAATTTCCTCGATGGCGGAGTTATATTTGTGGTGGAAAATCCAAGGACCTAGGGGTTTTCTGGGATTTTTCCTTTTCCTCTCATCATTCTACTGACAATTTCCACAATTCACTTTCCATTATCATATCAATTTTGAAAAATATGGTATATATTGTGCTTACGTGACGTCAGAACCGTTATCCGCCGTAGTAAAATCCTTCGCAGTTTGCCCAAAGTTCTGTACATAGATGGCAGTGATGATGATTTCTATACCACGTATAATTCTGTATTAGAGGCATCGAAATCCGATAGATTCCTGGTTGCCTGAAAGGGATATTGTAATTCACACTCACACACACACACACACACACACACACACACACCTGTTTTAAAAACATGGGAGGAGTGACAATTGGAGGAAGAAGAATAAAGTGCATAACATTTGCTGATGATATGGAGTTCTTAGCAGAAGGGGAGCTGATACTAAAGGATATGCTTTTGGAGCTATATGACAGCTGTGAGCAGTATGGGATGAAGATAAATGCAAATAAAACGAAGACCATGGTCATAGGAAGAAAATTAAAGAAGGCAAACTTTCGAATTATAAATGAAACAATAGAGCAAGTGGACAGCGTCAAATACTTGGGATGTACTATAAACAGTAACATGAGCTGCTGCGAGGAAGTAAAAAGTACGATAGCAATGGCTTAGAAATCTTTTAATAGAAAAAGGAGAATCTTCTGAGGATCTCTAGAGAAAGAACTAAGGAAGAGACTAATGAAGTGCTTTGTATGAAGTGTGCCATTGTATGGAGCAGACACATGGGCATTACGACGAAGTGAAGAGAAATGAATAGATGCATTTGAAATGTGCATATGGAGAAGAATGGCGAGTGTGAAGTGGACAGACAGAATAAGGAATGAATCTGTGTTAGAAAGAATATGTGAAGAAAGCATGATGCTGAAACTTATCAAGAAGAGAAAAGAAATTGGTTGGGTCATTGGCTGAGAAGAAACTGCCTACTGAAGGATGCACTGGAAGGAATGCTGAACGGGAGAAGAGTTCGGGGCAGAAGAAGATCTCAGATGATAGAAAACATTAAAAGACATATGGATCATATGAGGAGACAAAGAGGAAGGCAAGAAAAAGAAAAGATTGGGGAAAGCTGGGTTTGCAGTAAAAGACCTGCCCTTGGGCAGAACACTGAATGAATGAATGAATGAATGAATGAATGAATGAATGAATGAATGAATGAATGAATGAATGAATGAATGAATATACCTAGATCTGTCAAAAACGGCAGATCAGTACTAGAAGTAGCCTATGGTATGCGGATTAGGATAGAAAGGAATGCACATTCGACACTCATTCCATCACGGGTGCACAAGAACCTTCTTGGGCTGCAGTGCACTTCTCTCCCGATAAGCGCCTCTATATCTCTACCCATCTCAGTGAGCCGTATTTCAATTTCCGGTATGGATAATGGAAGAGATTTTTATTCCTGCCAATGAACTGTTTTAGTTGTTCTTTATTATCTCAGCTGTTGATCACATGATCAGGGAGGTTCGTAATGTGTGCCTGAAGATATACAATCCTCCACAAAGCACTGGATGTAAGTCCATATTAGATGAGAAGTAAACAAATACAAAGAAGAAGAAATTTTATAGAATATATTTACATCAACCAATATAAATCAAGTCCATTATCAATAGATAAAGTGATGGTGAAAGTAATTAGGTTTTCCATGTATTTGGAGAAAGAATAAATTAGTATATTATTAACGTTAGCGAGACTTTAACCCTTTCATGGCATATTTATAGATTAGAACACCTCCGTTTAGAAGCAAACCACTTTCAGCTAGACATTAATTATTAAGTAATGTTAATTACACTGTTTATTAATTAATCTTACCGCGAAAGTGAACAAACTATGGCAATTACTTATCACGTAAATAAATTATTAAATTATGAGTCACTTCAAACTACTAAATTTAGTAAAACTGAATATCGTATCATGTATTAATACACGAAACTTATTAGTCTACGTAAAAATTAATATTTGGTCCTACAGAATACGTCTGTCACGGTAACAATTAATATTAATTGTTAATTGAAACTTATTAGCCATGCAAGGAATTTGGAGTACTATAAAGTATTGGTGAAATATTGTTTATATAGCCAAATCTGTTGTGAACTTGAACCGAGTTATTTATTTATTTATTTTTTTATTTACTTATTTATTTATTTATTTATTTATTTATTTATTTATTTATTTAACCAGTAGAGATAAGACCATCAGGCCTTCTCTTCCCTCTACCAGGGGATTACAACTACTATATTAAGAATACAATTACAATTATAATTACAATTGATATTAATAAAAATCAAAGTACTAAATGATTAACTGATTAATAAAGGTTAGACAGTTTATTTTTGAAGTTAATAAGAAAGAAAATTTATTATTAATTAAGTAAAAATTAAACCTCCTCTACGCAGTAAGAAAATGCTTAATAAGTTTGTTTTTGAACACTGCTAAATTCCGACAGTCTCTGATATCACTGGGCAGGGTATTCCACAAGCGCGATAGCGAGTTTGTGTAAGATGATGAATACGATGATGTCTTATGTGTTGGTATGAGGCTATTTTGCGTGCGTGTGAACAGATTATGATATGATGACAGGTAACTGAAACGGGAGGCAAGGTAGGTAGGTGTAGAGGTGTGAAGGACTTGGAAAAGGAGAACAAGGGAATGAAAATGTCTATGTTCGTTAAGCCGTAGCCAGTTTAGAGTTTGGAAAGTTGGGGTAATGTGGTCAGCGCGACGGACATCGCAGACGAAGCGAACACAAGAATTACGAACACGTTGTAATCGTTGGGACTGGTTGACATTGAGGTCAGTCAGTATAAATCACAATAATCAAAGTAGGGCATTAATAATGTTTCCACTAGTATTTTTTTTGAGTGATAGCGGAAGAAATTTTCGATCGTTGTTTAAGGAATGTAGTATGGAAAGCACTTATTGCACTGATCAAGCATGAGTACAGTTCAGTCAATGAAAATTACATGCAACTTGTTGCGAAATTATTTTAGAATCTGCACAGTATTTGCTGCGCCAGAGTATAAACAGCTGAATAGTGAAGTTGTGTAGAAGTCTGTCAGTCAGTTCGTGCACATTTCTTGCAGAGATATGCCGAAAAATAGAACAAGTACAATGTATACAAAATCCAGTACACCTATTTCCCAATTTGATGGTGTGTTTATTATTTAAAACAATAAACAATGGCTGGCATGAAAATCATATGATCATCGAGATCGGCTTTATTCAGAGTTGTAATATCCTGGATATACGCTGAATTCGATGATATCTCAATGCTTTCCAGTTCTTGAATATTGAATTCAAAGGTCCAACACAACTGATTGGCTGAAATGTTGTAATTCTGGTAGAAAATTAAGAATTCCACGAAACACAAAACACCATATCCTTGCGCAAAAGAATTTGGTAAATGAGCCATGGCTTTCTCTTGTTTGTGTGATTTGTTTTGTCCGGATAGAGTAAAATGATCAACTTTTCATCGCATTCGGCGATCTTTCAAAACTCAGTTATGGAACTCAGATTAGCTGACTTATGACTGATCTCATTCAGTTATGTATTGGTCACTAAGAGTGGATATCGTTTAGGTGGGATATGATTAGCTGAGTTTATAAAAGGAAAATAAAGCAATATGATGCAAGAAACCAGTTAACTTTCACCGATACTTGATGATGGCTTTTCTTCGAATAAAGTTCGCAGACTTCTTTATCAAAGTTTGGTGGTCCTCTAGACCGATGTTTTTTTATCATCTTAATAGAAACGTTTGAACGAACTAGATGCAGTTACTTTAGGGTACAGCTTCACATATTTACAATATTTATTTGGCACAAAAGTATGCGAATCTGTAATATTGTGGAGTTAACATTCAACCGCCTACTTGTAATAAACAAAAAAAGAGACTTCTGAAGCAGAAGGAAATATTTAAATAATTCTTACTGTATAATAAACACCCACATATGATTGAAGAAATGTTTTAGAATGAAAACTTTGAAACTATTATAAGTTCTTGTCTAAATTTGAATCACCTAATAATTTAACTCGTTACTTCTCTCTAGTTTATCAGGACCTTTGCTGTTTAAATGCGAATAGAATGTTATTGATCGTTGAGGTCGACCCTGTAAGTCAGCGTTAGTGTGGAAACTCAGGAATCAATTGGGTAATAACACAATGCACGTACCATTAACTGTAAATCATCACTCTATACCGGTACGCATAATATCACGATAATTCGGATCTATATCCTACGTTTGCATAGTAAAGACAATATATCTATCTAAACCACACGTGCTTCTCTCTGCTTGCAATGTGATATTAGTTCCCTGCAAGGTCATAAATAATAGGCTATTGTTTTAAAAATTCTATTCTAGTATACTATATATACATAAATAAGCTTTTATTATTACGATACACAATTTCTTGTTGTCATTATAATGACAAATTTATTATTGCTATTTTATTAATAAAAATACTATTATTAGTACCATTATTATAATATCATGTAAATTCTTTGGCGAAAGTTTCACTCAGTGATATTCGTTGGCATAATTGTTTTGGTTTGTACGAAACGTTAATGTTTAAGTAAATACAGAGTGTCCTAAATTGATGTATACACTCTTTGAAATATTATTTCACAGCAAAAAAATGAGATAGAAAGACGATTTTTGCGGTTTATGATTCAGAAGGCAGTGGAAAGCATGGAAACATGTTCATCTGTTTTTAAACCAACATGGCGGTGCAATTATTGTTCGATGAACGTAAGTGGATACTGAAATGTTACTGGAAAGTGGAGAATGTTGTTGAGGTTCAACGACGTTGGAGGGTTGAATTTGGAACACAACCAGCAAGAAGGTTAACTATCACAAGAATCCGAGACAAGTTTGAAGTTGACGGAATGGTGCAAGATGTGTTGAAAAGGCGGTGCGGACGAAAGAGAAGTTCCACCGATAACGAGAGTGTTAATGCAGTCATGCAGACTTTCGCACAATCCCCAAAGACGTCAATGAGGCAATGTTCTCATGAGATTGGAATCAGCTAATCCAGTGTTCATAGAATTTTGCGAGCTCAAAAATGGAAGCCTTACATTCCGAGACTTGTCCACAACTAGAACAACATTAATTGATTTTGCTTTAATACGAGAGGAAACAGCCGAAAAACAATGACATGTAGTTATTAAAAATATATAAAATTATAAGTCCATTATTTACTCGAAATTTACCTACAAGTTGCTTCCTTTAAAACATGCAACTGAAGTTAATTCGCTTGTTCTTGAGTTAATATTGAAGTTCATTTAATACGAGACATGATGACTGTAAATGAATAAGTTAATGTTATTCGAAAAAAAAATATTACTTTCTCGAAATTTTCGTACTAGTTTCCTTTTTCTAATTAGGCCTAATGGAGCTGAAGTTACAGGCATCCAACAAGGAAAACTCGGTGCGCAGAAACCAGCGGGCGTGACTGTCTCGCGCAGATGACGTATGTTCACGTTTCCAGCATGCTCTCAAGCCTACTGCAGGGGATTAAGAGGGGTATAGCATGCGCGCCGCGAGGAGTCCGAGCTGGGTTTTGTTTGTAAGACACCTATAATTCCCATGTTCTCTTGTCAACATTGATATTCATTTTAATTTAATACCAGGCAAGAGAGGATGAAAAGAATCAGCAAGGTGTTATTCGGAAAAGAGAATATACATATATATATATATATATATATATATATATATATATATATATATATATATAGGAACCTTCTGTATATTCAGGGTGGATGGTATTCTCTGCACCAAACTAAACCTCGTAATAGATCATGAGGAGATTTGAAAAACTGAAATAAGTTTTTTCTCTGACATGCACCGTTTTAGGGGAAAACGTTACATTTTTATGAAGAATTTCACAACGTCTCAGCTACTGCATTAACTCTAGCTTGTGCGGCTTGCACTCCTTACCTTACCTTCCTCACCAGTTGTACTCCGTCGGTGACGCGCGACATTACGCTGTGTTGCTAGATTTAACGATTTCTACAATTATTAATTTTAAATTAATGTCTATACCAGGCATGTCAGAAATCAGACACTGAAGTTGCAGTGTATGTGCGCGGAACGCCGGTCTGTGCAGATTGCGTCATTCACGTGTTGCTCTTACCAGTTCTTAGCCGGAGGGATGTACAAGAATCTATTCTGCACTTCTAGTGTTCAATTAAATTGACATTTGGACATTATATACACACTTAGCAGAAGGAAAAAACACAATTATTGTCAGTGTCTATATTTGACAATAATTGTAACACAAGAAACAATAGACTTACTCAGTTACATTTCACAAAGCAGTCGTATGTAAGGAATAATTTATTTACAAGATTTGTATACAGTATTTGAAGAAAATATAAATATATATGCAGTAATTTCGAAACAACAAAAAACAAACACAGTATTTCATTTTACGTAGTAGGTACTGATTATTTCAAAGTAATGCTCTTTCATTGTTCCTCAAGCATTATTGGGACCATCGGTGCACAAATGTTAAAGAAAATATTTTACTTCCAATTGCATGCAATAGGACATTGCGAGGATTTTATACTGGAATCATTTCCTTGCTGTAACTTATATTAATATAAATTCACATTATTATTATTAATAAATTGGATAAATTAAGCATGAAATTAAATTTATATAGCCTATATATATATATATATATATATATATATATATATAGTTTATTTGGAAAACGTTGAGAGCAAGTATCAACAAGTTGGGAGCGTTACTGAATTGAGTTAAAAGAGTACTTCACAAGCTGTGAAGCGAGGACATTTTCTTTACGTCAGGTTTAAAGATTTATTAACGTAAGTATATGAAGTTAATATAGAAACGTGAGATGGAAAATTCGCTATTATGTATTATTTTTCTAGATAGGGACCAATGACGGACTTATGTGAGGGCGGCAATGAACCTCCGGGTTCCTTAAAAGCCAGTAAGTAAGTAAGTAGTAAGTTGTCTAACCATTGATGGCTGTGTTAGTACAGACTCTAAAAGAACATCATTGTCATGTTTGTCTTGCCGTGAGAGTGCTAATTAAGAAATAAGAGCTCGCGAATATCATATTTTGAGAACTTTACTAATCTGTTTTAAATTTTCACGTCACTATTAGGTCCACATGATATGATGAAAACCTTTCATTTTAAAATAATTATTGTTGGCTGAGGAAAACATCATAACAGTTACGTTATATGATTCGTGATTTATCTTCTTCGTTATATCTGTGGACTCCTCACTTTATTTTTCATAACACATTCACAATCACAGCTCAATGAGCACACCCGTACTGATCTGTGTTACTGAAACAAAACCTGTTCTGCTATTGCAGGTAATGTACAGCCCTGTCGCGTTCCCCTCCAAACCGATTCACTCCCTCCAGGCAGGGGAATATGAACTGCACATTGCACAGAGACAAGTGCACAATGTGCAGGGTTTTGACATGCTTGGTCTTTACGGTTTTATTTGCAAAAAAATCTAAATACATTAACTGTTCAGGTTATTTTTACCTATCTGCTTATAGAGCAATCAGCCACTTCTCTCGGGGCATTACCGCAATAGAGCGCTGTAAACATTGGGCAAAGACTTTATTTTCCTGCTTAACCCGTTCTTACCTAGAGATACCATATGGAAATAATTAACTTTATAGCAATTATATACTTGTGTGTTACATATGAAGGTAAATTTTGCTGGATAACTTCTATTTCGATACATTTTCATCAATATAGTTTTGGTTCAAATGTTGCCACTCCCGTAACTTGGTCACTGAATTGGTCCTAATACAGCTATTTGTTTCAACATAGATTGCTTGTAAATTTAATTTGGGTTAGAAAGGGTTAACGGTGCTTCATGGAAGGAAAAGTGTAATGAAATTTTTCTTATATTTAACATGTAGAATCACCCCTTCAATTTTGGTGTATCGTTCACCTTCCACCCTGTATTATTTACTCCAAATTTTCGCAGATGTTTTGGTTCATATTTTAGTTCGTGTAATTGAAATTAATTTTCCTCTCTTTTGTTCCCACAATTATATGTCACGAAGCTGAGCTGCTTTACGAAACACGCGGCACAAAGAAGAGATCGAGGCGAGCTTTGAGCAACGCGTTGCCGAGCTGAAGGACACCTCAAGATGGAGACGTTATTGAATGATGGAGATGGTTTTAGAGAAGACTTGTTCGCACCTCTAGCAGAGAGTGAAGGAAGAAGACAAATCCACTCAGCCGGAATGTAGTTGACGCTGACGTCGGGACGCTGTGCGTCGTTTTGTACCGTGTCGTATCACATCTCCGCGGCGTAACATCAACCATTTGTCGTGACGCGAGGAAAGCTTTGTCTACTCATTTCCCATTAGTTAACTATTCATGAATGTCGACCTCAGCACTCATCAGAGGTTTGTGAATTTGCATGTTTGTTATTGTGTGTGTGTCCCTCTCTCTCTCTGTCTCTCTCTCTCTTCCTCTTTTCAACTCTCTCTTTCTCTCGTATGTACTGAAGCTTGCAAGGGAAACACTGACATTTTGAATAGGGTTATACACTGAATTTACTGCAGCTTCTGTTGTTTCGTCCTCATGTTTTACATATTGCTAGCATGTATGTACTATGTATACGAATGGAAAATATTGTACGACTGTGGTCATATTACTGTCTCTAGAGATATTTGCTTTTAACCATTCCTTAGGGATACAGCCATAATTTTGATCACATTCATCGCTATATTTTAACGTATTGCATTTAAATTTATGACCAGACAACGTGCTTTGAAATCTGGTAATTTCTCGGACTGATTTGTACGAATATTTTTATCACTAAGAGGAAACATTTCAGCACGACAGCAATTGAACGTTGATTTTGACATTTCTTTGTAGGCGTTGTCTTGTATTATTAAGAATTATGCATCTGTTACTCGACCAAGGCCAGTGGAGTCCTGCAGCCCGGAGCCGTGGCGCTACTGTTCTTGCGTTCGTAATACCGCATCGCGATAGTTCACTTTACGCCCGCGGCTTACTCGTCTCGGTCGAGTTATACTTACTCAGTGATCGTATTTTCTGAATCATACAATTTATTGTCCATCTTCTTTGGGTTTGAACTTCAATGCCCTTTTTTTCTCTCTTACGAAGGAGGGGCTCTAAAACTTTCACCGCAGCCTCATGTTTATTGTGTTTGCCACTCCTTTTTCGTAAGTATGATTGTTCAAGTTCGTTATTAAATATTTGGTGTCATTTGTCGATTCAGTAATACAGCACTTTCCGATGGAGACTGTCCCCTAACACCTTGCAACTTCCTCAGTGCGATGGCATCAGTATTTAAGTCACGATAATATATTAATATTAGAGGGGAAAATTTCGCTTCGGCGCCGGGGATCGAACCCGGGTCCTACGTACCAAGCGCTCTCACCATTGACCTACGCCGAAGTCAAATCCACAGCACCGGACCGAACTCCCCTCCTCCAGTGCTTTTCCCTTTGTGGCCTAACTCCATGTTAGGCATGTATGTTGACATTTTGTTAAGTCAACTGTAATTTTATTATACAAGCAGCGCACTCGGTTGAGTGACTTGGTGGCCGGGATTCTACAGTAATGTGCACAGTAATCTGTACAGAAATATGCTACCAAAAAATAACAATCTTTAGTAAATTCTTCTAGCAACAGTGCATACTAAAATAAGAAAAATCGTTATAAAGATTTCAATAGTATTTATGAAAACGGTGCGGTGTGGCGCAGTATTTTGACTGGCATGCAGATGGCATTAGTCTGCAGAGGTGCAGTACGCTTTCTTGGCAGTGTAAGAGCACTCTACTGCGTGTTCAGTTCAAAGTGTGTCAGGGCTCGCTGTATGTCGTCATGTGGCTAGCCGTTCAGCCTAGAGAATTCAATCTTCCTACACTTCCGCAGAGGCGTATAACCTATGTGCCAGAGAAGTTGCCTGGTAAGTACGGCGTTCATTCTGAAGAGTACTTACCGATACGCACGGTACCGCCTGTGGTGGCAGAATGTGAACTGTTTGGAAACACGTACTGAGATGAGTTTTTTCTTACTGTCGGGATATGGGGAGAGGGTCAAGACGATTACTTACGTATTTGTTGACATTAACTTCGACGGTCAACGTAGACACGGAGCATTTGATTTGTGTTGTGGAATGTTGCCGTACGCAACCGATGATAACAAATACCCTGCGTACGACTTGCCAGCGCAAAACACAGTTCGAAAGAAGCTTTTATAGCACACAGACCGTATAGACCGCCATCTGTTGCTACGACGTTCAAGTTATACCGTACACGTTCTCAAGTTCAGATTGAACGCCTTGATTAATAGGCAACTTCTCTGACATAAAAGCTGAAACTCGCTTCAAATCACTGACTCACAACAGTGACGTCATGACACAATTTGAAATGAACACCCAGTACTGTGGCTCCATCAGAACATGCAGGCTGAATGGACAGATGACATCGTACACTTGAGTCACGTTATTAGGCTAACAAAAATTGCTACTCTTCGGATTTTAAAAATCGTAAGGCACAATAAGCCCAATAGAAACTGTAGGAAAAGGAAGGAGGAAAAGTCTGGAGTTTAAACCAGTAAGCAACGACATGAAAAGCTTAGGATATTTTAAAAGCAAACTTGAACTATTTGAGGAATATCTGTTTTTTTTATAGAGACTTAGAAACTTGTTAGATTAGAGTGTTCAGCAGTATATATTTTTCTATTTAAACAAACTTTCCGAGAGGCATGTGAAAACCGAGTGTCCTGCAACTAATGTTAACCTATGTATGTATATTGATTCACCCTGTCCCCTCCAGCCCATAGCCCTGTGCAGTCTATATACGCCAGTGTGAACCAAGTTCAAATTAATTGCCACTTCAACTACTTTGCAAGTCATATTGCCTCAATTTCGCTGTACGCAGGGAAACTAATAGCAAAATATTCCAGTTGCCAATTAATGGAAGTTATTGTCTCATGCAGATGAGCCAGAAGGCAGGTTTTCGTGCGGGGGGACATATGCGCAAACTTTGTGCCACTTTGCATCAACGTGGCAAAGATCGCCACATGTTTGGCAAACAACGGTAATTCCGGTTTTGTTAACTTTACTGTTTTCATCTGGCTTTTGTTGCCAACTTTGATACTACATGCAATCCATGTGTTATTTACTTATTCGATTGTACAGCAGCAAATTAGAATACTCAGCCGTTAGTGTAAACTGTAGGAATTGTTGTGGTTAGTTACTATTTAGAACGTTCGCCGAAGGAATCCTACGTATAGTGTTCGTCTGCGAGATAGGTTAGGTATGCTACAATGCTGCATATGAAGGGTTCAGAGCTATAGCGGGCCAAGCGCCATTTATTAAAAACGGAGAAAGCAAGGGTTAAAGTTAAGTGAATACCATAGTTTAATGAAGATTGACATATCATTTAGTTTTAATGTGTAAGTTTATATCTTATATTTCTTCCTGTATCTTTCCATTGAATTATGGTAATAACTTTATTTTAACCCTTGTTTTCTACGGTTTTAGTAAAAGGCGCTTGCCCCACTATGGTTCTGAAACCTTCATATTCACATTGCAATCAGAACGGCGCCAGAAATGATGAAGAATGGAATTTCAGCACTTTCCGTTACTACTGTTAAAACTTCTATGTTCTTCCTTCTATAATGTATGTATAATACTATATAATACAGTAAAAATGACATCACTGGAGTTTTAAACGATTTTCTGTTCAATATCCAATTATGCGATAAATATATGACAATTTCTACACCAGGGGCGCCCAAACTTTCTACCATGAGGGGCCAATAATTACTCTTAGTGATTGACCTCAGGCCACATTACAGTGTAATTAATATTTAAAAAAGGAGGTGTAATTTTTTGTTAATATTACGACAAAACAGACTATAATTTACCCAGTTAAATAATTTTATAAAAATTGGATAACAATTTTAAAAAATACTCGAATAAAAGATGTATAATTACTCACCTAATGAGAAGTGTGGAACTGGTGTTTTGAAGATAAATTGTCGATATTCGGTCTCTGGTCTGTGGTGCTCAGAAGTAACATATCTTGGAGTTGCTTCTCATTTAAGCTTGATCTTAAACTTTATTTCTGAATTTTAATTTTCGAAAATGTTTGTTCACCTACATATGTTGAAGAAAACGTAGAGATCAAAATGTCGAGCTTGGTTTTAAACGTCCGTTTCCCTTGAATTTAGCTATCAAAATCTTGACAGCGTTTTGTCTGGTAATGTCTTTTAATATTATATTCCTTCATTATAGCTGTGATATCGTTGCAAATAACACAAATCCCTTTGTTTCCATGCTTTTTCACAAACGAATTACATAATTAATTAATGAATTAATACGATTATGGTGGCCGTATGTGACCCGCGAGCCTTAGTTTGGGCGGTCTTGTTCTACACAATTTCTTATGTATTGTAAAAAAATATTTATTTATTTATTTATTTATCTAAGTCTGTCTGTCTATTTATTATTTATTTATTCATTTATTTGTTTGTTTTTATGTCAGTGTTTATCTCTTTGTCTGTGTGTTTGTTTATTTATTTATTTATTTACTTATTTATTTCATTTATTTGTTAATTAATTAATTAATTCATTTAGTCATTCATTCAAACCTTAGAAAATACGATACTGGGACAAGTGTCGCAATTTAATTGTCTAGGTTCTAATATATCGTACCAGAAGGATGAAGGTATAAGTAAGAAACTCCAAATTACTAATTAGCAAATGGAGTCATTAGACGGACCTTGAAGGGGAAATATATACAAGAGACTTTTTTACGTTTCTCTGTGCTGACGCTCTTATAATGGCAGTGAATAATGGACTGTGGGAAGAATGAAAATAAAATACAAGCCATTGAAATGTAATTCCTTCAGAGTATATGATTATAGAAAAATGGATAAAATAAGAAAGAAAATATTAGAGCACCTATAACTATTTTGTCAATAATTTATAAAGTAAAGGAAAATAGACTAAAATGGAAACAACACGTTGACCGAATGCAGGAAGATAGATCAACTAGAGAAATAATTTTATGTAAACCAAGAGGGAGGTGAAATCCTGTTATATGAAGGACTGATGCCAGAACGGGCTGTTAAGTGTGTTCTTAAAATGATTTACTTATTTATTTTAATTAATTTATTTATATATGTATTTATTTACTTATTTATTGCACCATTGTGTCCTTAGCTGTACTTACCGCTATTAATGCCAGGCTTTGTACGTTGGATTTATATCACGCGGACTGATTGCTAGAGAAACAGATTACAGGTCCATTCACAATGAAAATTAAACATAACCGTAACATAAACACAGAAGTTTGCGCCCAGGCTACCAAATGGGATCATTGACAATGATTCACATAAGCATTGACATAAACATTACTGTAAGACGTTAACATGAAAGTTTGCAAACTCCAAACTTTCATGCAAATGCTTACGTGATTTGCAAACAGAACACAATCGTGGAGCGCTGAAGTATACGACAGAATATGAGAAAATGGCGTCGTTATTATGTTTCCATGGTTACCAAGTATGTTTGCTGTTATGTTTATGTTCCCATCGTGAATGATGGTATGACTTCTTGATTTTACCCTAACATTTATATTCTTAAGTTAACGCTTACGTTATGTTTAATTTTCATTGAGAATGAGCCTTAACACTAAACTCAAAGCAACAGTACCAGTGGTATTATGCGACTTACGAGTACCGATGAATTACAACCAATGTTGCATAACTATTCAATGTAATAGGTTGCTCAGCCTTATAGACTTTGATGGAAACAACTTTTATCAATTTCATTATGCTGCCATCTAGCTACTGCATAAGAAGTCATGTTATAACTCTCATTTTAATTGCATCAAGTAACTGTACTTCCATCTAGCAGTCGCTCCTAATCGACGGTGGCGGTTGTTCTCTTCCACATGTTACCTTTTTTTTAACATTGGGACGGCCAATTTGTTATATATGTGATCAGAAGTGTATTATAACACTGAGTTATACTAAATTTTTTTATTAGAAGGATACTCTTTTGTGTAATAATTATATTGATTAAAATCGCACATCTTCAACAAACTCTATTCTTGAGGTGACTCAGTTACTGTACTTATCGATGTACAATGAAGCAATACGCGAAGCTCATGGATAATAAAGTTACTCTATATTTTCAATGCAATATTGTCGTAAAAATTAAACATTATTAGCTTTTCTAAAGAACATGACTGTGCAATAAATACTATATAAAACACATGAGTAACAGAATTTCAGAAATAGATAAGACTCAAATTCGTCTCGTATTTTCTGTCGTTTAAGGTTGTGAAGTTTATGAGGAATGTAGGAATAAAAAAAAATAGCGATACTAACTTTAAGGAAATAGCTAGTGAATTACCTTCTTTCTGAATATCTCATGTGATACTGCGTCGAGTGAGTTGCTAAATTCTATCTACTAAAGGCCGGATTCTACTCAACTTTTGATAATATATTATGGAAGTTTAAATGTTACAACCTTACAATTAGTATGAGAAGCACATATTGTTTCAAGAAATATACAGATTCGAAATTGTAATAAATTTAATGGGAAAAATACAACTTTTGGG
This sequence comes from Periplaneta americana, assembly GCF_040183065.1. Classification (NCBI taxonomy): domain Eukaryota; kingdom Metazoa; phylum Arthropoda; class Insecta; order Blattodea; family Blattidae; genus Periplaneta; species Periplaneta americana. The sequence goes on from NC_091133.1 coordinate 43,258,109, forward strand.
ACATAATAATTATATAGCCTATTATAAATAAAATTATAATACTAGGGACTGGATTATTCTTGCTCAAGATAGGGACCGATCGATGACGGGTTTATGTGAGGGTGGCAATGAACGTCTGGGTTCTCTAAAAGCCAAATTGTAAATATTACTCGGCCAAGGCCAGTGGAGTTCTGCAGTCCGGAGCCGTGGCGCTACTGCTCCTGCGTTCGTAATACCGCATCGCGATAGTTCACATTACGCCCGCGACTCCACTCGCCTTAGTCGAGTAATAACATCTCATTTGATATTGGTGTCCCTAACAAGTTCTAACCGCTTAAGACTGTTAGTGTAACATATTATTATTATTATTATTATTATTATTATTATTATTATTATCATTATTATTATTATCGAAATATGATATATGATAAGTGATCCTCATATAAGAATAGGATACAATCTCAAATGTTAGGGGTGAAGTTGGTTATTTTACTACGCTTTATCAACTGCTATGGTTATTTAGTGTGTGAGTGAGATGAAGGTGATAATGCCAGATGAGTCCAGTGTCCAGCACCGAAAGTTATCCAACGTTTGCTCTTAATGGGTTGAGGGAAAACTCCTGAAAAAATCTTAACCAAGTAACTTGTCCCAACCAGGAATTGAACATGGGCCCGCTCTCAGAAATAGAGAAGAAGACATTTGAAAATAGTAGTAAATAAATCCTATTTATCCTTTCTAAGTTACTATTTCATGGCAGTGTTAATGATAATTATTATTAGAATTCTTATGCTTTTGAGAAAATACCAACACAGTAATAATTGAAAATTCATTATCTATGTATAAAGTATAAATTTTAGAGAGGATACTGTGGACAGCAAATGTAATAAAAATAGAGAAATCGTTAATTATGGACAAATGAGCAAATTATGTAAGGGAAATGTGTGTCCAAAAATATTCCTTAAATCTGCCTTTGTCTGTTGCAAATGTCACATGGTTTCGCTGGGATTTCAACTCAGATCTCCAGCGTGTTAAGCAGACCGTCTATCCATTAGATGAGAGTGGGCAGTGTAATCTCTTTAATGTAATTTATCTGACTTTATTACTTTTAGATTATAAGTACTTTTCTTCTGTTGTAAAGTAACTGTACTGCAGAACACATTTTCCAATTTAATAGCATGTTAACATTTAGTTACTTGTTATAACTCGAGAGAACATATTATTACGAACTCTATTAAATAAGTAATTATGCGTTCCTTAATCCTTAAGGACATAAAATGTTATTAGATCTAATAAATAATTCATATTCGCTTCAGGCTTTCCATTACCAATTCAAGAACTAATTAAAATGAGTAAGCCCTTGACTATTATGAAGGAACCAAATATCTCCAAGGAAGTTACAGATGTGGTTATGAGCATTTCAGGACATAAAAGAGAATGAATGTCCTGCGCATATAAAAAGTTTATTACGAATTTCTAATTACCTGATTTTCAGTTATAAGTATTTAATTGATAAATAATAATTTCATCACAGTTTTTGATCATTTCTTTAATAAAAAACATTCCTCTAGTTGTATAACTCTAAACACAATTTTAAATATTTGTTTTTGTATCTCAGTATCTTTCAGTCGTGGTGAAATGAAATTTTGAATATATTCAATACATTTATTCTCCATTACTCTTAATTTTTAGTGTACGCAAAAAAAAATTTACTGATTATCTAGTTATCAGTTCCAAGATTTTGAATGGATATTTTAGCACTATGTACACTAATGATAAATATCTTTTAAGGCTTTATATTAATTTTAAACTAATATCCTTCAAAGCTATAAAATATAAAGATTAAACTTCTTTAAGCCTTAGTAATTAATTTACTCCTATAGAATTTCATTCTGTATTTCCATGAAATTCTATACGAGGTCTTGAATTTTTAAATCTTTAAATTGGTTGAAATAATTAATAAACAATATAAACTACAATCTCATATTTATATCGTAAAAAATTACCGCATTTTCTCGAACAACCCGCGCACTCATTTTTTCCGAAATATAGGCCTACAAGTAAAAATACGGGTGCGGCTTATGCGAAATGAATTTGGAAATATTGTTCGACTTTCCTGAAATGAGCAAAAACTCATTTAAAAGATCTTAAAGACCAATTTAATTAATATTTAAATATCTTCATTTTTATCTGAACTGTTCCTCAGCTTCTCTAATATTTTACACAATATGAATCTTGTTTATATTTTATCTCTGTCGTTTTCATTATTGTTTATAATTTGATTGTAAACGGAAAAACAATTCTACCGTTACGTTAACCTGAACTAACATTTGATATTGGAATCATTTGGGGCTATTCAAAGGCATTTCGCAGCACGCGCTACGAGCGTACTAAGCTAGCCCCGGCTATCCACTGGTTACTAGTACATAATTCAAATCATATCCTATCGCTAACACTGGTTTATGAATACGAAAAACGCTGATCATTCACCGGCAGCCCGCGCTAAAAATGTCCATCAATACGGCCAATTTGTTCTCATTAGTAGTAATCTGTCACAGAAATTTGTAAATAGTGTAGAGAAAAAACAACGATGTTTGCCGAAATGATCAAGCGTAAGTTAAGATTTTGCCTACCCGAATATCACCGTCCCTCCAAAAACTTCCTGCCCTAATTTCTAAGTTAAGATTTTGCCTACCCGAATATCACCGTCCCTCCAAAAACTTGCTGCCCTAATTTCTTCCGCCATTTAATGAAAAATACTGACAAGCGGTACACTGGCTCGGAAAACTTTTGTCCGATATACTGTACAGTTTTTCTCGTTCTTAAGTTGGTATTTGTACTCACTCTAGGACAGTAGCTTAGGCTGCAGGTAGTCTCCCTACAGGTAACAAATCACCCCTCCTCAGAACAGAAAGGTTGAACCAAGCTACTTAGTAAACTTAAAGAGAATTAGTGCTATTCATAGATATTTCGCATCACGCGCTACGAGCGTACTAAGCTAGCCCCGGCTATCCACAGGTTACTTGTACAGAATTCAAATCATATCCTATCGCTAACACTGGTTTATGAATACGAAAAACGCTGATCATCCACTGGAAGCCCGCGCTAAAAATGTCTATGAATACGGCCCAATATGTTTACTTAGTGGTCTAGTGATATAGATAAATTAAAAAAAAAACACGGCATTTTGTAGCGCCTCCTCACGCCACGGTTCTTTTCGTTATAATGCGCCTATAGCTTATTTTTCTTTGGCTGTTGTCATGGTAATAACACTACGCTAATAAAATTACATTGATTAAAGTCGGCACTAACAATCAATAGATTAATATTCTAAAAAGTGAGGTAAATAATTTTATTAAGACACTTTTTTATGGGTATGTGTGTAATTTAAAACTTGATTGTCAATTATATCCCCTAGGATACAGCAGTTTAATTTATATTTTGCACATACATAAAAAAGGGTTTGCATATTACTCCCATACAGCAATGGAACGAAAATGTGGATAACGAAGTAAAAAATTGGCAAAGCTTATAGAAATATCACATGTCTGTGCTTTCAACAAAAACATGATATGGGAACCATATCTGATACAACAAAGATGTGTAGATGGAGGAATTGTCCTGTTGAAAAAATATAATTACATCGGGTTGCAACGTATGCATGCTAGGTAGCATACAGTATTTTCCAGTATTTGGATATATTGCTGGGAAATCAAATTCTATTCAATTTTACACAGAGTTCCTCCCCATAGCCTGGAATTCCATCCCCAAACAGCGACAGAAATACGTCCACTGCGTTATGTTATTTTTACATATTCCTGGCTGGAACTTTGTGAACCCAATAGGACGAAATACCTGAATAGGCCTATGACTGGTGTTTGAGAAAATGTTTTAATCTAAAATTATTACATTTTGCCATGGACATTCACAATTTTTTTGTCAAAACGCGATGTGATCTATTCTATGGTTATGATCCAACATGGTATTTATACGTGCAGAGAAGATGAAAAATTTTCTTGGATTATTATACAATACTCAAGAGAAATAAGCAACATGTTTTAAATATTTCGGTGCAAAAATAGACTCAATGTTTTATTTCTGTCAGTTACATATATCGTTATTGCTCTAAAAGGTTGCCTTTGATTAGATTAATTAGGTATATACCTGCAACTAAGAGTTAAAATACCTCCCTTTCCGGGACGATATGTGGAGTGGGGTATGTAGACATATTACCAACATAATATCTCACAAAGTTCACTTCCACAATGTTTCATAGGACAAAAGTTTTGCGAGCCAGTTTACCTCGGTATTCTCTTCTTCATCTCAATATAAAGTAACTTTCCCACTCGTCTCACAGCTAACAAACCGTATGTTGCGCGAAGCGACTTCGTGTACGTGATAGAGTAATGTCCTGGCATGGCGCATGTGCTAGCGGAACTTCCCGAGTGCTCTCAGTAGCTTTGTTTGAAGATGGACACTCCTACTCCATGTCTATGGTCTGTGGTCCTTACATCATGAGCAAGCAGATGGTGCGTTGCTGCTGTAGACAATTTTCAGGAGGACGCCAAAATGTGCATAACGAGGAGCGCAGTGGGAGACCAACCATCATCACAAACGACCTTGTGGAGCAACGCACCATCTGCTTACTTATGACGTTAGGCCCATAGACCTGGCACAGCTGACGATAAATTTCAATCGGTACTATGCTCTGTGCATTCTAAAACTTTATCACTGATCGCACTTCACACGGTGCGGGAACTGAAATAGGAGCGTTCATCTTCAACCAATGCAACGAAGCTACTGAGAGCACTCGGGAAGTTCCGCTAGTACATGCGCCATGCCAGGACATTACTCTATCACGTACACGCAGTCGCTTCGCGCAACATATGGTTTGCTAGCTATGGGACGAGTGCGAAAGTTACTTTATGGACGCGCCTCGTATATAAGAATCTCGTATGTACGGAAACTATAGACATTTTGGTAGTTATTGTAGATGATATCCATAAGTCAATGGAGTCGAAAGCATTGAAGATATCGCCGTTTTGTCTACAGTAATAACTGTTTTAATTGTAGTCCCGCATTGACCTCGGCATGCATTCTCTTTAATGCAGTGAAGAGGCTGGCGTACAGCGTCAGCAACTCCATGCAGAGTTGTATGGGATTCTGTACGGGTGACCGGCTTTGTGATCAAATGGTAAATCAGCATGGGCCATGTACAAGTAGTAGGTGTTTGCGGGCCCGACGGATAGGGTGTTGGACTAAGCCATCAGATGTTGTTTACAGAATGCTCTGTTTGTATTGATCCTCCGGCGAGCGTAGTAGTGCTTCTCAACGAGACAGGATCTGGTTAGATATTTCTGGTCAGAGATTCATTTTAGTCGTAAACATACAAATTTTAATGAGAAGTTGAATACTAACGGTCATCTATTCTTGAAAATTGTAACTACTGTTTATATGTCAACATTTGTATAATTATATGTTATGTTTGAAGCCCAGTGTTTGGTCGCCAACGCTGTGGAAACATGTTAGCTGTGTACGGAATATAGCGCAACAGCACGCTGCAGGGTTAGTACATTAACTTTCTGATTAATGTAGTGAAAGTATGAGAGTACCGTTGGTAACCTACTTTCGTTCTCAGTACGATTTTTTATGCTAGTCAGTAATTCTTGGACTTTTACTAAAAAAATTCTGCTACAACTCTTAAACTTCTCGAATCGACAAATAAAACACTAATTAATGCTCTCTAAATTAGTTGAGCACTTACAGCAAAAAAACAAATTAAGCCCAAGCAGTATCTGCTATTGAAAATGCTAAGGCCAAGTTGTCAAAGTTTTAGACAAAATTCCCGGATTTTCTGTAACTTCTTGTATAACGAAATACTTGGATGGGATACGATTGACAGGATTGTTAAACGTAGTACTCTTTTATTTTCCAAATTTCATTTTTAAACAATTAATTCTTGTGAGGTTGAAATACGTTTTTTCTGGGTAAAACGTTGCGTAATGGAAAGGGGGAGTTTTTAATTTGAAACATTGAAAATGTATACATAGTTATTTAAACATTATGCCTTTTACTAACAATTTTAAATTTATTGTGTTAGCTTTGAAAATTTTATAGTTTCATTTTCCTTCAAAACAGTAAAGCAGTCTGTTCCTTAATTTCAGATGCTTACGATGAAAAAGTAGTGGACCGGAGGAAAATTCTATCCGGCACCGGGATTTGAACCCGGGTTTTCAGCTCTATGTGCTGATGCTTTATCCACTAAGACACACCGGATTCCCATCCCCGTGTCGGACCGAATCATCTCAGTTTAAGTTCCATCTCTTGGGTTCCCTCTAGTAGCATACCCTCTGCACTACGTCATAGATGTCTATGAACGTAGGACAACGTCCACATACAGTATGTGCGGAGGTGCACTCGTTATGAGTGACTGATTGGCCGGGATCCGACGGAATAAGCGCCGTCTTAAATCACGAAGTGATTTACACATATCATATACCGTATATTATTTTAATGTACCTTAGTACATATGATGTTTCCATGCAGATATTCTGCGTCATCGTACGATGAAAGAGTAATGGAACGGAGAAAAATTTCTTCCCGGCACATTGGACATTGTTCTACGTTCATAGATATCTATGACGTAGTGCAGAGGGCAGGCCACTAGAGGGAACCCAAGAGGTGGAACTTAAACTGAGACGATTCCATCCGACATCGGGATGGGAATCCGGTGTGGCTTAATGGATAAAGCATCAGCACGTAGAGCTGAAAACCCGGATTCAAATCCCGATGCCGGAGAGAAATTTTCTCCGTTCCACTACTCTTTTATCGTAACTAAGTAATGCCAGTCTGAAAGTTGGAGGGGGAAGGTGTATTGGGATACCGGAAGTTACGTGTGCTAGGAGAATTTAAGTTGTATAGCGGGCTATGCTTGTTCGGTATTTGTTCATTTAAAAGCGACATACCATTGTTAATTGCTTGTGAAATATGAAATTCTACGGCAAAGTGGATTCGTGGATTATCGTTCATGGGATGAATAATCTGTAGCATATCATTTATATTAGTTAGTTCATGTTCTTGCTCTATTAGATGCATTGCGTATTTTGACTTTTGTCTATTGTGTTTGAAGTCGGAAATGTGCTCTTTAAACCGGGTTCTATCATTTCTACGAGTTTGGGCGGTGTATTTATTAGGACAATTTTTGCAATGTAACATGTATACACCGCTATCTTTAATACTATCTCTATTTTGAAGTTTATTAGGTATGACATTTAATTTATTATTAGAGGAAAAAGCAATATTTATATCGCGTTTTTTGACAAAGTTACTTAATTGGTTTAGAAATGGTCCGACCTTTAAGCCATTTATCACTATGACTTGTCTTCGTTAGGGACAAGGCTATAGTCTGGTATATATGACAACAGTTACGACTAGATGAGAAGAGAGAGCAAACGGCTGATATCTTCGATTTGTATAAATATACTGTATTTCCTGAACCCATTCAGTATTTCTTCCTGTGCATCGTTCAGTAGGCAGTGTCTACTCAGTCAGTGACCCAACCAATTCCGGGCAGAAGAAGATATCAGACGACAGATAGACGATATTAAAATATATGGACCATATGAGGAGACAAAGAGGAAGGCAGAAAATAGGAAAGATTGGAGAAAGCTTGGTTTGCAGTGAAAACCTCCTCTTGGGCAAAACATTGAATGAATGAATTTCCTGAACTGAAAATGTGGATCTTTTTTTTAGATTTTAAAAGTCGTCAATTTTAAGCAAGTTCATTAGGTAGATAAGAAAAGTATATTACCAATTTTCTCTTCAGAATGTTAAATCTGTCCACTCTGATCATAGCGACATTTTAATGCCATTGCACCTGATGAAATTAAGTTTGACATTGCCAAAGTAATCAATAATTTAAATAATAAGATCCAAGCTTTAACATCTACTTGTCTTCTGAAACCAGAACAAAAACTCAGTGTTTTAAATATGTATAT